>NC_045956.1:67834385-69200364 GCF_010909765.2 Amblyraja radiata
AGTACCGGGCCAATAGATCTGTGGATAATGCAGTCAATGTAGGCCTGCACTTCATCCTCAAGCACCTAGACCGCAAGGATTTTGTTTGTGGATTTTAACTTTGCATGCAACACCATTGTGCCAGAGCTATTACACTCCAAACTGTCCCAGTTGACTGTGCCTGAACCCCTCTGTCAGTGGATCACCAACTTCCTGACAAACAGGAAGTAGCATGTGAGGCTGGGAAAGTACATCTCCGTCCTGCTGACCCACAGCATTGGAGGACCCCAAGGCTGCGTACTCTACCCTCTCCTTTACTCTTTCTACTCCAACGACTGCACCTCCACAGACTCCTCTGTCAAGCTTCTCAAGTTTGCGGACGACACAACCCTAATTGGACTGATCTAGGATGGGGAGGAATCTGCCTACAGACAGGAAGTGACACAGCTGGCCTCCTGGTGCCATCGCAATAACCTGGAGCTCAATGCTCTTAAGACAGTGGAATTGATTGTCCACTGTCTTAAGATCATTGTACTCACCATCAACAACATCACAGTCACATCTGTGGAGTCATTTAAGTTCCTTGGAACCATCATTTCCAGAGACCTTAAATGATAGGCCGACATCGACTCCACAGCCAAAAAGGCCCAACAGAGGATGTACTGCCTGCGGCAGGTGAGAAAAAGCAATCTGCAATAGGCAATGATGGTCCAGTTTTACACTACCATCATAGAGTCTGTCCTCATCTTCTCCATCATGGTCTAGTTTGGCTCAGCCACCAAGCACGACATCCGGAGTCTGCAGCACATCGTTTGATCAGCCGAGGAGGTTGTTGGCTGCAACCTTCCCCCCATTGATGAAATGTACACTGCAAGGGCCAGGAGGCGAGCGGGTAAGATAATCTCCGACCCCTCTCACGCTGGCCATAAACTCTTCCCTCTGGAAAGTGACTCCGGACTGTCAAAGCCGCCATAGCCAGACATAAAAGCACCTTTTTTTCCCCACGAGCAATAGCTCTACTTAACAGCCAAAAGTCTGTAGGCTCCTTTTGCTCTGGTATTTTATTTCATTCTTCATATATTTAAATTATAATGTTTTATTTTTAATTGTCTACTGTATATCGTGTTGTTACTTGCGAGAAAAGCACCAAGGCAAATTCCTTGTATGTATATATACTTGGCTAATAAAATTGATTCAAAAATGTATTCAATTCAATTCAATTCAAATATTGGTCTAAATATTATGACGACAGATGGCACAATAGGCTAAGTGTTCGGCTGGCAACCGGAAGGTAGCTGGTTCGAATCCCGCTTGGAATGCATACTGTCGTTGTGTCCTTGGGCAAGACACTTCACCCACCTTTGCCTGTCTGTATGGAAGTAATTGTGTGAAGCACTTTGGGGTCAATGCAAGTTGACTAAAAATGTGCTATATAAATAAAGACATTATTATTATTATTATTATTATTAAGTGTGATGATCGTACTGTAGTTGGTATATGAAGGTTTACCAATCCCATGTCACTGCCCCTCCAAACCTTCATTTCAGACTGAGCCAGGCCCCTTGTTCCTTCCCAGAGTCTCACTCAACCAAAGGCTTCCCACAACTTGGCAGTCTAGACACATCAGCAAGAATGTTGTTTGGATTGCTGATTGCATCAGTTGAAAGTTTGGAAAATTCCGAGCTTCGTGGTATCTTCTTCGCATGGGACCGGTTTGAACGACACAAATGGTTGGATGATTAATGTTTGCCACACACCTGTGTTTACACACTCACTTTCTTACCTGAGAAGCAGCAAAATATCCTGCTGGATGATTGAAGCATCCTTTTAAATGTTGCATAATTAAACAGATTTCACTTTAACAAAATGAGCTTACCTGAGAGGCAGAAAATGAAACAATTCTCTAAAATGACCCCTGCCTGGTTTATTCTCATTTAAATAATAATACGTTTTTAAAGTTGGAGTAACACAGCGGGTCAGGCTGCATCTCTGGAGAAAAGGAATAGGTGATGTTTTGGGTCAAGACCCTTCCAAAATCATTTCCTTTTAAATACCGCCGTCCCCCGGTTTTTGACCCTTTGCTCGTGGGGAAAATAAGTCCTTGCTAATTACTCTGTGTCCCTGATAATTCAAACACCTACACTAAAATCATCTGTGTTAAAAGGTGAAATGTTGCTCAAGTTAATAAGATAACACCTAGCTTCATCTAAGTAGGGCCTTGGATATTTTCCAACCGTCTAATCCACTGAAAAACAGCCAGACATTGACACTCCTTCCAGCAATGCAGAAAACCCTTGGTGCTGTATGAATGCCAAGCCATATCATGTATTATCATCACTAAGAGAAACTTAGGCATCAAGGTTTCCAATTGACTCAAGCTGGCACCCTCACAGAGCATCCTAGGTGGAGAGGATAAGTGACTTGGTTGTGAATTTTCCACGGGGTAATACAATGTCACTGTCTAATTAGCACTGGAACATCTGGCCTTCATTAGTTGAATACATTTTGCACTTGACACCCTAAGTGTGTTGATGCCTGTGAGGTTTACTGTGGACTTTGCTATATTGAGGAAGAAAGCTTCCTGCAGAGCTATCTTTTTCAATGGCCACTGTTGTCATGATCAGTTTAAACGGGGATTCCAAGTATCCAGCGACTTTGATGTCATTGAGTGGGAAATCTGTGAAGGATTCCAACAGGCAACATACCAAGAGTCAAGAGTGTTTTATTGTCGGTACACAAAAGAGCTGGAGAAACTCAGCGGGTGCAGCTGCATCTATGGAGCGAAGGAAATAGGCAACGTTTCGGACTGAAACCCTTCTTCAGACTTTTATTGTCATATGTTCCAGATAGAACTGTGACATTCTTGCTTGCAACAGCACAGCAGAGTTTGTAAACGTAATACACTGTAAACAATATAATAAACAAGAAAAAAAAGTTCAGTGTGTTTATACATATACACACATATATATATATACAAATATATACACACACATACGTACAGATAAAAAACAAACAATAATAGTGCAAAAATACAAAACCACTGCCCCCAAGTCTATGTAGTTCAGAGCTTATTGGGGGTTGTAGTGTTTAATAGGCTGATGGCTGCAGGGAAGAAGCTGTTCCTGAACCTGGACATTACAGTTTTCAGGCTCCTGTACCTTCTTCCCAATGGCAGGGGTGAAATGAGTGTGTGGCCAGTGATATGTGGGTCTCTGATGATGCTGGCTGCCTATTTGAGGCAGCGACTCCTGTAAATCCCTTTGACGGAGGGGAGATCAGAACCCATGATGGACTGGGCAGTGTTCACCACATTTTGCAGTCTTATTCAAGTCTTGGGCATTTAAGTTGCTGAACCAGGCCATGAAGCAACCGGTTAATATGCTCTCTACTGTACACCTGTAAATGTTCAAGAGAGTCCTCTGTGACATACCGAATCACCGCAATATTCTCAGGAAGTAGAGGCATTGGTGTGCTTTCTTTCTTTATACCAGAGGTAAAATGTACATATTAATTCATTCTTTAAACATTATATAGTGTTAATTAAAGACCGGATCATGCACAGATAATTATTGGTGGAGGCATAAATATCACAAAATATACTTCTGTTACTTCAAAATCTCTGCTATTTTGAGATAATCCCATAAACACTGTCCTCCATGCTGCACTACAACACCTAGAGGAGAAGGGGTCATATGTCAGGATGCTTTTTGTTGATTACAGCTCAGCTTTTAATACAATCATACCCAGCAAGCTGATCACAAAAATGCTAGACCTTGGCCTCAGCAGTCAACTGTGTCGGTGGATATTGGACTTTCTCAGTGAACGCCCACAGACGGTGAGACTTGGACCCTACACCTCGACATCCCTGACCCTCAGCACAGGAGCACCGCAGGGCTGTGTGCTCAGTCCGCTCCTCTACGCCCTATACACACATGACTGCTTGCCCCATCACCCCGCAAATAGGATCATAACATTTGCGGACGATACAACCGTGGTGGGGCTCATCTCAAATGGGAACGAGGTCGCCTATAGAGAGGAGGTGCACAGACTTTCTGAGTGGTGTGCTCACAACAATCTCTCTCTGAACACTAAAAAGACAAAGGAGATCATCACTGATTTCAGGCGACATAGAGCGGAGCTCAGGCCACTGGAGATAGGGGGCGAGGAGGTGGAGAGGGTGCCTAGTTTTAAATTTCTGGGGATCAACAACAGTGAGGATCTTAAATGGTCTGTGAACTCTGCTGTAGTTGTAAAAAAGGCGCAACAGAGACTTTACTTCCTCAGAACACTGAGGAAGGCCCATCTGTCTGCTAAACTGCTGGAGTCTTTCTACCGCTGTTCGGTAGAAAGCATACTGACTTACTGCATAACTGCCTGGTTTGGGAACTGTTCAGCAGCTGACAGAGCAGCTCTCCAGAGGGTGATAAAAACTGCCCAGGGTATCATTGGACTCCCCCTGCCCCCTCTGGAGGGCATTTACCACTCCAGATGCCGCAGCAGGACCTGTAATATCGTGAAAGACATTACACATCCTTGTCACCACCTTTTCACACTGCTGCCCTCAGGAAAAAGGTACAGGTCGCTAAAGTCACGCACTGCCAGACTCAAGAACAGCTTTTACCCATCAGCAATCTTGGAACTGAACTCTGTCTCGGGAGTGGGTTATGGGGAAGGAGGGGGGGTGGGAGACAGTGTTAATTTATGTAAATGTGAATCCATGGGTGGGTTTGGGGAGGGAGGGAGTGTAAAAAGTATATGTGAATGTTTGAAGTTCTTTTAAATGGAGAGACACAGTAATCTCGTTGTATGTGACACATGCAATGACAATAAAGCATTCTGATTCTGATTCTGATTCTGATAATCATGTGAAGGAATTATAACGTACAGGTAAAAAAGATAATGGTTTTAGGAGCAGGAAGTATACCAAGTATTAATTATGGCACATGGTGCTGTTAAAATATATTTGGTTACTTTATATACTAAAATGTAAGCTTAGAGGATATTTTAGAAAGTAACTAGTTTGTGAGTAGCTTAAATTCACAATCAAATTCAGAGAGCGGCACGGTGGCGCAGCTGCCTCACAGCACCAGGGATCTGGGTTCAATCCACACATCGGGTACTGTCTGTGGAGCTTGCACATTCTCCCTGTGACCACTGTTTTCCTCCAGTTTCCTCCCAATAAACAAAGATTGTGGATTTGTGGGTCAATTGCCATCTGTAAATTATCCCTAGCGGGTAGGGAGTGGATGAGAAAGTGGAATAACATGGAACAGTCTAGTAAACACTGCCCAGTCCATCATCAGCTCTGACCTCACTTCCATTGAGGGGATCTATCGCAGTCGCTGCCTCAAAAAGGCTGGCAGCATCATTAAGGACCCACATCATCCTGGCCACACACTCATCACCCTGCTACCTTCAGGTAGAAGGTACAGGAGCCTGAAGACTGCAACGGCCAGGTTCAGGAATAGCCATCACCCCCACAACCATCAGGTTATTAAACTTGGCTCGGACAAAACTCTGAACAATAATAACCCATTATCTGTTATTTGCACTTTACCAGTTTATTTATTCATGTGTGTATATATTTATACTATGGTATATGGACACACTGATCTGTTCTGTAGTCGTGCCTACTATGTCCTGTTGTGCTGATGCAAAGCAAGAATTTCATTGTCCTATCAGGAACACATGACCATAAACTCTCTTCTCTTCTTGAATCTTGAACTAGTGTGAACGGGTGAACGATGGTGGGTGTGAACTTGATGGGCTGAAGGACCTGTTTCCAAACTGTTTATTTCTATCGATCAATCAAATGATATTTCTCTGAATGCATTTGAGAAAGCTGGAAACTACATGACACGACACAACCACTGGAAATACCTAAGTTGTTGCCAGCTTCACACATTATGATAGTGAAGGCATATAGTCTGCTGTAATTCTACCAACAACATCTAAGTCTATTTTGAGAACCCATTCAATAAAGACATTTCTTTTGAAAAAGTTTCTATTCACTTTTGAATGCAAATATTACGATTAGGAATGAGTTTTGTTCAGATTTTTTTTTGACTAAATGGTTCTTGATTTTACCGCATTGTAAATAAAGCCCAAGAAATCCAAGGTGTACTGAAGAAACAGTATAACTATTCCCAGGCTCTATCATTCAGTGATACGTCATCTTTTACAGACACAGCTAAAGATAGGTTATCCTTTACTTAAGATAACTGTTTGTAATCAAGGGAGACTTTAGCTCACAAGTATGTGATAACCTCTGGCCCTCCACTTCCAAAACTTCCATCAACAATTACTGTATTAAAGTGTGCCTTCAAAGCATAATTTAGGCCAATTATTAAAGAACTACAATTGAAATAAATGAGCTGTATAACTATTAATGTACCAAAAATGTAAGAGCTGATAATCATTTTGCAGCTCATAGAGTCGTAGTCATAGAGTGATACAGTGTGGTAACAGGCCCTTTCACCCAACTTGCCCACACCAGCAACCCAGCTACACTAGTCACTAGCTGAAAATCATAATACTTGCATTTAACATAAATTACATTGCTTGAACAACATAAACATCTGAGCACATTGAAAATAGTTGGCCCCAGAGTGTATTGAAATGTAATTAAAATCCAGTTTACTTAAAATTACCTTCCCATTATGTATGGATGTAATTAATTAACATAATTATTAGTTCCAAACTTTTAGGGAGAAAATCTTTTAGAGGGAAAAAGGCAGTGAATTAAGAATTAAGACTAACAAATGATTAAATACAACATGGACATTTTCCATTTAGAGAAAACTATCTTTGGTCAGAGAAAGCTGAACTTCAACTTCGGTAAGCATATTGGCTGATTCAAGTTGAGTTGGAAATTTCATCTAACATATCCCAATACTAAACAATGAAAGCAAAAATAAATTACTTTTTAATGAACATTAA
Organism: Amblyraja radiata; assembly: GCF_010909765.2. Lineage (NCBI taxonomy): Eukaryota > Metazoa > Chordata > Chondrichthyes > Rajiformes > Rajidae > Amblyraja > Amblyraja radiata. The sequence goes on from NC_045956.1 coordinate 67,841,304, forward strand.
ACATTTATTATTTAATGTGCTAATGGGTCACACTACAAGCTCTGCTAAAAACATTACCACAATGTACCATCTCTTCAACAGTACAAACTCACTTTATTCCATAGCTCTTCTAGAGTTCAGTTTTTATTAATATTCTTACTTCATCTGTCATTTTCATTAAAATACATATCTTTTCAGACAACTTAAAGGACAATATTTTACCAACACCACTGAGGATCATTCTTCCCCTTCACATCTGCCGGCTGCAACTTTCCATCCTTTGACACCATATCACTATCCCTTCTGACCTCTCCTCTCTTCGACCTGAAACTTCAAAGATCACCAAATGTAACGTGGACTGTTACTTGTAAGACTACTGTCAGCGGCAGTGCTCTTCCCAAGATCTGGAGGATATTCATTGAATTATCATGAAGTTTGAAGCCTCCCTATTTTGTCCTGGCATTTCTTAGTTTTCTCCATGGAGCAATTTTAATTGTTGCTTTGAGCAGATCCACAGCTTGATCAGTCTTGCAATGGGCTCTCTTGATTCATTATCCTATGTTTTTGTTTGCAGTTAGAAATGTTTCTTCCTGGAAGAAACAAGAACCAACAGGATAATGATACTTCTGGGAATCATAGATTGAGGTAGGAAAGAAGAAAAAAAGAGACACTCCACGCTGAGAGTTTTCTGCAACATATTATATTTTAATGCAGATATAAATATTGTGAAACAGAAGCATGTTGCAGCTTGTCATTCAAATCTGCTCAGAATGGAGCATCTGAGAGAGCAAGGTAAGGACGACCTTTTATTAAATATCAATTATTTGGACCATAGTGACCCTTCACTTACAGATGTGCAAAAGCAGCCAGTGAGGCTGACAGATTCTCAATGCTGCATGCTATTCATTTCTGTATGAGTTCACATACACAGTTGGCAATCCATTGGGAAGTTACAACACCGTGTTCACAAATTGTCCATTACTTGCCTATATTTGCAGGGGAATCATCAATTGTGCACCTGGACATTTGCAAAGCCCTCTTGGTGGGAGGGTGTGAAGATTGGTTACGGGGTTAGTGAGGGGGAGGGGGGGATTTAGCTTTTGCAACATTCACTTTCATGCTTTACCTCTCCGTTCAACATTCTGTCAATACTGTCACCAATCGAGTATGACCTTGAATTAGAGTCATCAAAACAGGCCCTTTGGCCATTAAGTTTATGTTTACTGTCATGCATCCATCTACTCTTAGTTTACTATGTAAAAAAGAGAGCACAGATTGTTTTTCTTTGTTTTGCCCTTCTGTGATGGCAATTCATGTTGTCTTATCAATCTGGGTGGATAAAGATTGTTTGGGTCGTGGATGCTTATGGCAGCCATCAGTGGCTCATCAGAAGGGCACCAGATGGCAAATTTAAAGTCGACAGTATTGGGCAACAGTAGGCTTTTTCCATCCAAGCTGGAGCAGTTTACTTTTCATTGCACTGTTGGCTGCAAAAAGCAGATTACCTAAAGGCAGCTGAAATCAAATTGAGCTCATAATCTGATTTATCAGGCCAAGGTGAGCAGTAAGGCTTTTAATCAAAACTTTACAGAATTTGACATTTATTGATGCAAAATCAAACCTCTTCCTGGCTAATATAATCTTCGTAATTAAAAAAAAAAAATGAGTTAAACTATTATCAGATAAGGGGAACATTTGCATTAGTGTAACTTAATAACACTTATTTCAGCAATTGACTGCAAGACAGACCATTCGGAGTAATATAAATCTAATTATTGATCTCTTGACACCTATTTTAATATATTATTGTTTTACTATTCACATATTCCTAAAAACATTATAATTTTTCATTGCAGTTTGGAAATATAAAGAGGAACACTCAGTGTGTAGTGGGCATAAGGAGTGCCCTGCCAGAGGAGGTGATTGAGCATTTAAAAGATACTTGGACAGGCACATGTTTTAGGAAAGGTGTAGAGGGATATGGGCCAAACGTGGGCAAATGGGACTAGCTTAGATGGGGCATCTTGATAGGCATGGACAAGTTGGGTTGAAGGGCCTGCTACCATGCTGTATGACTTTATGACTATTTATACGACAAAGTATTAATGATAGTATAAAGTGTTTCATAGCTACTTTTACCCAGAAGACCTTTTTTCATTCTACATTTATTTAATTACTTGGATTTAAATTTTCACATTGCAATGATTGAATTTCAACTCATGTATCTGAATTATTGTTTGAATACCCCTGCTACTTGTCCAGTATCCTAACCACTGTGCTAATCTACAGTGCATTCAGAACGCATTCAGACCCCTTAACTTTTTCCACATTTTCTAACGTTACAGCCTTAAGGGCCTGTCCCACTTTCACGACCTAATTCATGACCTTTTTTACTCGTGGACATTTTTCATCGTGCTAGATAAAAAGCCCCGACCTACTTGATGCCACGAGTACCTACGACTAGCATCACGGCCTGCTACGACCTACCTACGATCTCCTACGACCTCCCACCACCTCCTACGACCTCGTAATGACCATGCTGTTAGTATGTCAAGGGCAAACTCGGCAGAGGTCGTGAATTAGGTCGTGAAAGTGGGACAGGCCCTTTATTCTAAAATGGATTAAATTCATTTTTTTCATCATCAATCTACACACAATGCCCCATAATAAAAAAGCGAAAACAGGTTGTTTAATAAACAAATAAATAACTGAAATATCACATTTATATAAGTATTCAGACACTTTACTCAGTACTTTGTTGAGGCACCTTTGGCAGCGACTACAGCCTTAAGTCTTCTTGGGTATGACGCTACAAGATTAGCACACCTGTACTTGGATAATTTCTCCAATACTTCTCTGCAGATCCTCTCAAGCTCTATCATTGGATGGGGAGCATCGTTGCAAAGCTATTTTCAGGTCCCTCTAGAGATGTTCGATTGGGTTCAAGTCCGGGCTCTGGCTGGGCCACTCAAGGACATTCACAGACTTGTCACAAAGCTACTCCTGCATTCTCCTGGCTGTGTGCCTAGGGTCATTGTCCTGTTAGAAGATGAACCTCCGCACCAGTCTGAGGTCCAGAATGCTCTGGAGCAGGTTTTCATTAAGGATCTCTCTCTACTTTGCTCCATTCATCTTTCCCTAAATCCAGTTCCTGCTGTTGAAAATCATCCCCACAGCATCATGCTGCCACCACTTTGCTTCACCGAAGGTATGGTATTGGCCAGGTGATGAGCTGTGCCTGGTTTCCTCCAGATGGGACGCTTGGCATTCAGGCCAAAGAGTTCAATCTTGGTTTCATCAGACCAATGAATCTTCTTTTGCATGCCTTTTGGCAAACTCCAAGCAGGCTGTCATGTGCTGTGGCTGGCCACTCTACCATAAAGGCCTGATTTGTGGAGTGTTGCAGATATAGTTGTCCTTCTGGTAGGTTCTCCCCTCTCCACACTCTGGAGCTCAGTCAGAGTGGTCATCGAGTTCATGGTCACCTCCCTGACCAAGGCCCTTCTCCCCTGTAGATCAACCATATTAATCTCTGTCAATATAACCTTCACCACATATATTAAGCATGATACACAATATGTCCTGCACTCCAACACTCGCTTACTTCAATGTCAAGCTACCTGTCACTTGCGACATACGGACTGGGAGCAGCCTGTCTCCAGAAGGATGGTAGAGACCACAGATCCATTGCATATGCCTCCCACACCATGACTGACACAGATCGAGAAGGAACTGCCAGCTGTTGTCTTTGCCTGCAGGAAATTCTATGACTTTATTTGCGGCAACCCTGTCACTGTTGAAACTGACCACCAGCTGCTGGTCAGCATTCTGAACAAGCCGATACACGCCGCCCCTGCGCACCTTCAACACATGATGATGGTATTACAAAGGTACGGCATTAGACTGGTTTACAAACGCGGAAAGGATATGCACTTAGCTGACACTCTGTCACGGGCTCTGCGCAACACCTGCGAGAAACACCTGTTGGACAATGATAGTTTTGTTGTTATGATGGTCTCCTACCTCCCATCCTCGTGTCTGGACGATCTGGCGGCACAAACAGCTGCAGATGACACTCTACAGTCGCTCTCCTCTGTCATCCGACGCAGATGGCCAGACAAGCAATACAGGCTTGTCTGATTCGCATGTATTGGCGAATACAGCCCCCTGGTTCACCCATTTTACCCTGTTTGTGATAAACTGGTACTTCAGGACGGCATCGTGGTGAAAGGACACAAGACGGTTGTTCCTGCATCTCTGCAAAACAAGTATTACGATGCCATCCACAGGGGTCATCCTAGTGTGGAGGCAACCGTTCTGAGGGAAAAGAGTATGTTCTTCTGGCCTGGAATGTCCGACTTTGTACGTGAGAAAGTCGAGCCCTGTGCAGTGTGTAACAGCCTAACGCCACACCAACCCAAACAGCCACTTCACTCGTACCCCGCACCAGACTTGCCATGGTCTTTAGTTGCAAATGACATTTTCGAGTGGCATGTCAATCAGTACCTGGTCCTGGTCGACTCATACTACGGATGGGTCGAGATCGACCTACTCCGCAGTCCAACCTCAGCCATGGTTGTTGAAAAGCTGGCACACCACTTTTCTGTCCACGGGGCTACCGTTCATCTTCTCTCCAACAATAGAAGCCAATTTACCAGTCAGCATTTCAAGAATTTTGCTAAACGTTGGGATTTTCGCCACATCACCAGCAGCCCTGAGTACCCGCAGTCCAATGGTTTGGCCGAACGTGCGGTGAGAAATGCCAAACAAGTGATGGAACGGTCCCATCGGGCCGGTTCTGACGTCTATCTCGACTTACTTAATTTACGGAACATTTCTCGTGATCCGATTCTGGATCTCCCTGTCCCAGCGCCTTATAGTCAAGGCAGACTCGCACTACGCTATCTGTAGCTAAACAGATGTTACAACCACAAATTTGTGCTCTGCTGGTGATCCAGGGCAAAACTCCAACAGTCGACGCGATACCCAGATAAAATACTATGACAGGTCAAGCACACCGCTTCTGCCCTCTGACCAAGGGTCAGGTTGTCCGCTTGCAAACGGCAAAAGGCTACGACTGGCTGGGCGTCATTCAAGGCACTACTCCTGAGCCGCGCTCTTACCTGGTCAGTGTTGATGATGCCACCTACAGACGTACCCGAAACACCTTCACCAGGTCAATGAGCCAGTGCCGCCTCGACACTATTCTGACTACACTGCTGTGTCTCCTCCATGGTCCAACGGTTCCAATCCCACAGTCCTACAACTGCCTGCTGACCCCGGTCCAGATGCTTTTCCTGCTGCTTCGCCTCCTCGGCCACTGCTGACATCTCCATCCCTCACCCTCCGCACTGGTCAGACCTGCGGTATCACTCCCTTCTCCCAGTCAATCTCCGGTGAAGGGAGAAAACGGTGGATACTGAATGCATGCAGGTTGCGTCTGCAAGCCGAATCCAAAGTACAAGGACTATGTTAAGCAAAGTGCATAAGCCTCATGTTGGTGTTTTTTCCATATACACCACTATATGCTTGTTTAATTATGATTTGCTTCTTTAAAAGGAAAGATGTAGATAAACCATATTAATCTCTGTCAATATAACCTTCACCACATATATTATGCATGATACACATTTCACCTTGTAATCCAGTCCGGGATTTGAGTAAGGAATGCAGTTACTGATAACAACCTGCTCGTCTCTTTGTTCGGCAGTCTGTAAGATGATGCAACGAGTGCAGCAGTATGTATTATTCTCTCTGTATAGGTTTAAATAAATGCTTTGTGGTTCACCTAATACTTTGTAATGGTTTGATTACAAAACATCCCCCATTGCTCAGTTTGGCCGGGCGGCCAACTCTATGAAGAGTTCTTGTGGTTCCAAAGTTCTTCCATTTAAGAATTACGAAGGCCACTATGCTCTTCGGGACCTGCAATGCTGCAGAAATTGTTTTATGCCCATCCTCAGATCTGGGTCATGGCTTGGTTTTTGCTCTGACATGCACTGTCAACTGTGGGACCTTATATAGACAGGTGTGTGCCTTTCCAAATCATGTACAATCAATTTAATTTACTCCTGGTGGACTCCAATCAAGTTGTAGAAACATCTCAAGGATAATCAATGGAAACTGGATGGACCTAAGCTCAATTTTGAGTGTCAGAGCAAAGGGTCTGAATACTTACGTAAATGTGATTTTTCAGTTATTTATTTTTAATTACTTTGCGAAAAATTTTAAACACCTGCTTTTGCTTCTTCATTCTGGGGTATTGTGTGTAGATTGCTGATTAAAAAAATGAATTGAATCCATTTTAAAATAAGGCTGTAAAGGGCCTGTCCCACTTGGCCGTCATTTACGCTACAGGACGATAGTGACTGACGCGCGACAGTCGTGTGCGTCATCATGCGTCCGCACAGCCGTCTGGAGTGCGTGACGTCATTTGATAATATTTACCCAGTTTATGATATTTATGGTGATTTTCTAAAATGTTCCAGTTTCTTGAGTGGTGCTAGCAATTGGAAAAACTGCAGATGTAATGGCCCTATTCAAAAAAAGAGGTGAATGAAAAGTAGCAAGGTGCAGACCAAATTAATCTGTGGGAAGGAACTGCAGATGCTGGTTTAAGTAGAAGATAGACACAAAATGCAGGAGTAACTCAGCAGGACCGGCAGCATCTCTGTAGAGAAGGAATGGATGATGTTTCAGTTTGAAGAAGGGTCTCAACCCGAAACGTCACCCATTTGATCCAAAACGTCACCCTGTCCCACTTGGCCGTCATTTAAGCGACAGGCTGGTGGCGCGCGTAGATTTCGTGCAGCACGAAATCCTGGCGCACTGCGCGATACCTCGCGCAACTACACGCCACTCCATGCGCCCGTCCCACGCTACCCACATGCTACCAGGACGGCCAAGTTAACGTAATAAAATGTGGAAAAAGTGGAGGGGTCTGAATACTTTCTGAATGCACTGTAGGTTTGCATGAAGAATTGCAGCATGTTAATATATCCACATGCTGTATTATTGGAGATGCCATAGTATATTGGTACTAGTATTGGAATATTATTGCCTCGTGTAGAGATACAGTGAATAACTTTGGATGTGTACTATCCAGTCAAATCGCACTATCTATGACTCCAGTCAAGTCATGCCCAAGTACACAAAGAGAAAAAATACCAGAGTGCAGAATATGCTGTTGCAGCTTTACTTTCAGAGAAAATGTCCAAGGTCTGCTGTGAGGTAGGTTGGAAGATTGGGATACACACTACCTATTGGGGAAAGAAGCTGTTCCTGAATCTGGTGCTAGGCACTTTCAAGCTTCTGTACACTCTTCCAAATGAGTGAGGGGGGATGGGGAAAGGAATGACTGTGGTGAAAAGGGTCCTTGATTATGTTGGCTGCTTATACTAGGCAGCAAGTGAAGACAGAGTCAATATGGGGCGGCTGGTCTGTGTGATGGTCTAGGCAGCATCCACAGCTCTCTGCAATTTCTTGCCGTCTTGGGTAGTGCTGTTGCCAAACTAAGCTGGGATGCATCCCAATAGGATGCTCTCTACAGTGCATCTATAAACTCTGGATGTGAACCAACATTAGAAGCTGAATATCTGTGATTTGAAACCACCAAGAGCTATTTAAGGAATAACATCGGCTTTGCAATGTGGAGAAGGCAATAATGCATTTAAACATAGAAACAAAAGGGCATTATTACTTAACAACACCATTTTTGTAGGCACCTTGAGACAAAGTAGGAGTATTTTCATACTTTGTGAACTTCAAGTAGAGATTATCTAAATATAGTTCACTGAAGTTCTGCTGATGCCAATAGTATAGGGTTAGATACTCAGAACAATATTCTTGTGAGAAATAGAACGTCCGAGAATTGAGCAGCTCTTCTGAAACATGGAAATACGTGTCCAAAGGAATGTGTCAAATTGTGCAAGCACATACTTGAAACTAGCATGTAGATATGAAGAACTGCAGATGCCAGTTTACAAAAAAAAGACAGAGAGTGCTGGCGTAATTCAGTGGGTCGGGTTGAGAATATGGATAGGCGATGTTTCGGGTGGGACCCTTGAAGAACCCAAAACATCGGGAACCCAAAACATGTGGAATTCTCTGCCTCAGAGGGCGGTGGAGGCCGGTTCTCCGGATACTTTCAAGAGAGAACTAGATAGGGCTCTTAAAGATAGTGGAGTCAGGGGATATGGGGAGAAGGCAGGAACGGGGTACTGATTTGGGATGATCAGCCATGATCACATTTAAGAAGGCTGGCTCGAAGGGACGAATGGCCTACTCCTGCACCTATTGTCTATTGTCTATTTTCTATTATCACGGGCACACATATTTGGGCAGTCACGGTGATGCAGTGGTAGAGTTGCTGCCTTACAGCGAATGCAACGTTGGAGACCCGGGTTCGATCCCAACTACGGGTGCTATCTGTACGGAGTTTGTACGTTCTCCCCGTGACCTGCATGGGTTTTCTCCGTGATCTTCGGTTTCCTCCCACACTCCAAAGACGTACAGGTTTGTAGCTTAATTGGCTTCTTAAATTTAAAAATTGTCCCTAGTGGGTGTAGGGTAGTGTTAATGTGCGGGGATCGCTAGTCAGCGTGGACCCGGTGGGCCAAAGGGCCTCTTTCCACGCTGTATCTCTTAAAAACTAAAAAAACTAAAAACTAAACATCACCTATCCATATAGATACTGTCTCACCTGCTGAATTACTTCAGTACTTTGAGTCTTTTTCTGGAACCAAGCATTCTAGTGTTGAGATTCCCTATTTAATTTACTAGCTTACACACAACACGATTCATTATTAGATACGTTTCTGCATAATCTGAGAGGAACATCTGCTAAAATAGGCACAACAGTAATGTTATATAAAAACGGAGAATTATACATTGGTGTATAATTCAGCTTCAATTTCTACAAATGGATCTAACTGACCAAATAATGAAAAATGAATCTGTGAATAAGCAATTATGAACCTCATAAAAGTTGCAATATGCCAGTCTTTAAATATCTATTTTCTAATATAAACATACCATTTCTTTTTCAGCCGGCAATAAAATCACTGAAAGTGATAATAACATTTCAGGTTATTCATTGATGTCCTCTTTATTACAATTACACCAATGCATTTATATTAAAAAATATTAAAAATACATGAAATGATATAAAGGTTAATAAATGGACATCAGTAATCCAATTACAGACAATTCTAGTTGATTATAAATCATATACTGTACTTGTGCTCTATTAACCTAAAGCAAGATGATTTGTCGGGTATGAGGGAGAAATTCAGGCATAAGATTCTGATCACTGCTCTTGTATTGCTCATGTATGGTCTAGAATCAGGAGTCTGATTCATGAGAGCTACAATAGTTTTGGTGAAATAAAATTCAAAGAAAGATCGCCTCCAGGTGTACTACAAAGTTAATTGGAATAATGCATCACAAGAGCAGTGCAAAGCAAAACAAGTGCACATTAGTGATACTGAATAATCAGGCATCCATAGTGCAATTGTAATTCACTTGGCAGGCAAACAAGTTTTACATTCATTATATACTTTGTTCCAATTCCTACAGCATAATAAGGTGAGTTTAGTTTATTTATCTGCAATTTATGTTCCTTTCCTCCCTTATATCTGCTTCTTTTTTCTGTTATTCATAGATTAATAATCAACACATTTTTTTAAATTCTCATTTGCATTTGCATGTAGATTGCAGTCCTTTCTAAAGTAACCACCATTACAGGCAAAGAGGTTAAATCTCCAGACAAACCCGGACAGGTGATCTTTTCCATTTAATCGGGCTGAAGTTTGTGTGTTCAGAATCAGTGTGCAACTGTGGCTCAACTAGTAGAGCCACGGTCTCACAGTGTCAGAGACCTGGGTTCAATCCTGACCTCTGGTCCTATCTGTTTAGAGTTTGCAAGTTCTCACTATGGTTGCATGGGTTTCCTCCTGATGCTCCAGTTTTGTCTCACATAACTGAAGACATATAGGTTGATAGGTTAATTGGCCACTACAAATTTGTAGGTAAGTGGTAGAGTACGGAGGGAGTTGATGAAAAGGTAGGAAGATTTTTTTTTAATGGGTTAGTAAAGGATGAGTACCAATGGGTATTTAGTGGGGATTCTGTGGTGTATTTCTCTGTCACTATGTATAACAGACTCCACTCCCAGACCAAATAACAATTGTTCAGTTCAGCACAAAATGGATCATCAAAACTAACTAGAGATGTTGTTTGAAGGCACAGCTTGCAACATGTGAATGGTATTTCTCTCTTCAGACAACAAAATCATGAATAATGTGAGGAAAATAACTAACTGGAAGAGATCTTAGAAATGACAAGCCACGCAAGGAAGATGTGCCAGGCTTCTGACATTAAAAAGCAAGTTCATTTATTGGGCCATTATCATTAATATGCTACCATCAGGCCCAAATGAAAACAGGAAATTCTAAAACGTCAAGCAGCATTCTGTGGGAGGAGAGCCAGAGTTAACACTTCTCTCCACTTTTGCTGACTGAGCTGCTGAGTTTTTTCAGCATTTTCTGCAATACTTTCAGATTTCTAACATCTGCAATTTGGGATTTTCCATTCCTTTCATGCTTTTCCTCATAGTCTACCTACATAGACATCTACATGGATGCACAGGGAACACAATCATCCATGAAACTACAGCACTTTATATTTCTGGCTGTTCCTGTAAAGTAATTCATACTTGTAGGATAAATGTCAAACAATTGGATGTATGCTGCCGAGAATCTTCTGTTTAATAAAGAGTTTAGTTTAATTTAGTTTAGGTAGCATGGAAACAAACCCTACACCTTACCGAGATCGCACTAACCAATGATCACCTGTACACCAGTTCTTTCCTACACACTTGGGACAATTTACAGAGGCCAATTAACCTAAAAACCTGCACTTCTTTGAAATGTAGGAGGAAACTGGAGCACGTGGAGAAAACCTACATGGTCACAGGGAGAATGTACAACCTCCGTACTGGCAGCACCCATAGTCTGGAACAAACCAGGTCTCTGGCATAACTTTACACTTGTTCCATTGTGCCACTGTAGCATTCCACATGCTATGCATGACAGAGTACACAATGTGCTCCAATGGATGGTGTCCCTGGGTATCATTGCCATGGTTACCGACCCATCCGACTGGGTTTCCACCATGGTGGTCGCAACAAAGAAAAACATAGAAGAAATCTGAATTTGTATCAACCCCAGCAACCTGAACACAGCGATCAAATGCCTGCACTACCCGATGCGCACGGTGGAGAAAGTTGCTGCTCAGTTAGGCAGTGCCTCTGTGTTTTCTGTTCAGGATGCCAAAAGCTCGTTCTGGCAGATCCCGCTGGACCCCGACTCGTCTAATCTCACCACGTTCGGCACCACTTTTGGCCTTTACAAATTCCTGCGGATGCCCTTTGGCATCAACTCTGCTAGCGAAGTATTCCAGCGTACAATGGAACAATTATTTGCGGGGTATCCTTGTGTCATCATTGTCGATGACATTCTCATTGCTGGACATGACATGGCTGAACATGATGCCAATTTAAAAAAGTACTGGACCGTGCAAAAGACGTCCATCTCAAGCTCAACCCTCTGAAGTGCAGATTCCGTGTCAAGGAGGTCCAGTATGTCGGACACATATTCACCACTGACGGCCTCAGACCTGACCCCTCCAAGACCACTGCCATCAACGAGATGCCAGTTCCCTCTGATGTGACAAGTTTGCAGAGATTCCTGGGAATGGTTAACTACTTGGGGAAATTAATTCCCAACCTCAGCTAAATATCTGCCCCCCTGCGACATCTGACTCACAAAGACACTGCATGGTCTTCATTCCCACAACACCAGAGGGCATTCAATATCCTTAAATTACAATTGTCCAGTGCCGCTACCCTCGCTTATTTCGATTTAAACCTACCGGTGACATTCACGTGTGATGCCTCCCAATATAGACTTGGAGCTGCTTGCCTGCAGAATTCTGTCGAGTGAGGCTGCAGACCTATTGCTTACGCCTCCAGTACCCAGTCTGAGACTGAACAGCGATACGCCCAGATCGAAAATAAATTACTAGCCGTGGTTTTTGCCTGCACGGAATTCAAGGGCTTTATTTTTGGGAAGTCTGTGGTTGTTGAAACAGACCACCAACCTTTGGTCACTATTCTGAACAAAGCCATTCATGCTGCTCTTGCTCGCCTGCAACGGATGATGATGCAGCTACAGTTTCGATTTCACCTTAATCTACAAAAGGGGCAAGGACATGCATCTGGCTGACACGCTATCAAGAGCCCCACGAACAACCTGTGAACAACAGCCATCTAAAAATGACCAATTCACAGTGATGATGGTGTCGTACGTACCTACAGAATGCCCAAGCGACCTGGCAGAGCATACGGCTGCAGACACAACTTTACAGCTACTGTCTTCAGTCATCCGGCATGGCTGGCTGGATAAACAATATCGCGCCCCGCTTCCTATTCGCCCATACTACCTGGTCCGCGACGAACTGGTGCTGCAGGATGGTGTCATAATCAAGGGCCACAAAGCAGACATCCCAACTACCCTATGGGACAGATATTTTGATGCCATCCACAGTGGTCACCCTGGCATGGAAGCAACCATACTCCAAGCAAAGAGCATGTTTTTCTGGCCCGGAATGACCGAATTATTGCGTGAGAAAGTTGAAGCCTGTGCTATCTGCAACAGCCTGATGCCACACCAACAGAAACAGCCCCTGTTCTCACACGCTGTTCCTCCTCTGCCTTGGCCCACGCTTGCTACTGACATATTCGAGTGGTGTGGCAAACAGTATCTGGTTCTCGTTGACTTGTTTTTGGGCTGGTTCAAAATCGACCTACACCAAAGCCCAACATCCGCTGCAGTAATCCAAAAGCTGCCGGACTATTTCACCGTACACGGTGCCACGCTCGCCTGCCTTGCCGTGTTTGTCCCCCGGTCCCCAGTGCTCTCGCCGCACGGGACCCCGCCATTCTCGCCCATGAAGGGAGGAGATGTAAATCTGTACCATATGCGCCCGGGACTAGTTTGTAGACCACCCCTAAGATACAGGTACTTTGTTTGAACCATCTGAACTTCTCTGAATGCGCTATTAGCGTTTTGGTTATTGTATTAATCAGTCAGCACCTAGTAACGTGCTTATACACATATATCACTTTATTGTAGATGTGTTTCACCTTTTATTGATTGGTTACTTTACTTACTAACCAATGTAGTGCTTTATTATTATAAGTTCCGCCTACTACCACACCATCATATTATCGCAACCCGACATGTGCTGTTAGTTAGTACTGCTGCATGGTAAGAGCAACATGCTGTTGTGTGTTGTATATGTTACTCAATAAATACTGTTATACCAAATCTGTGAGTATGTGTGATTTACTCAACAGCCACTAATGGATAGTGCACAGCTGATCTTCCAGTATAAGTCCTGGCAAGTGACATTCTAACTGAGACCAGGAAGTTAGACATCATCATTTTTTTTTGTTACATTTTCATTTTGTAGATACAGCATGAAAGGCCCTTTGGTCCATTGAGTTCATGCCAACCATTGATCAACCATTCACACTAGTTCAATGGTATCCCACTTTCTCACTGAAATTGAGTCAAATTTCTCAATGAAAGGCGTCATGAAATTCATTGTGGGGATAGGTCTAACAGGAATCTCCATAACTTACTGCTGAAGACTAACACAATGCCTCATCATGGCATTCATGTCTGACCTTAGTATTCTGTAAAGGGCAGCAAATCTTTAGGTCTGTCAAAAAAGCAGTACACATTTCAGGGACAGGTGGGGGACCAGCATTCTGGCAGGCAGGTTTGCCACTGCTACACGGGTGGTTTTAAACTGAATAAGGGGAGTGGGGTGTCGAATGGGATAGTGGAGGATGGAGTTAAAGGGAAAGGGTTTCTTAAATGTGTGAGCGTAGAGACAGAGGGGTGTAAAATGAGGGGAGAAGCAATAGGTAGCTAGGTGAAAAGTAAAAGTGGCAGGCAGACAAAACCAGGGCAAAAATCAGAAAGGGCCACTTTTCAACATAATTGTATAAGGGGTAAGAGTGTTGTAAAAACAAGCCTGAAGGCTTTGTGTCTCAATGCAAGGAGCATTCGTAATAAGGTGGATGAGTTGAATGTGCAGATAGCTATTAATGACTATGATATAGTTGGGATCACGGAGACATGGCTCCAGGGTGACCAAGGCTGGGAGCTGAACATCCAGGGATATTCAATATTCAGGAAGGATAGAGAGAAAGGAAAAGGAGGTGGGGTAGCGTTGCTGATTAGAGAGGAGATTAACGCAATGGAAAGGAAGGACATTAGTTTGGAGGATGTGGAATCGGTATGGGTAGAGCTGCGAAACACTAAGGGGCAGAAAACGCTGGTGGGTGTTGTGTACAGGCCACCTAACAGTAGTAGTGAAGTTGGAGATGGTATCAAACAGGAAATTAGAAATGCGTGCGACAAAGGCAAAACAGTTATAATGGGTGACTTCAATCTACATATAGATTGGGTGAATCAAATTGGCAGGGGTGCTGAGGAAGAGGATTTCTTGGAATGTATGCGGGATAGTTATCTAAATCAACATGTAGAGGAACCAACGAGAGAGCAGGCTATTTTAGACTGGGTATTGAGTAATGAGGAAGGGTTAGTTAGCAGTCTTGTTGTACGTGCCCCCTTGGGCAAGAGTGACCATAATATGGTTGAGTTCTTCATTAGGATGGAGAGTGACATTGTTAATTCAGAAACAATGGTTCTGAACTTAAAGAAAGGTAACTTTGAGGGTATGAGACGTGAATTGGCCAAGATTGACTGGCAATTAATTCTAAAATGGTTGACGGTGGATATGCAATGGAAGACATTTAAAGACTGCATGGATGAACTACAAAAATTGTTCATCCCAGTTTGGCAAAAGAATAAATCAGGGAAGGTAGTGCATCCGTGGATAACAAGGGAAATCAGGGATAGTATCAAAGCGAAGGATGATGCGTACAAATTAGCCAGAAAAAGCAGCATACCGGAGGACTGGGAGAAATTCAGAGACCAGCAGAGGAGGACAAAGGGCTTAATTAGGAAAGGAAAAATAGATTATGAAAGAAAACTGGCAGGGAACATAAAAACTGACTGCAAAAGTTTTTATAGATATGTGAAAAGAAAGAGATTAGTTAAAACAAATGTAGGTCCCTTGCAGTCAGAAACAGGTGAGTTGATCATGGGGAACAAGGATATGGCGGACCAATTGAATAACTACTTTGGTTCCGTCTTCACTAAGGAAGACATAAATAATCTGCCGGAAATAGCAGGGGACCGTGGGTCAAAGGAGTTGGAGGAATTGAGTGAAATCCAGGTTAGCCGGGAAGTGGTGTTGGGTAAATTGAATGGATTAAAGGCCGATAAATCCCCAGGGCCAGATAGGCTGCATCCCAGAGTACTTAAGGAAGTAGCTCCAGAAATAGTGGATGCATTAGTAATAATCTTTCAAAACTCTTTAGATTCTGGAGTAGTTCCTGAGGATTGGCGGGTAGCAAACGTAACCCCACTTTTTAAGAAGGGAGGGAGAGAGAAAACGGGGAATTACAGACCAGTTAGTCTAACATCGGTAGTGGGGAAACTGCTAGAGTCAGTTATTAAAGATGGGATAGCAGCACATTTGGAAAGTGGTGAAATCATTGGACAAAGTCAGCATGGATTTACAAAAGGTAAATCATGTCTGACGAATCTTATAGAATTCTTCGAGGATGTAACTAGTAGCGTGGATAGGGGAGAACCAGTGGATGTGGTGTATCTGGACTTCCAGAAGGCTTTCGACAAGGTCCCACATAAGAGATTAGTATACAAACTTAAAGCACACGGCATTGGGGGTTCAGTATTGATGTGGATAGAGAACTGGCTGGCAAACAGGAAGCAAAGAGTAGGAGTAAACGGGTCCTTTTCACAATGGCAGGCAGTGACTAGTGGGGTACCGCAAGGCTCAGTGCTGGGACCCAGCTATTTACAATATATATTAATGATCTGGATGAGGGAATTGAAGGCAATATCTCCAAGTTTGCGGATGACACTAAGCTGGGGGGCAGGGTTAGCTGTGAGGAGGATGCTAGGAGACTGCAAGGTGACTTGGATAGGCTGGGTGAGTGGGCAAATGTTTGGCTGATGCAGTATAATGTGGATAAATGTGAGGTTATCCATTTTGGTGGCAAAAACAGGAAAGCAGACTATTATCTAAATGGTGGCCGACTAGGAAAAGGGGAGATGCAGCGAGACCTGGGTGTCATGGTACACCAGTCATTGAAAGTAGGCATGCAGGTGCAGCAGGCAGTGAAGAAAGCGAATGGTATGTTAGCTTTCATAGCAAAAGGATTTGAGTATAGGAGCAGGGAGGTTCTACTGCAGTTGTACAGGGTCTTGGTGAGACCACACCTGGAGTATTGCGTACAGTTTTGGTCTCCAAATCTGAGGAAGGACATTATTGCCATAGAGGGAGTGCAGAGAAGGTTCACCAGACTGATTCCTGGGATGTCAGGACTGTCTTATGAAGAAAGACTGGATAGACTTGGTTTATACTCTCTAGAATTTAGGAGATTGAGAGGGGATCTTATAGAAACTTACAAAATTCTTAAGGGGTTGGACAGGCTAGATGCAGGAAGATTGCTCCCGATGTTGGGGAAGTCCAGGACAAGGGGTCACAGCTTAAGGATAAGGGGGAAATCCTTTAAAACCGAGATGAGAAGAACTTTTTTCACACAGAGAGTGGTGAATCTCTGGAACTCTCTGCCACAGAGGGTAGTCGAGGCCAGTTCATTGGCTATATTTAAGAGGGAGTGGCCCTTGTGGCTAAGGGGATCAGAGGGTATGGAGAGAAGGCAGGTACGGGATACTGAGTTGGATGATCAGCCATGATCATATTGAATGGCGGTGCAGGCTCGAAGGGCCGAATGGCCTACTCCTGCACCTAATTTCTATGTTTCTAGTTTTCTATAACACCCAGCCTTTACATTCACAGTTTTTGGTATGTTTTGGTATATGAATTGGAGCAAACTCCAGCCTCCAGCTTAAATTGCCTGGCATAATTTCTCTGTATATCCCTGTATACATATACCATGATTTTTCTCAAGTTTATCATGTGTTTCCCCACGAGCAGCTAAAAATACTTGCTTATTTGTGGTATATTTTAGCATGAATGTGAAATGAAGGACACTTTTGAGTGTTATGAAAATAAACGCCTACCTGGCAAGCACACTGCTCCAAACACAGCCAATCCACTGTGCCAATTGCCATCATTCATAGAGCTGTGCTCAAGGCTTGATCCTTTCAAAGCTATCTCATCTGAGCTGTTATATTTGGAATTACATGGGAGTTATGTGATGATAGGAAATGTACACTGCTGAAGTCAGTTGTTGCTCAGAATAACAGCTCTAACAGCTCTAAGGCCAGTTAGATAAAAAATAACAATGATCAGATGTCAGTGACATTTCAAACATATGGGTAGAATAGTCAAAATGGTTTACTAATCCCTTGACATTTTGTTTATTAAATCCGAGCTCATGAAAAATGCTTAACTGATCTAACACTTATGCTCTGGCTTAACTATGGCTATCAGATAATATTTACATCCAATGTGGTGTGGAGGACAGCTGTCGGTGAGAAGAATTATTCTGTTGATGTAGCAGTGCAGCAATTAAGCAGTGCAAACAGGGTTTAGAAAATATAGTGTGGGCGGACAATAATGACCACAGCTGTCATTTTCTTGAGGAGGAATCCAAGCGGTGCAGCATATCTGAGTATCCTACTCATATTGCCAAGATTCCTTGGCTGGTGTACTTTAAAGGATTCTGCATTATTGCCTGTTCTAATTCTTTTGGGTTCATTATTATGATTAAAACTTCCTTTTGCTGTAAATGTTTATATTATAGATACATGATTAAAACAGCATGACACTGAACTGCCAAGTATAATATTCACATTCAAACATGTAAATAGAAATTGACGTTGACTTTTACTTCATCACCATTTGGGGATTCTGATCAAACTTTATCCCTTTCCAAGGATCTGCTCCTGCAAATATCCATCGAAATGCTGGGGGGTTATTTAAAACTAGATATGCCTGTTATTGGTGCAGATATCGGAGGTGGTAAGAAAGTCTAATGTTTTCCATAGGCAGACACCATTCTCAAATGGCTGCAGATGTCAATGGAACTGATGTTTGGAAATGGAGTTCAACATGTATATATGACTAGATGTACTGTATTTGGTTCCAGTGACCAAAGATGAGTTTCTATTCACATATTTTCCTTAAGAAACAGCAACAAATGAATTCAACAGAAATTATCGTCTGGAGACTTTTATGGTCTTATAATTCTATATATTTAGGCTGTTACCCAGTATCAATATGACTACCCAACTCATGCTCAAAGAATTTAAAACATTTACATTTCCTTGTCTAGTTCTTCTGGAGCATTGCAAGTGAATGATTCATTTCAAAGTTAAAGGGAACCCTATTAGGAAACTTCAATAATATGTCAATGAAAATGAATGAGCATAATCATTGAAGGTTTTCACCATAACTGCTTCTACACAAATGAAAATGTGCTTTCTTTACTCAAGGCATGATCTCCATGTTCCTGTTATTTCTTCATCAGATCAGTTAAAAAAAAACATATCCCAGTGTTTTGCACTGTTCTTTAATTGACCTCCAACCATTGATGGATACAACCACATCAATCAATTATAATGTATCATTATTATTACAGAATGGAATTATAGCATTGTGATTCACAGGTAATAGTATTTGAATTTCTTTGACATACCTGTAATACACTAGTTCAGTTTAATAATGCCCCAGAAGCTCAATCTCTAATTCAAATAAGAAACTAATTGTGCATTTTAATGGAAATGTTCAGAAATTGATAATTTCAATTTGATTGACAACAGTCCTAAGCTAATTCAATTAGACTGTCCACTTCTGATGATCATATTATCATTATTTAGCTCTGTGAATACCTATACAGATACCGTAACCAATACCTGATAAAATAGGGTTTATTGTCCTGTGTAGTTAAGACAAGTAATTTCATCCAAATCTCAAATATCACTTTGATGTTTTATTGATCTTTCTTGTCATAGTTTAATTTATCAAAGTGGCCTATTTTTGTACACTTGCTAATCCGGGATGTGCTTGGGTATGGTAAAGGGCCTGTCCAACTAACGCGACTTTTCAGCGACTGTCTACGACCTTCAAGCTCGAGGGCACTCGCCTGAAAAACCTCGAGCTGGATTGACCGTCAGCGATGAAACCGGGAGCTGGATCGACCGTCTGCACACACACACACACGCACACACACACACACACACACACACACACACACACACACACACACACACACACACACACACACACACACACACACACACACACACACACACACACACACACACACACACACACACACACACATCGCAAAGGCGGGGGCCAGGGAAAGCGGAGGAGCGCTGTCTGAAATTCACACCCACGATGAACAGGAAGGTAAAAGACGGCTGGCACAGTTACGGTAAGTCCTTTGGAGAGCGCGGAGAGGGGGGGAGGAGAGAAGGGGAGAAAGGGGGAGAGAAGGGGAGAGAAGGGGAGAGAAGGGGAGAGAAGGGGGGAGTGGGGGGGGGAGAAGGGGGGGGGGGAAGGAGTGGAGACATTTTTAGGAAGCCAGACAACGTTTAATAAATTTTAGAGGGCATTTAACATTACCGGTCGGATTACTTACCTTTTATTTTCTCAACGAGCTTTACCTTCGACTACCTTTGATTACCTTCTATTGCCTCCGATTACCTAGGATAGCATGCCGACCTACTACTACCTACCTTGACTAAACCAACGAGTAAAAAAATATAGATTTTTTTCCATGGCGAACCTTTTTTACTCGAGGGCATTTTTCAGCATGTTGAAAAAAAAACGCCGTGACCTAGCTGAGGCCTCGAGTACGCGGGGACTACTCTTGAGCATGAAGGAGAGTTAAGCGGCCTTTTCACGGGGCGACTTGACGCAAGAGTTAACCGGAGTTTAAC
Source organism: Amblyraja radiata (assembly GCF_010909765.2). NCBI lineage: Eukaryota > Metazoa > Chordata > Chondrichthyes > Rajiformes > Rajidae > Amblyraja > Amblyraja radiata. Next base: position 67,861,361 of record NC_045956.1, read on the forward strand.
ATCGTGGGAACCTCGTGCGATAACAGTGCGGCATTCGTGGACCACCGTGGACCACCGTAGCGCTAATGGCAGGTCATCGTGTAACTTGGTCACTCGGGAGAAAATTCAAGAAAGTTTGAATTTCTCCAAGATTGACTTGTACACTTGTGGTTGAGCATTGCAACATTATATGAACGTGGTGGCCAGTGCGATATCCGTAATAACTCTTGCGGGTACCGTGGGAACTCCTGCGAACGGTGAACCCGGAAGCTGGACAGAGGGAACAGAAGGTGAGTAAAAATTATCTTATGTGGGATTGAATTTAAAAAATAAATAAAATAAAGATTTGCATCCGCATATGGACATCAACTTATTCATGAGTTATGTTAATGAGATTCAAGAAAATAACTATAATCTTTAAAATGGACTTTAAAAGGGACTTTACTGAAAGGTTATGCATTTTTATGGTCCGTGAGAAATTTTTCACATGTACTTCTTTGAGAGATACAGGTCGGAGTCCTCGGGTCCAGGGGTCCGGAACGCTACCAATCAATGTTGTACAGAGACCCGTGTAAGGAGTGAACTGCACATGCTGGTTTAAACCGAAGACAGACACAAAAAGCTGGAGTAACTCAGCGAGTCAAGCAGCATCTCTGGAGAAAAAAAGCTGATGTTTCGGGACGAGACACATCTTCAGACTCAATTCCGATTAGGCTGTCTGAAGAAGGGTTCCGGTGTTGGGGGAGTCCAGAACCAGGGTCCCAGTTTTACAGTCTACCGTGGGAACTCTTTAACTCAGTAAAGTAAAGTAGCCTTTATTGTCATATCAGCGCACAGGCAGCAGTTGACTGTTGCTCTATTCAGTTTCCCAGGGGGTCGGGACGGGACTGGAGTTGGGAGAGAAAGGTGGGGGAGTCGAGGGAGAGGAGGGGGAGACAGATGGGGGTGTCTTCATTTACTGACGGCGGGTGTCTGTCACTGAAACAGGCAGGTGAGATTTCACATCCACCTTGTGTGTGCCTCTCTCTCTCTCTCCCTCCCTCTTACACAGGCTGAGAGACTCTGCCTCTGTGAGTGTACGTCTCTTTCTCCCCCTCTCCCACACACAGTAAGACCGAGGTACTGTGCTCAGTCCATCTGTGTCTCCCACATACACAGTAAAATATGTCTCCAAATGAGCCAATTCAACCAAGGGAGGATATATATAGTGTGTGAAAAAAAAAGTTACATCATTTGTGTCACGTGTAGTTCACGATGTTCATTCAAGATTTAACGGGAAAGCTCGGGAGACGGACAAGTCACTCGCACAAATAGCAGAAATGCCGAGTACCGTGGGAACTCTTTATCTACTGCCGTTATATCGTGCGAGACTCGTGCTGGACCACGACCTCTTCACTCTGGTGACATCTTGCGTCAACTCGCCCCGTGAAAAGGTCGCTTAAGAACGACCTCCTAAGACCTCATGTTGACCATGCTGCGATTTTAAACTCGCGAATTAGGTTGCCGCAGTGGGACAGGCCCTTAATACACTACTGGACAGTGTGTATGAAAATAATTTCACTATGTGTTTGCACTTTGCACATTAAATCATTAATTTCTATCTAACCAAGAGTATGCAGGTCATCTGTTTCCCAGAATGGCATGCAAGTCAATTTTCAAACCCTAAGTCTAACTGAGTCCACATATTATATACAGCAAAACATATCATGTTCAGGGATACAAGACATATGGATATAACATTGGTTATATCCATATGTTTTGTTGATGGCACAGAAATGAGACAATTTCAACCAAAAATAGTGAGATTGACATCACTCCAGAGTTTTGGATCGAATGGTCTTGTGGTGCATGTCTTTACAAGTGTTAATCAAGATACCTTTTGAACGTGATCAGGATTTTGGTCTCAGGCACTGAGTTCTTTGAATGAAAAACATTTTTCCTCATATACCCTCCAATCCTATCTGCCGAAAGAAATAGATCCATCTTGTTCACTTTGTCCAGGCTCCTCATAATGTTATATAGCAATCAACTCTCCATTCAATATCCTTGCTCCAAAGAGAACGACTGCAGCTTTGGACATTCTCTCTGCATTACTAAATTCTCAGGACCCAAATTCATCAGTCACCTCCCTGTGGCCTCTCTGGTCCCTAAATTGGAGGTCCCAATACTTGAGTTATGGCATAACTATTTTTTTATATGCCACTAGCATGATCTCACTGCTCTTTTATTGTCAATGCAAGTAAATGAAAACCTTCTTAACCACATTTTGTACCTGTTACTTTCAGGAATCTGTGAACATCGCTACCAAAGTCCTTCTACTCCTTAGCATCCAGGCTTTTATCTTGTATTTGTTGGTCAAGTGTTCTACCCTCTGATGGAAAACCTCAGCTAACTTTGGTTGAATTGCATTTACCACATCAGTGGTTATCCAGTAAGCCCATTGGTATCTCCCTGCAGCCTTGTACTTTATGCGTCATGATCACCCATGATGCCAATTTTGATAACAACTGACACTTCTGCATTTAAGCCAAAATTGCTGACGTATACCATAGGCAGCAAATCCTCTAGCACTGACCTCCACAGATCCCCTTACATGTAGCCTTTTAGTCATGATGTTCCTGCCTTAATATGCATATGCCATGCTTGACTTTGCTAAAATACATCAAGGCTACTTCCGTTGAATTATCTTCATTGATCCTTCTTGCTACTTCAAACTTGAAGAATTTTGAGTAAATGAAAATAGCTGAATGCAAATTGAACAGATGAAAGCTTACATAGGAACATAAAAATATACTTAACAAAATAAAATGAAATATTACCACCAACGTGAAAATATTAAATTTGTACTTCTCCCTTTTTGTCTGAAGCAAGCAAATGCATATGTAATTGATCACACGGTGCTGCCTTTATGAAGGATATGTTACATAATTTCTATGCTTTCAGGACTAAATCATGAAACCATTATTCTACCTGAATCTTGCCCTGGCATTTCAGCCAAATAACCAATGGCAAACACTAGTTGCCATCTACTTCACATGGTCTTCTATTGTGTGATACTCAATTGCTTGGGATTTATCAGTTGAAATTGGTTTACATCCTCTGAGTTTGAGTTTAGTTTAACTTTGAGTTTAGCTTATTGTCATGTGTAACGAGGTATAGTGAAAAGCTTTTCTTTATGCCTCTGTAAAATCAACATCAACTCACAGTGAAACAGTTTGCATGGTTCTTCATTCACGGCAGCCACCTGATTTAAATAGCTGTTCACTCAGTTCTCTGTAGCAAAGCACTCTCGGGGCTGTCAGGAGACTTGGGATATTGTTACAAGATTGTCACAATAACGATGGTAGGTATGGTGCACTATAACAGTAATCGCTCTACAAAGCCTTGAATGCACTGGACATCAACGGAGTGGCAAGGAGAAGGGCCATCAAGAACACCACAGAGGCAGCGGAGAAGGCATCAAGATGGCTCTGGATCAGGAGAGGAGGTCCATGGGAGGAGCGAATGCCACCTGAACACAAGTCGTGGTCTGATCAACCACGGCTGGGTCGCCTGGGTGAGGGTGTCTGATGTTGAAAGACCCGAAACACCCAATGACCCCAGGTTACATCACTGATGATGTGTTCAGGAGCATCTATCGATGTATTTGTATCAATCACTGTGCTGGTGAAACCAGTGGCGACCAGGAATAGACTGGTTGACAACCAAGAATAGGGTGGTGACGACTGGAGAGACAGTGGACAGCTCGGAAAGACGGCAACCGGGGCGGGCGGGTTGGCAGCCCAAACCGCATCCTCTGAGAGGAGGAGACCCAAATCACGCTACAGAAAAACACATGGAAAAATACCCCCAGAGGGGGGGAGGATGAGCACCTCAATTGGACGGATCAAAGGTTAATGACTAATGGCAATGGACCACCGACTATGAGTATCAAATGCAGATGTTGTAAGGTTTGCAAGAACAGCCGAAGCCTGAAGATTCACCAGACCCGGATGAAGTGTTTGGAGGGACAGGGAGTGTCACAACGCACAAGTATTTTACCTGGTGAGACGCAGGAGGAGCCGGGCCCGGAATCACCCCATAGAGCCCGAAGCTTCCAAGTGGCGCAACTAGTCCCTCGGAACAGACCTCCGGAGAAGGTTCGAGTCAAATGGCCTCAGGCCTGCAAGACGGCAGTCTGGCATCAGTTCGACGAGGACGTCAACAAGGTGCTAGAAGCAACTGCGAAGGGAGACGTGGACCGAAGGCTGCGGATGATGACGACAATCATCATCAGCCTAGCTGTGGAAAGGTTTGGAGCAGTGGAGAAGAAGCCGGCCAGAACACCTTTCACCATGAACCAACGAGCAATGAAGATCCACAAGATCCGGCAGGAGCTGAAGTCCCTCAAGAAGCGGTATAAAGAGGTCAGCGAAGATCAACGTCCCCCCTTGGCTGAGCTGCGAACCATCCTGAGGAAGAAGCTGATGACCCTCCGTAGAGCTGAGTGGCACCGAAGACGCCGGAAGGAAAGAGCCAGGAAGCGAGCATCGTTCATAGCCAACCCCTTCGGCTTCACCAAACAACTACGCGGGCAGAAGCGCAGTGGGAGTTTGGCTTGCTCTAAGGAGGTGATCGACCGGCACATCCAGACGACCTACAGTGACCCCGTCAGGCAGCAGGAGCTGGGCCAGTGCAACATCCTGATAAAACCACCTCCACCCATCAAGGAGTTTGATAGTAAAGAGCCACTCCTGAAAGAGGTCCAGGACGTTGTGAAGAGAGCAAGAGCTGACAGTCCCTGGCCGGAGCGGAGTCTCCTACAGGGTCTACAAGAACTGCCCCTTGTTACTGAAACGGCTGTGGAAGATCCTGAAAGTCATCTGGAGGAGAGGAAAAGTGGCGCAGCAGTGGCGATTCGCTGAAGGAGTCTGGATCCCAAAGGAGGAAGATTCCAAGAAGATCGATCAGTTCAGAATCATCTCCTTGCTAAGTGTTGAAGGCAAGATTTACTTCAGCATAGTGGCGAGGCGGCTGACCAACTTCCTCTCAGCAATGGCTACATCGACAGCTCAGTGCAAAAGGAAGACTTATCTGGAGAGCCGGGGTGTCTAGAGCACACGGGAGTGGTGACCCAGCTCATCAGAGAAGCCAGGGAGAACAAGGGAGACCTGACAGTGCTCTGGCTTGACCTGGCCAACGCCTACGGCTCCATCCCGCACAAGCTGATCCAGACAGTCATGGCCAAGCATCATGTGCCGGGCCAAGTGGCAGATCTCATCCTGGACTATTACAACCAGTTCAGCATGAGAGTCTCATCAGGGTCAGTAACATCAGAGTGGCACAAACTGGAGGTTGGGATCATCACAGGCTGTACCATCTCTGTGATCCTTTTTGCCTTGGCGATGAACATGATCGTCAAGTCTGCTGAGCCAGAGTGCCGGGGCCCTCGGACCAAGTCAGGAATGCGCCAACCACCAATCAGAGCCTTCATGGACGACCTGACTGTCACCACTGAGTCGTTGCCAGGAAGCAGGTGGATCCTGCAGGGGTTGGAGAAACTGATTGGATGGGCAAGGATGAGGTTTAAGCCAGGAAAATCAAGGTCACTGGTGCTGAAGAAGGGCAAAGTCATGGACAGGTTCCGCTTCAGCATCGAAGGGTCACCAATCCCAACTGTCTCCGAAAAGCCAGTGAAGAGTTTTGGCAAGGTGTTTAACAGCAGCCTGAAGGATACAGCATCTGTCCAGGCAACCTGTCAGGAGCTGGAGAGCTGGTTGAGAGCAGTGGACCAGTCGGGGCTTCCTGGCAAGTTCAAGGCATGGAGTTACCAGCATGGTATCCTGCCAAGGATACTCTGGCCACTGCTTGTCTACGAAGTCCCAATATCCATCGTAGAGAGATTGGAGAGGAAAGTCAGCAGCTTTCTCAGAAGGTGGCTGGGACTGCCCAGGAGCCTTAGCAGCATCGCCCTTTACGGAAATAACACCAAGCTCCAGCTGCCCCCAAAGTCCCTGGAGGAGGAGTTCAAGGTGACTCGGGCCAGAGAGGTGATGATGTACAGGGACTCCAGTGACCCCAGGGTGGCTCAAGCAGGGGTGGAGGTGAAAACTGGGAGGAAGTGGAGAGCCGGCGAAGCCGTGCTGCAAGCAGAGTCCCGGATACGCCACAGAGTCCTGGTGGGAGCAGTGACTCGGGGAATAGCAGGCCTGGGAATCTTCCCATCTCCCCAGTTTGACAAGGCCAAGGGGAAGGAGAGGCACAGGCTGGTCCAGGAGGAAGTGAGGGCAGTGGTGGAGAAGGAGAGGTGTACCAAAGCAGTTGGATTGAGGCAGCAGGGAGCCTGGACAAGGTGGGAGCAGGCCATGGACCGAAAAGTCACATGGACTGAGCTCTGGCAGGCAGAACCACAGCGCATCAAGTTCCTGGTCCAGGCAGTGTACGATGTCTTGCCCAGCCCATCGAACCTCTTCATCTGGGGCAAAGCGGAACCTCCAGATTGCCCGCAATGCTCAGGCAAGGGGACGTTGGAACACATCCTGAGCTGTTGCCCAAAGTCTCTTGGGCAGGGCCGGTACACACGGCGTCACAACCAGGTTCTCAAACCCATTGCAGAAGCCATCAGCATGGGAATCAGCAGCTGCAGACGAGAACGCCCCACCACCCAGATGATCACCTTCGTGAAGGCCGGAGTGCAGCTGCCAAGAACCACAGCAGCCAGGAATCAGTCAGGAATCCTGGCGACTGCGCAGGACTGGCAGCTTTCCGTAGACCTGGTGAAACAGCTGAAGTTCCCACAGCACATTGCCACGACCACCCTGAGGCCAGATATCCTCCTGGTCTCAGAGGCGAGCAAAAACATCGACTTGTTGGAACTTACAGTGCCGTGGGGGTACCGTCTGGAGGAGGCCCACGAGAGGAAGATGGCCAAATATGAACAACTGGTCATAGACTGCCATAAGCAGGGCTGGAAGGCAAGGTGTATGCCCATCGAGGTTGGCTGCAGAGGTTTTGCAGGGCAATCGCTCTACAAAGCCTTGAATGCACTGGGCATCAACGGAGTGGCAAGGAGAAGGGCCATCAAGAACACCACAGAGGCAGCGGAGAAGGCATCGAGATGGCTCTGGATCAGGAGAGGAGGTCCATGGGGAGGAGCGAATGCCACCTGAACACAAGTCGTGGTCTGATCAACCATGGCTGGGTCGCCTGGGTGAGGGTGTCTGATGTTGAAAGACCCGAAACACCCAATGACCCTAGGTTACATCACTGATGATGTGTTCAGGAGCATCTATCGATGTATTTGTATCAGATTAAACGAGAACTTACCAGTTTGAAGTTTGATCTTTATTTTATGAGGAGTTACGTTGAGGGAATACGTGAAGACCTCGCCAGCACGCATGCGCGACATTCTTCAAAGCAGCGGTGTGAAATCACAATAATAGTAAGTGAAATAAACATAGTAAGATAAGAAGAACTAGAATACCAGTTGACTTTTATAATAGAGGGTGGGCGTGGAGAGCACGTAATCCCTCGACGTAACTCCTCATAAAATAAAGATCAAACTTCAAACTGGCAAGTTCTCGTTTAATCTTACTATTTTACTTCGGAGTCACGTGAGTGACTACGTGAAGATTTTTAAAGATCTGTGATTTTATGCCGTGGAACCAGTCCATGCTTCATTCACTGCCGAAGTCATCCAAGGGAGGAAGTATGTTATCGTATTCAGACATGAATCAAATTCAAACAATAACAATTATATTAACAAGATTAATGCTCCATTGGGCTAAATATATTACAGAATTCAAAAATTGATTCTGCAACACCGCAGGTTTGGTTATTGGTTTATTATAAAAGAGTTGGAAGGTCTTCTCTCTAGACCATCCTGCTGTTGCCAGGAAATGGTCCAAAGACACTTCCATGTCTCTAGCTGCCGATGTTGCTGCTGCCCTTGTGGAATGAAATTAAAAATGTCAGTATCCACCCCAGCAGCTCCCAAAACCTGTCTGAGCCATCTAGAGATGGTCTGTGCTGATACCCGGCCATGAGGCTGTTTATAGCTGCACCATAGCGCCAATTCTCTACCTCTTAATAATTTTAGTAGTGTTAAGGTATAGTAGAAGGTGTGTGATACACACAGTCGGGTGTCAGATGGGTATGCCTGGAATTCCAATTCTGTCCTGATGTTCCTGGTCTTTTTTGTTTAGCCAGCTCCAAGATGCAAAGTTTATCTTTTCTGTAGATACCATCATATTGTCCAGTCTCAGTTTATGTAGAGACCGGACCCTTTGAGCTGAGACCAGTGCCATCAGCAAACTGATTTTAATGTGAGCTTTTCCAGGGACAGGGACATTGCTGGTGACCAACCCCTTAGCAACGTGAGTAAAACACTGACGTCCTAGATCTGGGAGTAGCTCGCTCGAGGAGGGTTAGTGTTGTAAATAACCCTCATAAGTTTGGCAACTAGAGGGTGAGATCCCATGGAGAGCTGTCCTGGTGCCTGTCACCAGTAAGCTGACAGGGCACTCCTAGTGCAATTGATAGCGGTGCAGCTCAGTCCTTCATCAATATGAATTCCAGGACAGGAATTCCAGGACGTTGGTGATTGTAGCTGTATTATATGCTACACCAGTCCTTAAGCAATACGACTCCCATATTCTTATGCTGGAGAGGTACTGCTTTTTTGTTGACTCTCGATAGGCCACAGTGATCATGTTCATGGTCCTGTCCGTCAGCCCAGATCTAGCATGATGGACATATGTGGTTCCAAGACCATGTCAAGGACCACAGGGAACCATGGCTGTGTAGGCCAATCGGGTACTACCAAGATACCTGATGCTGAGTCCATATGTATTTTGCGTAGGACCCGACTGATGAGGCAGGAGGGGAAAAAGCATAGAAAACAATTTTCCCCAACTCAGCGAGAAAGCGTCCATTGCTGCTGCCCCAGGTCTGGTTCCCAAGCGACATATGTTGGTAACTGGTGATTGAGTCTAGATGCAAATAGATCGATATCTGGTGTACCATATCGTATAGTAATATCAGCAAATATTTTGTGGTCCAACATTCGGTGCTGTCATTAAATTTTCGTGACCTGGTGTCTGCCACTGTATTGAGCTTACCTGGTAGGTAAGTTGCTGATAGCCAAATATGTCTATTGACACACTATTGCCAGATTGTATTGGCCAGATTGACACATGATATCGATTTTATTCCACCCATATGATTAATATATGCCACCACTGTGATATTATCAATTTGTAGGCGGGCATGCAAATGGTGCATTGTGAACAGTAGGCTTTTAGCCCCTGAAATGCACCCAACATTTCTAAATAATTAATACCCAGTGTTTTTAGTAATGATGATTCCTGATGTTCCATCTACCACCACTACTGGATATAATGTTAGTAGCTCCCCAGCCATGAGTGCTTCCGTTTGTAATGTGAATGATGGTTTACTAATAATGATGGGCTGGAACTGTGCCAAATATTTCCCTTCCACCATTGTAACTCCGAAATTGCTTTGGCTGGTAACTGCATAGGTCGATCAAAGTGACCTGTATGGTGTTTTAATGCTTGCACCTTTGCCCTTTTTAAAACTTTAATAATGCAAAGGTCCAAACTGAGTAGCTGGAAATGCTGCTACTAGTTTCCTAATTTATTTTACCACCTGTCGAATAGATGGTTTATTTGTAATAATCAATTTGTTGCAGGCTTCCACCAAGTCTGCTGCTTTACTCTTTGGCAATGTTACAGACATGTGGATAGTGTTAATTGTGAATCCCAGATAGTCCATAGCTGTGGATGGCATCAACTTAGATTTATCTGGATGGATGATGAACCCCGGAGTTTCAAACAAATGTTTGGTAGCTAAAGCTGCTGATTTAGCTAGTTCCAGGATTGTCCCCACAATTAATATATCATCAAGATATGCCATGACAATATGTTTTGTTTCCTAAGTATTGCCAAGGCCGGTTTTAATATCTTGGTGAACAGTCTTGGGCTGAACTTAACCCATTAGGCAACGCTATATAAAGTAAAGTAGCCTTTATTGTCATTCAGACCTTGCAGTCTGAACGAAATGTTGTTGCCTTGCAGTCCTACATATAGTAAAAAATGGCAAAAACACACACAAATTAACATCCACCACAGTGAGTTGAATACTCCTCACTGTGATGGAAGGCAAAAGTCTTAAGTTTTTGTCTCTTTCCTTCTTATTCTCCCTCTGCGCCGAGGCGATCCAGGCTTCCGATGTTGTGACCCCGCCGGGCAATGGTAAGTAATGTCAGTCCTGCGGCTGAATCCAAGCTCCGCGAACGGGCCGGTTCAGCTCCGCGGCCCGGGGTGGTCGAAGCCGCCGAAGCTGCGGCCCTCCAGTCCAGAGGGCACAGCTGTTGTCGCGGGAGCTCCGCAGAACAGGTCACCAACCTGCGAGCTCCCGACGATGTCGTCCACCGGGCCCGCGGCCGGTCCTCCGAGGTTGGATCGCTGCTGCCGCTGCCCGCTCCGAGGTCTGGTGGCTGCTGTCGCCGTCGCTGCCCGCTCCGGGGTCGGGTCGCCACTGCGGCTGCCCGCTCCGGGGTCGGGTCGCCGCAGCCGCTGCCTGCGCCGAGTTCGGGTCGCCACTGCCGCTGCCCGCACCGGGGTCGGGTCGCCACTGCCGCACCCCGCTCCGGGGTCGGGTCGCCACTGCCGCACCCCGCTCCGGGGTCGGGTCGCCGCAGCCGCTGCCTGCGCCGAGTTCGGGTCGCCACTGCCGCTGCCCGCTCCGGGGTCGGGTCGCCACTGCCGCTGCCCGCTCCGGGGTCGGGTCGCCACTGCCGCAGCTCCAAGGCCGCCATCTCCACTATTAGGCCTCGGCGCAGGCGGAGACGGAGACGGGGGATACGACAAGAGAAGTCGCATCCCACCGAAATAAGAGACCAAAACCATGTTTATTCCCCCCCACCCACACACATACACAATAAACCAAAAATGAACTCAAACAGGACAAAAGAACACAAAAAAGAAGAAAAAAAAAAAAAAAAGACGGACTGCAGGCGAACCATAGTTGCCCCATCCAGTTAAATTTTAGGTATTTAGGACGATGATCCCAAATGAGTATACTTTACATAAGTATTCAGTTTTGTTAAGTCAATGATGATGCGTCATCCACCATCTTTTTTGGTTTTCGTAAATATATTGGATACAAATTTTAAAGAGTCATGTGCCGACCTCTCTATTATACCTTTGGTATAACCTTTCCAGTTTTGCCTATCCTTCCAATTTCTCCTGTTGTGAGAGTACAACTTTCGGTTAGGCACATGTTGAACTGGTAGCATCTCTTTTGGATGAATTCAATTTTGTATCCCTGAATACTCTGTAGTATATTTTTATCAGTGGTAATAAACCTCCATGCTTCCCAAAACAAGTGTAACGTTCCTCTTGTTAGTACAGGTCCTACACCTCTTGTGTTCTGGAAGGAACCAGACCCATCTACCTCCATGGTTGCCGGTGGTACGTTCACTTCTTCAGCTTCTGCCTCTTCTGTGGACGAGGCACCGGAGTGTGGGGTTGGCACATTTTCCATGAGGGTCGCTCTGGGCCTTGGCCTAAAAAGGACCTTTGTGGTTGCTGGGCGGCCCTCATGCTTTCACCAGCGTCCTGGTGTTGATGCCTGCTGGTGGATGCATAGGGGTCCTGCCATCTGAGGTGTGTGGTCTTCCCATTGCTGATGACGCCCTCATGGGCCCGACGGCTTTAAACTCTTCGCCAAGCTCTTTTACTTGTTTAGACAAGTTCCCCCCCAAAAAGCAGTATCTGCGGTTGTGTTGCAGCTGTTTCGCACAACCCTGCAAATTTGGGGTTTAATGCAGGTTTTATTGCACTCTTTCGCAAGTAATTGATTTCATACTGTGTATTGCGGAGCAATGCCAGTGTGTCCTGCTGAGTGTCCATCATTTCAGTACCATCTCGCATCGCCGCCGGACCGGGGCTCCCCCAACATGACCGCCTCAACGCACCCAACTCATCTCGCCGCCCCACCGCTATGGCTGATCCGCGCCACCCCGCCGACTATTCACCGGGATCTCCCACGCATCGCCCGCGGACCCCGACTCAACTGCCACGGGACTCCGACCATCGGGTCCGGTGACCCGCGCCACTGGACTCCGACCATCGGGTCCAGTGACCCGCGCCACTGGACTCCCACCATCGGGTCCGGTGACCCACGCCACTCCACCCCCCTCCAGCAACCCGCAGCCATCGCCTTACCTGGAGCCTGGACTCTGCACTGGGCCTGAAGCCTCCACGCTGCATACTCCCACTCTCCTGGGCTTAACTCCACTGTGTCCTAGTGCCCGTCTGCCCAGCCTTGCTAACCTCAGTGGCTGCTCCACTGACCCTCCCCCATCCCCCCCCTACCATGTCACCCCCGCCCACATTACAGCCCGCTCACCCCCCCACCCCCTGACCACCCACCACCCCTCCAACACCCACAACCCCCCCCCCCCCCTACACATCGCCCCGTCCCCAGTCCACCCACCTGCCTTCCTCTGGCCCCAACTCCCATCCCTGCCGGGTGTTCACCATCCCCCCGACCTCCCCCTCTCCCACACCGAACGGTCATTCCTGAGCAGAGGTCTTACCTTTGTCCCCCTCCGTCCCCATCTCAATGAGTTCCGCGCCCACCATGACTTGGAGCGCTTCTACTGTCGCCTCCGCCTCACAGTGCACTTCCATGGGAAGGAGTCCTCGCCCCCCAATGATGACCCTTTTTCCCATCTCCAACGCACCCCCTCCTCGTGGAACCCCTCTCAAAATGTCCCGGCTTTGGAATTCATTATCCAGAACTGCCGCCGTGACGTCAACCGCCTCAACTTCTCCACTCCCCTGTTGCACTCCAATCTCGCCCCCTCTTACGACTCCCGAATGCAGGTACTTCAGAGCCGCGTAACATAATTCAAAAACCAGGTTCAAGTTCAAAAATCTTTTAATTATTCAATGGAACACAAAACCCAAACCTGATTTAAACAACCCAGTCAGGGATATGGATGGACTAACAAACAATTAAACAGTGCTCCAGCCAGCCACGTAATGGACCGTCGAACCGGAGACTCTAAAACCTGCCTAAAGAGATATAACCCTGAAACAAAATACACGAAAACACTAAGGTCAGCCCTTATCCATCCCAATTCAATATTTGTTAACAAGTAATGGTGAAAATACACAAAGTTCTATGCCATGTGGCCAGGCCTTCCTAAGCTCACACCAGCAGGCTGCTCACAAGGCAGGGTCTACGAAGAAGAGAGAGAATCCTGGGAAACTCTGGTATTTAAGCTTCAGATGAGTCACCCGTCACCTGATGCAGCTTGGCCTATCAGGTACAGGAGCCTTTAACCCCTTGGTTCCGGACTCACAGCCACGAGGCCTGTACTCGGGAGAGAAACAGAGAAAGGTAAGTACATAGCATTCACCAGGGGGGGGGAGCGCCTAACACCCCCACCCAAAGATACTGAATAAGTTTCGGAAGAAGAGAGAAAAAAAACACCACCAAATCCCAGAAACTATTCAGGAGCTATAACACTACTGGCGCGACAAGGCGTCAGCCAAGACATTATCCTTGCCACGGATATGCCTGACCTCCAGGTTGTAGTCTTGCAGCTGCAAACTCCAGCTCATTAACATTCGAGGAGCCAACATAAACCTCGAAATGATTCAGAGACATTAAAATAGCAAGGGCTTCTTTCTCAATGGTGGAGAACCACTTCTGATAACAATTAAACTTCTTAGAGAAGTACGAAACTGGATGCTCCACCCCATCTGAATCATCCTGTAGAAGAACTCCACCAACCCCACGATCACTAGCATCCACTGCCAGCTTAAATGGATGCTCAAAGTCAGGTGCCGCAAGCACAGGTGCGCGCACCAGAAGACTTTTAGTTTGATCAACGGCTTGTTGACACTCTGCGGACCACACAAAAGCTAACTTCGGACTCAGCAAATCCGTCAAAGGGGCAGCCACCGCAGAGAAGTTTGGACAGAATCCTCTATAGTACCCAACCATAGCCAGATACCTACGGAGTTCAGTCCTAGAGGTTGGAGCAGGAAATGCGACAATATGCCCCACCTTTTCCTCGAGAGTGCGAACCTGACCCCGGCCCACCACCTTACCCAGATACGTTACCGTGGCCTGGCCAAACTCACACTTCCCCAGATTGATAGTTAGGTTTGCCTCCGCTAGACGATGAAATACCTCCTTCAGATGACCGATGTGTTCGATCTACGACCTGGAGCACACAACCAAATCATCAAGGTATGCCTCACAGAAGGACAAACCAGACAATACAATGTTCACCAACCGTTGGAAGGTTGCCGGCGCATTGCGCATCCCAAATGCCATTACCGTATACTGAAGAAAGTCATCAGGCGTAACAAACGCAGAGATCTCCCTCGCCCGCCTAGTCAAAGGGACTTGCCAATAGCCTTTAACAAGTCCAACTTAGACACAAAAGATGCACTTCCCACACGATCCACGCAATCCTCCATCTGTGGAAGAGGATAGCAATCTGGCTTAGTTACACCATTCACTTTCCGAAAGTCTGTGCAAAACCTGTCCTCCCCATTAGCCTTCGTAGCCAGTAGACACGGAGAACTCCACGGACTACAACTAGGTTCGGCAATGCCATGCCGCCGCATATAGTCAACCTGACTCCTTAGACGATGACGCTTGTCAGGGTTGACCCGATACGGATGCTGTTTAATTGGCGCAGCACCGGCCACGTCAATATCATGCTGCAGCACAGACGTCTGAGAAGGCACATCCGAGAACAGTGACCCATTTGACTCTACCAAAGCAAGCAGATTACCCCGCTGACTTTCAGTCAAATGAGACATCCGCAAGGGAAGCGACTCCAAAGCCTCAGAGTTACTCAGCTTTCCCTGCGTCACTGCCACAGACAACCGTGCCTCACCCACATCACCACCCGTGTCAGGGGGCAGCACCACTGCAGCCAAAACAGGCTTAGACAAAACCGAAGGACACAGCTCCTCCCCATCAACCTCCACAGGCTCCTGCTCATGGTACTGCTTCATCATGTTGACATGACAGAGCTGAGTCTTGCGCCTCCGATCAGGGGTACCAATAACGTAATCCCTCTCACCAACCTTCTTAACCACCTGATAGGGACTGCTATACCGAGCCTGCAGACTGGAACCAGGAATAGGCAACAAGACCAGGACCTTGTCACCTGGAGAAAAATTCCTACTAGAAGCCTTCCTGTCGAACCAGTCCTTCATCCTAGACTGAGCAGAAGCAAGATTACCCATTGCCAGTTCGCATGCCCTCCTCAGTCTAGAGACAACATTCTTAAGGAGTTGGACAGGCTAGATGCAGGAAGATTGCTCCCGATGTTGGGGAAATCCAGGACAAGGGGTCACAGCTTAAGGATAAGGGGGAAATCCTTTAAAACCGAGATGAGAAGAACTTTTTTCACACAGAGAGTGGTGAATCTCTGGAACTCCCTGCCACAGAGGGTAGTCGAGGCCAGTTCATTGGCTATATTTAAGAGGGAGTTAGATGTGGCCCTTGTGGCTAAGAGGATCAGAGGGTATGGAGAGAAGGCAGGTACGGGATACTGAGTTGGATGATCAGCCATGATCATATTGAATGGCGGTGCAGGCTCGAAGGGCCGAATGGCCTACTCCTGCACCTAATTTCTATGTTTCTATGTTTCTATGTAGAGCGAAAAGTACAGACGTGGTCTAAAATACTACGTTTTGTATCCTCCTGCAACCATTTCTCCTTCAGGACCCACAACGGACCACGTACAGTATGCGCGAACACCAGGTCAGCAGGACTGAACCCTAAAGACTCCTGCACGACCTCACGCACCGCAAACATAACTAGATGAACCCCCTCATCCCACTCTTTTTCAAACTCCAGGCAGTAAGTCCTCAACATAGATTTCAGAGTCTGGTGAAACCTCTCGAGAGCTCCCTTGGTCACTCTGCACAACCTTGGGCAAACCGAACAACGAAAAAAACTTAGTGAGAGACTTCACAATGGTAGGGGCAGTAATTCTACGCAAAGGGACCACCTCCGGAAAGCGGGTAGACGCACACATAATTGTCAATAAAAACTTGTTGCCCACCCTTGTCCGAGGTAGAGGACCCACACAATCAATTAGAATCCGCTCAAACGGCTCACCGACCACAGGGATTGGATATAAAGGCGCAGGAACAATCGATTGGTTCGGCTTTCCTGCCACCTGGCAAATGTGACAACACCTGCACTGCTGTTTCACGTCCTTTTTCAACCCTGGCCAAAAAAAATTCCGTAAGATACAGTCATACGTCTTATGACCCCCAAATGTCCACCCAGAGGACCATCATGAGCCAAACAGAGTATCTCGTCCCTATACCGACGAGCATCACAATCTGATCAACCACGCTCCAATCATCATGCCCAGATATATCCAAGGGAGACCACTTTCGCATCAGTAAGTCCTCCCTTAGAAAATACCCCTTTGCTGTGGAATCCATATCCCCCTCAGGCACCGCGCAGTCGAACAGATCAGATAAACCTGGATCACTCTTTTGCTCCTCAACCAGCCGGTCACGTGACAGTGACACCGGCCCATTTCCAGACACTATCCCATCTCGAGATGTAGAAACACCCTTCACAACACAGGATCTATCATCCTGATCCCCAAAAATGCTCTCACTCAGGTCCACCACATCCTCAAACTTCGCCTGGCTCTTAGCCATAGCCCTCGTGACAGCACAAGCGGCGAAGACCCTCGGATGCTGCATAGCCAATCTATCAGGACTCTGCACCATCGGAACAGCCGTCACCTCAGGAGTAACTAAAACTCTACCTCCTGCCAAGTCATTCCCCAAAATCACAGAAACTCCCCCAACGGGAAAACACGGCCGTAATCCAACAGTTACCCGGCCTGAAACCAACTCGGACTCGAGACTCACGGTATGCAAAGGCACTACCATGTCATCCATCCCGAATCCTACCCAGAAAACGGCAGTACACTATCCAATATAAAGGACTGAGTAGCACCAGTATCACGCAAGATGGATACTGGAACTCTATCACCCACATCCTCCAGAGAAACAAAACCATTCATGATGAACGCAGAATAATTCCTACACTCATCAGACTCAGGCACCTCAGGTACCACAGGTGCCTTCTGTGTACCCACCAAAGCCACAGGCTTTGCATTTTTCTGCTTCAGAACGGGACACAACTTTAACATGTGCCCTCTACCTCTACAATAGTAGCACACAGGACCTTCCTTAGTCCTCAAATTTCCGTCAACCTTATCAGCTCGGACCTCCTCCTGTATCAACGTGCTGCCACTTGCAGGCACAGAAACACCTTTGACACTGCCACCAGCGACACCACCACGATCAACCGGCCGTGCACCAAAACTATAGGATCGCCCAACAAAATCAGTTTTATGAGTCAATACATACTCATCTGCCAACACCGCGGCCTTAGACACCTCATTCACCTTCTGCTCATTAAGGTAAGTAGTAACCCTCTCAGGGAGACAGTTCTTAAAGTCTTCCATAATCATCAAGGCCCGCAGTTGCCCAATATCCTTCACTCCTTGAGAAGCGCACCACCTGTCAAAAAGTGCCTCCTTCTCCCTAGCAAACTCCACATAAGTCTGACTATCAAACTTCCTAAAGCGCCGGAATTTCTGCCGGTACGCCTCTGGAACTAATTCATAAGCCCTTAATACTGTAGACTTCACACACTCATAGCCCAGACTGCTTTCAACAGACAAAGACGAGTACACCTCCCGTGCTTTACCCACAAGGACACACTGCAATAGCAAGGTCCACACGTCCCTAGGCCACTTCAAGGCCAAAGCCACCCGTTCAGACACTGTGAAAAACTTGTCCACATCCTTCTCACTAAACGGGGGAACCAGGCGGATGTTCTTGCTCATATCAAACTCCCGTTCCCTAGAAGAAACCCGGGAGGCATCCAATTCCTTCTCCCGCAGCCTAATCTCAGCCATTGCCAGCTCTAACTCCTTCAACCTAATGACTGCCTCCATGTCCTGACCAGACTGAACAGAAGGTGGGGGACTGTCTGCACAGCCAGGCAAAACCCCACCCTCCACCAACGCAGCCCACAACACCAATTTAATGGACTGTTTCTTTGAATGCTTGTCAATAGGCACGTCATAGTTCTCTGCCAGCAAAATCAAATGCTCCTTCGTACATTTATCAAACAACTCCCGACTAGGAGCCTCAATAAAGTCCTTCCCTTTAAACTCCATATCAAATGTAGCACCAAACCACCAGCTAAACCCTGGGCACCAATGCTACCACAAACAGGGAAGAAAAAATTCCCTCACAACACACAGACTTCCTCAAAGCAGGGAAGAAAAATTTCCCTCACACACACAGACTTCCTCAGTCACCAGAAGCCTACCAAAAAACCCCCCCCAAAACGTCTAGGGTCCTCAAAACTTAGGACAAACCCCCATTTTGTTATGACTCCCGAATGCAGGTACTTCAGAGCCGCGTAACATAATTCAAAAACCAGGTTCAAGTTCAAAAATCTTTTAATTATTCAATGGAACACAAAACCCAAACCTGATTTAAACAACCCAGTCAGGGATATGGATGGACTAACAAACAATTAAACAGTGCTCCAGCCAGCCACGTAATGGACCGTCGAACCAGAGGACTCTAAAACCTGCCTAAAGAGATATAACCCTGAAACAAAATACACGAAAACACTAAGGTCAGCCCTTATCCGTCCCAATTCAATATTTGTTAACAAGTAATGGTGAAAGTACACAAAGTTCTATGCCATGTGGCCAGGCCTTCCTCAGCTCACACCAGCAGGCTGCTCACAAGGCAGGGTCTACGAAGAAGAGAGAGAATCCTGGGAAACTCTGGTATTTAAGCTTCAGATGAGTCACCCGTCACCTGACGCAGCTTGGCCAATCGGGTACAGGAGCCTTTAACCCCTTGATTCCGGACTCACAGCCACGAGGCCTGTACTCGGGAGAGAAACAGAGAAAGGTAAGTACATAGCATTCACCGGAGGGGGGGGGGGGGGGGGAGCGCCTAACACCCCCCCTGAACGCACTGCCATTGAATCACTCTGCAAAAACCCAGATTGGGTTATCAAACCAGCCGACAAGGGAGGTGCCGTGGTAGTCTGGCGCGTCGATCTCTACAAAGCTGAGGCCTAAGGTCTGAATGACAATAAAAAAGGAATGTAACTCTCGGACACCTCCTCCTACTTACCCTTGGACCATGACCCCACTGACGAGCACCAGGCCACCATATCTAGCACCATCACCGACTTCATCAATTCCCACGCCCTGCCCGACCAAGCTTCCAACCTCATCGTTCCCCAGCCCCGCACGGCCCGTTTTTACCTTCTCCCCAAAATCCACAAACCCGGCTCTCCCGGCGGACCCATTGTCTCTGCTTGTTCGTGCCCCACCGAACTCATCTCCACATACCTTGACTCCATACTATCCCCCTTGGTCAAATCCCTTCCCACCTATGTTCTAGACACCTCAGACACTCTCCGCCGCCTCCGCGCATTCCATTCTCTAGGTCCTCACCCCCTCATCTTCACCATGGATATCCAGTCACTCTACACCTCCATCCCCCACCAGGATGGCCTCAAAGCCCTCCAGTTCTTCCTCGACCAGAGGAGCAACCTATACCCAGCCACTGACACTCTCCTCCGCCTAGCGGAGTTGGTCCTCACCCTCAACAACTTTATGTTTGACTCCTCCCATTTCCTCCAAACACAAGGCGTAGCTATGGGCACACGCATGGGCCCCAGCTACACCTGCCTCTTTGTCGGGTGTGTTGAACAATCCTTGTTCAATACGTACCAGGGCCCCATCCCCGACCTCTACCTCCGTTACATTGACGACTGCTTTGGGGCCACCTCCTGCACCCACACACAACTGACTGACTTCATCCACATCACCACCAACTTCCATCCGGCACTCCAATACACCTGGACCATTTCCGACACTTCCCTACCATTCCTTGACCTCACCATCTCCATCGCAGGGGACAGACTTCTGACCGACATACACTACAAACCAACTGAC
This sequence comes from Amblyraja radiata, assembly GCF_010909765.2. NCBI lineage: Eukaryota > Metazoa > Chordata > Chondrichthyes > Rajiformes > Rajidae > Amblyraja > Amblyraja radiata. The sequence goes on from NC_045956.1 coordinate 67,881,411, forward strand.
TCACATGGCTATCTGGACTACACAACTTCCCACCCTGCCCCCCGTAAAGACTCCATCCCCTACTCCCAATTCCTCCGCCTACGCCGCATCTGTTCCCAGGATGAGATGTGCACACCAGGGCATCGGAAATGTCCTCGCTCTTCAGGGTACGGGGATTCCCCTCCGCCACCATAGATGAGGCTCGCACCAGGGTCTCATCCATACCCCGCAACACTGCTCTCTCTCCCCATCCCCGCACTCGCAACAAGGGCAGAGTACCCCTAGTCCTCACCTTTCACCCCACCAGTCGGCAAATACAACAAATAATCCTCCGCCATTTCCGCTACCTCCAACGTGACCCCACCACTCGCCACATCTTCCCATCTCTCCCCATGTCTGCCTTCCGCAAAGACCGCTTCCTCCGCAACTCCCTTGTCAATTCTTCCCTTCCCTCCCGTACCACCCTCTCCCCGGGCACTTTCCGTTGCAACCGCAAGAAATGCAACACCTGTCCCTTCACCTCCCCCCTTGACTCCATTCAAGGACCCAAGCAGTCGTTCCAGGTGCGACAAAGGTTCACCTGTATCTCCTCCAACCTCATCTACTGCATCCGCTGCTCTAGATGTCAGCTGATTTACATCGGTGAGACTAAGCGGAGGTTGGGCGATTGTTTCGCCGAACACCTCCGCTCAGTCCGCAATAACCTACCTGAACTCCCGGTGGCTCAGCACTTCAACTCCCCCTCCCATTCCCAATCCGACCTCTCTGTCCTGGGTCTCCTCCATTGCCAGAGTGAACAACACCGGAAATTGGAGGAACAGCACTTCATATTCTGCCTGGGTTGCTTGCGTCCGGGTGGCATGAACATTGAATTCTCCCAATTTTGCTAGTCCTTGCTGTCTCCTCCCTATTCCTTAACCCTCGAGCTGTCTCCTCCCATCCCCCCGCCCTCGGGCTCCTCCTCCCTTTTCCCTTCCTTCTCCCCCCCACCCCCCATCAGTATGAAGAAGGGTTTCGGCCCGAAACGCCGCCTATTTCCTTAGTTCCATAGATGCTGCTGCACCTGCTGAGTTTCTCCAGCATTTTTGTATACCTTCGATCTTCCAGCATCTGCAGTTCCTTCTTGAACATCTCAGTACCATCGAGTGAACGAGCAAACAATGTTATGCCCGCTGTCATAAGTTTTAGGATCTTCTGTGGTTTGACCTCCTGGGTTCTTATGCCAGTCCCACTGTACCCCCAGATCGCATTGTTTACTGCAGGCACTTTTAACGAAGTAAAGTTCACAGGAAGCATCTACATCTCCGTATTTTCGTTAACTACCTGTTCCTGCAGAATGGAAGGACAGGTAGTCGATGCTGGCCGCCAGCTTGGTCTGCAATGGTACTCCTGATTGTGGTGATCTGCAAATTTGCTGAACACTCCCAGTAGCTCTTTAGGATCCTGCACCCCCTGCACACTGCCGTTTTCTTCAGCCATGCCCCCTTCTTCAGGACCAGCCCAGCCCTGGCCCGCAATGCTCCCCTCTGTCGAGGGAGTTGCATTGGACCGCCCTCGATAAGGTGCTGTTATGGGAGTGCGAAGACTCCCATAGTGAGCTTGCTCCATCTCCCGGAGCAAGTCACGTTGGAGCATTTGCTCCATCAACCGCTTCATGCGGGAGAGGCGGCACCTCTGCTGCACTCGGGCAGCGTGTCCTCCCGGCCGGACTCACCTGAGTATATCGGACAGACCGGCTCCTGCTGGGCTTTGCCTCCAGCCCGCTGCGCTGGTTCGGGCTGTACAGCTTGCGGCGCTGGACTCGGCTGAGCAGAGTCGATGTCGGTGACTGGACAACAGCAACCGCTCCAGACGGTCACTTCCACTGCTCTCGGGCAGCGCGTCCTTCTGGCCGGACTCGTCTGAGTATATCGTCCCGACCGACTTCTGCTGGGCTTTGTCTCCAGCCCGCTGCGCTGTTTCCGGCTGTACAGCACGCTGCGCTGTTTCCGGCTGTACAGCTCGCGGTGCTGGGCTCCGCTGTACAGCACGCGGCGCTGGGCACCGCTGTACAGCACGCGGCGCTGTTTCCGGGTGTACAGCCCGCTGCGCTGTTTCCGGCTGTACAGCACGCGGCGCTGGGCTCCGCTGTGCAGAGTTGACGTCTGACTGTGGACCGCAGACTCTGCGGTCCAGGTGCCGCTGGTCGCCCCCGGCTGTCGGGCTGTCGGAACTTTCGCAGTTCCCTGCAGCCATTGAGACGTGACCCCTTGTCCATGGTGCTACAACACAAAGCACAACAAGGGGATGAAATACGACCTTAAAATAAAAATTCTTACCTGTAGGTCCGTTTGTTCAAATCTGCCGCGGGAGAGCTCTTCCCCCGCCTGTCGCTGGTGCAATGCGTGAGATGTTATGTCGCGCATGCATGCTGGCGGGGTCTTCATGTAGTCACCCACGTGACTCCGAAGTAAAATCTATCTTTTTGTGCTTCTGTGGTGAATCCTAGCTTGCATGATCTGGACCTAAAGGACAAGCATGGAAACAAGGCAGGGATGTTTGGTTGCCTTTTGGGAGAAGGGGAAGAAGGGTTCATGCCCTTACTGCCCAAGAGCATTCCCCTAAAACACTTTCCTAAAGAAAACCAAAGCTGTACACTGAAAACCATGATGAATGTCATCATCAATTTCTGCGTTCGTTGTGATCTGGGTACTGAGAAATGGGAAGATATATCTGTGTTTTCCAGCATCTTATAAAATACCTTTATATTCAGAATATAGTGCCTGACAGCATGGGCAAGTTGGTATGGGACCTTGTTTTGAGGTTGTTAAATATATGGTCCTTTCTCTCATTTCAGTTTGTATGTTGGTTGAAGAAATTTACACAATTTCCATTCTTGGTCCTGTTCAAAGCCAGAAGATTTTACAACTGTAACTAAAGCATTTACATCACAAAGAAATTCTTGTATTATCATGCTACTTCCCCACTTACAGAGGTGTAACCCTGAGTCCAGAGGAACGTCGCATCTGAGGGAAATAAAAGTCATGACACATTTCCTCATCCCTGACCTTGGCCGACAAAGCATAATGAAATAAAAACTGGGCTATTTAGAACAGGTGCCAAAACCTTGCGGTTCATCAATGCAAGGAATGAAGATCATAAAGACTGTAAGCCACTAAAGACACTCAGCCACTTTTGTAGTTGACTTTCAAATGATGAGTGCAAATTGATTGTGTCTGCATCATTACATGTAAAGGATTTGAAGACATAAACTACAAAGAAACATTTTACCTCCCAGTGAAAGAACAGACTGTAGAAATTGAACAGTTGACCTTTAACAAGGAATAAAATAACAAGATGTGTGTCCAGCATAAAGTGAGCAAATACACAGCTCTACCCAACAAACAGCTTAGACTTTCTTTAATAGTTATGATGAGGAAGTCTTCAGAATATCTTCATCTCTAGATTTCCACGTAAGTATTGTCCGCATTTGACGTTCCAGAGAAAACAAAAGGTTCAAAAGGTTCAAAAGACTCAGAACTCCTGTTGATTTGGAAGCAACAACAAGACAGATAAGCAAGAGAAAACACTGATTGGCTCTAGCCCAAGTGGGAGGAGAGTTAGAAGTGAGTCAGAGGGGGAAGGCAGTTGAAAACTAAGGAATTTGGTTTGTAAATTGCTAAATTAGGCAATTTATCAGTCAATATAAGCAAGACGGCTCTTTGGGAGCGGCAGTGAGTGAAATGCCCTGTGAGTAAAGTGTGAGTCTTTGGCTCAAGAATCTTCAGCGAGGAGGCTGAGGAGAGGAGGCTACGCAAAACACTGGAGAGGTAGAGACGAAAGAAGGAGATGTCAGACATGCTGATTCAGTGTGATGCTTGCAGTATGTGGGAGGTCAAGGACACTGCTGGTGCCTCTGGCTGCAACAAATGTGAGAAGTGCATCCAGGTACAGCTCCTGAAGGACCGTGTTGGGGAACTGGAGAAGCAAGTGGATGACCTCAGGTTCGTCCGAGAAACTGAGTCGTTCCTCGACAAGTCCTACAGTAAGATTGTTACACCGCAGGTACTGGAAGAGAGAAGGTGGGTGACGGTGAGCAAGGGAGGGAAGCATGGAATGCAAATGTCCCTGGGTGTTGTACCTCTTGTGAACAGGTTCGCCCACTTAGAAGCTGTCGGGACAGAAGACATTATTACACTGAGCGGCGGACTGGCTTGCAAAGCAAATAGGGCTGTTGAGCCAAAACCAAAGAGGCCCACGTCAGGCAACGCCATTGTAGTGGGAGACTCCATTGTGAGAGGTACGGACAGGAGTTTCTGCGGCAACAGACGGGATTCGTGGATGGTGTGCTGCCTTCCTGGTGCCAGGATCTAGGATGTCACGGACAGAGTGCAGAAAATCCTCAAGGGCGAAGGTGAACAGCCGGAAGTGGTAGTGCATGTAGGCACAAACGATGTCGGAAAGAAGGGGATGAATATTCTGCAACGTGACTTTAGAGAGCTTGGAAAAATGCTGAAAAGCAGGACCTCCAGGGTTGTTATCTCCGGTTTGCTTCCAGTTCCTCGTGCTGGCGAGAGCAGGAACAGGGAGATACGGGATCTGAATGTGTGGCTGAGGAACTGGTGCACGGGGCAGGGATTTAGATTCTTAGATCACTGGGATCTGTTTTGGATTAAGGGGGAACTGTAGAAAAGGGACGGATTGCACCTTAACAGGTGGGGGACCAGCATTCTGGCAGGCAGGTTTGCCACTGCTACACGGGTGGTTTTAAACTGAATAAGGGGTGTGGGGTGTCAAATGGGATAGTCGAGGATTGAGTTAAAGGGAAAGGGTTTCTTAAATGTGTGAGCGGAGAGACAGAGGGGTGTAAAATGAGGGTAGAAGCAATAGGTAGCAAGGTGAAAAGTAAAAGTGGCAGGCAGACAAATCCAGGGCAAAAATCAAAAAGGGCCATTTTTCAACATAATTGTATAAGGGGAAAGAGTGTTGTAAAAACAAGCCTGAAGGCTTTGTTTCTCAATGCAAGGAGCATTCGTAATAAGGTGGGTGAGTTGAATGTGCAGATAGCTATTAATGACTATGATATAGTTGGGATCACAGAGACATGGCTCCAGGGTGACCAAGGCTGGGAGCTGAACATCCAGGGATTTTCAATATTCAGGAGGGATAGACAGAAAGGAAAAGAAGGTGGTTAGAGAGGAGATTAATGCAATAGAAAGGAAGGACATTAGCTTGGAGGATGTGGAATCGATATGGGTAGAGCTGCGAAACGCCAAGGGGCAGAAAACGCTAGTGGGAGTTGTGTACAGGCCACCTAACAGTAGTAGTGGAGTTGGGGATGGCATCAAACAGGAAATTAGAAATGCGTGCAACCAGGGTAAAACAGTTATAATGGGTGACTTCAATCTACATATAGATTGGGTTAATCAAATTGGCAAGGGTGCTGAGGAAGAGGATTTCTTGGAATGTATGCGGGATAGTTTTCTAAACCAACATGTAGAGGAACCAACAAGAGAGCAGGCTATTCTAGATTGGGTATTGAGTAATGAGGACGGGTTAGTTAGCAGTCTTGTTGTGCGTGGCCTCTTGGGCAAGAGTGACCACAATATGGTTAAGTTCTTCATTAGGATGGAGAGTGGCATTGTTAATTCAGAAACAATGGTCCTGAACTTAAAGAAAGGTAACTTTGAGGGTATGAGACGTGAATTGGCCTAGATAGACTGGCAAATGATTCTTAAAGGGTTGACGGTGGATATGCAATGGAAGGCATTTAAAGACTGCATGGATGAACTACAACAATTGTTCATCCCAGTTTGGCAAAAGAATAAATCAGGGAAGGTAGTGCATACGTGGATAACAAGGGAAATCAGGGATAGTATCAAAACAAAAGATGAAGCATACAAATTAGCCAGAAAAAGCAGCCTACCAGAGGACTGGGAGAAATTCAGAGACCAGCAGAGGAGGACAAAGGGCTTAATTAGGAAAGGGAAAATAGATTATGAACGAAAACTGGCAGGGAACATAAAAACTGACTGCAAAAGTTTTTATAGATATGTGAAGAGAAAAAGATTAGTTAAAACAAATGTAGGTCCCTTGCAGTCAGAAACAGGTGAATTGATCATGGGGAACAAAGACATGGCAGACCAATTGAATAACTACTTTGGTTATGTCTTCACTAAGGAAGACATAAATAATCTGCCGGAAATAGCAGGGGACCGGGGGTCAAATGAGATGGAGGAACTGAGTGAAATCCAGGTCAGCCAGGAAGTGGTGTTAGGTAAATTGAATGGATTAAAGGCCGATAAATCCCCAGGGCCAGATAGGCTGCATCCCAGAGTACTTAAGGAAGTAGCCGCCGAAATAGTGGATCCATTAGTGATAATTTTTCAAAACTCTTTAGATTCTGGAGTAGTTCTTGAGGATTGGAGGGTAGCTAATGTAACCCCACTTTTTAAAAAGGGAGGGAGAGAGAAAACAGGGAATTACAGACCAGTTAGTCTAACATCGGTAGTGGGGAAACTGCTAGAGTCAGTTATTAAAGATGGGATAGCAGCACATTTGGAAAGTGGTGAAATCATTGGGCAAAGTCAGCATGGATTTATGAAAGGTAAATCATGTCTGACAAATCTTATAGAATTTTTCGAGGATGTAACTAGTAGAGTGGATAAGGGAGAACCAGTGGATGTGTTATATCTGGACTTTCAGAAGGCTTTCGACACGGTCCCACATAAGAGATTAGTATACAAACGTAAAGCACACGGTATTGGGGGTTCAGTATTGATGTGGATAGAGATCTGGCTGGCAGACAGGAAGCAAAGAGTAGGAGTAAACGGGTCCTTTTCAGAATGGCAGGCAGTGACTAGTGGGGTACCGCAAGGCTCAGTGCTGGAACCGCAGCTATTTACAATATATATTAATGATTTGGACGAGGGAATTGAATGCAACATCTCCAAGTTTGAGGATGACACGAAACTGGGGGGCAGCGTTAGCTGCGAGGACGATGCTAGGAGGCTGCAAGGTGACTTGGACAGGCTGGGTGAGTTGGCAAATGCATGGCAGATGCAGTATAATGTGGATAAATGTGAGGTTATCCACTTTGGTGGCAAAAACAGGAAAGTAGACTATTATCTGAATGGTGGCCGATTAGGAAAAGGGGAGATGCAACGAGACCTGGGTTTCATGGTACACCAGTCATTGAAAGTAGGCATGCAGGTGCAGCAGGCAGTGAAGAAAGCGAATGGTATGTTAGCATTCATAGCAAAAGGATTTGAGTATAGGAGCAGGGAGGTTCTACTGCAGTTGTACAGGGTCTTGGTGAGACCACACCTGGAGTATTGCGTACAGTTTTGGTCTCCTAATCTGAGGAAAGACATTCTTGCCATAGAGGGAGTACAGAGAAGGTTCACCAGACTGATTCCTGGGATGTCAGGACTTTCATATGAAGAAAGACTGGATAGACTCGGCTTGTACTCGCTAGAATTTAGAAGATTGAGGGGGGATCTTATAGAAACTTACAAAATTCTTAAGGGGTTGGACAGGCTAGATGCAGGAAGATTGTTCCCGATGTTGGGGAAGTCCAGAACAAGGGGTCACAGTTTAAGGATAAGGGGGAAATCTTTTAGGACCGAGATGAGAAAAACATTTTTCACACAGAGCAGTGGTGAATCTGTGGAATTCTCTGCCACAGAAGGTAGTTGAGGCCAGTTCATTGGCTATATTTAAGAGGGAGTTAGATGTGGCCCTTGTGGCTAAAGGGATCAGGGGGTATGGAGAGAAGGCAGGTGCAGGATACTGAGTTGGATGATCAGCCATGATCATATTGAATGGCGGTGCAGGCTCGAAGGGCTGAATGGCCTACTCCTGCACCTATTTTCTATGTTTCTATGTTTCTATTTATTGTTCACGTCCAAGACTTGTAGTATGTGCTTCCCTCAAGTGGTCTAATGCCCTGATTGGTGATAGGTGACTGATGGAGCTGTGGTGTATTGAGCAGCTGAAGCTTATTTGATTTTAGTCAAACCTGAAAAATAGCCTAAATGGCCAAGTTTTCTGCACCTTCTGGAATATAGATTTGATGGAATTACTCTTAATGCAGGTCATCAAACCCGTGTGCGGACGTGGCGCCGATGGACGAGAAGCCGAAGCAAAGAAGTGGAAGCCAAATAACCGAATGGAAACAAAGCCGAAACGCCAAATAACCAAATGGAAATGAAGCCGAGACGCCAACCAACCGAAAGGGTGGGGCCCCTAAATACGAATTAACCGAAAGGGCGGGACACCTAAACGTCAATTAACCAAATGGCTGTTTCGCTTAAAAGCAAACTCACCGAATGGCCGCTCTGACGAAACGCCACCTATCCGAAAGGCGGCGTCGCCTACAAGCCAATGGACCGAATGACGCTCACATGACCACTAGGGGCGCTGCATTGATGGCAGCCTCTGCCTACAGTCTGTTTGCTTTTCTCTCTTTTTTAAATTTTTGGTCAGTTTTAAAGTTTGTTTTGGAGATTTCTTTAGGTTTTCTATGTGGGGGAGGGGGATAGGGTAAGGGGGAACCCGTTATCCAGTCACTTCCTGGCGAGGACACGACTATTCTCCTAGTCGCATCCTCGCCCCCCCTCCTCACGGCCTACTACCTGGATTGGAGCGGCCTTTCCTGCCGGGGACCTGGACCAGAGCTTCAGCAGCAGCGGGCAGCGCTGGATACATCGCCGAGCAGGCGATTGCTTACCTGGATCGCCATTGAAGCTCCGGAGTGTTGAGCCTGCTGTTTCAACATCGTAGCTGCGGTTTGCAGAGCACCCAGCGCGGCCGGCACAGACTTCAACATTGGGGAGTCCTGGGGCCCTTTGCCGAGGGCCGCCAGCATTGAATCTCCGCCCTTCTGAATGGCCTGATGTCCAACCCACTAAAGGATGTCCTCCAGTCCCGACGTCGGACTTCCATCACCCTGGAGAGTGGGCCTGAACATTGGACCGCCCTTAGCGGCGACAGCGGGGGTTCGGGAGCCCCCCCGATCACAGGAGGACAACCGAGGAGGATGGCTGAATTTTGGAGCCTTCCCTCACAGTGGGAAACTTTGATCCCGCTTTGTGGGGATGTCTGTGTTAAGACTATCATGTTCTGTGCTCTTTATTATTCGTATGGCTGTATGGTGACCACACATTTCACTGAACCAATTGGTACATGTGACAAATAAATGTATCTTGTATCTTGTATCTTGAACAGAAAAGTCAATTAACGGACATGACATTGCTGGGGGGTGGGACTTGTCAGCGATTGGTCCAGACCCCCACGTCCATCACATCACTGTGAAGGGATGAACATTGTCCCAAACCTCTGCTACATCTGACCCACAGCCCGCGGAGGGTGGCCGTGGGAGAGTGGGGGCTGTCCCGAGGGATGCGCACCTTTGGCCACTTGCAACTTGGTGCTTGGGTTCAGATTGCCCAGTCACCTATGGCTTGTTTGGGAAAATGACCCCCATGCACCCGTCTCCCCCTTCTCTCTCTCTCTTCCTTCTCTCTCTCCATTCTCTCTACCCCCCCCTTCTCTCTCTCCCCCTCCCGCTCCCCCTCTCTCCCTTCTCTCTCCCCCCCCTTCTCTCTTCCCTTTTCTCTTCCTCTCCCCTCCCTTCTCTCTCGCCTCTTCTCTCTTTCTCTCCCCTCTTCTCTCTCTCTCTCTCTCCCCCCTCCTTTCTCTCCCTCCTCTCTCTCCTCTATATCCCCCCTCTCTCTCCTCTCTATCCCCATCTCTCTTCTCTCCCCTCTTCCCTCTCTCCCCCCTCTCTCCCCCCTCTCTCCCCCCTCTCTCCCCCCTCTCTCCCCTCTCTCTCCCCCCTCTCTCCTCCCTCTCTCCCCCTCTCTCTCCCCCCTCTCTCCCCCCTCCTATCTCTCCCTCTCTCTCTCTCCTCTCTCCCTTTCCTTCTCTCTCGCCTCTTACATAGAAACATAGACATAGAAAGTAGGTGCGAGAGTAGACCACCAGGTCCGTCGAGCCCGCACCGCCATTCGCTCATGGCTGAACACTAAACAGACACACTTACCCACAAACAGTAGACACAAGACACAGAACACAAGACACTACCCTCCCCTTTATACCGCTATCACCCCTCTCCACCCCAAGAACCGCGTGATCTCCTGGGGGAGGCAAAAAAACGGATAAAAACCCAGGTCCAATTCGGGAAAAAAATCCGGGAAATTCCTCTCTGACCCCAATCCAGGCGATCGACACTTGTCCAGGAGATCACTCAGGTCTTACTATACTAACCATACCTAGGTCCATATCCCTGCCCTCTCCCCGTAGCCCCTTATCCCCTTGGCAGCTAAAAAAACATCTATTTTAGACTTAAATATATTTAACGTTTCTGCTTCCACTGCTCCCTGGGGCAGTGAATTCCATAAATTAACCACCCTCTGGGTGAAGAAGTTCTTCCTCGTCTCAGTTTTAAAAGAGCCCCCCCTTATTCTGCAACTATGTCCCCTAGTTCTAGTTTCCCCGATCATTGGGAACATCCTCGGTGCATCCACCCGATCAAGGCCCCTCACGATCTTATATGTTTCAATGAGATCGCCTCTCATTCTTCTAAACTCCAAAGAGTAGAGTTCCAGCCTACTTAACCTTTCCTCATATGTCAATCCCCTCATTGCAGGAATTAATCTTGTAAACCTTCGCTGCACTGCCTCCAGGGCTAGTACATCCTTTCTTAAGTATGGACCCCAGAACTGTACACAGTATTCCAAATGTGGTCTCACTAATACTGTGTACAGCTGCAGCAAGACCTCCGTGTTTTTATACTCAATCCCCCTAGCAATAAAGGCCAAAACTCCATTGGCCTTCCTGATTGCTTGCTGCACCTGCATACTAACTTTTAGTGATTCATGTACTACTACCCCTAGATCCCTTTGCGTTGCATTACAACGCAGCTCCTCCTCATTTAGAAAATAACTTGCCCTATCATTTTTTTTCCCAAAGTGAATGACTTCACATTTATTAGTATTAAATTTCATCTGCCAAGTTGTTGCCCACTCACCTAGCTTATCTATATCCTTTTGCAGACTCTTCCTATCCTCCTCATCCCCTACTTTTCCTCCCATTTTTGTATCGTCCGCAAATTTTGATATATTACACTTGGTGCCCTCCTCCAAATCATTTATATAAATTGTAAACAACTGGGGTCCCAGCACCGACCCTTGCGGAACCCCGCTAGTTACCGGTTGCCATCCCGAGTATGAACCATTTATCCCCACTCTCTGCTTCCTATTTGTTAGCCAATCCTCTACCCATGCTAATATATTACCCCCAATCCCATCATTTTTTATTTTTAGCAATAGTCTCTTATGTGGCACCTTGTCAAAAGCCTTTTGGAAGTCCAAGTATACCACATCCACCGGTTCCCCTTTATCCACCCGGGTTGTTACTTCCTCAAAGAATTCGAGCAGATTCGTTAAACAGGACTTCCCCTTCACAAAACCATGCTGGTTCTGTCCGATGAAGTCATGTTTATCCAAGTGCCCCGTTAGTGTTTCTTTAATAATTGTCTCTAACATTTTACCCACCACCGATGTTAGACTAACCGGTCTATAGTTACCCGCCTTCTGTTTACTTCCTTTTTTAAATATAGGTGTTACATTGGCCATTTTCCAATCCACTGGGACCGTTCCTGCCTCCAGGGAGTTTTGGAAAATTATCACCAATGCATCCACAATCCCCACCGCTATCTCCCTCAAGACCCTTGGATGTAATCCATCAGGCCCAGGGGATTTATCCTCCTTCAGTCTCATTAATTTCCCTAATACCACCTCCTTGGTGATCTTAATAGTATTTTGCTCCTCCATTCCTACCGCCCCCTGTTTATCCAGCGTTGGAATATTTTTTGTGTCTTCTATGGTGAAGACTGATACAAAATACTCGTTTAATGCCTTTGCCATTTCCATGTTCCCCACCAACAACTCTCCAGTCTCACCCTCCAATGGACCAACATTCACCTTAGCCACCCTTTTTCTTTTTATATAGCTATAAAAACTCTTACTATTAGTTTTTATGTTGTTCGCTAAATTCCTTTCATAGTCTATTTTCCCCGTCTTAATTAATCTCTTAGTTATTTTTTGCTGACCTTTAAATGCTTCCCAATCCTCTACCCTCCCACTATCTCTGGCTACCTTATATGCCTCTCTCCTCTCTTCTCTCTTTCTCTCCCCTCTTCTCTCTCTCTCTCCCCCCTCCTTTCTCTCCCTCCTCTCTCCTCTATATCCCCCCTCTCTCTCCTCTCTATCCTCTTCTCTCTTTCTCTCCCCCCTTCTCTCTCCCCCCTCTCTCCCCCCTCTCTCCCCCCTCTCTCCCCCCTCTCTCCATCCTCTCTCCCCCCTCTCTCCCCCTTCTCCCTCCCCTCCTATCTCTCCCCCTCTCTCTCCCATCTCTCTCTCCCATCTCTCTCTCCCATCTCTCTCTCCCATCTCTCTCTCCCATCTCTCTCTCTCCCTTCTCTTTCTCTCCCCTTCTCTCTTTCCCCTTTTCTCTTTCTCTCCCCTTTTCTCTTTCTCTCCCCTTTTCTCTTTCTCTCCCCTTTTCTCTCTCTCCCCCCTCTCTCTCTCCTTTCTCTCTCTCTCCCTTCTCTCTCTCACCCACTTATGCAGAGCGGCTATGGAAGTTGAGAAAACTGGCACTGACAGCAAAGATAGACACAAAATGCCGGAGTGACTCAGTGGGACAGGCAGCATCTCTGGAGAAAAGGAATGGGTGGCGTTTCGGGTCGAGACACGTCAGACTCTTCAGGTCTGAAGAATGGTCTCAACATGAAACGTCACCCATTCCTTCTCTCCAGAGATGCTGCCTGTTCCGCCGAGTTACTCCAGCTTTTTGTGTCCATCTTCGGTTAAAACAGTTGAAAGATTCTGGTGTTTTGTGCGTGGGAACTTGCTGTGTGCATTCCGAGGGGAGCGGGGGCTGTCCCGAGGGATGAACACTTTCGGCCACTTACAACTTGGTGCGTGGGACCAATCGTTGACAAGTCACGATCCCCGACAACGTCATGTCCGTTATTTGACTTTTCTGTTGAGCGCCATTCGGTCGTTGGCTTGTAGGTGACGCCGCCTTTCTGGTAGGTTGTGTTTCGTCTGTGCGGCCATTCAGTGAGTTTGCTTTTAGGCGACACAGCCTTTCGGTTAGTTGGCTTTTAGGCGTCTTGCCCTTTCGGTTAGTTTGCATTTAGGCGTCCCATCCTTTTGGTTAGTTGGCGTTTCGGCTTTGTTTCCATTCGGTTATTTGGCTTCGACTTCTTTGCTTTGGCTTGTTGTCCGTCGGCGCCACGTCCGGGTACCCCTCAAACCTACTAAAGATGCTATGCAATGAATAGTTGGTAATATGCTAGATCAATTTGACTCGATGATTATGTAGTCATAGAGAGTCATACAGTGTGGTAAAGGCCCTTCTGCCCAAAGTTCCCTCACCAACCAATATGTCCCATCTACAATATTCCCACCGGCCTGCGTTTGGCCCATATCGCTCTAAACCTGTCCTACCCATGTACCTGTCCAAATGTTTCTTTAATGTTGCGATAGTACCTGCCTCAACTACTTCCTCTGGCAGATTGTACCATACATCCACCATCCTTTGTGTGAAAAAGTTACCTCTTAAGTTCAGGTTCAGGTTCAAGCTCAAGTTCACATTTATTGTCACATGCACCAATTGGTACAGTGAAATGTGTGTTGCCATACAGCCATACGAATAAAAAGAACACAATACACTGTTGAATTTAACATAAACATCCATCACAGTGGAATCAACATTTCTCACTCTCACTCACAGAGAATAAAGTTCAGTCAATCTTCCTCCTTTTGCTCACTCATGGTTGGGGCCTAGAACCCTCCACAGTCACCGCTACGGATGGCCCATTGTACAGGCTCTCTCGCCAGGATATTCGGAACTCCAAAGTTGGGATAGAATGGAACATACTCTGCGGCTTGGAGTTCCCGAATCAGCCACTTCTGACCGGAGACCGCGGCTTCCGAAGTCCACAGGCCGAGCTGGACAGAGCTCCAACACTGGTGACCCTCATCAAAAGATCCCAGGCCCCGCGCTGTTAAAGTCAGTGCTGTGCCCGCGGCTAGAAGCTCCGCAGACCACAGCTCCACAATGTTAAAGTTGCCCCTCAGCTTCCTATTAAATCTTTCCCCCCTCACTTTAAATCTATATCTTCTGATTCCCAACTCCCCTACTCCAGGCAAGTCTGTGTGTTGCCAAATCTATTCCTCTCATGATTTTGTACACTTCTATAGTATGGGAAGGTACAGAACAAAGCAGAGCCTGCATCAATGACTCAGGAAAGGTGGAGCCCACAATGGTCCATTGTTGGCTGGAGGTATCTATCTATCTATCTATTAAGTATCGAAGTTGGGAGGTCATGTTATAATTGTGCAAGACGTTGGTGGAGCCGCATTTAGAGTATTGTGTTCAGTTCTGGGCACCATGTTATAGGAAAAATGCTGTCTAGTTTATAAGAGCGCAGGGAAGATGTAGGAGGATGTTGCCAAGATTCGAGCGCCTGAGCTATAAGGACAGATTGAGCAAGCAAGGACTCTATTCTTTGGTTAGAGGAATAGATTGGGTAAATATACAGTCTATTAGCTAATTAGGGTAATCAAGAACCAGAGGACATAGGTTTAAGGTGAGGGGGGGAAAGATATAATAGGAACCTGAGGGGCAACTTTTTTACCATAAGGGTGGTAGGTATATGCAATGAGCTGCTGGAGGAGGTAGTTAAGGCAAGTACTATCACAACATTTAAGAAAAATTAAACAGGTACATGGATAGGATAGATTTGTAGGGATATGGACCAAACACAGGCAGGTGGGACTAGTGTAGATGGGGCATGTTGGTCGGCATGGGCAAGTGGGCCGAGGGGCCTGTTTCCATGCTTTATGACTCTATGACAGGTTTGACAGCTGATTATGTTAATCAGTATGCAAAGTACTTCAGTGGAATTCATAACTGGAAGGCCAGACCTGTGAAGTTCAGAAGTTTTCCATTTGGCTCAGAACTGGCTTCGATACAGATGCTCTCTCCGGGGCTACCGTTCAAGGGAAGAGCAGGCTGAGCCTGCGATGAACAGCTCTGTGGAAATTCTACTCAATTATGCATAATAAATGTTGCATTAAATCAAAATCTTATTTCCACTAAATATTACTGTGAAAACTAAATGCAGTCAAATATATTTTCTAGATATAATATATTTTCCAGATAAGTAAAATTCATGACATTTAGATAGTGTTTTGACATAAAATTAATAGGTTAACAGTCTTTCAGAATTCAGACATCGTTATGTAAACAGAAACCTCTGACTTTATTCTGCAAAGTTTATACAAGATTACCAACCATCAAAATACAAAACGCTGCTGTGGAAGCCCCCATTTGTTGCTTAAGTATACAGATGCCCCCATGTTATTTTGTTTTTTTACTTTGATGATAAAGTGTTTGGTTTCTGACAGGATATTGTTTATTAAAGCCAAAAATGAAACCGTATGTATTTTAAATGATGCAATTTGCCATCATCTGTATCTGCAGTAAAATGCACAGGTCAGATTTAATTAGAGGCCAAGCATAACCACCCCACCCCCTGAACAATCAGTGGAAATGAAAACTGCTATGTGGTTACCAACATCCAATAACCGAAGCAGTAGCTGTTTTATTTTGCTTTGCAGATGTTGGTGATTTGCTGGCCCAGCCACTTGTATTAAACCTACTCAGTTACAAAATGGTATAATTATTTCCTGTCCTAAGCAGTAATAGGCATTACATTTTACGCAGCTAGAGTTTGAAGTTGTTTATACTACCCTTTACCAGCAATCTATTTTTTTAATACCTGCACCTGCTGACTTTTCATTTTATAACAATTCTCTTTACTACCATGCTAATTGCATCAAGAACAGCAGCTGCAGGGCAGGCCATGGTCTCAATATTGAACCACCTCTAAGTGTTGCATAAAGAGCCTTATCATCTGGGCTGCAGGAGTTCCACTATGGAGGTAATATTAATCATGCGCATTAATAGCGAGTTGACAGCTGATTTACAACCCTCCTGAATGTTATTTCCACAGAAGTTATTTCCACCCCTTGACATACCATTGCTTGAGATGAAAGACAAAATAATACTTCCCTAACCTAATCAGCTCTTGTAACAACATTCGCTCTTTGAACTCAACAATCATGCAGCATGCATCTAGCTGGCACCTGAGAAGTTGTGGCTGTAGAATGGAAACTACAAACACAACTTCAGTGGTATTATTGCACACCAGCTCAATATGGTATGGTAGCAATTTCAAATCACGGGTGCATGCGCCACGGGACCAGTAATTGCACTTAACATTTCAATCTTGTTTAATGAAAATGGCTACAGATAAATAGGAGTGAACTTTGACTTTTCAACCTAAGAATGATTTGAGCGAAATCTCAGCTTTTAAAACTAATTTAACAGAGATTGCAACATGTCTATTTCATTCAGCCTCTTTACATTGGCGTGCCTCCTCGGTTCCAACACCACACCGAACCCTGCCCCCACTCCACCCTAAGATAAATCAACTTTAATTGAATTGAAAGTATTGTCCGCTTTCCATCAGCTATCTGTAAAATGTGAATAATTACCTAGGTGTTACGGATAACCATTTCAATCTCCAAGGAAAAGGTCATATCTGATTATTGCATCAGACATTCCTGCATTTTCATTTTATTTACTTCTATCAACTCCCTCTGGGATCAAATAGTTTCACTTCCTCGTATATACTTTCATTTCCAGGCAGATCTTTTATGAAAATCTTGCAGGTTATAGAACTGTTCAGACAGGTCTTTGCAATTTATTCATTATACTTAATTTGATAGTTTTCTTTAAGAGATCAAAAGTTATTAATGCTCATTTTACAGAAAACACCATATACAATACATTTATTACATTTTAACAAAGCAAACCACTTGCTATGTTGACATGTTTATTTTTTAAATAAACATGAATAATTTGCTTTTCCAAGTTGATTGTTTTTAAACTTAAAACATTTTAAGGAAAATTATTTTTCCTGCACCATTTCATGCTGTGTATTTCTACTTTACGGCAGATACTAATTTAATGTGCAATCCTTTCTAAAAATAGGAACTACTTTATTTTAGGTGGATGCTCCCATATTTCATGAGAATAGAAGGGAACCTTTGATACCTTGATTAATCAGTTGATGGAAAAATCTGCCCCTTTGTTATTCTCCTGCTTTTTTTCTTTCTGACTTTTGTGTCTCTTTAGAATCTATTTCTACTTCTATTTCTGACAGAGCTCTCTCATTCACCACCTACCCCGACTCTTAGCTTCAGTTCTTTGCATTTTGTAACTTTTTAAATTCTTAAATGTTTAATTTTTTAATTTTAAATTCTTCTGATTGTTTCACATTGATATCACTTCAGCCACTTAACAATCAGTATTTAAAACTTATGATATTGACTGGTTGCACTACTTGCTTTCTCATACCAATGTGTCTGCGGTTATGTGTGTATGTGTACATATGTGTTTGTGTGTACATGTGTGTGTATATGTATATGCCCTGTGTGCACGTACATGATTGTGCAAATACATTTACCACAACATGATGCTGTAAAATGTGAGTAAGACTGAACTTAAACCAGATGCCTCCTCCAGATGAATCCTTGCATACTTATTGTGAATCATGATGAAACCATCTCAGATTCACAATCAAAAATTTAATCAACCAAACCCATCCATGGAATGTTAATGAACATTATTTTCCTTAATTTACACTGTTATAGGATGGAGTTTCCCCTTCAAATATCTTTACATGCAAGCATTTTCTTCATCAGACTATTATAGTTGGCAGTAATTAAGTGACTCTTGATGCACTTAAATTGAATCTAATTACTTGTGGCAGATTGATGAAATATCCATCTATAATTCTCTCTCTCAATATAGATCTGATCAAAGACGCTGATGACATCTTCATTGAGTGTGATCATGATTCATTATGCCCCCTTATCCTTCTCAAACACTCTGCAGACTTTGACATAGTTGACCACATATCCCACTGCAAATCCTATCTTCTACCAAACTGTTCACTTACTTGTTCCATCCTGACTTATTTGACCACTTGGTCTATCTATTCCTATGAACAGCTTTCCTTCTGACTTATGTAACATTGCATCTGGCATCCTCTGATGATTTATCAGTGTCCGTTTCTCTTTCCAATCTACTTAGTGATTCCATGTGGTCATTCTTAATTCCGTCCTTCTCTTTATCATAAATGTTTGTTCACAAGTTAATCTTTCCCAAGCTGAAAACATTGAGAAGAATAAAGCTTGCTGTTTCCGAACTAAAATCTGAATCCTTGCCCTCTGGTTGAACTTGATTTCTACCAACATCAGCATCCTATTTAAGCTTGACCTTGAACTTATGATCCTATCACCACTTGATTACAAAGGCTGCTTAGTTGCACCTGCATAATGTCACCCACATCATCCTAGTCTATCTTTTGCTAAAACATTCCTCCATGACTCGTTTGTCCTCATTACTGCCCCATCCTCCTCTCATAACCTACTGCACACATCTTATTTTGTTCAAGCATCACCTTTGCCCCTTGTTGTATGTATAAAAAAAAGAATGATAGAAACTTATGACAGAGGAGGAAGCCATTAGTGTGATGCAGGCTGAAAGTAGACCGAAGGTTAATCCCACTTCCCAGTCTGCGTCCAGGGCTCTGCTCTTCATTGCAATAGTTTATGGTTTGCTCAACATCTCTTGTTGACTTTCATAAACAGGTCTGGCCCTTACCATGTGATTTCCTCCATCTCTATACGTTTTGCCCTAAGTTCTCCATGACTTGACCTTGACTCTTTTTTGTGGAATCTACTCTTGACTTCATTCAACCCTCTGGAATTTCTTTCCTAAACCCTTTGTCCTCTCCGCTACCCTTTCTTGTACGACCCTTTTCAAAACGTGCCTTTTAATTACAAAAACTGTTGGAGTAACTCAGCAGGTCAGACCTGCTGAATTACTCCAGCACTTTGTGCCCTTTTGTGTATTAACCAGCATCTGCAGTTCTTTGTTTCTCAATACCTTTTAATTAAACTTTTAGTTGTACAGCTTTGGTGTTGAACCTAGTGTATATTTTGTGGTGAGTATGATCCCTTGAAGTGTTTTGCAACATTTTTCCTATGTTGGGTGCTTGATTTAAGAGCAATTGATACTGCTATTTTTTTTTTTAAATGGTTAATATTCTGGAAAGGTATTAATTACTGTAGCTTCTTGGTCTTGTATTATACCTTTGTATTGCTTGGCTAAACAGTACATACTTAATGTAATGGCTCCTTACATTCTAATAGCTCTATTACTGGAATTATATTTGTGTTATGGTATAAAGCTGTAATGGACGAATGACTTGAGAGATGGATATATTATTACAATTTTGGCAAGTCATGCTTTCCTCTGTTGATAAAAAAGTGCAGGATAAATATCCATCCTTCATTGTAATTCAAGATCAATGAACGCCATTAAGTAAGTGGATGGTCTTAAATGAGCAGTTCAGAAGACTATAATTCCATTTGGTGTGATCCAGATTTATAACGGCTTTTAAAGGTCCTATAATCTTTCTGAAATGGCTAGTTTACATTAAAAGTGTTTGGAATCAAAATAATTGTGATCCCATTGCAACATTATAACAATGCCACTGTAAGAATTTTGGGCTTATGGAATGATTTTAAGGTGATGAGTTGCTAAATCTTGTGGTGAAAAAGCTCCGCTTTGTAAGCAGTAGGAAATATGGTGCTGAGCAGATACTAGAGATGACTACCGGTTAGATCAGACCAACGATTTGTGACTAACTACCATAATGGTCACCCACAACACCTGGTAAAAGTGCCGTGATATTTGCCTTGGGTCTACCAAAGAAAGATCTGAAGGAAATTGCAGCACATCAATTTATCCCAGTCATTTTAGTTTCCTGTTTGGTTAGATAGTATTAAATAAATGATACTTTGTGTGCCTGAGGAAAACTGCAGGGTTTCTGTTCTAATTTCACCCAACATCAGATAAGGTTAACACAAATGTAATGGACATTTAGTGTCTGCTCATCAGGTTTTCAAATACAATGTTCTTCCAAGTTACATGACAATTTCTGTTGAAATTAGTTCCAAATTTCTTTCTTTCTTGCTGCAGAGCTTCCTGATAAGATTTGAAGTTAGGCAGGACTGTACACGTTCCTCTGAGCTGCTAATGTTTGTATCAAGATTTTTGCCATGTCCATTTAGGGCATAAAAAGGGTGATTGAAACCAAGAAGCAGAGGTACTCAGGCCAAAGCCTGCTTGTGCAAGTATTGCATTGCTGTCTTCTTTTGAGTCCATTATCAGTCCACAGATTGATGACCATCTATGACCAGTTCCATCGGTCCTCAGGACCCATAGAAGATTGCAGCAAAAACAAGGTCATGTTATTTGACTATCTTTGTAACTAGTCTGACCAATATTTTATTCTCTTCACCATCAAGTTCAATCACATGAAATTGCTGGGAATATGGAGCCAGGCCATCCAAGGTGAAGCAGAATATGGGATAGTTAAAGTAGTGGTCCCTCTTATTAGAGGAAAAAATGCTGGTCATAATGTACAAGGACCTCTGTAGGAATCTGTCCCTGCACTACTGCAGTCACCTAAGCTGTCTTCTATTTCATCTTGAGATTGAAAGTCATTCCTGCCCACAGATACACAAAATCCAAATTGCCAAAGTGGCTCTCATTCTGATGTGGCTGCATCGAGCTGAGGGTTAAACTTGGTTACACAAACAACAAGTGCTAAGATTCTATGTATTGTGAAGCATAAGTCAGGTTGTGTCATCACAGAATGCTCTAATAAATTAGATTGGCTCTTAACTCATGTCCCTTGTGGAGAAGGTGGTGAAGAAGAACATTTTTAATCACAAGCCAATCAGACTGACGTCTGCATGCATGACCTTGAGGCCCTGTATAAAAACATGTATATGCTTTTATACAGGGCCAGGGTGCATGTTTATCAGATTGTTTTCTTCAAGACAAATGTCAAAGTAATTTGGTGAAATACCTCTTCACCAGAAACGTTAAACAATCATCAAGATCTTGCATGACTGGAGTGTCAATGCCACCAATCATTACCTTTGAGGTGGCTTAGGTGGGCATGAGACCCATTATCAATCTCCTTCTGGAATTTTGTTCTCCAAGAAGTTTGAATCAAAATTGTCCTGGTCCTTATAAAGGTTCACCCTGAAGCAGTGCTGCACAAGGCTCTTTGATCTGTGGGTTATTCTCTGGGACACACGTTGAAACAAGTATCAAATGTTGTTCTGCAGTCCCAAGGGTGTGACTTGTTTCCACTCCAGTTGTGAGGATTCCAAGGTGACTAATGGGATCAGTGTGGGAATTGTCAATTTTTTTCTACAGATGGTTCCTGACATGCTGTGTGGGGTGGAAGTTTGTGAGATTGTATGCTCCCTTTGCCATTTAGAGAATATTCCATAAGTTTGTTCTCAAGGTTCTCAATACCACCCTGAATGATCCTTTTTCACTTTGAATTGCCCTGAACAGGGGATTCCAGGGATTGACCGGGGAATCAATCAACTTCTTGTGTTTTTAATTGAAGCTTAGAGAACATTCTTGATATATTTATTCTGTTCACCTGGCAATCTGCTCCTATGGAGTTGAATATCACCTCAGTGAAATACACGCTTTCGTTTTACCCCAAGTATGCTGGTCTGCCAGTGCAAATGTTACTGTCTATAACTGGACACTGCTGCTAGGCACATTTGGAAGTCCAGGATTATGTGCTGAGGGTCACTCTAAAGCCTGATGCAGTTGCCATAAAGCCTCCAAGGGAATATATCAGAATTTAAGATACTCCCATCGCTGCACAGTTGGGGTCTGTGTAAAACGCTTCAGATTTACAGTTTGTGGAAAGTATGTGGAAAAAAAGACTGATGTGATGTAGATCACTTTCCAATGAATGGTACACAAGGTGGATGAGATGAACACCATAGGCTCTGTACGGTAAATCCTGAAAACAAGTGGAATAATAGATCTTCTGCTGTTAACAGTAACAAAATAATGTTCTTTTGTAGCGGCACCTGTTGATGCTCGTAAGTAATCGAACCCGGAGTTTGGGTTCCTCGGGCATGTGACTCTGGGAGGGGTCGCGTTTTTCGCGCGTTTTCTGGGCTGTGCCCAGTCAGTCGATCGAGACCACCATTGTGGCTGGATCTGTATTAGTAGCGTTTGTGAGACTTATTGTCGTTAAACTGGTTTCGAATAAAACTTGGTTTAAAATTTCGACTTTTATCTACATCCGCCAAACTTTCATATATATTTGCAAAATTACAGAGTGAAGCATCTTCCAGTCACAAAAGAAAACAGAATTAACTGAGTGGCTATTTAATTGCTTATGGTATCAGTAATCACTAAATGAAACCTGCAGAGTATGGTAAACATGGTGGATAAGGCCATCATCTTTTCGTTTACAGTGATTATTTGGCTACTTATCAAATTGTTCAATAAATTGTTTCCATATTATTTTCAAATCTTTTCTTTGATTAGACTGAAAATTAGTAACTTTGGCTGTGGATGCACAAGGTACTAAACTCATGATAAATAGTTGTGATAGCCACTCAGCTGTAACGAGGAAGAAAACATGACCTACTTCAGATCTTCCTACCAAAGTAACTGTGGGGCTGGACATAACTTCATCGTAAAGATGTCTTAAGGAACTGTCTTTAGTTTTTAGTTTTAGTTTTTAATTTTAGACATAACACCGAAATAGGCCCTTCGGACCACCGAGTCTGTGCCGACCAGTGATCCCGGCACATTACCCCTATCCTAGGGTTGATTTACAATTTTTACCAAAGCCAAATCAACCTACAAACCTGTACTTCTTTGGAGTGTGCCTGGAAACAGGAGCACCTGGGGAAAACCACATGGTTACATTGAGAACATACAATCTCTGTACAGACAGCACCTGTAGTCACGATCCAACCTGGGTCTCCTGCGCTATAAGGCAGCAAATCTACCAATGCGTCACCGTGCCACTCCAGTGTTACATGCCAACACAGATAATAACACACTAATGTTCCCAGGGCCATTAGCCAACCAAATAATTATTATGGAGTTCATTTGTAAACTAGTCTGCATAAAATATTTTATCATGTTGTTCTTGCTCTGTACCAAGAAGTCACCTACTTGCAAAATGGCTTTGTTGCTAAAGTAGCCACAGTTAATAACTGGCAAGAAAGTAAAGGGGTTTGTGGAATGTGGGAGAAACTTCAAATGTCCTCATCAACAGTCTAAGCACTGTCCCTGCAACTTAGAGCCTGCTCGGCCTTTAATGCTGTTTGTTTTTTGCAGTACCCTTGTGAAGAAGAGAGGATTTCTCCCCTCGCCTAGTAAGTAAGTAAGTAAGTAAGTAAGTTTTATTTATATAGCACGTTTTAAGTCAACTCGCATTGACACCAAATTCACCCCCCCCCCCTCCCCACCCACCATATAAAAGACCTCCAACTAACTAACAAACATTTTTTTTTAACAGGACTTAAAATAAAAAAAGGTGAAGAGGCCTGGTGATATTGGTGGTGGAGATCACAAGTAAGCTTGATATCAACTTATGGGTTGTCATCAATTTCCTGAGAACTTTCAAGACAAATGGGTTCAATAGAAAAACTTTCACATTTATAGTGTACAATGTTTCAGGCAGTAAATATCGTGATGTAGGCCAAGGAACATTTTTTGTTTTTCAAAAATTGATTGATTTGGTGCAGTAAATTTTTTAGATCCATACAGAACATGATAATTCTTTAGAGCTTCTTGCTTTTAATTTATTTTTAATGTCAGCAAAATGTCAAAATATTGAGAAATACAGACTGAGCAAATAGTGGCAAATAAAAAAATCCACTGAATCTATTGTTTTTTTTTTGTTTTTTTGTTGTTGTTTTTTTATTTGTTTATTTTATTAGAAGTTAATACAGTACAAAACAATACAGTGGAACCTAATTTTAGGTGCCAACTATGTCATACCATAATCCATTCTATGTACAACCTCTAGTTTTATGTTATGAGAAGGAAGTAAGCAAGACAAGAAAAAGAAAACAATAGAAAGGGGAAAAAGTGGAAAAATAGATGGTAGAGAGTAGAAAAATGTGAAGTGTGTATATAAAAAAAAATAAAAGAAAAGAAAAAAGAAAAAGTGGAAAGTAGAAATAGAAGAGAAGGCCCCTTAAAAGAGAATTTTTCAAATCTGTATTCGGAGATGTAAATCTATCCACGTCATGAACTGAAATCAGCAATCCTTATGGTACCGCTGCATCACATGATTCCAAAAAGTCGATGAAAGGAGACCAACTCCTTAAGAATTGGTCATATTTATCTATTAGTCGGAGTCTCATTTCTTCAAGGCGTGCTATGTCCATCATATTCCTAATCCACATTTTAACAGTTGGTATGGTTGTATTTTTTCCAAAATTTAAGTATCAATTTCTTTCCAATTATTAACCCATAATTAAAAAAAACATTTTGGTCTTTATTTAAATTGGTATCTTCTCCTATTATTCCAAATATAATCCATTCCATTTTGGGTTCTATTCTTGACTTGAAGAGCTTTGTAAATATATCAAATATATCACTGAATCTATTGTTGATCACAAAAGACGGTAATTTGTCATGACTTGAAATGATGAATCGTAATTAAACAATTACAGATTAAAAGATAGGTAATACTTTACCAACAACATTTGTTTTAAATAAAACTACATACAATGAACGATCTTTTTTGACTATATTCATTTATCATTTTGCACCATCAGAAGAATGGGTTTTTTTGGTCAACATTAAGATGAACCCATGATAACAATATTCTCTTCATTTGCAACACTGTTGTGGTTCTTTAGATCTTCAGCAGTTGGTTTTTATCCCAGGAAACAAAACATGATTTACAGTACGTGCCTCATCCATTCAATGAGATTGCAGTGGTGAGATAGCCCTAAATGTAATTGCACAGGGTTCTGTTTTATGTCAAAATACCATCCCATATGTAGGAGATTTCAGGTTTACGATGTAACAGCTCCAAATCCAGTGACACCTGCAGTGAACATAATCAGATCTTGATGATGTAAATAGTAACCACATGGACATATCCCAAGATGGCTTCAAAAAAATCAAGTCAAACACCGTTGCTATCCTGGCTCTCATTATATGGAACAAACCACTCACTGTTACCACCAAAGCCAAGTACTGCATTAAGCCAACAATTTGAAAAATGGTGCAGAATGCCATGCAGTAGAAGTGGATTAAGCTCTTCAGGCAGTGTGAACTGCGATGTCTTCTTAAGATGGCTTCCTTGCCATAAAGTAATTTGAAAATGAAGTGAAGAAAATGTTCATATTAAATTACATATATCTTTTGCAGATATAAATGTTCTTTCTTTATTTAAGTCAAATACACATGCTCTAAGTAACTCATTTGATTTAAATATGCAGCCATCGAAAACACTACTCGGCATAAAACTGCTCATACAAATGCTCATGCAAGTTCATATTAATTCACTCATACATGTCATCGCAATCTTAATGAAATATTCAACAATAACTCATAGCTTTGTAATATTTTTAATGTGGGTAAATGGCCATCTGGAGCGCCCGAGTTTTTTTTTAGTTTAGAGCTACAGTGCTGAAACAGGCCCTTTGGCCCACCGAGTCCATGCTGTCCGGAAATCCCTGCACACAAACACTCTCCTACATACAGTATGGACAATTTTACAATTTTACCAAGCCAATTAGCCGACAAACTTTTACGTCTTTGATATGTGGGAGGAAACCAGAGCTCCCTGAAAAAACCCACGCAGCTCGCGGTGAGAACATACAAACTCTGTACAGACAGCACCTGCGTTAGGATGGAACCCGGGTCTCTGGCGCTGTAAGGCAGCAACTCTATCGCTGTGCTACCGTGCTGCCCATTTTTATTGGCAGTGTGTTGCTTTCCATTTCCATTCCCCTCCCCATTCCCACACCAACCTGTATATGTCTGTCTCCTCCACTACCAGATTGAGGCCAAATGCAAACTAAAGGAACAGTACCTTATAACTCGTTTAAGAAGGAACTGCAGATGCTGGAAAATTCTTCCCTTCCCTCCCGCACCACCCCCTCCCCGGGCACTTTCCCTTGCAACCGCAAGAGATGCTACACTTGTCGCTTTACCTCCCCCCTCGACTCCATTCAAGGACCCAAGCAGTCGTTCCAGGTGCGACAGAGGTTCACCTGCACCTCCTCCAACTTCATCTATTGCATCCGCTGCTCTAGATGTCAGCTGATCTACATCGGTGAGGCCAAGCGTAAGCTTGGCGATCGTTTCGCCGAACACCTCCGCTCGGTCCCCATTAACCAACCTGACCTCCCGGTGGCTCAGCACTTCAACTCCCCCTCCCATTCCGAATCCGACCTCTCTGTCCTGTGCCTCCTCCATGTCTAGAGTGAGCAACACCGGAAATTGGAGGAGCAGCACCTCATATTCCGCTTGGGGAGTCTGCACCCAGCGGCATAAACATTGAATTCTCCAATTTCCGGTAGCCCTTGCTGTCTCCTCCCCTTCGCAGCTCTCCCTCAGCCCTCTGGCTCCTCTTCTTCCTTTTTCCTTTCTTCTCCCCGCCCCCCCTCCTCCCCACCCTCCATCAGTCAGAAGAAGGGTTTCAGCCTGAAACGTTGCCTATTTCCATCGCTCCATAGATGCTGCTGCACCCACTGAGTTTCTCCACCACTTTTGAGCACCTTATAACTCGCCTTGTTGATATTCAACCTGACAGCATGAATGTTGAATTTTCTAATTTCTGGTAGTTTGCTCTTCGTTGTCCCTCTTTCCACCCAGATTTTCTCACACATACCGTTCTTTCCCACTAAACGCCACCATCTCACCCAACGTCTTCCACACTCACTCCACCTACACATCATGCATACACTCCTCCCTTCAGCTCCCCTACCGCTCTCTGTTCACATCTGCCCAGCTGACCTCCTTTATTTGCTAACTTTTTTTCTTGTTCACTAACTTTTTTAACCAATGTATAATTTATGTTTTGTGCGTTTGTCTCAGTCTTCTTGCCTGCGATAGTGCTGTGAGCACGATTTTCATTGTTTCTACACCTCACTATGCTTATTGACAACACACTCAACCCAGCTTGGTCCCATACTGCATTTTCCTTTCCCATCTGATTCCATCATCTGCATCCCCTAGTTACTGTTACTTATCATGTCCCTTCTTCTTTTTCTCTCTATCTTTCCCTCCCTCACCTAGCTCCATCCACCGACCTACCCCTTCTCAACTGGATCCACCTATCGCTTGCCCGTTCTTCTCCCACCTCCCTCCTTTTTTATACTGTATCTCCTCGCCACACTTTGTCCAGAGAAAGGTGTCACCACAAAATATCAAATGTCCATGAAATAAATGAATGAAAGGGATCCATGAGAAATGAAACAAGAGTTTGCACAGCAAGGCAGGTTTTCAGGATAAAATAAGCAAAGGGAAAGAAAAGCTAAAAGACATGGTGGAAATTCCAGAAAGTGGATCAAATCGAATGTGTAGCCTCCAATGTTGTGGGAAATTCTAAATGTGCTGCATCCAGAGGAATGGAGGGAGGCTTGCAAAGAATTATGATGTTGGAGTAAGCAAGAGGTAATATCATGGGAGAATCAAACATGATGTGAAATCCTTAAATTTGAGGTTTTTGTGAACTGTTGCCAATTGCTGCATGAGAGGGTTGATAGGTCGATGAAACTTGGTGGATAATAAAACCACCAGAGCTTATAAAGAGTGTAAGATCTTGGAAATAGCCCAGGAGAGCTTTGTAATGATTTAGTCTGGATATGACAATAGAATAGGCAGGAGGCTCATTGTTATATGGACTGATGTAAGAGCAAAGACGGTCACATGTTATCCAGAGAAAGACACAGAATGCTGGAGCATCTCAGCGGGCCAGGCAGCATCTCCGGAGAACATAAATGAGCAATATTTTGGATTGGGATTCTTCTTCAGACATTGAAGAGGGAACCTAACCTAAAACGTTGCCAATCTATGTTTTCTAGAAATGTTGCCTAATCTGTTGTGTTACCCCACCACTTTGTGTCTTTATTTTGTAAATGAACATCTACAGTTATTTGTAGCAGTTCAAATGTTACTCAGGTTATTGCAGGCAGTTTTTATGACGGGAATGATGTTGTGCTAAAAGATTAGCTCAGGATCAAACAGAAATCTAAGACTCAAGGTCCAGCACCCATCATCTGCATCCCATAGTTACAAGTATCAATCACATCCCAGTCTTTGTTGTTATCATTAATGACATTAAATTATGTAAAAAACACAATGATTATGGCAACGCCTCAGATAATGGTGGTCTTCCCGATGTTGAATTATTGGACATTGCTTGTCATCCAAAACTGTATGATAAACTAAACATGCTCACACGGGAGCGCTGGTTCCCCAATGCAATATTCCACCTCTCCACCAATTCCAATATTGGTGGTCAGTTGGAGGGGAGGGGGCTTTCTGGAGTGCTAGTATGGGCATTGTGGGCTGAAGGGACTGGTTTCCAGAGGGCTAGCATGCACATTGTGGCCAAATGGATTCTTGGGCTGGCGGCTCAGTCACACAAGCCTGTTGTGCTGGTGGCTCACTCACTCACGGCTGGTGGGCTGGCAGTTACCTCATGGCTAATCCTTGAAATTCCATTTCAAGCAGGGTGCAAGGCCATCAAATTCAAGTGCAGTTTCACGCCACTTCAAGCAGGGTGCAAGGCCACTAAAAACAGAGAGTCATGACCTCTCCCTCCCCCATCTTGCAGAGACTGAGCCATGCCCACATTTCTGGGTCTTATAGTCCTTCCCCCTCCCACCGGAAGGGGTGTGGCCTTCATGGTGTGATTGACAGGATAGAGAATCTCAACATTTTTTAAACACTAATAACTCTTTTATTTTTCATCGATAGATCCTCGGCACCTGATAAGCGGAGGGGGACTCTGAGTAAGATGGCCAAACAGAGGTAGCTGTAGGTGGTAGCGTTTTTTCTAAAATCAATATACAGCGCAAACAGGAAGCGGCCAAGATTAGACTTTTAATTATATAGGAGGCATCACCAACTACTTGCAATGAGGCCCTTTCAAAGCAGAGGCAACACCAACCACTTTCCTATGGGGTCCTTTCAAAGCAGAGGCAACACCAACCACTTTCCAATGAGGCCCTTTCAAAGCAGAGGCAACACCAACCACTTTCCAATGAGGTCCTTTCAAAGCAGAGACAACACCGAGGCATTTTCAAACTACATTTTCAAACCACATTAAGGGCACTCACAGTTTAGTAGACATGTGTTCAGTGTTATTCACAGCTCAGACTTAGAGACATGACCTTCTCGCTCCCCCATCTTGCAGAGACTGACTGAGGCAATCAACACTTCCGGGTTTTATAATCCCTCCGGAAGGGGCATGGCCTTCTGGAGAAAGAATCTCAATATTTTTTAAACACTAATATCTATTTTATTTTTCATCGATGGGAAAAATCCTCTTGTCCTGCACAGCAGAGGGGGGCTCTGAGTAAGATGGCCAAAAATCACAGCCGTAAGTGGCAGAGTTTTGTCTGAAATCAATATACAGAACAACAGGAAGTGGTCAAGATCAGACCTTTAGTAATATAGATATGCAATTTAACCACAAAAATGCAGTGAAACCAACGAGACCAATCCAAGAACTGGATGTTGTAGATAAAAGATAATATGTAACATTGAAACAAGAATGGCCAAACAACTGTACTCAAAAGAAACAATATAACAATGATAACATTATTATTTTTTGATTATGATTATTAAGATTATGATCCAAATTATACATACAAGTCTAATGTCTTATTGGGTACCAACAGATTTGCATTATTAAATATTAGAGAGTGAAGGATTACATGTTGATGCTGGATGATGCTAACACATTACAATGGTTTTGGTTCTGCTTTCTCTGTTATATTTTTAGAGTTAGTACTTGACAAGAAGTATCTCATTATATGTCTGTATTACCAACAAGATCCTATGGGACAGCCACACTGTTTTGCACCTTCATCAATCACATAGCAGGATTACATAGTGAGAGACTGATACTGAGAGAGATTACATAGTGAGAGAGAGACTGGAGGTCCATATGTAGTTTCCCTTGCAACTAGCAGGAGGGGGGCAAATGTAAAATCTATTGTCAAACAGTATTCTATGTTGCAATATATTTACTTACTACTTTTGGAGAGAATTTTCATTGTATTTTATCTGGGTACCTCCACTGATGCAGGGAACTTGCTTTAACTTCCATGCTGCTGCACAGGCTGAGGACACTAGCTTTAAAATTGAGCTAGCTGTAGAGGTTAAATGCTGTTTACAACAGTGTCTGTGAATGGGAGAGTCCTTCAGGACCTTAAACCAAGTGGGGTTATGTCTATGTCAACTCCTCCAAGCCACATCTTTGCCATTACCACAGGGAGTCTCCAAGAGAGCCTGCGGTGTCCTTCTGCCACTGCCTCTGTGGCCAGTAAGTGGGCAACCCACCAAACTTTCTGGACACTGGCCAGCAAAATTAATGATAAGCTTTAATGAGGGCTTCCCCACTGCCATGCTTCCCCCTTTCTCTGGGTTAACATAAACATTGGACCCAGTTTCCTGCAGTATCTTTTTGCCCAGCACTTATTGTCAGGATTATAACAGAACAATCATAAAGATAATTCCGAAATGTATCAAATGTTCTTATAAAGTTATCCATCCCATTTTCCAATCTCTATCAGCTGTCTCCTTTGCTCATTACCTAATGTATTCCAGCATATCTCCCTCACAGTAACTCCAGCTGCAAATTGGCCCACAAAGTAAACAGCCCCAGCCATCTCCATGCTTTGTGCCTCATGATATTGCCCAACTGAAACCAATTATGAAGATTGCATGCAGCCATTTAATGCAATAGATAATAGACAATAGATGCAGGAGTAGGCCATTCGGCCCTTTGAGCTAGCATCGCCATTCACTGTGATCATGGCTGATCATCCACAATCAGTACCACGTTCCTGCCTTCTCCCCATATCCCTTGACTCCTATCCTTAAGAACTCTAACTCTCTCTTGAAAGCATCCAGAGAATTGGCCTCCACTGCTTTCTGAGACAGAGAATTCCACAGATTCACAACTCTCTGGGTGAAAACGTTTTTCCTCATCTCCGTTCTAAATGGCCGACCCTTTATTCTTGAAATGTGGTCCCTGGTTCTGGACTCCCCCAACATTGGGGACATGTTTCCCGTCTCGAGCGTGTCCAATCCCTTAATAATCTTGTTTCAATAAGAGGCCCTCTCATCCTTTCCAGTGTATACAAGCCCAGATGCACCATTCTCTCAACATATGACAGTCCCGCTATCCCGGGAATTAACCTCTTGAACCAAGGCTGCACTCCCTCAATAGCAAGAATGTCCAACTGTATCGTCAGGGTTACTCCTACTCATAGGCACACGTCACATTTAAGAATTCCTCCACCATGATTTTGCTTTGATATGTGTCGTTGACACCATTGCACAATTGTCAGTCCCTGTCTCATCTCCACTACATTCTCATTAGTTATAAAAGCTTATTGGGTTCTATCCTGACTTCTGGTGCTGCCTGAATGGAGTTTGCACATTCTCCCTGTGATCACATTGGATTACCCAGGTACAGTTTCTTTCCACATTGCGAAGATATGTGGATTGATACGTCGATACGAGGTGCATCGATAAGTGGTAGAATCAGGGTAGATTTGATGGGAATATGGGGAGAATAGTGTTGGAATGGGCTTTGTCTGTGAGTCAGCTATTTTCTCTGTCATAAAGAAGTGTTAAAATATAGCATCTAAAGAATAACGTGCCCTTAAGAAAAGGTAGTATCCATGCTGGAATTATAAAGGTTGGTTGTTAGGAAATTCAAGCGTAACTAATCTCCTAAATATTGGAAGAAAACAATATGTCAGGAAACCGCAGAGATGCGCTAACTTTGACCATATTCAAGAAGGAAGTAGGTTGAATTGCATTAAAAACCAAACCATGTCCTAACAAAGAAAGTTATGCTGATGGCTTCTGACCAAGAGATACCAAATAGTATAATCCTCATCACATGACAATGCCAATGAATATGAGGGAGCAGGAACAACCACTGATTGTGGTCTTTTAAGACCTCATGCAAGCATTTGACTGTCCATTAAGAGGATCCAAATCTGGCTGACTTCAGAAACATATCTCTATGCCACATCAGACCACTCCCTCCTCTGCCACCTACACACCTTCCTCTGGCCTCATAGCTAGAGAATTCATACCTGTTCTCTACTTATCTCACTGCCTTTTGCTCTTTTACATCTCTGGCTTTTCACACACATCTGCCAATCAACACCCCTCACCTGTATCCACCTATCATTTGTCTCACTTTGTCCATTCCCCACCTCTTTTCCAGCTTCCTCTCCCATACAACAATCAGTCTGAAGAACGCCCTGACCTGAAATGTATGTCCTCCACAGATGCTGCTTGACTTGCAGAGTTGCTTCAGTACTTTGTGTTTTTTGCTACACATCACATTTGCTCTGTCAAACTGCATAAGAAAGTTGCATGTTTCAAAGAGATCGCATTTCATTATTCTGAACTGAGTATAGGCTCAATTTTCTTAGGATGGAATTAGTAGTCCTACTCCTATCCATGACTATCTTGCATAATTTCATTTTTGCATGATTTATGCCTCAAAAAGAACACAGAACAGCACTGAAGCACCATCAGTCTGAAGAAGGGTCTCGACCCGAAACATCACCTATTCCTTCATTCTTTGGATGCTGCCTCACCTGCTGAGTTTCTCCAGCATTTTTGTCTGCCTTCAATTTTTCCAGCATCTGCAGTTCTTTCTTAAACAAAACAGCACAGGAACAGGCTCTGGCCCACAGTGTCTGTGCCAAGCACAATGCTATATTAAACTAACTCCAATATGTCTGCACAAGATCCATATTCCTCCTTTCATGTATCTATCTAAAAGCTTTTTAAATATCATTATCATGCCTACTTCCACCAACTCTCCCTTGCCCCATCCCAGGAGAATTCCAGACACCCATGGCTCCGTGTAAAAACTTGCCCTGCACATTTTCTTTAAACTTTATCTCTATTACCTTGAATACCCTTGCTTCTTATGTATCCTTCCAGCTCTGCCTCCTTATTCCTCCTCTCCTCAACCCTTTTCATGCTCCTCATTCTTCTGATCGTGTACAATGTTTATTTTTAAGATAAAAAAATAAATGCTTCACGTTTAGTCTTTGAGAAATTCTCTACTTCAGATGAGACAGCAAAGTGAACATTGCTGCTTCTTTAAACAAGTGCTTTCTCCTCCAACCATTTGCCATTCACCAAGAAATAAAAATATATCCATCACAATGACTACTGCCCAGTAGCACCAACATCGGTCATCATACAGTGCCTCAAAAGACTGGTAATGGCCCACATCTGCATCCTAATTCCTTTCAATATGTGTATTGAATGAATAGGTCTACGGAGGGCGCCATTTCCTTTGTGCCACATTCAGCTCTGCATCATGTTGCCAACAAGAATATCTATGTCAGGATGCTATTCAATGACAAAGTTCAGCCATATATCCAAATCAGCATATCCCTAAACCTCTGGAACTTGGCCTTGGACCTTGAACTGCAACTGGACTTCTTGACTTCCTGACTGGTAGATCTCAGTCGGTTAGAATTGGTCATAACATTTCCTCCACCCTGACCCTCAACACTGATGCAACTCAGAATTGTGCGCTCAGTCCTCTGCTCCACTCCCTGTACACCCGTGACAATGTGGCCAAGTATAGTGCCAACTTGATTGTTAACTTCGTCGATGGTACCTCTGTTGTCGGCTAGGTCAACCATAACGATGAGACGGTGCAGGAAAGAGATCATGAACCTTGTGTCATGCTGTCAGAGCAATAACCTAGCCTTTAACATCAGCAAGATTTAAAAAAAGTTGGCTGTTGACCTAAGGAAGCAAGCGGGCCTGTTCTCATCAATAAGCTGCTGTAGAGATGGTCAATAGCTTCAAGTTTCTTGGCATTCACATCACCAGCAATCTAACCTGGTCTCTTCACACTGATGCAATGAGCAAGAAAGCACATCAGCGTATTTTATTTACTAGGCATCTGAGAAGTAAATGTTCATGGGATACAAAGATGTGGCGGAGATTCTAATAATTTGGATGCACAACAAGTGTGACCTCTCCAATTCCCTGGGAACAAAACTTCTGAATTTTTAAGCTCAAATCAATTGCAATAATGGTCAAGCAAACATTTCCCTTCTTAACTATTAGTTGGACCTGCCTGCTTATTTTTATTTTGATTGGTGCGTTAGAACTCTCTGAACCACATATTTCCAGTCACTCCCCACTGAGCTAATAATCCTCATTTTGAATCCTCATATAAAATTCATGACCTCATACATTCCTACATTAAATTTCCTTTACCAGGTTTTTGCTCAATCACTCAATATCTACCATTTCACTGCAGAATAACAATGGCATTATCACAACATACCCATACACCTATTTTCATATCATCAGCAAACTTGGAAAGCTTACATGTTGTTCTTTCCTCCAGATCATTAATGTAGCAGTTAACAATTAAGGGCCAGGAACAAATCCTTGGGCTAGTCCACTGGTTACATCCACTCCATAGGTTCATAAATTCTAGGAGCAGAATTAGGCCATTTGGCCCATCAGGTCACCTTGATGGGGCAAATGGGTCAGGGTGGAGGAAATGTTACAAATCATGGTTGATCTATCTTTCCCTTTCAACCCCATCTCCTGCCTTCTCCCCTAAAGCCCTGACTCATCTAGTACTAATCAAGAATTTGTCAATCTCCGTCTTAAAAATACCTATTGTCTTAGCCTCCAGAGCCGTCTATGGTTAATTTATTCCTATTGTGTTTTTCTCATGACAACCAGATTTCAATTCATGCTAAAATACTTCTTCCAAGACATCAGGCTCTTAACGTACACACCTGCCTCTTATGTGGCTCCTTGTGAAATGCCTTTTGCAGTCTAACTACATTACATTTTCAGACACAACGTACTGGAGCAATTCAACGGGTCAGGCAGCATCCCCAAAGAATATGGATAGGTTACTTTTCAAGTTTCTTTTCAGAATTTGGCTTTGCAACAAGTATCTGTTGTCCTCTCTGCATTTAAGGCATCCAGATATGCAGAGCAGAAAGTAAGAATCTTGAACATGTGAGAGCATTGTTCGGAACTTAATCGTAGTTCGCCATGAAGGACATTGCAAACATCCCATACATAACATATGGGCTAACTTAAAATAACAGGGAAGAAATTATTTGTAAAAATGCTAACAGAAAGGATTAAAGTATTAGAGAAACTAGGACTAAAGTGTATTTTACATAGGACTAAAGGGAGACAAATCACCAGGTCGTAAGGGTTTTAAAGGAGACTGCAGAAAGAGTAGACCCATTTGTTCAAAGCTTTCAAAACGTGCTAACTTTCAGGAGGGTACAAGAAGATAGAAAACAACCAAAGTGACTCCCTTGTTCAAAATGAGGGGAAGACAGGAGGTTGTTGAAAAGATGCAAGGTCCGCTAATCAAAGAGGAAGTACTAATCATTGAGGAAATTTAATATATATTCAAACCTAGTCAACGTGGTTTTATGAAAAGTAAATCATGTTTGACAATTTTGTTTGAATTTTTTGAGGCTGTGACAGGGAGAGTTGATAGAGGAGAACCTGCATATGTAAAATAGAAACAAGGAACTGCCGATGCTGGTGTACTGAAAAGGACACAATGTGCTGGAGTAACTAAGTGGATTAGGTACCTTACGTAGAGAACATGGATAGGTGACATTTTGAGTTGGGACCTTCTTCAGTAGATATTTAGTAGAATGGGTATTTTTGACTGGTTGTTGAATATCTGCCACTATTCATCTATTGACCTGTCTCTTAGCTTATTTTCCCAGTTCATCTTAGACATCTCCACATTCATAAATAGCCTTATTTAAGTTAAAGGCAGCGGTTTGGTCTTTTGCTGTCACCCTCAAAATACATCTGGAATTCTATCATTTTATGGTCTCTTGCTCCCAAGGGATCTTCAACCACAAGATCTCTTATTAATCCTCCCCTATTACTCATGACCACATCTAAAATATGTTCTGGGTTGGTTCTGAGAAGCACTTCCTCGTGCACCTCATAAATTAATCTTCTTTGATGCCCTTCCAGTTTGGTTTATCCAAACAATATGTAGATTAAAATCTCTCATACCAATTGCAGTTCCTTTCAGTTTATTTAGGGTTTATTTCAGTCAAATAGAAGTGACAGTTATTTTCAATAAAGTGCATTGTCTGTGTTATCAACTCATCTTTGATATTTTAAATGCAAGGTGCATTCCTTTCAAATATGCCCTGGATATTTCCCAATTTAAGCTTCATCCTATTGAGAGGTCATCGTTTGGGAGCTTGTAGACTACTCCCACCCTGGTCTCCTTTCTGCTGCTATTCATGATTTCAACCCAAACTCTTCTTACTTTACTATCCACTGTCTCTACATCATGATTCAATGCTCCTCCTTTCACTTTTGCCTGTTTGTTTTTGGAATATCATATAACTTGGAATATCAAGCATCCAGTCCAGGTTATCCTGCAACCGCATCTCTATAATAACCATTAGATCACACTCATGTGTTTAGTATAATTTAGAGATACAACTTGGAAACAGGCCCTTCGGCCCACCGAGTCCATGCCGACTAACAATCACCTATACACTAGTTAAATCCTACACACTATGGACAATTTACGGAAGTCAATTAACCTACAAACCATCACGCCTTTTGAATGTGGGAGGAAACCGGAACACCCAGAGGAAACCCATACAATCACAGGGATAACGTACAAACTCTGTGCAGACAGCACCTGTAGTCAGGATTGAACCTGGGTTTCTGGCACTGTAAGGCAGCAGCTTTAACGCTGTGCTACTGTGCCAGACCTTTTTCTTTCCTTTTTTTAACAGCACTAACTTTTATTTGAAAAAAAAATCCAGATGTGTGTAGAGTCTTGTATTTAAAAAAAAACTGTGATTCCAAAAAAAGAGATTCACTTTGCCAAAATGTGAGATATGTAACCAAAACAAAGATTTAGGCAGAGGATCAGTCATGAAGACAAAATAACAAGTCGTTAAATTAACTCAGAACATGTTTCCAGTAAGGTGGCCAATAATCTTGATACAGTGCATAAAACTTGAAAGATTTTGTTTTAAACAACTAAAGAGGTATTTCACAACCAACCCAGTATGGGAGCCAAGTACAGTTGTCGCTGAATCCAGCCATCAATGGTGTCAACATCTGTAGAAGCAGTAGAGTCACAATATTTTCACCATGAAATAAATATATTTTTAATGAGAACGTGCAATGTTAAAATAGGCATGACATTATAAATATCTAACGCACAGATCCCTTAGGGTTTATTTCAGTCAAATAGAAGTGAGTTATTTTAAATAAAGTGCATGATCTGTGTAATCAACTCATCTGTGATATTTTAAATGCAAGGTGCATTGAAATAAAAATTATTAAGGCTTTTGTATAGTTTTTTTTTTACTTACTCTGGGTTTGCTTGGTGCTGCACACTTTTGTATATCATGTCATGTATTATTATCATGTAATTGCATTGAAGTCAGAACAGAAAAAACTCAAAAGGATGATTTCTGCATTAAGGAGCTCTATTCTATATTTTCTTTGAACTTGTATCCTTATATCTCTCAATTGTACTCTTATTACCCTTCTTTATCTCTGTGTCTCCCGCTCCCCTGAATCTCAGTCTCTCCGTCTGAAGAAGGGTCTTGACCCGAACGTCACTCATTCCTTCTATATAGAGATGCTGCCTGTTCCGCTGAGTTGCTGCCTGTGTCTATCTTCAATGTAAACCAGCATCTGCAGTTACTTCCTACACATAAGGTTGGGCAAATACCTTTGGAGTAGAGACGAATGAGAGGTGACCTTATTGAAGTATGTGAACATTTTGAGGGAGAATTCCATAGCTTGGAGGACGATCCTTCTCCATTACTGGGTCAAAATCTTGGAACTCCCTTTCTATCAGCACTGTGGATATACCCACACAAGCTGCAGTGGTTCAAGAAGACAGCTCACAACCACCTTCTCAACAGCAATTAATGGTAGGCAATTAAATGCCAGCTCAGCCTGTGAAGCCGACATCCTTGGAATTAATATTAAAAAAAGACTTAGAAAGGTTGCAGCGTGGAAAGAGGCCCTTCGGCCAAACCCTCCCACATCGGCCAACAATATCCCAACTACACTAGTCCCTCTTGCTTGCGCTTGGTCCATAACCCTCCAAGCCTGTCTTATCCATGTACCTGTCCAACTGTTTCTTAAATGATGGGATAGTCCCAGCCTCAACTACCTCCTCTGGCAGCTTGTTCCAGCCACCACCCTTTGTGTGAAAAAGTTACCCCTCTGATTCCTATTAAATCTTTTCCCCTTCACCTTGAACCTATGTCCTCTGGTCCTCGATTTCCCTACTCTGGGTAAAAGACTGTGCATCTACCCGATCTATTCCTCTCGTGATTTTGTATACTTTTATAAGATTTCCCCTCTTCCTCCTACGCTCCATGGAATAGAGACCCAACCTACTCAACCTCTAGCTCACACCCAGGCAACATCCTCGTAAATCTTTTCTGAACCCTTTCAAGCTTGACAATATCTTTCCTATAACATGGTGCTCAGAACTGAACACAATATTCTAAATGCAGTAATGAGGGTAGGGTCACAACTTGATCACTGATGTCACAATACCTCCTCCACTGTAATTCTCAACACGGGTGTCCGATAATGATGCTTTCTCAGTCTCTACACACTCATGATTATACAGCCAAATTCTGCTCTAATTCCTATAAGTTTGTATATGACGCCACTGTGGTGGGTTGGATCAAGAACAATAATGAGATGAAGTACATGAAGGAGATTGAAACTTAGTACTGTGGTGTCAGGACACTAGCCTCTCCCTCAATGTCAGCAAGACAAAGGAACTAGCTATTTACTTCAGGAAGCATGGTGGAGTACAAAAAGATTGCAAGAAATTGCAGAGTTGTAGCTCTAGCCTGTCCATCACACAGACCATTCATCGCACCATTGACTCCATCCACACTTCACGTTGCCTCGGAAAAGCAGCCAACATAATCAAACACTTGTCAACCATCGTCATTCCTTATTTTCCCTGCTCTCATCTGGCAGAAGATACAGAAGCTTGAAAGCATGCACTGCTTATCTCAGGTACAGCTTCTTCCCCTCTGTTATCAGGCTTCTGAACAGCCCTTCCATAAGCTAGGGCACTGTATGATTCCCTTCTACCCCATTGTAGACATTGGACTTTGTCTGTGGAATTGAAGTGCTACAATGCTGGGAACTATATTCAGCACTCTGTATTTCCCCCTTTGCATTCTCTATTGTACTTGAGTTGGACTTGATTGTATCTATTGTATTACATGTGACAATAATATACCTAAACTTAAACCTTAGCAGATGAATGCACGACATGCTTGAGAAGGGGGTAAGCCAGCAGTTTGTTCAATGAATGTAAATGTTGCATGCTATGACGATCAAGAAAAGA
The DNA here is from genome assembly GCF_010909765.2 of Amblyraja radiata. NCBI lineage: Eukaryota > Metazoa > Chordata > Chondrichthyes > Rajiformes > Rajidae > Amblyraja > Amblyraja radiata. The sequence continues at coordinate 67,921,063 of NC_045956.1, forward strand.
TTGTGAAGATGGAACAAATGCCCTTGGTGACCAATGGCAATGTGATATCTTCTGGTGTGAAAATCAAAAACACTGCAGATGATGGAAATATGAAATAAAAAGAGAAAATGCTGGATATATTCAACAGGCTAGACAGCATCTGTGTAAAAAGAAACAAAGTTAACATTTCTAATCCATACGAGGAAAGAGAGAAAACAACTTAGTTTTAGCTATCAGAGAAGCTGGGGGGAAGTCTGGTGAAAACAATGGGAATATCTCTATGGTGAGACAATCAGACTTTGATTCATTACCAACCTAGAATGCTGTGATGTGCCTGGATAGAGGATAAAGTGTTTGTTAAGTTTCTGTGGGGCCTCATTGCAACATTGCAGGAGGCCACCGACAGAAAGATTTGGGAGTGGGATCTGGAAGTAAAGTTGCAGGCAACAGGAAACTCAGGGTCACTCCTGAGTACTGACTGCATGTGCTCAGCAAAGTGATCACCCAATCCGCGTTGGGTTTCTCCAGTGTAGGAGCCAGCAGATTGTGTACATCAAATTCAATACCCTACGAAGATTGGAAGAAGTGCAAGTGAATTGCTGCTTCACTTGGAAAGACTGTTTGGGTCTCTGGACGATGGGAAGAGAAAAGGAAAAAAAGGAGAAAAGTTGCACTCTCTGCATAGGAAACTGTTATTAGATGGAGAGAAATAGGCGGGGTGGAAGAGTGCAGCAGGGAATCGCAAAGATAGCGATCCCTTCGAAATGCTGAGAGGGACCGGCATCATGTGCCTGATGGTGCAATCTTTTTGTAGCTGGTGTAAATTGTGAATGATGATCCTTTGATGGCAGAGGCTGATGGGTGGTAAGTGATGTCCAGTTGAGTTCTGCACTTGCTCTATCCAGGAAGAGAGGGGGAGAGAGCTAAGGTGCAAGAAATAGATAAGCTGTAGTCAAGGGTTCTGTCCACTATGGTAGAAGGAAGCTACTATTCATGAAGAAGGAAGGTATTTTTGAGGATTTTGTCTCATCATCAGAGCAGTTGTGATGGAGACAGAGCAACTACGAAAAGAAAGTAGTCCATACAATAGTCAGGATGGGAGGAACCATAGTCAAAATCCCTGCAGAAATCTATGGGCTTGTAATGGACATTGATGTCTGGCTTTATTCCTTGAGATGAAATTAGCGAGATGGATCACGTGAAGGTGAGAAGGGGGTGGAAATTGACAGCAAAATGATAAAATATTCAGCTTCTGTATAAGTTTGGGATGAGGTGCTTTGGATTTGTTGATGTACTGGAAAAGGGTAGGAAGTGTGGGCCTGAGCAGGATTGAAACAATGACCATTCCATGTATCCTATAAAAAGAGTGGGATAGCTTGGGCCCATGGGAATGCCAATAGCTACACCTTAGATTTGGAGAAAGTTAATGGAGAGATGGACTGGTTGTTCAATGGTGGAATAAGTTTAACCATATTAATGCAGAGAACTGAATATAAATCTGTTAGAGGATGCAGCAAAGTTCAGAGATCCTCTGTTGTGGATTTCAGTTGCAGAGAGCTTCATAGCACCAAAGACCCAAGTTCGATCCTATCTAGGGGTGCTCTCTGTACGGATGTTGTACGTTATCCCTGACTTGCGTGGGTTTTCTCCGGCTGCTCCGGTTTCCTCCCACACTCCAAAGACACACAGTTTTAGACAATAGACAATAGACATTAGGTGCAGGAGTAGGCCATTTGGCCCTTCGAGCCAGCACCGCCATTCAATGTGATTATGGCTGATCATCCCCAATTAGTACCCCGTTCCTGCCTTCTCCCCATATCCCCTGACTCGGCTATTTTTAAGAGCCCTATATAGCTTTCTCTTGAAAGCATCCAGAGAACCTGCCTCCATCGCCCTCTGAGGCAGAGAATTCCACAGACTCACCACTCTCTGTGAGAAAAAGTGTTTCCTCATCTCCGTTCTAAATGGCTTACTCCTTATTCTTAAACTGTGGCCCCTGGTTCTGGACTCCCCCAACATCGGGAACATGTTTCCTGCCTCTAGTGTGTCCAAGCCCTTAACAATCTTATATGTTTCAATGAGATACCCTCTCATCCTTCTAAACTTCAGAGTGTACAAGCCCAGCTGCTCCATTCTCTCAGTATATAACAGTCCTGCCATCCCGGGAATTAACCTTGTAAACCTACGCTGCACTCCCTCAAAAGCAAGAATGTCCTTCCTCAAATTAGGGGACCAAAACTGCACACAATACTCCAGGTGTGGTCTCATTAGGGCTCTGTACAACTGCAGAAGGACCTCTTTGCTCCTATATTCAATTCCTCTTGTTATAAAGGCCAACATGCCATTCGCTTTCTTCACTGCCTGCTGTACCTGCATTCTTACTTTCATAGACTGATGTACAAGGACCCCCAGATCCCATTGTACTTTTCCCAACTTGACACCATTTAGATAGTAATCTGCCTTCCTGTTTTTGCTACCAAAGTGGATAACCTCACATTTATCTGCAATAAACTTCATCTGGCATGCATCTGCCCACTCCCCCAACCTGTCCAAGTCACCCTGCATTCTCATAGCATCCTCCTCACAGTTCACACTGCCACCCAGCTTTGTATCATCTGCAAATGTTGTAATGTTACTTTGAATCCCTTCATCCAAATCATTTATGTATATTGTAAATAGCTGTGGTCCCAGCACCGAGCCTTGCGGTACCCCACTTGTCACTGCCTGCCATTCTGAAAGGGACCCGTTAATCCCTACTCTTTGTTTCCAGTCTGCCAAGCACTTCTCTATCCATGTCAGCACTCTACCCCCAATACCATGTGACCTAATTTTGCCCACTAATCTCCTATGTGGGACCTTATCAAATGCTTTCTGAAAGTCTAGGTACACTACATCCCTTCGTAAATCCATGCTGACTCGGACCGATCCTGTTACTGCTATCCAAATGTTCGGCTATCTTATCTTTTATAATTGACTCCAGCAACTTCCCCACCACAGATGTCAGGCTAACTGGTCTATAATTCCCTGTTTTCTCTCTCCCGCCTTTCTTAAAAAGTGGGATAACATTAGCTACCCTCCAATCCACAGGAACTGATCCTGAGTCTATAGAACATTGGAAAATTATCACCAATGCATCCACGATTTCTAGAGCTACTTCATTAAGGTGCAGACCATCAGGCCCTGGGGATTTATCAGCCTTCAGTCCCATCAGTCTACCCAACACCATTTCCTGCCTAATGTGGATTTCCTTCAGTTCCTCCGTCACCCCGGATCCTCTGGCCACTACTATATCAGGGAGATTGTTTGTGTCCTCCTTAGTGAAGACAGATCCAAAGTACCTGTTCAACTCATCTGCCATTTCCTTGTTCCCCATAATAAATTCACCTTTTTCGGTCTTCAAGGGTCCAACTTTGGTCTTAACTAATTTTTTCCTCTTCACATACCTAAAGAAGCTTTTACTCTCCTGCTTTATATTCTTGGCTAGCTTACCTTTGTACCTCATCTTTTCTCCCCGTATTGTCTTTTTGGTTATCTTCTGTTGTTCTTTAAACATTACCCAATCCTCTTGCTTCCCGCTCATCTTTGCTACGTTGTACTTCTTCGCTTTAATTTTGATACTGTCCCTGACGTCCCTTGTCAGCCATGGTCGTCCCTTTCTCCCCTTGGAATCTTTCTTCCTCCTAGGAATGAACTGATCCTGCACCTTCTGTATTATTCCTAGAAACACCTGCCATTTTTGTTCCACTGTCATCCCTGCTAGTGTATCTTTCCAGTCAACTTTGGCCAGCTCCTCCCTCATGGCCCCACAGTCCCCTTTATTCACCTGCAACACTGACACCTCCGATCTCCTCTTCTCCCTCTCCAATTGTAGATTAAACCTGACCATGTAATGGTCACTGCCTCCTAATGGCTCATTAACCTCGAGGTCCTTTTTTCAAATCCGGTTCATTACATAACACTAAATCCAGAATTGCCTTCTCCCTGGTAGGCTCCAATACAAGCTGTTCAAAGAATCCATCACGACGGCACTCTACAAAGTCCCTTTCTTGGGGTCCAGTACCAACCTGATTTTCCCAGTCTACCTGCATGTTGAAATCTCCCATAACAACCACAGCATTACTTTTGCTACATGCCAATTTTTGCTCCTGATTCAACTTGCGCCCTATGTCTAGGCTACTGTTTGGGCGCCTGGAGATTCGTCCCATTAGGGTCTTTTTACCCTTACGATTCCGTAGTTCTATCCATACTGACTCCACATCTCCTGTTTCAATGTCACCCCTTGCAAGGGACTGAATTTCATTCCTCACCAACATGGCAACCACACCCCCTCTGCCCACCTGTCTGTCTTTTCGATAGGAGGTAAACTCTTGAATATTCAGTTCCCAGCCCTGGCCCTCTTGCAGCCATGTCTCAGTAATTCCCACACCATCATGCTTGCCAGTTTCTAACTGAGCCTCAAGCTCGTCCACTTTAGTCCTTATACTTTGCGCATTCATATACAGTACTTTGACCTCCGTATTCACTTTCCCCCTCGCAATTGGCCCTGACCTTACTCTGTTGTCCATTCTCAAGCTTTCCTTCCCATTAATTCGAGAATCTTTTTTAATTTTTCCTGTAGCCACTTCCCCTTCAACTCCATCTTTAGTCTCCCAATTTGTCAATCCCTCCCCCCCACTATTTAGTTTAAACCCACACGTGTAGCCCTAGCAAACCTGCCTGCCTGAATGTCGGTCCCCCTCCAGTTAAGGTGTAACCCATCCATTTTGTACAGGTCACCCCTGCCTCAGAAGAGGTCCCAGTGGTCTATAAATCTAAATCCTTGCTCCCTGCTCCAGCCCCTCAGCCACATATTCAGATCCCCTATCTCCCTGTTCCTGGCCTCACTAGCACGTGGTACTGGAAGCAATCCAGGGATAACCACCCTAGAAATCTGGCATTTCAGTCTTCTCCCCAACTCTCTGAAGTCAGTTTTGTAGGTTAATTGTCTCTGTCAAATTGTAAATTGTCCCTACTGTGTGTAGGATAGTGTAAATGTGCGGGGATTGCTGGTTGGCGTGGGCTCGGTGGGCTGAAGGACATATTTCCATGCTGTATCTCTAAATGAAACTAAAAAGGGGATTGCACATCTCTGGTGAAGATGGACCATAGGACCATGGAATCAAGGTGTGAAAGTGGAAGAGAGCATTTGAAGTATCACAGATGTAAGTCAGAAGACACTGGACCCGAGGAGAAAGAATGGTTAAAATTGGAATAAATTAGTGGGGCAAGAGAATGTCGAACCAATGAATCCGCCTGGAAAGTCCTGCTTATGAATATTGGGCAGGAGGTAGAAATGGACTGTGTGAGGTTGGAACACTATGAGGTTGGATGCTGTGCAGAAAAGATCTCCAAAGGAAATAAGGTCTGTGATTGTATTGGAGAAAATGGCCTGACGTTCGATTGTGGGGTCATGGAAAGTCACAATTCACGACACCACAAGGGATGGAGGGGTTCCTGGTCCCTAGGTGGCTGCTTTGTTGTACATGTGTGCTCTGTCCATCATGGCCACTTGGCGCTCAGTGTTGCAAGCCATTTTAATTCCTCTTCCCATTCCCACACCAACCTGTCTAGTCTCTGTCTCCTCCACTGCCAGGATGGGGCCAACCCCAAACTAGAGGAACCAATCCTCATTTTTCTCCTGGGAAGTCTTGAGATTTCCATTTCAGGTAACTCAAGCTACCCCCTGTCCATTTTCCTTTCTGATCTACTCACACAACTTCTCTCACCCAACTCTTCTTTCCAACCTAACCTTCAGTCCCCAATCACCCGGTTTATTTTCCCTCTCCCACCAAACCTATCACCCATATACTACTCCCGCTGGGTCCCTATCCCCTCCCATTGCCATCCCTTCCTTATTTGGTTCCATTCATTCTTTCTTATCAAATTCCATGATCTGCAACCCTTTGTTATCTCTGCATCCCCTCTGAACCTCTGGTCTCCATCTATACTATCCTTCCATTCCCTTTTTCTATCTGCCAATCAACCGCCCGCCTCAGCAGAATTACCTATCGTTTGCCAGTTCACACCCCACCGCTCTCCCTTCCATTTTTATGCTGGCTATCTCTCCATTACTCTTCCATACCTTGGATGGCACAGTAGCACAGCGGTAGAGTTGCTCACAGCACCAGAGGTTCGGGTTCGATCCTGACTACGGGCGCTGTCTGTACAGAGTTTATACATTCTCCCCATGACCTGCATGGGTATTCTCCAGGATTTCCAGTTTCCTCCCACACTCCAAAGACATACAGGTTTGTAGGTTAATTGGCTTGGCATAATTATAAATGGTCCCTAGTGTGTGTAGGATAGAGTTAGTGAGCGGGAATCGCTGATCGGCGCTCTTGGTGGGTCAAAGGGCCTGTTTCCGTGCTGTGTCTCTAACCTAAATCAGATGAAGGGTCTCGTCCTGAAACGTTGACTGTCCATTTCCCTCCACAGATGCTGCAAAGCTTGCTGAACTCCTCCAGCAGTTTGTTATTGGCATCAGATTCCTGCATCTGCAGTCTCTTTGTGCCTTAATAATTAATTCACCTTCTATGAGACATGCAGAAAATATTAGGAGCATTGACTGAAAGCCAAAGATTTACAGCACAGTTCACTAGTGTGTCTCCAGCATGGAATAGTCATGCATCATCTTTGTTGCAGCTTAGATTTAAAAACAACTGCTATGCTTTAAAAGAATACTCAAATGAAGTAATTGCAATTTTGCCTGACACAAACAATATTGCTATCGAAAGTGATCCTTTCCATTAGTCTGGCTGACTTCAAGTTGCCCTCCCATTTTACCTATGTGAATTTAAGCAGATCACAACATTGTTGACGTTATTATCAATCTGATATGAGGGATGCAGGATAATGCACCTCATATGGCCATCGAGAAAATTGGGAACTGACTCCATCTCACATATGGGATACATTTTGAATTCACTGTATGTTAAAATGTGACGGCTGAGAGCGTCAAGAACGAGGTGGACCATCAAGAGCATGGTGGAGTTTTTGAGAGTGTAGGGATGTATACTCTCGTAGGAGTGAGAGGGGGACCTGCACCTCCCAGAGCTACCTGGCTGGGGCACTGCCGAGAATGAAGGAGGGACCCAGTGGGGAACCGTCGAGGACAAAGGGGGAACCCAGTGGGGGGGGGGGGAACCATCGAAAACAAAGGGGGGACCCAGCAGGGGGACCATCTAAGAACACTGGGGGGAACGGGCGGGGTTCGCCAAGAATGAAGGGGGTCCCAGCGGGGAGGCACCGAGAACGATGGAAGGACCCAGCGTAGGGCTGCCGACAGTGGAGAGGGGACTCAATGGGGGACTGTGAAGAATGCAGGGAGAACCTGATGGGGGTCTGCTACCATGAGCATTGGCAGCCAGAAGATAGGATTGTTCAATTAACTTTTGTAACTTTGTCGGCGCCAGAAATGTGGCCACTCTCGTGTACTGCCTAGGAGAGGTTTGCTGTATGATTTTACCGGGTTGAATGCAAAATAAAGTATTGCCCTGTACCTAGATATATGTGACAATAAAATGTAATTGAATCATTGAATCATTGATTATTCTATCATTCCACCTAGCTTGATATCTAACTATCTGTAGATGTCTTGCTAATGTTGATCTAACTATCTATCAGTTGCAAAGCTGTTTGCTTGACATGGGTCTATAGTATCATGCCCGACATATTCCCCACACAAACCTACTCACAGCGATAAAGTATTTGGATGAGCATGTGGAGAGCTGGATAGTAGGATGAGCCTAACTAGCTCAGTTTGGACATGAATGGCTTCCTCTATGCAATAGGTTTCTCTGATTTAGAAAGAATGTCATCCACCTTTTTCGCCTCCATTTCACAAGCAATCCTGGGTTGGAGATTCATCACCTTTATAGTCACTGGGTCAGAACCCAAGTATACCTCAACTGAGCTCAGACTAAGAACATTACCTTCATAAATATCTCATGGCCCTGGCAGAAGAAGAAGCATCTCAAACAGATAGACATTCTTACTATGACACAGAAGGGAAACATTCTGCCCATTGAGTCCATGCAGGCTTCCAGAAGAGCATTGATCCCATTTCACCTCATCTCCCTCCCTTGTCCAAGCAGAGAAGCACAATAAATACAAGCTTTTTCATTTATGACTCTATCCAAATGAAAAATTATCATTAAAAATCCATGAGTAATTTCTTTCTGGGTGAATATTCCTCTGAAGAAAATCAGGTTTTGTGGCAACGAAGTTATTAATTTAATAGGGGCAGACTGTTCTGCCTTAATTGTTCCCAGATTGTCATAATTACAACCAGACACACTTCAGACATACTGCTTGCTTCTTATGATCCATTTTATTACATCCAAATGTTTAGTAGTAAAGCAAATTAGTTCAGCAAGCTACTCAATTACCTGTATTTGGAATATACAACAATAGCTTACAATTTCGCAAGTCAGGCACTAACGAAACAAAATTACCAGATATTATTTCATTAATTAATGAATCTATCAAACAAGTGATGAAGATGCTCAATATCATCATTACTGTCTGTGATCGTCGGATTTGATGGGCTGAACTTAACTCCTCCTATATGCTATATACAACATAGTTATAAACATCTACTCATATGAACCCTCAGGTTTCTAGGATTCATCATTCATTGTTTTATAAATCAGAGCTAATATTAACAAATTATTTTTCTCAGTCAGAAGGTTATATTATACTTTGTAGTTTTGTTCCAATACAACTTCACCTTAGATGTGTATTATTTTTATATTTGAAGAAGGGAATGGGAAAAGGGAAAGAATACTGATAAAAGTGCACCTCATGATTAAAGATTAATGTATTGTTATAATACTGCATACGGCGGCACCGTGGCGTAGCAGTAGAGCTACTGCATTACAGCACCAGAGACCCGGGTTCGACCCTGACTGTACGGAGTTTGTACGTTCTCCCCATGACTTGCATGGGTTTTCTCCAAGATCTTCGGCTCCCACACTCCAAAGATGTACATATTTGTTGGTTAATTGGCATAAATGAATAAATGTTAAATTGTCCCTAGTGTGTGTAGTGTTAATGTGCGGGGATTGCTGGTCGGTGAGAACTAGGTGGGCCGAAGGGCCTGTTTCTGCGCTGTAGCTCTAAGCTAAAACAAAATGTACCAATAAGATGTTTAAGAAGGAACTGCAAGATAAGGAGGTTATGAAGGGAGATTGAATATTGTTCAGAAACGAACAGAATATGAATTGCAAGGAAAAGATACAAATTATGGAGAAAGATCAGAGAGTGAAAAGACGGTCTGAAGAAGGGTCTGGACTTGAAACGTCACCTATCCATACTCTCCAGAGATACTGCCTGACCTGCTGAATTACTCCAGAACTTTGTGTCTATTGCAACATTCCAGCATCTGCAGTCCCGGCGTCAACAAGAGGGTGAGATTTGTTCCTTCAAAGTGATAGCATGTGCTGCATAATTTAAAGATGACTATTTATGATGGTTGCCAACTTTCTCTTTAACAATAGACTCTTGGGGTGATTCCATGATCTGATGCTTCCAGCAAGAATCACATCTCAGGAAATCCGGGGGTCCACAGCCTGTTCTTTCATAAGAATAATGAGCTGAACCTTACCAGCCAAACTCAAAGATGCTCTCACTGGGAGCATCAGTTTCCATGAGAAATACAGATGACACAATCAACACTTTTGTCAGTCCCCTGAAAGATAGGAGACTTTTAAATGCAATCCTGTTATATTTGGGGAAATCTGATAGTATCCAAACAATTTTGGCATATGCACTTTTAATTTGCTATTTGTATATGTTTATTATTTATTACTAATAGGACAATCTACACCAGCGTTTCTCAAACGTTTTAGCCTTGCGGAACCCTTGAAACAATTTTCATGTCTCAGGGAACCCCTACATAAAAAATATTATATATCTTTATTAATCTCTTTCTTTCTCTCTCATAAACTTAAAGTTCATAAGGCAAAGTTCATAAGGCAAAGTTCATAAGTTTTTCACAAGTTTATTGACAGTGCAAAAAAAACCCAAACTGAAATCAAACTGCTTGTTCAAAACTGAAGCATATAAATGCAAGCAAAAGAACTAACCTTGGAGGAGAGAGAGTGAGAGAGAGAGAGAGAGAGAGAGAGAGAGAGAGATGTCGTGCTTATTTTTTCTCAGCTCTGCAGTTGAGAAGGTTTGAAGCGGCCTTTCAAGGATTTTGTCGATGGAGAAGGAACAGAGGCAAAGGGGCTTCATAGTTTGACTTATCGTTGGACTGCTGAAACTTTCCTTTGCTTACGGATTCCTCCACCAGTGTGAAACTCCTGAGTTTTCTCTGCTTTGCCGAGGTCGAGGGTGTGGATGTCGTTGGCGGACTGCCAAGAGTGCCTGGAGATCGAGGGTAGGAAAGATTTCGCTGTCTTTGTCATTTTAGCACCGATTCTCTGCCCTAAAGTTATTTTGCACAGTGTGGCTGCCTGGCTTAATGTGAAGAAGGTACTTTTTCTTCCGGCAAGACTGTAAAAGAGCTTCCCAAAAGCTGCTCTCGGCTGTGGACGAACTTGGGGACTTTCCCTGTTTCAGCTGGAGGTTTCTGCTTTCTGCTGCTTGTCTTTGACTGTGACTGTCTCTGGGACCTAACTTGTAGCTGAGCTGCTGGGGTGCCTGGAGCTGGTTTGTGCCACTGTCAGGATGGCGATGGCTGGGGCGCGGCTGAATGTCCGGAGCTACGCAGTGGTGGTATCAGCTGCGGCTACGAGGCCATTTGAGCATGAGCCTCATGTTGACTTGGATTGGGAAGGATTCGGTATCTCGGTCCAAACTGGGCCCCATGTGGACCAGGGGGGCAATTACGAAGGGCATGAATGACCTTCTTGAGAGGGGGCTATTGCCTCTTCTGAGCTCGAAAAGAGGAAAGGTTGAGATGATACTAAAGACCCAGGAGGATGTGGCCCTAGGTGGAGAGGGGGATCTCAGTGGGGGGGGGCACATACAGGTGGATCCGTTGGTGTCCAGGGTGAGATCGGTTCTCCTGCGGAGTTGCCCCACATGTATTCTGGATGCAACACTTCTTCCACACCTGTCTACGTTTGGGGAGGTGCGGTCTAAGTGCTTTAGGCTTGAGACCACCCAAGGGGCGCCTGTCAGCTCCAGTGAGGTCCAGATTGCACCTGCCGTGGCCCAGCAAGGAGCTGAGGTGGTTCAGATGGGGACAGGGAAGGTAAAACGTGCGGGTGGTAAAGTGGTAGTGTGGAGGCGGAAGACCCTTCCTTTATGGAGGTCACCGTACCGCCGCACGTTAGCGGGGTAAAAAGGAGGCATGGGCCTGGCGAGGAAGAGCAAGGTCATAGAAACATAGAAACATAGAAATTAGGTGCAGGAGTAGGCCATTCGGCCCTTCGAGCCTGCACCGCCATTCAATATGATCATGGCTGATCATCCAACTCAGTATCCTGTACCTGCCTTCTCTCCATACCCTCTGATCCCCTTAGCCACAAGGGCCACATCTAACTCCTTCTTAAATATAGCCAATGAACTGGCCTCGACTACCCTCTGTGGCAGGGAGTTCCAGAGATTCACCACTCTCTGTGTGAAAAAAGTTCTTCTCATCTCGGTTTTAAAGGATTTCCCCCTTATCCTTAAGCTGTGACCCCTTGTCCTGGACTTCCCCAACATCGGGAGCAATCTTCCTGCATCTAGCCTGTCCAACCCCTTAAGAATTTTGTAAGTTTCTATAAGATCCCCTCTCAATCTCCTAAATTCTAGAGAGTATAAACCAAGTCTATCCAGTCTTTCTTCATAAGACAGTCCTGACATCCCAGGAATCAGTCTGGTGAACCTTCTCTGCACTCCCTCTATGGCAATAATGTCCTTCCTCAGATTTGGAGACCAAAACTGTACGCAATACTCCAGGTGTGGTCTCACCAAGACCCTGTACAACTGCAGTAGAACCTCCCTGCTCCTATACTCAAATCCTTTTGCTATGAAAGCTAACATACCATTCGCTTTCTTCACTGCCTGCTGCACCTGCATGCCCACTTTCAATGACTGGTGTACCATGACACCCAGGTCTCGCTGCATCTCCCCTTTTCCTAGTCGGCCACCATTTAGATAATGGGTCATGGGTCCAAAGCTAGGAGGATGCCTTTTTCGGGACCTTCCACCACTGATGTGGTTGGTGGTCATGAACTAGTGTCTTCCAGGTTGGAGGTTGGGCCTCTAAGGGATCTTCAGCGGGTATTACCAGTCCAGGTGCTGGGTTTGACTACTCTGGAGTTGTGTCCTCTGAGAGGGTGAATATCACTTTGTCTTAGGGGCCCTCCGAGGGAGTTATCTCATCAGGTGTTGAGGTTAGCTCCCCTGGGTGTGTGTCCTTTGGGTTGGAGGAGGTCCCCTCATTTCAAAGGCCTTCTGAGGGTGCTGGCACGCCAGATGATGGGGTAAGCTCCCCTGGTAGTGTGCCCCCTGAGACTGGTGATGAGCAGAGTCAGCCCGAAGGGGGAGGTATTTGAATGAACTTTATGTATAAGTTACGATTTAGTGTGTTTGCCTTAGTCTATGTGCCTGTGACGTAAGCAAGTTTTTCATTGTACGATACTTCACCGTTTTTGTGATAACAATAAACGTGACTTGATTTGACTTGATTTTTCTCCACATACTATGTAATTTCAAATAATTCAAAACAAATCATGCCAGTGATGGCTCCAAATTAAACTACAAAATGCTGTTGGTGGGAGATGAAAAGGTGCAGTATGTATGGGAAAGTAGGTGCTGTGGAAGAGAGTGTGGCGATAGTCAGGGGACAGTTGCATCATTAATGCACAGATGGCCGTGGAGGCCAAATTATTAGATATTTTTAAGGCAGAGATAAATAGATTCTGGATTACTACGGGTGTCAGGGATTATGGGGAGGAGAATGGGGTTGAGAGGGAGAATAGATCAGCCATGATTGATTGAAGATGTAGACTTGATGGGCCAAATGGCCTAATTCTGATCCTATCGCTTATGAATTTATGAAATTATAAAGGTTTGGAAATTCCATTTGTCCGGCAGATTTCTCAGAGAACTTTGGTTTCCTCGCACACTCAATAGACGTACCGGTTTGTAGGTTAATTGGCTTGGTACATATGTCTTTAAAAACTGTCCCTCGTGAAGGATGGTGTTATTGTGCGGGGATCGTTGGTCGGTGCCTGTTTCGCACTGTATCTCTAAACTAAACTAGACTATGTTATATTCAGTACTTCAGTATTGCATTCTGCTTTCTATAAATTAACAATACATGAATTATGGAATAAATGTAAATTGAGACCTAAAGTAACATTTGCTATACTTTAAGATTCTTTCATTAACCTGGAAGAAGCTAAAAAATAGTTAAGATGTTTAAACGTCTTCCTGATTTGCATATTCACTACACGTATTGAGTTTAAACTGCTTCGTCCCAAAGGTATGTTTTATTATCTGTTTTGCAATTGTATTTCAAAACCACTTTTTATTGTCTGTTATACAATTTTGGCAATGTGTGTAATGTGTCTGTGGATGGAATGCTTTATTGGGTGTGGGAGTCAGGATTTAAAGCCTGTTCAATGGCCAATATGATGAGTGGTGAAAACTGCCTGTAAGAAACAGCTGAGGGCATTTACTATGCAGGGCTTACTTATGCCTCAAAACTGCTGGAAATCAGATTACCACATCAAAATGTGTTGCCTCGCTTTTGAATACTTGTCCTGGCTCTCTCCTTCTTACAGGACCCATGTTTATATTTTGAAGATGCTTAAATGGCGATATTTTTCTATTGCCCCAGAGGCACATTTGGGAATGTGAACTTCCTTGGATTCCTCCTGAGATTTCCACTATTAGAGCACCTACGATTAGCATTGCAAGCGTTACGATTGATGATAAACTAACCTGACTAGCCTCATTAGTATTATGTCCACAAGAGCAGGTTAGAGGCTGATCATCCTGTTGCATGTTGCTCATTTCTTGTCTCCCCTTAACCTTTCTATCTTCTGTCTGTCAGGCGTAAATCAGGTATGTGATGGAATACTCTCCTCTTGGTGCGAGCATTATAACTGCACTGGAGTAGCTTGGCTTGAGGTGCAACTAATCATGGACAACACATCTTCAGTAGCAATCTCAGATGCTGTCCATAGCAGTCCATAACTGTAGCTATATCCAGGAACCGAGACCATTTTATGACATCTTGTGGAATTATTCAAACTGGTTGGATAGTGGCTTTTGTAATAGCAGTGTTAATGCTATTGAATATTAAGGGCTGGTGATTAGACTCCTTGTTGTTGGAGATGGACAATACTGAAGGATAGGTTTGGCTCAGCCACCAAGCACGACATCCGGAGGCTGCAGCGAATCGTCAGATCAACTGGGAAGGTTGTTGGCTGCAACTTTACCCCCGTTGACGAACTGTACACTCCAAGGGCCAGGAAGCGAGTGGGTAAGATCATCTCTGACTCTTCTCACTCTGGCCACAAACTCTTTGATGCACTTCCCTCTGGAAGGCGACTCCGGACTGTCAAAGCCGCCACGGCCAGACACAAAAACAGCTTTTTTTCCACGACCAGTAGCTCTACTCAATAACCAAAAGTCTGTAGCCTCCTTTTGCTCTGGTATTTTATTTCATTCACATGTTCATTAAACTATAATGTTTTATTCTTAATGTGTTAATGCTTTATGTTTTATTCTTAATGGTTTACTGTATGTTGTGTTGTTACTTGCGAATGGAGCACCAAGGCAAATTCCTTGTATGTGCACATACTTGGCCAACAAACGTATTCATTCATTGTATGGTTGCCAAGTACAGCTACACAGCACCAAGAACTGGACAGCATAGAGGACAAAACAGCTTGCTTGACTGGCACCGTATTAAACCCACTAAATATTAATTCCCTCAACCACTGATGCAGAGTGGTTGCGGACTGTACCATCTGCAAAACACACTGTTTTTATTCACCCAGGTTGCTCAGCCACCACCTTCCAAACCAAGAGGTATAAGTGCATGAGAACACACTTTTGCAGATTACCTTCTAATGTTTAGGTTTATTATTGTCACGTGTATGGAGATACAGTAAAAAGCTCTTGTTTGCATGCTATGAAATCAAATCAGATAATTCACTACATGAAAAATATAATTTCAAGCACAAGTACAACAGGTAGAGTGAAGAGAAAAATACCAGAGTTCAGAATATAGTTTCTCAGCTTGTACCATAACAGTTCCAGAGGAAAAGTTCAAAGTCCGCATTGAGGTAGGTTGGAACACTGGGCCTGTATCCTAGCGTATGGAAGGACCATTCAGAAGTTTTTCAGACCATTTTGAAAATAAACTTCTTGGGTTTGGTGGAATCTAAAGATTCTTGATTAAGTTGCACACCACCTTGTCTTGGAAATATATCATCATTCCTTCATTGTAACTGGCTCTAAATCCCCAAATTCCTGCCCGAAAGACTCTGGGAGCACATTCACCAGATGGGCTGGAGCTGTACTGGAAGGCAGCTCACCACCACCTTCTCAAAGAGAATTAGCGATAAGCAATAAATGCCAACAATGAGCAGAGCTTGAAAATGAATCAAAAGCATCCAACTGACATAGACTTCCCAGGATGCATGTCCAGCAGCATCACTGGGTGCACGTAAGGTTCAAGAAGAATTATTTTGAGTCACTCACAAATAAGAGAAAGAAATCTTACTGCAAATCTTGTTGTGCAAAGGAGAAAAAGCATGTTTCTATGTTATGGCTATTAAAATTTAAAGTTCATTGAATGAAGGAAAATCTACAGTTCCCAAAAGCTTCAACATTTTAATAATATGCAGTTGCTCCAATAATGTCTCAGCACTTGTTACTTTGCAGAACTGATTTTCCAATGCTTTCACGGACAGCTCACTAACAAATCTACTCCACTGCCAGGATGGACCATGCATTCTTCTGGGGACATTCCCCACGGGTCATGGCACCTTAACCAAGGTCACTAGTCGAAATCCTAAACCATACCCAGTCGTTGGAGCTCTAGCCTAGTGGAGACTCCAGAACAAATTTGGAGAAGTTCCAATAAGGCACACATCTGGATTCAAAAAAAATCTGAGATCAGAGGAAGTTCTTGGGAAGATGAATTGGAGTCTTAACTTTGATGAGAGATGGACGTCAGTGATTCTCTTTTTTAAAGAACTACAGTAGGCCTTCTAAATCTATTCACTCCATTCCTTCAGCATTATGGGCCTGTCCCACGAGCATGCGACTCCATGCAGCAAGCGCGGCCTAAAGAGCCTGTTCCACGAGCATGCGACTGCATGCGGCAAGCGCAACCAAACCAGAAGCGGGGGCCGCGCGGAGGTCGAGTGAGTGACATGAAGTTCTAGCGAAGTCCACGGGAAGTTTGCGCATGACGTACGGCGTCGAGACGATGCGTATGGCGTCAAGACGCTGCGTATGCCCGTCGAGGCGGTGCGTATGGCGTCGAGGCGGCTGCGGGCCGGCAGGCCGTTGCCGCGCGGAATTTTTGAACACGGTCAGTTTTTCGGAGCCCTGGGCGATGTCGGGACCAGCTCCGCACAACTCCATACGGCTCTGGAGATCGAAATGGGACCGGCCCCGCGAGGCCGTACGGCTCAAGTGACCATGTTAGGTCGCGCTTGCCGCATGGAGTCGCATGCTCGTGGGACAGGCCCTTTAAGTCGCGCTTGCCGCATGGAGTCGCATGCTCGTGGGACAGGCCGTTTAGTGTAGTGAGTCATCATAATGTTGTTTGTGAAAGTCATATTAATAGCAAGAATTTCCAATGCAAAATTCACAGAGCAATGTAACCTGTTTCCCTGTGTGCAGATACTGACAACGTTAGTTTTGGCACAGTGTTCCCTATTGTTATGTTACAACTTCATGCACCTGTCACCATTTATCTCAGCATAAGTAATCTTTGCAGACACCTCTGAAGGATACATACCAAGGCAAGCAATATCTTCCAGATACAGGCCAATGTTGCTACAGGATGTATGGATACTGAGTGATAGCTCCAAGGTTGTCAGGGGAGTTTCAGAAGTTGATGAAGAATACTTTGGGACATATTCTTTGTGCAAGGCCTCATGGTGATCTTCCAGCGGTACTGTCAGGCACTCATGGTTTCAAAATAATATGGGGGTTTCGTAAGGACATAAATGTAGTCACTGATTCTGCATTCTTTGGGCTGGAGAGACGTTTTCTTCCCATTGGGACATCCGCAGCTTTCAGTCCCTGGTCGATGGACTGTAAAGAGGGTAGCAATTGGTTAAGTATGTTAGGTATGATTTCTCAACATTATGGGTGATTACAAGAAAGTTAATGGCCTTACACTCATGGTCAATGTCAGTGAATACATCAAAGAGATAATATTTCTCAGCAAATGCACCTTCATCTTTCTATAATTATCCTTACATCTCACATACAACAAGCTGTAGGTGCCCACCTCAACTGAATATAACACATCAATTAATTTCTGTTTCTAATGAACAGTTCATTGCTTTGAGAACATTTCAGATCTCACTCTGAAATCATAAACAGAGATATACAGATCACTGAGTCATATCCTCTGGACAATGTGTGGATTTCCACTTCTGGAGCAGACCATTGGAGCCGACTTTGGCTCAGATCTTCATTGGGTGGGCCTGTTGGCAACCCTGAATCTCTAACAAACCAAACCTTCCTCCTGCAGGCTACTTGTTATCCAGGTTTTGCATACCATTCTCAGTGCATCTGGGAGCTCTCTCTTCTGCTCTGCAGCGTTTACCTAAAAAAACACCACTGTGCATGTTGCTACTGAAAGTCAGTTGCAGGGATTGTGCCATAAGGGTTTGATGCCCTACTCTGGTTACTGCATAGAAAAGTATTGGGATATATCCAAACTAGGATAAGGTCCCATTGGGATTCATATTTCCAAATACTGGATTTCGGCAAAGTGGCACAGCTGCTGCCTCACTGCTCCACTAACCCGAGTTCAATCCTAACCTCCAGTGCTCCCTGAGTGGAGTTTGCACATTCTACTTGTGATCATATGAGTACATGGGATAATAGACAACAGTAATTTGCTCCCGGTACAGGTGAATGGCATGATCTGTGGGCGGTTGATCTGAATATGAGAAGAATAGTTACATGGAATATTAGTGGGATTAGTCCGTGAACAGCAGTGACTCAAAGGACTGAGTAGCTTTCTTTAGTGAAGACTTATTTCAGTATTTGTACTTAAAAGCCTTCCAAGTTCTGGGCAACATTCAGCTAAATCTTCAGCAGGAAACCTGTTTTTTTCTCCATAATTTCAATGTAATGTTCTGCTTCACAATATTGTAAATGATACATAGTTTATAATGGTACAGTATTATGAATTGCTAAAGCCTCCACCATTAGCAGATGACAATTCTCCAACAAAGAAAGATTTGTTTGGCCAGTATGGCTTTACACAATGTTTCATTGTGATATTTGCAATGACTGCATCGTGTACATGAAATTGTTATAAAGTAAATACAGACATGTGTAATTTAAAGCTATAATTCACATGTCTATAGTGCAATTCATACAATTTACATCAATTTATACCTAATAACAGTTGTCATGGAATCATAGACTCATAGAATCATAGAGAGATACAGCACAGAAACAGATGCTTCAGTCCACCTAGTCGATGCTAGCAATTAGCCACCCATTTACACTAATCCTATATTCATTCTTTAGTAGTCAGGAGAACAGGAGTGTAAAAGGAGCAACAGAAAGGTTGAGAGAGAAGATTAAGTTAGTATCAAAAGGAAAGGTTTTGCATAACTGGGATCCAGGAAGAGAAGCATAAAAGTCAAATCAAGATTTCCCATTGAAGAAATGAACAGCCAGTTTCAATGCAGTGGAAGATTCACAAAGGAACACCTGGCAAGATAAAGGCTGAAGTCAAGAATTTTGAAGGCAGCATGCTGGGAGTCATTGAAAATTGGAAAGCATACTTTATTTGGCCATTTTAACATAGAGGGATAGTATTTCAAGTAATAGATGACCAAATAAAGAAAGATATATGAAGGGTTTCAATTTTGGGAAGGAGAGGCAGGTGAAAAAATGAATAGATTCATAAGGGACAGCAGGGCAAGCACTTGCCTAGAATCATTCTGGGGGCTTTACTGAGCTGAAGATGAAATGAACCAAATGCTTCTTCATCCCTTGTAAAGAGAGGCTCTTTGACATTTTGCAAGCGCATGGAATGATCAGGAAGGTCTTACCATGTTCTTTGGAAATTTGGTCAGTAGCAGAAGATCCATGCCCACTGGAATTTGATTAGACCTTTCACACTGTATAGATTCTCACCACAATGGATTGACTCCTAGTTCTGCTGTGTTTGACCTTAAATATTTCAGAAAGGTTTCACAGGTCAGTCAGCTTGATGAGGGGGTACAGGCTGGTGCTAAAATTGTACACTGCTCATAGATTTGCCTGTTTTGATGAAGGGTCTCTCAGTTGAAATGTTGACATTGTTTCTCTTTCACCAGATGCTGCCTGACTTTGTAATTCTGTGCCTGTTTCTAAGCCTGAATTTAGTGTACAGTTTTGTTTCCAATCACTATTTACCACACATACCTGACAATATGTTTTGAGCGAAAAATGTATCCAAGATTTTCAATTCTTTAGGGATTGTTTACAACTCTTAAGATATTTAGCTGTGATTCAGAGCAAATTTTACATAAAAGTATGAAAGAAAAATACAAAAAATACAAAACTGTGACCACTTCATTAAATGAAATCTGCAAAATGTGTTTAAACATTTCCTGGGTTCATTATGAAAATTATAACAATACCATGTAATATAACACAACACTATCAACATCCTTCACATTTTTGCATTATAATTAGGGTTGTTAAGTGATTTAATAAAAACATGATTAATTGCATATAGTTTAAAACATCGCAAGTTAATTGTGCTTTTAATCATGCTGTTAAACAATAATGGAAAGCTATCATTTTAGCATAAATGCAAGAGGAAACTGGGTTTTTTTTGGTTGGGGCGGATTGATGGGGTAAAGGGGACCATGTAAGGGTTCATAGAAACTCAGAGAGAGGCCGGATGTAGGATGGTAGAGAACGAAAATGGAACAGAGAAATGGAGGTGAGAAAGAGGCCGTGTTGGTTGAACAAAAGGGTCTGCGCTTAGAGAAACAGTGAGCAGAAGAGTAGAAGGGAGAAAAAGTGAGTGGGGATAGGGACAGGGTGGAGGTTATGAGACAGAGGGAGGGAGAGAGAGGAACAAGAGATGTGCAGAGGGGAAAGAGAGAACAAATTAGTGCACAGAGGAAGGAAGTAAAGTGGAGCAGGGGGAACAAAGAGAGGGAGGAAAAGAGAGGGAGAGGGGGAATCTTTCCTTCTGTCAATGATTCGAGAGAAAGCAAGAGTCAATCAGGGCCTGGCCCTCATGAATCTGGGCCCTGTGTCTGGAAGAGGTTGCTGCTTCTGCATAATCCCCCCTTCTCCTTCACATTCTCATCCTTTCCTTGCTCCCCTCTACGTCCTCATACAATCAACAACCACATCCCATCCTGCATCCAAGTCAATAAACAGCTTAGACTTCTAAGTCGACCCCGTTTCATCCACAGAGGCTCTCGGCGCAAGCTTGTTTACTTCAACCACGGACATTCCATTTCATCCATCTGCTCACTACCACGCTCTACCCCGCCTCAACTGCGTCACCCCCCATCCCAGCTGACCGCACGCACTGTCAACCGGGACAACCTCAGATCTCTCCAGCCTGCCCCCATCCCTCCACCCTCTCATAATGCCAACTTTGCCCTCCTCAACACCAGGTCGCTCAACAACAAAGCCCTTGCCCTCCATGAACTAATCCTTGACAACACTCTGGACTTCCTTCTGCTCACTGAGACCTGGCAACAACCCAATGACTTCTTCTCCCTCAATCAAGCATCCCCACCTGGATTTAATTACATTTCCAAACCCCGCCCCTCCCGCCATTGAGGTGGCCTCGCTGTTATTTTCAACCAGAATTTTTGGATCACTGAACTCACCTTCCCCCCAGTAGCATCATTTGAATTCCTCGCCTTCAAAACCCTTTCCTCCATGACAGTCATCCTCATTTACCGGCCACCTAAACCAAACCCCTCCTTCCTATCTGACTTCACTGAACTCCTCACACTTGCCTCATCCCTCTCCCCACGTCTGCTGCTACTTGGTGACTTAAATATTCACATGGACTCCACCACCTGCAAGCTCGCATCTGAATTCGCCTTTTTACTTGACAACTTCTCTCTCACTCAGCACGTCACCTTTCCCACCCATGACAAAGGTCACATCCTTGACCTGGTCTGCTCCACAAATCAACCGGTACTCGACCTCCATCCATGCCTCTTCCCCCTCTCTGATCATAAGCTTATACGGTTCATCATCCCTTCTCCGACACCTCGCCCCCGCTTCCTCCGAGAAATCACCTTCCGTAATCTAAAATCCATTGATCCCCTCCATCTCTCTGACCTCCTCTCCACCACTCTCCCCCTGGACTCAGCCCCCATCTCACCTGATGATCTCACAAACCATCTCAACTCCACCTTGTCTACCTCCCTTAACACTATGGCCCCCCTCAAAACAAGAACCGTAACTTTCAACACATCTTCACCCTGGTACACACCTGCACTTCGTAAACTGAAACAGACTGGTCGCCGACTTGAACGGCTCACAAAGAAATCATCTCTCACAGTCCACCCTGAAGCTTACAAACTCCACCTCACTGATTACAAAGATGCCCTCATTGCTGCAAAATCTGCCTACCTCTCCTCCATATTCACTGATCCCTGCCTAAACCACAGAACCCTCTTCTCCACAGTGGGCAACCTCCTCAAGACTCGAGCAAACACTCTCCCCACCTCTACTCCGGATCTCTGCAACTCATTCTTCCACTTTTTCGCTGATAAAATCAGCACCGTCTATCAATCTTTATCCCCTGTACCCGACTCCCCAGCATCTACTCCACCACCTACCAAGGCCCTTTCAACATCTCCACTGACCTCCTTACCCCTCCTCCACACTGCTTCCTCTCCCAGTTTGACCTGGTCACCCCTATTGAAATCTCCACTCATCAGCTCTTCCAAACCCACTACCTGCTCCCTCGACCCTCTCCCCACTCCCCTGCTGAAGTCCTGCCTCCCCGTTCTCTGCCCCAACCTCACTAATCTCTTCAACTCCTCATTGTCCCAAGGAATTGTCCCCTCCGCTTTCAAAACTGCTGCTGTCACATCAATCTTAAAGAAACCTGGTCTTGATCCCTCCTCTCTCATTAACTATCGCCCAATCTCAAACCTCCCCTTTCTTTCAAAAACCCTGGAGCGTATTGTTGCGTCGCAACTTCATTCCCACCTCCTTGCGTATAACCTACTTGAACCCCTCCAATCTGGCTTTCGCCCCCTCCATAGCACAGAAACTGCTCTCCTCAAAGTCCTCAACGACCTCCTCACCTCTGCTGACACTGGTTCCCTCAACATCCTCATCCTCCTCGACCTGAGCGCAGCCTTCGATACAGTGAACCATAACATCCTGCTCACCAGACTCAAAGACCTCGGCATTGAAGGCTCTGCACTCAGCTGGCTCCGTTCCTGCCTTTTCAACAGATCCCACTTCATCTCTCTCCACAACCACACCTCTGCTACAGTCACAGTCACTCAAGGCGTTCCCCAAGGCTCCGTACTCGGCCCCCTCCTCTTCATCATCTACATCCTCCCCCTTGGTCAGATACTCCGCCACTTCAACCTGGACTTCCACTGTTACACCGATGACACCCAGATCAACCTCGGCACCAAATCCCCCCACAACCCCCCCCTCTCCCATATCAACTCCTGTTTGTCAGCTATAAAACCTGGATGCAACATAACTTCCTCAAACTCAACAGCGATAAGACAGAATTTCTCCTCATAGGCTCCAAAGCCACACTCAGCAAAATCAATAACCCCACTCTCACCATCGACGGCACCACTGTCTCCCCATCTCCCAAGGCCTGCAACCTTGGCATGATCTTTGATTCCACCCTCTCCCTTGAGCCTCACATCCGCCATGTCATTAAAACCTCCTTCTTTCATCTCCGCAACATCGCCAAACTCAGACTCTCTCTCACACCTCCCGCTGCTGAAAGACTCATCCATGCCCATCTCCTCCCGACTGGACTATTGCAACTCACTTCTCCTTGGCATCAGCTCCACCTACATCAACCGACTCCAACTGGTCCAGAACGCAGCCGCCCGACTCATCACCCACACCAAATCCTGGCATCACATCACTCCAGTCCTCAAACAATTTCACTGGCTTCCCATCTCCCACCGGATCACCTACAAAATCCTGATCCTCACCTACAAAGCCCTCCACCATCTGGCCCCCCCATATCTCACTGACCTCCTCTCCCCCTACCAACCCTCACGGTCCCTCAGATCCACTTCAGCCGGTCTCCTCTCCATCCACAAGTCCAACCTCCGCAGTTTTGGGGACAGAGCCTTCTCCAGGGCAGCTCCCAGGCTCTGGAACTCCCTCCCCCAACTGATCCGCAATTCCGTGTCCCTCACCATCTTCCAGTTCCGCCTCAAGACCCATCTCTTCACCTCTGCCTATCCTTAGCCCCACGTCCCCCTCCCTTTTCATCTGTGCATTAATTGCCTCATATTGTGTTTTGAATTGTAGTCTGTCTTTACTTTGTGTACTAGTCATGTCTCTACTATTTATTTCATTCCCCTTACATGTTTTTCCTCTACCTGCTAAATTTTTGTAAGGTGTCCTTGAGACTCTTGAAAGGCGCCCATAAATAAAATTTATTATTATTATTATTATTAATCATGTTGCTCATGTGATCATCTCCCTATTCCAGGAATGAATCTGATGAATCCGATAGAATGTTGTGATCTCCATTATTGTATGTGTATCTTCTCTTAGACAGTGGGAGCAGTCATGTGCACAATATTACAGATCTGCCTCGCCAATGCCCTACGCACTTCCATTTAAACACCTTTACATTTGAATTGCAATAATTCAATTATTGCAATTCCTCTTGCAATAAAGGCCTATTTATCATTTACCTTTCCATCTGCTTGCTTTATCTGCACATTAACATAGCGATTAGTACATAAATCCATCTGTACACCAAATTCTTTCCATCTCTGACCATTCCTAATATGATCTGCTTTCCTATTTTTATTACAGAAGTGGCTGATTGTTCCACATTCATATTCCATCTGCCACGTCCCCACCCTTGCCTATATCCGCTTGCAGCCTATCTGCAACCTTCCCATAATTCTCACTGAGTTTGTTTCTACAGAAAACGAATATATAATTCTTGGTCCTTTCATCTAAATTCCTAATATTGGTTGTGTTAGTAGTGACACTTCAACTTAATTATTCTTATTCTCTGTTTTATTTTGTCCTTTAAGCAACCACCAATCCATATTAATATACATTACTCAACTATATGTGCTCTACATTTGTTTAGCAACGTTCTGTGTGGCACCTTATTGAAGAAATTTGGAAAGTCACAGAAACACCACATTCACTGCTTCCCCTTTAGCTACTCTCCAGTATAAGGTTTAACAGTTGTCGATCATGATTACGCTGCCTAATCCAATAATGTTTTCCTAAGCGTCTGTTACCAGTTCCTAGATATTAGGTTTTACCCTTTTCCCTGTACTGATCTGAGACTGTCAAAGAGAGCTGAATGTTCAGCAATGAAAGGAGGCCTTGGTGTGTCTTATCTTGAAGTTCAGATCACAGGGATTGGAGAAAGAGTTTTTGTGTCTAAAGTTTGGAATTTGATTCTAATCCTCACCTTCAACCAGAGAGTATTCTGAGGGATAAGATATATAAGCATTTAGATGGACAAGGTCTGATTAGGGATAGTCAGCATGGTTTTATACGTGGGAGGTCATGTCTCACATATCTGATTGAGTTTTTTGAAGATGTGACCAAAGATACTAGAGGAGCAAGATAGACCACTTGACGAAAAAGCCGTAGTACAGTCATGGGCTCATGGGTAATTTTTTCATGCCATTTTGAGAATCAAATATATGAGGGTTTTTTTTTAATGGGCTTCTGTCATGGCGTCCACATCTACACGCACAGCGAGCCGTTCTGCTATCGTGCTGGAATCGCCAATGTAAGCGATCGAGCACTTTATAGCAGTCTTTCTTCAGGTTCCCCACTAAAGACGAAAAGTAATAAAACAATTATAACTTTCTGTCGTGCGGGCCTGCCCGATCTCTTGCTATAGCTCAGATCGCGGAGTTGGGGATCGCCAGAAGAATTGCTCCGATCACTGGCCCACGGATTATAACACACTTAAGCCGCGGTGTGCGGAGCTTCTAGTCGCGGGGGCAGCGTGCACTTTCCCTCTGGGATTCCTCACCGGAGAAAAGCTCCGACCGCCGGCCCATGGCCTATAACATCATGAAGGTATTTTACCTTTATTATTGTGGTAAGTTTAGATCTATAAAAGAAGACTTTCTGATAACTTGCTCATGTACCAAAACATGTCTTAGGAAGGAACTGCAGATGCTGGAAAATCGAAGGTAGACAAAAATGCTGGAGAAATTCTCCAGCATTTTTGTCTACCTTCGATTTTCCAGCATCTGCAGTTCCTTCTTAAACAATAATAAAGGTATCAATTTTTACACTGCTGTACATTTTTGGGTTTGTTCTTGTTGTAATGCATGCATGGTATTGCAAGCTCTTCTACATTTAAGATAAATTGACCTATTAGAGGAAAAATGCATCTTCAATATACATGCCTCTCCCCACCCCTGAAAACAATTGCATTTAAGTGACATATCATCCATTCTGCAGTTATGTAGTTATAATCAGATTTGTTCTTATGTTAATTCTATATGATATTTTACTGTAATTTCAGATGTCGACAGTGGGTCCAGAATACTCGTTGACAAGATCTCCGACACCGAACTATGGAGTACTTGTCAAAGAACTTCCGTCTTTGTTCTGAACACCCTGTATATCTCACACATAAAACAATAAATTATGTAAATCTTACCATAAATGACAGAAATAAAAAGGGTTATCCTTTTTTTATGAATTTTGATGTAGAAGTATTTAAAATTGAGTGGATTGATGCAATATACTGCTAACCCACAAATGTTTAGTTATGAGATATTCACATTTAAAAACTCACACAGTAGCTCGGTGTGAGCGACCACTGGGACCGCGGAACCGCAGCTAGACCCGGGACTCACAGGTGACGTGGGAACTGCAGCTAGTCCCGGAGGATCCTGGCCCCTATGCAAAAAAGGCTGCGGACCCCTGGACTAAACCAAACCCTCGATCCTGTCCCGCCATCCTTTTTTCAAAATTTAGCAACTCAAATGGTGGTGCGTCTTCATTGCCGAGAAATACAGTAACTCATTTCCGTCAAATATATGTTAGATTTTCCTCAAATATATGTTAAATTAAAAACTAAACTATGGTAGCAATGCACAGTATTCATGTCTAAAGCTCGCACTTCTGCATCAATGTAGGTATGTATACACTGTGGCGGCTCCTAAGGGTCGTGCCATCATACTGCCGAACCCCTCGGCACAGGAGTGGTGCAGTCCGGAGGCGGCCCTCAGCTGGAGGGCTTAAAAGGCAGGGGTTTGGGTGCCATCTTCCTCTAGTTTCATCTTCCCTACAACCGGGAGGAATATAATAAAGGTGCTTCTCAAAACACTGGACTTCGTGCCTCCTTTCGAGACCCACGCACCACAACACTATATTTCTTTACACTAATATAGAATGAAAAAATATCTTGGCATGTGTTCATTTATATTTTATTCACAATATTAGGATTTCAGATAGAGAGGTTGAATGAAAGAAAAAAAAGTTCAACAAAATTAGACATCACAAGAAAGAAACTAGAGAAATATACATATGTGTGTGTTATATATTTATATACATATATATAACACATATATATGCATCTATGTATATAATGAATATATGTGTTTATATATATATAAGAAACTAGAGAAATATGTATGTGTGTTTTTATAATTATATACATCAATAACACATGTATATATGTGTGTGTATCATATATATTATATATATACGTGTTTATAATATATAAATATGGGCAAATATATTGGCTTATGGCTTATGTTTCTTATATCTTATAGGCTAAAAAATAAAGGCAAATATAATAGTAAGATTAAACGAGAACTTACCAGTTTGAAGTTTGATCTGTATTTTATGAGGAGTTACGATGAGGGATTACGTGAAGAACCCCGCCAGGACGCATGCGTGTCATTCTTCAAAGCAGCGGTGTGAAATCACAGATAACTGTAATGACTAAACATAGGAAGATTAGAGAAGAGATACCAGTTAAGTATATGATCAGGGTGGGAGCGGAGGGCACGTAATCCCTCATCGTAACTCCTCATAAAATACAGATCAAACTTCAAACTGGTAAGTTCTCGTTTAATCTTACTATTTTACTTCGGAATCACGTGAGTGACTACGTGAAGATTTTAAAGCTCTGTGATTTCATGCCGTGGAAACGAGTCCATGCATCACGTCTGCCTTGACTGTGGGAGGAATTGTGTTAACATAATTTGGACATGAATTCGACATTGAAACCCTTTTTATGGGTATAAATTAATTTACAGAACTTAAAATTGTTTCTGCAAACGTTCCAGGTTTCATTACTGGTTTATTATAAAATAATTGGAATGTTTTCCCCTCCAGACCATCCTGCTGCCTTGAGGATTTGGTCCATTGGTACATCCAACTGTATCGCTGCCGATGTAGCTGCAGCCCTGGTGGAAAGAGATTTTAAAATATTAGTATCCACCCCAGCCTGTGTTAGCACCTGTTTCAGCCATCTTGAGATGGTCTGGACCGTCACTCTTGGTGTGGTTGCTAGTGGCTGACCAAAATGTGCCTTTTCATTGCCTCTTAGGATATTCGTTTTCTCCATGTATAACAACAGATGTCTTACTATACACAGACGGTCATCTGTTGGGTATGACCTAATTGTATATTGAGGCCTGCTGATCCCTTTCTGTTCTGCTTACTAACTCATAAATATGAAATGTAATATTTTCTGTTGAGGAAGTCATGTTGTCCAGTCTAATTTTTGCAGTGACTGTATCCTCTGTGCCGTGACAATACCATTAGCATGACTGTTTTAATGTCAGTCTGTGTAGGGACAGAACTGTTGCTGGAGACCAATTCCTGAGCATCTTCAGGATTATTCTTACATCCCATATTTGGGAGTATCTGGTTCTTGGGGATAGTATTAAAAATTCCCCTCATAAGTTTTGTACCAGTGGGTGAGTCCCAACAGTGTAATGCTCTGTCCCCTGCCATAGGTAAGTCGATAGGGCACTTCTGGCGCAGTTGATGGCACTGTAACTGAGCCCCTCATCATAGTGGAGGCCTGCCAGATATTCCAGAACAGACGGGATGTTCATGTCTCTGATACCATGTTTGATACCACTGGGAACCATGGTTGTGTAGGCCAATCGGGTACTACCAATACCAGATGCAGAGTCTTGTTGTATTTCCTTAATGCCCGACTGATGAGGCAGGAAAAGGAGGGAACGCGTAAATAAACAATTCCCCCCCCCCCCCCCCACCAATGCAGCGAAAATGCACCTGTCGCCGCTGCCCCAGGGTCTGGTTCCCATGAAACATAATTTGATAACTGGTGGTTAAGTCTGGATGCGAGTAAATCGATATCTGGTGTTCCATATTTGCTGTGATATCAGCAAATACTATTTTATTCAACATCCATTTGGTGTTTTCATTAAATTTGCGTGACCTGGTGTCTGCCACTGAATTTAGTCTTCCTGGTAGGTAAGTGGCTGATATCCAAATATCTCTCTGGATACACCATTGCCAAATTGTATAGCCAGATTGTCACATGATGTCGATTTGTTTCCACCCTGTGGTCAATGTATGCTACCACGGTGGTATTGGTATTGGTGGCACCCCACCCAAGTGCACTGGCATCGGTTTGTAGTACCATGGAAGGGTTACTGACAATGATTGGATTGGAACAAAGCCAGATGTTATCTATCCACCATTTTAGTTCCATTTTAGCTTGATTGATAGTTTCACAGATCTGTCAAAGTGACCTGCATAATTTAGAGTGCTTGTATTTTGCTCTCTGTAAGTTTTGGTAATGTAGAGGTCCAAATTGTGTGGCTGGAAAGGCAGCCATCATTATGCCAATTACTTTTGCTACCAATCTGATGGATGGTTTGCTGATGTCAGTGAGGTTATTGCAAGCCTCTATTACATCTCTAGCCTTTCCCTTAGGCAGAGTCATCGACATGTGAACTGAGTCAATGGTGAAACCCCAGATAGTCCATAGTAGTGGAAGGCGTTAGTTTAGATTTAACTGGATGAAAATGAACCCAGTTTTCCAAATAATTTTTTTGTGGCTGTTACAGTTTGTTTGGCCAATTCCAAAGTTTTGCCCACAATGAGTATGTCATCTAAATATGCCATGACCATGTGTGTACGTTTCCGTAGAAACGCTAGGGCTGGGTTCAAAATTTTTGTGAAACCACCTGGGGCTGATGATAACCCATTTGGCAGTGCTTTATACTGTCAGAGTTGTCCCATCCAGTTGAATTTTAAGTAACATCTGTGGTCACCTCGTATAGGCACTGAATAGTAAGCTTCTTTTAAATCGATGCTGGCCATTGAAGTAACCTTTGGAAATTAATTGTTAAGCAGTAACAAAGGTATCTATTTTGTCAGATCTATGATGATGCGATAACCATCATTTTTTTTTTTTTTTTTTTTTTTTGGATAAATATATTGGACACGAATTCTAATGGTTCGTGTTGAGTTTTCTCAATTACACCTTTTATGTAAAGCCGCTTCAGTTCAGCTTGCGCTTTTGATTTTCCTTTATCAGAAGGCACGAACATTCGGTTCAGTATATGTTGAACTGGATGGCTGTACTTGTGTATAAACTCTATTGTATATCCCTGGATACTGCTTTAGATGTAAGTATCGGTTGTTATCATGCTCCATGCATTCAGAAAAGAGTGTAATCTCCACCCAATCTCCGTGCTCCCTGTATATTGTAGGGAACCAGACCCACCTACCTCCATAGTTACCAGTGGCAGGTTTACTTTTTGTAGGTTCTTCACTGCTGTTGTCGCGCTGGGTCTGGATTTTCGGTTTGGTTGGCGTTGGAGGTCCCCGCATCTTCCAAGAAGGCCGACCTGGGCCATGGCCTAAAAAGACTCATGTTTTGGGTACCGGACCTTCGAGTTTTCACCAGTTCTACTGGTGGGTGCGTGGGGGTGCTGTCTTTGGCCGTAGTGGGTTCCAGTAGGTTCTCTTGTTCCTGCACCCCCTGCACACTTGTCTTTCCTTCTGCGGACCCCTCTTCCAGAACTGACCCGCAGTGCTCCCTTTTGATGAGGTAGAAGCACTGTGCAGCCCTTCAAGAGGTACTGCTGTGGGTTTATCATAGGGCCCACAGTGACCCGACTCCATCTCCCGGAGTCTGTCACGTTGGAGCAAAGCTCCATACACCGCTCCATCCGGCTCCAGCGCTCTCGGGCGCTGGCCGCCCGCGGTTGTTCGAAGTCGGACTCCTCTGAGTCCACGACCTTGTTTGTTTTGTGTCTAGCCTTTCCGCCCGGCCGCGTGGATCTGGCCGGTGTGGAGGCGACATCGGGCACAGCTGATCCCACTATCGGTGATCCGAGTGCCGCTGGCTGCTGCTGGCTGCCCGCTGCTCCGCGATCCTCCTTCTCCAGCTTTGTCCTTACTGCCTTTCCGTTCATGCCTGATTCTTTTAAAGTTCGGGCAAATGCTGTGATTCCCGCCGTCAATACCTTGAGCACGTTTTGGATTTTGATATCAGTATTGCGGATACCTGTCCCCATATGTCTCCAGATACACTGGTTAACACTAGGCACTAGACCTGGGGGTAAATGCCGTGCAATGGCATCAGACATAGCCTGTGTCTGTAGTTTGTTACTAGACAAATAGTCCACACTGGCTGCAAATTTGGGCTCCAGGTCTTCCCCGGTTAGGTCTGGCTGGAAGAATTGGTTCACCATATCCAGCATGCCTTCTTTCACCCCAGGGCTACTGGGGGTATGTGGTTCTGTGACCCGTTCAGAGTCTACCCAGAACAGATCCTCCGTGTTCTCCTCTGACGAGGAGGAGACACTATGCAGCCCCGCAAGGGGTACCGCTGTGGGGCTTATTGGGTGCCCACTGTGGCTAGCCTCCCTCTCCCGGAGTCTGCCACTTTGGAGGAACTCCTGGAGCAACCGCTCTAACCGGCCCCCGTGCTCACGGGCACTGGCCGCTCGCGGCTGCTCCTTGTCATGCAGCCGGTCAAACCGGCTCCAGTGCTCTCGGGCACTAGCCGCTCCCGGCTGCTCGTACTGCCCCGTCCGCTCGAACCGGCCCCGGTGCTCACGGGCACTGGCCGCTCGCGGCTCCTCAAAGTCCGACTCATCTGAGTCCGGCATTCGTGGGGTCTTTCTCTTCGCTTTCCCGCCTGGCCGAAAAGTGGATTTCGCCGTAGCGGGAGCGAAGTCGGGCACAGCTGACTCCTATTCAGAAGATTCCCGTGCCGCCGGCTGCTGCTGTTTCTGCTGGCTGTCCGCAACTCCGCGGTTCTCCCCCTCCAGCTTCTTCGCAGCCTTTCTCCTCGTTACTCTGTCCATTTTTCACCTAAAAATAAGTCGTAAAACGCAGAGTCCGTTACCTGCTGTTGTTGGCTTTTAAAATACTGCCGCTTGAGGGAGACGTCCTCTCCCGTGCTGACTCATTGCATAGCGTGAGGCGATAATGACACGCATGCATCCTGGCGGGGTTCTTCATGTAGTCACTCACGTGACTCCGAAGTAAAATTGCCTTTATGGCTTATGCACATCATGAGAATGGCTCATGTACATCATGAGTTGCTTTAAATCAGTTACTTGTGATCCATGAGGAACTTTGACATATATTATCTCTATCTTGCCACTCACACACAGAAACACACACATACCGTTCCCCCACAACAATGATTAAACCAAAGATCATAGAATGCATATGTTCCAGAGACCTTTCATTGCGCATTGTCGCCCATTTTATACGCAGTTTCCCTTAAAAATTTTTTTAAAAAGAAGCACCTTATTTATTATAAACAAAGATCATAATGGTCTATCATAGAAGGCTAAAATAGACCAAGATAAACTGCAAAATTCAATGGACTGACGTGGGATTAAACTGCGAGAGGCATAACGGGAATCGGGGTCTTATTCCTAAAATGGCAGAAGTGACGTTGCTTTCCGATGCGTACTACACGTCAGTCCATTGGATTTCATAGGAGTGGTCAATCTTGCTCCTCTAGTATCTTTGGATGTGACCAAAAAGGTCGATGCGGGCAGGGCTATAGATTTTATATGGACATCAGTAAAAGCATTCAACAAGTTTCAACATTTTAGGCTGCTCTGGTAGGTGAGATTGCATGGCATCCAAGGAGAGATGGCTCAATGGATAGAAAATTGGCATCATGGAAGGAAGCAGAGAGTGAAGGTGGAAGGTTGCTTCTGTGACTAGTGGTCTGCCTCAAGGTTCGGTGCTGGGCCCATTACTGTTTGTTCATCTATATCAATGATCTGGATGAGAACATACGCGACAAGATTAAAATGTTTGCAGATGATACAAAAGTGGGTGGTTTTGCAGATAGTGTCGACAGGTCTGAAACTCTCAGCAGGATCTGGATTGATTGGCCAGGTGGCCTGAGGAATGGTTGATGGAATTTAATACGGAGAAATGTGAGATGTTGCATTTTGGGAAGTCCAACATGGGCAGGACCTACACAGTAATGATAGGGCTCTGGGGGGTGTTGTAGAACAGAGGGAACTAGG
Source organism: Amblyraja radiata (assembly GCF_010909765.2). Taxonomy (NCBI): domain Eukaryota; kingdom Metazoa; phylum Chordata; class Chondrichthyes; order Rajiformes; family Rajidae; genus Amblyraja; species Amblyraja radiata. Next base: position 67,953,927 of record NC_045956.1, read on the forward strand.
AGTGCAGGTGCATGGTTACTTGAAGGTAGAGTCACAGGTAGATTTGGTGCTCAAAGGGATTTTGGCACATTGGCCTTCATCAGTCAGAGTATTGAGTATAGAAGTTGGGAGGTCATGTTCAGTTGTATAGAAATGTTGGGAAGTTGCATTTAGAGTATTGTGTTTATTTCTGGGCATAGGCAAGCTATTGTAATGCTGTAAAGGGTACAGAGAAGATTTACGAGCATGCTGCCAGAACTTGATGGTCTGAGCTTTCGGGAGAGGTTGAGTAGGCTGGGACTCTATCCTTGGAGCACAGGAGAATGAGGGGTGATCTTATAGAGGTGTATAAAATCATGAGAGGAATAGATTGTGTAGATGCACAGCGTCTCTAGCCCAGAGTAGGTGAATCGAGGACATAGGTTTAAAGTTAAGGGGAAAAGATTTAATAGGCATCTGAGGGGTAATGTTTTCACACAAAGGGTGGTGGATGTATGGAACAAGCTGCCAGAGGTGGTAGTTGAGGCAGGGACTATCCCAACATTTAACAGACAGTTAGACAGGTACATGGATCTGACAGGGTTGGAGGTATAGGTACCAAACGCAGGCAGGTGGGGCTAGTGTAGCTGGGACATGTTGGCCAATGTGGGCAAGTTGGGCCAAAGGGCCTGTTTCCATACTGTATCCCTCTATGACTCTATAATCAGAAAAGTTGCATTTACAAAGTTTGGATATGGGTTTGATATGTTTTGAGAGTTTAACCATGACTCCGCCACCAACTCCCACCCTCCCCCCCACCCTCCCTCCACAACCTCTCTCCCCATCCTCCCCCCCCCCCCCCCCCCCCCCAGCCGCCCCAATTTATACCTGAGGGGTTTTAAATACCCCCGTATGCCTCTGAACTATGTGCACATGAGTTGCATTATGTATGTTGTCTTCCAGTGGATAAACAGGCAAAAGTGGACTGCCTTGGCCCTTTTACTATAAACACATATGAATTCAATATACTGCACCTGGAATTCCAATATCAATTGTAGGCTCGCCAAATATCTAGCAAACATTTAATAATTTAATCTGAAGGACACTAGGCCCTATTCAACCTAATCTCTTCAACTATTGCCATGGTTGATCAAAGAAAGTAGTTTAATCAAACTCCCAACTAATTGTGTTTATAGAATGACTTCATGTCTTTGGTGTACGTGTGCACTCTTTATCTCTCTTAAACCATCTAGTTCATTAGTGGTAATTTCAAATATTATTAAAATAGGTATAGAGACATGGCATAGAGAATTCATTATGTTTTAATAGGAGTGATTATCTTGATTATAATTTTTAGGATATAACATTTTGAGGTGGCGCAGCGGTAGAGTTGCTGCCTTACTACGGGTGCTGTCTGTATGGAGTTTGTACGTTCTCCCCGTAATCGCGTGGGTTTTCTCAGAGATCTTCGGTTTTCCTCCCACATTCCAAAGACGTACAGGTTTGTAGGTTAATTGGCTTGGTGTATGTGTAAATTGTCCCCAGTGTGTGTAGAATAGCGTTAATGTGCGGGGATCGCTGGTTGGTGCAGACTCGGTGGGCCGAAGGGCCTGTTTGCATCCTGTACCTTAAAACTAAACTAATCTGCACAGGCACAATGATAATTCCTACAAATGCAAATTTACGAGGTTGAGTAATTTGGCTGGAGACTGATAGTTCTGAGATTCTGAAAGGATTTATGCCTCAGTACATCTTAGAACCTCTGCAATGAGCAGTCAAAGTGGCAGTTTGAAACATCCTGAGACCAGCAGTGGATCCGTGACATGCTGTAGAGAAGTGCCGGCTAAACTCACATCCAAACCTCATCCCTTATCGCAGGGAGAATGGCAACTACATACATTTGAATGGTAAATGCTGGAAAATGTAAGCATTAGCTCTACTCCCCTCTCCACAGTTACTACCTGAACTATAACCATCAACATTTTCTGTTCTGATTTTCAGTATCTGCAGTATTTTAACTTTCATTTGAAAGATATTGTTCTGCCCCTGTACAAAGATTGGTCTTTGAATTAACTTGATTGAATTTATTTTAAAGCTTTAATTATTGATCTCACTTCAGTGATCATAGATATTTAAAAATACTCGTTGATGTAAATAAACAGAGAGAATTAAGAGGATTGTTTTAATATTTAAAAATAGGTTGGTTTAAAACCATATTGAAATATTGTTAGATAAATATAATAATGGTCAAAGACTCTTTGATAGCAGATACCTTTCAAAGAGCTGGTGGTGTTCTGGTGATGGAGCATCTGTACACAAATCATGAGGCCTGGTCACCACTTGAAGCCCAACCGTTGGGTGTACAGGTTCATCTGATTCAGCCTTTGGAATGTTCAGGCAGACGGGGACCATGGATGTTGGGGGTTAGGGGTGCAGGAGTGAAGCGGGAGAGTTTTGGTAGGTGCAGCCTGCCCTAAAATTATTTTGCAATATTGGATTGGAAAGGCTCCTGAGTAGAGACCGGTAGATTGACCATTTTTCAATGTAATTTTCGTCTTAGGAATGCTGTATGCAACCACATGGTGACTATTGTTTAGAATTTTGTATAACTCTTGGAATGTTTAATGCCTTTGTCTGGCTGGAGGGTCAGCTCTGGCTAAGCTGGTAACTTGAGCAAGCAGGTTTCAGGCTCAAATTCTATTCCAGAAATTTGAATGAATGGCATTCCAGAGAAAGTCAGGGCTGTTTTCCTTCACAGAGTCACAGAGTTGTATGGCCCATTCAACCATTATGTCCATATCAACCGTTGTTAATGGTAGATACTAATCCTATTTTCCCACAGTAAGATATAAGATGGTGCTTTATCCATTTTGGAAGAGATATAAAATTAAGGATCCATCTCCTCTCTCAGAGGGCATAATAAGATGTACTGATTTGAAGAGCACAGCAGGTTACTCCTATAGTTCTGGCCACTATTTTTCTTTCATTCAAAATACCAAATAAAAGCTGTTTGGCCATTATTACATTTCTGTTGGTGGAAGCTTGCTGAACATGTTGAAACACTCCCACACTGCAGCAATGACTGAACCTCAAGCAGTATGTCACTGGCTGTAGGTCATTGCTGTGTATAAACAGCTTTTCCTTCTCACTTTTTTAGTCATAGGAAGATTGCTGTTCTTCACTATTTATTTAGTTCATTTACTGCACTACATTGTTTTGATAAACTTGTTCCTATTTTCATCACAAGATTCATCCAAATTCCTTAAAAGTATCAATTTAGGTGCATCAGCGCCTCTACCTCCTGAGAAGATTACGGAGAGTTGGTATGTCAAGGAGGATTCTCTCGAACTTCTACAGGTGCACAGTAGAGAGCATACTGACTGGTTGCATCATGGCTTGGTTGGGTAACTTGATCGTCCAGGAGCAGAAAATATTGCAGAAAGTTGTGACCACTGCCCAGTCCATCATCAGCTCTGACCTCCCCACCATCGAAGGAATCTATCGCAGTCGCTGCCTCAAAAAGGCTGCCAACATCATCAAAGACCCACACCATCCTGGCCACACACTCATCTCTCCATTGCCATCGGGAAGAAGATACAGGATCTTAAAATTTGGAACATCCAGGTTCAGGAATAGCTGCTTCCCCACAGCCATCAGGCTATTAAACTCGCCATCAAACAAACTCAGAACAATAACAGCCTATTGCACTTTATCTGTTTATTTATGGTGTATCTATATGTTATATAGATACATTGAACTTTTATCTCCTGTCCCGTATTATATTTACATATTCGGTTGTGCTGCAGCAAGCAAGAATTTCATTGTCCTATCTGGGACACATGCCAATAAAACTGGCTTGACTCTTGATTTTCCAGTTTATCTGAAACTTTGCTCAGTGTTCCACATCAAGTGAAGGCATACATTAACAATTAACTCTGATTTAAAATCCTAATTTCCATCCATAAATAGCTTTGCAAAAGCCTCTTTGTGTTATCTTTCAGCCCTGAAGATCTTTCCAGTAGTCTATTAATGCTCTAACTCACTCTCTGAGGAATCTTCCTGAATCACCCCACTTGAAATGGTAAAACCTGCAGACTTCCATGAATTTTTCACCTTTTCTACGAATATTCCACTTTAATTACACTCGTCATCTTCACAAGTCTCCTCAGAACCGTCTTGGAACATTATTTACATCAAATGTTTTAAGAAATCCAAATAATTGTTGATTGCCACCTCAGAAGACCATCTCTATGTTATTGGTATGGCAATTCTATTTTGTATATTTCCCCAAGCAATACATCCAAATTATTGAAGTACAAGCAGTTTTATGTTTTTGGGATATAAAATTGTGTTTGACGTATACTGAAAATAATATTTCAAAAGGGAATTAGTTGTGTGTGTAGTGAGAGAAAAAAAACACAACACTATGGGAAAATTGCTGAAAGTAGAATTGCCAAGCATGGATAGAGATCAACATAAGTTACTGATTTAAAAGTTAGATGCTTTGGTTCACAGATCCACATTGTAGACATTTGAGCAGGATTCAGATCTGCTTGCGTTGTTCGAATTAGCTTTTTTTTCTGATAATGCATACACTAATAAGTAAAAAATCTATCTTTAGGGAGAATAAAATATAACAGTTTCATTTTATCCTTTTTCCTATATTTATCTACCCTTCTTCTCCTCTTCTGAGATAAACATTTCATTTGAAATTAAATTTCCTTATATAAAAGGGACTTTAAGGAGGAAGAGAAAAAGGAAATAGTCCACTGTCAATCTAGAAAGAAGGTTAATAAAAAAAGCCTCATCACATTCCAAATGTCAAAAACGAATGACAGGCTCAAATGAAAATTGTGCAAAGGCTCAAACCTCTATTTTCCCTGTCCAATTAAACCTTCAATGTCTTTACATCAACCTGCATTTGTGCTCCTGGCTCAGGATAGGAAACACTCCACAAGCAATTTCAGCAACAAAGGGAAATTCACTAGGAGACCAAAGTATTTAGCAAACTGTGTCCTATTGAGACTGAATGCAAAACAACTCTACCTCATCATCGAATATTGTGCAACAAATGGGATTCCAATCTTTTACACACATCCCCTAGTCTTCTTCTTCTTTCGTGTGGCGTGCACAGCCTCTAGTTGTAGGACAACTTGTTCTATTTGATCTTCTGTTTGTGCACGTCGAGTTGATTGCATTAGTCGAAACATCCCCTAGTGACATTGCCTTACCTTCTCTATATTCCCTTCTGTTTCCAATGTATATGTGATCAAACTGGCATGAAAAAAGACTAATCCCCTTAAAGGTGTAACTAAATTCAAGTCACAAAGATCATGAGAACTATCATCTGTCTTTGATAGCATTTGACACTAAAGATCTGGTAGGTTACTTATCCCCACTAAGGTGCTTAACTCAGAACAGTTTATTTACAAACCCAAAATCTGCCATCTCATTTCTCCATTTACCGCTGAACTATTCCAAGAGGTGAACAGCTGTCAGATTTCCACCCCGAATGTCAGACATGCTCTGCTGACTTTGCCGAGGAAAATCTTTGAAAAGTCAGAGCATAACCAAACTTAGGGGCCCCTCAGCAAAAGTGCAGTGATGTGTTGAAAAGTAATCGTGTTGATGACAAATTTTATAAATAACTTGCAGGTTGTTCAAACATCCACACGACATTCTTACTGGGAAGAGGATTACAGCAATAGATCTCTGTACCTCCAGAGACCAATGTGCTAATTCTGTGAAGATGTGATTGAATGTGGAGCCTAAATTGGAAGTAGAAAGAATGACATTTTCTTCACAACTTTTTCAAATGCAGCTCAAGCCTAATTATAAACATTATACCATAAAAAGCAACAGAATAACTTAAATCCATAAAATGTGTCATCCCTAAAGTAATATGATGCATATCTAAATAATATTTCTTTTAATTTTAATGGTAAAAATTGTTCCGCAAAATGGATTGTATGATTAATCGCAATTCAACCTAACATTGGGATTTGTTTTGAGAAGCACTTAATTCTTCCCCAAGGTATTTTCATTATTCTTTCCCATTTCCTCTCTCAATATCATCTCCCCCTAGCATCAACTTCAATCAAAAGAGCAGCTAATCACTTGCCATCTTCTTAACAATTACATGTTTCTGCATGGCAACTGAGGTCTTCACCTTTGATTTTACTATTTTCTTGTAATGAAAACAAGGAGTGGAATAATTGACTTCCCGCACAGTGAACTGGATGAGGCTTAGCATATTCCAAATAGACTGGAGGTGAATTCATACATCGCTGCACAGATCATTGAAACTCCATGTGATGTCCTCTCAGATTACCCCTTTAATCAACATCCAGGTTTTTATCCTATTGATTTGAACTTTACAGCACCAGAGGCCCAGGTTCGATCTTGTCTGTACAAAATGTATACATTCTCCCCGTGTCTTGCATGGGTTTTCTCCGGGATCACTGGTTTTCTCACACACTCCAAAGATGTACAGTTTTGTAGGCTAATTGACTTGGTAAAATTGTAAACTGTCCCTAGTATGTGTAGGATAATGTTAGTGGGTGGGGATCACTGGTCAGCGCGGATTCCATAGGTCAAAGGGTCTGTTTCTGCGCTGTATCTCTAAACTAAATTAAACTAAACTAAACTAAACTAAAATAATGATTTTACAAAACCACTCCACAAAACTGGGTATTATCAGATATTGCTCACTTTTCTACGATGATTAATAAAATTAGTGAATATATACAGAAACGATAATATTTCAAAATAAATGGAAATAAAGTCTGAGATCTGAACAGGTCAAGGGTCTGATAATTGGGCTGTCTTGTAGGAAATTTGGAAGGGAACAATTCCATCACTTCGCCATCACAAGAAACAGATCAGATCACGGAAAATTATGGGATGGTGCTCTATCCAGTACCTATTTGTTCACTCTAGCAATAATGGGTACCTTAATTACTTGGATTGTGCATTGTTGTGAGTCCTATACCCATGTAAATCTTGTTTATAAAATAAATCCTGTGCTGGACCACTTTCTGTTTACATGTATTAATGCCAACTGCTGGATATTCAAGTTCCTACAGCTTTGTGCTACCCTCTTGTTAGGCAGGAAGTTATCATAAACCAGGAAGTCCAGCTCAGGGAGAGTACCGCATGGTGTAGACAGTGTAATTCCAGTGTGTAATCTACCGCCATTCTACCCCACCAGTTTGTTAGACGCAATGTCTGTGAGTAATTACGCTTGTTAACAGCATCTTTATATGTTATAAACGTTATTGTGCAGGATTGCTATTATTAACGAAGTTAAGAATGTTTCATGTACCCTGGTTGGTTTCTCACATAACAGCACTGTATTTAGTGGTGGCATCATAGTTTATGTGCCTATACCAAGTGTATAACGTAACTAAATATGCTGTTTCCTTTCCTGCTTGTATGTTACAGTTTCACAGTTGAATACAGTAAAGCATCAACGACATCTCGTGTCTACGGGTCTTTATTGGATTAATTGTTTAACTTGCTAGATAGCTGGATAGGGGCATCCAGCGAGTCCAGTATAAATCCCATTAATCAAATGCCATAGAGATTTCATCTAAGTATTCAGTTTACATTTTGCTCCTGATGTGCCTCGATCTGGAATTATTGCAATTCATGGAGATAAATACTGTTGCAGTGAGAGTTGCATCATTTAAACCTAATTTCAGCTTTAAGTTCGTGAACTATTCCCACACCGCTTGAACCTGCCAACTCCTGTTCCTTTGGAGATGTTCTCAAGCTTGGATTGGTTATTCAGGTAAGCCTTATAAATTCTCTTGGATCTTAGATATCTGACCAATGGATTCAGGTTTCCATGAGCAAAATAATTTCAGTTGCCGCATGCAAGATGCAGTGGAAATGCCAACAATAGATACTAATCATCTCTATAAGTTGTGCCACGTTGACACAATGCTGGCCCTAAAAACATACTGAGTGCTAGCAGAGATATAAAAATGTCATACTTTATTTAGTTAGATGGTGAGTACAATAATAGAATTAAACCTATTTGTTGAGAGGTACACCTTTAGATTTTAGAAATACAGCATGGAAACAGGCCTGTCGGCCCACCGAGTCCACACCAACCAACGATCACCCTTTACATTAGCACTATCCTACACAGTTACAATTTTACCGAAGCCAATTAATCTACAAGCCTGCATGTCTCTGGAGTGTGAGATGAAACTGCAGCACCCGGAGAAAACCCAGGCAGTCATAGGGAGAACGAACAAACTCCAGGCAGACAGCACCCATAATCAGGATCGAACCCATGTCTGGGCCTCCTCCATGGCCAGAGTGAGTCCCACTGCAAATTGGAGGAGCAGCACCTCATATTTTGCTTGGATAGTTTACACCCCAGCGGTATGAACATTGCCCTCCAATTTCAGGTAGTCCTTGCTTTCTCCCTCCTTCCCCTCCCCTTCCGAGCTCTCCCACAGCCCACTGTCTCCGCTTCTTCCTTTCTTCATCCCGCCCCCCCCACCCCCACATCAGTCTGAAGAAGGGTCTCGACCCGAAACGTCACCTATTCCTTCACTCCATAAATGCTGCATCACCCGCTGAGTTTCTCCAGCATTTTTGTCTACCTTCGATTTTCCAGCATCTACAGTTCTTTCTTAAACAGAACCCATGCTATATGGCAGCAACTCTACTGCTGCCCAACTGTACCGCCCAATTTAAATACTTGATGAGCCTCTGTGTGAAGCATGTAATCTATTACTGTACCTTGGAAAGACAGGGCTTATTAGGGATAGTCAGTAAGATTTTACATGGAGGATCGTGTCTCATGAATTTGAATGATTTTTTTGAAATAACCAGAAAGTTGATGAGGTTAGGGTGATAGCTGTAATCCATATGAACTTAAGCAAAGCAATTGATCAGGTTCCACCTGGTAAGCAGATCTGGAAGCTTAGATCACAGGTGATCCAGAGAGAGCTAGCTTATTGGATACAGGAATGGCTTAATGGTCGGAATCAAGGCATGATGGTGGAATATTGTTTTTCAGACTGAAGCCCAGTGACTAGTGGTGTGCTCAGTGGTTGGTGGTATACCCAAGGCTGGTTGTCATATATATTAACAATTTGGACAAGATGTTACAAGGCATGGTTATTAAGTTTTCAGATGACATTAAAATAGGTGGTATCATAGATAGTGAAGAAGGTTATCAAGAATTAAAGTGTGATCTTCATCAGCTAAGTAAGTGGTGTAAGGAATGACATATAGAGTTTAATTCACATTAGTGCGAGGTGTCGCATTATGAGTATTCAAATCAGGGTAGGACTTTCACACTGAATGTCAGGGCACTGAGGAGTGTTGTAGAACAGAGGGATTAGGAGGACAAGTAGATAGTTCACTGAAAATTATTTCAAAGATAGACTGGGTAGCGAAGAAGACTTTGGCATGCTGGCCTTCATCAATTAAGGCATTGAGTACTGGAGTTGGGATGCTACATTGCAGTTATATTGGTGAGGCCGCTCTTGAAGTATTGTGTTCAGTTTTTGTCACCCTGCTATAGGATATATGTCATTAAGCTGGAAAGAGTGCAGAGAAGATGCTGCCAGGACTCGGGGGACTCGGTGATAGGAAGAAGTTCAGCAGAGTATTACTTTAGGGAGTGTAGTAGACTGAGGGGTGATCTTATAGAGGTGTATATAACTATGAGGGGCTTAGATAGGATGAATGCACATAGTCTTTTTCCCAGGGTTGGTAAATCAAGAAGAATGTGGGAAGTGAAAGATCTAATAGGACCCGGAGGAGCAACTTTTTCACACCAAGAGTGGTACGTACATGGAAAGACTGACAGTGGAAATGATTGAGCAGGTACATTAACAACATTTAAAATACATTTGAACATGTATGTAGATAGGAAGGATTTAGAGGAATAGTGGTTAAACATGGCCAAATGAGGCCAGCTTAGACGGGCATGCTTCCTTGCTGTATAATTCTTTAATTTTAACCTGCTAAGATTGGTGAGACTTTGGGGCATTGGTCAGAATGGAAGATTGCTAAGGTTCTTGGATGGATCGCCAATGGCTTTTGTGGTGAGGTTTATGGCAAGAGGTCAGTAGGTTGTGTTGGGATCCATGTAGATGAAGAGAGGGGTGGGGAAGACATCACAACTCAGAAGGTTATCAAAAATTATGGTGTGATATAGAAAAAGAAAAAGAGAAAACTGAATTTAATAGGAGAAACTAGATCTCTTATTCAGTACTTCCAAAGCAGTATTTGGGTACATGCATTTATTAAAATTATATATTAATTTTACAGGATATGGCAATGCTAAAGCCAGCATTAATTGCCTATCACCAATTGATCCTGAGAACTCGTGGTGAGACACCTTCTTGCACCACCACAGCCCTTCTGGGGAACTTATTCCCACATGGTAATTGATTTATACGGGTGTTAAAGGTTACGGGAAGAAGGCAGGAGAATGGGTTGAGAGGAAAAGATCGATCAGCCATGATTGAATGGCAGAGTAGACTTAATGGGCTGAATTCTGCCCCTATGATAGGGGCATGAACGTATGGTAGTGATTCCCCGATTTATATCCACCTATGATGAAGGACTAGCAATATGTTGGCAAGCCAGAAGGTGTGCAATTTTCAAGGACACCTGCAGATACTGACGCTCCCATACGCCTGTTGCCCTTGTCCTTTTTGGTGATATGGGGACACGGGTTTGAGAGGTGCTGTCAGAGTGGCCATGGACAATAATTGCAATGCACCTCATGACGGCTTCTGATCACTACTTCCAATCTTCACTGAATTCCTTTCACAGAGTGACTAACATTGTGAGTGTGTCTTAATTTTTACTTGCCCAAAGCACAAATCAAAATCATAACTGTTAGAATGGAGCCCAAATGACTTATTTAGTCAAGATATAGATATTTCATATAATATTCAATACCCTGCAATATAATATTATTTTCCTGTCAGAAATGATACTCTGGAGGTAATGTTTTCCTGAAAGCTTTTCCTCTCTGCTGTTAACCAAAATAACAATTGATGAGATTTGCTGTTTTACATCACCTGACAAGTATATGGCTATCCAGGAAGTCTTAATGAAAATAATACTCACGTTATTTGTCAATGAGATAAATGGCATTTAAATATGGTAGACACAAAATGCTGGAGAAACTCCGCAGGTGAGGCAGCATCTATGGAGAGAAGGAATTGGCGACGTTTCGTGTCGAGACCCTTCTTCAGACTGATGTCAGGGGAGGGGGTAGGACAAAGAAAGAATGGGCGCAGAGAGTCGGTGGGAAAGAGGAATCACAAAGGGGGAGCCATGAGAGAGGATGTTGCTAAAATCTCTTCGGAGAGAGGAGGAGAACTTCTTCAAAGTAGACATACCTTGAGGAGATTTTGCAGTGGAGTAGACAAAATAGAAAGATTAAACGAGAACTTACCGTTTGAAGTTTGATCTTTATTTTATGAGGTTGAAGTGAGGGAATACATGAAGACCCCACCAGCCCGCATGCGCGTCAATCTTCAGAGCAGCTGTATGAAACCACAGACTAGTTGCTGAACTTAAGCTATAGAAAGATAGCTACCTTAGAATTACCGAATGATCTTTGTGAGAAGTAGGGTTGGGAGTGGAGGGCACGTATTCCCTCACTTCAACTTCTCATAAAATAAAGATCAAACTTCAAACGGTAAGTTCTCGTTTAATCTTTCTATTTTATATCGAAGTGACGTGAGTGACTACGTGAAGCCTTCAAAGCTTTGTGGTTTCATGCAGTAACCCAATCTGTGTGTGAAACACTTAAACAGATAAACCTTTAATGGTAGAAATACATGGGTTATTAATACCATGATGCTAACTTTCATACATGGCCATTGATCTTAACCGGACCATAGTCCCAATTGACTTTGAGTTAGACAATAACTCATGCAACACTGTGCAGAATTCTATCTGCAAATATCCAGACATATACACCCAAATTTTATAACATATTAACACACACTATGTAAGCCTCTTTCTGTATGATGAAAGGGAACTATCCATTCTACTGGCTGCTAATGAGCCATCAGCAAAATCTTGAGACTATTGAATAACAATAAAGAAACTATCTTTCATCTCATAGGTACTAGCAAGCTCAGTGTACTTGTATACCTAATGACACTCCCAATCTCCGCTCTTGTGGGTATGCTGTTATTCCAAATCTACGCAATCATGCCCATTTTGCTTATGAGATCATTCCCATAACAAGCTACCCTAATGTCAGGTAAGACCCAGAAACCGAGCCAGAGATTGAGTACAGACTGTGTTCTGTGCTGAAATCAGTTGCTGAAAGCATAATCAACTTAAAAATACTGCACCCATTAGGAATACAGTAGAATAATATTTGCATAATAATTTACTGATATACATCGTACACTACAATGAGTGTAGGCTTTTAGAGTGGTCATATAAAAGACACCCTGCATAACGTTAGTGAACAGCGGGTGAATAACCAATCATTTATTGTCCCACTTATGGTACTATAGAGAATGACAAAGCAGCACTTCCTTATGCGACTCTCGTACATCATCCATTAAAGCATGGGATTCAGGCACATACTCATGTTCGGAGTCAGCTCCATACTGATCTCCGACACTCCCCTCGACAGAGTGGGGGAAATATTGCAACCCCGAATCAGGCGTTGCCACAGGCGTGTGACTCGAACTGCCTGTGTATGCCTCCGTAACACGGAGCATATTTTGTGCCACCATCTCCGACACTCTCTTTATCCGAGTGGGAGGAATATTGCACCCCTGAACCAGGTGTTGCTACAGGCGTATGACTCGAACTGCCCGTGCATGCCTCCGTAACGTGGAGCATATTTTGTGCCACCATCTGATCCATCAGTTGTTCCAATTGAGACAAACAGCCAATCACATCTGCCATAGATGTGGGGACAGAAACCTCTTGTCCCGAATCATCTAATAGTGGCTTGCCCGCAGGGCTTGTCTCACAGACTTAGCTTTGGCTTTGCCCCGACTCGGGGTTGCCAAGCTGCTCCCTCTAGGAGCCGAATCGGAACTAGCTGTGCAGATCGGCGCTGCCAGCGACTCCAAAGTGGCCGTCGGCTTCCGCACTGCCGCGGTCCTCTGCTGTCGGTATAAATCATCATTAATTATTGTACTTACCAGACAGGTTGCACCTGTTAGTGACTCCGAGTCCTTGCTCCCTTCTGGAGCCTCAACGGAGTATATCAGGGGAGGAAATAGAGCGCACCCTGCACAAGGTGTTGCTACCTCAGGCCTCTGGCCCCCATATGACCTGGATGAGCCAGCATCATAATCGGAGTCACCTCTTTCCGATACTCCCCACGACAGAGTGAGAGAAATACTGCAACCCTGCCAGGTGTTAGCACAGGCACATGGCTGGAAGAAATTTTTTATTTGTGTATGGGTCCCATGCTACAACTGCGTAGTCCAAATGAGGTCTAATGAGGGCGAAGTATAGCTTCTCCTTGACAGAAGTTGAACAATGATGAAAGTTGCGTATCAGAAAGTTTAGGACACCTGGTGCTTTCACCGTTGCATGATGAGTCTGACCATTCCAACGCAGATCGTTCTGCAATTTGATGCCAAGATACTTGGTTTGTTTGGATTTTTCAAGGGTGGCACCAAGTATATTGTAAGATGTTTCGCCTGGATTCCTCTTTCTGGTGACACGCATGGTTTCACATTTGGAAGGGTTGAACTGCATGCCCCATTGTTGTGATCACTCAACCATAGTATCGAGATCCTTTTGGAGAGCATCTTCATCTCTGGATACTTCCAAGAGAGAGCTAGATAGGGCTCTTAAAGATAGCAGAGTCAGGAGATATGGGAAGAAGGCAGAAACGGGGTTCTGATTTGGGATGATCAGCCATGATCACATTGTATGGCGGTGCTGGCTCGAAGGGCAGAATGGCCTACTCCTGCACCTATTGTCTATTGTCTATTGTCTTTTGATGCCAAGATATACTAAGCACATCGGCCTACAAATGGGGTCAAGGAAAGAGCGTTCACGTCGCGGCCCTGTTTTCACCAATCTTTCCACCATCACACATAAGAAGCACAAGCGCAAGACAGACACCATGTAGATGCTGAGAAGTGTGTTCAGCTCTGGCTGAACAACTTCTAATCTTGTGTGTGGACTCGATAAGAAGAAGAAGCCCACAAATGATCCATATCCATTAATTCTCTAATTTGTCTTCTGAAGAGATGGTTGATCACATTTTCCATGTGCAGCCTAGTTCTGTGACTCCATAAAACATCCACGATGCAGATATATTTCACACTGTTTCATACTGGTCAAGCGAGTGCTGCCTGGAGGCTTTGTGCTTCCTGCAGGGATCAAGTAGGAAATAGGATTTCCACCCTTTCTTATCCAAGGTCATCCAACAAGGAATCATGGAGAGATATAGCATGAGGCCAGGTCCTCCAGCCTCCCAGGTCTGCAGTGGCTATCACCAACACTCATTTACACTTATTTTCCCCTTATCAATTTAAATTCCCCCCAGATTCTACAATGCATCTACCCACTAGCAGCAATTTATGTGGCCGAACCTATCAACTTGCATATTTTTGGGGTGTTGAAAGAAACCAAAGCTTGTGGAAAAAAACTATTGCAGAGATAGCACCCGAGGTCAGGATCGAACTGTCGCTGGAGCTGTGAGGCAACATCTCTAATAGTACTGCAACAGTGCCTCCATACACTGACTCACATTGAACTATGTTTTCCAAACTATGAATTTCCAAAGTTTCCTGGTTGTTTCCAGTCAGACTATGTATATCTGATTCAAACAGGTTGGCTTTAAGTATTATCCAAATTTCCCAATCCTTGTTAGGTAATGCAGCCAATATATAAACTAATAGAACTAAATGTTTTGGGAACAGCTGGTGCACCATGCACCCCGTGTTCATCACACCCACTCCATGCACAGTCAAAGGTGCCAATAACAATTGGAAACACATCTGCTTCTGTCCAGTGTTTGATGCCAAATGAGAGGCAAATGGTGTATTTTCTAACAATGCCTTTCCATATGTCTCTCTTGTGTTGCCAATTATTATTTATTATACTGATAGAAAGTACTAAATAAATACTCTATCCATTCCTCAGCAAATTGAAACTAAGCCTGGAAGTGTAAATTACTATGAGTTGATTTTTCAGATCTCATAGTCTCATCTCATTTAGTATCCCATGACATTGCCTAACTCTGGCTTTGTTTCAACAGCTCTACTGCTGAAATCTTTATCTATAGCTTTGTTCCTCTTGGACCCGACCATTAGTGCTCTCTGCAAATTTAAATTACAATTCGACTACTTATGGCCAATGAGGTAGTTTGGCCTTGTATCCCTCTGCTTGCAGACCTTCTATTCAGCCGTACCACAGATTCAAAACCTTCATTCTTGTTCCTTTCATGGTCTCACCCCATCCCATTTATGTACTTTCCTCCAATCCTATAATCATGTGAGATATTGGTGCTGTCCTAATTCTGAACTCCAGCACATCCTCAAACACTTTGGCCCAAACACTGGCAAATAGAACTAGCTTAGACGAGGCATCATGGATGAGTTGTTAGTGCAGTGTCTTTAGCAGCCAGGGAGCTAAGATTTGGAATTCCCTCCCAAAATCACTCAGTTTCTCTCTCTCTTTTCGTTCCTTTAAGATACCCATAGGAATCTTTTTCTTTCATCTAACCCTTGTTCATCTCTTGTGGAATGCAGCATCACATTTCCCTTTCTGACAGTACTTTGGTGAAGTATTCTGAAATGTTTTTGCAACATTGAAGGTGCTATGCAAAAGGATGTTGCCATTATTGTTGCATTATCTTGTGTTACATTGAGCAGGCGCATGCTTGTCAGTTATCCCGCTGACAACGTTTAATTACTGCCCTTCCAAGAACAACAAATAAAAGGCATTTCTTTAAGATCAAGCTTGATTAGTAATGGCAAAGTGGTCAGTATGTGTTTCATTAGGCATTCAATCCAAGCACAACTAATCATCCAATGTGGACTTGCAAGTAAATCTATCACCAAGTCTGCCTTCTTCCAATTCATCTTCAGATAACAAGCAGCAGGGGACCAAAGAGCACTCTGTTTTGATAAATTGTGTGCTTTTAGCTGGTTAAATGCTAGCAATAACACTTGACTCCCAGTTGAATCTCTTGGCAACTTATTGCCAAAGTCTCTGTATAAGTGACATCTGTCTGCTTCGGGAGAAAATGCCTGATTCAGCAGAACAAATATATAGCTTCACTGTTTGGTTTTATCCAGGAATTTGTTATACGCACTATTAATGCAGGCTGATGTTTTTGTCAGGCATCTTCCTTTTCATTTTAACTGGTTCTTGCTTTGTAACTAACCTTTCCTGATTTGTTAAAGTCGTTACTTCAAATTGATCTACTTTGCATTCCTAGTATTTACTAATCACGTGTCAGTTCTATAACTTTCAGAAACTTCTATGCCAGTCCGAAGATTTCTTAATGTGCCTCATATTTGCTTCGCTAATGAACCAGCGATCAATTTTGCATATCTCCCCTGCTTCCCTAAGTGCGCAATGAATTTGTGATCACATTCCTGGAAGGCAAATTAACAAGCAGGAAAATATTGGCTGTGTGCCTACAGCTTCCCAAAATGTACTCACAGTGATCCGTATTCCCCACTGGGAAGGCCACATCACAGAATTGCCCCTTTGATTCCATAATCCCACCGCATAAATCATACTTTTGACTGAGGCCATATAAACAACCTGCTCACAGACCTTTAACAATGTGAATCATTATAGAAGTTATCTATTTTTTTATGCAGTCAGAGAAACATGATTAATGACAGTTTTATGCACCATTAGTATTTTGTTATTTTTGGAAAGAAAACTGATATTTTTTCAACTATTAGGATTATGAACAAACTGTTTTGCATCCAACATTTACTGCAGAGCATTTGATTTAATGTGTATAGGTAGGTTTCAGACTTTTCTGGCTGAAATAATACTAGGGTAGAAATATATCCTGTGGTGTTACCATTAAAACGTGATGCCATAATACACTGCACATTGAACCCGCCTTTTGAAACTCTGGTTCAGTTTAACATGAAAATGCTACCACGTTGCACCTTCAGCACATATAGCTCGGGACAAATTTCTAACGCTCTGTGATTTAACCAGATGAATGCAGATCAGTATGAGGCTGAAGAGGTTAGTTAGTTACCACCCTTGGAGAAGTTTAATGAAAGTAATAGAATGGATTCCCACTGGTAAATAGATTGTAATGTTGCACAGTGTATGTTTCAATTTGGTAAATGGATAATTGTGTTTGATCCATCAAGTGTAAGACTCGGGCAAATGTAAACTGAGGTAAACATTGCACGCTGGCAATTTGGTTATGTTGGGACCCAATTAAAATTATTCCAATGTGTAATATGACAACCTGGCTGGATAAAGGTGATCTGGAGGACCAGGTGTGAAGGCATGAAATTTTTTGCCAGAAAGCTAGGCGTGTACTCACCTAATCTCACACCGAAACACTAGTTATTTGATGTTGTTCACTGCTGAACACTAAGAGAGTGGTGTGTAGGAAGGAACTGCAGATGCTAGTTTACACCAAAGATAGACACAAAATGCTGGAGTAACTCAGCAGGACAAGCAACTTCTCTGGATAGAAGAAATGGGTGATGATTCGGTTCGAGACTCTTCTTCGGACTGAGATATGGAAGTGTAAGTTGGGAAAACGAGAGATCAAAAGGGACGAAGATTAAGGAGTGATGACCTTCTCCATTTAGTAAGAGGTGACAGAATGGTTAACAGAACCATCCAAGGCCATTTAGGCAACACGAGAGACTGCAGATGTTGGAATCTGGCGCAACATAATAATCTGCTGCAAGAACTCAGCATGTCAGGTAGCATCTGTGGAGGGAAATGAACAGATGATGCTTTGAATTGAGACCCTTCAAAAAGACTAAAAGAGTAGAAAGTAGATAGCCAATATAAAGAGGTGAGGATGAGTGTGGGGGAAAGAAATAGCAAGCATTTGGTGGACCCAGATGCGGAAGGGTTGATTTGCAGGAGGATTTATGTGGGGGAAGGAAGGGTAGAAATAGCAACAGAGGAAGGAAGGGATAGGTGGAGGAATACCTATGAGAGAGAAGTGAGTGTTACCAAACTTCTGAATTCGCTGGGGTGGAACCCTCTCCAAGACAGACGTAAATATCACCATTTGACCTGTTTTTACTAAATGTTAAATGGTCAGCTTGACATAGATTACCAAACCAACACCAAACCCAAACCTATTAGGAGCAGATGAGGGAATTTGATCCAATTTGAGATACTAAGACAGATGTGTACAGCAAGTCATTCTTCCCTCGCACAATTAAAGCATGGAATAGTCTTCACCCTACCATAGTTACTCAACTAGACGCAACAAAATTTAAAGTAGCTCTTCTTCTCCATTAATCCTTTTTTTGATTAAGTCCTCCCTCTGCAACCTCCAGTTTAAATTCCATTTGGATTATTTTGGAGGACCAAGAACCAAGAAGAGAAGAAGAACAAGAGGCTGCAGATGATGGAATGATGGATGATGATAGGACAAGAAGGTGAAACATGGAATGAAGTAAAGGAAGATGAAAATGGAGTGTCTAGATGTGAACAATGGGGAGAGGAAGTATATGAGGGATGGATGGTCAGATGGAGTGGGTAGGGGTGCAGAAAGAAACTGGATGATATTGGTCAAAGATGGAAAGGAAGGATATATGTGAGAGCATCTGGACAGAGAGAGAAAGGGACAGTAGGGGGCAGTTTACGTGAAATGGGAGAATTCAATGTTCATGCCTTTGGGTTTTAGACTACCCAAGTGGAACGGCATGTGCTGTTCCTCTAGTTTGCTTTTGTCTCCTCTAGTTTCCCTTGCCAGTGGAGGAGGCTGAGAGCACATCATCAGTATGGGAATGGGAAAAGGAACTAGTGGCTCGCAACTGGGTACTCCAGGAGGCCCTGGTGGACAGAGAGCAGGTTCTGGGCAAAGCAGTCAGCTGGTCTGCACTTGTCCTCGCCAATGTAGTACAGACCAGCTGACCTCGCCAAGAGCACTGGGTTGGTGAAGGTGCAAACTAAACTCTGCCTCACCTGAAAGTTTTGTTTTCATCCCTGGCTGGTGGTGAAGGACAGGTTTTACCTCCCAGGGATCTAATAGAAAATGGTTTTGTAATTTAATTGCTGTCTAGGAAACATCACGATTGAATGAAGCTAGTAATGTGGGTGAAATGGTGCATCCATTTACTGCATTCTATGCATAGGGAGCATGTTGCGCCTGTTATAAAGAGCTTCCATTTTATAGCGATGAACTACAAACTTGTGGTTGTCTACAGCAGCTATAAAATTTACTGCCCACAGTGGATGACATTAACTGGAAACGCTTGGTTTGAGGCTTAAGTTAGAATGCAACAAGTGACATCGCTCAGCAACAGACTCTGAAATGAAATGAGGTCAAATGAGGAATTGCTTCCGAGTAAAATTCACATGTAAGAACAGTTCCCTGTTGCTGAGGATTCCTGCTCAGATCTCTCCTCTGTTCCCTTCATGTTTGGCTTGTCCTGCCATCTTTGCTGACCATTCCTCCCCTCTCTGCTCATCCCATTCTCCATTCACACAATCAATGCTGCTTGGCAAAAGAATAGGCAGGAATAGCTGGAGAAAAATACCAGCAGTCCAGAAGAGAAATAGCAATCACAAACAAAAACAATTTACTTACAAGAGCAAACTTAGCAAACTGCACTGCTACTTTGCAGAGCCAGTGGTAGAGCTGCTGCCTCACAGCACCAGAGTTCCAGGTTTAATCCAGTCCCCCGATGCCTTCTGTGTGGAGTTTTTTTGTTCTCTCTGTGACCGAGTGGGTTTTTGTAGATTTCTGTAGATTTCCTCTGGGTGCTCCGGCTTCTTCCCACTTCCCCAAGCCATGCGGGTTTGTAGCTGTCTGATTTCCCCCAGTGTGTAGGGAGTGAATGTGAAAGTGGAATAACATAGAACTATTGTGAGCAATGGTCATGGTGCACATGATGGCAACAGGGCCTGTTTCCCTGCTGTATCTCCAAACTAAACACAAACAACATCTATGCAGAAAGGGAAGATAATGGCATAGAATACTAAAGCTTGGTGAAAGAGGTGCATTTTGAGGAGCATTTAAAAAAAAGGTGTGAATGGCTAGCTTACACTTGGCATCAAAAGCAAAATCATCAAAATTATGGATGAAGATGAGATAATTGAAGGAATGCTCAAGGCTCGTGGGGCTGGAGGAGGTTACAGAGATAGTAGAATAAAGTAAAGTAAAGTATCCTTTATTGTCATTCAGACATTTCAGTCTGAACGAAATTGTAAACCTTGCAGTCATAACATAGAATAAAATAACAAAACACACACTTAACACAGTTTAACATCCACCACAGTGAGTCTACCAGGCACCTCCTCACTGTGATGGAAGGCAAAAGTCTTCAAGTCCTTGTCTCTTCCCTCCTTGTTCTTCCTCTGCGTTGAGGCGATCCAGGCTTCCAATGTTGGGACCCCGCCGGGTGATGGTAAGTCCAGCGACCGCATCCAAGCTCCGCGAACGGGCTGGTTCAAACTCGGGGCGGTCGAAGCTGCCGAAGCTGCCACCCTCCAGTCCAGTGGACGAAACTGTCGTTGCGGGAGAGAGGTGTAAGTTATGAATAATAATGGCTCTTTAAATATTGTGATGATAGTGGAAACATATTTAAGACAATTAAACATGGAATAAATAGAAATATAAGAATAAACAACATGTCATGAATGGTTTACATGTTATAGCAAGGTTAAAGAGGCACTGAAAAATTTGGAACACGAAGATTTATAAGGAAATCTGAACTGGCTGTTGATACCTGCTGCAAAAGATTAAATAGGCTGGGGCTCTTTCCTCCATTAATTAAACTGAGGAGTTAGCCTGCTAAAGGCCTATACAATAATTACAACTTTTGATAGGGTAGCTGTGGCAATGCATGTAGGAAAAACATAGTTGCTAGTTTCATAGTTGCGTGGTTATTCTTTATGACTTGCTGCCATGAAGAATAACGAGGCATAAAGCATATATATATGTATATACAGTATTAGAAGAAGACAGAAATAAAGACAGGACAGGAAGGAAGAGTGGTGTTATGTGTTTGAGGCTAGACCTTGAATAAGTCTTGAAATGTTGGGGACGTTGTAACAACTATAATAACTGCTGAATACTAGGAATCTGAAACAAGGTTGACTGTTCAGATCAAAAAGCTTCAAAAGGAAAACATGCGATACTAACATCATATATAACATGGTGAAATGATTATATTCCATGCCCACAAAACACAGTTGCTTACCAACCATAAATACTCCACACTGCTTTCCTCTTTCAAAGTAAGTGTATGAACATCTTTCACACATACACACAGACACTGAATATTCTAACTATCAAACAGTTTTCTCAATCACTTTGATCTCCCCACCTCTGTGCTGATCTCGGACTATGGATTAGTTTGTTGAACTTGAGAATGTGTGGCATCCTGCCTTAACTCAATACATTCCTGCAGTTCTTCCACAGGCACTGTCTACAAGAACATCAACATGTATTTTCTCAGTATCTTTGGATGTAAACTTTGCCTTAAATGCCCGATCTACAGAGAAACATTTAATGTTATTTCCAAAGGCCGCCAAATATTGTTTCAGACTACAGACCAGGACAATTCAAATTTTTACACAAAGTAGAACATTGAGACAGGCATGGGTCATTGACTCATGCAACACGGTAACAGGCCCTCGACCCAACTCATCCATACCAATTTAGGCTGGTCCGCTTTGCCTCCATTTGACCCATATCGCTCTCAACCTTTCTTAACCATGTACCTGTCCAAATGTCCCTTAAATGTTATTATTGTACTTGCCTCAACCACTTCCTCTGATAACTCGTCCAATATACCCACCACACTCCGAGAGAGAAAATTGATCCTCAGATTCTTGTTAAATCCTTTCCTTCTTACTTTAAGCATATTCTGTCTCATACTTAATTCTCCAACCTCGTGAGCATCTGTGTGAGTCTGATGAAGGGTCTCAACCCGAAACATCACCTATTCCTTTTCTACAGAGATGCTGCCTGGCCCGCTGAGTTACTCCAGCATTTTGTGTCAATCTCATGTGTGCATTTGTCCTATCTATATCCTTCCTGACTGTATACACCACTTTAGGATCTCTCTTCAGTCTCCAATCCTGTAAGGAATAAAGTTCTAGTCTGCCCAACCATGTCCTTGAACTAAATCCCTTGAATCCTGGCAAAAGGCTTGTAAATATTTTTTGCACTCTTTCCAGCTTAATGGCATGTTTTTTCTAGTAACCAAAACTAAACATTTCAAGTGGGGTTTGAGCAACATCTTGTACAACAGTCTTATTTCTTTAAAAACAGAGAAGCCTTCAATATATTGATTAATATTTCATACATTTCTGACGTACAGGTTATTTGCTTGAGAAAGTGTTTGGTCAATATGGCTGGCAGTGCACAAGGATGGTTATGCTACACCTGTAAAAGCCCTATCTCCAATCCAAATGTCCTGTCAAAGTTTGTCAGAGATTAAAACTGACACGTCTATTAAGAAATTGTAGTCTGAACCAAGTTGCTAACTATTATTAAACATTACTATCTAATTCCTTACACCCTTTAAAACATATATTTTTGTAGGAGGGATGAGAGGAAGTCCAATGGGTGAAACCAGGATTGAAATCAAACCTCCTGTCATTATGGTCAATTTCTCATTTTCCCAGAGGCACAGCACTGACAGCTGCCAAACCGCATTTGAGTGGAAATGCTCCCCATCTGCTGTTAAGATCACTTGTCGTACCTTCACCGAGTAAAAGTCTTGTCTGAATCTTCTCAAACACAGCACACCTGCAGTCGATTAGTGACGGCAGAGAGAAACACCTTCAACGGTTTAGTCCCATTTCAGATTCTTCATGTACTGCACAAGAAAGGGGAAAATTCCCAAAACAAAAATGCTATACAAACTGTTTGATTTGCCATGCGGACCAGAGCCCAGGAGGGAAATTTTGAACTTACTGTTTGAGTGTAAAGCATGGAAGATTGGTCGCGCGTTATAACCGTTGCCTGGGCCAGAATTTGTTCAAACAGGGTTTACGGAGCCTACTCACTGTTGAATGACAACTTTGACCTCAAGATGGTTCACCCTGTAAACTGCAAAAAGATGAAAGTTGTTATGAGAGCAGTGTAAGAATTTGGGAAAGACAATGAATAGTACTTACATTAAATATGTTCTAATGAAGTTTAAGCGGAACGGTGGTGCAGCGGTAGAGTTGCTGCCTTACAGTGAATGCAGCGCTGGAGACCCGGGTTCGATCCCGACTACGGGTGCTGTCTGTACGGGGTTTGTAGGTTCTCCCCATGACCTGCGAGGGTTTACTCCAAGATCTTCAATTTACTTTCACACACCAAAGACGTACAGATATGTATCTCTAAACTAAACTAAACTAAACTAAACTAATCTAAACTAAGTAGATATCATATCAAAAGTTCACAATAGGAGGAGCAAGGCAGGACCTGATGTGATCCAAGTGTTACAGCACCTCGTACAGTGTGAGTTTTCACTTTTCTCCACTTATGTTTCTCTTCTATCCCCACCCCACCCATATTTGTAAGTACGTCAGTGAAGGAATCCTGCCAGATGAAATTTGAAGTTTAACAGGATTATCATATCATAACATTTCAATGATTTGGATGAGAATATACTCAGCAAGATTAGCATGTTTGCAGATTATACAAAAATGGGTGATTTTGCAGATGTGAGGATGGTTGTGAAAAATTGCTGCAGGATCATGATCGATTGGCCAGGTGGACTGAGGAATGGTTGATGGAATTTAATGCAGAAAAATGTGAGGTTTTGCATTTTGGGAAGTCTAACACAGGCAGGACCTACACAGTGAATGGTAGGGTTCTGGGAAATGTTGTAGATCAAAGGGATCTAGGAGTGCAGGTGCAAGGTTCCTTGAAGGTGTAGTCGCAGGTAGATAGGGTGGTCAAAAAGGAGTTTGGCACATTGGCCTTCATCAGTCAGGGAATTGAGTATAGAAGTTGGGAGGTCATGTTTCCGTTGCATAAGACGTGGTGAGGCCACACTTGGACTATTATGTTCAGTTCTGGGCACCATGTTATAGGAAAGATGTTGTCAAGCTGGAAATTTTACAGAGAAGATTTACAAAGATGTTGCCAGGGCTAGAAGGTCTGAGCTATAGGGATAGGTTGAGAATGTTGAGTAGGTTGAGTAGGATTAGACTCTATTCCTTGGCGTGCAGGAGGCTGAGGGTGATCTTATTGAGATGTATAAAATCATGAGAGGAATAGATCGGGTAGATGCACAGAGTCTTTGCCCAGAGTAGGTGAATCAAGGACCAGAGGATGTAGGTTTAAGGTGAAGGGGAAAATATTTAATAGGAATCTTGAGGGGTAACTTTTTCACACAAAGGATGGTGGGTGTATGGAACAAGCTGCCAGAGGCAGGGACTATCCCAACATTTAAGAAACAGTTAGACAGGCACATGGCTAGGACTGGTTTGGAGGGATATGTATCAAACACGGCCAGGTGGGACTAGTGTAGCTGGGACATGTTGGCTGGTGTGGGCAAGTTAGGCTGAAGGGCCTGTTTCCACACTGTATCACTCATTGACTCTCTGACGAGGATTATTCTCCACTCTGGACATTTGCAAACAGCAATGTAATGCAGCAAAAGACAGATTTGTTTATTTCAATGCTTCTTTAGAATCACATGGCATGATAAGGCTATTAAACATTGCAATAATAGAAACATAGACATAGAAACATAGAAAATAGGTGCAGGAGTAGGCCATTCGGCCCTTCGAGCCTGCACCGCCATTCAATATACAATACAATACAATACAATACCTTTTATTTGTCATTTGAACCTCACATGAGGTTCAAACGAAATTTGGTTTCTGCAGCCATACAAAAAAAGAACCAAGACACACACCAACACAATTTAATTCACATAAACATCCACCACAGTGAATCTCCTCCTCACTGTGATGGAAGGCAAAGACTTGTCTCTCCCCTGCTCTCCATTCCTCTCCCGAAGTCGAGGTCAAAGCCCCCGGCGGGCGCTAGCAAGTCCGTGGCCACTCAAAGCCACGCCGGGCGATGTAGGGCCCTGCCCCGGGTCTTGATGTTGGAGCCCCCGGCGGGCGCTAGCAAGTCCGCGGCAATTTACAGCCGCGCTGGGCGTTGTAAGGCCCCCCCTCCAGGTCACTCTCAACCCCGCAATTCGGGCGGGAGAAGTCGCCGTTGCCGGTGCCCCGCAAAGCAGTCTCCCACCGGAGTCGGGTCGCAGCAGCTCGCCCCCGCAGCTCTCCACGCTCCGAAGCTGGCTAGCTCCACGGAGGTAGGTCCGTAGGTCCACAGGCTCCACAGCTCCACAGGCTCCACAGGCTCCACAGCTCCACGGAGGTAGGTCCACAGCTCCACAGGCTCCGTGACTTGAGCCCCCAGGTCGCTCCGGTTGGAGGCCGCTCCACGGCGCTAGGCCCCAACGGCAACGTTGACCCGACAGGGAAAAGGTCGGGTCTCCATGCAGGGATGAGATTTAAAAGTTTCCCCCACCCACCCCCCACCCCCCACCCCCCACTCATACACATTAAAAAACCCATTACAAACTAAACCCTCAACAGGACAAAAAAATAAAAAATACACAGACAGACTGCAGAGGCCGCTGCGACATCGGTCGCGCCGCCCACCCATCCAATACTGATCATCCAACTCAGTATCCTGTACCTGCCTTCTCTCCATACCCCCTGATCCCTTTAGACACAAGGGCCACATCTAACTCCCTCTTAAATATAGCCAATGAACTGGCCTCAACTACCTTCTGTGGCAGAGAATTCCACAGATTTACCATTCTCTGTGTGAAAAATGTTTTCCTCATCTCGGTCCTATAAGATTTCCCCCTTATCCTTAAACTGTGACCCCTTGTTCTGGACTTCCCCAACATCGGGAACAATCTTCCTGCATCTAGCCTGTCCAACCCCTTAAGAATTCTGTAAGTTTCTATAAGATCCCCCCTCAATCTTCTAAATTCTAGCGAGTACAAACCGAGTCTATCCAGTCTTTCTTCATAGGTTGCAAAGTGTGGAACTGTGGAGGTGATAATCATTATTTTGACCATCTCCATCAACTAGGATAGCTTTAAGCATAGCCCTTTGAAGCATCGGATTCCTCCAAAGGAATAAGTTTCTAAATTCACAAAAATGATCAAGCACATGTTGAAAGACATTGGCAAAAGCAGTGCCCATGTTAGTGCGGTCAGATGTCTATCCCTCTCTTCATCTTATTGCCAATGGGGATCATTATCCACCAGAAAATCGATGCATGGGCCTCTGCTAATTCAGGTACAGAACTAAAATTATAGCTTGCCGTCAGTAGTGATGGATTGCAATGTGATGATAATGTTCTTTGAGCTGGTTATGTGTAATTGAATGGAAAAAAGTCTTACATGGCTCAAATTGTATTTAAATACTATGACAGTAATTTGCATGTTCTATTTGCAGACAAGATTGTGAAATTAGAAGTTAGGTATGGTACTCCAAGTACAAATCATCATCTATTCTTGGTATCGTGTTCAAATGTCTCCAAATGTATTTCCAAATAAGAACTTAAAATACTTTTCAACATTTGAACTTCAAAGGTTCCAAAAGATAAAGTTGTGGAAATGCAAACAATAATTTCTGGTGAATTATTTCTGCATGAAAATTGCTCTTTAATTCTTTGCATTTGATCAACTACATGGATTACACATTTCTTCTTGCATTCAGGAAATGTCTTATAAACCTGGTATTGAAACAGCTTTACCTATAAATTGATTAATTCCTGAAAAGAGATGGCAAAAATTCTAACGTATGAATTAGCTTGAGTGGAAGCAGGCAGGGCTGTATCTTGAGCGTTCTTCCCCAATAACATTTGTGTGGCCAGATTTCTCCTGCTGTACACTGGCTAAGTACATCATCAGTACCCCACATTGGAATAAAATCAACAGATCAATTGTCAACTATGGATGGGAAATGCAATCTTAGCTTTGTATGGAGGATGCAACTTGAAAACAGTGCAAGGAAAAGAGTAAAAAAATAACCAGTACCTATCAGGAGGGATAAAGGTGGAAGGTCACTGGGCATATGATGGAAAAAAAGTGGGGATTTATAACTGCAGAAACAAATATCAGTCACAAAGCTTCAAGTAGCAAGACCCAATATGCTTGAATAACTCAATGGATCGGGCAGCATCTCTGTGGCACTTGGATAGATGATGTTTTGGGTTGGGACCATTCTTCAGACAA
This sequence comes from Amblyraja radiata, assembly GCF_010909765.2. Lineage (NCBI taxonomy): Eukaryota > Metazoa > Chordata > Chondrichthyes > Rajiformes > Rajidae > Amblyraja > Amblyraja radiata. Next base: position 67,981,268 of record NC_045956.1, read on the forward strand.
AGTTGGGGGAAGAAAGCTGGGGGTGGCACAAAGCTTGGCAAGTTATAAGTGGATACAAGTGGGGGGTGTTTTAATTGACAGGTGGCTAGGATGAGTGGCAATGGCTAGATGTGAAAAGGAGACAAAGGGTGTTGGATAGGAGAGAAGGGGAATGGAATGTGCAGCTAGAGGATATAGGTAGAAGGGGACAGGAGGGGGGGGGATTGTGAAGGGTTCATACCCCATGCTATGAACATTGAATTCTCCAATTTAAGATAACAAACCATCCCTCCCTCACTTTATTCCCTCTTTTCCCTGTGCCCCTCCTGGCAGCGTACCCATTTTCCCCACTATCCTGCCCCATTTCCCCTTCTCCATGTCCCCTTCCACCTATATCCCTTCCTCTAGCTTCACATTTCAATCCTCTTCTCTCCTTATCTTATACCATTTGTCTTTTTTATTAAACTCTCAAGCATTTGTCCACCCATCTGCTAATCAAAACCCTCCTCACCTGGATTCACCTTTCACCTGAATAAGAGTCTCGACCCGAGACACTCTGAAAAAGAGTCTCAACCTGAAACATCACCATTTCATCTCTCCAGAGATGCTGCCTGACCCGTTGAGTTACTCCAGCTTTTTGTGTCTAGCTTCACCTTTCACTTGCTAAGCTTTGTCCTGCCCCAACACTTTTCCAGCTTTTCCTCCCCCATTACTATTAGTCTGAAGAAGGATCCGAACCTGAAATATTGCCTACCCATATCCTGCCTGACCTGCTTACTCCAGCACTTTGTGTTTTGCTCACGATTCCAGCATACGCAATTCGTTGTTTCTCCACAAAGCTTCAAAGACCTGGATCCCATACTAGATGAAGTCCACCAACATCACATAAGTCCAAAAGACAGAGGAGCAGGATTAGGCCACTCGGCCTATTGAGTGGTCCACTATTCAATTATGGCTGATCTATTTTTCCTTCTCAACCCCAATCCTCTGCCTTCCCCCCGTAACCTTTGATGCCCTTACTAATTAAGAATCTATCAATCTCTGCTTTGAAAATACCTAATGACTTGGCCTCCACCACCATCTGTGGCAATGAATTCCACTGATTCACCACCCTCTGGCTGAAGAAATTCCTCCTCATCTCTATTCTAAAGGGACATCATTTTATTCTGAGGCAGTGCCGTTTGGTCATAGACTCTCCCACTAATGGAAACATCCTCTGCACATCCACTCATAGAGATTTGTCATGGTCAGTGAATGCATCCATGCTACCAACTTTATCATTAACCTCAGCGGATAATTATTTTATTACGCCCTTATCATCCAGTTACATAGTATATCTATCAATCAGGAATCAGGAATAATATTGAAGAACATCATCCTCACACAATTATCTTTATTGCAAGTCTTACTCATATCTCATGGACATTACACAGAGTAATATCTCATGACTGTTGTATCATACAAATAGACGGCACAGTGCTCACCGACACTTCATCGTGTATTGCTTTTCATGTTAACATGAAAAGCAATATCCAAAGCGATGAAGCTGTTTGCAATTCATATCTGTAGTTGGTCATTGATCTTCTGATTATATTCAGCAATTAATTCAGTGGCCCCACTAGGATCCATTCTCTCTTCCATTCTGTTTGTTCTTCATATGAGTAATTTTCTGTACATTCCATCATTCCTTTGCTGCTCGTTTGAATTTGGGTAAACACAGAAAATAGGTGCAGGAGGAGGCCATCTTCGAGCAAAGAGGGTAAATCTGAACTGAAATGTTAAAATATCAACTTTGCTGATGAGTTTGCAATGAAACAAATATGAACATGACCTTCCAGGCAAGTCCTTGTTGCTGCTATGGTAATACATTTACTCATTCCTTTACCCATTATAATAATTATAATAATAATGGATGGGATTTATATAGCGCCTTTCTAATACTCAAGGCGCTTTGATGGGTAATACAATTACTCCAGCATTTTGTGTCTATCTTAGATTTAAACCAACATCTGCAGTTCTTTCCGACACATGATAATACATTTGTTCTGTAATGCATTGAAGATGGCAAACAACAAACAATGAGCATCCTGACACCTGCATTGCACAGTAATTCCCCAAAATAACAGCTAGAACAATTGCAGCTTGAAATATCTCTCTCAATATTTTCATTCCAAAATTCTTAAGGGGTTGGACAGGCTAGATGCAGGAAGCTTGTTCCCGATGTTGGGGAAGTCCAGAACAAAGGGTCACAGTTTAAGGATAAAGGGGAAATCATTTGGGACCGAGATGAGGAACACCTTTTTTCACACAGAGAGTGGTGAATCTCTGGAATTCTCTCCCGCAGAGGGTAGTTGAGGCCGGTTCATTGGCTATATTTAAGAGGGAGTTAGATGTGGCCCTTGTGGCTAAAGGGATCAGGGGGTATGGAGAGAAGGCAGGTACAGGATACTGAGTTGGATGATCAGCCATGATCACATTGAATGGCGGTGCGGGCTCGAGGGGCCGAATGGCCTACTCCTGCACCTATTTTCTATGTTTCTATGTTTCTATATTTCTATCTACATGCTTTGAAAGGAAGAACAGACATACAGTTGTTAGTGCATGTGGCAGCGAGGGGTCAGTTCACTTTGGATTATTAGCACAATAGTACAAAGGGTTTCTGCGCCTAGAAGTCACAAACAGTGGGTGCAAAAATGAAGATGAAGACCTTTCAGCTGGTTTAAGTCATTGAAAAAAAACAGTTCTTTACAAATGCATAAGGTTCTTCTGTGCACACTGGAGTTTATTCCCATAAATGCTTTGTTCTAAGCAATGACACCTTAGTTTGACATATGGGTTTTAGAGACATTCTGTCTAGAAACAGGCCCTTCGCCCCACCAAGTCTAGGCCAGCCAGCAAGCATCCAATTACACCAATTACTGTATTCTCCCAATATTGCCATACCTCAATGTTTTCAAATCATCTGATTATCACATAACTCTCTCTTGAATCTTGGCTATAATAACAAGAACTTTGTGCATTTGATTGACATTTGTACAAACTGTTCTGAGATCTTTATTAACCTTCTACAAATGTAATTCCTAAAACAGTGCTTTATTTGCCTTTATTTTTGTTACAAGATCAAATTGAATTTTATATTAAAGAGCTCAATTCAATCAGCTGTAATATATAAATGTCCCTGTTGGAGTCATTTTAAACAGAAGAATTTTCTACTGAATAACATAATAATGATTTAATATGACATTTTAGCGTAAAGTACATCTGTCTTACATTTCCTCAGCATCCTTCACACCGCAGTGTCGTATTCAATGATCAAATTTGAACAAAACATTTAATATGATAATTCAAATATAATTATTTATCAATAGTACATGGAAATATCATACCTTAATATCAGCAGAATTATGTGTTCAAAGTTTGTTATTCAAATGATAAAAGACAGTGAAGAACAGTTTATTCAAACTAATTTGTAATCACATATAACTGCAGTTTTAATTAACAATCAAACCAATTTCAACAACAATCCCCGTCCATCTAAATCCCTTCCGTTGGCTTTATGTTTCACATCTCTTCTCTCCTTATCTTATAGTCTTTTGTCTTTTCACCTCTGGCCTATGTCCACCCATCTGCCAATTAAACCCCCCACATGTATATCCACCTATCATTTACCAGGCTTTGTCCTGCCCTTACCTCTCACCCAACTTTCCCCCTCCCACCACAATCATTCAAAGAACGATCCTGACTCGAAACATCGACTATTCTCCAGAGATATCCTCCAGAGATGTGGCCTGATCCATTGAATTGCTCAACAACTCTGTGGTTATTTCTAAGCAACTTATTACTTTTGGTCGAGTGGCTGTCTCTTTAGTCTAGTCTAAATAGTGTTAGTCTAGGCTGCCCCACCTACATTAGCATGAATACTGTTTGTTTCATTCACAAGTCTACATGTTTGAAATAAAAATCATGCCAAATCTTTCATGTACGGATAAAAGTCACATTTACTGTGCACAAATATTACTGCCAGGAATTATTTTAACAACATATTTCACAGTGGCCATGTTGGACGTTGGGAGCAGTAAGGGGTCCCAAACTGTAGTTCCTGTAACTCCCATCAAGCATGGCTGGCTGGCAAATGCTGGGGTGGGGAGTGGTGGAATGGGATAAGGCAGGGTAGAGTGAAAGTTATCACCATACAAATAGTCCTGCCGAGGCCATTCGTGGTGGCCATGCTTGAAAAAGGCTGAGCGGCAGTTTCCGACTGCAAACTTGGCATGCAAGCTTCAGGAACACACTTGAATCATCTGTACCAGCCATTTAGTATCCAAACAATCATACTTAATAACCCTGTTCAAAAATGTATTTTTATTGGGCCAGAAGGAACAAGAAGTTGTTTCTGAACTCTCCCACCCAGATGGTGCCATTTCTGGGCAATGTCTGGGCCATACCTTTTACATACAGCTGGTTGATCTGAGCATGTAATTAGCCATCAGCCAACTCGCATTTCTGATTCTCCGGACTAATTTTCCATGGGCATGGAGACCAGACAAAACGGGAAGCAAAGCCGAAGTCATAAAAATCAGTGCAGCTTGTCTCTGTCCAACAGCAATGGTGTGTCTGCTCCTCAGGTAAACTCAATCCTAGTTTTTCCAGGCTCATAATCATCCACATTTTTTAATTAATAAACATTGGGAACTACTTCAAACAAAAATAATTAAAATTTTCTTTAGGTTGTGAATATTTTTCCAATGAAGAAATACATCGAGCCAATTTTAAGTTCGAATATTTGGAATTTAACTTTTATCATTGGTTGCCCTAATATTATAGTGAGTGCGGAAACTGCCTACAAGGTTACAACTGAGGCTAGTTTTAATGCCATGTGATAATGTGAAGTAGGTGATAGGGAAATGACAGTCTTCCTTACATGTCTCCTGATTCTTGGAGTCCTCAATGGAAAATTAAAAAAAAACAAAGAGAGAGATTTGAAACAAGCAGTGATTACATGTCACTGTCACCCATCTTACATGAAGCACAATGTCAAATGTCACTGTACCTTAATTGGTACATGTGACAATAAACTGACCGTGAAACCTTGAAACCTTAAAACCTTGAAATTATTCCCATAATGCTAATATCAAATTTTGAACCCATTTACAGGTATCCTAGGGTTGAGACTTTGTATCAGTCTCAACCCTGAAATGTTGACCATCCTTTTGCCTCTATAGCTGCTGTTTGACCCACTGAGTACCTCCAACAACTCGTTTCTTGAGCTCTAGATTCTTTCACCTGCTGTTTCTGGTCTCTACTGTGGAAAATAGTATTCAGTCAGTTACATATATAATAGCGACTAGACATTAGAACCTAGAAAACAGTACAGGACAGGAACAGGCCCTTCAGCCCACAACCTTTATGCCAAACATAATGTCAAGACAAATTAATCTCATTCGTCTGCACATGATCCATATCCTTCCATTCCGTTTTTTGAGCTCCAGATTCCATTCCAGTTGGCAATCTAGAAGCTTTTTAAATACCACTATTGTATCTGCCTCCAACACCAACCCTGGCAGCGTATTCCAGGATCACACCTCCCTCTGTGTAAAAAAACTTGTCCTGCACATTTCCTTCAAGCATTACCCCTCTGTGCTTAAAGCTATGTCCTCTAGTCTTTGACATTTCCACCCTGGGAAAAATATTAGGACTGTCTAATGGTCTCTATAATGGAGAGTAAAACGGAGAGTAAAATATCAGGAATACCAGGCATCAGTGAGGTTTGGTAACGATGTCTCCACCTCATTGACCATCTACACAGGTGCACCTCAAGGCTGTGTTTTTAGTCTCTTGCTCTTCCCTCTTTATATGCATGATTGTGTGGCTAATCACAGTTACAATGCCTTCTATACACTCGCTGACAGCAGCACTGTTGTTGGCAGAATTACAGGTGGGGATGAGTTAGCATACAGGCGAGAAATAGAATAACTGATTGGTGCCAAATATAAGTCACTTGATCAATGAAAACAAGACTAAAGAACTAATCATTAACTTCATAAAGGAGAAGTTGGGAGATTATGTGCTCATTTTCATTGGTGGGTGGGCGGATAAAAGCGAGTTAGCCATTTCAATTCCTGAGTTATCTTGGATGACCTTGCGCCACACAGTGGCACAGCGGTAGAGTTGCGGCCTCATAGCACCCAGAGCCCTGGGTTCAATCTTGATTACAGGTGCTGTCTGTACAGAGTTTATACATTCTCTATGTGGGTTTTCTCCTGGCGCTACGGTTTCCTCCCACGCTCCAAAGACATGCAGGTTTGTACGTTAATTGACTTCTATGTTACCTTAGTGAGCAGGATAGAACTAGTGTATGGGTGATTGCTGGTCAGTGGGGACTTGATGGGCCAAAGTGCCTGTATCCATGCTGTCTTTAAACTAAACTAAACTAAACTAAACTAAACCTGTCCTGGGCTCAGCATATAGATGCAATCATAAGGATGCTTGCCAATGCCTCTTTGCCAATGAGGTTTAAAGAGATTTGGCACATCACTGGATACTCGAACAAACAGCTGGAAATGCATGAGAGAAAGTATCCTGACTGATTGCATAATGACCTGGTACACCAGTTCCAATGTACAAGAATGCAAGAGGCTGCAGAGACTAGTGGACCCATCCTTGTCTATCATGAGCACAGCCCTCCCCAGCAGCACAAGTATCTACATGATGTTGTGGTTCAAGAAGGCAGCATCCATCATCAAGAGTCCTCACCTTCTGGGTCATACTCTCTTCTTCATGCTACCATCGGGCAGGTGGTATAGAAGCCTGAAGTCCATGCTATCAGATTCAGGAACAGCTATTTTTGTACAACTGTCATGTTTTTGACCCGACGTGCACAACTAATCCTACTTTAGCAACGGAACACTATGGACTACCCCTTGCAGTACCTCAGAGATGTTTTCTAATTTCTTGTCCATAAGGTAGGGTACTGTCCAATTCACCTCTAGCCCATTGCGGATATTGGATTCTGTCTATGGAATTGTCGTGCTACAATGCCGAGAACTGTATTCTGCATCTTCCACTTTGGTCGACCTATGGTACATGAGTTTGACGATTGGATTTTTGTATAGTATCATCTGATCTGATTGGATAGCATGCAAAATAAAGCTTTTCGCTGTACCTCAGTACACGACAATAATAAACCTAAACCTAAACTTAACTGTGTTTTGCAATAATGCCTTTTTTTGGCAATATAATTTACTTGTCATTGCCTTGCTGAATTTTATGTATAACTTATGCTTTGTGTGTTGTTGTCTGAGTCTATGTGCCTGTCAGATACACAATGAACTGCAGAAGCTGGAATCTTGCTTGAAACACAAAGTGCTGGAGGAACTAAATATGTCAGGCAGCATCTGTGGAAGGAATGAATAAACATTTCGGGCAGAGGCCCTTATTCAGACTATGTACCTATGATTGTACCCGTTCCTGTCCCACTTACGTGACTTTTTCGGTGACTGCCGGCACCCATCATAAGTCATTACAGGTCGCCGAAAATTTTCAACGTGTTGAAAATCCAGCGGCGACCAGAACAAGGTACGACTCTTTGGGCGACTACTCACGACCATACAGGCTTCACCCCGTGACATGTCACCAGGGTGTCGCCTGTATGGTCGTGAATAGCCTCCTAGTCACCCAAAGAATCGTAGCGTCTTTCTGGTCTCGCTGAATTTTCAACATATTGAAATTTTTCGCCGACCCATGACGGGTGCCGGCAGTTGCCGAAAAAGTTGCGTAAGTGGAACAGGCCCTTTACTGTACTTGTGTATATGACAATAAACTTGACTTGACTTGAATCAGCATGCGAGCTTCTACACTAATTCTCCAATCTTCTTGTGTTAATGAGACTCTACATGGGAGCAGCCTCCCCTCTGTTAAACGAATGTACTGGAAGAAGAAGAACTGGAGTTTTAAACAGTTGCAGAGAAAGCAAACTCAGTCTGAAAGGAGAAATTAAGACTGAAATTTCAGGGGAACATTCCAAAGTCAGTGAAGCCCAGAGCACTTTCATCAGATAAGTTAATTTAACGAGAAAATTGGAAAGGTAAATGGGCAATTCTCAGAGCTAATCAAATATGGAAGAAAATTAAAGTCATTCTAAAAGACTAGAGAAGAATAAAACAGAGTTCCTACTTAACTGCCTAAATTTATCTTGCTGCAAGTCATTACCTGCAATGAGTTGCAAATACACCATCATTTTATAAGGCTTCTGAAGATACTTCAATGTATTAAGACATTAAAGTTGGTCAGCTTAGTATGCAATTAGGCTAAGATGGGATACAGATGACATTAGAGTCCACTTTTATTTTATCCTAATCAAACAACTAAGAAATTAAAAATGAAACCTGCCCCCAATATAGATCCAACCTTTTGCCAGCTAGGTTCAATGTTCGGCAAGATGGCTTTGATTTTTGTCTAGCGACTCAATCTAGGCTCCTATATCTGTGTACCAATTCAGGAGCATGGACCATGCAGGTGGTGTGATGAGGTGCATCTCCCATCCCACCAGCCAGCCATTGCAGTCACATCAAGCATAGCCCCATCAGGGGAATCAGCAACCTCCATTATGAGGGTTGCCAGAACTGACTGGTTTGATTTTCGTCATCTTTAGTTGATTATTATTGATGTTTTTCATTAATTCAGATGAGATAAAAGTGTGTTTGAAACCATTTTTTTAATTTTATATTTATCTCAAAAAGCCTGTTAATGATAATAACCTAGACTACACTTCTTCCCACCCTGCTTCCTGTAAAGTCTCTATCCCCTACTCCTAATTCCTCCGTCTACACCGCATCTGCGCCCAGGATGAGGTCTTCCATACTAGATCATCGGAGATGTCCTCATTCTTTAGGAAATGGGGGTTCCCCTCTTCCATTATAGATGAGGTTCTCACTAGGGTCTCCTCGATATCCCGCAGCCCCACTCTTGCTCCTCCTCCCCTTCATTTGCACCAAGGACTTTTGTTCGCTCATGTGTTCGCTCATGTCACTTTGCCACAGCCAGTGCCACATCTGTGCCTCTGCGGAGATCGTCTGCAGTGCATGCCTCTCCACCGCAAGTCAGTAGGTGGGCCATTGTCTGTACCTCTCCACAGTTGCACTTGTAAGAGTCTGAGAAGCCCCTCTTCTTCAGGTTGAGTCCGCAACATCCTATTCCAGTGCAGAGGCGGTTTAGGGCTTTCCAGGTAGTATAAGGCAGGTGGTGTCCTGGTGCCATCTGTTGTTTGGTTTTGGTGCCTGGCACGGTTGGCTCTTCTTCTCAAAGTCCCCCTTGTCCTCTCCTTCCACCCCATTAGCCGTCACATACAGCATATAATCCTCCAACACTTTCGCCACCTCCAAACGGATCCCACTACTGGCCACATCTTCCCATCTCCACACCTTCCTGCTTTCCACAGAGACCGTTCCCTCCACAACTCCCTGGTCCCTTCTCACCCAAACCGCTACCTCCCCAGGTAGTATCCCCTGCAACCACAGGTGATGCAGCACCTGTCCCTTTACTCCCCCTCGACTCCATCCAAAGACCCCAACAGTCTTTTCAGATGAGGCAGAGGTTCACTTGCACCTTCTCCAACCTCATCTACTGTATCCGCTGTTCCAGCTGTCAACTTCTGTACATCGGCAAGACCATGTGCAGGCTCGGCGATCGTTTCGCTAAACACCTCCGCTCAGTTTGCCTTAACCTACCTGATCTCTCGGTTGCTCAGCACTTTAACTCCCCCTCCCAATCTGACCTTTCTGTCCTGGGCCTCCTCCATTGTCAGAGTGAGGCCCAGCACAAATTGGAGGAACTGCACCTCATATTTCGCTTGGGTAGTTTACACCCCAGCGGCATGAACATTGACTTCTCTAACTTCAAATAGCCCTTGCTTTCCCTCTCTCCCCAATTCCCTCCCCTTTCCCAGTTCTCCCACCAGTCTTACTGTCTCCGACTACATTCTATCTCTGTCCTGCCCACTCACCTGACATCAGTCTGAAGAAGGATCTCAACCCAAAACGTCACTCATTCCTTCTCTCCAGAGATGCTGCCTGACCCGCTGAGTTACTCCAGCATTTTGTGCCTAACTTCGATTTAAACCGGCATCTGCAGTCCTTTCCGACACAGCCTGTTAATGAATAGTTTCAGTGGAGAACAATTCTAGTTTAGATTAGATTAGTTTAGAGATAGCACAAAAACAGGCAATTTGGCCCGCCGAATCCACGCCAACCAGCAATCCCTGTACATTAGCACTATCCTACACCCACACTGGGGATAATTTACAATTATATCAAGCCAATCAACCTACAAACCTGTACATCACAGTAGAAAGTGGGAGGAAACTGGAGATAATAGACGAAACCCACACAGGTCATGGGGAGAACGTACAAACTTCATACAGACAAGCCCCCGTGGTCAGGGTCGAACCCAGGTGTCTGGCGCTGTAAGGTAGCAACTCTACAACTGCACGACCGTGTCAATACTACTAACACCATAATGCCAGTTGTTACCAACTGATCTTAACTTTTAGGGTATGAGGTCATTCAGTGTAATTGAGAACATCATTAATATTAGTCAATCAGCTGTACAGTGGCAAGTCATTGATGAATTACCAGCGAAGTTATCCCATAAGATTTAAATTGATTAGCACAGTATGAAGAAGCAGCACAATGTAATCAAGTGACAGGATTTCCCCAGTTTCAAAGTGATATAAATGGCACTCTCTCAGATTTTGAATTTTGCAACCAATTCCCTCTCACCTGTGATTTGCTTCCTCCTGCCTCAAAATAGTAAGATTAAATGAGAACTTACCAGTTTGAAGTTTGATCTGTATTTTATGAGGAGTTACGATGAGGGATTACGTGAAGAGCCCGCTCAGCACGCATGCGCGGCATACTTCAAAGCAGCGGTGTGGAATCACAGATGGACACAGTTATTGAAGTAAACATAGTAAAGAAAAGGAGACATCAGTTTATCAGTTTGACCCATATTATTGAGGGTGGGAGCGGAGGGCACGTAATCCCTCATCGTAACTCCTCATAAAATACAGATCAAACTTCAAACTGGTAAGTTCTCGTTTAATCTTACTATTTTACTTCGGAGTCACGTGAGTGACTACGTGAAGACTTCAAAGCTCTGTGATTTCAAACCGTGTAACAGTTATTACTTCACTCACTGCCAAAATCCTTGAGGGAGGAAGTATGTTATCGTAATCAACCAATGAATCTGTTTGTAGAAAAAACACAATGGTATTTTTTAACAATGACAACAAAGAAATTAAATTGCTCCCCTGGGCTTAAATAAAATATTTGCAGCCTGTAAAAAAAAAAATTCTGCAAATAAAGAAGGTTTTGCCAACGGCTTATTATAAAATTTCGAAACGGTCTTTCCCCCGACCATCCTGCTGTAGCCAGGATGTGGTCTATAGGCACGTCCATTCTTTTAGCCGTCGACGTGGATGCTGCCCTGGTGGAGTGAGATTTGTACATGTTAGTGTTTATCCCAGCAGCTTTTAGCACCTGCTTGAGCCATCTCGAAATGGTTTTGCTCGTCACCCGACCATAAGGTTTTTTATGACTGACCCACAAGGCTTTTCATCTCCCTCGAATATTTTTGGTTGTGTCTATGTAGGATAGTAGGTGGGTCATGGCACATAACCGTGGTTCTGGCGGGTAAGCCCGGAATTCCACGACTGGATTAGGTGTTCCTGGTCTGCTCTGTTTGATCAGTCCCTGGATAACGACAGAGATCTGGTCTAGGAGCTGTGAGCATGCTGTCCAGTCGCAATAGGTGTAGTGACTGGACCCTCTGTGCAGATACAAGTGCCATCAACATGAGTGTTTTGAGCATAGATTGTTCCAGGTTGAGGGATCTGGCTGGTGGCCATCCCCTGAGGTACGTCAGGACCACACTGACATCCCATATATGGGTGTACCTTGGTCTAGGGGGTTAGAGTTGTAAATACCCTTCATTAGTTTGATCACCAGCGGGTGGGACCCCATGGCCTGTTGTCCTGGAGCTGGTTTTAAATAGACAGACAGGGCACTTCTAGCTGTGTTGATGGCTCTGTAGCTGAAGTCCTTCATCATGGTGAAGGTTCGCCAGGAATTCCAGTATGTTGGTAACTGTAGTGGTTGAGTAGGTGGTCCCTGTATCCAAGCAGTACTTCTCCCATTTTTTGAGGCTGGACAAGTGGATGTTCGGAGGGATGCTGACATGGTGGCGAAGGTTTGTTCTGATAATCCCAGTCCCAGAAGTGGTTTGTGCAGAATCTGCAACCCAGGAGTTTGATTTTTTCTGGGTCTGGTTCCCAAGCGACATACATAGGTACCTGCTGATTTAGCCTTGATGCAAATAAATCGATATCTGGCGTGCCATATTGCTTGATAACTTTTGCAAATTTTTTGGGGTTTAACATCCATTCGATGTTGTCATTAAATTTACGTGACCTGGTGTCTGCCACTGTATTTAGCTTACCTGGCAGGTAAGTTGCTGATAGCCAAATATGTCTTTCGACACACCATTGCCAAATTGTGTTGACCAACTTGTCGCATGATACCGATTTTATGCCGCCCATATGGTTAATGTAGGCCACCACCGTAGTATTATCTATTTATAACCGTACATGCAAGTGATGCATATTTGTGCATATGCTTTTAAACCATCAAAGTCACCCAACATCTCTAGATAATTAATGCCCAGTGTAAGTGGTAATGATGCCTCTGGGTTAGACCTGTGTTGGATATGGAGTTAGTTGCTCCCCAGCCTTGAACACTGGCATCTGTTTGGATAACTAACGTAGGGTTAGTGATGATAATAGGGCTGAAAACTATGCCAAACGTTTTTTGCCCACCACTGTAGTTCTGATATTGCTTCAGTGGTAACTTCATGACACGATCATAATGACCTGTATGTCGTTTTGGTGCCTGTACCTTTGCTCTTTGTAAGTTTTGACAGTGCAAAGGTCCGAATTGTGTAGCCGGAAATGCTGCTACCATTTTCCCAATTACTCTGCTACTTGTCGAATAGTTGGTCGTTTGTTCACCATTAAATTGATGCATGATTGAGCCAATTCAACTGATTTGTCTCTTGGCAATGTTACAGTCACGTAGACTGAATTAATTGTGAAGCCCAAGTAGTCCATGATTGTGGATGGCTTCAACTTAGATTTATCTGGATGTAAGACAATCCTAGGGTTTCGAACAACTGTTTGGTAGCTGATACAGCTAACATAGTCAATTCCATGGTCTTGCCTACTATTAAGATATCATCAAGATATGCCATGACAATATGTTTATGTCTTCTTAATATTGCCAGATTTTAGTATCTTGGTGAATATTCTTGGGCTGATGTGAACCCATTGGGTAACGCTTTAAACTGCCATAGCTGCCCCATCCAGGTAAATTTCAGGTATCTGCGATGATCCTTGTGAATGGTACTGAATAGTAAACATCTTTAAGATCAATGCTTGCCATGAAGTATCCTTTGGAAATTAGTTGTTTGGCCGTAACAACCGTTTCCATTTTGAAATGTATATACTTAACAAACATATTTAGTGAAGTGAAGTCAATGATGATGTGACATCCACCATCTTTTTTGGGTTTAGTGAATATATTCCAAGGGTTCATGTTTTGTTTTCCCATGATACCCTTTGTAATTAGTCTCACCAGTTCAGCTTGTCCCTCTCGTTTCTTTAACGGAGAGGGAAAATACCCTCTGGGGTGAATGTTGAACTGGTGGCAATTTTTCTAGTATGAATTGTATTTTGTATCCACTAATGCCATTGAGTATATACTGATCATGCGTGATAGACTCCCGTGCTTCTTAAAACAGTTGTAATCTCCCCCCTGTTAGTATTAAGCCCCTATTTTCTAAACGCTGGTAGGAACCAGACCCACATACCTCCATGGTTATGGGTATTCTTCTGTTTCCTGCCGGTCCAACGAGTCTTGCACGTTGTCTGACGTGGCGGTGATGTTGGGGGGTGGCGCATTTTCCATGGGGTCCTGGGGCCCTGGTCTAAAGAAGACTTCCGGGGATGGAATGCGGACCCCGAGCTTTCACCAGTCCCATATGGTAGACGTCGACTGATGGACGCGATGGGGTGCTGCTGCTTAGGAATGATTGTTTTTGGTTTGCTCGTCCTGGGGCCTGCCCTCATGAGACCGAAAGTTTTTTAAGGCCTCTTCCATATCCTTCATATGGTTTGTGAGGTTTTTGCCAAAGAGCAGTGGGTCTGGCTCAGTGGCTGGGGTATGCACAACCCCGCAAATTTAGGATTTTATGGCAGGTCTTATGATTTGTTTACGAAGGTTGTGGTCATCTCCGTATTTGTCCACGGAATGAGCAAACGATGTGATGGCTGACGTCAGGAGCCTGAGGATCCACTGCAGTTTTAGCTCCTGGTTCCGAATATTTGCCCCAACGTGCCCCCACTTTTGGCTGTTTACAGCCGGCACTTTAAGGGACTCACAGTTCTCTGGAGCTGTATACGCCTCATTGACCACCTCTCCTGTAGGGCCTGTTGGAGAGGTGGTCAATGCTGGCCCTAGTTTGGCCTTTAACGGCCTCCTGCACGTGGGGTTGCCACGTAGCGGTCCACCACACCTAGCAGCTCTTCCTGTTCCTGCACCCCTTGCATACTCCCGACATCTTCAGCCAGCTCCAAGCAGCTCAGGCGGTAGTCTCCCCTCCCCGTGCGGGTGGAGAGACGTCCCCGTCCGACTAGTCGGAAGCCACCGGCCGGACGCCTCTTCCGTGGCTTTACTTCCAGCCCGCTGCTCAGGCGCTAGCGGGCTGGGCTCGGCACAGTGTCGTGGATAGCGGAGCGCCCGGTAAGCGGTCCTACCGCCTTGTTGCTGCCCCCCCCAGATGGAACGCTCCTCCGTGGAGTCGAGCGGGGGACAGGTATGTCCAAGAGCCTTTCTTCTCTGCCTGAAAAGCAGAAGGCTCCCTGTGAAAGAAAACCCGACCTCAGAGCTTACCTGACGGTCCGTTCTTTCACCTGTAGCGGGAGCGCCTGACTCCCGATGTGGCCGCTGTTGCACTGCTGAACGTAATGCCGCGCATGCGTGCTGAGCGGGCTCTTCACGTAGTCACTCACGTGACTCCGAAGTAAAATTAACAGTTGAATACTCCACAACAAAGTAGAGGGGTTCCTCAGTGTGTCCAATACTAGATTTAATTTCCTTAGGAAAATTTAGTGGAATTTCCTTCCAAGGAATAAAGTCCTAGCCTGCCCAACCTCTCCCTGTAAATCAGCCCCCCATCCTGGCAATAATCCTTGAAAATCTCTGCACCCTTTCCAGTTTAATGACTTCCTACCTATAACAGCGAGATTAAAACTGAAAGTACTCATGACTTCCTACCTACAATAGCAAGATTAAAAATGAAAGTGTGGCCTCATCAACGTCTTGTACAACTGCAACATAACATCCAAACTTCGATACCCTGACTGAAAGAAGGGAAATGTACCAAAAGCCTTCCGGATCACCCTATTTAACCTGTGATACTATTTTCAAGGAACTATGTGCATGTACTCCTAGATCCTCTGCTCTACAACATTCCACAGGGCCCTACCATTCACTATGAAGGTCATGCCCTGGTTTGTCTTCCCATAATGCAACACCTCGCTCATATCTGCAGTAAGTTCCCTTAGCCATTCCTCAGGCCACTTGCCCAGCTGATCAACAGACACTCTCCCACCATGCTGACAATCCCAACCAGTCCTTGTCTATCCAAATGCATATACAGTAGATTTCATCCCTCAGAATCCTCTCCAATAACTTGCTCAACAGAGATGTTCAGCTCACTGGTCTATAGTTCCCAGGTTTTTCCTTGTGGCCCTTTTTAAATAAGGCACAACATTAGCCACCCTCCAGTTATCTGGCACCTCACCCATATCTAACAATGATTCATATATATAAGCCAGGCATCCTGCAATTTGGTCTCTAGCTTCCCACATCATCCTCAGATATATCTGATTAGACACAGAAGATTTATCTATCTTCATATGCCCAAGGACGTCCAGTATTTCCTTAATGGTAATACGGACTTGTCCTCAAGACATCCCCATTTACTGCCCCAAGTTCCCTTGCCTCCTTGGTTAAAAACATGGTTTTTCTCCATGATAAAAACAGGAAAGAAATACACATTGAAGACCATGCCTATCTCCCTCGGTTCAACACATAGGTGATTGCTTTGGTTTCTGAGGAGACCTATTCTCTCTCGTTACCCTTTTTCCCTTAATGTACATAAAATCTCTTTTGATTCTCCTTAATTTTACCTGCCAGAGCTATCTACTGCCCCCTTTTTGCCCTCCTGATTTCCTTGTCAAGCATGCTCCTCAGTCCCCTAAACTTCTCCAGGGAGACATTTGATCCCAGTTGCCAAAACCTTCCCATGCCTCCTACTTTTTCTTGACCAGCGCCTCAATTACTCTCATCTTCCAATGTTCCTTATCCCCACCTGCCGTGCCCTGCACTCTAACAGAAACATGCATGCATTGAACTCTCACCGTCACTTTTTTTTAAAGCACTCAATTTTCTAGTCATCCCTTAACCCACAAACAACTTACTCCAATCAACTTTAGCAAGTTGCTATGCTGCTTTCTAGAACTTAGAATATTGCACTCTGTTGTGCTCAGACTATCTTTAACGCAACCACTCTTCCAACTTCCTGTTCTTCCCATTGATGAAGCAGCTGGAGATGTTTGGGCTGAGGACACTTCCCTGAGGAATCTCTGCAGAGATGTCCTGTGGCTGAGATGTAAGTGTTAGTCATGATTCCAACCAATGGAGGCATTTCACCCCTGATTCCCTATGACTCCAGTTTAGCTAGAGCTCCTTGATGCATCATCGATTAAATGCTACCTTGATGTCAAGTTACTCTCACTTCACTTCAGAGTTCTATTTATTTTTGTGCTCTCAGTTTAAATGTTTTGTTTTACATGTCATGGGTTTTCAGACACAGAGCCTTTAGCTTTGACCTTTCATTATTTTTGTAACCTCCAGCCTTATTTGCTGATTTACTCTTGGTTTTGTAACTTTTATCTCTTCCTGTCACAGTCTGATTATCATTTTCCGTGTTAAAAGCTTTCTCTCCAGCCTTGCCTCTGCTCTTTGAATTACAGATCTTTGCATCTTTGATCCCTCAATACTTGGTTTAAAATCCACTCTCCTTCCCTCGTAACATTGCACACTGGTACATGGGTTACAGCGTGGTTCAGATGCCGAGTATTCCAACAGCACGCCTCCCATGTTCCAATATATTGATGATGGCGCTGCAATTTTACCGGACCATTCTTCAACCATGCATTCTTCCCATAACTTTATTTGTTCTGTGCCAATTTGCACAAAGGTCCAGTAATGATTCAGGTCTTTGAGATTCTGCTTCTTAATCTGGTGCCAACTGTGACTCCTAATGTAGACCCTGTAGAACCTTTGCTTTGATCCTACCTCTATCAATGATAAGAACAGACAACGATAATTGGATTCTCCTCTCTTCCACTCTGCTATTCCTCTCCATCCCTGATATCTGATGCCCTTGCATCGGGTCAACAACACATCCTTCCATACTTTTGCTCTTTGCACCAAAAAGCCGTGTCATTTCCTCTCACCATATTGTCACCTACTATATCTACTTTCTTGTTTGCTGCCGTAATGAATGTTTTTTTTAATGTCCAAATACCAGTGTCATAATCAGTTAGCTCATCCACCCTCATCCAAATGAGAGATTCCTAAATCCATTGGACAATTGTGAAGGCTGAAGATCCTGCATGAGCTCAGAAAAGGCAATCAGATTGGCCTGGAAGCATAGCCTTGGTATGCACTGCCTGAGGCCCACACACTGTGCATAGATGGCTACACATGACAGTATAGTACAACAGCAACACCTCCTGCAGACAGGCGATTGTGTCACTCTTCAATTTTAAACATGATCTCACATTTAATTTATCACGGTGAACCTCAGCTTGCTGATTAGAAAGACAAATGTTTCATGGGTAATGAATGTCAAAGATGATATGATCTCATAATTGAACTGATATCTGAAGAGGGATCAGTTTGGCTGGTTATGTTTGTTGTCTTTATGGTATTGTAATTCATTGGCAGTTAGCACTCGGCCTAGTATGTCAGCCCAATGGAAATGTCATGCTTCTGTTCGAAGCAAAAACTAGTCTATTGTTGAGGTAGAGCAAAAGGTTTGCATGGCTTGACTTTCAGATATTTGAAAACAGAACTAGCCAATTTAATAAAACGTGGGGCTGAAGATTGGGTCTTGTCAAAAAAACATAATTATGCAGAAATGTGCATAATTCTTGTTCATCATTCTTGTTCAAGTGTTATTACAACAAATTGCTTAAAATATCTTCCCATTTTCTATGGATAGTTCTATGCTCTATAAGCTGCAAAATTAAACTACATAGCTGGTACAAGATTAAGCAAATGGGCAAAACTGTGAAATTGTATTTTATAGTAGATAAATGTGAAGTTACTACATTGGAACTAAAAAAGATAGAATAGAATACTTATTAAAGTTGAGAGTTTGAAGAAGTGAAATTCCAAATAAATTTGGGAGTTCATGTGAGTAGATTACGAAAATGTTATAGACATATTAATCAAAACAACCAATGGGTTCCAGCTTTTATGTCAGTAAAGTATAAGCAGACAGAAATGATGTTGCAGCTAAACCAAGGTGTAATTAGCCCACAGCTGGCTTTCTGTGAGCTGTTCTGTGCATTTTAAGAAGTATATACTGACCTTGAAGAGTATGTGCGGCAGAGATATCAAGAAATTGCCTTAGCTCCAAGGTTAAGATGCAGGGAGAGATTACACAAAACTAAAATCAACACATTAACCTAGATTAAGACTGTGGAATGATCTGATTCAATTTCAAAATGTTAAGGGATCTAATAAGGTAAATAAAAAAATTAAGTTCTGCTTATTAGGGAGTCCAGAATCAGATCAAAGACATTAGAAATAGGTGTCTCCAGATGCAAAAGATGAGAAAAGATTGGAATTTTCTCTGCAAATAGCTATTAATAGTAGGACAATTTTAAATTATAAATATGCTTGACTGATTTTAGTTAAATAAAGATATTAAGAGATATGGATCAGAAGTGCATAAGTGAAGTTTGGTCAAAGATGATCCATAATTCCAGTAAATAGCAGAGACGGAGCCCCGCTCCCGGATGGCAGTCGCCATGGTGTATCCTCCTTGGAGAAGATTACACCAACTGTTCTTTCATTTTCTTGTAGATTTTATGTACAATGTCAATCCGACAGAATATTTTGAAACTGCTGGGTCTGGCTCCTTCCTGTGCTGCTACCAAACAAGCTGGAGGATTCCTGGGACCCCACCTCAAACAAGAATTCGTAATGCTGAACATACTGCAAATTCCTCTGCCACGCTTCGGGCTTATGGGGAAGTATGTATCGTTACTCAAACTCACTGTATCTAATGGGTGGCCTGCTAGCCCGTCCGGCGTGTGTGCAGTACAAATCCGCCTCACCTCCCTTTGTCTAACGAGCAACTTGACCCTGAGGTAACCATGTTTGTAAATAACAGGTCTTTGATCACTAACGTTGCGACTCCATATCCAGATGTCTCGCGTTTTATATTCCCTCCCACTGCTGGTCCTGCTGCTCCACTATCAGCGACCGTTTCCATTGCGGCCTCCCCGCCGCGTTTGGCACCTAGCTCGCCTATCTCACCAGCTCCCCGCCCTGTTGGGTCCCCATTCCCTCCCCGGTATCTTCTCCAGTGAAGGGAGGTGAGGCAGATTCGTACCGCACACGCGCCGGACGGGTTAGCAGGCCACCCATTAGATACGGTGATTTTGTGTAACATATATACATACATACTCCCCCACATGCGTAATTAACGTTCCGCCACCTATATTGCTCAGCCATGTTCCTGGAGTTGCTACCATTACAACGCCAGAGACCTGGGTTCGATTCTGACCATGGGGGCTTGTCTGTATGAAGTTTGTACGTTCTCCCCATGACCTGTGTGGGTTTCCTCTAGTATCTCCAGTTTCCTCCCACTTTCTACAGTGATGTACAGGTTTGTAGGTTAATTGGCTTGGTATAATTGTAATTTATCCCCAGTGTGTGTGTAGGATAGTGCTAATGTACAGGGATTGCTGGTTGGCGTGGACTCGGCAGGCCAAATTGCCTGTTTTTGTGCTATCTCTAAACTAATCTAATCTAAACTAGAATTGTTCTCCACTGAAACAATTCATTAACAGGCTGTATCGGAAAGGACTGCAGATGTCGGTTTAAATTGAAGGTAGGCACAAAATGCTGGAGTAACTCAGTGGGTCAGGCAGCATTTCTGGAGAGAAGGAATGGATGACGTTTTGGGTTGAGTCCCTTCTTCAGACTGATGTCAGGGGAGTGGGCAGGACAGAGATAGAATGTGTAATTATACATTTTTCTTATTAATAAAATACTCCTACCAAGTCAGAATATGGCATGATTGAAAGATTCTATAGCCTTTCAGTATATAGGAAAAGCTGGGTACAAATCAAGCTCATCCAATAACAAGTTATTGCTTATCTCTGCAGCATCAGCTATTTTTTAAATCTTGTCTTCTTTATGACCTTGAAAGAAGCACATGTTATTACTCAGGTTTCCATCTTAATGTCTTTATTAAAAAGACAACCTGTCCTCCATATCGTTTACCATATAATTTACAAAGTCATTCAGACTTGGCACCGAGCCATTCTTTTGTTCTACTAGACCATACATTCTTTATAGTAAGTTTCCATTAGTAAGAAGAACAACTCCATGTTGTATTTTGTGAATTCTATTAGATTTGATTGTAATGACTCTTTCACCACCAGCTTTCTGACTGCTAATACTTAAAATGTTAAAATTACTAATAAAACTTACTATAATAAAACTTATCTAAACTTACCTTTTTAATCAAATCTGCAAATCCATGCAAATGCTTATGTTAACTTTTATGTAATTGAGTGACGTTGCTTTTTTTTCATATGGCTGCATGGTAATTTGCATATCACTGTACCTTAATTGGAACATGTGACTATAAAAGACTTTTGAAACATTTGAAATGGGGCCTCAGTGAAATGGCCAGCTATATGGGGCATAATGTCGATGATACCAATATACAGTGCATACATAATGTATTCACACCCCTGCACTTTTTCTACATTTTGTTACGTTACAGCCTTATTTTTAAATGGATTAAATTCTTTTTTTTTAATCAACAATCTACACACAATACCGCAGAATGAAGAAGCAAAAACAGGTGTTTAGAACATTTTGCAAAGTAATTAAAAAGAAATAACTGAAATATCACATTTACATGAGTATTCAGACCCTTTGCTATGACACTCAAAATTGAGCTTAAGTTCATCCTGTCTCCATTGATTATCCTTGAGATGTTTCTACAACTTGATTGGAGTCCACCAGTGGTAAATTAAATTGATTGTACATGATTTGGAAAGGCACACACCTGTCTATGAGTGCAACAAAGGTAAAACAGTTATAATGGGTGACTTCAATCTACTATATAGATTGGGTGAATCAAATTGGCAGTGGTGCTGAGGAAGAGGATTTCTTGGAATGTATGCGGGATAGTTTTCTAAACCAACATGTAGAGGAACCAACGAGAGAGCAGGCTATTATGACTGGTTATTGAGTAATGAGGAAAGGTTAGTTAGCAGTCTTGTTGTGCATGGCCCCTTGGACAAGAGTGGCCATAATATGGTTGAGTTCTTCATTAGGATGGAGAGTGACATAGTTAATTCAGAAACAAGGGTTCTGAACTTAAAGAAAGGTAACTTTGAGGGTATGATATGTGAATTGGCCAAGATAGACTGGCAATTCATTCTTAATGGGTTGACGTTGGATATGCAATGGAAGGCATTTAAAGACCGCATGGATGAACTACAACAATTGTTCATCCCAGTTTGACAAAATAATAAATCAGGGAAGGTAATGCATCCATGGATAACAAGGGAAATAGAATCAAAACAAAAGATGAAGCATACAAATTAGCCAGAAAAAGCAGCCTACCAGAGGACTGGGAGAAATTCAGAGACCAGCAGAGGAGGACAAAGGCCTTAATTCATAAAGGGAAAATAGATTATGAAAGAAAACTGGCAGGGAATATAAAAACTGACTGCAAAAGCTTTTATAGATATGTGAAGAGAAAAAGATTGGTTAAAACAAATGTAGGTCCCTTGCAGTCAGAAACAGGTGAATTGATCATGGGAAACAAGGACATGGCAGACCAATTGAATAACTACTTTGGTTCTGTCTTCACTTAGGAAGACATAAATAATCTGCCGGAAATAGGAGGGGACCGGGGGTCAAATGAGATGGAGGAACTGAGTGAAATCCAGGTTAGTCGGGAAGTGGTGTTAGGTAAATTGAATGGATTAAAGGCCGAAAAATCCCCAGGGCCAGATAGGGTGCATCCCAGAGTGCTTAAGGAAGTAGCCCCAGAAATAGTGGATGCATTAGTGATAATTTTTCAAAACTCTTTAGATTCTGGAGTAGTTCCTGAGGATTGGAGGGTAGCTAATGCAACCCCACTTTTTAAAAAGGGAGGGAGAGAGAAAACGGGGAATTACAGACCAGTTAGTTTAACATCGGTCGGGGAAAATGCTAAAGTCAGTTAATAAAGATGGGATAGCAGCACATTTGGAAAGTGGTGAAATCATTGGACAAAGTCAGCATGGATTTATGAAAGGTAAATCATGTCTGACAAATCTTATAGAATTTTTCGAGGATGTAACTACTAGAGTGGATAAGGGAGAACCAGTGGATGTGTTATATCTGGACTTTCAGAAGGCTTTCGACAAGGTCCCACATAAGAGATTAGTATGCAAACTTAAAGCACACGGTATTGGGGGTTCAGTATTGATGTGGATAAAGAACTGGCTGGCAGACAGGAAGCAAAGAGCAGGAGTAAACGGGTCCTTTTCTCAATGGCAGGCAGTGACTAGTGGGGTACCGCAAGGCTCAGTGCTGGGACCCCAGCTATTTACAATATATATTACTGATTTGGACGATGGAATTGAATGCAACATCTCCAAGTTTGCGGATGACACGAAGCTGGGGGGCAGTGTTAGCTGTGAGGAGGGTGCTAGGAGGCTGCAAGGTGCGTTGGATAGGTTGGGTGAGTGGGCAAATGCATGGCAGATGCAGTCTAATGTGGATAAATGTGAGGTTATCCACTTTGGTGGCAAAAACAGGAAAGTAGACTATTATCTGAATGGTAGCCGATTAGGAAAAGGGGAGATGCAACGAGACCTGGGTGGCATGGTACACCAGTCATTGAAAGTAGGCATGCAGGTGCAGCAGGCAGTGAAGAAAACAAATGGTATGTTATCATTCATAGCAAAATGATTTGAGTATAGGAGCAGGGAGGTTCCACTGCAGTTGTACAGGGCCTTGGTGAGACCACACCTGGAGTATTGCATACAGTTTTGGCCTCCTAATCTGAGGAAAGACATTCTTGCCATAGAGGGAGTACAGAGAAGGTTCACCAGACTGACTCCTGGGATGGCAGAACTTTCATATGAAGAAAGACTGGATAGACTCGGCTTGTACTCGCAAGAATTTAGAAGATTGAGGGGGGATCTTATAGAAACGTACAAAATTCTTAAGGGGTTGGACAGGCTAGATGCAGGAAGATTGTTCCCGATGTTGGGAAAGTCCAGAACTAGGGGTCACAGTTTAAGGATAAGGGGGAAGTCTTTTAGGACCGAGATGAGAAAAACATTTTTCACACAGAGAGTGGTGAATCTGTGGAATTCTCTGCCACAGAAAGTAGTTGAGGCCAGTTCATTGACTATATTTAAGAGGGAGTTAGATGTGGCCCTTGTGGCTAAAGGGATCAGGGGGTATGGAGAGAAGGCAGGTACAGGATACTGAGTTGGATGATCAGCCATGATCATATTGAATGGCGGTGCAGGCTCGAAGGGCCGAATAGCCTACTCCTGCACCTATTTTCTATTTTTCTATGCTTCTATGTCCCACAGTTGACAGTGCATGTCAGAGCAAAAACCAAGCCATGAAGACAAAGGAATTGTCCGTAGTCCTCCGAAACAGGATTGTGTTGAGACACAGATCTGGTGAAGGATACAAAACAATTTCTGCAGCATTGCAGGTCCCGAAGAGCACAGTGGCCTCTGTCATTCTTAAATGTAAGAACTTTGGAACCACTAGAACTCTACATTGAGATGGCCACCCGGCCAAACTGAGCAATTGGGGGAGAAGGGCCTTGGTCAGGGAGTTGACCAAGAACCCGATGGTCACTCCGACAGCTCCAGTTCCTCTGTGGAGATGGGAGAACCTTCCAGAAGGACAACTATATCTGCAGCACTCCACCAATCAGGCTTTTATGGTAGACGGAAGCCGCTCCTCAATAAAAGGCCAATGACAGCCCGCTTTTTGCCAAAAGGAATGAGAAACAAGATTCTCTGGTCCGATGAAACCAAGATTGAACTCTTTGGCCTGAATGCCAAGCGTCACGTCCGGAGGAAACCAGGCACCACTCATCACCTGTCCAATACCATACCTACGGTGAAGCATGGTGGTGGCAGCATCATGCTGTGTGGATGTTTTTCAGCGGCAGGAACTGGGAGACTCGTCAGGATCAAGGGAAAGATGAATGGAGCAAAGTACAGAGAGATCCTGATAAAAACCTGCTCCAGAGCGTCCTGGACCTCAGACTGGGGCGGAGGTTCACCTTCCAACAGGACAACGACCCTAAGCACACAGCCAAGACAACGCAAGAGTGGCTTTGTGACAAATCTGTGAATGTCCTTGTATGGCCCAGCCAGAGCCCGGACTTGAACCCGATAGAATATCTCTGGAGGGACTTGAAAATAGCTGTGCATCGACACTCCCCATCCAACCTGACAGAGCTTGAGAGGATCTGCAGAGAAGAATGGGTAAATTACCCAAATACAGGTGTGCCAAGCTTGTAGCGTCATGCCCAAGAAGACTGTGGTTGTAATCACTGCCAAAGGTGCCTCAACAAAGTACTGAATAATGGGTCTGAATACTTATGTAGATGTGATATTTCAGTTATTTCTTTTAAATTATTTTAAACCTGTTTTTTTATTTATTATGGGATATTGTGTGTAGATTGATGATAAAAAATAAATGTAATCCATTTTAAAATAAGGCTGTAACGTAACTAAATGTGGAAAAAGTGAAGGGGTCTGAATACTTTCTGAATGGACTTTAATCAATCAAATCAGTTAATGCAACACACCCAATAAAGCCAAACTCAAGTACAATAGGTAGAGCAAACAGAACGATACTGAGTGCAGAATATTTTTCTCAGTATTGTAGCCAGTCTTATAGACAATGTCCAATGTCTGCAATCGGGTTGCGGTGAATCAGTACCCTAGTTTATTGATTGAGCATTCAGAAGCCTGATAACAGAGAGGAAGACGCTGAGGAACAGTCTCGACCTGAAACGTCATCCATTCCTTTTATTCAGAGATGCTGCCTGTTCTGCTGAGTTACTCCAGCATTTTGGTGTCTATTTTCGGAAGATGCTATTCCTGATTCTAGTGGTGTGTACTTTCAAGCTTATGTGGCATGACCAGAAAGAAGGCTTAATTCTACTCCTTTCAGTTATGAACTTATAACAGCGTTTAATCTTCTGGTGTTGCAGGAAACGTGCTGGTGGTAGTTTGGAAATTACTTCTTCAAACTACCACCAGTTGCAAACCCCAGCGACAGAATATGCGTCTGATGTTTGCTGACTACAGCGTACAGCTCCTCCAGTACTATTTGTTTATGGTCTTCATTATTGAATCAGTTCTGGCAGTGTGATGGAGGGTCTCGTCCCGAAACGTCACCCATTCCTTCTCTCCAGAGATGCTGTCCGGCCTGCTGAGTTGCTCCAGCTTTTTGTGTCTATCTTCGGTTTAAACCAGCATCTGCAGTTCCTTCTTACACATGGCCCTAATAAATACCTGTAGTAAGTGAAAATGGGCCTGTGACTTCTAGTTAGATATCCGGTGGCCAATGAAATATTATTTAAATAAAAATCCACATGTTATTTTTTATGGTACACGGGAAATTTTGTATCAATATTTCCTTTTTGGCAGCTAATCTCATCATGTGATTGTGAAATTAAAAGTTCAGCAAAGACGTATTTTTTCACTCAGCATGCTTTGTTAAGCTTCAGTCTGTCATTTTAAATCTCAATGAATTAAGAAGCAACAAAGAATATCTTTCTTCCTACCATGTAATTTGTTGAATATTATAAACCAGTCTAGCAACAAAAAGTAAGTTAATTATATTTATGAAATGACAGCCATCACTACAATGAAGATGTTTGTTCACACACTAAGCTTCAGTACTGTGTGAGGCAAACTGCCAAACGGTAAAATTCGATAGGGAACAAAGTATTTTTGCTTACCATAATTTATGATTCTTAGTAAACTTCATAAATAAAGTAAATGACTTTCTAAATATAATTCCACTTGATCAATGATGAATGCATTCAAACTTGATCAATGATGAATGCATTCAAACTCTATTGCTATATATATATATATATATATATATACTAGACTAAGTGGGACCTGTTGGGTCCCATGTGCACATGGGAGGGCTGGTCCCCCGACACAATATTCCACCTCTCCACCAATTCCAATATTGGTGGCCAGTGGGGGGGCTTTCTGGAGTGCTGGTATGGGTTCTTAGGGTGGCAGCTCAGTCCCTCAAGCCTGATCTGCTGGCAGCTCACTCACGGCTGGTGGGCTGGCAGTTGACTCATGACTATTCCTTGAAATTCCATTTCAACCTGGGTGCAAGTCCACCAAATTCAAATCCATGTTCCTACCATTTCAAGCAGGGTGCAAGGCCACCAAATTCAAGTTCAGTTTCTTACCACTATGAACAGGGTGCAAGGCCACCAAATTCAAGTGCAGTTTCCAACCACTTCAAGCAGGGTGCAAGGCCACCAAATTCAAGTGCAGTTTCATACCACTTCAAGCTGGATCCAAGGCCACCAAATACAAGTGCAGTTTCATACCACTTTCAGCAGGTTGCAAGGCCACCAAATTCAGTGCAGTTTCATTCCACTTCAAGCAGGGCCCAAGGCCACCAAATTCAAATGCAGCTTCATACCATTTCATGCAGGGTGAAACCACCATAAAACCGAGAGGCCCGAGAGCCGTTGGAGAGGTCGCAGAGGGAGGAGCTACACCCGAGCAGTAGGATTTAAAGAGGAGCGCGGGGCTTGCTTCTACAGAGGCCCGAGAGCCGTTGGAGAGGTCGCTGCAACGTTCCAAGTTCCACTTCAAAAACAAGTGGGTTTGAGGAAGCCGCTGATTGGTGGAAGCAGACAAGAGGGAGCAGCTGATTGGGAGTCAGATCCCTGCTGATTGTACTGTATTGTAGCAGTTTGTTTTGTATTGTATCCTAGGTAAGGGGAGTATGAGGGCCAGGGCAGTTTACTGTTCTGGATGTCAGATGTGGGAAGTCATGGAGACTGATAGCCCTCCAGACGTCCACATCTGTGCCAGGTGTATCGAGATGGGGCTCCTAAGGGACAGTATTAGGAACCTGGAGCAGCAGCTCGATGACCTCCGTCTGGTCAGGGAGAGCGAGGAAGTCATTGATAGGAGTTACAGGGAGGTGGTCACTCCAAGACCACAGGAGGCAGGCAAGTGGATCACGGTTGGGAGAGGCAAGGGGCACAGGCAGGGACTAGAGAGTACCCCGGTGGCTGTACACCTTGACAATAAGTACTCCTGTTTGAGCACTGTTGGGGGGGACAGCCTACCTGGGGGTAGCGACCGGCCGGGCCTCCGGTAAAGAGACCGGTCCTGTTGCTCAGAAGGGTAAGGAAAAGAAGAGGAGAGCAATACTAATAGGGGACTCTATAGTTAGGGGGTCAGACAGGCGATTCTGTGGACGCAGTCGGGAGATCCGGATGGTAGTTTGCCTCCCTGGTGCCAGGGTCTGTGATGTGTCTCAACGTGTCCAAGATATCCTGAAAGGGGAGGGAGAGGAGCCCGAGGTTGTGGTACATATAGGTACCAATGACATAGGTAAAAAAAGAGAAGAGGTCCTGAAAGGAGAATTTAGGGAGTTAGGAGGGGAGTTAAAGAGTAGGACAGCAAAGGTAACAATCTCGGGATTACTGCCTGTGCCACGCGACAGTGAGAGTAGGAATGGAGCAAGGTGGAGGATAAATGCGTGGCTGAAGGACTGGTGCAGAGGGCAGGGATTCAAATTTCTGGATCATTGGGACCTCTTTTGTGGAAGGTGCGACCTGTACAAAAAGGATGGGTTGCACTTGAACCTGAGGGGGACCGATATCCTGGCGGGGAGATCTGCAAAGGCTACTGGGGAGACTTTAAACTAGAATGGTTGGGGGGAGGGACTCAAATAGAGAAAGCTATTAGACAGTGTGTGAGGCAGGAGGCAGAGAAGGGAAGCATTCAGACCCAACAAGTAGGGGGGAAAGAAGAAAACAATAATAAACAGAGAATAAGAGGCGGTGGGATTCTTAAATGGGTGAGCAGAGAAACAGAGGGGTGTAAAATGCGGGCGGAAGCAATAGGTAGCAAGGTGAAAAGTAAAAGTGGCAGGCAGACAAATCCAGGGCAAAAATCAAAAAGGGCCACTTTTCAACATAATTGTATAAGGGGTAAGAGCGTTGTAAAAACAAGCCTGAAGGCTTTGTGTCTCAATGCAAGGAGCATTCGTAATAAGGTGGATGAGTTGAACGTGCAGATAGCTATTAATGATTATGATATAGTCGGGATCACGGAGACATGGCTCCAGGGTGACCAAGGCTGGGAGCTGAACATCCAGGGATATTCAATATTCAGGAGGGATAGAGAGAAAGGAAAAGGTGGTGGAGTAGCGTTGCTGGCTAGAGAGGAGATTAACGCAGTGGAAAGGAAGGACATTAGCTTGGAGGATGTGGAATCGGTATGGGTAGAACTGCGAAACACTAAGGGGCAGAAAACGCTGGTGGGTGTTGTGTACAGGTCACCTAGCAGTAGTAGTGAAGTTGGGGATGGCATCAAACAGGAAATTAGAAATGCGTGCAACAAAGGCAAAACAGTTATAATGGGTGACTTCAATCTACATATAGATTGGGTGAATCAAATTGGCAGGGGTGCTGAGGAAGAGGATTTCTTGGAATGTATGCGGGATAGTTATCTAAACCAACATGTAGAGGAACCAACGAGAGAGCAGGCTATTCTAGACTGGGAATTGAGTAATGAGGAAGGGTTAGTTAGCAGTCTTGTTGTGCGTGCCCCCTTGGGCAAGAGTGACCATAATATGGTTGAGTTCTTCATTAGGATGGAGAGTGACATTGTTAATTCAGAAACAACGGTTCTGAACTTAAAGAAAGGTAACTTTGAGGGTATGAGACGTGAATTGGCCAAGATTGACTGGCAATTAGTTCTAAAAGGGTTGACGGTGGATATGCAATGGAAGGTATTTAAAGACTGCATGGATGAACTACAAAAATTGTTCATCCCAAATTGGCAAAAGAATAAATCAGGGAAGGTAGTGCATCCGTGGATAACAAGGGAAATCAGGGATGGTATCAAAGCAAAAGATGATGCGTACAAATTAGCCAGAAAAAGCAGCATACCAGAGGACTGGGAGAAATTCAGAGACCAGCAGAGGAGGACAAAGGGCTTAATTAGGAAAGGGAAAATAGATTATGAAAGAAAACTGGCAGGGAACATAAAAACTGACTGCAAAAGTTTTTATAGATATGTGAAGAGAAAGAGATTAGTTAAAACAAATGTAGGTCCCTTGCAGTCAGAAACAGGTGAGTTGATCATGGGGAACAAGGATATAGCGGACCAATTGAATAAATACTTTGGTTCCGTCTTCACTAAGGAAGACATAAATAATCTGCCGGAAATAGCAGGGGACCGCGGGTCAAAGGAGATAGAGGAACTGAGTGAAATCCAGGTTAGTCGGGAAGTGGTGTTGGTAAATTGAATGGATTAAAGGCCGATAAATCACCAGGGCCAGATAGGCTGCATCCCAGAGTACTTAAGGAAGTAGCTCCAGAAATAGTGGATGCATTAGTGATAATTTTTCAAAACTCTTTAGATTCTGGAGTAGTTCCTGAGGATTGGAGGGTAGCAAACGTAACCCCACTTTTTAAGAAGGGAGGGAGAGAGAGAAAACGGGGAATTACAGACCAGTTAGTCTAACATCGGTAGTGGGGAAACTGCTAGAGTCAGTTATTAAAGATGGGATAGCAGCACATTTGGAAAGTGGTGAAATCATTGGACAAAGTCAGCATGGGTTTACGAAAGGTAAATCATGTCTGACGAATCTTATAGAATTTTTCGAGGATGTAACTAGTAGAGTGGATAGGGGAGAACCAGTGGATGTTGTATCTGGACTTTCAGAAGGCTTTCGACAAGGTCCCACATAAGAGATTAGTATACAAACTTAAATCACACGGTATTGGGGGTTCAGTATTGATGTGGATAGAGAACTGGCTGGCAAACAGGAAGCAAAGAGTAGGAGTAAACGGGTCCTTTTCACAATGGCAGGCAGTGACTAGTGGGGTACCGCAAGGCTCAGTGCTGGGACCCCAGCTATTTACAATTTATATTAATGATCTGGATGAGGGAATTGAAGGCAACATCTCCAAGTTTGCGGATGACACTAAGCTGGGGGGCAGTGTTAGCTGTGAGAAGGATGCTAGGAGACTGCAAGCTGACTTGGATAGGCTGGGTGAGTGGGCAAATGTTTGGCAGATGCAGTATAATGTGGATAAATGTGAGGTTATCCACTTTGGTGGCAAAAACAGGAAAGCAGACTATTATCTAAATGGTGGCCGATTAGGAAAAGGGGAGACGCAGCGAGACCTGGGTGTCATGATACACCAGTCATTGAAAGTAGGCATGCAGGTGCAGCAGGCAGTGAAGAAAGCGAATGGTATGTTAGCTTTCATAGCAAAAGGATTTGAGTATAGGAGCAGGGAGGTTCTACTGCAGTTGTACAGCGTCTTGGTGAGACCACACCTGGAGTATTGCGTACAGATTTGGTATCCAAATCTGAGGAAGGACATTATAGCCATAGAGGGAGTGCAGAGAAGGTTCACCAGACTGATTCCTGGGATGTCAGGACTTTCATATGAAGAAAGACTGGATAGACTTGGCTTATACTCGCTAGAATTTAGGAGATTGAGAGGGGATCTTATAGAAACGTACAAAATTCTTATGGGGTTGGACAGGCTAGATGCAGGAAGATTGTTCCCGATGTTGGGGCAGTCCAGGACAAGGGGTCACAGCTTAAGGATAAGGGGGAAATCCTTTAGGACCGAGATGAGAAGAAACTTTTTCACACAGAGAGTGGTGAATCTCTGGAACTCTCTGCCACAGAGGGTAGTTGAGGCCAGTTCATTGGCTATATTTAAGAGGGAGTTAGATGTGGCCCTTGTGGCTAAAGGGATCAGGGGGTATGGAGAGAATGCAGGTACGGGATACTGAGTTGGATGATCAGCCATGATCATATTGAATGGCGGTGCAGGCTCGAAGGGCCGAATGGCCTACTCCTGCACCTATTTTCTATGTATCTATGTATCTATGTACAACCACACAAAACACCAAACTCACAGTTCAGTAGACATTCAGTGTGTTCAGTTGATTCACAGCTCAGACAGTCATGACCTCTCCCTCCCCCATCATGCAGAGACTGAGCCACACCCCCTCCCACCAGTAAAGGTGTGGCTTTCAGGGCGTGATTGACAGGAGAGAGATTCTCAACATTTTTTAAACACTAATAACACTTTTAATTTTCATTGATGGGAAGAATTCTCTGCACCTGCTCAGCGGAGGGGGGACTGAGTAAGATGGCCAAAAATCACAGCCGTAAGTGTAGTGTTTTATCTAAAATCAATATACAGTGCAAAAAGGAATTAAGTGCATTTGCAGTAGTGCCTTTTAACTACAAGCCAAAGCACCCAAGCCGCCATTTGCAGTAAGTAGTGCCTGTCAACTTCAAGCCAAAGCACTCAAGCCACCATTTGCAGTAAGTAGTGCCTATCAACTTCAAGCCAAAGCACCCAAGCCACCATTTGCAGTAAGTAGTGCCTTTCAACTTCAAGCCAAAGCACCCAAGTCACCATTTACAGTAAGTAGTGCCTTTCAACTTCATGCCAAAGAACCCAAGTCACCATTTGCAGTAAATAGTGCCTTTCAACTTCAAGCCAAAGCACCCAAGCCACCATTTGCAGTAAGTAATGCCTTTCAACTTCAAGCCAAAGCACCCAAGCCACCATTTGCAGTAAGTAGTACCTTTCAACTTCATGCCACCATTTGCAGTAAATGGTGCCTTTCAACTTCAAGCCAAAGCTCCCAAGCCACCAATTGCAGTAAGTAGTGCCTTTCAACCCCATGCCACCATTTGTAGTAAGTAGTGCCTTTCAACTTCGCCAAAAGACCCAAGCCACCATTAGCAGTAAGGTGCCTTTTAACTTCAATCCAAATCACCCAAGCCATCATTTGCAGTAAGTAGTGCCTTTCAACTTCAAGCCAAACCACCCAAGCCACCATTTGCAGTAAGTAGTGCCTTTAAACTTCAAGCAAAGTACCCAAGCCACCATTTGCAATAGGTAGTGCCTTTCAACCTCAAGCCAACGCACCCAAGCCACCATTTGCAATAGGTAGTGCCTTTCAACGTCAAGCCAAAGCACCCAAGCCACCGTTTGCAGTAAGTAGTGCCTTTCAACTTCAAGCCAAAGCACCCAAGCCACCATTTGCAGTAAGTAGTGCCTTTTAACTTCAAGCCACCATTTGCAGTAAGTAGTGCCTTTCAACTTTAAACCAAAGCTCCCAAGCCACCATTTGCAGTAAGTAGTGCCTTTCAACTATAAACCAAAGCTCCCAAGCCACCATTTGCAGTAAGTAGTGCCTTTCAACTTCAAGTCAAAGCACCCCAGCCACCATTTGCAGTAAGTAGTGCCTTTCAACTTCAAGCCAAAGCACCCAAACAACCATTTGCAGGCAGTGCATTTTTACTTCAAACAAACCATATTTTCATTTTCAAGCCACATTAAGGGTACTCACAGTTGTGTAGACATTTGTTTGGTGTTGGTCAGAGCTCAGAATGACGTGACCCTTGGCTTCATCCATCTTGCAGACTGAGTGAGGAACACCACTTCCTGGTTTTATAGTCCCTCCCCCTCCCTCCAGCAGGGGCAGCAGAGAGAATGGTGATTTTTTTTAAACTTCAAGCCAAAGCTCCCAAGGCACCATTTGCAGTAAGTAGTGCCTTTCAACTTTAAACCAAAGCTCCCAAGCCACCATTTGCAGTAAATAGTGCATTTCAACTTCAAGCCAAAGCATCCAAGCCACCATTTGCAGTAAGTAGTGCCTTTCAACTTCAAGCAAAGCACCCAAGCCACCATTTGCAGTAGGTAGTGCCTTTAAACTTCAAGCCAAAGTTTCCAAGCCACCATTTGCAGTAAGTAGTGCATTTCAACTTTAAAACAAAGCTCCCAAGCCACCATTTGCAGTAAATAGTGCATTTCAACCTCAAGCTAAAGCACCTAAACCACCATTTACAGTAAGTAGTGCCTTTCAACTACTTATAGAAACATAGAAACATAGAAATTAGGTGCAGTAGTAGGCCATTCGGTCCTTCGAGCCTGCACCGCCATTCAATATGATCATGGCTGATCATCCAACTCAGTATCCCGTACCTGCCTTCTCTCCATACCCTCTGATCCCCTGAGCCACAAGGGCCACATCTAACTCCCTCTTAAATATAGCCAATGAACTGGCCTCGACTACCCTCTGTGGCAGGGAGTTCCAGAGATTCACCACTCTCTGCGTGAAAAAAGTTCTTCTCATCTCGGTTTTAAAGGATTTCCCCCTTATCCTTAAGCTGTGACCCCTTGTCCTGGACTTCCCCAACATCGGGAGCAATCTTCCTGAATCTAGCCTGTCCAACCCCTTAAGAATTTTGTAAGTTTCTATAAGATCCCCTCTCAATCTCCTAAATTCTAGAGAGTATAAACCAAGTCTATCCAGTCTTTCTTCATAAGACAGTCCTGACATCCCAGGAATCAGTCTGGTGAACCTTCTCTGCACTCCCTCTATGGCAATAATGTCCTTCCTCAGATTTGGAGACCAAAACTGTACGCAATACTCCAGGTGTGGTCTCACCAAGACCCTGTACAACTGCAGTAGAACCTCCCTGCTCCTATACTCAAATCCTTTTGCTATGAAAGCTAACATACCATTCGCTTTCTTCACTGCCTGCTGCACCTGCATGCCCTACTTTCAATGACTGGTGTACCATGACACCCAGGTCTCGCTGCATCTCCCCTTTTCCTAGTCGGCCACCATTTAGATAATAGTCTGCTTTCCTGTTTTTGCCACCAAAATGGATAACCTCACATTTATCCACATTATACTGCATCTGCCAAACATTTGCCCACTCACCCAGCCTATCCAAGTCACCTTGCAGTCTCCTAGCATCCTCCTCACAGCTAACACTGCCCCCCAGCTTAGTGTCATCCGCAAACTTGGAGATATTGCCTTCAATTCCCTCATCCAGATCATTAATATATATTGTAAATAGCTGGGGTCCCAGCACTGAGCCTTGCGGTACCCCACTAGTCACTGCCTGCCATTGTGAAAAGGACCCGTTTACTCCTACTCTTTGCTTCCTGTTTGCCAGCCAGTTCTCTATCCACATCAATACTGAACCCCCAATGCCAGTGTGCTTTAAGTTTGTAAACTAATCTCTTATGTGGGACCTTGTCGAAAGCCTTCTGGAAGTCCAGATACACCACATCCACTGGTTCTCCCCTATCCACGCTACTAGTTACATCCTCGAAAAATTCTATAAGATTCGTCAGACATGATTTAACTTTTGTAAATCCATGCTGACTTTGTCCAATGATTTCACCACTTTCCAAATGTGCTGCTATCCCATCTTTAATAACTGACTCTAGCAGTTTCCCCACTACCGATGTTAGACTAACTGGTCTGTAATTCCCCGTTTTCTCTCTCCCTCCCTTCTTAAAAAGTGGGGTTACGTTTGCTACCCGCCAATCCTCAGGAACTACTCCAGAATCTAAAGAGTTTTGAAAGATTATTACTAATGCATCCACTATTTCTGGAGCTACTTCCTTAAGTACTCTGGGATGCAGCCTATCTGGCCCTGGGGATTTATCGGCCTTTAATCCATTTAATTTACCCAACACCACTTCCCGGCTAACCTGGATTTCACTCAATTCCTCCAACTCCTTTGACCCGCGGTCCCCTGCTATTTCCGGCAGATTATTTATGTCTTCCTTAGTGAAGACGGAACCAAAGTAGTTATTCAATTGGTCCGCCATATCCTTGTTCCCCATGATCAACTCACCTGTTTCTGACTGCAAGGGACCTACATTTGTTTTAACTAATCTCTTTCTTTTCACATATCTATAAAAACTTTTGCAGTCAGTTTTTATGTTCCCTGCCAGTTTTCTTTCATAATCTATTTTTCCTTTCCTAATTAAGCCCTTTGTCCTCCTCTGCTGGTCTCTGAATTTCTCCCAGTCCTCCGGTATGCTGCTTTTTCTGGCTAATTTGTACGCATCATCCTTCGCTTTGATACTATCCCTGATTTCCCTTGTTATCCACGGATGCACTACCTTCCCTGATTTATTCTTTTGCCAAACTGGGATGAACAATTTTTGTAGTTCATCCATGCAGTCTTTAAATGTCTTCCATTGCATATCCACCGTCAACCCTTTAGAATTAATTGCCAGTCAATCTTGGCCAATTCACGTCTCATACCCTCAAAGTTACCTTTCTTTAAGTTCAGAACCATTGTTTCTGAATTAACAATGTCACTCTCCATCCTAATGAAGAACTCAACCATATTATGGTCACTCTTGCCCAAGGGGGCACGTACAACAAGACTGCTAACTAACCCTTCCTCATTACTCAATACCCAGTCTAAAATAGCCTGCTCTCTCGTTGGTTCCTCTACATGTTGATTTAGATAACTATCCCGCATACATTCCAAAAAATCCTCTTCCTCAGCACCCCTGCCAATTTGATTCACCCAATCTATATGTAGATTGAAGTCACCCATTATAACGGTTTTGCCTTTGTCGCACGCATTTCTAATTTCCTGTTTGATAACATCTCCAACTTCACTACTACTGTTAGGTGGCCTGTACACAACACCCACCAGCGTTTTCTGCCCC
This sequence comes from Amblyraja radiata, assembly GCF_010909765.2. Lineage (NCBI taxonomy): Eukaryota > Metazoa > Chordata > Chondrichthyes > Rajiformes > Rajidae > Amblyraja > Amblyraja radiata. Next base: position 68,017,469 of record NC_045956.1, read on the forward strand.
TTAGTGTGTCGCAGCTCTACCCATACCGATTCCACATCCTGCAAACTAATGTCCTTCCTTTCCATTGCGTTAATCTCCTCTCTAATCAGCAACGCTACCCCACCTCCTTTTCCTTTCCCTCTATCCCTCCTGAATATTGAATATCCCTGGATGTTCAGCTCCCAGCCTTGGTCACACTGGAGCCATGTCTCCGTGATCCCAACTATATCATAGTCATTAATAGCTATCTGCACATTCAACTCATCCACCTTATTACGAATGCTCCTTGCATTGAGACACAAAGCCTTCAGGCTTGTTTTTACAACACTCTTACCCCTTATACAATTTTGTTGAAAAGTGGCCCTTTTTGATTTTTGCCCTGGATTTTCCGGCCTGCCACTTTTACTTTTCACCTTGCTACCTATTGCTTCTACCCTCATTTTACACCCCTCTGTCTCTACGCTCACACATTTAAGAAACCCTTTCCCTTTAACTCCATCCTCCACTAGCCCATTCGACACCCCACCCCCCTTATTCAGTTTAAAACCACCCGTGTAGCAGTGGCAAACCTGCCTGCCAGAATGCTGGTCCCACACCTGTTAAGATGCAATCCGTCCCTTTTGTACAGTTCCCCCTTACCCCAAAACAGATCCCAGTGATCTAAGAATCTAAATCCCTGCCCCGTGCACCAGTTCCTCAGCCACACGTTCAGGTCCCGTATCTCCCTGTTCCTGCTCTCGCCAGCACGAGGAACTGGAAGCAAACCGGAGATAACAACCCTGGAGGTCCTGCTTTTCAGCATTTTTCCGAGCTCTCTAAAGTCACGCTGCAGAATATTCATCCCCTTCTTTCCGACATCGTTTGTGCCGACATGCACTACCACTTCCGGATGTTCACCTTCACCCTTGAGGATTTTCTGCACTCTGTCCGTGACATCCTGGATCCTGGCACCAGGAAGGCAGCACACCATCCTCGCATCCCGTCTGTTGCCGCAGAAACCCCTGTCCGTACCTCTCACAATGGAGTCTCCTACTACAATGGCGTTGCCTGCCTTAGGCCTTTTTGGTTTTGGCTCAACAGCCCTATTCGCATCACAAGCCAGTCCGCCGCCCAATGTAAACACCTCTTCTGTCCCGACAGCTTCTAAGTGGGTGAACCTGTTCACAAGAGGTACAACACCCGGGGACGTTGGCATTCCATGCTTCCCTCTCGTTCTCACTGTCTCCCACCTTCTCTCTTCCAGTACCTTAGGTGTAACAATCGTACTGTAGGACTTGTCGAGGAACGACTCCGTTTCTCGGACGAACCGGAGGTCATCCACTTGCTTCTTCAGTTCCCCAACACGGCCCTTCAGGAGCTCTACCTGGATGCACTTCTCGCATTTGAAGCAGCCAGAGGCACCAGCGGTGTCCTTGACCTCCCACATACTGCAAGCATCGCACTGAATCAGCTTGCCTGACATCTCCTTCTTTCGTCTCTCCCTCTGCAGTGTTTTGCGTAGTCTCCTCTCCTCAGCCTCCTCTCCGAAGACTCTCGAGCCAAAGACTCACACTTTACTCACAGGGCACTTCCCTCACAAGGCCGCTCACTCACTGCCGCTCCCTAAGAGCAGTCTTACTTAAATTGACTGATAAATTGCCTGATTTACCAATTTACAAACCAAATTCCTCAGTTTTCAATTGTTTTCCCAGCACCGACTCACTTCTCTCCTCCCACTTGGGCTAGAGCCAATCAGTCGTATCTCTTGCTAAGCTCCTCCTGCTGCTGTTGTTGCTCCCAAAGCTACAGCAGTTCTGAGCCACATACTTGCCACCATTTGCAGTAAGTAGTGCCTTTCAACTTCAAGCCAAAGCACCCAAGTCACCATTTGCTATTAGTGCCTTTCAATTTCAAGCAATGCACCCAAGCCACCATTTGCAGTAAGTAGTGCCTTTCAACTTCAAGCCGAAGCACCCAAGCCACCATTTGTATTAAGTAGTGCCTTTCAGTGTTATTCAGAGCTCAGAGAGACGTGACCCTCGGCTTCATCCATCTTGCAGAGAATGCAAATGTCTATAGATCTATATTACTAAATCTCTGATCTTGACCACTTTTGGCCCACTGTGCTGCGATTTCCGACAGAACGCCGCTACCTTTGGCCGTTATTTTTGGCCACCTAGCTCAGAGCCCCTCTCTGCCTTAAGGGTGTGGAGGATTTTTCCCATCGATGAAAAATCAGATATTAATGTTTTTAAAACATTGACCATTCCCTCTGCTGCCCCTGTTGGAGGGAGGGGGAGGGACTATCAAACCAGGAAGTGGTGTGCCTCATTTAATCTCTGCAAGATGGATGAAGCCAAGGGTCACGTCTCTCTGAGCTCTGAATAACACTGAACAAATGTCTACACCACTGCGAGTACTCTTAATGTGGTTTGAAAATGAAAATATGGTTTGTTTGAAGTAAAAAGGCACTACTGACTGCAAATGGTGGCTTGGGAGCTTTGGTTTAAAGTTGAAAGGCACTACTTACTGCAAATGGTGGCTTGGGTGCTTTGGCTTGAAGTTGAAAGGCACTAATTACTGCAAATGGTGGCAGGTGATTTCGCTTGAAGTTGAAAGGCACTAATTACTGCAAATGGTGGTGGGTGCTTTGGCTTGAAGTTGAAAGGCACTTCTTACTGCAAATGGTGGCTTGGGTGCTTTGGCTTGAAGTTGAAAGGCAGTACTTACTGCAAATTGTGGCATGCAGTTGAAAGGCACTACTTACTGCAAATGGTGGCTTGGGTGTTTTGCTTGAAGTTGAAAGGCACTACTTACAGTACATGGTGGCTTGGTGCTTTGTCATGAAGTTGAAAGGCACTACTTACTGCAAATGGTGGCTTGGGTGCTTTGGCTTGAAGTTGAAAGGCACTACTTACTGCAAATGGTGGCTTGGGTGCTTTGGCTTGAAGTTGAAAGGCACTACTTACTGCAAATTATGGCTTGGGTGCTTTGGCTTGAATTTGAATTGCACTATTTACTGCAAATGGTGGCTTGGGAGCTTTGGCTTGAAGTTTAAAATAATCACCATTCTCTCTGCTGCACCTGCTGGAGGGAGGGGGAGGGACTATACAACCAGGAAGTTGTGTGCCTCACTCACTTTCTGCAAGATGGATGAAGCCAAGGGTCACGTCTCTATGTGCTCTGAATAACACTGAACAAATGTCTACACAACTGTGAGTACCCTTAATGTGGTTTGAAAATGAAAATATGGGTTGTTTGTAGTAAAAGGCACTACCTGCAAATGGTTGTTTGGGTGGTTTGAGCTGAGCTGAGCCGTCTGAGCTGAGGCCTAAAGGCGGAGCTGGCGGCCTCCAACTTGCGACCGACCTCGAGGATCCGGAGGTAGAGCCAGCCAGGACTTACCAACACGAGGCTGGCCGTCTTCGAGCTGCGGCGGTGTTCGGGCAGCGGCACGACTCGGCGCTCCGGTGAGGGCGGACGGCACGGGGCTGAGACACTCCTGTGAGGGCGACCCGGCTCCCGGCTGGAAGGCGCTCCCGTGTGGGCGGCTCGGCTCCCGGCTGGAAGGCGCTCCCGTGAGGGCGACCCGGCTCCCGGCTGGAAGGCGCTCCCGTGTGGGCGGCTCGGCTCCCGGCTGGAAGGCGCTCCCGTGTAGGCGGCCCGGTGCGTGGCTGAGACGCTCCCGTGGGGGCGGCCCGGTGCGGGACTGAGACGCTCCCGTGTGGGCGGCCCGGTGCGGGGCGGAGACGGTGCTCCGGTGACTGACGGCATGACCTGAATCCGGGGCTCGGCCGCGGGCCAGTGGATGACATCGTTGGGAGCTCACAGTTCACAGGCTGGCGCCTGTTTTCTGGAGCTCCTGTGGCAACAACTGCGTCCGCTGGACTGGAGGGCGGCAGCTTCGACCACCCCCGGGCCGCGGAGCTTGAACCGCGGGACTGACTTACCATCGCCCGGTGGGGTATCGCCTCAGCGCAGAGGGAGAAGAGGAGGGAAGAGACAGTAACCCTAAGACTTTTGCCTCCATCACAGTGAGGAGGTGCTTAGTGAACTTACTGTGGTGGATGTTAATTTGTGTTTATTGTGTGTTGTTTATTATTACATGTATGGCTGCAGGCAACGACATTTCATTCAGACCGAAAGGTCTGAATGACAAATAAAGGATTCGATTCAATTCAATTCAATTCAATTACTGCAAATGGTGGCTTGGGTGTTTTGGCTTGAAGTTGAAAGGCACTAATTACTGCAAATGGTGGCAGGTGATTTGGCTTGAATTTGAAAGGCACTAATTACTGCAAATGGTGGTGGGTGATTTGGCTTGAAGTTGAAAGGCACTACTTACTGCAAATGGTGGCATGAAGTTGAAAGGCACTACTTACTGCAAATTATGGCTTGGGAGATTTGGCTTGAAGTTGAAAGGCACTTCTTACTGCAAATGGTGGCTTGGGTGCTTTGGCTTGAAGTTGAAATGCACTATTCACTGCAAAAGGTGGCTTGGGAGCTTTGGTTTAGAGTTGAAAGACACTGCTTACTGCAAATGGTGGCTTGGGAGCTTTGGCTTGAAGTTTAAAAAAATTACCATTCTCTCTGCTGCTCCCGCTGGAGGGAGGGGGAGGGACTATAAAACCAGGAGGTGGTATGCCTCACAGTCTCTGCAAGATGGATGAAGCCAAGGGTCACGTCTCTCTGAGCTCTGAATAACACTGAAGAAATGTCTACACAACTGTGAGTACCCTTAATGTGGTTTGAAAATGAAAATATGGTTTGTTTGAAGTAAAAAGGCACTGCCTGCAAATGGTTGTTTGGGTGCTTTGGCTTGAAGTTTAAAGGCACTACTTACTGCAAATGATGGCTTGGGAGCTTTGGTTTAAAGTTGAAAGGCACTACTTACTGCAAATGGTGGCTTGGGAGCTTTGGCTTGAAGTTGAAAGGCACCACTTACTGCAAATGGTGGCTTAGGTGCTTTGGCTTGAAGTTGAAAGGCACCACTTACTGCAAATGGTGGCTTAGGTGCTTTGGCTTGAAGTTGAAAGGCACTACTTACTGCAAATGGTGGCTTGGGTGCTTTGGCTTGAAGTTGAAAGGCACTACTTACTGCAAATGGTGGCTTGGGTGCTTTGGCTTAAAGTTGAAAGGCACTACTTACTGCAAATTGTGGCTTGGGTGCTTTGGCTTGAGGTTGAAAGGCACTATTTACTGCAAATGGTGGCTTGGGTGCTTTGGCTTGACGTTGAAAGGCACTACTTACTGCAAATGTTGGCTTGGGTGCTTTGGCTTGAGTTGAAAGTCACAACTTACTGCAAATGGCGGCTTGGGTGCTTTGGCTTGAAGTTGAAAGGCACTACTTACTGCAAATGGTGGCATGCAGTTGAAAGGCACTACTTACTGCAAATGGTGGCTTGGGTGCTTTGGCTTAAAGTTGAAAGGCACTACTTACTGCAATTGTGGCTTGGGTGCTTTGGCTTGAGGTTGAAAGGCACTATTTACTGCAAATGGTGGCTTGGGTGCTTTGGCTTGAAGTTGAAAGGCACTACTTACTGCAAATTTTGGCTTGGGTGCTTGGGCTTGAAGTTGAAAGTCACAACTTACTGCAAATGGCGGCTTGGGTGCTTTGGCTTGAAGTTAAAAGGCAGTACTGCAAATGCACTTACTTCCTGTTTGCACTGTATATTGATTTAAGATAAAATGCTACCACTTACGGCTGTGATTTTTGGCCATCTTACTCAGTCCCCCCTCTGCTGAGCAGGTGCAGAGAATTCTTCCCATCAATGAAAAATAAAACAGTTATTAGTGTTTAAAAAATGTTGAGAATCTCTCTCCTGTCAATCACGCCCTGAAAGCCACACCTTTTCCGGTGGGAGGGGGTGGGGTTATAAAACCCGGAAGTGTGGGTGTGGCTCAGTCTCTGCATGATGGGGGAGGGAGAGGTCATGACTCTGTCTGAGCTGTGAATCAATTGAACACACTGAATGTCTACTGAACTGAGTTTGGTGTTTTGTGTGGGTTTTATGGTGGTTTCACACTGCATGAAATGGTATGAAGCTGCATTTTAATTTGGTGGCATTCGACCCTGCTTGAAGTGGAATGAAACTACACCTGAATTTGGTGGCCATGTATCCAGCTTGAAGTGGTATGAAACTGCACTTGAATTCGGTGGCCTTGCACCCTGCTCATAGTAGTAAGAAACTGCACTTGAATTTGGTGGCCTTGCACCCTGCTTGAAATGGTAGGAACGGATTTGAATTTGGTGGCCTTGCACCCTGCTTGAAATGGAATTTCAAGGAATAGTCATGAGTCAACTGCCAGCCCACCAGCCGCGAGTGAGCTGCCAGCACATCAGGCTTGAGGGACTGAGCTGCCACCCCAAGAACCCATACCAGCGCTCCAGAAAGCCCCCGCACTGGCCACCAATATTGGAATTAGTGGAGAGGTGGAATATTGCGTCGGGGGACCAGCCCTCCTGTGTGAACATGGGACCCAACGGGTCCCACTTAGTCTAGTAAATATATATATGAGCTCCCTAGTTTGTACTTGAAAAGACAAGTGTATCAACTACCATTTTCATCTCATGCTTGACATCCAACCTAACACCAGAGAGTCCCAATGCCACCAACTAGAAATGCCGTAAGTTATTCTACATCTAGCTACATTATCAATGCAGAACAATGCAATTGTTATCTAACTATTCATCCAAAAATTGGAACTCCATGTCTCTGGTCATCATTCTAACCTATCTATCACAATCTTAGTTTATATAGATTAAATTAATATAAAAAGATTGCAGTATTCAAACTTCAGATTCAAAAGATCACAATGACTTTCCATGATTTTGCAACAACTTTACCTAAGCTTTGATAAAGTAGGAGCAACTAGTGGAAATTATCACACAACACATAATCTAAAAGGTTTGTACTCACATTCCACTGCTGATGAGTTGACCATAGGTACATAATATAATTTGAAAAGGCTTACCTTTCACACTCCAGTATTGGTAATTGAGCACTAAATAAAATGCATGGAAAAAAAGTTCACATCACAATGTGTTTATGAAAATGCATAATGTGCAGTGAAGCAAATCTAAAGTTGAATGTGATTTAGATGAATTAATTGCCTCTTCAATTATTAAATACGCTTACTTTTCTTTGGAGGAAGGTATGCTGAATATATAAAGGGAAGTGCATGTCTAAGAGATGAAAATGAGAGAAAACTTACTGTAAAAAATTGCAATGTTTCGGGTCACCTCATGTTTCATCCTCTCCTGGGTTAGCATATCAGACTGTCACGGTACAGTGGAGCTAAACTTCTGGATATAGAACATTGGTTCCTTGCATGAATGTAAAAGACTGTTCGCACTAACAATGTTAGTTGTTTTAGTTGTTTCACATAAAAGTCATCATGATGACAAAACTTAAACTTGTTTAATGTTAATTATTTTTATGGTTTAGCTTTTAATTTGTAGTGGGTTTCTGTAAAATAGTAAAAGGACAAATTTGTGTTTTAAATCATTATGGAACTGCCAGCTTATCTTAATTAGATTGCGATTGATTGCATCTCTATTTGCATGTTCAGTTCTATCAAATTTGTTCTGTTAGGCAATTAAATGTTGGCACTATTAAGGCACAATCAAGAATCAAGAGTGTCTTGTTTGTCAAATGTTCCAGATATGATCTACAACTATAAAATGATTACTTGCTGCAGATTTACAGGCACATTAATGCACCAGCAACAACAATAAATACATAATAAATGATGTTATTTTTAGTAACTTATACAATGATAGTGCAACAACCAATTATATAGTCCAAGCATAATGATTCTGGATTAAATTTGAATTTATCGCCTTTTTTGACAATAATCAGGGTCACGGCATCTCCAAGGTTCCCTACCTAGCAAACACAATACTTCCCAGATGTGGGAGAGGAGATTGTGAGTATGTGACTGACATCCCTCTCCACCAATTTTCAGAAAATCAGCAGGGATTCTGTCTGTCCCCGTGGGCCTGTTGTTTCGCATTTGGCTTGTAGCCTTTTTGACTTTTCATCGGTCATGTGTGCTGTTGTTTCTTATTTGGCTTTTAGTATTTTATACTTTTGATCGGTCGTGGGTGCTGTTGTTTCTCATTTGGCTTGCAGCCATTTTGACTGTCCCTCGGTCATGGGTGATTTTGAGGTTGGACTGGATAGCCAGGTACGTGATGGCATTAAGGCCACTCATGTCAACGTCAGAATCGCAACTGTGAAGCTTTTCAAAGTGTTTTCATTCTTTCATATGCTTGCCTCCATTCAGGGCTATTGCAGGGTGTTTGGGCCTCAGACGGCTTTGATAGTGCTGAAGGTCTCGCGTGTTATGGCAACGTGCTGGGTCTCCTGCACTCTTTCCACTCACCATTGATTCTTTGTGTCACATAATGTTCCGTTGAGCCTACATCTTCAGGAGCCAATAGAATTGTTTCTTATCCATGAACCTCCAATCCTGGAGCATTTAGCATTTTCAGACAATTAGCTTCTGGGCCTCTAAGCTAATCCCAGCAAAATTATCCAAGTGTTTTCTTGTAAAGAAGCTAAAAGTCTATTCATGGATGCTAATCATGGTAAGCTTCAGGACAGTCCAGATGCTGTGGTTTCTGTTGGTTGGAGGTTGTTGTTTTGTCTGAAGAAAGCTATCATTATGGATTATGGATTCTTTGATGCCTTTAACTTTGACCTGTATGAAGCAGTATTTTTGTTGTAACTGTTACTTAGAGGCAGAATTGTCGAGTGGTTGGTCAATCAGCCTTTTTTTAAATGTCATGGTATCCTTGTGGTCTCTTACTCCAAGAATGATATAATCAGGATTAAGGTCTTGTGCCTGTCTCTCTAACTTAACGGTGGCACAGTGGTAGACTTGGAGCCTTACAGTGCAATAGACCCGGGTTCAATCCTGACCATGGGTGTGGAGTTTGTACGTTCTCCCCTTGACATGCGTGGGTTTTCTCTGGGTGCTCTGGAATCCTCCCATACTCCATAGACATACAGATTTGTAGGCTAATTGGCTTAGTAAAATTGTAAATTGTCCCTAGTGTGTGTAAGATAGTGCTAATGTACGGGGTGATCACTGGTCGGCGTGGACTCGGTGGATAGAAGGGCCTGTTTCTGTACTGTATCTCTAAATTAAACTAAACTAAACTAAATTGAACTAAACTAAACTAAATAAACTGTATTAAACAACAGTGTTATTACAAGACAGTGCTCCTTGCACTTTATTAGGAGGCACCCTATGGCGTTAGTTTTCTTTACTCCCTCCTTGCCAATCACGTCATGTGTTGTCTTTCTGACCCTGGCATTGGAGCTGCCCAAGACATTGGGTTGTCTCTCTTTGGGATCTAGGCCAGATTTCTTTCAAGTTTGGAGTAGAAGTCCTCATTGGCCACATTTGTAGATAAGGCAGATCTGCTGATGATGTTAGACTGGTGATACCAGATTACAAGGAGGCACTAATTTTCTAGCAGCATCCAGAGATTTTCTCACTGAGGTAGCAGATTAACCTATCCCCTAAAAGGTTTTTTTTTTGTGTGTTGTTTTATTGTGCAGAAGAAAGTAAATTAACAACTTAATCTTTGAGTTGGTCACTTTCTGCCCATTAAGTCTGACTTAGAATGTAAATATGTCCGAGTTACTCGGCTATGATAGTAGAGTCATTTACTCTGAGTTTGTCCATCAGAGTCCTGACGTTCCAAATTGTGAGTTCCTCTGTCCATGGCAGAAACCGGGAACAAGACTATGCAGTATGAGCGTTAATATTCATCCTCTGGTGACACACATGTAAGCTCCTAACAGCATGTATGCTATCATGTATTTACATGGATGCGCTCAAGCACAGTTGCCCTTGCCCACTGTCTCTTTGCTTCTGCCCACCTCACCATTAACTCCCTCTCACCATCAATCCTCCCTATTCATGATTATTTAAGTCTGGGAAATGGGCAAAATGTATCTGAGAGGATGGGCAAGAGTATGACCAATAGCTTTGAATTATACCGGTGGACTCAAGACCATACTTTAGTAACCCAGCTCGGATTCCTACCAAGAAAATGTAACACTCAACAATCTATGGGTTTGATAATAATTTGATCATGCAATAGCTGGTGAACCCTTTATTTACATATGTACACATAAATTAAAAAAAGTGTACAAGTTCATAAACAAGTGTTGAAGAAATATGGCAGATCAGGCAGTATCTGTGGAAGCAAAGGGGTAGAAGATGTTTTGGATTGAGACCCTGCATCATGGCTGATCATCCAGCTCAGTATCCCGTACCTGCCTTCTCTCCATACCCCCTGATCCCCCTAGCCACAAGGGCCAAATCTAACTCCCTCTTAAATATAGCCAATGAACTGGCCTCAACTACCCTCTGTGGCAGAGAGTTCCAGAGATTCACCACTCTCTGTGTGAAAAATGTTTTTCTCATCTCGGTCCTAAAGGATTTCCCCCTTATCCTTAAGCTGTGACCCCTTGTCCTAGACTTCCCCAACATCGGGAACAATCTTCCTGCATCTAGCCTGTCCAACCCCTTAAGAATTTTGTACGTTTCTATAAGATCCCCCCTTTTTAGGTTGATGTAGGGCATCAACCTAAAAAGTCGACCTTCTCTTTAGCTTCACCAATGCTGTCTGGCCTGCTGAGTTCCAGCAGCTTGTTTTGTTATGCTGTAAATTTCAACATTTGTTGTCTCCTGTGTCTCTGTAAGTACAAGTTGTTATTCTAGTCATTTAAATAAGTCTCTAATGTTCATTTGTAATTTGCTTTATGTCATAAAATTAATATAATGGTAAAAAATAAATAAAAGTCATGTTCTATGGTGCTCAGGAGAAATAAAATGCTAAACGATTCTGTATAGCTTTTACATGGATCTTTACATAGATGAGTGATGCAAATAATTACTCTATATTGCAATAACAGAAGATGGGAATACCGATATGAAATAAAGTAGGAGATATAGGGCATAAAGAGCACTTGGGAGTGGCACAGTGACACAGCTGATAAAGATACTACCTCACAGTACCAGAGACTGGGGTTCATTCCAAACCTTGGGTGTTGTGAAGTCTGTGTGGAGTTTGCAGGTTCTCCTGGTGACCGTGTGCATTTTCCCCCAGGTGCTCTGGTTTCCTTTCACATCCCAAAGATGTGCAGATTCATCAGTTAATTGTAGTCTGTAAATTGCCCCTAATGCATAAGGAGTGGATGAGAAAGTGGGATAACATAGAACACGTGTGAATGTGTGATTAATGGTCAGTGTGGACTTGCTGGGCCAAAGTCTGTTTCCATGTTGTATTGCTGAACTGAACTAAACACTTGGCAAAACTGATCAGATATCGCACAGAGCCAACAGAAACACTGTCATCGCTTGCTTCTGCTTCAGCATTTTGTGATTAAACCCTGTTCTAAAGAAAGTATTTTGCGATTGAAGAAGTACAGCTGTCAAAAGTGAAAAACATTTCTGGAATTAATTTGGTGAAGACATTATGTTCAAACATAATCATTGCTTACCTTTATTTCCCTTTAATTCATCTAATTTAGTTTCAAGTATGGGCTTCACCAAAACAGAAATAGCAAATGAAGGGACAATTATGTTTTCATCATGATTTAATAACTAAACACAAGTATAATTTGTAGACCATTTTTGTCTTTACAAGTCAATAGAGATAACCATGGCTCTGTTTTCTTAAAGAAATACAAATGAGAAAAGATTCATAACTTTGCTATTATTATTGATTTAGAGGAAGGTAAAAGCTGTTCTACAGTGTTAATAAGAGTTTGGGGCTAGAGTAAATTCATTTAGAGTGCAGATATGTCAACATGGGAGAGAGCTGTAATGAAAGAGCTGCATGAACTTTTAAAAAAATGGTAAATTCCTCCTTTAGAAAAGTAGAAATTAATTATATGACCACACACAATTAAAAAATGATGGAGCTACAGCTTGAATGCTTCCCCCCCCCCCCCTTGATCTTTCGTGTATAATGAAGGAACTTCAAAGCAGTTGAGAAACATTTATGAATATGGAATTAAAGACCGCATAGTATGAGTACAAGCCTATGTTAACAAGCTCGTTGGAGAGCAGAACTAAAGGATCGTGAACTTCTGAAATCTTAATGCATGGACCGCTTAGAGCGATCAGATACCAGAATAGTGAAATGTCGGGGGACATTTGACATTTTGTGGGTTGGGCAAATTTGGAGTTATGGTTAGATGAACAGGTGGAAATAAAATCTCATATTCATCTGTTATTTTGATTCTCTTGGATGTGCATGAACAAATTAACAATTTCATAACCCAATCACTGTTTCACTATGAAATTGCAAACCATTTTCAGATTGCACAGAATTTTCAAATTTCTTGTGTTCCCCTGCCTGAATTGTTGAATATCCTCTGGACCTTTCAATGGATACAATTAAAATCTTTAGTCTTGCTTTCTCCAGTGATGTTGCTTCTATAATTCCATTACAAGGACACTACAAATATAATAACAACCACCGTAGACATGGAGTCATTCCACCAAATGTTTTTAATCAGATTGCTTGATAATTTACATATCAATCTTGGCTAAGTAATTTCAGTTTCCGGTCAGCTGAATATCACAGGATCAAGATATTGTCCATAGAATTGAAAACCTATTTTTCATTATTTGAAGCATTACCTTTCAGATGAGTTATGTAATAAAGAGTCAGTTAGCCCTCTTGGGAGTTTGTATAAGATCAATGATGCACGCTGCTAGTTTGCAAAAATGCTAGTTTGTAAAAGATGGCTAGTTTGTAAAATGCTAGTTAGTAAAAGATCCCATGATGCTAGTTGAAATGCCATTTAGGCATTTTGTATATTGTGAGAGAAAATTGGGTATAAAAGTACGAATACCTTGCTGAGATGGTGCAAGGTGTACATGAGATGATGCACAATATATGCCATGGTGTAGTTGTAATGTAAATTCACTCCTGATCGATTCTACCCAGAGGAATTGAGCATCAAGCAGGTAAAATGGAAGGGTGTGTAGGAAGGAAATGTAGATGCTGTTTAAACCAAAGAAAGACACAAAATGCTGGAGTAACTCAGTGGGACATGCAGCATCTCTGGAGAGAAGGAATAGGTGACGTTTTTGGTCATGAACCTTCTTCAGGCTTGAGGTATTCCAGCAATTTGTGTCTATCTTAGGTAAAATGGCTGTCTTAGCAGAGCCTTTTTAAAATAATTTTCTTGATGTTAAAGGAACATAATTGTAACATTAAAATTTGCCTGCAAGATTGATGGGATTAATATCATGGTTTCTCTGAAAAATTGCGAGTAAAGTGACAAACTAAACCCCTGCCAAAGGTGCCACCTGAACAAATGAGATAAAGTACTTGACGCTAATCCAAAGGCAAATGAAGGAGTGACCTTCATTTCTCCTCACGATGGAAAAATCCTTGTCAAGAAGTGTGGCACATAGTGCAAAGGACAATGAAAAATCATTTCATATTACCTTTTATTTAAGCATCAGCCTATAATCTGTGGTGTTAATAATCTTCTTGGAATTATCCCCAGAGGCTCATTGCATAATGTCCCACTGCTGAATGATCTTCCTACCATTAGTCCTTTACTCCACGCAGCATGCAACCATTGCATGTTAAATACGGTACGATACAATACAATGGCACTTTATTGATCATGGAGGGAAAGATCTGCCAACAGTCATAAAGCACAAAATACATGAAACATGAAATTAAAGTGACAAGTGGAAATGATTGGGGATGTGCAAAGATTGGGGGAGGGGAGGGAGGTCAGTCTACCCCATGACAGAAGGGTGAGGGGGGAGGAAATAGTAGAACAAGCAGATTCCTTGTTATCCAATTAGTTGATTTGTGAGAATCTTCTTTCGATCTGAGTGATTTACTTTTAGATTTTGCTGGGTTAAATGACTACTGCAAATTGCCCCTGGCATTAGTGGGTGGCAGGAGAATTGGGAAGAAACCTTGAGAGAGAAATAAATGAAGAAATGGGACAGAGGAATATGCTCTGAGAGCCAACATAAACTCGATCAGCTACAAAGCCCCCTTCTATGTCATAGGGAAATGTGAGAAGTTTGGGAAACTGATAAACAGAAGTTTTCAAAGGAAATTAAACATTTTTTTAAATGTCCCTTTGTTTTTATTGAATGCGAACATCATTTTTTGATGAGGTGAATCATTAATCCCTACCTGCTATAAGAAAATGCTGCTCACTGTGGTCATGATGTTATCTGCTTGCTTTAATACTTGGATTACGGAAATGAAATTTGAAAAATATCAAAAAGTCTACATTTTTGGAAAGCAAAGCAGAGTTTATTTTGTATTCATTTTGGTAATGGCCACACATTTCTCCAGAGTTTAACTTTCAAAGATCAAGTACATACTGAAAACATAAACGACCCAGGAGTCCCACTGGATCATTTTCCCATGCATTTGGGAGATAACATGAATTCCCACCAAATTTATCACTGCAATAACATTTCATTTTAATCCAAGTCACTGCACCAGCCTTTCATCACTTCAAAAGACAGGTATGTTTAATGACTTAGTAGGGAAGCCATTACACTCAAACAATTAAGCATTTCAATTTGTGTAGCGCCTTTCAAGGACTTCAAAGGTCTCAAGAGCTTAATCACTAATGAATTATCTCTCGAAGCTTTGTTTACATCATAAAGTCAGAGCACCAAATTCTGAACACCAAATTTCTGCACTGCTATGTCTCATGAACAAGCATTAAGATAATAAACATATAATCTATTTTAGTGATGAAACATTCTAAATCATAATTCTCACAAATAGAAAGAACTATTACCAAAAAAAAATTTACACTGTGTAATGAATCACATGCTGTTACAGATGAGAAATGTTCTTGCCAAAGCTGCTCAAAAATTCAACATTGGCTCATTCCTAAAGCACTAGTTGATGTATTCACTCACTGCTTTCATCTATGCAATTGGTTAATATCAGAGGATGAAGGTGAAAGAATAGAAGAGGAAACTGCAAGTTTTTAATGGAGACAGAAAGAAAGACTCTATGCACCGAGACCACTGTGTAGCACGATGGCACAGAGGTAGAGTTGCACTGTATCTATTCTAAAATGAGTGCAGCTAAACTGGAGATAGGCCAATATCCTGGCAGGTAGGTGTGCTAGTGCTACCTGGGAGGACGTACAATTAATTGGCAGGGGGACAGGATCCAATGCAGTAGTGAGGTAGGTGGGAGCTGGAAGTCAGTACAGGTCAATGTCAGCAAGTTCAGTCAGCAGGAGCATGGCAGGGAGCAAGGAAAGACGGTTGGATTGAATTGCACTTATTTCAATGCTGGAGGCCTGACAGTAAGATGAACGAACTTGGGGAGTAGATAGGTACTTGTGGCTAGGATGTTATAGTCATTAAGGAAATCTGGCAAAGGGAAGGATAGGACTGACAGTTTAATGTTCCAGGGTACAAGTGCAACAGGTGAGATGGAGATGTGGGTAAAAGAGGGTGAAGAATTATTATAGCGCAAGGAACTGTAGATGATAGTTTACAAAAATACACAAAGTGCTGGAGTTACTCAGCGGGTCAGCCAGCATTTTTGGAAAACACAAACAGGCAAGGTTTCGGGTCAGGTCTTCAGATTGATTGTAGTAGGGGGAGAAAGCTGGAAGAGAGGTGGGGGCAGGCAGGCACGGAACTCGCTATCAAAATATGGAGAGGACCGGGGGACAGGGGACACACACTTTTTTGGTGTCCGCGCGCGAATGCGCACACTCACACACACACTCACATGCATGAAGCTTTGGAGGGTCAATCCAGCGCTAAATGCAGCTCAACTCTGCCTGTCTCGCCGGGTTAACCTACAGCCCTGACTGGACTGACGGAACACTAGCGCTACTTCTCCACGCTGGTCATATTTCCCGCAAGCCCAGGCAGATTAACCTGGCGGGACAGGCAGAGTTGAGCTGGGTTTAGAGCTGCTTCTCTGCGCTGGCTGTGGGCCTGGGGGTACCGTGCCCGTCTGAACTCTCTGGCCACCTGGGGGGGGGGGGGGGCACTCAGGTGGGGACAGGACAGTGCCAGAGACCCGGCCGGGATCGATCCTGGCTGCAGATGAGGCGCAGGTCTGTGCCACGTCTCCCTCCTCCAATCACCGCACTCTATCCTCAGTTACCCCCCCCCCCCACTCCTCCCTCCTCCAATCATCGCGCTGAATCATCATGTCCCGCCCCAATTGCCTGCTAAACGACATCTCTCTCGTACAATCGGCGCCCTCGATCAGCAGTCCCACCTCCACTGTCTCGCGGAAAGCGGAGATTTTAAAATGCGGATGACACAAAACTTGGGGGTGATGTCCCCCACCTCTAACATGGGGGGGACGTGTCCACTCTGCCCTCCCCCCCCCCCCCCCCCCCCCCTGGATTTTCCGCCCCTGGGGGCAGGACAAAGCCAGACAAGTGCTAGGTAGAAAGGTGGACATCCTAAGACACATGAAGGGATGTTTATCTAATCAGACACTGTGAGAGAAGAAATTGTAAGAGTACTGACTGAGATATATGGATCATTGTAAAACAGGGGTTTGTTGCTAGAAGACTGGAGGGTGCCTAGTGTTGTGCTTCTATTTAGGAAGGCTGCAAAAAATACCTGGGAACTATGAAGAAGTGAGACTAACATCCGTGGTAGCCATGTTACTGGAGGATTCTGGATTCTGAGGGATAAAGATATCAATTAATTTGGAAAGATGGGCATTGATTAAGGATAGTCAGCATGGTTTTATACATGGGATATCGTGGTTCTTGAACTTGATTACGTTTATTGAAGGTGCCCAAGAAGGTTGATGAGGCCAGGACTATAGAAGTAATCTATATGGACTACAGCAAGGCCTCTGATAAAGTTAGGCATGCTAAATGCATATATAATTGGCTTAATGGTAAGAAGCAGAGGTTCATGTTGGAAGTTTGTTTTTCTGACTGGGGTACTATATCTAGTGTTATGCCTCCGGGATCAGTGCTGGGCTCATTGCCGTTTGTCATGTACATAAACAATATGGATGACATTGTACACCTCACGATTAGTCAGTTTGCAGATGGCACTAAAATAGGTGGCATCGTAGACAGTGTGGATGAATGATCAAGAATTATATCAGCATCTTGATCAGGTGGCCAAGTGGACAGAGGAATGGCAAATGTAGTCTAAGTCAGATAACAGAGAGGTGTTGCCCTGGGAAGCTTTGTGGAGGGATTTAGAAGTAAAAGTACATAGTTTATTGAAAATGGTTTTGCAAATAAAGAGGGTGGGAAAGGACACTTCTGGCAGATTGGCCCAGTCGGGCCTTGAACAGCCAGGGTATAGAATTTGGGACGTTATTTTAATGTTGTACAAGGCACCAGTGATGTTGCACTAGGTGTATTGTGTTCAGTTTTGTTCACCCTGCAATAGGAAAGTTGCATTAAGCTGGAAAGAATGCAGAGGAGATTTACCTTACATTACAAACCCACTGACTCACATGGCTATCTCGACTACACGTCTTCCCACCCTGCCCCCTGTAAAGACTCCATCCCCTACTCCCAATTCCTCCGCCTACGCCGCATCTGTTCCCAGGATGAGACATTTCATACCAGGGCATCGGAAATGTCCTCGTTCTTCAGGGAACGGGGATTCCGCTCCGCCACCATAGATGAGGCTCACACCAGGGTCTCATCCATACCCCGTAACACTGCTCTCTCTCCCCATCCCCGCACACGCAACAAGGGCAGAGTCCCTCTGGTCCTCATCTTTCACCCCACCAGCCGGCAAATACAACACATAATCCTCCGCCATTTCCGCCACCTCCAACGTGACCCCACCACTCGCCACATCTTCCCATCTCCCCCCATGTCTGCCTTCCGCAAAGACCGCTCCCTCCGCAACTCCCTCGTCAATTCTTCCCTTCCCTCCCGCACCACACCCTCCCCGGGCACTTTCCATTGCAACCGCAAGAAATGCAACACCTGTCCCTTCACCTCCCCCCTCGACTCCATTCAAGGTCCCAAGCAGTCGTTCCAGGTGCGACAAAGGTTCACCTGTATCTCCTCCAACCTCATCTACTGCATCCGCTGCTCTAGATGTCAGCTGATTTACATCGGTGAGACCAAGCGTAGGTTGGGCGATCGTTTCGCCGAACACCTCCGCTCAGTCCGCAATAACCTACCTGACCTCCCGGTGGCTCAGCACTTCAACTCCCCCTCCCATTCCCAATCCGACCTCTCTGTCCTGGGTCTCCTCCATTGCCAGAGTGAGCAACAGCGGAAATTGGAGGAACAGCACCTCATATTCCGTCTGGGGACCTTGTGTCCTTATGGCATTAACATTGAATTCTCCCAATTTGGCTAGCCCTTGCTGTCTCCTCCCCTTCCTTAACCCTCTAGCTGTCTCCTCCCACCCTCCCATCCGCCCGCCCTCGGGCTCCTCCTCCTCCTCCCCTTTTCCTTCTTTCTTTCCCCACCCCCCATCAGTCTGAAGAAGGGTTTCGGCCCGAAACGTCGCCTATTTCCTTCGCTCCATAGATGCTGCTGCACCCGCTGAGTTTCCCCAGCAATTTTGTGTACCCCAGAGGAGATTTAGTTTAGTTTAGTTTAGTTTAATTTAAGTTAGTTTAGTTTATTAGTTTAATTTAGTTTAGTTCAGTTTAGCTAAGCTTAGCTTAGCTTAGCTTAGCTTAGTTTAGTTTAGTTTAGTTTAGTTTAGTTTAGCTTAGTTTAGTTTAGCTTAGTTTAGAGATACAGTATGGAAACAGGCCCTTCAGTCCACTGGGTCTGCGCCAACCAATACTCACCTGTTCATTAGTTATTTCCTGCACACTAGGGACAACTTACAGAGGCCAATTAACTTCAAATCCTGAACATCTTTGGAGCAATCAGAGAAAACACTTCATGTGTTTTGCATTCACTGAGAGAACGTAGAAACTTAGAAATTTAGAAATATAGAACGTAGAACGTAGACAGCACCCATAGTCAGGATCCAAAGTCTTGGCAGAATTTATGAATAATTTGCCAGGACTCGAGCACCTTAGCGTTAGGGAGAGGTTGAGTAGACTAAGACTTTATTCCTCGGAGCAAGGAAAGATGAGGGGTGATCTTGTAGATGTGTATAAAATCGTAAGAAGAATGGATATTGTGAACGCGCAGAGTCTTTTCCCCAGGTTATTGGATTCAGGAACTAAAGGGTGTAGATTTAAGGTAAGAGGAGATACTGAGGGGCAATTGCTTTCACACAAAATGTGGTGGGTATATGGAATGAGCTGCCAGCGGAAGTAGTTGAAGCAGGTCCAAAAACAACATTTAAAAGACATGAGACCAGGTACATGGATAGGAAAGTTTCAGGAGGATATGGGTCAAATGTAGACAAATGGGTCGAGCTTGGATGTGAAATCTTAGTTGGCAAGGATGAGTTAAGTTGAAGGGCCTTATTCCATGCTGTATCACTCTATGACTATAAATATCTTATTCAGAGACTGTCTGCCTTTAGAGCTGAGTTGGATATAAATAATTCAGAGAGAAATGGGTTTCAATATGCAGTTGTGGTTTTAATATTTGATAGCGATGTACTTTTCAGCCTGCAGCTGTTGACTAAAGACAGCCAGCATAAGTCTTTATCAGGAACCTGAGGGCAGAAGACTACCTGGATGAATTGCAATTAATCATCAGGCTGGGTTCTGCCAGCATCACTCAACCCTAAACTCCTTTTCTGTCCCGTTCCGAGCACAGTCATGACTAACACAAAGGAAAATAGTGTGATTATCAGAAGTCAATCAACTCAGCTCCTGCTCATTATTGCAAAATATTGCCACAGTGCAACATCATATTTCATATTTCTTGTTTTCTTATCACATCAGAAGCCATTCAGGCCATCAAGTCTGTGCCAGCTCTCAGAGAGTAAACCCATTCAACCTTATTCCACCACATTTCCCTGTAACCTATTTTCTCGTCCATGCCCATTTACACCTGCTATTTCTCTTACAACCCATCTACACCAGGTAAATTGAGAATAGCCAAATAACTCAGCAATTGACACATCATTTGGATGTGGGAGGAAATCAGAGCACCCAGGGGAAAACCCCCATTCTCACTGAGAGAATATGCAAACTCCTCAACAACACCAAAAGGCAGAACCAAACCACACTCGCTAGAGCAACACTACTCTGTTGGCAAGCCCCAACCACCAATGTTTCATCATCAACCATGCCTGTACCATGAAGACAAAAAGGAGAATGGTTGCTGATGACTGGCCTGATCCATTCTCAACCCAGTTGATAATAAAGCAAGCCCAAATGCAGCAAGACCGGCAAGATAGCATTTAGTCTTTGGTTAATAATTGCAAGCAATATTTGTTCACATAAGTGCCAGGCACGACTTTCTCCATCAGGGGAAAGTCTAATGGTGTTCCATTGACATTCAATGGCTGTGCCAGCATCAAATCCCCCACCGCCGGGACACCATCATGGAGCGGGCGATGCCCTACCCGGGCCGCCGTGCGGTAAGCTCCAGAGTGCTGTGACCGCCGACTCCAACATCCGAGGAGATGTGGCTGCGGGCGTGCAGCCATGGGCGGTGCTGGATTTAAAACACCGCGGGGCCTGGGATCCGAGATCGCCAGAGTTGGAGCTCCAACCAGCGCGTCCTGAAGACTATGGGTGCCGCGGTCTCCGGGGAGGAAGCGGCCGCTCCAGACATTCCAAGCCGCTGAGGAGCGTTCACCCAACACTGGAGTTCCATCTTCCCGGCAAGAGGGCCTGAAAACATCGGACTGGCTGCGGAGGCCACAAATAGGCCCCAACCTCGGGTGATCACAGAGGAAGTGGACTTAACTTTCTGATGCCTTTCCCCACAGTGGAAAATTTTGATTCTGTTGTGGGGGGACGTTCATGTTAAATTCTATAATGTGTTGTGTCATTTTTATTTTATTTTTATTTTTCTATGGATGTTCGGAAACCTAATTATTTCTTCTATGTAAAGCACTTTGGTTTCAACGCGAGTTGATTTAAACTTGCTATATAAATAAAATGTACTTACTTACTTACTTACTTACTTACTTACTTACTTACTTACTTACTTACTTACTTACTTACTTACTTACTGTCCAATTACTTCTTCGGCATTGCACCAATCCCTGCCTCAACTAGCTCCTCTGGCAGCATGTTCCATACACCTACCACCCATCACGTGAAAAGGTTACCCCTCAGATTCCTATAAAATCTTTCCTCCTTCACTTTAATCTTATGCACTCTGTTTCTCGATTCCCCCACTGTGGACAAGAGACACTGTGCATCTACCCAAACTATTACTCTCATGATTCTGTACACCTCTGTAAGATCACTCCTCATCCTCCTGCACTCCAGTGAAGTCCCAGTCTCATAAAATTATAAGAGGCAAATATAGGATAAGTAGACACAACCTCTTTCCCAGATGGAAATATTAGAGGGCACACCTTTATGGTGAGAGGGACAAAGTTTATTGGGGATGTGCAGAGCAAATATTTGACACAGAAAGTGGTGAGTGCCTACTGGGGGTGATGGTGAAGGCATATACAATAGTGACATTTAAAATACATTTAAATAGGCACATGTTAATGCAGGAAGTGGAAGGATATGAATTATGTGCAGGCAGATAAGAGTTGGTCTTGGCATCATGATTGGCACAACTGTGCTTCGTTCCTGTGCTTCATTCTTCTTCAATGTTCTTAACAACATAAAACCAATGAAGCTTAGTTGTTCTAGTAACATTAAATGAGGGATAAATATTGACACGATCTCCAAGGACAATTCTCCTACTGTTATTCAAATTGTTGTCATAAGATATTTACATCCACTTCAGTGAACAGATGAAACCTTGACCATCATCCAAATATGTATCATTAACCATGTGACCACATTGTTCTTCCAGTATTGTGCATGAAAAGCAACAATTAGCAATGTTACAAAATTTTGAGATTTTAAAAATCAAGTCTGTAATTTATCCCATCAGATAAAGCATAAAAATAAGTTTAATTTGACATCTAATTCACTTTCATATCTCAAGTATTTAAAAAGTTATGGCCATTTTCATACTCGGAAATGAGCATCTTGTTCCGCTGCTCTAGATGTCAGCTGATCTACATCGGTGAGACCAAGCGTAGGTTGGGCGACCGTTTCGCCGAACACCTCCGCTCAGTCCGCAATAACCTACCTGATCTCCCGGTGGCTCAGCACTTCAACTCCCCCTCCCATTCCCAATCCGACCTCTCTGTCCTGGGTCTCCTCCATTGCCAGAGTGAGCACCAGCGGAAATTGGAGGAACAGCACCTCATATTCCGTCTGGGGTCCTTGCGTCCCCTTGGCATCAACATTGAATTCTCCCAATTTGGCTAGCCCGTGCTGTCCCCTCCCCCCCTCCCCTTCCTTCACCCTCTAGCTGTCTCCTCCCATCCGCCCGCCCTCGGGCTCCTCCTCCTCCTCCCTTTGTCCTTCTTTCTTTCCCCACCCCCTATCAGTCTGAAGAAGGGTTTCGGCCCGAAACGTCGCCTATTTCCTTCGCTCCATAGATGCTGCTGCACCCGCTGAGTTCCCCCAGCAATTTTGTGTACCTTCGATATTCCAGCATCTGCAGTTCCCTTTTGAACATCTTGTTCCCTATTGATTTTCTATGGACATAACAAAAAAGTTGTGATCGTGAACAGTCAAAAGCCCATAACTTTCTTAAAAATTAAGAGAACTGAATGAAATTTTCAGTTATCATAGATTGAAGCATTCTGAAACAAATATAAAATAATCTTACTTGGATGACCTGAAATTAAAGCATATAATTAGTTAGTTACCTAATTGTAGCTAATTTCAGACTTCAATTACTAGATCTAAACATCTATCCATTTCTTAATAAATGATTAACATTTTTAAATAGCCTAAATGTCCAAATAATATTCACAAATAATTCACAATAAAACATGATTTTTAAATCTCATTTACATTAATTTATAGGCCAAATGGAAGGAATTCAGTGTTCAATTGCTGTAAATAAATGCCCATTTAAATCAGCTTTCCAGTGGGTCCCTGTGGAACGCGCTGGTTTAGAACGTTCACATTGCGGTAGATTTGTGCCTCAAATGCCGAGAAAAATACTGCGCGATATAATGGGCCCAAATTGAGCTACTCGCAATATTAAATTTTGTATAAAAGGATCTTTAGAAGCCCTTTTGAATGTAAAAATATACAACCTACCTTCTGCTATTTTCTTTATGAGACCCTGCGGTTGCTGACGGTCGCGGGTTTAAAGATTGATTTTTAAACTACTATAACTATTATTCAAGGCCTTTAAACCTAATAATAGCTTTTGCGACGGGGTCTATCAGCGATTTTTCGTTAATAATTAACTAGGCTGAACATTTTCGATTGGAACAGCTTAACATAGAAAGTAGGTGCGAGAGTAGACCACCAGGTCCGTCGAGCCCGCACCGCCATTCGCTCATGGCTGAACACTAAACAGACACACTTACCCACAAACAGTAGACACAAGACACAGAACACCAGACACTACCCTCCCCTTTATACCGCTATCACCCCTCTCCACCCCAAAAACCTCGTGATCTCCTGGGGGAGGCAAAAAAACGGATAAAAACCCAGGTCCAATTCGGGAAAAAAATCCGGGAAATTCCTCTCCGACCCCAATCTAGGCGATCGACACTTGTCCAGGAGATCACTCAGGTCTTACTATACTAACCATACCTAGGTCCATATCCCTGCCCTCTCCCCGTAGCCCCTTATCCCCTTGGCAGCTAAAAAACATCTATTTTAGTCTTAAATATATTTAAAGTTTCTGCTTCCACTGCTCCCTGGGGCAGTGAATTCTATAAATTAACCACCCTCTGGGTGAAGAAGTTCTTCCTCATCTCAGTTTTAAAAGAGCCCCCCCTTATTCTGCAACTATGTCCCCTAGTTCTAGTTTCCCCGATCATTGGGAACATCCTCGGTGCATCCACCCGATCAAGGCCCCTCACGATCTTATATGTTTCAATGAGATCGCCTCTCATTCTTCTAAACTCCAAAGAGTAGAGTTCCAGCCTACTTAACCTTTCCTCATATGTCAATCCCCTCATTGCAGGAATTAATCTTGTAAACCTTCGCTGCACTGCCTCCAGGGCTAGTACATCCTTTCTTAAGTATGGACCCCAGAACTGTACACAGTATTCCAAATGTGGTCTCACTAATACTGTGTACAGCTGCAGCAAGACCTCCGTGTTTTTATACTCAATCCCCCTAGCAATAAAGGCCAAAACTCCATTGGCCTTCCTGATTGCTTGCTGCACCTGCATACTAACTTTTAGTGATTCATGTACTAATACCCCTAGATCCCTTTGCGTTGCATTACAACGCAGCTCCTCCTCATTTAGAAAATAACTTGCCCTATCATTTTTTTTCCCAAAGTGAATGACTTCACATTTATTAGTATTAAACTTCATCTGCCAAGTTGTTGCCCACTCACCTAGCTTATCTATATCCTTTTGCAGACTCTTCCTATCCTCCTCATCCCCTACTTTTCCTCCCATTTTTGTATCGTCCGCAAATTTTGATATATTACACTTGGTTCCCTCCTCCAAATCATTTATATAAATTGTGAACAACTGGGGTCCCAGCACCGACCCTTGCGGAACCCCGCTAGTTACCGGTTGCCATCCCGAGTATGAACCATTTATCCCCACTCTCTGCTTCCTATTTGTTAGCCAATCCTCTACCCATGCTAATATATTACCCCCAATTCCATAATTTTTTATTTTTAGCAATAGTCTCTTATGTGGCACCTTGTCAAAAGCCTTTTGGAAGTCCAAGTATACCACATCCACCGGTTCCCCTTTATCCACCCGGGTTGTTACTTCCTCAAAGAATTCGAGCAAATTCGTTAAACAGGACTTCCCCTTCACAAAACCATGCTGGTTCTGTCCGATGAAGTCATGTTTATCCAAGTGCCCCGTTAGTGTTTCTTTAATAATTGTCTCTAACATTTTACCCACCACCGATGTTAGACTAACCGGTCTATAGTTACCTGCTTTCTGTTTACTTCCTTTTTTAAATATAGGTGTTACATTGGCCATTTTCCAATCCACTGGGACCGTTCCTGCCTCCAGGGAGTTTTGGAAAATTATCACCAATGCATCCACAATCCCCACCGCTATCTCCCTCAAGACCCTTGGATGTAATCCATCAGGCCCAGGGGATTTATCCTCCTTCAGTCTCATTAATTTCCCTAATACCACCTCCTTGGTGATCTTAATAGTATTTAGCTCCTCCATTCCTACCGCCCCCTGTTTATCCAACGTTGGAATATTTTTTGTGTCTTCTATGGTGAAGACTGATACAAAATACTCGTTTAATGCCTTTGCCATTTCCATGTTCCCCACCAACAACTCTCCAGTCTCACCCTCCAATGGACCAACGTTCACCTTAGCCACCCTTTTTCTTTTTATATAGCTATAAAAACTCTTACTATTAGTTTTTATGTTGTTTGCTAAATTCCTTTCATAGTCTATTTTCCCCGTCTTAATTAATCTCTTAGTTATTTTTTGCTGACCTTTAAATGCTTCCCAATCCTCTACCCTCCCACTATCTCTGGCTACCTTATATGCCATTGCCTTCAGCCGAATACTATCCTTTATAGTTTTACTGAGCCATGGCTGACTGTTCTTACCCTTACCCCTTTTTTTCTTCATAGGAATAAATTTTTCTTGAAGGTTATACAGTAGACCCTTAAACGTACACCACTGCTCATGTACCGTCTTATTCTTGAGTCTGCTATCCCAGTCAACTTTGATCAGCTCAGTCCTCATACCTTCATAATCCCCCTTATTTAGACTAAGCACCCTAGCCTGAGTTTCAACCTGCTCCCCTTCTATTTGAATATGGAATTCGACCATATTGTGGTCACTTGTTCCCAACGAGTCCCTAACTATGACATTTTTAATTAATCCTGCTTCATTACACAGGACCAGATCCAAGATTGCCTCCCCCCTTGTCGGTTCTGTGACATACTGTTCTAGGAACCCGTCTCTAATACATTCTATAAATTCTTCCTCTAGTCTACCCTGCCCAGTTTGGTTTGCCCAATTAATATGAAAATTGAAGTCCCCCATGATTACAGCAGTTCCCTTTTTACATGCGTCAACTATTTGCAGATTTATGTTCTGACTAACAGCGTCACAGCTATTTGGAGGTCTATAAATTACACCCACTAGTGTTTTTTTCCCCTTGTTATTCTCTATCTGTACCCAAGCTGTTTCACTATCCTGATCCTTCAACGCAATATCCTTCCTCTCTATTGCCGTTATTCCCTCCCTTATTAAAAGGGCCACCCCTCCTCCCTTTCTTTCCTGTCTATCTTTCCTAATTGTCGAGTACCCCTCTATATTTAACTCCCAGTCCTGATCCCCTTGCAGCCATGTCTCCGTAATGGCCACGATATCATAACTATATATACTTAATTGCACCGTTAATTCATTTATCTTATTACGAATACTCCGTGCATTTAGATAAAGCACTTTCAGATGATTTTTACTACCCTTCCTTTCCGTTTTTGCCCCTTTTACATCTAGAGCTTTATCTTCACCCATTATGTCTCCTGTCACATTTTGACTTTCCGCTTCCCCACTGATACCCTGCTCTATTTCCTCTACCCCTGCCGTTATTACCCCCCTTGATACCTCCCCCCCGCTACTTAGTTTAAAGACCTCTCTACTGCCCTAGTTATATGATTTGCCAGGACCCCAGTCCCAGCACCGTTCAGGTGAAGTCCGTCCTTACAGAACAGATCCCCCCTGTCCCAGTACTGGTGCCAGTGGCCCAAGAAACCAAACCCATTATTCCCACACTAGTCTTTGAGCCACGCATTCAGCTTTTTAATTTTACGTACCCTCGCCGATTTGGCCCGTGGCTCAGGTAGCAATCCGGAGATCAGTACCCTCGAGGTTCTGCTTTTTAATTTATTCCCTAACTGCTCAAACTCCTTCAGCAGATCCTCCTTCCTCGTCCTTCCTATGTCATTGGTCCCCACATGGACCACGACCACTGGATCCTCCCCCTCCCACTGCAAATTTCTCTCCAGCATCGCAGAGATATCCTTAACCCTAGCACCGGGTAGGCAACACAGCCTTCGGGACATGTTCTGCTGGCCGCAGAGAACCTTATCTACCCCCCGAATAATACTATCCCCTATCACTACGGCATTTCTTCTAACTCCCCCCTCTTGAATGGCCCCCTGATCCACGGTGCTGCAGCCAGGTTGCTCATCCCTCCCACAGCCCCTGATCCCGTCCTTACATTGAGTAAGAGCCTCGGTCATGCTCGTCAGGGACAAGGGCTGTGGCTCCTGCCGCATCTCCTCCTGGTTCCCCCTACCTGCCTCGCTTATGGCCACACCTTCCTTTCCTTGCTCATTGCCTACTGAATTAGTTAAACTGGTCGGTGTGACCATCCCCTGGCACAAAACATCCAGGTAATACTCCCCCTCCCTGATGTACCGCAGCGTATGAAGTTGGGTCTCCAGCTCATCAATGCGGAGCTGGAGTTCCTCTAGCCTCAAACACTTACTGCAGCTGTAGGGATCTTCTACATCAATGGTGTCGACAAATTCCCACATCTCGCAGTATTGGCACATCTCCTGACCGCCCATCTTATATAAATAATTAACTGGTCCTATTTAAGAATCCCCTACTGTATTGATACATCCCTTATTTATATAATCCTACCTCCTATAAATGGGAAAGTACTCACCCCAGCCGTAAATTACCTACTGGTTTGGCTGTCTAGTGGTAATTCCGTCCGCTCTTCCTGTCTGGTCCACTGCTCCCTTGCAGTGCGTGGCAAACCTCTTTGCCTCTGTTTTATATCTACAGTGCGTGGCAAACCTCTTTGCCAACCTCTTTGCCTCTGTTTTATATCTACAGTGCGTGGCAAACCTCTTTGCCAACCTCTTTGCCTCTGTTTTATATCTACAGTGCGTGGCAAACCTCTTTGCCTCTGTTAGTCTCTGTTAGTCTCTCGAGTCTCTCGAGCCGCGGCTCCGTCCGTCCTCCCTCGGCGACAGCACCTCTACTTGTTTTCCTGCAGACAGGCCAGGAGAAGCCAAAGATCAGCAGCACAAACAGCACCAACAAAGCTTAGAGAAAATCGCGTTTTAAACCCGCCCCCTCTAAACGGCGCCAAAATCGCGCACAACCTCAGCGGCAGATATTCAGCGACGCTTCAGGTAGGCTTTGTAACATAGAGTATTCACTTGAGGAAAGTCAGTGAATAATTTAGGAATGAAAATGTCGTACTCCTAATAACATAGCAGTAACCCATGTTTTATGTACAGAATGGTCTGGATGTGCGTATAGTTGTTGGTTTTTCAGTAGTGTTTTACAATGTAATCGTCAACTAAGAGCAGAGCTTAATCTCTGCTCTGTGGATGATCAGCTCAGGATTAGGTTAGGTTAATTTAGCTTAGTTTAATTTAGTTTAGTTTCACAACATGAAAACAACTCCTTTGACCCACGAGTCTACACCAGCCATCGATTACTCATTTATACTAGTTCTATGTTATTCCACCTTCTTATCCACGCCCTACACACTAGGGGACATTTAAAGAGGCCAATTACAGTAACCTACAAATCTGCACATTTTTGGGGTGTGGGAGGAGATTGGATTACCTGGAGAAACCCACGTGGTCACCGGGAAACATGCTGGTACTGAGAGGCAGCAGATCTACCAGATGCGTCATTGATCTGCCTGGTTTAGATGTTATTCTTTACCTTTGACAATCAGTGAAGAACCCGTGGCAGGTACATACATAAGATCTAATTTATCAAGAGGATTGTTAATCCATATTTAATGTTAACAAATCTCATAGCGAGAAACTCACCTTGGTGGGCTGGGTTACATAAATTTAATTTGCCAAGCTTCTGTGGTCTAGTCACTACTGAACTTTCAGGTAACTTCAGTGTCTTCAAAATCCAACATCATGTGTGTGCAACAAAAGGACAGGCTCTAACGAACATGAAACATTTGTGGTGGATTACAAGTTGGACAGGGTACAAGGCAGGGAAAGTTGCTGGGGAACTTTGATTAATTTCATGGTGGTAAATTCTCAGAATGTAACTTATAATTAACAGGAATAATGGAAGAGTAACACAATAAACAAGAGATCATGGTTAAATATAATTAGTTTTTCTGTTAATAATTGAACTCTTCTTTAAAAAATGTAGCATCATTTTGCATACTTAATTTGCAATGTATTTGGATCTGAAATTAAAGATGCTTCCAGCAAATTTTAATTTCCTGCAGCAATTTGAAAGGAACAGGATTAATGACAATAAACTGGTAGATTTATATAATGCCATTATTAAGAATATAATGATACCTGCAGTAATTACAAAGCAGAAATCTAATCAAAGGTTTCAGATGAAGTTGAACCCACATGCAGACATTAAATGATTTATAATCATCATCTGAATCACTGGACTCAATTACTTCCTGGAAATCACTCAATCTCATCCCAAATTATTATTATATAGCCTGTATTATTATAGTTTTGTGAATGAGCAATGCTATTATAATATGTTGTATAAAAATATACCTTGCATTACTGATAGTAACTAATAACTAATAAAAAACAGGCCATGTAGTTGTAACATCTGACCATCAGTTGTGCCAGAGACTAGATAGCTGAAACTGATCACTGAAATATAACTCAGACAAATCTCATTCTGATGAAGGTTTTGCATATTCATGCAATTTTCTCATATTTTCTTATAACAGCCGTTTGAGACCATGTCACTTCTCAGCATGTGTACCCATCAGTCCCTGCTGACTCCCTATAACCTACTCTCTTATCACATGCAAATCAAATTTTCTTGAATTCTATTTTCATATCATCCGCAAGCTTGGACGAGGGGGATGGGAGGTTTTGTGGCCAAGCTTGCGGATGATACGAAAATAGGTGGAAGGGCAGATAGTGTAGAGAAAGCAGGGCCTCTACAGAAAGACTAGGACAATTTGGGAGAGTGGGCAGTTAAGTGGCAGATGGAATATAGTGAGGCAAAGTGTGGAGTCATGCGTTTTAGTAGTAGGAATAAAGGCGTAGACTATTCTCTAAATGGGGAGAGAATCCAGAAATCGGAGGTGTAAAGGGACTTGGGAGTGCTGGTGCAGAATTCCCCAAAATTGTAATCTGCAAGTCGAATCGGCAGTAAAGAAAGCAAAGTCAATGCTAACATTTATTTGAAGAGGGCTTGTACCCTGTATACAAAAACAGGGATGTAATGCTGAGGCTCTATAAGGTGCTGGTAAGGCCGCCTTTGGAATATGTGAAAAAAGTGGAGAACCCAGGAAAACTCATGTGGACACAGGGAGAATGTACAAACTCCATACAGATAACTCCATATTATACAAACCCATAGTCCGGATCAAATCCATGTCTCTGGCGCTGTAACTCTATTGCTGCATCACTGTGCCATCCACAATCAGATTTAGACTGTTTGCACACAACCTAGTGGTATAAGTTTCAAAATGTACTGGGAGATACAAGAAGGTAAACTAAAACGATTTCATCCTATGAAAACGTGATAGTTTTTCGGCAAAAACAATTGATTCTTTTTGAACAACACCTTTAATATGAATTTGAATAATAATTGACAAAAAGATTTTATCTCTGATAGGTGAATGTTTATCTTAAACTTGCTGAACAAATAGGCTTACAGTTTGTGATATAGAGAAAATGCTTCCTGGGATTCATAGTGGAATTTATGATTATTGAGGTTGATCAATATTAACATGACTTCATTGTGGATAACAAACTAATGGTATATTGAAAAGTTATGTAAAGTGTTAAATGCTGTTTTGTTTCACATTCCTGAAGGTTTTGAACTAATCTCCTATGCCACCTAGAAAACATCTCACCATTGCAAATGGGTCATTCATGTTCAATTTGTGCAAAGTTAAATTTAACAGATTCCTAATAAATTGAAGCAAGGCTGGTTTGTTAATTCCCCACTGGGAGAATGGAGCGGCTGGGCTTGTATACTCTGGAGTTTAGAAGGATGAGAGGGAATCTTATTGAAACATATAATATGGATGCTGTCTGTATGGAG
This sequence comes from Amblyraja radiata, assembly GCF_010909765.2. Lineage (NCBI taxonomy): Eukaryota > Metazoa > Chordata > Chondrichthyes > Rajiformes > Rajidae > Amblyraja > Amblyraja radiata. The sequence continues at coordinate 68,048,543 of NC_045956.1, forward strand.
TTTGTACGTTTCCCCATGACCACGTGGATTTTCTCAGAGATCTTTGGTTTCCTCCCATACTCCAAAAATGTGCATATTTGTAGGTTAATTGGCTTGGGTTTGTATACTTGATATGTGTAAGTTGTCCCTAGTGTGTGTAAGCTTGAGTTAATGTGCGGGGATCACTGGTTGGTGTGTACTAGGTGGGCCGAAAGACCTGTTTCCACGCTTTATCTTTAAACTAAACTAAACTAAACTAGACTAAACTAAACTAGTTTAGGTCAAACTAAACCTGACCCTTGTCAGAGTTAAATTCCATTTGCCATTCCTTGGCCCTTTTTCCTAATTGAAATTAATATTGTTCTAAACATATCCTTCCTCACTGTCCGATTTTGGTGTCATCTAAAAATTTATGAACGATATTAACTATATTGTCATCCAAATCATGAATGTATATCGCAAACAGCAGCGGACCCAAAACTACCCCCTGCAGCACACTCCTGGTCACAGGCCTCCAATAAAAAAAACCCTTCCCCAACTAACCTTTGACTCCTTCTTGAAGCCAATTCTGAATCCATTTGGCTAGCTCACCTATGATTCCATAGAATCCAACCTTCCAGCCAAGCCTACCATGTGGGACCTTGTCAAAGGCATTGATAAAGTCGAAATGGACAACATCATTGCCCTGCCCTCATCAATCCTCTTGGTGACCTCTTCAAACATATTAGATTTGTGAGACACAATTTCCCACATACAAAGACATGCTGACATGCATAATCAGCCCGTGCCTATCCAAATGTTGTTAGATCCTACCCATTAGAATCTCCTCCAACAGCTTACAACGACAACTGACGGGTAGTTGTTGCTCGCCAGCCTGCAGTTACCTGATTTGTACTTGCATCCCTTCTTTAATATGGTACAAGATTAACCTTCCTCCAATCTTCCAGGACTTCACGTGTGGCTAAATATGATACATTTATCTCTGCAAGGTCCTGCACTATTTCCTCCCTAGCTTTCCACATTGTCTGAGGTTGTACTTGGTCAAGCTCTGGGGATTTATCCACCTTAATGCATTTTAATGTCAAAGCAGTGATCCTTCCAACATCATGTCCACAATTGTTATACCCCAGCAATGTAGAATGAAATGCAACAAGCTCTCTTTCAACAGCAAACCTTGGTTACTTCTCATACACTGCGGTAGATGACAAATTCCAATATGCTGCAAATGACTTTGGATCCAACCTGGAAGAGACCAGATGTGTAAACATTCATTGCCGCGGTCAGCATGACAGTTCCTTTCCCTTTTATGGGCTTGCAGTTGTGCCTGAAATGGGTGACAGTTTTTAATGCAGACTTGACAAAACACAAACATTTTATAATGTGTTCCTCCCTTAAATTTAGGTTAGAGAAATTCTTCCTCATGACCCTATCTGGGTGGATGTTATTTTCCAGGGAGCATTTCAATGACTCTCTCCCCTCTTTTCCACCATCTCATTCCAACAGCCCTCCCACCACACCCCTCTACCCGAAACCACCTCAAAGGAAATTAACCAGGAATTAAACTATGAGCGGCAAAGATCACTTTAAAAGTGCTGATGGATGCTATTTCTTTCAATTAAAAAGTTTACTGGAGTAGGTTGTTTGTGGGAAAAGAGACATCTGGAAAGTGGGATGCTTTTAAAAAGATCATAGGGAGAATGCCTCTGTAAAAATGGAAGGCAAGGCAAGTGGAACCATGGAGGTGGAGTGAAATTGAAGCTAGATGGAGGCATGGATCAGGTATTGGCAGCTGGGATCAAGTGTATTCCTGGAAGAGAATAGGGTATTTTGGAAGCACACTTAAGAAGGAAATCAGGAGGGCCAAAAGGGGGCACGAGTTGGCTTTGACAGATGATATTAAGGTGAATCTAAATAGATTTTATCTACATGAGAAAGAATAGGGCTGCTCAGAAACCAAGGAAGTCACCTGTGTATGGAGCTGCAGCAGACACCCAGGTCTTCAATGAATATTTCTCCTCTATTTTTAACTGTGAGAAAGAAATGAACACAGGAAAACATGGAAAGGTCAATGGAGTTTTTTTGAGAACTGTCTGTATAACAGTCGAGGTGGTGCTGAATATCCTAAAACATAAGGAGATAGATAGATCTCCCCGCCCTGCTCAGATATACCCAAGAACACTGTGATAAACTAGAGCAGAAATCGCAGGCTCCCTGCCTGAGATATGCAAATCATTGTTACACATGAGTGAAGTGCCAGATGATTGGAAGTTGGCTAATGTTGTGTCTCTATGTAAAAAGAGCTGCAAAGAAAAACCTGGGAAATTTAGCCCAGTAACCATACCATCTGTGGTTGGAAAGTTACAGAAGAGGATTCTAAGTGATAAGATATACATGCATTTGGAAAGATAGGTGTTGATTGAGAATAGTCAGCATGATTTTTACGTGGGAGATTGTGTATTGTTAATTTGAATGTATGTTTTAAAGTAACCAAGAAGCTAATGAGGGCAGGGCCATAGATGTATCTATATAGACTTCAGCAAGGTCTTTGATAAGGTTCTGCAACATGGGCTGCTCTGGAAAGATAGCTCAAATGACATTCAGGGAGAGCAAGCGAATTGGATAGACAACTGGCCTCATGGTATCTTGGTTGGCATGGATGAATTGGGCCTGTTCCCCTGCTGTGTAACTCTGTCATTCTATGACTATGACTCTAATTATAAATTCTCTCATTCTTCTCAACTATAACAAATCAATATTATCAGTACTATACGTGATGATGAAGAATCCAGGAGTCACGGGCAATTCTAATGGATAACTTCTTTACCTGCTGACTATAGCCTGTTCTGCAATGGCTGCTCCAGCATAATTGTCTTCATAACTGTGAATATAACATATTTTAAGCGTCAAAAAATTCACATCAAACTTAACACAGTGCAAATAATGCTTATTAACTTCTACAATAGTTACAATTAGATATTGGACTGGACACCATGAACTCAATCACAGTAAGTTTAATTTGTTTTGCATCTTAAGTCTCCCCACTTTTGTGAAAATAATAATGTATATTCTGGAAATCTAGTGAAGAGTCTTTGACTTGAAATGTTATCTATACTTCACTTTCCACAGGTTCTACCAGATCTCCTTGGTGTCTCCAGGATGTTCTGTTTTTTTCTGTGCTTCAGCTTTCAAACTGCGCTTCACCCTGATTCACTTTCAGTTTGGTTTAGTTTGATTACATTGTGGATTACATGTCCTGGGCCCGTCTTCGTCTTCATATATCTGGATGATATCCTGGTCGCCAGCCGCTCCCACCAGGAACACTGCACGCACCTGCGGGCGCTGTTCCAGTGGTTCAAGGATCAAGGGCTCATTATCAACCCCACCAAGTTTGGACTGCGCTCCATTTCCTTCCTGGGGCACCATGTCACCTCGCAGGGCATGGTCCTGCTACCCACTAAGGTGGAGGCCATTCGCCAATTCCCTCAGCCGCTCATTGGATTGCCTGTTTTGGCGTGCTGTGGAAGATCTCCACCGACAGCTTTGTGGTCGGCTTTGGCGCAGCTGTATGGGGCACGGTTGCACCATACCACTGCCTATCACCCTCAGGCCAATGGGTCGGTGAGCGCTTCCACCGCCATTTGAAGTCGGCGCTGAAGGCACAGCTCAGGGGCCCAGACTGGGTCGACCAGTTGCCTTGGGTGCTGTTGGGCGTTCGCACGGCTCCATAGGCGGATTATTACATATATGATCTGACATTGTTATTTTGCATAGGAAGGGACTGAAGATGTGTCTCGCCACGAAATGTCACCTATTCCTTTTCTCCAGAGATGCTGCCTGACCCGCTGAGTTACTGCAGCATTTTGTGTCAATCTTCATTGTTATTTTGCAAACTGATCTTTTGCGGCATTGTTCCTTTGTGAAAACCTTTCTCTGGGTATTGGTTGTGGGAAGGCATTACACAGGAAATAAGTTTTAATGTTCTGTATAAAATAATTTAATTCAAATTAGTTACTTAGACAGGGAACAAGTTGTGAAATGGCATTTTATGTTGATAACTGTTTTACCAGGTTTTAGAAACGTAGTTAATAGTTTAATCTTACTCCTCTCTGATTTCTTATCACTCTTAATCCAATTCTTGTCTGTCTCTCTTTTTAAATCTAATTTCACTTTAAAGCGAACACTGCCCATACCTCTTTCTCCATCATTCCATGATTTATTCCCAATCACTGTCTTGCTAATTATGAAGATATACTGTCTGTTATCTTGCTAACACATGGCTCAGATAGCCTGTTTCACTATGTTGTTATCAGCTTACAATTCTAGCAACTTATTGACCAAATCTTTGAATTCAAATTTGTGTCATTATGTCTATTTGGTGCCTTGTTACCTTAAAGTCTAGTTGCCTGCATCCATGCAATACCGTAACTGAATTTGCTCCTTAGTTCCTCAAATGTTATAAATTATTGTATATAATATCTAAAGAGCAAAAAACATCCGTGGCATAACAGATGGGGGATGAATTATGTGTATTACCTGAATTAAATGGATCAATAAATGGATCAATAAGTGGATAGACTGATAGACCTAAGAACACTTTTTTCATCTTGGCATTTTTCATAAGGACAATGGTGTCTCATTTTAGTTACATTTGAACCTTTTGTATTTTCACAGCAACTTCTATTCAAGGTTTTAATAAATGGATGATTTTATGTCCTTTATATCATGTTGGCAGGTAAATATATATATATTTCCACATGACTTTAATCGCAGGAAATTAAAAATCATTTCAAAACATCCATGAAAACAGTTTCTCAAAATTTAATCTTTAAAATGCAATAACAGAATAATATTGCAGGGCAAATGTTTACCACAAGTTTCCAGCTCTAAGCTTTGCTTTATAAGACATTATAAACAAATATTGGAATTGCTATGTATCAAAAATAGAGACATCAAAAGGACACCACTCAGAAACTAATTATTTTTCTGTAAAACTTGTTGATTTATTTTATTATTTTATTTACATAAATGGAAGTTAAGGTTCTTCAGTGGAACATCAAAGGGTTTTAACAATCCATGAGGGGACTTTCACAAATAGAGATGTGGAAATCATGAAATAGCAGCCTATAATTTTCTGCCAATGATGGATGACAAATCAAAGCCTGAACATCAAGAACTTTTCAAAATATGGATCTTATCAGGAAACCAAGCCTACTGCAAGCCACAGCTTGCAAAATTGTCTACATTAGTATATAAGGCTTTAAGTGAGACCAGGCATCATGTAACAATGTACTGACAAAACCCTTGAAACTGCAATATTAATATAACTTTGCTTTTTAATTAACTACTGTTTTAATATCATATGTGGTGATGTGTTTCTCAAGATTGAACTGTAGCATCAGAAACCATTGGGCTCCCCTGCAAAGTAACATAGCTTGAATTAGTTTAGTATTGAATGCAGCTTGCTGTGGATTGTAGGGTGAATTAAGAACAGTCCTGAATAGCTCAGATCTCAATAAACTCCACCTGTAGGCAATCTAATTGTGGCTAAGTCAATCCACGTAATGCAGTGAAGGACTGAATACCAGTGTGGGATAGAAATTTGTCAGCACCAAATTTTGGCCATGAGGGCATTGATTGCAGTGCCAACTACACCACATGGCTGAAAGCCAGACATAAGTTGGGTATCAGATCTCATCCACAAAACCTGGGCAGGGGTCGGAAGTGTCACACTTCCTTTCAGCAGCTTTGAATCTCAAGGTGTCTCTTTAGTGCTCGTGGGGAATTGACGGGAAGGAATTGATTGGAGCCAATATCAATCAAGAAGGCCAAAAACAGATCAGATCAATCACAAAATGGTTTATTTTCCTCATTTACCTTACAATGTCAAATCCATGCCAGCAGGATCTCAGTAGGCCCAGCAATGACTCTGCCATGGGAGCTCAGTTTCTCCCAATAAAGTGAGCTATGAGGCAAAGAGCCAACAAGCATGGACTTCATGAGCGCCCAACACTCATCTGCCATGTATTTCTCTTGTGATGCATAACATTGAGGTGTTGCATTTTGGGATGTCGAACAAGGGCAGGGCCTACACAGTAAATGGTAGGCCTCTGGGTAGTGTTGTAGAGCAGAGGGATCTAGGAGTACAGGTGCATGGTTCCTTGAAGGTTGAGTCGCAGGTAGATAAGGTGGTCAAAAAGGCTTTGGCATTTGGCCTTCATCAGTCAGAGTATTGAGTATAGAATTTGGGAAGTCACGTTGCAGCTGTATAAGACGTTGGTGAGATCGCATTTAGAATAATGTGCTCAGTTCTTGGGCACCATGTTATAGGAAAGATATTGTCAAGTTTGAAAGAGTTCAGAAAAGATTTACGAGGATGTTGCCAGGACTAGAGGGTCTGCTCAAGAGAGAGGTTGAGTAGGCTGGGTCTCTATTCCATGGAGCACGGGAGGATGAGAGGGGATCTTATAGTGTGCATCTACCCGACCTATTCCTCTGAGGAATAGATCGGGTAAATGCACAGAGTCTCTTGCACAGAGTACAGGAATCGAGGATCGGATGACATAGGTTCAATGTGAAGGGGCAAAGATTTGATAGGGATTCGAGAGGTAACTTTTTCACACAAAGGGTGGTGGGTGAATGGAACAAGCTGCCAGATGAGGTAGTTGAGGCTGGGGCTATCCCATAGTTTAAGAGACAGTTAGACATGTACATGGATAGGACAGGTTTGGAGGAATATGGACCAAGCGCAGGCAAGTGGGACTAGTGTAGCTGGGACATTGTTGACCAGTGTGGGCAAGTTGGGCCGAAGGGCCTGTTTCCACACTGTATCACTATGACTATATTATGAAGGATCTAAATTGAGTATGTAGGAAGGATCTAAATTGAATATGTAGGAAGGATCTATTTTGCTTGTTGCCCGAAGGGGGCTGGCATTAGCCTACATTGACATGGTCCCTTGCAGCAGCTGGGCACTGTGTGAGGTAATTGTGATGGTATAGAATAAGCCAACCCATGAAACCGTTCTTCTTCTTATCGAGTCCACACAACAGATTAGAAGTTGTTCAGCTAGAGCTGAACACACTTCTCGGCATCTGCATACAATGGTGTCTGTCTTGAGCTTCTTGTACTTCTTGTGCGTGGTGGTGGAAAGATTGGTGAAAACAGGGCCGCGACGTGAACGCTCTTTCCTTGAAACAGTTTAAAAAAACAGACAACTATCTAAGTCCTGCACTTTAGCTCAATTGACTGTCAAGGTCTTTGAATGCCGTTAAATGCCCCTAATATTTACAAACACTCAAACTCTATTAAAAGCCAATGAAACAATTTAACATAATTAAACATGATTACAATAAAAAATGACATTTATAAAAATCTTTAAAGTAATTAAATCCATTAAAGTAGACTCAATTAAATCAAAAATGATAATTATCGAATCTTTATTTAGGTCTCTTCCAGCCTGTTTAATAGACACATTGTAAATTATTCTGATACTCAAATCCTAATGATCGTTTAACAAATGTCCTGATCATGCAGAGGAATATAGTTTCTGAACACATATAGGCACATGTACACATCCTATTAGAAAGGAATATAAAGAAATGTTCTTTCCACAATATTTATATCTCTCACTTTCAACTGAGCCCCAATTCTCCTAAATTTCCCACCAATGGTTGTCCAGAATGTTTCTATACTGGCAAAGATGCAAAATAATGAACCCGGCTCTGACTCTGTATAGTCAACTGGAATTGGGAGGACAATGAGTGAAAAAGTAGGTCCAAATATCTGTGACTTCTGCTGCATTCATAAGTTATACTGCATTGGTCTTCATTAAATCATGTCACTGGGATAGAGCCACTAAATATTACCCTCAATTGAAGGTGATCAATACTAACCCCTTATTGAGGATATTTGGTTAGTAGCTCCATCCCTGTCACTTGTTTCAGCAGTCTCTGGTCACATAAATCATATTACATGGTATTCAGCATTATAAAGTTACACACACACTCATATAAATTACAGCTTCGTAACTGAGGAATGTCTACAACATCTAAAATAGGGTGGGGCAGCTTTACTTAAGCAATAATGTTCTTGTACTAGGAGTTTGTGTTGTTGTGCTGATGTTCATGGTGTTACCGTCATTGCTGGTATTCATAATGTTGTAGATGGCGCTATGTTTGTCAGTGGTGACGGTATTCCTGTGGAACACAATTTGTAGACCTTTGAAAAATTGAATATCTTTTCAACAAAATTTGCTCCCCAATAAACACAAGTGCCGAATCACACATAGGGACCTTGTCTATATCCTCAGCTATTTTTCTTAACAGCCTAGCTGTCTGTTCCAGAGCAGATGTCCACCTGCTTGGTCCTTGTATGTGAAGTGTGGTTCATTATTGCCATATGAAAGCCAGCTTGACAGTTAAAGTGGAAAACATCCAATCATCTTGGCTGTGCACTCATGCAGTACATTTTATTCACTTAGAGTCTACAGATGCCCAGTTAATTATTTGTTCAAAAGAACATTATAATAGATGTCCAGCAGGTTTGAAAATTCATGACATTAATAAGCTCTTTCGTTCTGTGTATATAGATTTTCAGATGCTTATCTTTTCACGTTAGATTTATGTTCGTTTTTTATTGTTTCCCCACATTATGCATCTTTTAGTAAATAATGAGATAACAAAGGTTTTATGTTTCAGGTACATAGTCATTATATCAAAAAGGAATATTTAGGCAGTAAATGTGTTATGTTGTGCATTTACTGCAATAGAATAGAGTGCATATCAATATGAAAATTAAATGTGTTTATATGTCAATATAGCTGGGTATTTAAGCCTGGGGATCATGTGCAATCTGTTCTTAACTCTTCCTGTTCCAGTTTTCCTCCAAATCAAGCTTTATGAGTCCAGACTCGACCATTTGCACTGCATATGTGTCCACAATCACCATCTGACTTTAATATCCACAGTCTCTTGCAGACAGCTTTGCTTTTAGGTTTCTGAAGCAGATCTGAGACATTTGTGGATGCTTTGACTGGTATACTGTCTGCCTCTGTGGCTTCATTCGGAACATTAAAGCCGCTGGCAGACTACTTACTCAGTGGCGTACATGTGAGTCTTTTAAAGAAGTATCAGTCTGTCAGAGTTGGATTTAATACAAGAAAAACAAAGCCAAAACACTTAATGCACGGACGCTGAAAATTCTCTTTCCAGTATTCAATTAAGATGTTTCCTTACTTCAGCCTTTCTTCTTCATGGATTTGGTTTATAACTTATATTACACGGATGTCAAAGAACAAAACAAAAACTTAGAGATGGAGATCCCTGGCATAGGATCACAGCATTAGTGCCGGGATGTGGCTTCCCAGTGCATGGCAAAAGCTGAAGGATCAGAAAAAGAACCACTAGTTGCCATGGTCACCTGCACTATCGATTATTAAAGGTATAATCTAATCTAATCTGATCAGTAATAATCAGCGCCCTGTCTGTCCCACCAAGCCAGCACATCCAGCTGAGGGGAAATGATTTGGAAGAGATTGGGGAATTCTGCTCCCATCCCAACACTCCATCCCCTTTCTCTGGTAAGAAAATATAAAAAAACTGTTGCAGTAAGGAAAACAGATTGGCAGTGTTCTGATGCCAAACCACCATTTTCCCTATTCTTCTTCCCAGGTGGCCCCAAGGGCTGTCACTCAGCAGCCCAGTGCAACTGGTTTCACTCTGTATGTCAATCATTGATCTGCACCAGCCAGTTTACAGGTTGCTAAACTGTTCTGGATCAATCAGTTGCAGCCAATGCATAAATTACTGTCTCCATCACAGACTGTTCACCAGCCATTGGCTTCTTCCCTCTCCTTGACAATTGTCTGAGGCTGACCTTGGACTAATAGGCACCCTACTGTGGTATCTAATTCTTTATATGTATCATCACTGAGACCATCTACTTCCATTCTGGTTATCTTTCCCCATACAAGCTCATCTGCTAATGAAAATATTGTCCACATCTTAACTCTAGACGAGGTTGTTCTGACTTAACTCTAGACTAGATTGCTGGCCTGCCTTTCGCCTCCATGAGATTAAATGCATTCAAGTGACTGCTGCCTTTGTTCTAACTTGCCATCAAGTTTTCTTCTCGCCTAGGCTTATTGTCACATATTAGCTCCTGGTCTGGCATCTCTCATCTTGGTTTCTGATCAATCACAAAACATCATTAAAAGCACTGTAGAAATTCAAGTTGTTATTGTTGAAATAACCATTGGCTGCCACTTTCCAGGGAAGGGTGAAAGGGCAAGACCATTTGAAATTAGAATGATGCTGGTTTTTGACTGAGTAATCATGTCTTTCTTCAGAATGGACGGATTCCATCAATGCATCTGTATGATTAGTATCTGTAATAATCAGGTTATTTTCTTTAATTTACCAACTCATCTGACAGCTGGGATGAATGGTCTAAAGCTCATTTTCATCTCTGTTCAGCACAGCCTCTGATCTTTTTTGGACACTGGCTTTTTACTCTGTGGGTGATCTAAGAAGTGCAGCAGATGGAGAAGTACATTTGGTAGTTCCTTTCTTCATTCAAGGTTTGAAGGCTGTTTGCATGCCAACTTCACAGTGCAATTCCTGTTGTTTTCCAAACTACTGCCTCATTAGTAACCTTTCTTATTTATGTACTCAATCCAACGGAGCTTCAAAGATGCCATCTGCCACCCCATGATGCTTCTTGGGATGGAATTTTCAAAGACCCCTTTCTTTGGCTGTGTTTTTTTCATAGCTTAAGATATGCAGTAATTGCATCCGTGTATAACATAATCTATCTCAAAGCCACCTGTGAGACCTCTCCTATTGTGCTGACTGAATATCAATCTTAACAATTAGTCGAGTGATTCAGACCTGAACTCATGTCAGTTGGGACCACCTGCAATTCGGACCACCTTACACTGCTGACATAGATAATCTCTTTGATGCTCCTAAAAGCAAGTTTAATTATCTCGCAACATTTACATTTATCATTGATGCTTGAACAGGACTGCCAATAACCTCAGTTTCATCCAGCATGCAAATATACCATATCACTGAGTGGTGCAGACATGCAAGGATAAAGATGCCAGCGTGGCTGTAAGGGGTTATGTTCTGAATGGCCATGAACTGCAGAGATCTCATCAGTTACAGCTACGGAATGGACACAAACCATGCTGGCACTGCAAGCCAGTGATTGTGCATCTACATGACAAAAACTACAACACAAGAACTTAAAAAGAAACTCCAAGTGTATCTTAATTAGAGAGAGTTGATTATTATGTTTGACTGGGAGACCTCCCTTACTAATTATGCTGAGGCTTTATCCTTGTGTGATGCATAAAAGAAACACAACAGCCGCTGGCATTGAAAGCAAAGTGGTGTCGCATCTGACTAGAACACAGACAGTGATGGGTTGAAACCATCAGTAGTACATCACGGTATTATCGTGTACAGAAGAAAGACTGTTACAATCACAACATCCTCCATAATGAATATCAATATGGAAACACGCAGAGGAAAACAAGGAAAACCATTAAAGTTGTCTCTTGAGAAAATTGCTGTTTACTGTCAAAACAAACAACTAGTTGCAAGTGAAATGTTTGAGCAAAAAATCCATTGGCCAGAAAAACAAATGTTTAGGAGAAAACAAACTGAAATGTAATGCAATAAAATAAGCACAGAGGGTAGACACAAAAAGATGGAGCAACTCAATGGGTCTGTAGACAAGGAATAGGTAATGTTTCAGGTCGAGACCCTTCTTCAGAGAGGGTGGTGAGTATCTTGAATAAGCTATCAGAGGAGGTAGTTGAGGCAGGTATTATAACAACATTTAAAATACATCTGACAGGTATATGGATAGGAAAGGTTTTGAGGGATATGGGGTGAAATGTGGGCTGTTGAGACTAGCATAGGTGGTGCATCCTAGTTGGCGTGGCCAAGTTGAGTGGAAGGGCCTGTTTCCATGCTTTATGACTCTCTATAAAATTGACCCGACCATGGATGGTCATGGAATCTTTCTATGAATTGGGAGAATTGATACCTTAAATCATGAAAACAAAATGGATTGATGGACACTGAGCAATGGTGGCGCTATGGAATGGTCCCAGTACACCAGCATGAGGTACAGAGCAGGTACATACATCCAGCCAGCACATTTAGATGTCACTTCTCATCTGGAGCCAATATCAGGTAGGCACCTACTCTACCTATCTGATCCTGTAAGCTGGAGGCCCGAAGTAGGTTTCATCAGCAAGAAACTCCTACATTATTTATCTCTCTTGGAGCATCCCTTTCACACAGTTTCTCCTTTTCTGCAACATCTGCTCTCAAGATGAGACTTTCCAATCAAGCACATCTGAGGTGTTCTTTTTCTTCAGAAAACATGGTTCTTCCCTCTTCCCACCCACCCCCTCCTCAGAATTGTGGATGGAGCCCTCAGCCGTATGTTCTGGTTCCCACAATTCTGCCCTTGCTCCAGCACTCCCTGCAGATCAAATAGGAGCAGAGTTCTTCGGGTCCTTGCCTTTCACCCCACCGGCTTCTGCATTCAACACATCATATCTCTTGACAATTTCACCAGTTTCAACATGATCCCACCACCGCCCACATCTTCCCCTCTCCACCCTTTTCTGCTTTTTGCCGAGACCACTCTCTCTATGACTCCTTGGTTCACTCATCCCTCCACTTCCACAGCACTTTCCATTGCAATCACGGGGTGAGCGACACTTCTCCCTACACCTCCTCCTTAACCTGAGTACAAGGATGCCAAAGGCCATTCCAGCTAAAACCAAGGATCACATGCACCACCATCAACCTTGTCTATTGCATTTGATGCTTTCGATGTAGCCTCCTCTACATTGGTGAGACTGCGTAGACTTGACAACCACTTTGCCGAACCTACATTCTGTCCGCCAGAGCCCACTGGAGCTCCTGGTTGCACGCCATTTCAATTCTTCTTCCCTTTTCTAGAATGGCCTGTCTCTCCCCAGCTTCCTTCACTACCAGAGTGACAACCCAAAGACACAAACAATGAATCCTCCAATTTCAGGTAACCCCCTCCCCCCCCCCACATCTTTCTTTATCTATCCAGCTTCCCCCCACACACCCTTATGCACATTTTTCCATTCCACTTCCTCGTGCCTATCACTCATCTCCTCCATCCACGTATCACCCACACCTTCCTACTCTGGGTCCCCTTCACTCACCATCCCTCCCTCTGGTTCTGCATTTCACTCCCCACGTTCCTTTCTTATTCGATTCCAATATTTGCATCTTTTAGTCTTCTTCATGTAATATCTCTAGCCTTGGTTCCATCCTTCTCACCCACATCTGATTCATCTGCCAATCAACCCTTACCTGGAGGCACAGACCACTCACCAGCTCTTGCCTCCCTCCATGCCTCACTTCTTTCTACGCACTCTCCCCTTCTACTCCATCAGTCTGAAGAAGACTGCCGACCTGAAGAATCGGCTCTCCATTTCCCATCATAGATGTTACCTGACCCATTGAGTTCCTCCAGTGGTTTGTTTTTTGATGGGATTACTGGATATATACGAATGCTTTGCTTCATGCATTTGTGAACAATGTTCTTAATTACAGTGAATTATCTCAGACCATAAAAGCTAAGAGCACTTTGTACCCTTTGTAACCTATGACAGAATGATGCCTGTGACAGAGATATTTTTGCTCACAGAGCATGCAAAACAATTCATTAATAGAGTTCCTTACACAAATACAGTACTAGCAAGTGTGCCAGTCGGCTACGTGTATATTCGGAGCTATTTTACTTCAACTCTTTTGGCATCCCTCCATTGATCTCAATTGTCATTAAGGCAAAATATAATCATAATGGTTTGTCCATTGGGAAAGCCATTACTTTTCATTAGAACGGAGACGAGGAAACACTTTTTTCTCACAGTGAGTTGTGAGTCTGTAGAATTCTCTGCCTCAGAGGGCGATGGAGGTCGGTTCTCTGGATAGTTTCAAGACAGAGCTAGATAGGGCTCTTAAAGATAGCGGAGTCAGGGGAGAAGGCAGGGACGGGGTGCTGATTGGGGATGATCATCCATGATCACTTTGAATGGCGATGCTGGCTCGAAGGGCCGAATGGCCTACTCCTGCACCTATTGTCTATTGTCTATTGTCTATTGTCTATTGTCTATTGTCTATTATCTATTGTCTATTGTCTATTATCTATTGTCTATTGTCTATTGTCTATTGAACCAGTGGTAGTACTGGCGAGGACTTGGGGTACTAATGTTGAGATGCAGCTCCACTAATGTATTCACACTTTCTGTCATAAACATTGTAAACGGCAGAAAATCAAACAATTAATGTGGCAGGCAATATAGGCTGTGGGCCGAGCATCAAAAATGTGTCTAGAAATAGGTTTCATGACCCAAGTCACCAAACTACATGAAATTTTCCACAGATTTAGATGAAATATAATTGAGAAGGATGTCATAACTCGTCATTGCCAAACGTTGCACATTAATTAATAAAACTAATTAGAAAATGAGATCGGGAAAATAAGCGCCATCTAGTGGCCAGTGCCCGTATTACACCATGGGCAGCCTATTTCCGTGTTGCAGTCCATTTAAACTATATATTATTATACCTATATATATATATATATATATATATATATATATATATATATATATATATATAACCTGTTAATATATATATATAACCTGTTAATATGAATGTTATCATATATAATTAAGTGTAATTATATTATATAAAAATAATATGATGAATATAATTGTGAGTGTGTTTTTTTTAATGACACTGTCGCAGAGGTCCTGCTCCTGAACCAGCCTAATTAATGGGTTAGGGCAGTTCTTGTGGGTTCCTCCCTTTACTGAACCCCACTGACTGCCAGTGTGCAGAGTGGGGGTGACGGCCATAGTGGGACTGGGGCAGTGCCAGGCAGGCATGTTCCAGTCGCTTTAATAGGAAATTAAATGAGACTGCAGCAGATGTCCCAGGTTTTAAGGGCTCATGAACCTGCCTAATTAAAGGGTCAGGACAGATCCTCTAGGTTTCCCCATTTACTGAACCCCGCTGACTGCCAAAGTGGGGAGAGTGGGGGTAACGGCCATAGTGGGACTGGGGCAGTGCCAGACCTGTAAGAGATCTGTCTTATTTCTGATGTAAATGTCACATCGTGGCCAAGAATCGAATGCTCTGATGTTTACTCGATGAATATTCATTTTAATTAATAATAATTAATAAATTAATCAATAATTGTTAATAAATAATGTTAATTAATCTTAATAAAATTCCACCTCCAGTTTTAATTCCATTTGGAATATTTTTTTAGGACCAAGAAACCAAGAAGAATGTTAATGAGAATAACAATAGGTTGCTACCATAGAAAAACTAGTACAAGTTCACATATCACCAATTCATTTCTACAGAAACATCAACCATTTCTGACCATTTCCCACTGCAATGGAAGCCTATAAATAGCGATCGATATCCCTCCGTTTTTCTCCCGTTGTCGGGGTCTGAAAACGGCCGCTACAGACGGCACTATGTACAGCCTCCCCCCCACCCCCCTCCCCCGCCCCACCCCCCCGCCCGCGGAGATGATCCGCGGCTCCGCTTTCGCGAATCGGCCGCTTCTTAATTGAGACCGCGGCTTCACTATACCGCGGGTACCTAGGCCCCGCGATCGGAGCACTTTTTCCCGGTAAGTTATCGCAGGCAGCTCCGAGATTAGCTGTTAAAGATTTATTACTCTACAACACCCTGGCATTAGTGACAATGTTTAATTGACTGTGTTATGGAAACATATAGTTTAGGCCCTCAATTTCATGAATGAATTAATTAATTAATTAATTAATTGATTAATTGATTAATTAATTGATGAATTTATTCACATTATAAAAGGGTGCAATTAAATTAATTAATGTCCATACAGATAGATTTTCATAAATTCAGACTTCAGATCTTAACTTTCAGTTAGAGTTGATTCCTGGCTGTCTTCTTGTGTTCCAGCGTCTCAGCAGCGACTTTGCTTTCAAGGCTTTCTTCTACTTCAATCCACTTAGCAGCACATTCTTCAGCCTTTTTAATGCTTTTCTCACTAAATTCAATTACCCTGCTGCAAGTTTCCAAAACATTTATTCCACAGAACAACAAATCGGAATCTCCAGTAAAACAGGCGTCTGCAGGGGCACCCTCAGCCATTTTGTGTGCTAGCCTGAAGCAAAGCGCGTGATTGGCCAACTGGCAAACAACTCAATGTTAAACGTGCTTTGATTGGACTAAAAATTACCCGAAGGTTTTTCCAGTTTTTCTCTAATTTAATAAAAATGTGCAAGTCTTCTTCATGACGAGTTTCAGGGGTGATTTATATAATTTATTTTACACAATATGTGAACATTTCATGTAGTTTGGTGACTTGGGTCACGAAACTGTAGAATAAAGCTCCTCGGCCCACAGCCTATTATTATATCATTTTCATTCATTAACCTTAAAATGGGAAGGTGCTTCCTTCAGCCTCTAATAGTGCTCCAAGTTGGCGTATGCACAAAATGTTTGAAAAGGCAGGTCTGATTGGAAAATTTGGACTGCAAAGTACATCCAAAACATTCTGTTTTCATTTCAGCGTTACCAGGGTACAAAGCCTTTCTTTATTATTTGTGATGCATTCGTTTCCTGTTATATAATGTATTGTGAGCAGATTTTGCAATCTATTTACATTTCATTCAGTGCCAGGAAACTACACAGTTGATGAAAAACTATTTACGTACAACCTGCTACTGATAGTTTGATATCAACAGATGGGAATTGTACTTTGGAAATTTTCCAATATCAGCTCCACACAGACAACATAATCCACATCTTTCAAATACACTCAGTAACTAAAACAAACCAAATTTGACCTCAGACAATCTATAGTTTAGAGATCAAAGAAAATAGTTG
Source organism: Amblyraja radiata (assembly GCF_010909765.2). NCBI lineage: Eukaryota > Metazoa > Chordata > Chondrichthyes > Rajiformes > Rajidae > Amblyraja > Amblyraja radiata. The sequence continues at coordinate 68,065,471 of NC_045956.1, forward strand.
AATCTTGGGTCTGTTCGAAGAAGCAACCAATTTTGGTGCCTACTCTTCCATTTCTCCTAGTAGCTGTGAAACACTTGCCATAATCCACTTCTCAAACCCATAGAATGAGCTTTACGGATGAGAATATTATCCATTCAACCCATCCCACTAAATCACTGACATGGTCCCAGAGGAATTTTAACAATGAACATAAAAGGAGCTTCATGCTTCTTTAAAAAGATGCTGGGGAGGTTTACCGTAACCTTACTGTGACATGGTAACCAGTAACTGGTCCTGTCACCATGACTAAAGACTTGGGAAGTGAGGAAAGACTTGGGAAGTGAGGTGATGTAGGATATCACAATGAAGCAATGGAAACCCTACATTTGTCATCCTCTGTGCTAGAACTGTGCTCAGGTGGAGAGAGGCCTGTTTAGATCTGCAGTTTACATACCACCAGATGCAATAATAAAATATGAGATACCAGAACTAATCGTACTGCCTGCAAGCAGCTCATCACCAGGGACGGTGGAAGGCAGGGCTGCCAACATTGGGTGAGAGATGAGAGTGAGAAATTGCGAGGGAGCGTAGCGACTGGGGTGGGGGGGGGGGGGGGGGGGGGGGGGGGTTCCTCCTCCCACGGTAGGGAGCTTTTGCATTTTTCAGCTTGAAATTGTGCTATCTGGTGCATACTGTAGTGAGTCTTTTAACTTGCATTTGAATGCAACATTTATCCTTTAAATTGGATTAGGTATGAATAAGGTTAGGCTAAATTACATTCCTAATTACATTCCACAATAGAGCCAGGCTCTGATCAACAGGTGCAGCACATGAATGACCACCCCATTAAATTATTTTTTCTGTAATATATTTATTATGGTGTCACATGAATAAAGATGAACACATGATTCTGATTTCTGCCCTTAGTTGGATAACACTCATGTCCAGTCATTGTGTTTTATGGCTGGTTTCAAACCTCTTCAGGCTGATGGTCTCGACTCGTAACATCACCCATTCTTTCTATCCAGAAATGCTGCCTGTCCTGCTGAGTTTTTCTAGTTTTTAGTGTCTATCTTCAGTTTAAACTAGCATCTGCAATTCCTTCCTACACTATTTGTTAAGCAAAACAGGTCCTATTCTCATTATATAATTTTGTGATCAGCGTGAGAGCATGAGAATTTTGTGAAATGCGTGAGTCTCACGCTCAATGCGTGAGAGTTGGCAGCCCTGCTAATAATGCAAACATTTTATGCAAGTTCCAATTGTTTGGACAAAAATCACTTATTACTGCTTTATAACAGTTAAGTTACTTTAAGACCATTTCAGAAATTATGGCAGTCACCAAAAAATCAAGTAACAAATAGCAAACTAAAAAAAAATAACATGTTCCCTTTCCTGACTCTACCTCATAAGTACTTTAACGCTGCTAACAGAGCAAAGGGATATTAATCTCAAGAATCAAAATGGGGAAAGTGAGGGCAATGGTCATTCAAAGCCTATTCAGATCTGCATAGAGTCAGAGTTATACAACATGTACATGACTGGCCCAATTTGTCCATAATGATTAAGTTGGCATTCTGTGTGCCCCGGGACTGGCTACCGTTCCCAGATCAGCTCGCGTCGCAGGGACTGGCTGCAGTTCTCAGGTCGGCTCGCCTGCCCAACCCCGCGAAAACGAATGAAAAAAAAACGTGGTTTTTCGGGTTACAGGCCGGATTCAGCCCGTGTGCCGTAGGTTGCCGAACCCCGTCCTAGATGTTTGGCCTCATTGCGATCCCCCCCATGGTTTACAACCAATTCACCTGGTTAGTTCTATCTCTGGCTACTTCATGTTGTCGGCGGCTACACATCCAATCAAGAAAGAAGAGAAGAGATGCGACAACTGACGCTCTTCCACATACTGCACAGATCGCTGTGATGTGGCGCAAAAGAGACAAACTGTGCAGGGACTGAAGACAGCGTGAGAATTCTGTCATCAGCGTGAGAATTGGCTGAAATGCGTGACTTTCACGCTCAACGCGTGAGAGTTGGCAGCCCTGTCTAAGGCCAGGATGTGACAACAGACACACAGGGAGACACATACACAAAGGAAGACACACACACACACACACACACACACACACACACACACACACACACACACACACACACACACACACACACACACACACACACACACACACACACACACTCGCGCACACGCACACACAGACACACACACACACACACAGGGAGACACACACACACAAACGCAGACACACACACACACACACACACACACACAGGGAGGGAGACAGACACACACACGGGGAGACACACACACATACACACAGGGAGACAGACACACACACACACAGGGAGGGAGACAGACACACACACGGGGAGACACACACACACACACACACACACACACACACACACACACACACACAGGGAGACACACACACACACAGGGAGAAACACACAAAGACACACACACAGAGACACACAGACACGCACACACACACAGGGAGACACACACACACAGGGAGACACACACACACAGGGAAACACACACACACACAGGGAGACACACACAGAGGCACACAGGGAGACAGACACACAAGCACACACACACACACACCTTTCCTTCCCCCTCCCTCCCTCCATCCTCCCCTTCCTCCCTCCTGCCCCCATCCCCCCTCTTTCCTCCCCCTCCCACCCTCTTTCTTCCCTTTCTCCTTTCCTTCCTTCATCCCCTTTCTACATTCCCTCCCCTTGTCTCTCTTTGCCTCCATCCCTCCCTTTTTTTCTTTCCCTCTTTCCCTCTCTCTCTTTCCGCCCTCCCTGTCTCTCCCCCGGCCGCCTGGCGGGCACAGTGTAGCGTGGATTGGCGGCGCTGGCGCTGCCGTGTAAGTTGAAGGGCAGGAGGGAGGGAGCGAGGCTGCAGCGGCGGCCGGCACCGCAGCGCTCACAGCCGGCGCACAGATGCGCTGACACCTGGCGGCTGCACATCCAACCAAGAGAGAAGAGACGCGACGTCACTCACAGCCGTCAACCGACGCTCTTCCCCAGACCGCACAGATCGCTGTCATGGCGCAAAGAGACAAACTGTGCAGCAAAGATCGTATAGCTCCGCTATAGGTTCCTTGCTGTGCAGGGACTGAAGACAGCGTGAGAATTCTGTCTTCAGCGTGAGGGCGTGAGAATTGGCTTGAATGAGTGAGTCTCACGCTCAAAGCGTGAGAGTTGGCAGCCCTGGGAAGGTCTTGTGGGAATGTTATACTTTGACCTGGAAAGGGAGTATTCAGTGGCGTTCTAGGGCAGTCAACTTCACTCACCAAGGCAAGCTGGTCTTTGGATACTGCGGTGGATGAACAAGTCAATGCTAGAAAGGAAAAAGTACACTGTGCCAAAAAAGCCAGGGAAGTGAGCTGTCAGTGCCGCCAGCTCCATTCCAAAGGATTGCTGACAGTTTTGAAAAAGTGTAATGGCCTTACCAGGATTATTAAAATTAAAACCTTCTAAAATATTTATTTGGACGCAATCCTGCCCTTTCCTATTTAGCTCACTTGAAGTCATGCAAAGTAAATATTTCTCCCTCCTTTGCACGGTTGATTATTTCCTACTGCTTCTCCATAGCATTAAGTGTTAATGTTTTTCATTTTACCATTTTCGAGATCCTGATAACTCAAGGCTCTGTAGTCAAACGGAGTAGGCGACGTTTTGGGTCGAGACCCTTCTTCAGAAGAAGGGTCTCGACCCGAAACGTCGCCTACTCCTTTTCTCCATAGATGCTGCCTCACCCGCTGAGTTTCTCCAGCATTTTTTGTCAACTGCATTAATCTATGATTTGCAGTTGATTCTCCTTCATGGAAGACAATAGGCAAAAAAACCCACATGGAATGGAGGGTAATTACTGACCTGAGTGATATTGGTTGTTCAACAGATGACCATTATTAAAGATAATAGCAATGTGTTTGGATTGTAAAGAAGTAACTAATGATGTCCCACAGGGCTCCATGGTGAGGCCTCAACTATTTGTCTTATTTATTAATGATCTGGATAACACAATAAAGGGGAACATTTACAAGGGTGCCAATGACACAAAGATTGGTTGTTTTGTAAGTGGTGTGGACAGGAGCATAAAGTTACAAGGAGACATTGATAGATTAAGTGAGAGGCTGAAAGTGTGGCAGTTGGATTTCAACACTGCTATTTGTGAAGTGATCCAGTTCGGACTAAAATGGAAGAGAATTCAAGTATTATTTGAATAGTAAAAGCTTAGGAACCGTGGAGGCCCAGAGAGATTTATAGAGCTATGAACCCAGGTCGGTAATATGGCAGTCAGATTCAAGCATTAATAAATAGGTTAATGGAATGTAGCCCCTTATTATAGGGGTCTAATGAATAGAATGGGAATATTTTGCTGAAGCTATACAGGACCTTGGTTAACCCTTGTCTGGTTTACTAATTTTCAAATGGATTGCCATAGTCAGGTAGTGCAATTTCAGCACACACACTTACCAGGGACCTGAGGGTTAGATTTTAAGGAGGGATAGCATAGATTTGCATACGCTGAAATAAAAATGGTTATGAAGTTATTTGATAAAAGCATTTTTGAGTTTGACAGCTTAGTTGGAGAAAATTGTTTTCCATTAACAATGAGTCTGGCTCAGGAGAACTAGATAAACAGAGGAAACAACTCTTCCAGCAAAGGGTGTTAGAAGCGTCAAACTCCAATAAAAAGCATCGGTCAATTAATAATTTTAAACCTGAGTCTCTTACCAATCAAGCTTATAAAACATCTGGAGCCAAGGCAGATGGATGTATCTGTGCTGAAGATCACTAACAATCCAAAACTACAAGTGTACAGGAATACAAACAACAGTTTTGAGCAGGAGCCGAAAGAAGATCTACAGCAGGGAGGCATTCAGGGCTTTGTTGTCCCATACATTAAATCAATTTAAATATCTCACTAATTATTGCAAAACAACAGTGTAATCATCCTCACAACAACTTGCTCTTTCTGATGCAGGGCTGCTCTTTCTTCCCTTTCAAACTCTCCACAACACAGAATCACTCTTCTCTCAGAAAGAAAAATAATATTACTCTCCCAGTCAGTCTCTCATAATTCATGAAGCATCTCCCTAAATTTGCAAAACCTATTTAACACAATTCTCCTTGATTGATGAATCAAGAATTTAGAAGGCTCTTATTGTCCTTTTCTCAATTTATCAATTCAATCCAGTGAAAGTAATTATTTTAGTAATCATAATAATTACTGTAGATGACATATGCATGTGATCCTTAATATAGTTACCTCATCACTACTAACCACTCCCCATATCACAAGTATAATTACAACCTCCCCATCCACATATCGCTCTCTAGTTTCCGTGACAGACCACGTACAGCTAGTGCTCTCTGTGATGCCACAGTATGAATGTAATAAAGAAGTAAAGTCACAGTGTGTCGATCACACATCTTTACATGGAGTCAGAAGTGGGATTCGAACCCACGCCTCAAATTGGAGACTTCACAGCAGATTAAGTCCCTTGTCAAGCACACTGCCGATGATCCTGCCCTGCAACAGCTTGCTGCCATCATCCAGCAGGGCTGGCCCGACCGTCGTTCCGCTCTGCCGGCTGGCGCCGTGCCCTACTTCCTGGTCCGTGATGAGCTCGTACTCCACGACGGCGTGATTGTGAAAGGACACAAGGTAGTAGTGCCTGCTGCTCTGCACGACCACTATTTTCAGGCCGCTCATAACGGTCATCCTGGGGCCGAAGCCACCTTGTCTCACGCCCAGAGCCAGTTCTACTGGCCTGGTATGGCTCAATACATCCGGGAGAGGGTCTCTTCATGTTCCACCTGCAACAGCCTCGCCCCCCCACCAGCAACGACAGCCGCTTCTGCAGCAGGCTGCACCCGAACTGCCCTGGATGGCGGTTGCCACTGACATTTTCGAGTGGCGAGGCAAACACTTCCTGGTACTAGTCGACTCCTACTCCAACTGGTTCGAGGTTGACCAGCTGCATTCCCTCACCTCTTCGGCCGTTGTCGATAAGCTGCGCCGCCATTTCTCTACCTTTGGCACCCCGGCCAGCCTGCAGTCGGACAACGGCAGCCAATTCACGAGCTCCGAGTTTCGGGCTTTCGCAACCAGCTGGAACTTCCGCCACTACACCAGCAGCCCTGAGTACCCGCAAAGCAACGGTCTGGCCGAGCGCGCCGCTCGCAGTGCAAAGAACTTACTGGAACAATATCGTTTGTCCAACTTCTTTCTAGCCCTCCTCAACCTTCGCAACATATCCCGTGACCCTGCCATGGGCTCCCCTGCTCAGCGGCTCATGTCTCGCACTACCAGACCACCGATCCCGGTGGCCCAGCGCTCACTCGTCCCCTCTGTCCTCAAGCCCGCTGCTGTTCAGGAGCGCATTGCCCTTAAGCGCGATGTTCAGAAACGCTCCCATGACAAGTCCTGCCGCCCCCTGCCGTGCCTTTTCCCCGGACAAGTTGTCCGCATGCAGACCCCCACCGGTCACTCCCGGCTCGCTACCGTAGTCGCCACTGCTGGGTCGCCTCGGTCCTATCTCGTCGACCATGCAGGAACCATCTACCGCCGGTCCCACCAACATCTGCGGCTTGTCAATGAGCCGCGACCACCACCCGCAGATCCTTTTGCTCCCCCGCTGAAATTTCAGCCTCCAGGCGATGCTCGGCCCATCGCTCCTCGCATGCCACGGTCTCTACCCTCACAGCTCTATCCATCCGCTCCTCCTCCGGTTCTCCCTCCCTCGCCTGCCCGCGCGCAGTCCTCTGCGAGTCCCACATCCCCTCATGCCCTTCTGCCCTTGTCTTCTCCGTCCCCGCCCGGCTCCCCTGTTCCAGTGCAGCCGTCTGCACCTGTCGCCGTACTGCCTCCACTTGTTCCTGCAGGGAGGGGAAGATGGCGAGATGCGAACCCAGTCGGGACATGTTGTCAAGCCGCCTGTCCGCTACGGCGATTTTGCTTAACCATTTCTACTCATTTGATTGTCAGCGCATGAGACGTGGTCGCCCTGTCACTACTTTGTTTGTCTTTCGTTTCCAAGGGGAAGGATGTAGATGACATATGCATGTGACCCTTAATATAGTTACCTCATCACTACTAACCACTCCCCATATCACAAGTATAATTACAACCTCCCCACCCACATATCGTTCTCTAGTTTCCGTGACAGACCACGTACAGCTAGTGCTCTCTGTGATGCCACAGTATGAATGTAATAAAGAAGTAAAGTCACAGTGTGTCGATAACACTTCTTTACAATTACCTAATTTTGAAATCATTCCAATCTTTGTAATCCATGAATCCCTTTGTAGCTACAAGTACATTACCCACATACCCAAGCAACAAAGGGACTACAACCTGCTCAGATAAAAATATTGTCTTACATTATGTGGATAAAAGGTGTTTGAGATAGATTTTCATCTTTACTGCATGGATGAGACATTGCCTCATGAGATAAATGGAATAAAAGTCAGGCAAATTCCATACAGGAAGTCACTCTACAACTCTAACACAACAAACTTGGTGTGGTGAGATTTATCTCTTTCTGTGAGTGATGCCCACTGTCAATGTCCTCATTCTAGCAATAAAGGACTTCATCTCCCAGTATGTCAATGCCCTCTCCTATTGAGGCACAATTATGGATTAGCAGCTTGTACATCATATGCATTTGAACGCTTGTGAGTCATTATCTCCACCGGCAACTAGTAAATTATTAGACATTCGGGATACTTACTCTACATCTGTATTTTAAACTGCCTTGTGTACAATCAATATGCTCCTGGAGATGAAAAGCTGGGTTGAAGCTAATGAAAGCTCCAGCATCAACAATACTAGACCATCCATGTGTTAGTGCTAATGTCAGGCTGTAATACCCTACCTTTGCCCATTTCATTCATGTTAACGACCATACGCACCCAATATGTCAAACACATTGTACATGCAACAGTTGTGAGTTCAAATAGGTAAAGAAGGGAGCAAAATTAATTTAAATGTGATTAATTTTATGAAAGAAACCTGGAATACAAAGATAGTATCAACTGTGAAAACTATAAAAATGTTGAATTGATGTATAAATTAATTAATTTCATAAATAGCTTTCAGGTAAAGGAAATCTGCCATCTATCCATTCCTGATCCAAAGCTATATGGTCAAATATTAATTTTTGTCTCAAATTATTTAAGTGAGAATTCAACAAGCAATTATGAATAGGAAATAAATATTGGCATTGCCAGCTTTGACCCCATTCTGAGAATGTATAAAGAAGTCTCTTTGTCATATTGATCATATCAAAATAATTTGTAATGCACTAATGCAGTGAACCTTGCCAGTAATATTACATTAGGTGAGAGGAAAAAGATTTAATAGGAACCTGAGAGGAATCTTTTTTACAGAGTGGGTGGTAGGTATATGGAATGAGCTGCAGGAGGAGGTAGTTGAGGCAGGTACAATCACAACATTTAAGAAACATTAGGACAGATACATGGATAGGTTAGGTTGAGAGGGATATGGCCAAATGCAGGCGGGTGAGACTAGTGTAGTAGTATGTTGGTCAACATGGACAAGTCGGGCGGAAGGGCCTGTTTCGACAGTGTATGACTCCATAACTGATATTTTAAATTTGGGTGATTTAAGAAATGTAAACAGATGTTCAGAAAATTATGAGCAATAGTTTTGTGCTGAAACAGAAAATAAACAACTAATAACTACAGTATATTAACCCCATTGTATCAGCATAAAAGCTTAGCTTTCCCACATTTGCAACCTTTTTTGTCCTGACTGTTAAGATTCCAGATTTAATGCCTAACTGGTTTTTCAATGATTGATTTCACAATACAAAAGACTGAATTCCATTATTTACATTAGCTTTCAGGGTTTCTAGTGGCTCTTGAACAACATTATGGCAGACAAAAAGGGGAATTATTACATAATCTCGCCCAGGAGTGTTTTAGAAATCAAATGCATGGAACTGTGCAATTTTACATATAATATTCATCCTGAACTACTGCCATTAGCTGTACGAAATCATGTGTTCTGATATAGTCAAGGAGTGATACAGTGTGGAAACAGGCCCTTCGGCCCAACTTGCCCACACCAGCTAACATGTCCCAGCAACACTAGCCTGCGTTTGGTCCATATCCCTCCAAACTTGTCCTGTCCATGTACCTGTCTATCTGCTTCTTAAATGTTGGGATAGTCCCAGCCTCAACTACCTCCTCTGGCAGCTTGTTCCATACACCCACTACCCTTTGTGTGAAAAAGTTACCCCTCAGATTCCTATTAAATATTTTCCCTTTCACTTTAAACCTGTGTCCTCTGGTTCTCGATTCACCGACTCCGGGCAAGAGATTCTGTGCATCTACCCAATCTATTCCTCTCATGATTTTATCCATGTGCTCATAATTCAGATGATTCACTGCCTGACATTGATACATAATTTGCAATTTTCATGCAAGTACTGAAGTGTAAAGTATGATCAAAAAGACAGGCAAAGGGGCCAGACAGCAGTCAATGTAGGTATTCTGTTGCTATTTTGTTATGATTTCACATCCTGAATGTCATGTCAAATGCCATCCAGTTTGGCTGGGAAAGAAAGGAAATAGTTCAAATCTTTTCAATTAATGCTCAAAATAAGCATTGAAAAGCCTGATAGCTTAATGTTTTCTTCACAGTTTATATTACAGAAATGTTCTGAAGGAGGATAAAATCAGACCACATATGTCCAGTCCAACCATTAAACAGGATTCAGGTGTTTGGGATGTTTCACCAGACAGATTTTCTTTCCCAGATGATTAATGACAACTGCCTAATCGTCTGATAATGTAATTTTTCAGCGATAGATAGCAAGTCCAAAATGTATTTTATTATGTCCCACTACTCCACACAGCAGCAAGAAAAATAACACAATTAGTTGCTTCTCATTACTGATATGTGTTTCATTATACTGATGCAAAAAGCTTGTTTGAAAAATAGACTTTCACTCATCTTCCTAGCCAGATGGTGCAAAAAACATGTTTTTGCTGCTGAAAATCCAAAGCTCACTTCAGGCAAAACTGTTCTGTTACCCTTTGCTTTATCAAACAATTTAAGTGAAATTTCAAGGGTATTTTGTAGCAAAATCAAAGTTACCAATGATCAACAATCAAATATCAAGAGAGAGGAGAATTAATTTTTTGTTAATCTCAAAATAGATTTTAAAGACAAGCACAGTTAGTTGTCAAAGAAAGACACAAAGTGCTGGAGGAACTCAGCGATTCAGGCAGCATCTCTAAACAAAAAGGGTGGGTGATTCAGAAAGGGTGGATGATTCAGAAAGGGTGGTTGATTCAGAAAGGGTGGGTGATTCAGAAGACCTGATATGTCACCTATCCTTTTTCTCCAGAGACGCTGCCTGACCCACTGAGTTACACCAGCACATTGTGTCTATCTTTGGTATAAACCAGCATCTGCAGTTCCTTGTTCCTAGTTGTCAGCTCTGCACCAGTGTTATAGGGAAAGACAAACTCCCATATGGGGTAACTTGACAAATTTACTATAAGGCCTCTACCACAATGAGCCAGATTGTTCGACCGACTTCTCTCAGTGTCTCTCACCTTCATTTAAGTGACTCCTGTAGCTTGCTATCTGGTTTCCCATTCACACAACATAAACCTATCTGCTTCTGCAACAAGCCTTGTACATCCAACTAATTACAATTCTTGACTACTGCAGTGCACCAAGGATGTTCTTAAAAAAGTCAATAATTCCAAAACTAAAACACTCTACAGACATGGTTACTAGTGCTACCTAAATGACTTAAAAGAGATTTAAGTATTTATGCACTTAAGATTTAAACTGTTTCTCCTGAAATAACAAATCTTATTGACTTTTACAAATTACCATGATAAAATCAAGATTACTTTTCTGCAGTTTTGACTCTTGTTCACAACTCCAATTTATATTATTTTAACTTTAATCCCACAATTATGATTTGGCCTGTTAGGACAAAGTCACAGAGATGCTTATCCCGGTATCCATCAGCTAGATGTACAATACACGAAAAGAACATAACAGTAAAATCATGAAATGTAAAAGAAAAATGCAGATGCTGTGAATTATTATTTTGTTTTTATTTTTATTAGAAGCAGTGTACAAAAGTATAAACCGCGGCATCTGACATAATGCATTTATTGTACAGCTTCAATTTTAATTTTTAGCTAAAGATGAGAAAGAAGAAGAGAGAAAAAGCAAGAGAAAGAGAAAGTGAATGTGCAAGAATAGAACCCCTAGACTGCCAAATTGGTATAGCCGAAGAGTGAGTAAGTAAAAGAAATAAGAAAAACTTAAAGAAATAAAAAGACAAAAACAGAAAGAAAAACAAAAAGTGATGATATTCCTGCTTCGTATCTCTCCCCACCCATCACCCAATCTGTAATTCAATTTAATCCCGAAATTGTGTTGCACCATACTATCCTTGTAATGAATCAATGAATGGTGTCCATGTCTTCGAAAATTGCTCTGGTTCTGAGTGGACAGCTGGGAAAGCTGCTTATTCAAAATCTCACCAAAGTCCTTTGCCATAGCTTGTCTTAAAGATTGTTCTTGTTCTTTTACTTTTCCTTCCATAGTAGCAATAAATCTTTGTCCTTCAGATTGCTCCTCAGATTCGTCAGGGGTTGTTTTCTCTGACTTGAGCAACCCGCAGTCTGGTTTTTGATCTTGTCTGAGGTACCGTCGGGAAAGTCCGTTTTTGCATTTAAAAATACCGGTATTCCGTCAATTAGCGGCGATTTCTGATTACGTCAGGTATTGCATCAGTATGATTAGGTCAGGTATCTCCCAGTGAGTGTTTTTAAATCGGTCCCGTTTTTCTTTTCAGGCTTTTTTGCGCTTTTTAGCGCATTTCAGGAGCGGAGCTAAAGCCTGCTTCCTACTCTATGGCGTCACCGGAAGTTTGTAAATTTGAAACAAAAACAGAAATGCTGGAAGCACTCAGCAGGAAAGAGAAATAAGAATTAATATTTTGGGTCGAGAACCCTTCACCAAAACTGGTAAATAGTAAAAATATCCATGACTGCTGCTTAACTTGCTGTAAGTCAATTTCAATTAGTTACTAAGTTTCTTATCAGCATAACCAACCAATAGCAAATCCTGGTCAATATCAACGATGCTCTACGATAATACTCAACACCGGTGCTCCGCAAGAATGCGTTCTCAGCCCCTTTCTTTACTCTTTGTACAACCATGACTGTGCAGTCATGTACAAATCTAATTCAATTTTCAAATTCACAGACAACACCTCCATTACGGGCCGGATATCAAATACTAATGAGACGGAGTACAGGAGAGAGATCAAGAACCTTGTTGTCCTGATGTCGAGACAACAACCCTTCTCTCAATGTCAGCAAGACAAAGGAGATAGACAACAGCACAATCAAGGTCGAGTCGCACCCTGGCCACTCCCTCTTCTCCCCTCAAACATTAGGTATAGAAGTGTGAAAGCGCACACCTCCAGATTCAGGGACAGTTTCTTCCCAGCTGTTATCAGGCAACTGAATCATCCTACCAAAATTAGAGAGCAGTCCAGAACTACTATTTACCTCTTTGTTGACTCTCGAACTATCATTGTTTGGAATTTGTTGAGTTTACCTTGCACTAAACATTATTCCTTTATCATGTATCTATACACTGTAAATGGCTCAATTGTAATCGTGTATTGTCTTTCCGCTGACTGGATAACATGCAGCAAACTGTACCTCAGTACACATGACAATAAACTAAACTGAAACTGAAACTTCTACAGCCAAGAAAGCACACCAATGCCTCTACTTTCTCAGAAGACTAAGGAATGGCAACATATCTCCATCAACAATGACCAATTTCTACAGATGCACCATAGAAAGTATCCAATGCACAACAAATAAGTTCCAGGACATATCACAACTTGGCTTGGCAACTGCTCTGCTGGAGATTGCAAGACGTGGCAGAAAGGTATGGATGTAGACCAGTCCATCACATACACCAGCCTTCCCGCCCATTGACTCCATCTACACTTCACGCTGCTTTCGAAAACCAGCCAACATAATCAAGGATAACCCATACCCTCTTCTCCCATCTCCCCAGGCAGACGGTATAAACATTTGAAAGCACATAGCACCAGATTCAGAAATAGCTACTTCACTGATGTTACTGACCAGAGCTCTTATTGGCTGATGATGTAGTCCTGATATCCCAACCTATCCCATTGCGGCCCTTGCACTTTGTTTTTTATCTGCATGTTCTCTGTTGCTGTAACAGTAATGCTGCAACACTATGCTCTGTACTCTGGTTATTTTTCTCTTAGCACTACCTATTGTACTTGCATATGACTGCGTCGCATGCAATGTTTTGTCGCCATATCTCAGTATATGTGATAATAATAAACCAATACCACTGCCAATGACCTTTTGTATGAAAATATCCTCAATCGTCTTTATGGACTTGCAGCATTAAAAAAGAGTTAGCATAATTTCTCAAAACACACTCGAATATTATTCCATTACTGTGCATTTCATTCATTTATGGAATTAAAAAGGGAAACAGACAACTATTTGAAGGAGGAAAATGTTAAAAGCTGAAGCAATAAGTATTTACATGAAATTAAAGTTGATAGTTCTGATGTGAAACTAATACCATAACAGGCACATTGGGCTTCATTGTCTCTTCCTGTATTGAAATTTCAGGAATTTTGAAAAAACCTAGTAACGATTGCACTCATCTTTTCGCGCTGTGTTTAGTTAACTTGTTAGCACTATGATTGATCACAAATGCTGGTAAGAAGATTAAAGAATGCAAGCAGGCCTTCTTTTGAGTGACTTGGATCACGTGGTCAGTAATTTGAGTACTTTTACCTTCATTAATGAGTTTTCACAGTTGTAGCCCTATGCTGCTTTATCAAGCTATGCGTGGGTTCATCTAAACAACTCTAGACCAAGAAAAGAAGAAAACATATTTCTTACGCTGTCAAGTTAAGTTTATGATCCTTCATTACACCCAGGTCTCAGACAATTTACAATCAGTCACATTCATTCCACCAGAAACATATGCTTTTGAAGGTGTTGGACAATAAATCACCTTTAATGCCCTGCTTTGCTGCAGCTCATTTTCAGAGGTCTCCAATAATTCTGCAACATGATGGGTCTGCCTTGCTTTAAAGCTAATATTTCTCATTGCTATATGTGTCCAGTTGCAACATATTTCACCATTCACAAAGATGTAATTTGCAGGTAAGATGCCCTATTGTCATGATAACTATCTGATTTCACCAAACAAATATTGGCAGCAGGTGCTTCTTGTCAATGAAGGGTGTACATTTCAACGGTCCCACACTGCGTACTTTATCTTTTGAGTGATGAGAGCTGTACTCTGGGTGACCCCTATTCCCTCCACCACCATCACCACCCCCCACCACTGTCAGTATTTAATATGATTTACTCAACTTTAAGTGGGACTTAACAACCGAGTGCAATGTGTATTGTAACATAATAGACACTGTGTGTTACTGTACTTCCAGGAGCACCTAAAACCTGCAGCCTATAACTATTTATAGAGCATTAAGGAATTACACGCTACATTCCATTTTATAACACAATGGATCCTGAAGGTTTGCTGTGGTGATTCCAGCTCATTGTTGATCTCTTACTGAAGATGTTTTAAAAGGATTGTCTAAATCTTTGATTTCAGGCCCTTTGTCCTGTCGAGTCTGGGCCGACCAGCGATCACACCGCACACTCACAGTATCCTACACACTAGGGACAATTTACAATTCTTACCAAAGCTAATTAATCTGCAAACCTATACGTCTTTGGAGCATGGGAGGAAACCAGAGCACCTGGAGAAAACCCATGAGGCCACAGGGAGAACGTGCAAACTCCATACAGACAGCAACCGTAGTCAGGATCGAACCCAGGTCTCTGGGTTCTATTGCTGCGCCACCGTGCTGCCCCTGTTTTTTTGCCTATGTGTCATGGGAGAAGGGTTGATGCTGTTCTGGACTCAGGTTGGGTGAGCTGAGACTGATTGATTGATTGAAACATACAGCATGGAAACAGGCCCTTTGGCTCACCGTATCCATGCCGACCATTGATCACCCGTACACACTGGATCTAAGTTATCCTATGTATAGATGCTGGGATGTAATGTTAAAATTGTACAAGGCATTGGTGAGACCAAATCTGGAGTATGGTGTACAATTTTGGTCGCCCAATTATAGGAAGGATGTCAACAAAATAGAGAGAGCACAGAGGAGATTTACTAGAATGTTGCCTGGGTTTCAACAACTAAGTTACAGAGATAGGTTGAATAAGTTAGGTCTTTATTCTCTGGAGCGCAGAAGGTTAAGGGGGGACTTGATAGAGGTCTTTAAGATGATGAGAGGGATAGACAGAGTTGATGTGATCAAGCTTTTCCCTTTGAGAATAGGGAAGATTCAAACAAGAGGACATGACTTCAGAATTAAGGGACAGAAGTTTAGGGGTAACATGAGGGGGAACTTCTTTACTCAGAGAGTGGTAGCGGTGTGGAATGAGCTTCCAGTGGAAGTGGTGGCGGCAGGTTCGTTGGTATCATTTAAGAATAAATTGGATAGGCATATGGATGAGAAGGGAATGGAGGGTTATGGTATGAGTGCAGGCAGGTGGGACTAAGGGAAAAAAATTGTTCGGCGCGGACTTGTAGGGCCGAGATGGCCTGTTTCCGTGCTGTAATTGTTATATGGTTATATGGTTATATGTTTACATTCACTCCCTACATAGGGGAGTGGGGTTATTTACAGAGGTAACCTACATACATGCACGACTTTGGGATGTGGGAGGAAACTGAAACACCCAGAAGAAACCCCGGTGGTCACAGGCAGAACATGCATACACCCTACAGACAGCACCTGAGGCAACATCTCTACCATCTGTGCCACTGTGCTGCCCAGTGACCTTGACATTCAGCAGCATCCCTGGATCAGGATAGAGTGACCACTGCGCTGGTGATAGGATTTCTACCATTGTGTTGGAGGGGCAGCACTGTGGAGCAACCTAGCAAGTGCAGTAGGTAGAGAGCAGAGCATGGGTTGTGAGGACTTGATTGAGGCTCAGAGATATAACTTCCATCAGGAGTAGCTTCTACTCCTCTCACTAACCCTCTTTTAGAAAGGGCTGATGAGGCCCTTCAGTTTTAACATAAAAAAACATAGAAAATAGGTACAGGAGAGGGCGATTTGACCCTTCAAGCCTGCAGCGCCATTCAGTGTGATCATGGCATATCATCCACCATTAGTAACCTGTGCCTGCCTTCTTTGATTCTGTTAGCCCCTAGAGCTCTATCTAACTCTCTTTTAAATCCATCCAGTGAAATTGCCTCTACTGCCTTCTGTGGCAGAGATTTCCACAAATTCACAACTCTGGGTGAAAACATTTTTTTCTCATCTCAATTTTAAATGGCCTCCCCTTTATTCTTAGACTGTGGCCCCTGATTCTGGACTCCCCCTACATTGGGAACATTTTTCCAGCATCTATCTTGTCCAGTCCTTTTATAATTCATAGGTTTCTATAAGATGCCCTCTCATCCTTCTAAATTCCAAAGGTTCAAATTGGTGTAGTGAAATGCTTATTGCCATTGCAGCACATAAAATAAAGAATACAACATAACAGTAATAAAGACATTTAAACATAAAAAACATCCCCCCACAATGGTTCCCATTATGAGGGAAGGCACAAAGTCCAGTCCCCATCCCCATGTCCACCCATAGTCAGGCCTATTTAGGCCTCCACAGTCGCCTTTACGGAGGCCCGATGTTCCAGGCCGTTCTCGCTGGATGATGGTGCTTCAGCGTCGGGAGAATCCTCTCAGCGGCATGGGAAACCTGGAACGGCCGCTTCCTTACCGGAGTCCGCGGCATCCGAAGCCGACAGGCCGCGCTGGATGGAGCTCCACCACTGGCGATCTCGGCAAGAGATCCCAGGCTCCCGATGTTAAAGTCAGCGCCGCCGCCTGCGGTTGGCCGCTCCACAGACCCGCAGCTTCGCGATGTTTTTGTCGCCGGTCCCAGCATACCAGCGCGGCGACCCGGACAAGGCATCGCCTGCTCCGCGATAGCGCTCCAGCTCTGTGCCGCCGCCGAAGTTCTGGCCAGTAATCTCACGAAACGCCACTCCAGGCCCGCTGGTAGGCCATGAGGACGGATCGAAGATGCTGCCTGGAGAAAAGCCGCCTCTCCGACCAGGTAGGGGCCCTGAAAAGCAGTTTCTCCTTCCCCCCCATCCCCCACATAAAAAAGACTAGAGCTCCGAAAAACAAAAACTCAACTAACTAAAAATAAAAAAAGAAGTGAAAAAACGGACAGCTGCAGGCTGGGCAGCCATACCCATACAGGACGGCCCATACAAGCCCAGTCTTTCCAATCTTTCCATATATGACAGTCCCGCCATCCTGGAGATTAACCTCATGAACCTACTCTGCACTCTCTCAATAGCAAGGATATCCTTCCTCAAATTAGACGACCAAACCTGCACACAATACTCCAGATATAGTCTCACCAGGGCCCTGTACAACTGTAGAAGGACCTTTTTACTCCTATACTCCAACTCCCCTCATTATAAAGGTCAACATGCCATGAGCCTGTAATGGATATCTTGTTTACTAATGACCTGGAAGGAAGTAATTTGTAGATTAAAAAAAGAGCAACAGGAAACTTTTAGCAACTATATTTTTTCTATGAGCTGGTGTGAAAACCCGATGTGTGGAATTTGAAGACTTTTCACCATAAAATTACAACAGGCAAAATAACTATATTTACTAAAATGTTGGAAAGAGGATTCTCAAACAAATGCTTTAATACTCTGCATAATTTCTTGCAAAACTAATCTTAAAATCAAACCTTGGCAATGTCTCAAGCTGTTTTCCAACATTAATTTTTATGTCAGTTATTGAATTGGAATTGGCACGTGTTTACATGGCCAGTACTTTGTTGTTGTTATAGTGCTTTGACATACTTTGAAGTAGAGCTATAGATTAGCCTTATCTAAGTTAACTAATGGGTTGTACACTTCTCAGATTTCCCCTCTTTTCGTCTAAAGACCAGTAATTTCTTCAGTCTTGGCAGAACTCAATTATCTGACACCATGAATCACAGCTTATCATGGTGATGTCTCCTTGGCTTAAGAGTTGACTTTGTGCTTTGGTGAAATGAACACACTATTGTAAATGTGTGGGGACTGTCCAGGGCATTGTATAATTTCTGATTTAAGTCAATTGATCAAGTGTCATTCATGTTTAAGTGATGTGATTGCTTTTCATCTGTCCTCCAAATTATTCAGACAAATTATTTACACAGCTGATGGTTTATGTTATTATTATTATAAAAAGTATCATTTGCCCATTCTTAGTCATGTATGTGGCCAAACATATGAAAAATTGTGGAATACATCTCTTCTAATTCTGAAAGCATTACAGGTATATTGTTTTGTGCTGTATATATGATTCATATTTTATCGTGACATTTTTATGTTATGCTGACAATGTTTGTTTAGTGTCAGAGGTCATATACGACTGGTCACGTGTGTGACCTCACACGGAAGCATTTTTTCATAACTCAGTTTTATCTTACACACTCTGAATTTTCAAAAGCTAGAATGTTCATATCTTTAGCAGACATGCATTATAGTTCTGTAGGTAGGAAAATAGCAATGAATAAGATTAATCTCTTACAATAAATGTTTTAATGTATTACTTTATGTGATGCCATCTGGTCACATGTGTGAAATTTGGGTCACTTTCTAAAGAATGGCCCCATTATAATTTGTCATTAATTAACTTTTAGCTGTATCAAGTTCAAGTTCAAGTTCATGTTTATTGTCACATGCACTAATTAAGGTACAGTGATATTGAGTTACCATACAGCCATACTAAGTGAAAAGCAACAATACACACAGCCACATAAAATAAACTTTAACATAAACATCCACCACAGCGGAATCCACATTGTGATGGAAGGTTATAAAGTTCAATCATCTTCCTCTTTGTTCACCCGTGGTTGGGCTGTTGAACCGCCCAGCAGTTGCCGCTGTCCAAATCCCTCGCGTCAGGATGATAGAAACTCCGGCGTCGGGACGGTTGGGAACCTGTTCACCCACTTGGTTTTCACACTATGATTTCAATCGTCTATTCATCGTGCAAGCTTTGCAGAAACCAAATGAACCCTTTAAATGGATATTTGCCCTGCTGAGTAATACTTCATAATTGTTTTATTATTCATAAAGTACACCAGATGTCTTTCATGTACTAAATTGGTAAGGGAGTATCAAGTCTAAATGCAATCATTTGAAGAAGGGTTCCGACCCGAAAGGTTGCCTGTGCTGATGAGATGCTGCCTGAGTTACTGAGCTGGCCTGCACAGTTATCTCGGCACTTTGTATTTATTGCTCAAAATTCCAGCATCCGCAGTTCCTTGCATGTGCAAAGCGAAATGAGTGGCCTCTCCCATTACCATAAAAGGCACCAATTCTTTCCCTGTTTATTCACTCAGTGTTGCTCTCTTTACATGGGTATCTAGTATCTGGGTCCTGTGATCCTAAGTATCTCTGTTCTGGCTCATCTATTGCAACAGAGCAGGTCATATACTTTGAATGCATTTTCCATTAATAGTATTTTCTACAATGATTGTGAAAGTCATGTTATGTTCTTCATTTTATTTTCTTAGCAGTAATGCATCTTTTCCCAACCAGCACTGAAGAGTTCAACCCTGGGCCATCCTAAGAATGCGTCAAAATTTTCCCCCTGACAGTAGTGAATTCTCATGATGGATGATCAAAAATATTTTTAATGGAGCATGGAGGCTTCTTGAGATTATGTTAGACCGCACACGCAATAAGCTTTTACTATTCTACTTGGCTGTCATTATGTTCCCATAGAATTAGAGCACAGCTTGGTTCCAGTCAGACACAGAGAGGTAAACAATTTCACATCTGCTAGGTTCTTTGGATGGACTCCTGTATGCTACCGTATTCTCAAATCTGAGGATATCAGCCTGACTTGATACGAATGAGTGAAGCAACCAGCCAGAAAGCAGAAAATATCATATTGGTGCAAACATTTGCTCCATATAAAAGTTGGCTAAAGAAACTGAAAATTATTAAATTATGTTTGCAAAGTCAGTAAACTAGCCGAGCCAGGATGCAAAACTCATTTTACAGCCTAAATAATGGTAGCAAGGTGGAGGCAGCATTTGGGTCACCGTAGCTGCCTTGCAGTTGTGGTGGGGTGTGGGTAGTGTGTGCTCCTGGTGGGGCAATGGTAGGAGGAGATGGGTTCGAGGAGGGAGGGGGGGGAGGTGAGGGGGAGTGGGGGGAGTGGGAGGAGTGGGGGGAGGTTTGCTCCTCTAATAGACTAGAGTGTTCCTCACAAAATTGGAATGTAAAAAAATGTTCACCCTGTGTACTTTGTGGTCCAAAACTGTCCATTTAACAATTAGGTCATTTTATTTTTGACACAAATGGGTGAAACATACACAATGCTTGTTCGGAGAAGAGAGTTGCATTTGGGATGATACACACAAGAGGATCCCAGTTTGCATGTACATGCTGTCATGATATTCATCTAGATCTGCTGGGAAAAGATATCAGACAAAGCCTGAACCTCAATCAGTTTTTAGCAGGCAGATACTTGCACTATCGACCTGTCTCATTGTCTCAGATGCAGACTAAAAGCAATTTGAAACATATTCTGTCAAAGTGCATTTGGCATCAGGCAACGTTAAACATTGACGTAAATAAGCGAGTTCGTATTCCGACTGCGTTCGCGATAAACACTCTAGGCGGCTGTGCTGCTGCATGGGTGCAGAACTGCGTTTCGTCTGTGGTCGGGGCTGGGCCCGGGTATCCGGTGCTGGTGAGTTGCTGCTGGGCCATCCCCGTCCCCGCCCGAGTGTCCCGTCCCTGTCCGGGGGCAGCCGGGGATATCCGGGGTTGCCCTGGGCTGGCGAGAATCAGATGGGAGTGGCGGCCCAGGCTTGCAGCCAGCGCGGAGAGGGGACACTGGCTCCAGCACCACTCTGCCTGTCCCACCGGGTTGACCGACAGCCCTGAACTGACCACCGGCCCAGAACAGTGGAGTTGGTGCTTCTCTCCGAGCTGGCTGTGGGCCCGAGCCGCCGCTGTGACGGAACGATGTCCCGTCGGTCCAGAGCTGTTGGTTGGCCCGGCGGGACAGGCAGAGTTGAGCTGGGGTTGACGCTTCTTCTCCGCGCTGGCTGGGGTGCCACTCCCTTCTGACTCCTGTCGTTCCGGGGTCACCCCGGACATCTCAGGCCACCCCCACTCAGGAGGGGCGGGGACGGTGCAGTGGCAGCTCGGCAGCACTTGCGGTGCCGGAGACATGGGTTCAATCCTGGCTACGGATGAGGCGCAGGTCTGTGTGCATGCAGCGGCATGGTTGCCGAGAGTGTTTATCGCGAGTGACCATTGACAAATCCCATAATTCCTTGCGTTTTTTTAATACCAAACTCGCATATACATAATGAAGGTGGTGATGAAGTCAAAGGGATCCATTTTTGTGGCATGATTTTGTGGAATTTCTTCACACCGAGCTAATTCTTGCCCCCTGATTCCTGAATCAGCTTCTGAATTAGTTAAAATTGTAAAACAATGTAATTCCTCACTTCCAAAACTTTATAAAGAATTTCCACTTATTTGCACACGTTGGCTGATTTTTTATACTGAAAATTACTTTGATTTTTTTTTGCAGAGATCCTTGTGGCCTTGAAATCATTCTCTGCTATCAATATTATACATCGCCCATGCAAATAAACGTAAGCATGCTGGAATCATATGCTGACTGGAATTTTATTTAACAAAATAATAAATCATAAGAGATGATTCAAGATAAATGCTCCACTGATGTTACTTTAAAAAGAACATTGAGTCTCAGATTAAAACTTCTTGTGGGCTGCAGTTGCAATCAACAATGTATTAGAAACAGATATTTAAGATCAAAGAGCGGTGTGATATTTTTAGCTCCGGCACATCGGGGTTGATGAAAAGTGTAAAGGAAACATGCCAGCTGCTACACTCACTCAGATCATGTCAACAGCTTGGTCCATGAGCACAAATGATGGCCATCAGAGAAGGCATCATTTCTTACAACTTGTAAAGGCTGCTGAACAAAAGCTCAACAAATCGCTGGCACCACATCAATTTTTTCACCATCCTACACAAATATATTCAACAACTGTGAGAGAGGGACACGTATAGCCAGGAGTAAAATTCGAAGCTCTGGAGTTCTTACGCGCCAAAGCAAAATACACAAATCAGTTACAAAGTGGTACATTTGGTTGCAATTTATCTTGACTGTGTAGAGACTCTGTGACAGTGCGGAATAAAGCAAAAGCAGATGAAAGAAATAGAATGCATGGTATCTGAGATAGTGTAGGGCAGTCAGTGTCTGTTTGACAGCCACATTGCACAGCAGGAAGCGAGGACTGTCACTGCCTTGCACAGATGGTCAACTTGAGGACTTCACCAATTCAAACGTAAGATGGCTCAGGCTGCCAATAAACGAGCAAAACAGGAAAACACAAGTGTCTTCAAATGGGTTTAGTGTCTTCCTCTTATACTTCATCCATGTTTTGAAGTTGTTGGATAGCCAAATTATGGAACGTGCAGTAAACTATGATGACCTTATGAAAACTTTAAGAAGCCAGTATGATTAGATGATCAGGCAGAGTAATCTCTGATATCCTGGCACAGTGATCCTATGACTCCTGCATACTTCTCCATGGCAACTTGGCACAGCAATCAGTGGCATCTGAACTCTGGCATCCAGGCAAATGGTGATTTTCCCAGAATCCAGGGAATATGTGCTGCAGAACAGCGATCCCTGACATTTGCTGCAGCTGTCTGCGGCATCCAGTTCGGCAATGTGATCCCCAGCAAACTAGCCTGGTGATCTCTGATATCCCAGCTCAATGATCCCTGACATGGGACTAGTGATCCTGGCACATGGGGACAGTGGTCTAGCCATCCAGGTATAATTATCATTTGCCGCAAGATGCAGCTAACTTTGGTATCTGGGTCCTGTAATCCTTTATATCCATGTGCAATGATCCTTGGTAGTTTGGTAATGTGATCATGACACCCAGCTTATTCATTCCTTGCATTCAGCTCAGTGGTCCTTTCACCCAGGCACAATGAACCCTGTCCTCCTGTCACAATGATGTCCTGCATTTTGTATAATGATCCTGCAATCCTGGTTTCCATGCACAGCAAGTCCTGGCACTCAGCACAGCAAACCCCAGCATCCAGTCATACTGATCCCTGATGTGGAGATCAAACACAGGGATCTCTTGAATCCAAGTATCCAACACAATGGTTCCCAGCATGTTAACCAGATGATCCCTGGCATTGAGCACTGCGATCCCTGAGTTTTGGAGAAATGACCCTAAGCTTCATCATGCTATGTTTTAGCATCCCAGCGCAATGATTTTCCATCGTCCAGGCACATTGATCCTGACAATGTAAAAACTTTCATCCAGTGTAATGATCTGGGCATCTTGGCACAGTGGTCACTTCCACCCAGACTTGGTTTTCCTTTGAATAGAGCACAGGGATCTCTTGAACCAAACACTGCGGTAATCACTGGCATGTAAGCTGTGATCCCTTAGGTCCAGCATTGTTCATGGCACCAAGACAATGTAATAAGATGCCTTCGACATAACGGTTCCTGAACACCTGCACACTCATCACCATTATCCTGGCACAATATGTGAATGTAAATGACTTGAAAATATATGAAGATGGCTGGTTAGTTATTTTGCAGACAACACTATGATTGCTGGAGTTACAGACTGTGATTAATGCTGTCAAAGTATACAGCGTGATATAGATCAACTACTGAAATGGCACATGGAGTTTAATCCAAGCAAGTGTGAGATGTTGCACTTTGGGAGAACAAATGTAAGAGGAAAAAATACAGTTAATGACAAGACCTTTAAGAGCAGTCATGTATAGATCCGAGTCCATAGTTCCCTGAAAGTGGTTACACAAGTAGATAGAGTGTTAAATAAGGCATATATGGTGTTTGCCATCATTGGTCAAGGCATTAAGTATAAGAGTCAGGAAGTCATGACGCAGCTTTGTAGGATTTTCGATAGACCGCTTTTGGAGTATTATGATGGATCGAAAGTTGCACATTCAGAATCAAAAGGAGACCATACTGTAAACAATTAAAACATCATACAATAGAGTAAATGAATCAGCAGATCTGTTGAAAAACATTCCACCGTAGGCTGATATGAAGTCATCAACTTTGCTTTGAAATGGATAGGACAAGTAACTTTCTAAATATTGAAAAGTTTCCAGAACAAGGGGTCACAGTTTAAGGATAAGGGGGAAATCTTTTAGGACCGAGATGAGGAAAACATTTTTCACACAGAGAGTGGTGAATCTCTGAAATTCTCTGCCACAGAAGGTAGTTGAGGCCAGTTCATTGGCTATATTTAAGAGGGAGTTAGATGTGGCCCTTGTGGCTAAAGGGATCAGAGGGTATGGAGAGAAGGCAGGTAGAGGATACTGAGTTGGATAATCAGCCATGATCATATTGAATGGCGGTGCAGGCTCGAAGGGCCGAATGGCCTACTCCTGCACCTATTTTCTATGTTTCTATGTTTCTATGTTAAACATGGGAAAGTGATTAAAAAAAAACCTTGGAGACCCATGTAATAGGTTGCTAAACATTCATGGAGACACTAGAGACTGCAGGTGGTGGAATATTGATCAAAACTGATCAAAAGTGCTGGAGGAACACAGCGGGTCTGGCAGCGTCTGGGAAGTGATTTCCTGATTAGATGCTACATGATCTACTGAGTTCCTTCAGAACTTTGTGTTCCACTACACTATCATGGGCGGGTGCAGAAAATAATTTTTAAAAGGCTAATGGATTGCTAAACATTTATACTTCGGGGAATAGAAGGGATGGAGAGAGAAGCTGTATGATCAGCAAAACAACCTGGTAAACTACCATCTGTTCTGAACACGCCAGTTTGGCATGGCATGGCCATGGAGAAAATGCAGCAGAGATCTATCCGAATAATGCCCAGACAAGAGTTAAATCATGAGAAGAGATTATTGAAGACTAGCATTCCCTAAAATTTAGAAGGTTTCAAGGTATTAAGGGGAACTAATAGGATAGAGAGAAATTATTTCCGCTGGTTGGGGAGTCTAGGACCAGGAGCACAATTTAAAAATTAGAGCCAGACCTTCCAGTGGTAAAGTTAGAGAACACTGTTACATGCAAAGATAAATCTGTGGCAACATTGAAATCCATTTTCCACAGATTTGCCCATCACTTAATCTGTTAATATCTATGGTAAATCAATGCTTTCTTCAGTATTACTTACGAGACTTCCTTGGTAGAATTTTTGAATTCTCTTTTACAATTGACACTGGGCCACTTGTTTATTTTAAGCATATTTTCTTAACAAATGGTATTAAGGGAGTTGGGGCTTCTGGAATCAAATTGCAGATCACCTTTATTTCAATGAATCATGGAAAAGTCTCATGGGACAGTATGGTTTAATCCTGTTCTCACATTCTTATGTATTGTATTAGTGGGTGGAAACTCTTGCATTGGTGCACTAAGTTCAGGTGCCCATTTGGTTACAGTAACTGCCATCGATGGTACACTCAGAAATCTTACCATTCCGAAGACCTGAGTCTGCTGCCAGTTGTCCATGGGGAAAGTTATTTTAGTATAGTTTAGTTCTGTTTAGAGATACAACATGGAAACAGGCCATTCAGCCACCTAGTCACACTGGCCAGTGATCACCCATTCACTCTAATCCTATGTTATCCCACTTTCTCATCCACTCGCTGCGCACGAGGGATAGTTTTACAGAGGCCAATTAATCTACAAACCCACATGTCTACGGGATGTGGGAAGAAACCAGTGTACCCGGAAGAAACCCAGGCGATCATGGGGATAATGTGCAAACTCCACACAGACAGGACCCAAGGTCAGGATCAAACGCATGTCTCTGGCACTATGATGCAGCAGCCCTACCAGCTGTGCCACTGTGCGTGGCAAACAATGTACTAATAACCTGATTAATACATATGTACCCCGACCGACTGAGTGATGTTGCTGATCATCAGATTATCTAAATGCACAATGATTCATAGCTGTGATGAGCCTGACTGTCCTTCTTTACCAGCTCATCCTAGAAGTTGCTAAATGCCCATTTTCAGGGAATGACGTTAACTGCATAGCACATCAACACATTGTGGGGAAAATACAAGGAACTGCGGATGCTGGTTTGCAAAAATAACACAATGCGCTGGAGTAATTCAGCAGGTCAGACATCTCTGGTTAGGGTTGCCAACTTTCTCACTCCCAAATAACTGGAAAAAAAGGGCAAAATACAGGACAAATTCCCAACGGCAATTCGTTGACTGACTCGGCCGTGGCTAGGTGAATGATGAGTTGGCTCGGGTGCTGGACTGCACACAATGCCCAGCCAGCTGAGGAGTTTTGGCCTGGACGCCGGATTTTGCACGCGACGTCGCGCGCAATGTCCGGCACCCCATCCAACTCAAACAACTGAACCGATCAGCCAGGCGGGGTGGTAGTGTCAGCCGTAAGCGAAGGTCCGAAGGTCTGACAGCTGGCCATGCTGCTGTCCGACGGGGCCACGGGCGAGGCGCTGCTGCTGCACTCCATGGGCTGCACTATGTCGGGACGGGTGAGGCAGGACCTGACAGTCCCCTCAACCCGAGTAGTAGCAGTCAAATACGAGACAAATCAGTTTAGCCCAATATACGGGATGTCCCGGCTAATGCGGGACAGTTGGCAACCCTATTTCTGATGAACATGCATTGGTAAAGTTTTGGGTAGAGACCCTTCTTTGGGCAGTTTTTTTAGGCTTTGTTCCAATGCAGATGTTCTCAATGTGATAAGACTTCATGATAAAAGATGGATGAAGTAATCCACAATTAATGACATATAATTTGCCTTGCCTCTTTTCTTTTGTATTTTTTAAATTACAAATTGAAATCGAACTGAATTTGCAATTAAAGTTGTGGAAAATCAACATGGATCCCGAAAAAACTGGCAGATGTTAGCAAAGCAAAATAGCTTCCAGCAAAAAGTAAATAATTGTTTCAGAAATGCATTTGCAAGGTGATCAGGAAATTTAGTTCAGACACCATAGACACTATGAGTTATGATATGCGTCCAAGATTCTGCACAATGCTAGTATAATTCACACCATTTGTCACGTTGGGAAGGATTGTAGCAGCAAAAGCATTTGCTTATGCTGAAACTATGCAGACTAGGCAGGTTATGTTGTCACACTTACCAGACAGGAGCTCCACTATATTTGGCCTTAATGATATAGCAAACAGCCTGTGTTTGACAAATGCAGAGGATAGTATTTGGCAGCAGAAAGGAAAATCTTCAATCTGCACCTTTTAATGGTGTCATCAGTTAAAGTGTGTCCTTTGGCATTGGTGTGCTTCTGGGCCATATGATAGTTTTGGCAGTCTAACTCATTTGCCAGAAGGAAGTTAATTTGTGCTGGAGGCCACAGAAACCTCTTGTTTCTGGATGTGGAAACTCTGAAGACAGTTCCACTAAAAGTGCAATATAACATGAAGGACGAGGGTATGCAGAATAGATCAAGTTGTTAGAAATAGGGGAAAAAAGAGTACTCACCTGGATGCCATATTCACAGAGGGGATTTAGAAAGTATTTATTCTGTCTACATTAGAGCAATGAACAATAGCTTAAGAGAATCGGCTTTACTAAGGAGGTGCAGATGGAGTTATTCCATGTGTTCCAGCCACTGGCAGTAAAGCAGAGCAGAACAAGAACAGGACTGCTGGAATCTGGAAAGGTCATCAGTTCATGTTTTTTGTTTTCTAGGCTGGTGCACAGACCACTTCACAGTCTGCAGTACACATTACAATAGAGAGGTCACAAACACTGTCTTCTCCAGAAAATAAGAATTCAAATCCTTCCCAGCTAAGGGCTCCCAGGATTGAATGGATAGCAGTGTTTGACCGCATTCCGGGATCCCGGATGGATTGTTCAGTTTAGTTTATTATCACGTATACTGAGGTACATTGAAAAGCTTTTATTGCGTGCTAACTAGTCAGCAGAAAGACTGATTACAATCGATCCATTTACAGTGTATAGATATATAGGGGAATCCATTGATTGCAGTCATATAATTTTAAGGCAAACATTTTTTAACATGAGATGTTTTGTAAATGCAAAGGATTTGAAATAGGTCACGACCACAACTAGAGCATAGTAATAGACATAGTCTAATAACTGGGTAGGATTCATATGCTTTTATTTTGTATCAGTCATGTGGTCAGGACCACAACTTGAGCATAGTAATAGCCATATTCTAATAATAGGTAGGATTCATATGCTTTTATTTTGTATCAGTCATGTGGCTTCTGTTTTTAAGCCATTACACCTGACCAAAGGGTTGCTACTGGGGGACAATACTGCCTTCTCACCATCATCTCCTAATTTCAGACTGAAACTAATACACCAGAAAAAGAAATCTTATCATGGGAATCACTCATACATACACACACAATCACTGAGCTGATTAAACGATTGATTCGTCAGCTGTCTGGATAAATCTGGAGCCACCTTGCTGCACATAATGGAGCAAATCTCCAAATCTGCGTTAACTGCTGGGAAACCTGCCAAACAGACAAGCGTAACCCTTGCCAGCAGTTGTGGAATAGTAGGGGGAGTAACAGGAAGGAAGAAGAGGGAGAAATAAGGTAGTATCGGGAGCCATTTCCTGTTGTTTCAATGTGAGAACCCAATATCATTTAACAGCACTCAGAACTTGCATGGTGGATATGTGAACCTCCAGTGCAGCAACTCAATTGGTACTTTCTGCCGTGTTGCTTTGGAATCTAAGACTTCAGACATCAAGTCTGCATGTGTTGAAATAGACTGTGACCACTATCCATACTATAATGAAGCCATGGCCAAGACCTGTACAAGGTTAGAATGACAATCCATCATGTGCCTAGATTTTTCAAGCAAGACTACCAGTGTGCCAACCCATCATCTTCCTCTGTACCTGTCCCACCAAAGTCATTACCTGAGATTCACCTTCAGTAGCTAGTACCTGAGATGCATATTTCCCCGAACCTGAGCCTCACTATATCTGAATCATACCTTCACAGTGCAACATTTTTTTGTTCTATTTGAGCTCACGGCTGCATGCAACACATTGAGATACCAGGTGCCTTCATCAGCTCTCTCCTATCTGTTTACCTGGGACCTCCTGTTTATCTGAAACAATAGGCACAAGGATTGTGTTATGGTGAAGGAGGATGGCAGTGAGAGGTACCTCCTGCAGATTCTCATTCAAAATGTATTTAGAACTTCCCTGATTTCTCTAGTTATGGGCACCAATAATGTGGATTAAGTTGGCAGTGGATTGGAAGGATGATTTGACTTGATTGTAATGTCACCTTCAATGATTTCAGAGCTTCCGCTGGCCAGAGACTGCATGACTGCTCCTCCGATAATGGAGAACACTGTCATCTGGGAATTAGGAGTTGTCTGGAATATTCCAACTACAAGTTTGTGGCACATACTTGGTTTCAAAAGATCACAAATTATAGGAGTAGAATTAGGCCATTCAGCCCACCGAGTCTACTCCACCATTCAATCGTGGCAGATCTCTGCCTCCTAATCCAATTTTCCTGCCTTCTCCCGATAACCCTTGACACCCGTTCTAGTCAAGAATTTGCCTATTTCTGTCTTAAAAATATCCACTGACTTGGCCTCCACTGCCCTCTGTGGCAATGAGTTCCACAGATTGACTACCCTCTGACTAAAGATGTTCCACCTCACCTTTCCAAAAGAGTGCCCTTTAATTCGGAGGCTATGACCTCTGGTCCTAGACTCTCCCACCAGTGGAAACGTCATCTCTATCTATGCCTTTCAATATTCTGTAAGTTTCAATGAGGTCCCCCCTCAACCTTCAAAACTCCAGCAGGTACAGGCCCAGTGCTGTCAAATGTTCATCATATGCTAACCCACTCATTCCTGGAATAATTCTTGTAAACCTCCTCTGGACTGTTTCCAGAACTAGCACATCCTTCCTCAGATATAGGGCTCCAATTTGCTCACAGTACTCCAAATGCGGTCTGACCAGTGCCTTATAGAGCTGCAGCATGACATCTCTGTTTATTGAAACTAGAAATAATCACAAGCAAGAAATAATCACAGGGACTCTGTGATGCTAAATAATCTCAAGGAATATAAAAACAAGGAACTGCAGATGCTGGTGTAAATCGAGAGTAGACACAAAATGCTGGAGTAACTCAGTGGGACAGGCATCATCTCTGGAGAGAAGGTGATGTTTGGAGTTCAGCCTCGCAAGGACCTTGTGATGCTGATTGTTATCCATTGGGTTTGAGATATACACCTATCAATGCAAGCTGGGGAATTCTGAATACAAAGCCGGGTATGTGCGTAAGAGTCAAGTGGGGTATTTGCGAATCTGTTGCCCCTAACTAGGAACCACCTGAAATAATGGAATACAATCCAGACAGTTCTTGCTCCTTCCAGTCAATACCAAACTCATTTGCCATCTTTCTTCACATACATAATGCAGATGGTGCAATGCTGTAGCTCTCACTTCCCAGTTTCTTCACCATAAGCTAACCCTTGTTGCTCAATGAGTGATGAGTGAGGCATATTGATCAGTGTTCGGGACAGGCAGTGCATTCCGCGGGGAATGCTGCCTGGAGATGAGACACCATTGATCTTTGTGTGACACCACGTTCATGTCTTAGGGGGGTTTGGCCATGACTAATGTCTCCTTCCACTGCTGTTCTCCCATGTGCCCGGAGGGCTTCTTGATTCCCTGATCATCTTCACCTCGTCTAGAGATCTCCAAAGCGATTATCAATGGATATTTTTAAGGCAGAGACAGATAGATTCTTGATTAGTTCAGGTGTCAGGGGTTATAGGAAGACGGCGGGAGAATGGGGTTAGGAGGGAGAGATAGATTAGCCATGATTGAATGGTGGTAGACTTGATGGGCCGAATGGCCTAATTCTGCTCCTATTACTTATGACATGATTTCTGAACACCTTGTTCGCCTCCTTCATTCAGATACAGCATTTCTTTAGTAGGCTGCCGAGACCTATCGATTACTTCCATCAGAGATACCTCCTCCATAAGAGGTGCAAGCTGGCTTTAATCAATAATACCTGATTTAAAGGGGGTGGGGGGGATGGGTAGTCATTCATGAAATTGGGCCCTGTGGCGATGTGCACAGACAATAAACAACATTGAGTGCTGGCTGGACATTGACATCATGATGTGAGCAAGCAGCATAAATTTCACATCCCTCCTCTGCCGGGGCAAATGGGCATCACAAATGGTGCATGCTTTCCAGCACAATCCAATTTAGTTCCTAGTGACTCCATCTTAAAATGCCGACTTCCTTTTGGAACCTGCATTTAAAAGGGAATCTCTTGCCGTGTAATATCCGTGGAAATCCAATTGCCGAAGAATGAGAGAAAAATTTAAAAACAAGATAAAAGAGTCTCAGGTTGAATGCATATAGATTGGGTTTGAAGTTTTTTTGTTCGTTCAGGAGATATGGTATCATTGACAATGTTCATCCTGGACTGCCCTTGTACTGAGATGATTCCTAGGCATTTCCAGGGGACTAGAGACACATGCAGGCAGATTTCCCACATGTCAGGACACTGGTGAATCATACAATGTCGAGCTGGCACTTCAAGATCATGAACAGAGGATACAGTTTTAAATTCCAAAAAAATAGATGGAATAGAAATAGGAATTTCAGTCAGACTATTTCTCATGATTTCAACACACAGTCCAGGCATTGGGTCGGTCCAGCATGATATAACTCTTTTCTTTACCATTATCAAAGAAAGATTACAGCCAATTTGTGTTCTCGGTTGAACTGCTTTCTTTATGGCAATAATATAATTTTATTTGCATTTTTACTTTTTGCTTCTCAATCAACGTTATCCAATAATTATTTTATCTCAGAAAGGGCCATAGTCATTGCAGTGAAAATGATTCAATAAATGACAACGTAGAATCAAATAAAATCCAGATTCCACACACAATGCCTTTTACGAACATTTATTTTTCAGAATCTTTTCACATGATTAATGAGGTTCGATTTAATCCTGTTATAAGGGGAAAGGATATTCATTGATGACATGATTTCTGAACACCTTGCAATATTCATTGATGATGCAATCTTGAGATCCTATAGCGAGCAAGATAGTCCACTCGACGAAAACAACGTAGTACGGTCATGGGCAGATTCATGGGTAATTTAAGGCCCCATGTCCGTAACCGGCTTCCGTCTCTGCACCAAAGATCCCATAGGATAACAGTGCGGAGACGGAAGCCAGTTACGGAAACGTCCTCGTAAAAATAAAAGTTATTTGGTAAAAATCTTCTCCCCATTTTCAGAATTTAAATTAATTATCACAAACTGCTCCCCCACAACGTTGATTATACTGCGAGTCGGGTCGGGTCGGGTCCGGTTATGGAAATGGATGAAAAAAGGCCCACGTTCTGTTCCGTTGCGTACTACACGTCAGCCCATTGCATTTAGCAGGAGTGGTCCATCTTGCCCCGCTATAACATCTTTGGTCTTACTGGTCTAAACACTGCTGTGTATTTTCCCAAGATGTTAACAAACAGGCAAAGTCAATTTAGTTAAGCAAATGCTCATTCAATGCTAATTCACGCTGCATTGGTAAACAGTCAAAGAGATGTCAATGCGCAATCAATATCATCGTATTGAATTCTGAGCTCTTACAATAATAATTGTTTTCATCGTTTTAATGCATCACCACAGGCTCCAATTTTGTGAATGGCTAGTTGAAGTTAGGCAGCACTGATTAAAGCTGACCAACGAGAGAGACTTGATCTGCTGCTTCCAGGCACCCAGCTCAGAAACCATGTCCTTCAGAGGTTTGTTTAGAGATAGCTTGAGGTTAAATCAACAGACATGGTGCCGGGGGAGAAGAGAGGAGAGGCCGCGATGGTGACAGTGTATCAGAACCACATGACCAACAATAGTGAAGCCAAGCGCCTGCTCTTCAGTGTGTGCTCAAATGCAAGTCCTGTTTAGGAACATAGGCAAGGTCTTCATGGGGGACCTGCAAGATATGTCTAATAGCTAAGCCTCAACTACTTTCTCTGGCATTTTGTTCCATTCAGTGGCGGACTGGCCAGGGTGTCAGCTTGCCCGATGGCAAGTGGGCCCCTGATGAAGTGATAGCAAGTGATGGCAAGTGGGCCCTTGTTAAAAGATAATAATAATAATAATGGATGGGATTTATATAGCGCCTTTCTAATACTCAAGGCGCTTTACATCACATTATTCATTCACTCCTCAGTCACACTCGGTGGTGGTAAGCTACTTCTGCCCTGGGGCAGACTAACGGAAGCGTGGCTGCCAATCTGCGCCTACGGCCCCTCCGACCACAACCAATCACTCACACACATTCACACACATTCACACACAGGCAAAGGTGGGTGAAGTGTCTTGCCCAAGGACACAACGACAGTATGCACTCCAAGCGGGATTCGAACCAGCTACCTTCCGGTTGCCAGCCGAACACTTAGCCCATTGTGCCATCTGTCGTCCCACTAGATAGCATTGTAGTTGTGAGTGGGCCCCCTTTGTCTCCTGGCAACCAATATTTTTAGACCCAGTCCGCCACTGGTTCCATTTACCAACTACACTCTGGGAAAAGATTGCCCTTCACGTTCCTATTAAAGTGGCACAGTAGCGTAGCTGGTAGATATTCTGCCACACTGCGCCAGAAACCCAGGTTCAATCTTGACCTCAGGTGCTGTCTCTGTAGAGTTTGCACATTCTCCTTGTGACCAAGTGGGTTTCCTCAGGATGCTCCAGTTTCCTCCCACATCACATAGACACGCGCATTTGTAGGTTAATTAGCCTCTGTAAATTGATCTTAGTGCGTAGGAAGTGGATATAGAAATGGGATAACATAGAACCAGTGTAAACAGGTGATCAATGATTGGTGTGGACTTGGTGGGTTGAAGGGCTTGTTTTCATGCTGTGTCTATAAACTGTGTCCCTAGATTCTCTCAAAATGAAATATGTTCCCTCTCACCTTAAATCTATGTCTTTATTCCCTTATTCTGGTTAAAAGACTGTGCATTCACCTATCTATTCCCCTCATGATCTTACACATCTCTAAATTATCACCTCTCAGCCTCCTGCGCTCCAAGGAGTAAAGTGCTCGCCTACCCTACTCTCCCTAAATCTTAGGCACTCAAGTCCTGGCAACATCCTCGTAAATCTTCTCTGCCCTCTGTCCATCCTCCTGTAGCAGAGTGACCAAAACTGAACACTTTACCCAAAATTCAGCCTCACCAATGTCTTGTAACATTACATCCCAACTTCTATATTCAATACCCTGACTGATGAAGGTCAATGTTCCAAAAGCCTTCTTGTCCACCCTACCTGTAACACCACTCTCAAGGACCTATGACCTGTAGGATTCTTCCACAACATAACCCAGGGCCTGACCATTCACTGTGAAAGTCGTGTCCTGGTTTGATTTCCCAAAATGCAACACTTCACTCTTATCTGCATTAAACTCCATTAGCCATTCCTCAGCCCATTTGCCCTACTGATCAAGATCCTGCTGTATTTTTTGTCAACCATCATTGCTATCTACAATAACACTCACTCTATACTCATGACTGTGCAGCCGGACATAGTGCGAACTCCATATTCAAGTTCGCCGACAACACCACCGTTGTGGGACGAATTACAGATGGTGATGAGTCAGAGTTTAGAAGTGAGATCAACCGACTGACCAAATGGTGCCAGATCAAAAACCTGGTTCTCAATTTCAGCAAAACCAAAGAACTGATTGTGGA
Organism: Amblyraja radiata; assembly: GCF_010909765.2. Taxonomy (NCBI): domain Eukaryota; kingdom Metazoa; phylum Chordata; class Chondrichthyes; order Rajiformes; family Rajidae; genus Amblyraja; species Amblyraja radiata. Next base: position 68,100,443 of record NC_045956.1, read on the forward strand.
CTTTGGAAGAGGAAGGTTAAAGACCCACAATCCTGTTTATATTAATGGGACCATGGTGGACCGAGTCAAAAACTTCAAATTCCTGGGCGTGCATATTTCCGACAATCTTTCCAGGACCAAGAATTATAAATAAAGCACATCAGCGCCTCTACTTCCTGAGAAGATTACGGAGATTAGATATGTCAAAGAGGATTCTCTTGAACTTCTCCAGGTGCACAGTAGAGAGCATTGTGGCCTGGTTCGGCAACTTGAACGTCCAGGAGCGGAAAAGACTGCAAAAAGTTGTGAACACAGCCAAGTCCATCACTAGCTCTGAACTCCCCACCACCGAAGGGATTTATCGAAGTCGCTGCCTCAAAAAGGCAGCCAACATCATCAGAGATCCACACCATCCTGGCCACACACTCATCTCACCACTGCCATCGGGAAGAAGGCACAGGAGCCTGAGAAATGTAACGTCCAGGTTCAGGAACAGCTTCTTCCCTATAGCCATCAGGCTATTAAGCACTACAACCTCATAAGCTCTGCACTACAATAGACTATTATTATTATTATTATTATTATTATTGCACTGTTATTTTTTTTTTAAAGTTTTTTGTTATATTATTTATCATGATTACATATTCTGTTGTGCTGCAGCAAGTAATAATTTCATTGTTTTATCAGGGACATATGACAATAAAACACTCTTAACTCTTGAATTTGGATTAAAGTCATCCTAAAAAGCAAGTTTATATGTAAAATAAATGACTTACACTATGTTTTGTTCCCTACTTGAGATCCATCCCGTTGTAGGCGTTGACGACGTTAGAAATAGCTTTTTATTTTACTCCAGCGATTAAATTGTCCAGCGATTTTTTTTTTTAAACTTCCGAGAACGGAAGTCCGATCGATTGTTCTGCAGCAGCTGGCAGCCCGAGGAAGTTCGCCTCCAACAGGCAGGAGAAAACGGCAGTTTAAACCCGCCACCCCCCCCCCCCCCAAAGGCGCCAAAGTCACGCTCACGGCCAGTGGCAGAAGTGCAGCGCCGCTGAAGGTAAGTTTTGTAACATCGCTACATACTGTACGATGCAAAGGCATATTATTATCGGCACAATTCTCATATTGCACTACTTTTGGGAGATTGCATTATTTCTCTTCCTCTTCCATATCTTTAAATTTGTTTAGATTCATCTGCTAACTAGTCAGATATCCACTAATCTGAATGAATGAATAAATGGTACTTTATTATCACATGTGACATGTCACAATGATATTCTTTGTTTTTGTATTTGATACACAATGTATGCAAAGAGTTTATTTACATTGTATAGAGTGGCGACAAAGTTACAAAGTCTTCAATGTAGTCCCAATGGTCCCGCTTTGTTCTCGGTGGCCCACCACACTGGGTCTGCAGAAGGGTCTCAACCCAAAACGTCACCTATTCCTTTTCTCTAGAGATGCTGCCTGTCCCGCAGAGTTACTCCAGCATTTTCTGTCCACCTTCGATTTAAACCAGCATCTGCAGCTCTTCCGTACACATTGGGTCCCTCTTTGTTCTCAGTGCCCCCCCCCCCCCCCCCCTCCGCCACACCGAGTCCCTGTTCTCTCGGTGGCCTGCCCAAATAAGTAAATATCAACCATCAAAAAATACTACCACCCTCCCCACCCCGCTCCCTCCCATTTAGCTGCATTATTTTGATATATTTTCTTTTTTCTAACTACTCCGTCGTCTTATTTTTTTCTATCTTATTTAATTTTAATTCATTTTTATTGTTTGCAGAGATTGATCAGGAATCAAGAGATTTAACTGGCAGTGGCAGGCTTCCAAGATTTGAACAAGAATCTTGTGTAATGCTCTGAGTAATACTCTAGAACAGCTCCATAGTTTTATTTACATTGGGCAGGCATCTAATATTTGGAACAATGTTTGTGGATTGCTTTTTAAGAATTTTCAATTGGTCTATAGCCTCAGTGTCAATGAGCAATGTACATTGACATTGTACATGTACAATTTAGATGATTACTATAACATACTGAAAAACCCAGAGCAGGGCACAAGCATTCAATTTCTAATTGCACCAGACTATTTTGTTATTTCTTATTCTGACGTTTTTGGGCAGTGGGCAGGTGCTATAGACCTGCACGGGAAGGTAGACGCTCCCGCCTCCATGAGTCTCGGGCAGATGGGGCTCGCCAGCCTGGGAAGGCAGTCCATCTAGGAGAGGGAAAACTCTGATTTAAAACCTCTACTGCCTTGTGGCCATACCCAGTCATGGAAAAGGCTCCAGGAGTAAACCTCAAGAAAATCCGGAGTCGGAGCCCTAAGACAGTTCGTCGTTGTCTACAACCTCGTTCTGGCAGCTCCTGCGACGGCGCTGGTGCCAAACTGTAACGGCCCTGCTGTTCCTTTGGATCGATCAGTGACGTGGAGAGGCGGGACGTGCTGCAAGGGCAACAGCCTTTCCTCCATATGACATCACCCAGGCTTGCATCCGACCACACATAACCTGCAAACTAGGATGCATCACCCATGGTCAGTCATGACCGAAGGGGGCCAACCAATTCTGATGTTTATAACCAAAATTGGAAGTAATATCAAGAAATAATAACAGACTCATGGGGTCTGAATAGCTTCTCATTCTATGGTGCATGTTAAATGCAACTCTCATCACTGCTTTGATTGTGAACTACATGCAGTCCATGTTGTTGACATAAAGATCAGAATTTACTCATGTTTTCTCACTAGCTGCAGTGAGTATTATCATTCTTGCTTTTGAGGTAGCAAAATAAATATGTATTTTAAAAAGGCATTGTTTCTCAAATGAGATCATTACATCCTTCTTTTCTGATAATGAAACCAAGCTTTCTCATAATAGCACTAATGACCTGAACGTTTTATTGAAACGTGTCAATGCTGTGTTATATTGGCACAAGAATCACGATGCAGTAAATCCATGTGATATGGAAACATTTGTACATTGCACAGTTAAACTGCTCTTTAGGCAGCTGGATGTCTAAAAACACAATCAAAAACCTCTTTCAAGTACCTTGATCTAATAACGCTTTGCTTCAATTGCAATATTACTGAATGTTATTATTTAAATGATTTACTTGGAAATCATGTGCTATTATAAACTAACAATTTTGATGGTTTATTTGTCTATCACATTAACCAAGACTGAATTATTATTTTTAAATGTTATCAATATGGCCCAACACGACACGTTTACAAAGGAAGACAGTTGTCTTCAAATACATGATCTATTGAACTGTGAAACATAGAAACATAGACATAGAAAATAGGTGCAGGAGTAGGCCATTCGGCCCTTCGAGCCTGCACCGCCATTCAATATGATCTTGGCTGATCATCCAACACAGTATCCCGTACCTGCCTTCTCTCCATACCCCCTGATCCCTTTAGCCACAAGGGCAACATCTAACTCCCTCTTAAATATAGCCCATGAACTGGCCTCAACTACATTCTGTGGCAGAGAATTCCAGAGATTCACCACTCTCTGTGTAAAAAATGTTTTTCTCATCTCATTCCTAAAAGATTTCCCCTTTATCCTTAAACTGTGACCCCTTGTTCTGGGCTTCCCCAACATCGGGAACAATCATCCTGCATCTAGCCTGTCCAACCACTTAAGAATTTTGTAAGTTTCTATAAGATCCTCCCTCAATCTTGTAAATTCTAGCGAGTACAAGCCGAGTCTATCCAGTCTTTCTTCATATGAAAGTCCTGACATCCCAGGAATCAGTCTGGTGAACCTTCTCTGTACTCCCTTTATGGCAAAAATGTCCTTCCTCAGATTAGGAGACCAAAACTGTAGATTAGATTAGATTAGATATAATTTATTGCCACACAGCCACACAGCCAGGCTGGTGGAAATTTGGGTTGTCTGCAGCGATACAATAATAAAGAACACACAACCACAATAAAACTGTAACACAAACATCCACCACAGCATTCATCACTGTGGTGGAAGGCACAACATTTGGCCAGTCCTCCTCCATTTCCCCCCCGTGGTCAGGACCAGAGTCCAGAGTCAGTCCAGGATCGGCTCTTCCTCACGGGAGACCGCGGCTTTAAGTTGTTGTAGGCCGCAGACCGGCGGTCAAGATTTAAGTCCCCGCCGCAGCCAGAAGCACCGTAGACTGCAGAGCCGGCGGTCGAAGCTCCCCTCCAGGGGTGATGGTAAGTCCATGCCGGACCCGCGGTAGAAGTCGGCCGCGGGCCGGCAGTGATGGCTTCTTCTTCCCCCGGCTGTAGACGCCGCACCAGCTGGAGCTCTGCAGACCGCGGCTTCAGGCTGCGACTTCAGGCTGCCGGCTGCCCCGGGCCAGCGAAACGGAGCGCTCCCCTCCAGCGAGCCCCAGCGAGGGCTCACCCGCTCCACGCCGAGAGTCCACGCTGCGCCCGCCGCTGAAGCCCCGGGCGCGTCTCCGGGAAAGGCCGCGTCGATCCTTGATGTTAGGCCACGGGGGAGGCGACCTGGAAAAACTCGCCTCTCCGTGGAGGAGGCGACCAAAGCGGGTCCCCCTTACCCCCCACACCACCCCCCACACAAAACACACAAAGAAACATTAAAAACATACTAAAAAAATAAAAATAATACTCCAGGTGTGGAGTACACAAGTTTCCGGTTGGCGGTGCGACACTGTTGCAGCGGCCCCTACAGCCTGGCTGTCTTTTTTTTTTTTTTTGTCTAGTTAAATGTAGTTGTTGTGTTTTTTTTAATAGTGTTTTTACCTGTGTATATGTGGGGAGCGAGGGGGAGGGAGGGGGAAACTTAAAAAAATCTCTTCCGTGCACGGGAGACCCGACCTTTTCCCTGTCGGGTCTCCGTTGTTAGGGCCTAGCACTGCGGATCGGGGGCTCCAGTCGCAGAGCCTGCGGAGCTGCGGACGTACCATCATGGGGCTGGCCGGCCTCGGAGCATGGAGAGCGGTGGTGGCTCGCTGCTGTGGCCCGAGCCCGGAGCTCGGAGGCTCCAGCTGCAGCCGCAGGTCCGGTGGACTGTGATATCGGGAGCTCGCGGGTCCGGGTGGGAGACCGCTTTCCGGAGCTCCCACAACGCAACTTCTCCAGCCCGTGTCACGGGGTTGGAACGACCCGGAGCAGGGCCGTACATCGCCTGCCGCGGCTTTAATGGCCGCGGGACATTCCAGTGCCCGCCGGGGGCTCCAACTTTGTGACTTTTGGGCCTGGAGCGGAGCCGTACATCGCCCGGCGTGGCCTAAAATGGCCGTGGGACTTACCATCGCCTGCCTGGGGCTTCAACATCGGGAGAAAAATGGGGAGCAGGGGAGAGAAAAGTCTTTGCCTTCCATCACAGTGAGGAGAAGGTTCACTGTGATGGATGTTTGTGTGAATTAAATTGGTTGTGTGTCTAGTAGGAATCGTTTTTGTTTGTATAGCTGTAGAAACAGAGTTTCGTTTGAGCCTCACTGAGGTTCAAATGACAATAAATATTGTATTTTATTGTGTGGTCTCACCAAGACCTTGTACAACTGCAGTGAAACCTCCCTGCTCCTATACTCAAATCCTTTTGCTATGAATGCTAACATACCATTCGCTTTCTTCACTGCCTGCTGCACCTGCATGCCTACTTTCAATGACTGGTGTACCATGACACCCAGGTCTTGTTGTATCTCCCTTTTTCCTAATCGGCCACCATTCAGATAAAAGTCTACATTCCTGTTTTTGCCACCAAAGTGGATAACCTCACATTTATCTACATTATACTGCATCTGCCATGCATTTGCCCACTCGCCCAGCCTATCCAAGTCATCTTGCAGCCTCCTAGCATCCTTCTCACAGCCAACACTGCCCCCCAGCTTCGTGTCATCTGCAAACTTGGAGATGTTGCATTCAATTCCCTCGTCCAAATCATTAATATATATTGTAAATAGCTGGGGTCCCAGCACTGAGCCTTGCGGTACCCCACTAGTCACTGCCTGCCATTCTGAAAAGAACCCGTTTACTCCTACTCTTTGCTTCCTGTCTGCCAGCCAGTTCTCTATCCACATCAATACTGAACCCCCAATACCGTGTGCTTTAAGTTTGTATGCAAATCTCTTATGTGGGACCTTGTCGAAAGCCTTCTGAAAGTCCAAATATAACATATCCACTGGTTCTCCCTTATCCATTCTACTAGTTACATTCTCAAAAAATTCTATAAGATTCGTCAGACATGATTTACCTTTCATAAATCCATGCTAACATTATCCAATGATTTCACCACTTTCCAAATGTGCTGCTGTCCCATCTTTAATAACTGACTCTAGCAGTTTCCCCACTACCGATGTTAGACTAACTTGTCTGTAATTTCCCGTTTTCTCTCTCGCTCCCTTTTTAAAAAGTGGGGTTACATTAGCTACCCTCCAATCCTCAGGAACTACTACAGAATCAAAAGATTCACTACAGATTCACTAATGCATCAACTATTTCTGGGGCTATTTCCTTAAGTACTCTGGGATGCAGCCTATCTGGCCCTGGGGATTTATCGGCCTTTAATCCATTCAATTTACCTAACACCACTCCTGGCTAACCTGGATTTCACTCAGTTCCTCCAGCTCATTTGACCCCCGGTCCCCTGCTATTTCCGGCAGATTATTTAAGTCTTCCTTAGTGAAGACAGAACCAACGTAGTTATTCAATTGGTCTGCCATGTCCTTGTGCCCCATGATCAATTCACCTGTTTCTGACTGCAAGGGGCCTATATTTGTTTTAACTAATATTTTTCTCTATAAAAACTTTTGCAGTCAGTTTTTAAGTACCCTGCCAGTTTTCTTTCATAATCTATTTTGCCTTTCCTAATTAAGTCCTTTGTCCTCCTCTGTGGACTGAATTTCTCCCAGTTCTCTGGTAGGCTGCTTTTTCTGGCTAATTTGTATGCTTCATCTTTTGTTTTGATACTATCCCTGATTTTCCTTGTTATCCACGGATGCACTACCTTCCCTGATTTATTCTTTTGCCAACTGGGATGAATAATTGTTGTAGTTCATCCATGCGGTCTTTAAATGCCTTCCATTGCATATTCACCGTCAACCCTTTAAGAATCAATTGCCAGTCTATCTTGGCTAATTCACGTCTCATACTCTCAAAGTTACCTTTATTTAAGTTCAGAACCCTTGTTTCTGAATTAATTATGTCACTCTCCATCCTAATGAACAACTCAACCATATTATGGTCACTGTTGCCCAAGGGGCAACGCACAACAAGACTGCTAACTAACCCTTCCTCATTACTCAATATGCAGTCTAGAATAGCCTGCTCTCTCGTTGGTTCCTCTACATGTTGGTTTAGAAAACTATCCCGCATACATTCCAATAAAATCCACTTCCTCAGCACCCTTGCCAATTTGATTCACCCAATCTATATGTAGATTGAATTCACCCATTATAACTGTTTTACCTTTGTTGCACACATTTCTAATTTCCTGTTTGATGCCATCCCCAACTCCACTACTACTGTTAGGTGGCCTGTACACAACACCCATTAGCGTTTTCTGCCCCTTAGTGTTTCGCAGCTCTACCCATATCGATTCCACATCCTCCAAGCTAATGTCCTTCCTTTCTATTGCGTTAATCTCCTCTCTAACCAGCAATGCTACCCCACCTCCTTTTACTTTCTGTCTATCCCTCCTGAATATTGAATATCCCTGAATGTTCAGCCCCCAGCCTTGGTCACCCTGGAGCCATGTCTCCGTGATCCCAACTATATCATAGTCATTAATAGCTATCTGCACATTCAACTCATCCACCTTATTACGAATGCTCCTTGCATTGAGACACAAAGCCTTCAGGCTTGTTTTTACAACACACTTACCCTTTATACAATTATATTGAAAAGTGGCCCTTTTTGATTTTTGCCCTGGATTTGTCTGCCTGCCCCTTTTACTTTTCACCTTGTTACCTATTGCTTCTACCCTCATTTTACACCCCTCTGTCTCTCTGCTCACACATTTCAGAAACCCGCCATCTCTTATTCTCTGTTCATTATATTTTTCTTCTTTCCCCCCTACATGTTGGGTCTGAGAGCTTCCCTTCTCTGCCTCCTGCCTCACACACTGTCTACTAGCGTTCTCTATTTGAGTCCCTCCCCCCCAACCGTTCTAGTTTAAAGTCCCCCTCGGGTTCAAGTGCAACCCGTCCTTTTTGTACAGGTCACACTTTCCCCAAAAGAGGTCCCAATGATCCAGAAACTTGAATCCCTGCCCTCTGCACCAGTCCTTCCGCCACACATTTATCCCCCACCTCGCTCCATTCCTACTCTCACTGTCTCGTGGCACAAGCAGTAATCCTGAGATTGTTACCTTTGCGGTCCTTTTCCTTAACTCTCTTCGTAACTCCCTAAAAAGCATCCTTCCTCCTATAGTTTTTCCCCTGCTTGAGTGAAATCTGAATTGCAAAATGGTATCTATTCACTAATGTTGTAGAATTAATTCTATTAGGGAGCATTATTACTTCCTATGTGTACTAATATTGGCAGATGCATCTTAATGTGGATGACTATAAGGTAATCTACTCTGGTGGCAAAAGGTGGAAGACAGGTTATTATCTAAATGGTAATAGATTAGGAACAAAAGGAGGTCAAACAAAACTGTAATATCGATATGCACCAGTCAATGAAAGTCAACATGCAGATGAAGCAGGAAAAAGTTAAATTAACCTCTATGGTAAGGGAACTTGAGTACAAGACCTGGGAGATCTTGCTGTGATGGTATAAGAGTTTGATGCAAACACTTTATTGCTGCATGTTGTTTTAGTCTCCTCATCTAAGGAAATATGTCCTTCCATGGGAGTGAAGTCTAATGTCCTGCTATGGATGCTACAGATTTGTGGGACTAATGCATGAAGAGATATTGAGATAACTGGGCTTGGAGTCACCAGAATTTAGAAGAGAGGGAATATCATTGAAACTTATAAAATCCACATCGGACTGGACAGACTTGCTGTGGGAAGAATACTCAAGATAATATAAAAGTTTTGATCCAGGGGTCATAGCCCAAGGATACATTTATGACTGAGATACATTATCCAGTTTTTAATCATTTTATTGCTGGGATAACAAATATAATTAAAAAGGCAGAGTTAGAAATAACCATTAAAAATCCCATCAAACGTTGTTGAGAGGGCTGGAATGATAAAACACTCTATTCAAATTCAACTTCATGACCGAAGGGTAAATAGACAATTCATCAGTCATGATCTACATCCCAATAAATGTTCTCATCAATGTACCATGGCTCAATCGTTTTCTTTGCATCTTTCCTCCAGTGGTGTTCATTAACTTCATGAATTGCTCACACCTGACCAATATGACAAAGTTATCAATGTGGAGTTCTTTCTATGTTCATGTATAACCTCTCAGTCAATGGTGCGAATGGTTCTTCTCCTCTACTGTTATCATCCCAATCTCTGAGGAACAGATAGCAATCCTGTGTGTGCTCAGCCAATCACAGGTAATTAGCAGGACCACCAAGATTAAAACAAATATTGAGATGGGAATTTTGAATTTTCAGGGATTGGAATCTTCATGCAAAGCATCATAATGGATTGTAAGTACAGACCATGATGGAGATAATAGCAAAGGCTTGATTGATTTACAATTCAAGTCTATTCTTCTGCTTCTGCTTCTGCTTGCTACTGCACAACCACCAACTGCTGGGCTATCTTGTGCAGGTTACGCTCGCATGGGCACTGGTTGAAAAAGGGTTATTGAGATCTTTATCTGGGCAAGTTTGGTGAGATGATCCATGTCCAAGTTGTCAAGCTGTGACTTGTAGAGTGACAAGGTTTGTGCACATCTGGTGGTGTCAGGGAGGATGTTCCACTCTGGAATAGTCCATGGATATAGTGACAGTAGATAGCTATTATTGTTTTTATCTAATTCTAGTATAAATAAAGTGACCTGAGGGCTGTCTTGTAGATTTCTGGGTACTGGATTGAATGAGGTGAGATATGTTACTGGGGATGATGTCATGAGTCTCCTTGTAGACAGTACATAAGCGGGCTTTGGTGCGCCTTGACTCCAGCGACTCCCAGCCAAGGTGATTTAATAATTCGGAAAAACTTGACTGTCTTGAGTAGTCGCTTTAGACAAACCGGGCTGCACGCTGCCTCGTAACCTTGTGGCAATCTGGTTTATCTGTCTGTTCCAGGCTAGGCCAGATGTGAGTTCAACTCTCAGGTATAGGTGGTGATAAACCTCTTTAAACAGGCTGTCTCCCATCTTGTACCAGTTCATGACCGGCTTGGCTTTACGAGAAACTCTCATGGAAAAAGCATTTGGTGTGATTGAAACCCATTTGCCAAATGGTTTCCCAATTGCAAAGGTGGTTTATGTCATTTTGAAGAGCCTTGGTATCTTCAGTAGATTTGATTTTTCGATATACAATACAGTTGTCTGCGAAGAGTCTCACTCTCAAAGACAGGCTGTCAGGCAGATCGTTGATGTAGATCAAGAAGAGCAAGGACCCCAACACCGTTCCCTGTGGCACACCGGACTTGACTGGAGATTGTTGTGATGACTCAATGTCTACTACAACCGTTTGATGAAGTTTGGTGAGAAATGAATCAATCCAGGAGTAGATGTTGTTATGGTTGCCAACGTGGTGAAGCTCGGCCATCAACCTACAGTGGGGAACAGTTTTGAAGGCCTTGCTAAAGTCCATTATAATAAGATCGGCCTGCCCTCTGTTACATGAAGTAAGGCAGCAAGAATGAGAACTGATACCTGCTATCCTGGACTTTTGACACACAGGTAAGATGGTTACTGACCTTTCTCACACCATTATGGCAGCAGGAAGAAGCAGAAAGGTGGAGCAAGATCTAACCGGCATGGAGGATGGATTTTGGAGAGGGAGTGTGAGGTGAATATCAGAAGTAGCCCAGATGATGTAGCACGTCACATGTTAGGAAGATTTACTGATATATGCAACAGTGTATAAGCCTTTCAGACCCTTTGCAAAGATTCTGAGAAAAAATAACCTGTACGGTGGATTTTCTACTATTATTTGCTTATGTTTCGAAGCTGACATTAACACAATGCTGACAATTAAGTTTGACTGATGAATTAAACCATGTTATTGTCATGTGACTGCTTATTATTATTAATTTAAGTTAGCACGAGGGCACCTAGGTGTCAAGGATGTAATGTGGCTGTGACCAAAAATGTATCATAATCTCATCAACAGATTACACATTACTGTTGCTGTTATTCAAATATGATCAATGTCATTTATATATATAAGTGTACACAACTCATATAATTAGTTACAAGAAGTTGTAAACTATCATGATTCAGACATGCTCTGCAAGCTATTTTTGCAATATTGTTATTGTCACATCACTTTATAAATGGGGTAATCATTATCGATATAATTAAAGCTGAATGGGATGATGCACAGATTAAGAATATCATGTCATATTTTTCAATTCCATAGATTTGTGTCTCTAAAGGGCCTGTCCCACTTGGGCGTCATTTGCGCGTCATTTACGCGACATCCCAAAAATTGGTTGGCGCGTCATGACGCGCGCATGGCGCGTGGTGAGGCGTGGTGACGTATGCAGCGACGCGCGGTAACGCGCGGCGCCTCAGGATTTTGCAGTGCTCAAAATCCGCGCACGCCACCTGCGTGACGTATCCCTTGCGCACGCTGACGTACTGATGGCATACGCTGTCGTACTGATGGCGTACGTGTAGCGGGTGGTGACGCATGGTTACACCTATGCTAATTTATTATGCAACACCGTGCGTCAACATCTATAACCATGCGCCGCCCGTACGCCGTTGGCGCGCCATTTGCGCATCATTTGAGCGCCACACCACATGACCACCCGGGTATAAAGCGCACGTAGTTTTGAAAAATTTTCACCATAGTATCTTTGATTTTCACTGGGAAAATCCATGCCACGGAGATCTAACTAAGTACGAATGACATCACAAATGACTTCCAAAAGACTGTGGCGCATCAGTCACGACCAGCCTGTCGCGTAAATGATGCGCAAATGACGCCCAAGTGGGACAGGCCCTTAACAACCCACTTTAAATGTAATAAAATTTTGTGTTTCTATCTCGAATAATGTATGACTTATGTGTTTATTTAGACAGAAGTACTGTATTATCCACAAACTGATCTCAAAGCAGGCAAGATTAACTCCTAATCAATAAACTCAGGCAGAGACATTATATTAAATAGATAATGTTGTAACAGAATCTCAGGTTAGAAAGGAGATATAAATTATTCAGTTTATCCTTGTTGCAATGCATCAAATTCCATTTTTTGGCAAAAGACCATATTCCTACTTGTTCAATTCGCATTTTGGTTGGTTCTGAATTTTATTTTCACTTTCTTGTTGGTCCACCAAGTTTGTTGTTCCGACTGTTGGTCATTGTAACTCATAAATGGCCATATAAGTTGTGCAATCAGAGTAAGATGCTGCAAACTATATTGCAGATTCAATTTTCCACTCCAAAGAGCAAAGCAAATCCTTCAAAGAATGAATTTGATCCAAGCTGGTTGAAACACAAAGCAAGAACATAAAGCAAGAGACTGTTTGGAATGGTAATAAATGGCCAGGGGCTGTATTCAAATACTGTAAAGCTGCTGTGAAAAGACAAACAAAAAGGAATTATTCCTTGTGTTTGGGTATGCTTGATTTTATTTTCTGGCCTTGGCTGCCAGATAAAATTACATGCCCTTCATGTTGTGTAACCAGATTGTGGAGATTCATTGCAGGTGGACTGATGAAGTATGTCAATAATTACAATTGTTTTTGTCAATAGCAGTGGAATGATCAAAGTGCTGAACCTCTGTGCCAATAGTTGTTCCAGTTCTTGATAGTGAGTCTATGATGACAGCATATTGGTCAGGTGTCCTTATGTTAATCAATTGACACTACACTCAACAATCAAGGAGGTCATCATTGTTTCACTGAGATTTTTCGGCGTATTTTGTGGTGTTTCTTAGTCTGTGTTGAGTCGATTCCACACATGTTGAACTCGTCAATTCTTCGGCAAATATGGGTCATTCCAGGATAAATGTATTCAAAGCAGAGTGGGTAATTTCAAGATCAGAATGCTGCAGGACAGGCAGACCTGTTAAATCATCATACTTTCTGGCCTCGATTTCCAAATGCCTCCTGGTCAGGAATCATTGGATTATGTTCTCTAATATGGACCAATCTTTCCTGTGATCTATTACATACATTTAGAATGCACAAGCAGACTATTTAGCCCAACTAGACAATGCAGTATAATATTTTCAATAAATGCAATATTTAAACCGGATTGAAGTTCAGATGAAGAATTTCTATTTCCTTTCATTGTACATCAAGGTTCACTGTCAGGAGGAAACAAGAAGATAGCTTTCTTCTCCATTCCCTTCTTTAGACTTTAGACTTTAAAGATACAGCGCAGAAACAGACCCTTTCGCCAACCGAGTCTGCACTGACCAGTGTCCAGCCCGCATACTGGCACTTTCATACACACTATGGGCAAATTACAATCTTACCGAAGCCAATTAACCTACAAACCTCTCTGTCTCAGGACCTGGAGAAAACCCACGCAGTCACAGGGAGAACATAAAAACGCTGTATAGACAGCACGTGCAGTTAGGATCAAACCCGAGTCTCTGGTGCTGTAAGGCAGCAACTCTACCGCTGCACACCGTGCCACCTTCCTGTTATATCAATGTAGCACACAAGCTGTGACAAATTGAGATAGGTTGTCAATTCATTGTAAACAGTGGCATGAAATCTTTAAAGGAACTTTTCTGATAATAGCTGCAGATTGCGATAAAGCAACCAGACTAAGTGGGACCCATTGGGTCCCAGTCACACGGGAAGCCTGGTCCCCCCAACGCAACCTATTCCCCAATGCAATATTCCACCACTCACCTGTTCCCCCAACGCAACCCGTTCCCCTAAAGCAATATTCCACCACTCAGGGGAGGGGGGCGTGGGGGAGGGGGGGTTGGGGGAGGGGGAGTGGGGGAGGGTGGTGTGTGGGGCGGAGTGTGGTGGAGGGGGATTTAGGGCAGAAGGGTGTGGGGGAGGGGGGGTGGGGGAGGGTGGTGTGTGGGGGGAGGAGTGTGGTGGAGGGGGATGTGTGGGAGAGGGGTGTGGGGGTGGGGGAGAGGGGGTGTGGGGAAGGGGTGTGGGGAAGTGGGGATGTGGGGAAGGGGGTGGCGGAGTGTGTGTGGGGAAGGGGGGATGTGGGGAAGGGGGGGGGGTGTGGGGAAGGGCGGGGGGGTGGGGAAGGGGGGGGTGGGGAAGGGGGGGGTGTGGGGAGGGGGTTGGTGGTCGCAGCTTGCACTCTGCTCACCCCGCACCTTCAGCTTTCGTTCTCACGCAGCAGATCCCGGTTCCACTCCGGCTTCACTCAGAGGCTTCCGTTTCAAATCAGCAGCTTCCGGCTGGTCGCAGCAGAAGCAGTCCGCGAGCTGCACACTCCACCCCTTCAGCTTTTTATTCTCCTCGCCGCGTTATTGACAGGGGGTTCCTGAACGGCGGTTTTTATGATTTTTAAACCTTCATAACTTTTGTACTATTTCACTGGTCGAAACAAAACTTATTTGACTTGCAGCAGAGGAGAATGGTGAGTAAGGTGGTGAAAAATCGTAGCGCTATGGGGGATTGTTTTTGCACAAATTAAATATAACGCAGACCGGAAGTGGTCAAGATGAGAGTTTTTGTAATAGTATAGATGGTTAGGGGTTGGCATTGAAATAACGGGGCATCTGGATTCAAAACTTTGAAATGTTGTCATCTAGAAGTGTGTTATTGTGATTCAATTGTTAAAAACCTAAAACATAAAGAAAATTGGGTGATTTCTGTGAGTTACATGAAGTCCTTAATTTTTTTTCTGAATACTTGATGCATCTAATGCACCAAATCTCAGAGGAACACATGCGTGTCATGGCATAAAACTGCATGCTGGGTGTCATTTCTGTGATTTCCTTGCACCCTTGCATGGTCTATCACTTTTCCAGAACCCGACAGAGCTTTGTCAACTTTACTACAAGAAGATGTTTGGGGCTGCGCAGTGGCACAGCTGGTAGAGCTGCTACCACACAGGGCCCGAGACCTGGGTTCGACGCTGACCATGGGCATTGTGTGTGTGGGGTTTGCACATTCTCTCTGTGACCAGGTGGGTTTCCTCCAAATGCTCCAGTTTCTTACTACATCCCAGGTAGACAAAAATGCTGGAGAAACTCAGCGGGTGCCGTAGAATCTATGGAGCGAACAAAATAGGCAACGTTTCGGGCCAAAACCCTTCTTCAGACTGATGCAGGGTGGGGGGCGGGAAGAAAGGAAGAGGAGGAGCCAGAGGACTGAGAGAGAGCTGAGAAGGGGAGGAGACAGCAAGGGCTACTGGAAATTGGAGAAGTCAATGTTCAGGCCACTGGGATGCAGACTGCCCAAGCGGAATATGAGGTGCTGTCCTCCAGTTTCCGGTGGTGCTCACTCTGGCAATGGAGGAGGCCCAGGACAGAAAGGTCGGATTCGGAATGGGAGCGGCAGTTGAAGTGCTGAGCCACAGGGAGATCAGGTTGGTTAAGGCGGACAGAGCGGAGGTGTTCGGCGAAACGATTGCCAAGCCTATGCTTGGTCTCACCGATGTAGATCAGCCGACATCTAGAGCAGCGGATGCAATAGATGAGGTTGGAGGAGGTGCAGGTGAACCTCTGCCGCACCTGGAACAACTGCTTGGGTCCATGAATGTAGTCGAGGGGGGAAGTAAAGCGACACGTATAGCATCTCTTGCGGTTGCAAGGGAAGGTGCCCGGGGAGGGGGTGAGAAGGGTGGGAAGGGAGTTGACCAGGGAGTTACGGAGGGGGCGGCCTTTGCGGAAAGCAGACGGGGGGGGGGGGGGGGGGGGGGGGGAAGATGTGGGTCACGTTGGAGGTGGTGAAAATGATGGAGGACTATTTGTTGAATGTGATGGCTAGTGGGGTGGAAGGTGAGGACTAGGGGGACGAATTAGATACTTCTAGCCTTCATTTTTGTTAGCATTTTTCCTGTATTTCAAGAATAGACCAGAGAGAAAACAATTATTTTTATTCCACACAAGCAAATTGTTTCTCCCATCATAAACCCTCTGAGCCTGCTTCACCTCTCCTTTGAGTAATTAGGCCAAAACAAAAATGAAAGTGGTCACATCAGGAAATGAGCTCCAAATGAGAAATGAAACTTATTGTTCACTCATTCTTAAATAATACCTTGATTTGCCAGAGAAATTATCCATCCAAACTTCAAACAACTTATTATGTATAATCATAATCACAGAGCGATGCAAACACTGGAAATAATACGAAGAGGATGAGACGGATGTACAGAAAGGAACAAATTACTTGTTTTATTCATTTACAGTGGCTAGTGCTGCCATTGAAGGAGGGAGTTGCTATTCTGAGGAAAGCAGATCATTTTTTGAACTTGCATTGCTAGTAGGGGGCCTCATTTGTTCTGTCACACTTCAGAAGAATCATAAACCTGAGGACATATTATGACTTGGAAGCAATGAGTCAGTCCTCTCTCATTAGAGTGCATGAAGAATCTTCATGCCTTGTTTATTATTTTGCCGCATCTAACAAAATCCTATATTTGCTGAAAACGCAACTTGCTTATTATGGTAATCTGCAACACGTTTAATGGTTTGTGATAAATAACAAATATCCTGCAAATGGCCACAAATTGTTAGATTTTACTTCGGAGTCACGTGAGTGACTACGTGAAGAACCCCGCTTCCAACGCATGCGTGTCATATCGCTACACGCATTGCAACGAGTCACAGCAGGGGGAACAACGTTCCCCTAGTGGAGAATTTGAAAGTCGGGAGCAGCAGGTAAGAGACTCTGCGTTCTTTCCACTTACCTTTTAGGTGGAGACATGGACCGTATCCATGAAGGCTGCGGAAAACTGGCGGGGGAGAACTGCGGAGTGCGGGCAGCCGGCAGCAGCAGCAACGGCACGCGAAACTTCCGGAGAGGAAACAGCTGTGCCCGACTTCGCTCCCGCACCGGCAAAATTCACTTCTCGGCCGGGCGGGAAGCGAAGCAAAAGACGTCCCATATGCCAGTCTCAAGCGAGTCTGGCTTGGAGCAGTCGCTAACGGCCAGTGCCGAGATTACCGGGGCCGGTTGAAGCAGCTCGAGGACAGGGAACAACCACGAGGGACCAGTGCTGTAAGTACCGGGGTTGGTCCGAGGGGTCCCTACGGCAGCCGGGAGCGGCCAGGGCTGAGGGCATTGGAGCCGGTCTGACCGGCTGCAAAACGACCGCAGAGGGACCAGTGCCGTGAGCACCGGGGTTGGTCCCAGCAGTTTAAGATTAACGAGCAGCCGGGAGCGGCCAGTGCTGAGGGCATTGGAGCCGGTTTGACCGGCTGCGGAACTACCGCGAGGGACCAGTGCGGTATTCGGTTCGGCCCGAGCGGTTGGAGCTAACGGGCATTGGAGCAGGTTTGACCGGCTGGAGAACAACCGCAAGCGACCAGTGCCCGTGAGCACTGGGGTCGGCGGTTGCTCAAGGAGATCCTCCGTGGCAGACTCCGGGAGATGGAGGCTGCCACAGTGGGCAACACAGCGGTACCCCTCGGGGGCTGCACAGTGTCTCTTCCTCATCAGAGGAGAACACGGAGGATCAGTTCTGGGCAGACCCTGAACGGGCCGCAGAACTACTCACCTCCAGTGAGTCTGGGGTGAAAGGAAACATGTTGGAACTCCCTGAGGGACGCTCAGGCCAACGGTGTGCGGGCGGCACAGTGCCCGTGAGCACTGCACCGCGCTGGAATTGCAGTTGCAGCGCCGCAGGGAAGTACTGACGGCACAGGGGCCGTGAACACTGCACCGCGTTGGCACTGCAGGACCTACACCTGGGAGAACATACCTTGTTGGAGGGATGCAGGTCCAAGACGAAAGCCTCTAGTGGGTAAGTCCTGTGGCAGCACCTTTTTACAGGGCTGTAGCTCACTTCTATTACTACAGGGAAGTGCTTGAGGGAATGACAGATCCAGGAGATGAAAGCAGCACCTTCTATAGGGCTATATCATGCTTTCTCCCTCCCCAGCAGACTCTTCTATCAGAAGAATGCTGGGGTCAAGTCCTGGACAGGACAGCTGTAACTATGAGGTGATGCCATTCTTAGTCACCAAGTCATAGAGTGCATTATTGGTCATTTCCTGATAGAAATACAGGAATTATATGTTGAGATGAAGGATTTAGCAGGCCAAAATTGATGGCATATTCCATCCTCATCTGGCAGTCACAAGGGAGTGTCTGTTTTATGTTTCAGGGGAAATCAACAGGGATAAGTCAAAGCTAACTGGGGAAGATCTATTAACCAGATTAGAAGCTAGCATAGACCACGTGGCTTGCTATCAACTGGTAGGGCTAACATTAGCCATAGCTGTCACTGGCCACCGAGGATTGTAAATCCATGAATGTGCTAACCATTTATTTATGCTCCTGGAACATCCAACCGGGATTGACGCGGGCCTGCGTTAACCCCAAACCTCCAAGCAAAACCCTTTATTTGGAGGTGACCCAGCTAGAAGGTCAAGGAGTTGGACGATGAAGCCAATCTGGAGCTCACCTAGATGTCCAAACATCGTCCTCAAAGGTATCGCCTTATGCTGGAAGATGTATACACCCACAACACACGGCCTCGGGGATCCAGAAGGAAACAGAAACCCACTGGTAACTAAGGAAGTCTGGTTCTTACTAAATTAAGGCAGGAAGAAGGTTGGTTCACATGGCAGTGACTTTGCCGTAAGGAAGGGTACAGCCTTAAGGGATGCTTGCAGGGAACTAAACCATCCACCAGACTGGGAGTAGAATATTGGCATTAGGGGCTGTGTGTGCCAGCCACATGATATCGTGACCTTTACATAATCAAATTACTGAGCGCTAACACGCGTCACTCAATAATTAATGGATCATTCTGACAGACCAATGAAGCAACCAACAGAGGCCACTATGGTACTAAAAGGTGGAACATACATTCACCATTAACACGGTCAATATGTTAGTAACTTTACCAAGAGATAAAGCCGCAGCCCTACAGGAGGACTGCTGCAAGCTTCTTAACACCAACAGACCCTCCATTAGACGGGTAGCCCGGATAAATGGGGAAGATTGTGGCTACATTCCTGGCCACACAATTTGGGCCATTACATTATCAAAATTTGCAAAGAGCAAAAATTAGAGCACTCAAATTTAACAAGGGTCATTTTGATAGGCCTATGGAGCTACCTACAGAAGCTATAATTGAACTACAGTGGTGGGAACATAACATTAGGTATTGCTCCAACCCAATCATCATTGACAACCCGTCTATGGTATTACAAACAGATGCCAGCGCCATTGGTTGGGGAGCCACTAATTCTGTTTCTAGTTGTGGAGGGAGGTGGAAGACAGTGGAGGTGGCATATATATTAATTATATGGGTGGAAATATATCGACATCTTGTGATCAATTGGCAAAATTAATTTGGCAATGGTGTATCCAAAGAAACATTTGGATATCGGCAACATACCTATCAGGGAAGCTAAATTCAGTGGCAGACACCAGGTCACGCAAATTTAACGAAAACACGGAATGGATGTTAAATAAAAAAGTATTTGCTGAAATTACAGCAAAATATGGTACGCCAGATATTAATTTTTTTGCATCGAGGTTGAATCACCAACTACCAAGGTATGTGTCCTGGGAACCAGACCCTGGGGCAGAAGCTACAGATGCTTTCTCACTGCATTGGGGGAAATGGTGTTTTTATGCATTTCCTCCGTTCTGCCTCATCAATCGGATACTAAGGAAAATGCAACAAGATTCGGCATCTGGGATTCTCATAGTACCCGATTGGCCTACTCAACCGTGGTTTCGGTTATACAGGGGATGGTGTTAGAACCATGTTCCCTTATTGGACATAGCCAAAATTTACTAATTCATCCAGTGACTGAGGGCAGTCACCCATGCCATAAGAATATGGATTTGTTGATTTGTAGAGTCTGAAAGACCCACTACACGGCATGGGGCTGTCAGACAGGACTATGAATCCCATCACATCAGCACAAAGACTGTCAACACAAAAGCAGTACCTCGGACATATCAAGAAATGGGGCAAATACTGCTTTGACAACAACCTAGACCAAAGAGCCAAGAACATTCCGGCCGTATTGGAATTTCTAACAAGCCTCCATTGTGATAAACGATTGGGCTACAGTACCATTAATAGTGCCAGAAGTGCACTCTCCAATTACCTATCGCAAGGAACGGAGCGGCACACGGTGGGAACGCACCCCCTGGTAACAAAACTTATGAGGGGCATATTTAATGCAAAACCCCCAAAAACCAGGTACTACAGAACCTGGGATGCGGGTGTCGTTTTGACCATGCTGAGAAGTTGGTCGCCCATAACATCATTATCACTTCGGAAACTGACCATGAAGATGGTTATGTTCATGGCGTTAGTTACCGCACAACGAGTCCAGTCATTAAACAAACTGAGGCTGGACTGCTTGATGATCTCACCTGAGAAACTGGTATTTGTCATACATGATTTAATAAAACAAAACAGATCAGGTTCATCGGGGCAAGTGATCGAATTTATGGCATATCCAAATGACGAAAGCCTGTGTATAGCCAAACATATCCTATTATACATGGAAAATACCAAGATCATTCGAGGTCAGGAAATGGCTCTGTTAATTTCTTACAAGAAACCGCACAAAAGGGTCATGACCCAAATTATTTCAAGGTGGCTGAAATATGTCCTAAAGAGGGCAGGAATAGACACTAATGTTTTAAATCTCATTCCACCAGGGCTGCAGCGACGTCCGCAGCAAAAATTCTGGAGGTGCCCACAGACCAAATCCTCAGAATGGCAGGATGGTCATCGGGAAAGACTTTCCAAAGGTTTTATAACAAACCAGTTTTGGATCCATCATCAGTTTCTGAAAGCATGTTACGTTCAATAATATAATTTGCCCGAAAGGTTACAGGGCTATGATTTCAACTTAATCAATTTATTTTTCGTAATATCACACAAGTTTTTGTATGGGTGTGTTCAAAAATTGCTAACGATACCTTTCTCCCAATACTCAAGGCAGTTGTGAAGCATGGACTCATTCCACGGCATGAGGTCACAGAGCTTTGAAATCTTCACGTAGTCACTCACGTGACTCCGAAGTAAAATAGTAAGATTAAATGAGAACTTACCAGTTTGAAGTTTGATCTGTATTTTATGAGGAGGAACGTTGAGGGAATACGTGCCCTCCGCTCCCACCCACCTATGATCACATCAAAAACTGGTATCTCTTTGATAATCTTACTATGTTAGGTCATTATAGTTTTCTGTGACCTCACACCGCTGCTTTGAAGAATGACACGCATGCGTTGGAAGCGGGGTTCTTCACGTATTCCCTCAACGTTCCTCCTCATAAAATACAGATCAAACTTCAAACTGGTAAGTTCTCGTTTAATCTTACTATTATGTGCACTACTCCAACTGGATTCATGAAAGAAGCATTTTCTCCTTCGCTCTCCTGAGAAGTTGATGAAGTACCCATTTTTGCACATTAATTCCATGACACCAACAACATTCTTTCAACAACATTGGTACAGACAACCAACTCACTTCCCTGGCCAAGAAAGTGATCAATCTGCCCAAAATTGATTCAATCTTGAAAATTTTAAATTGACAATTTTAAACTTAAATCATTTTTGTAATTTCTCCTCCTTTGCCTTTTCCCCCTCCTAATCCAATGCCCTTTGCCTTCTCTGCATGTTTGTAGCTGTCATTGAACTAATTCACTTATATTTGAGTTTATTTCTCATTCTTTCATTCATTCTTACTCTCTCGTTTTCTCTCATTTCCTTTCACCCCGTCTCCATCCTTCTCAATCTTTTTTCTTTTTTTTCTAAACTAAATAGGACTACAGGTACTATGGAATGAGTTAAGCAGCTTTGAGAAATTGTTATCAAAGCTTTTCCAACAATCATACTTAAGTGTCTTTAATTTATTTATATAAAGCCAGCTCCCGTATTCTGACCATGCTTTCATATATGATTGAAAGTACCTTGACTTGATTGAAAGCCTTTTTGTGAGACGGCCTGAGGTGAAATCAGGAGGATTTTTCAATAGAAGTATGCATCTAATTTTTAACATCAAAGGAAACTTTCTTCAATGTTTTTTGGGGGGGATATGATTAAACAGTAATAATATATTTGTGCTGTAACCAGTCTATGTGCTGTTCACTGCACATACTTAGAAGTTATGACTTAATATGATTCAACCTAGGCATTACATAAAGTAAGAATTTATGCGCTCTGCTTTTTCTTTCTACTCTGCAGCATATCACTTGGTAGTGTAAGACAGCTTTGACACAACATTGATTTCTTACATATTCAAAAAATCTACAAGTGGAGCCAATCAAAAATAAAGGCAACCCACAGTGTTTTAGCACATAACATCTGCAAAACTGGCACAGGCTGGTGTTAGGCATCATTAACCATGTTCTGCTGAAGGACTTTTACACTATTCTGCGGTTCATTCTGGAATGATGGCAAACTGGTGCAAATGGTAGAGAAATGCCTGTTGAACATCTGGGGAGATCAGTGTTCTTATTTATTTTTTTGCAACCTTCAAAGTAAAAATTTCCAAAACACTTTGGTTTATTGGCATGACATTAATTTTGCTTCACAGCATTGTGTGGCTGTTTCATGTTATTTGTGGAGAGTCTATCCATGCATTCTAACAATTACAGCAGCAACAGCAAGTTTCTGGTGATTACCAGTACAAGTATCGTGAAGTGCACTAGTAAAGCTCGTTCCTTTGCTGTTTCTGCAATTAACAACACAAAATACTGCCAAGCCCTTTCTCCAATTTAATCAGTACATGTGTCTTCTAAGGAAAATAAAGCAATGGCCTACAAGCTGTTGAAGCTCCACCACACCATTCAAACAATAATGGGATAGGACCTGCCCATTCATTTGAATCTTATCTTGATCCCAACTTATAGCTCAGTGTCGGTCTCCCTGATATACTGTTGGAGTTGGGTCAGGCAGGCTGGGACGGAAGGCACCCTCTATATTGATATGTTATAATTCCACGTTTACAAACACCCTTGCTGTTTCAACATCATAGAAATGAACTAATTTTGATAACTGGCACATCCTCGGCATCCACTCAGCGGGCATAGCATGTGGCACTGGCAACAAATGTAAAGTCGAAAGGCAGTAGGATCAGCTATTGAGATCTGAACGGCTGCAAATTGACCTCTTTCACAGAAACCCAATTTCGGAGAAGCTGCTTTGAATTTTCTGAGGTGATCTAAAATGCTTGTTCACTGACCTCTCCGGCAGTGCCTCGCTGATGTCTGCTTGAAGCAAGGAAGACAGGAGCAGCTGGAATGCCGGTGAGTGACAGATCATATCCCACTGGCCCCATTTGCATCCAACATTAACCTATAAGTGAGGCATGGCTTCTTGCCCTGATGCCACCAGAACAAAACAAAAGTAGACAGGAGTTCAGAGGAAAAATAATTATCATAAAAAGACCTGAAGCAGCTGTGAGGGAGACCTGATGTTTCATAACTCGGAAAGCCTTTCTAATTGAGAATGCACCGTGAGCGGAGACAGTGCAAAATCATGGCAACATTTCAGTACCCGACTTTTAGCCATGAGGAATTGAGTTGGATCTGTCCAATCTTATTTCATTCAGAATCCTTATGAATGGTCTGGAAAGAGAGGAGGCTTTCATCTCAACTCCGTACATTGACTGGGAACCCATGTCACACAGGTGAAGTCATATTCTCATCCAACACTGTTCTTCGTAGAAAAAGCTTCTGTATGTTCCTAATTTGTTTGTTAGCCTCCCAAAATGCTGTAAAAATAGATGCATGGAGTGTAATAAAATGTCATTCCCTGCTACTGTTGCCATGATTGAAATAGAGCAAAGCTGCCCAATGTAAAGATAACTGCACAGCCCAAGAAGAAAGGAGAACTTTGAGCAGATGTGGATGACTAATGTTGTGTGAGACTTCCTGTAAGTGAGGACTGAATTAAAAAGCTTACCCACTCAGTATATATTCCTATATTCCTATATCATACACTGAAAATCTGGGTATAGAGGAGCTATGCTCTTCTCTCTTATAAAAGTGGTTCTAAACACCAAAGCACAATGTTTAAAGGTTGTGGGGTGACTATTCCAAACATCTGGCCACTCTGAGGGTTGTTTTAAAAGCATAAATCATATAGTAAGCGTATTCAAAAGAAAGTGAGGAATTTAATCAAAGAAAGCACTTTCATAACGAGATATACATTATATTCATAGCAACCTTTCCAAGATCAAATATTTTCCTGCAAAGTGTAAAGGAATATATGAGAATATTAAACTTTTAATTCAATTTACACTGAAACACAAAGTATCTACATGATATGATCAGTGAAACTCACTGCATCCTTATGTTTATTTTCAGTGGATTTATAAACTGTTGAGATTCCATGTAACCCCAGAGAGCAAATCTTATTATCCATGAAAATTGAACTGAATTTTTAAAATATTAAGTAAAACTAGAAATTACTGGAAATCCTTATGGGCCTGTCCCACTCAGGCGACTATTTAGGTGACTGCAGGAGATTATGCAGTCGCCACACGGTCGCCACATGTTCGCGGGTGGTTGCCGGGGAGTCGCCTTCATGGTTGTGAGGAGTTCCCGCATTCTGGGAACTAGCCGCGGCCTCATCAAGGTCGCCGTGAATTTTTCAACATGTTGAGATTCCAAAAGGAGTGGAGACATGTTGAAAAATTAGCGGCGACTACAATGAAACCGCCATGGAGAGTAGCCAGAATTCTCGTGCTGTAAGTGGGTCTGCCTAATGGGTTGCCAGGAGGTCAAAGGTCCTCGGAGGTTCTCGTAGGTTGTAGCTGATGCTGACCAGTAAATTTAATTGGCTCATTGGGGAAAAAAAGGGTAAGCAGTAGTTTTTAGAACCAAGGATAACCGACCGATAATGTTAATGTCCGCCGAGCTTCACAGCCGTGTATCTCTGGCTTCTTAAATGTTGTCTCCACTCCTTTTCCCCCCTTCTCCCCCCTCCCCCCCCCCCCCCCCCACCTTTAAGACCTTACCGTACACTGTGCTTTAACTGTCTTTTTACAGAGCCAGCCTTCCTGTTCATCACGGTGTCTGTCTGTTTCACCTTGGCTTTGCGTTGTGTGAATTTCACTCAGACAGCGCTCCATTCCGCTTGCCCTGTCCCCCGCCTGCATAATGGGCTGGTGAAGGAAGCGATGTTTTTTTTTTGTGTGTGTGTGTGTGTGTTGCACTCTGACAGTCGCCGTTCTAGTTGCCGGTTTTTCAGGCGACTGCTGGCAACTTGACAGTCGCTGGCAGTCCACTGAAAAATCGTCTAAGTGGGACAGGCCCATTAGTAGGTGAAGCAGCATCTGTAAAGGAGTTAACATTTAAGGAAAGACACACAATACTGGAGTAACTCAGCGTGTTCCTTCCTCTCTTGGCTGACCGTGATGTTTACAGTATTTTCTGTTTGTATTTCAGATTTGCTACATCTGTAGGTTTTTGCTTTTTAAGTATTATTTTCCCAGGGCACTTACAGGAGCAATCACGAAAAATGATAGCAAAACCTTGCCTGACCTTCTTACCACAATGGAGATAAAATCTACACAAGATGTTAAGTAAGAGATAAATGCAATTACTGTGCGTGTGTGTGTGTGTGCGTGTGCGTGTGCGTGCGTGCGTGCATGTGTGTGTCTGTTTCCGCCTTTTTCATTAAACTCCAATTGTAAGTGCTTGTGATTGTTGGCGCATTAACAATTAACAAGTGGCAGACAGCCATTAACCACTACCAACATCCTAATTCATCTACTGTGCAGTTGGGCTGATGGGACATCTGAAACTATTCTGTGAATTAATGTATTTAAAGTATAAAAAACAATATTGTTTGGAGGACACTGCTGAACACTGGTATTAGTGCAGCTCAACAGAGATTTAGATACACTTGCAATCAATGGGACCTGGAAGAGTTTATTAATATTGGAATATTGACTTGCCTATAAATTAAACAATACTCATGCTAAAATTGGCATGAAATAGGAAGGTTCAATAAAGTTGAATTCCTGCAGGATGTGGGAATTGCAAGCAGCAAATGCTAACTGCTGCGCGTCTGTGGAAGTATTTCCTAAGGGCATTATTGAGCTACACATCTCAGTCCTTAAGACAAAAGTTATAATCAGTACAATCTATCAAATAAGATATTTTTAAGAATGTGTCACTCTGGTAAAGGAGAGAGAGCTGAGGAAAGAAAAATCCAGAACAAATATTCTTTTCTAATAAGTGAGAAGCACTAACTTCCTTTTGAAATCCAAACTGGAAGTCCAGGTGCCCCATTATATCCTCATTAGAAGAACAATGCAAAGGAGGGTACTATGATGCCGAGGTCAATCTGGATATTAAAGATTTGGGACAGGAAAGGCTTAGAAATGCTGCACCATGGGTCTAAGAGATCTAGAAACAGACACAGGAAAAGGTTTTCAAGGATGGTTATCGCGCGATTCCTCCCAAGCCATGCACAGACATAAAAAATGATCAGCAAACTAAGGAGCTGAATCCATGAGTCAAAGGGATGTTGGGGAGAGAAATTCTATTGTACTGAAAACTGGCATCAGTTCCAATGAAGATGGAAATTATTTTGAAAGGGGAAATAATTCTACCCGCACAGAAATGCAAATGCTTAATTGGGGAAGTGGCAAACCATGTCAATGAACAAGATGGGGGGAAATAAACAGAATGATAGGAATAGGCAATGTAAATTTAGAACAAAAAATGCACGTGGAAGGAAGAGAGAGAATAGAAGAAGAATATTTAATTTCTTAGTTCTGGAAATAAATGAATTGAGTATTAGTGTGCACATAAAATAAGAGGGAAAGGGTAGTTATCTGGACATTGTGAGGTATGTTCCTACGTTAAGTATATATTGTCAGCAATCATGTAACGGAATGGATAAAATCTGATATAAATGCCACTCTTAACAGGAACAGAGCAGTGGGAAGTTAAAATGCTGGCAATTTGATATTACTTGGTTCTGAAGTTAATTTCTCAAAGATACAGCATGTTCCTTGGCCCATTGAGTCCACACTGACCATCGATCACCCGTTCACTTTAGTTCTGTTATCCCACTTTCTCATCAAATCCCTACATACAAGGGGCAATTTTACAGAGGCCAATTGATCAACAAACTTGTACTTCTTTGGCATGTGGGAGCACCCAGAGGAAACCCACACAGTCACAGGGAGAACATGCAAACTCCACAGAGAAATATCAGCCAAACTATTGATGGCTTTCGAAGCCAACCTACTCATTAATGTTATCTGGTGGTCAATGGATCATGTCAGTAGTGGGGGTGGGGGATGGGGTGACTTGGCCTCGCATGATATGTTTTCAAATTCTAGTATCTCAAGATGAACATTGGAAAGGAGGAGAAGAAATGTGAAAATAGATTCAAATGATCCAAAGCCACATTGTCCTAAATGTGCAGCTGTGATCATCATGGAAGGTGATCTTCTCAGCAGGAGTGGTGGGAGGACTCATGGTTGTTAAGGTGGGGAAAAGTTAGTGATGGTGGTGGTTGTGAAGCCACATGTTGCTGATCTCCGGAACCAATGCTTTAGGGCAATATAGCATTGCAATGTTGTTCAGATCTGGAAGGTTTGTTCCTTCTGTGTCCAAAATTAAATCCAATTTCACCTCATCACTTTTGCCATTCTTGTTGATGAAGACCAAAGATGGCTTTTGCTATGGTTGTTAAGACAAGGTATAATCTGCACCAGCTAAAACATACACCAAGAAGAAATAGACACTGATCAGTTCTGTTCAGTTTAGTTTGTTGTCACATGTACTGAGATACAGTGAAAAGCTTTTGTTGCGTGCTAACCAGTCAGCGGAAAGACAATATATGACCACAATTGATCCATTTATAATGTTTAAGGGAATAACGTTTCACAATTCAACGTTAAGGGAATAAGGGATCAAGGTACCCTACGACTTAAGGAAGAGCAAAAATGTTTCTCCAGTATTTGTAAAAAAAAAACAACACTTTCCCAACAGAGAGTTTCCTTTCTTTGGAATTCACCCCAATCCATTTCAGACCTATCTTTGTCAGGAACCATCCCTGGTGTTATCCTCCTGTGGCACTCACCTCCTGCTGGCCCATGTTATTGGTACCATGTTAATTAAGCACCCGGAATGCTTACCAGATTAAACCTATTATATATAAACAAATTGATTCCTCATTAATACCAGATTCAGGTTGAGGTCCAGTCTCCCTTACATAGTTGAAGCTCAAGCAGAAAATCTCTTCATGGCAATCTACAAAGAATAGATGTTTAAACGTTGTGCAGGATGCCTTCTTGAGGCAGTTTCATTATAATCTACCAGCCATGAGAAATGAATAATATCCAAGAGATGAATTAAAAATATGGAGATGCCTCAGTATGACTCAGCATAATAACACAGAGTTTATTAATAATACAGAAACTGAAAACATTACTGTAAGAACTAGGCACGAGGACAGGACATGCATTAAAGCTGAGAATGTTGAACAAAATAAAGTTAAAAAAAAGAATTATGTGGTTCAAACAATAGATGGTTATCTAAAAGGGACTTAAAATATAAGTAAGGATGCGATGCCAAGGCTTTATAAGGCACTGGTCAGACCACATTTGGAGTATTCTGAGCATTTATGGTCCTTCATATCCGAGGAAGGATGTGCTGGCGTTGGAGAGGGTCCAGAGGAGGTTTACAAGAATGATCCCAGGGATGATTGAGCTAACATATGTGGAGCATTTGATGGCTCTGTGCCTGCACCCACAGGAGTTGACATGGATGAGGAGGGATCTTTCTGAAACTTATCGAATAATGAAGGACCTTGATTGTGTGGATGTGGAGAGGATGTTTCTAGTAGTGGGAGAGTCTAGGATCCAAGATGCACACTCAGAATAAAAGGAAGTACCTTCAGAAAGGAGATGAGGAATTTCTTCAGCCAGAGGATGGTGAATTTGTGGAATTCATTGCCACAGACGGCTGTGTAGGCTAAGTTATTGAGTATTTTTAAGGTGGAAACTGACAGGATCTTGATTAGTAATGGTGTCAAAGGTTATGGGAGAAGGTAGGAGAATGAGGTTGAGAGGGGAAAATAAATCAGCCATGATCGAATGGCAGAGCAGATTCTTTGGGCTGAATGGCCTAATTCTGCTCCTATGTTTTATGACCTTATGATTTAAAATAAGAAATATAAATATATCTCATTGTCAAAAATATATGCCAAGTTCCATCGTCTCTCAGTAAGAAGGGTAACAATAAAAGGAAACACATGCAAATATGGAATGAGGTAAGGAAATTAAGGAAGGAGCAGAAGAGAAGTCTAAAATATGAAAATGAGAGCAGTCAATCTCGTTGTACCATGGTGGACATTTAATCCAAGCCAATAGTTAAAGTAAAAATTGAAGGAAACTATTAATAAAAAAAGGCCAGTTTCCAAACTGTGATAAATCATTACTGAAACAGGTTATTTCAATTTGATTTGACTTAGAGAGGTTATAGTTCCTGCCCCATCTAACCTTCTCTACATCAGCAGAATCTTATTGCCCCATGCATCCTACATTACTGGGCAATAATTTATTGCAAACATTTCTTAGATCTTTCATACAATAATTTCTATCAATAATATGTATATGTGGGTGAGAGGACATTGATTTGGAACAAAGGAACTCATAAGATCGTATGGTCATAAGGAATAGGAGTAGAATTAGGCCATTTAGCCCATCAAGTCTAATCCGCCATTCAATCATGGTTGATCTATCTCTCCCTCCTAACCCCATTCTCCTGCCTTCTGCCCATAACCTCTGACCGATAGTAATCAAGAATCAACTTGCATTTCATGGTGACAAACCACAATAAATTGAAGCATATAGCATGGCCAAACAGCATGGAAACAGGCCTTTTGGCCCAGCCCTTCCATGCCAATCAAAAAGCCCTAAATAAGCTAGTAAAATTTGGCTCTGTTTAACCCATTTCCCTCTAAATCTTTTCTGTCCATTTACCTGTACAAGTATCTTTTAAATGCTGTTGTATTACCTACCTCAACTACCTTCTCTGCCAACTCATTTCATATACCCACCACCCTCTGAGTGAAAATGATGCCCCTCAGGTTCCTATTGAATCTTACTCCTCTCATCTTAAAACTATGTCCTCTGGTTCTTGACTCTCCTACCCTAGGTAAAATACTCTGTGCATTCACCCTATCTATTCCCCTCATAAATGTACACATCTCTTTAAGATCACCCCTCAGCCTCCTTCTCTCCAAGGATTAAAAATCCCAGGCTCCCCATCCTTTACCGAGAGCTCAGGCTCTCGAGTCTTTGCAACATCAGCATAAATCTTCTCTGCACTCTTTCCAGCTTGATGACACCGTTCCTATAGCAGGGTGACTATAACTGAACACAGAACAAATGCAGCTTCACCAACAACTTGTACAACTGTAATATGACGTCCCAACTTCTATACTCAATAGGAAATACAAGAAACAGCATCACTGTGTGAGATGCTGCCCTGATGCACTGTTACTACAACACTTTGTGTCTTTTTTTTCTATACTCGAAACCCTAACCGATGAAGGCCAATGTACCACAAACATTCTTTGTAACCCTATCTTTTGGTTTAGGTTTACTATTGTCACGTGTACCCAGGTACAGTGGAAAGCTTCACTTTGCATGTTATCCAAATAGATCAGATAATATTATATATAAATACAATCAAGTCAAACTCAAGTGTAATAGATAGACCAAAGAAAATATTATAGAGTGCAGATTATAATTCTCAGCATTGTAGCACATCAGTTCCATAGACAAGGTCCAATGTCTACAATGGGGTAGACGTGCATCGGATATATTGTCCTAGCTAGTGGGAGGACTGTTGAGAAGCCTGATAACAGAGGGGGAGAAGCCGTTCCTGAATCTGGCATTCATGCCTCTGTACTTTCTGTCTGATGGGAGCGTGAAGGAGGAATGTGGGATGTTTTTGATCATGTCGGCTGCTTTTCTGAGGCAGCACGAAGTGTAGGTAGAGCCAATGGTGGGATGCCTAGTATGTGTGATGGACTGGGCTATATCTACAAATCTCTGCAATTCCTTGTGGTTTTGGGCAAAGCTGTTCCCAAACCAAGCTGCGATGCAAGCTGACATATGCTTTTCATGGCGCATCTGTAGAGGTTTGTAAGAGTCATTGGAGACATGCCAAATTTCCTCAGAAAGTAGAGACATTGGTGCACCTTCATATCTATCATTGTCGGACTATAAGAAATCGTCGGTAATATTAATGCCAACCAGCTTGAAGCTCTTAACCATTTCCTCTTATGTACCATTAATTCTGATTGAGGCTTGTACTCTACCTCACACTTATCTGCATTAAACTCCATTAGCCTTTCCTCAGCCTACTTGCGCAGTTGAATAGAATAGAATAGAATAGAATAGCCTTTTATTGTCATCCAGACCGAAGTCTGAACGAAATTTAAGCAGTCATACATATAATATAATACAATACAATAAAAAACAACAATAAACACATATTAACATCCACCACAGTGAGGCCACCCAACATCTCCTCACTGTGATGGAGGCAAAAGTCTTAGGGCTGCAGTCTCTTCCCTCCTCTTCTCCTTCTGCGCTGAGGCGATACCCCCCGGGCGATGTTAAAACCTGTCCTCGCGGCTCAAACACCGCGGCCCGGGGTAGTCGAAGCTGCCGCTCACCAGACCTGCTGACGCAGCCGCTGGCCCGCGGCCGAACCCCCGGTCTCAGGCCACCGCCACCAGAACTGCCGTCCCAGCCCCCGGAGCATCGTTCCAGCCCCGAGCCGGATCGCCCTCACGTGAGTACTGCCACCGTCTCAGCCTCGCGCCAGGCCGCCGCTCCTCCCTCGCGCCAGGCCGCCCCGACCGGGCGCCGCTCCTCCCTCGCGCCAGGCCGCCCCGACCGGGCACCGCTCCTCCCTCAGGCTGGGCCGCCCCGACCGGGCACCGCTCCTCCCTCAGGCTGGGCCGCCCCGACCGGGCGCCGCTCCTCCCTCAGGCTGGGCCGCCCCGACCGGGCGCCGCTCCTCCCTCAGGCTGGGAACGCCGTACCTCCCCGAGCTCGGCTACTCCGACGGGAGCACCGTTCCTTCCTCGGGCCGGCCGTCACAGCCCCTCACGAAAGCACTGTTCCAGCCCCGAGCCGGGCCGTCCTCACGGGAGCGAGCTCAGTGCGAGTCCCGGCGGGCTCTGCCTCCTGAGCCTCGAGGTCGCCAGCTCCGCCATTAGGCCTCAGCGCAGACGGAGGCAGAGAAGGGGAATACGACATAAAAGTCGCATTCCCCCGCAGGGAGAGACAGCAAGCCCCGTTTCAACCCCCCCCCCCCCCCAAAACACAAACTAAAAACCAAAAACTAGACTAACCAAAACGAAAATAAACAACCAAAAAACACAATACAAACAGGACTGCCGGAGAGCCGCTGCAGCCAGAGCCGCGCCGCCACTAGAAGATCATCCTGCTGTAATTTTGGATAACCATCTTCACTGTCTACGATACCACCTGTGTGGAGGGTATGTTCCTGAAGCCGTATAAATATAATATTCAAGGAAGAAGAGGCAGCTAGATTGAGTAATGAGTCATTTAATAATCCCAGTAGATGAGTTAAATAGTGGTTCTACCCCAAACTCACAAATTATTGTCCTGCTGCCTTAAGAATTGATCCATTTTCATTGCTAATTATTCTTATACTTATGTATTTATTTCTGTGGCAAGGCAAATATCAGCAGATAATTATAATGACCGATAGTGGGATTATGAAGCAAAGCCTTAACAATCACATCAGCTTTGAATTTGGAAGATCAAAATTTAAATCCTCGAAACCTGAATCTGAACCCTAAATTAAATTAAGCCAAGAATTCACAGTATCAGTGGATCAAATCCATTCTATGTGTCATGTGAATGGTTCATTTGTTATGTAATATGCCCTCTGAACTTAAGGGTGGTAAATGTTCAATCATCCTTCGGAACACAGGTTATTATATTTGAAAGTCCAGTATTTTCTGAGCATCAAGGCCTTTGAAGAAAACTGAAGGAAAATGATTTTGTCCTCATGTTTGGTTTTCAGGATCAGCGAATTGGGAGCTTAGCACACACATGAATGAATCGCCAACCCCTGTGATTCAACCACTTATGTTTGCAAGCTGCTTTGGACTTTTTCCAGAAGAACCATTCAAAACAGGAGGATTGTGCAGAGAGAGGGTTTGATGTAAAGGCAAAGTGGAGAGGGCAATATTGCAGAATGTGTTGGGGAGGGAGTGCAAGTGTTAGGAAATCCAAAGCTACAACTGTTTTGCAAGGGCCAAACCTGTAATAAAAGTAGTTGGATTTCTTCTGCAGGAAGGAATATGA
Source organism: Amblyraja radiata (assembly GCF_010909765.2). Classification (NCBI taxonomy): domain Eukaryota; kingdom Metazoa; phylum Chordata; class Chondrichthyes; order Rajiformes; family Rajidae; genus Amblyraja; species Amblyraja radiata. Next base: position 68,133,927 of record NC_045956.1, read on the forward strand.
AGTAGAAACTCCACCCTAGTTTCTGAGGATTGGTGCAGTGACCACATGCTCATCAATGCAAATGCGGCAAAACTTTTTCAGAAGTGGCTAGAAGTAGGAATGTCCTCATTTTCACATTGAAAGGACCTTTCCTTGCAGGAGAACTAATCTAATTGCACAACGAGAAAGCTTCGGGGATAATCATGACTGTAACAAACACCGATTTATAAAAATACATCTATAGATGCTCCTGAACACATCATCAGTGATGTAACCTGGGGTCATTGGGTGTTTCGGGTCTTTTAACATCAGACACCCTCACAGGTGACCCAACCATAGTTGATCAGACCACGACTTGTGTTCAGGTGGCATTCGCTCCCCCCCATGGACCTTCTCTCCTGATCCAGAGTCATGTCAAGGCCTTCTCTGCTGCCTCTGTGGTGTTCTTGATGGCTCTTCTCCTCGCCGTTGATGCCCAGCGTACTCAAGGCTTTGTAGAGGGATTGCCCTGCAAAACCTCTGCAGCCAACCTCGACGGGCATACACATTACCTTCCAGCCCTGCTTGCGGCAGTCTATGGCCAGCTCTTCCTACTTGGTCATCTTCCTCTCGTGGGCCTCCTCCAGACGGTCCTTCCACGGCACTGTCAGTTCCAACAAAACTTTATTTTTGGTCGCCTCTGAGACCAGGAGGATATCTGGCCTCAGGGTGGTCGTGGTAATGTGCTGTGGGAACTTCAGCTGTTTCATCAGGTCTACGGAAAGCTGCCAGTCCTGCGCAGTCGCCAGGATTCCTGACTGATTCCTGGCTGCTGTGGTTCTTGGCAGCTGCATTCCAGCCTTCACGAAGGTGATCATCTGGGTGGTGGGGCGTTCTCGTCTGCAGCTGCTGATTCCCATGCTGATGGCTTCTGCAATGGGTTTGAGAACCTGGTCGTGACGCCATGTGTACCGGCCCTGCCCAAGAGCCTTTGGGCAACAGCTCAGGATGTGTTCCAACGTCCCCTTGCCTGAGCATTGCGGGCAATCCGGAGATTCCACTTTGCCCCAGAAAAAGAGGTTCGATGGGCTGGGCAAGACAGCGTACACTGCCTGGACCAGGAACTTGATGCGCTGTGGTTCAGTCTGCCAGAGCTCAGTCCATGTGACTTTTCGGTCCATGGCCTGCTCCCACCTTATCCAGGCTCCCTGCTGCCTCAAGCCAATCGCTCTGGTAGACCTCTCCTCCTCCACCACTGCCCTCACTTCCTCCTGGACCAGCCTGCGCCGCTCCTTCCCCTTGGCCTTGTCAAACTAGGGAGTTGTGAAGATTCCCAGGCCTGCTCTTCCCCGAGTCACTGCTCCCACCAGGACTCTGTGGCATATCCGAGACTCCGCTTGCAGCACGGCTTCGCCGGCTCTCCACTTCCTCCCAGTTTTCACCTCCACCCCTGCTTGAGCCACCTTGGGGTCACTGGAGTCCCTGTACATCATCACCTCTCTGGCCCGAGTCGCATTAAACTCCTCCTCCAGGGACTTCGGGGGCAGCTGGAGCTTGGTGTTATTTCCGTAAAGGGCGATGCTGCTCCTGGGCAGTCCCAGCCACCTTCTGAGAAAGCTGCTGACTTTCCTCTCCAATCCCTCTATGATGGAGATTGGGACTTTGTAGACAAGCAGTGGCCAGAGTATCCTTGGCAGGATACCATGCTGGTAAATCCATGCCTTGAACTTGTCGGGAAGCCCCAACTGGTCCACTGCTCTCAACCAGCTCTCCAGCTCCTGACAGGTTGCCTGGACAGATGCTGTATCCTTCAGGCTGCTGTTAAACACCTTGCCAAGACTCTTCACTGGCCTTTCAGAGACAGTTGGGATTGGATTCCCTTCGACGCTGAAGCGGAACCTGTCCATGACTTTGCCCTTCTTCAGCACCAGTGACCTTGATTTTCCTAGCTTAAACCTCATCCTTGCCCATCCAATCAGTTTCTCCAACCCCTGCAGGATTCACCTGCCTCCTGGCACTGACTCAACGGTGACAGTCAGGTCGTCCATGAAGGCTCTGATTGGTGGTTGGCGCATTCCTGACTTGGTCCGAGGGTCCCGGCACTCTGGCTCAGCAGACTTGACGATCATGTTCATCGCCAAGGCAAAAAGGATCACAGAGATGGTACAGCCTGTGATGATCCCAACCTCTAGTCTGTGCCACTCTGATGTTACTGACCCTGATGAGACTCTCATGCTGAACTGGTTGTAATAGTCCAGGATGAGATCTGCCACTTGGCCCGGCACATGATGCTTGGCCATGACTGTCTGGATCAGCTTGTGCGGGATGGAGCCGTAGGCGTTGGCCAGGTCAAGCCAGAGCACCGTCAGGTCTCCCTTGTTCTCCCTGGCTTCTCTGATGAAGAAGTTCTTGCCTTCAACGCTAAACAAGGAGATGATCCTGAACTGATCGACCTTCTAGAATCTTCTTCCTTTGGGATCCAGACACCTTCAGCGAATCGCCACTGCTTCGCCACTTTACCTCTCCTCCAGATGACTTTCAGGATCTTCCACAGCCATTTCAGTAACAAGGGGCAGTTCTTGTAGACCCTGTAGGGGACTCTGCTCGGGCCAGGGGCTGATCCAGATCTTTCTCTCTTCACAACGGCCTGGACCTCTTTCAGGAGTGGCTCTTTACTATCAAACTCCTTGATGGGTGGAGGTGGATTTATCAGGATGTTGCACTGGCCCAGCTCCTGCTGCCTGACGGGGTCACTGTAGGTCGTCTGGATGTGCCGGTCGATCTCCTCCTTAGAGCAAGCTAAACTCCCACTGCGCTTCTGCCCGAGTAGTTGTTTGGTGAAGCCGAAGGGGTTGGCTATGAAGGATGCTCGCCTCCTGGCTCTTTCCTTCTGGCGTCTTCAGTGCCACTCAGCTCTACGGAGAGTCAGTAGCTTCTTCCTCAGGATGGTTCGCAGCTCAGCCAAGGGGGGACGTTGCTCTTCGCTGGCCTCTTTATACTTCTTCTAGAGGGACTTCAGCTCCTGCCAGATCTTGTGGATCTTTGCTGCTCTTTGGTTCATGGTGAAAGGTGTTCTGGCCGGCTTCTTCTCCACTGCTCCAAACCTTTCCACAGCCAGGCTGATGATGATTGTCGTCATCGTCCTCAACCTTAGGTCCACATCTCCCTTCGCAGTTGCTTCTAGCACCTTGTTGACGTCCTCGTCGAACTGATGCCAGACTGCCGTCTTGCAGGCCTGTGGCCATCTGACTCGAACCTTCTCCGGAGGTCTGTTCCGAGGGACTAGTTGCGCCACTTGGAGGCTTCAGGCACTATAGGGTGCTTCCAGGTCCAGCTCGTCCTGCGTCTCACCAGGTAAAATACCTGTGCGTTGTGACACTCCCTCTCCCTCTAAACACTTCATCCGGGTCTGGTGAATCTTCAGGCCTCGGCTGTTCTTGCAGACCTTTCCACATCTGAATTTGATACTCACAGTCGGTTGTCCATTGCCATTAGTCATTAGCCTTTGATCTGTCAAATTGGGGTGCTCATCCTCCCCCCTCTTGGACACCCCTGGGGGTATTTTCCCATGTGTTTTTCTGTAAATGAAAGCGCACAAGCAAAGTTTGCCAGCATCAGAAAATCTACTGTTTAAGGCTGCAAATCATGTCCCTGTTTAAAGTAGTTAGACAAATAGTATGTATGGTGCAACAAAGTGTTTTGTTTCAACCTGTGACACAATTTCTTGCTTTCCAAAACCTGTGCTTATTTATTGAAGAAGGCATTCATTTAAAACTACCTGCATGATCTAAATCTTAGCTGCCAGTACCTTAACTCACTTGAAGTCTAATTCACGTATCTTGCATGTTCTTACTGCTCTGATCTGATTCCTGACCAGACAATGCTCCCGATTTTAAAAATGTCATCCTTGCTTTTACATCTATTCATTTCATTACCATCCTATCCCTCTTATTATCATCTTCTGCCATTACCTCTATTTACCAAATATCACCATTATTTCTTCAGACTTCTTATTATCATCTTTGACTCGTTGGTCATCCCTTCTCATAATTATCTGTTAATTCATGCCAAATCTTATCAGTTATGTTATTCCATAATGTTCCAGGGAGTCAAGAGTGTTTAGTTGTCAAATGTACCAACTATAGAACAATGACATTCTCACTTACAGTAGCACTGCAGGCCTGAAAACACAATACACACAGATAATATAATGTTAAAACAAAATTTTCAATAAATTAATTACCACAAGACTAGTGCATAGGTTCTAGGAGTAGAATTAGGCCATTTGGCCTATCAAGTCTACTCCACTATTTAATCACTGCTGATCTCTCTTTCCCTCTCAACACCATGAGGTGATTTGGCATGTCCCAAGTAACTCAAACCAACTTCTGCAGATGCGCTGTAAAAATATATTTTATCGGGATGCATCCAAGTATGGTTTGCGAACAGCTTCATCCAAGACCACAGAGATTGCAGAGAATTGTGGACACAGCCCAGACCTTCAAACAAACCAACTTCCCTCCCATTGACTCCATATACACTGCCTCAGGAAGACCATCAACGTAATTACGGATGCGTCTCATCCTGGGCACTCCCCCTTCTCCCTCTCCCATCAGGCAAGAGTGAAAAACACATACTTCCAGATTCAGGGACAGTTTCTTCTCAGCTGTGATTAGGCAACTGAACCATTCAATCAACAACTAGAGAGCAGTCCAGAGCTGGACCTTCAGACTATCTTTAATTGGAATTTACTGGACATTATCTTGCACTAAACATTATTCCCTCTATCCTGTATCTGTACACTGTGTACAGCTCAATTGTAATCATTTATAGTCTTTTCACTGACCGGGTAGCATATACCAAAAAAGCTAACTACTGAAATGTGACCCTATTCTTGACATGAGCCCTTGATGGTATCCCATAGCAAACTATCCAGTCCAGCCTTTCCTTCACCCCAAACCAACATAAAATAGAATGGTAAATTCCGACAGTAAGCTACAAGCCCTCGGGAGACGAGTCAGGTTCTGAGGAAGATCTTTGAATTTAAAATAGGACCAGTTAAAAATTATTGAGTCTAAATCCTTCCACATGCTTGTTTATTCCATCTGGTTAACTTGCTGAGATCAAATTGATCATTTAATGATTAACAAGATTACCTTGAATGCTGCACTGTCAATGTGTAAGATATGTAAGCAATGTAAGATATGTAAATAGTGTGCAAGCAGGCAGCCACGGTGGCACAGCGGTCAAGATGCTGCCTTATAGCATTGCAGCACCAGAGACCCGGGTCGATCTCGACTATGGGTGCTGTCTGTACGGAGTTTGCACATTCTCCTCGTGACCGCATGGTTTTCTCCGAGATCTTTGGTTTCCTCCCACACTCCTAAGACGTACAGGTTTGTAGGTTAATTGGCTTGGTATATGTGTAAATTGTCCCCAGTGTGTGCAGGGTGGTGATAATTTGCAGGAATCGCTTGTCGGTGCATACTCGGTGGGCTGTATCCGCGCTGTATCTCTCAACTAAACTAAAAACTAAACTAAAAAAAAATTAACAACTGAAAAGGTAGAATCCACATAACATTATTGGCACTGAGCTGTTTTAAATAATGGTTTTGATATGTAAGTGATTTTGACCCTGAACATAAACAGGAAAATAATGACTCTAGGGAAGCAGCATGATTATTGTAATGTGACTGTGTCTGTGGGTTTCTCGTCTATGGTGAAGCAAATTACGTCTAGATTATTCCTGCATCTTTTCAAACTCCACAAACCTCAACAAAGCTTTACACTTGATATAATATCTGCAATTGTGGCATCACACTTATTTACCTATAATACGCTGTTTCAAACATTAAGGGAAATGAAGAAGTGAAACCAAGATAACTACATTTACAAATTTGAAATTTTAACTAATGAATTGGGCTTTGTATTCTTAATGGTTCAATAGTTCAATGGCTCTTTATTTGTCACATGTACCAAGTGAAATTCATTTTTGTATGCAGTTTAGTACAGGTATCACTATATATAAGCATTTAGATACATCTTAGATAACTAAGCATCCAAGATACAGTACAAGTATATAGCAGTAGTACACCGAGACTGTGTACAGATTCACCAGATTTGGCGCCAATTTCAAGTCCCAGTTGTTAAGTGTTCCACTGCTCCGTGCAGCTGCAGACCACGTTCGGTCCACACACTTGACCTTTTGGATCGGCGCCCGATCCAGCTGAGCCCCAAGCTGCTGCCGGGTCTCCAGGGGCCAACTCTGTCATCGAGGAGCACGGCACTGCCTCCCGCTGCCAACCTGCCAGCAGCCCACTATTCCAACTCTCTCTCCTCTCTGGTCTACGGGGCGAGCAGGGCCCAGGCTCGTCGTCTTCCCTCTCCTGGCGGGTTCCCAGTTCCACTGCGGCCGGGTATGGCCACGGCATCTCGGGTCTACCTTCTGCCGCGCGGCACCTCGGGACATTGTAACTATTACTGGTATGAACCGGACAGAATCCTCAATCAAGGGAAAAGGCAGCTGCTTTTTGGTCAATACCTCGTGGTGCACAGATTTGATGGTCTTGGCTCAATTCTGCTCTCCTGACATATACTGTAATACCTGTTCATAAAGTACCATCCCTTTTATTTACTGGGGCAATTCACCTCCACCATCTTTTCGATGGTCTACGTACCTTCCAAGGCAATGCCAAAGGCATTGGATGAATTATAATCAGCCAACAACTCTCCTGAGACAGCAAACCCTGATGGTCTGCTTACTATTGTCAGCAACTTGTTTGTTTGGATGTTTGATATTCCATGCCACAATTACAGTGGGGCAGGAAGATGGTCCATTGCTACATTCTCGAGACCATCATTGTGGGATTGAAGTTCCTGGTCCAAGAATACCCTACAAAGGACTGCAGTGACTGATCAACACAAATGATCTGCAACAAGGCTGGTGAAACAATATGATTCTGGAAAGGGTTGCCAAAGTTTCCTTTACCTTTATGCACAGTTTATTTCTCACGGCCATTATCCATAACTTGGCTTATAGCTACACCGTTGTTATTATTGTTGGATGGTTTAAAGTGGGCCTCGGTGTGTGAAAGGCAGCATTATGAACCAGAAGGAATTCACCATGAAAACTTCACTAGTTGAGGTTGCACATTCTCTGTTGTTTCCTTCACCATCACTATGATTCAAATGTTTCTGGAATTTGATGTAACAAAGCCAATGTTCATCGAAAACCCAAATAGTTTTGGACCATACCTATGAAAGATCAGTTTTGTTTTGTTTTTCAGTCTTGACAATGGCATCAAACCTCTTTACCAGTTGTAGACCATTTGCATCTGCCTTCAGAACCAAGTTCTTCTACTGGAGTTCAACATTATGTTCATGAAGCATAATTACAATGCGATGAAATGGCCCAACAATACATTCTTGTACTTGGATACTTTCCTCCTGTGTAGCATCAACAGTATACAGTAGCATTGCCTTTGGTTGCATACCAGTGCTTGTAATGTCTTGATTAAAGAGGCCTGAAATATTTTGGGAGATGATTATATGGCATAAGCCAGATTGCTTAAGGAGTCTTTCTTCTATAATTAATCACTTTTATTTCAGAACTAAAACATTGTTCATAAAAATTATATACAAGAATTATTTTCTTTATGTTCATAGTGTAGTCCAGTCTACACATTCAAATTATTATTGGGCCTAAACATTTGTAGTGTTAACACATTCTATGTTCAAGACACCATCGTCTTTCAATCACCATTTAGGCAATATACAGTATATTTCAAATGTTCAAAAGTCTTTTACACAAGACTTAGCCCTTCAATGTGTAAAGGATGCAGGATCATAGAGACTGCAGTCATTCTTCTCCATATTCCTCTTGCAGCCTATGAGCATCAGAATATGAGCATTTTCTTGCAGATATCTCATTGTACTAAAAGACCAATAGGTTTCAGGTAGAACAATGTGGGCCTTTCATAGAGTTGATGATCTTCCAGCAACAGTTAATGCTTGTCTCTCTATATATCCCCAGGAATAGTGCATGTAGCAGAGAGTCCTCTTTTATGCAGCTTGGGACAGACTGTTGCATCCTTTGCAAATTCACCGACAGGGCAATCATCCCTTCCTCATGGTAGCAATTTATAAGCGGCATGCATTGAGAGTCCAACTGTATGGCGACAATCTGACAGGGAGGACCATTATCTTGCCATCCAACAAGGTCTTGGTGCTTGTTGATGATTTCTAGCAACAGGTGATACCACCAAATCATTTTGACAGTGTTCTTAGGCAATAATCCAAAGGAGTCACCGTGTCCTTCTCCTACAAGGTCACCAGGATGTTCCCCGCTTACTACTGCCCCATAAACGGTCAATGTCGTTTACCTGTAAAAAAACATTTCTATGAGAGATGAGTACTGGGACAATACCCAATGGAATGGAACATTGCACAGCAATGAGGCCAGGCCTATCCTTTGTAACACAGGGGACATGTTGAACCTCATCATGTAGTGACATTGGTTCTAAGCACAACTTGATCGGCACTGCAAAACTGGACAGTGGTATCTGTTCCAGGCATCATAACAATAGGTGTCATCCAATCACTGTATACTTATGTTGTAATTTGAGCTTGTTCAAGTCCTCCTCTACTTGAGGCTTCAGAATGTGTGCTACATTCCCAGCCTGCAGTAGTTCAGCAGCATTTGGCTTAATGCATCAATGGGTATTGTGCTCTCAAATACCATCATACAAATATTTAAGTCTATCTACAGATTGCTGGAGATGTTTATGTAGTTAGGAAGTGTTGACACTAATATATTCGTCCAATTCTCTTTTAATTCATTGAGCAGATCTTTTCCTCATAGCATTGATCAGCTTGTGCAGCCAGTTTTTTGACCATTATGTGAAGCCACAATTCATTTCTGATCTTGGGTTTCAGGATCTGGTAAGAATCTGTTCAGATGTGAAGTGCAATTTGGTAATGGTACTTTGCTGAACTTAATCTCGGTATCTTCTTCCAATAATTGAGCAGTCAGCAGCTTATTTGATCATAACCTCAGTTGTATAAACCTCTTTTGTGGCTTTCTGTTGTCTTTCCATTGAAAAAATAATTAAACAACATTTTATTGGCACATCATCTGGTATCTAGTTTTACACAATTAAATATTTCACTGTTCTAAATGCGCATACATCTGTACGACATCGATGGCATATTTTCTCACCATTCTCGCCTTTTGCGCCAAAATCACTCAAATAACTCGAGCTGAATATGAGAGCTCTACATTTGACACTGTCCTTTGTTGCATACAGCATCAATACTGACCACTCTTTAGCATTTTTGAAGCCATCTCCATCAATGTGGTTATTTTACATACACACTCAAATGTCAAGACTTTAATAATTTGGGTTGAATTTTCTTGTCTGCTAAACTGCATGTCAACTTGAAGTTCCACAGCACTTGATTCAGGAATGTGTGGAAATTATAACTTCAAGACAGATTCCTCGATACAACTGTATAATCAGTAATGGTTTCACCTGACCTTTGGTTTCTGCTCCTGAATTTGTAGCTTTCTGTAATGACCAAAGTTGTCAGTTTAAAGTGATTCTACAAGCTCTCCATCAACCCATCAAAATAATCATATTCTGCCTTGTGTGGCAGCTGGAGGTCATCAAAAGTGACCCAAACATCCAAATCTATTGCCATCAGTAAGATTGTTTTTTTACTGACTCAAATTGCTTTGTTTGGAGCAAGTACATTTTCATCCTCACCCTCAATTCAGTGATATTGTTTGCCCAAAAGAATCTTTCCATCCACTCTACATAAGAATTGAAAAACTCCTGGGTTTAATCTTAAATGACAAGCCTCTTTTTGCAGTCAGATTGACAATAGACAATAGGTGCAGGAGTAGGCCATTCGGCCCTTTGAGCCAGCACCGCCATTCAATGGGAACATGGCTGATTATCCCTAATCAGTACCCTGTTCCTGCCTTCTCCCCATATCCCCTGACTCCATTGTCTTTAAGAGCCCTATGTAGCTCTCTCTTGAAAGTATCCAGAGAACCGGCCTCCACCGCCCTCTGAGAGAGAATTCCACAGACTCACAGCTCTCTGTATGAAGTGTTTCCTCGTCTCCGTTCTAAATGGCTTACCCCTTATTCTTAAACTGTGGCCCCTGGTTCTGGACTCCCCCAACATCGGGAACATGTTTCCTGCCTCTAGCGTGTTCAAACCCTTAATAATCTTATATGTTTCAATAAGATACCCTCTCATCCTTCTAAACTCCAAGCCATGAATCTGAGTGACCGACTTGCCACTGTTCCTGCTTTCACAGATTTAAGTCGTATGCTTAGGCTTTTCCCTCTAGTCCTCTAGCTTCTAGTGACTATACTGAAGTCACTGTGACTAGTTTTGATTCAACCTTCCACCATGAGTATACATTCATGCAAAAGAGGTGACACAAGAGGCTGCAAATGCTGGAATCTAGAACAACAAACCATCTGCTTAAGGGACACCTTGGGCTGCACAGTTTCTGTGGATGGAAAATGAATAGTCAATGTTTTGAGCCAAAACCAAGCATCACGCCAGGATGAAGGGTATTGTCCCATAATGTCGACTGTTCCTTTCCATCCACAGATACTGCTCAGCCCGCTGAGTTCATCTAGCAGATTGTTTATTGCTCAACATATTCAAGACTCTGTTACTTCAGGCAGAAAAACACAGGGGAAAGGCAAAGTGATCCAAAAGGTGCTTCGGGTTTACTCAAGGTATTTGCTCAGACTATATATTTTTTTAGTTTTGGTCTAGTTTATAGAAACAGCACAGAAACAGGCCCATCGGTCCACTGAGTCCGCACCAACCAGCGATCCTCGCAGACTAACGATATCCTGCACACACTAGGGACAATTTACAATTATACCAAGCCAATTAACCAACAAACCTGTATGTGTGGGAATAAACCGAAGATCCCGGTGAAAACCGATACAGATCATGGGGAAAACGAATAATTTCCATACAGCCAGCACACCCGGGCCCCCATGTCGTCCAATATATACAGACAATACACAGATGATAAAATCCATCAATATGTGACATTACACTTACTCACATATACCACAAAGACAATAGGATTAACTTTGGTTACCCACAAGGCTGAGGTGCAGTGAGAACATCAAGTATTTTTTGTTTAAGAAGCACAGAAAGAAATTGATGTCAATCTATCAGCATTTCTGTTTGATTGAACTGGATTGGAATGAATGTTACATAAATGCTCCTGACTGGAAATTGAATTCTTGCTCCTTCTTTCCTCCTTCTGCCCTTCATCTCACAGATGGCTCTGTGAAGTTACTTACGTAATGCTTACCATATGTCCCACTTTGACATAAGAGGTCCACCACTGGGCAGTAACTACTACCATACAAAAAAAACAATCTACAAACAGTTTATCTAAAATTAAGAAGAGACATATGTTATTTGAAAGCTTATTTGCAACACCACTACCTCCCAGAACTAAGCTGTGACCTCTGATTAGAAGCAATTAGCAGCACTTACAATTCGGGGAAGGGTGATCTATTGAAAGAAGGGCACAGAAGCAATAATATCTTAAGTGGAATCACAACCTGCCCAACAGGTGGTGAAGCATCACAGGTCCTGGCTACCAGAGGTGAGATTGTTGCCACCTGGTGACATGGAGCTGTTCAAATCTCTTAGTTCACAACCTTCAGAAAAAGCTGAACTGAACAGTTCTCCAGTGTTTTGTGCACCTCTGCAGTCATTTGCGGTTAATTCATTTTAATCGTTTGCAGTTGATTGTTTGATTTAAAGTGTGGTAGCACAGTGAACAGGAATTAATCCTGACCTTCAGTACTGACTGTGTGTGTTACCCTCCGGACCTCTGCTTTCCACATAACACACCAGTGACATTTGGGCTGATGGGTTAATTGACCAGTATAAATAGCACAAGTGATTGGGTGAGTGGCAGAATCTGGGAGGACATGATGGGAATACAATAGAGTAATGTAGGCTTGGTGCTAGTGGAGTTTTGATGATCAGTGCGGACTTGGTGGGTGAAATTGTCATTTTCATGGCATATGATTCTATGTCAGTGATTATATAATACAATCTGATCAACAATTAGCTTTGTTTGTGTAGATTAAAAATGACCTGCTGGATCTTTCCATGCTCTAGTTTAATGTATCTGCTTTGACTAATTACAATAATGGAGAGAGAAAATAGCTTCACGTCCTCGGGTGTACACATCCCTGAAGATTTGTCCTGGACCCATTACATGAATGCAATCACAAAGAAAGCTCATCATGCTTCTACTTCATCAGACGTTTCAGGAGAATGTTTCTGATGCTGGATACTCTTTTAAATTTCTACACTTGGAGAGAATAATATGTAGGAAGGAACTGCAGGTGCTGGTCTCAAATGGAGATAGACACAACATGCTGGAGTAGCTCAGCAGGACAGACAGCATCTTTGGAGAGAAGGAATGGGTGATGTTTCTGGTCGAGACCCTTCTTCATCCTGACTGGTGTCATTATGGCCTGGTTCGGTAACTCAAATGCCTAGGAAGGAAGGAGGCTGCAGAATGTAATGAACATTGATTGCCCAGTTTATCACATGTATTGACCTCCGCACCATAGAAGGTTTCTACAGAAGGCACTGCCTCAATCAGGCCACTAATACCATCAAAGACCCACACTGCCCTGGTCGTGCTCTTAACTCACCATTGGAAAGAAGGCACAGGAGACTGAGAACTGTGATCTCCAGTTTCAAGAACAGCTTTTTACCCAACAAGCTACAGGCTTTTCAACTATATTGCAAACACATAACCACAACCCTATGTCTGAAGAAGGGTCTCAACCAGAAACGTCACCCATTCCTTCTCTCCAGAGATGCTGCCTGTCCCGCTGAGTTACTGCAGCATTTTGTGCCCACCTCAGCAATGCACGGTTATGAACTACGTATGTGTTGCACTTCGTACTCAGCCTGCACTAGGTCTGCTTCCCTAGTATGACTGATCATCTGCTGTAGTATTCTTTATTGAATATTTATTTGTGGTGTTGTTGCATTAATGTACCTGTAAAGCTACAGCAATAAGAATTTCATTCTTCCAGTCCTTACTGAATTGAATAAATTAAAATTGAATTGCATAAATTTTTATTCGCCAAGTATGTATACATACAAGGAATTTGCTTTGGTGCTTTGCTCGCAAGTAACAGCACAATATACAGTAGACAATTAAAAATAAAACATTATAATTAAAAACATGTGAAGAATGAAATAAAATACCAGAGCCAATGAAGGCTACAGACTTTTGGTTGTTGAGTAGAGCTACTGCTCGTGGAAAAAAAGTAGTTTTTATGTCTGGCTGTGGTGACTTTGACAGTCCAGGGCGGGCACAGAGGGAGGGGGGGGGGGGCACAGAGGGAGGGGGGGCACAGAGGGAGGGCGGGCAGAAAGGGAGGGAGGGGCAGAGAGGGAGGGGAGACTGATAGGGAGGGGGGGCAGACAGGAATGAAGTGCCAAGTGTGCAGGCAATAGCCCTGGTCTCCAGACAGCTAACCAATGCAACAGAAAGTGTGGGACAATTAAGTATAGAAGTTGGGAGGTCGTGTTGTATAAGACATTGGTGAGGCCATATTTAGAGTATTGTGTACAGTTTTGGACACCATGTTGCAGGAAAGATGTTGTCAAGCTGGAAAGGGTGCCAGGGTGTTGCCAAGACTCAAGGACTGAGCTATAGGGAGAGGTTGAGCAGGCTAGGACTGTATTCCTTGGAGCGCAGGAGGATGAGGGGTAAACTTATAGAGGTGTACAAAATCATGAGAGGAATAGATCGGGTCGACACACAGTCTCTTGTCCAGAGTAGGGGAATCGACAACCAGATGACATAGGTTTAAGGTGAGGAGGGAAGGATTTAATAGGAACCTATGAGGTAATATTTTCACACAAAGGGTGGTAGGTGTATGGAATGAAATGCCAGAGGAGGTAGTTGAGGCAGGTACTATTGCAATGTTTACAAAACATAGCAAATGGTACGAATATCGGCACAAATCTGGCTGATGACGAACTACTGATCACACATCCGCTGCACATTAATTTCAGTCGAATCTCTAGGAATTCGCAAAATAACATAGGAGCAAGTAACAAGCATTGGTGCAGTCAGTAAGATTTAGGTGAGCCAGTAATGAGCCTGTAATGTGCAGACTTTAGCTTCCTGTTATCCATGGAGAGAGGGATGAAAGCGGCAGGCGAGCAACTAACGTAGCTGATTTTCCTTACCACATATTAGTTTAGTTTAGCTTAGAGGTACAGCATGAAAGCAGGCCCTTTGGCCCACGAAGACCACACCGCACCACACTGCACATTAACACTACCCTACACACACTATGGACAATTTTACATTTATACCAAGCCAACTAACCTCCAAACCTGTAGGTATTTGGAGTGTGGGAGGAAACCAAAGATCTTAAGAGAATACCCACGCAGGTCACGGGGAGAAACTCCATACAGACAAGCACCCGTAGTCAGGGTTAAACACGGGTCCCTGGCGCTGTAAGGCAGTAACTCCACTGCTACACCACCGTGCTGCTTTTATTTGATAATGATGATATTGCAAAAAGAGACTTTCTCCATTAGGCACATTTGCTAAAGTTATGCAGTGCTGTAATTCAAATGAATGTAATTTCAGATTTGATCTTGTAAAAAACAAGCTTTTAAGGTAGAAATGGGAATATATAAAGAAATAATCCTTGGACATATGCAATCAATCATCAATCAGTTTTATTGGTCACTTGCACATAAAGTACAATGAAAAAGAACACACTAAAACACAATAAAAATTAAGGAGCCACAGCAGACCAGTCAAAGTAGCAATGTTACAAAATTTTGAGATTTTAAAAATCAAGTCTGCAATTTATCCCATCAGATAAAGCATAAAAATAAGTTTAATTTGACACCTAATTCACTTTCATATCTCAAGTATTTAAAAAGTTATGGCCATTTTCATACTCGGAAATGAGCATCTTGTTCCCTATTGATTTTCTATGGACATAACAAAAAGGTTGTGATCGTGAACAGTCAAAAGCCCATAACTTTCTTAAAAATTAAGAGAACTGAATGAAATTTTCAGTTATCATAGATTGAAGCATTCTGAAACAAATATAAAATAATCTTACTTGGATGACCTGAAATTAAAGCATATAATTAGTTAGTTACCTAATTGTAGCTAATTTCAGACTTCAATTACTAGATCTAAACATCTATCCATTTCTTAATAAATGATTAACATTTTTAAATAGCCTAAATGTCCAAATAATATTAACAAATAATTCACAATAAAACATGATTTTAAAATCTCATTTACATTAATTTATAGGCCAAATGGAAGGAATTTAGTGTTTAATTGCTGTAAATAAATGCCCATTTTAAATCAGCTTTCTAGTGGGTCCCTGTGGAACGCGCTGGTTTAGAACGTTCACATTGCGGTAGATTTGTGCCCCCAAATGCCCAGAAAAATACTGCGGGATATAATGGGCCCAAAATGAGCTACTCGCAATATTAAACTTTGTATAAAGGGATCTTAAGAAGCCCTTTTTAATGTAAAAATATACAGCCTACCTTCAGTTGTCTGCTTTATGAGACCCTGCGGTTGCTGGTGGTCGCGGGTTTATAGATTGATTTTTAAACTACTATAACTATTATTCAAGGCCTTTAAAACTAATAATAGCTTTTGCGACGGGGTCTTTCAGCGATTTTTCGTTAATAATTTACTAGGCTGAACATCTTCGATTGGAACAGCCTAGAGAAAATCGCGTTTTAAACCCGCCCCCTCTAAACGGCGCCAAAATCGCACACACCCGCAGCGACAGATTTTCAGCGACGCTTCAGGTAGGCTTTGCAACATACCTAGTCAAAGGCTTCTGTCTGAGTTGTAGCTGGTCACTGCTCTTGTTGTAGGAGGTAACTCTGTTCGACTTAGAGTATCATGTGCATTTCTGAATGCCCAACTATGGAAAGAATGTCATTAAGTTGGAAAGGGTGCAGAAAAGATTCTCCAAAATGTTACCTGCAAATGTTGGCTAGAGTTATCAGTTCAGTTCAGTTCAGTTCAGTTTATTTATTGGCATGTGCAGTGTACATGACAATATTGTCAGGTGCAGTAAAAAGCTTTTGTTGCGTGCTAACCAGTCAGCGGAAAGACAATACATGATTACAATCGAGCCATTCACAAAGTACAGGTACACGATAAGGGAATTACATTTAATGCAAGGTAAAGCCAGTAAAGTCTGATTAAAGATAGTCCGAGGGTCCCCAATGGGGTAGATGGTAGTTCAGGACTGCTCTCTGATGGTGTTAGCACTATTCAGTTGCCTAATAACAGATGGGAAGAAACTCATTTTTATGGGGAGACGACAGTGAAGAAACGAAGAATTCCAGATGCTGGTTTACACAAAGGACATAAAGTGTTGGAGTAACTCAGCAGGTCAAGCAGCAACTCTGGAAAACATGGATAGGTGACTTTTTCAGAATCTCTTCACAGATGATAGCCTGGCGCTTTTCTCTTTGAAATGTAGGAGGCTGTGATGTAATTGTACAAAATTATACAGAATTTTGAGGGATATGGATAAAATGAACGCTCACAATCGTTTCCCCAAAGTAGAGGATTCTAAAACTAGAGGGCATTGGCTTAAGGTGAGAGGGGGAGATGTAAAAGAGACCTCGGGTGCAACTTTTTCACTCAGAGTGTCATCCGTATCTGGAACGAGCTTCCTGTGGGAGCTATGGAAGCGCATACATTATGATTTTAATGAGACATTTGGTCAGATCAATAGAGAGAAGGGTTCAGAGCGATATGGAAAAAATGCAGGCAAATATGACTAGCCCAGAATCCAAACTTGGCCAGCATGGACAAAATGGGCCAAGGAACACTTTCAAGCTGGATAGCTCCATGACTAAAACTAACTAGATGCACAGCATCATTGTGACCAGCTCCTGGGCCCATGCTGTCTCGAAGCTTCTTCACTCTGGGAATGTGAGGGTTGGTGGCAGCTGACTACACTTGCTGCAGTCTTAGTGCTGCTCCAGGTGCCCTTCCTCTAGTTACTGTTGTTCCTTCTCTTCATGATTTAGTTTAGTTTAGGCTAAAGATACAGCGTGGAAACAGGCCCTTTAGCCAATCGAGTCCGCACCGACCAACGATCTCAATTATCACTATCCCACACATACTACGGACAAATTACACATACACCAAGCCAATTAACCTACATAACTATACGTCTTTGGCATGTGGGAGGAAACCGAAGATCTTGGAGAAAACCCACACGGGCACGAGGAGAACGTACAGCACCCGTAGTCGGAATTGAACCCGGGTCTCCGCCGCTGCAAGTACTACAAGGCAGCAATTCTACTGCCACACCGCCATGGCCGCAGTAGCCACCATTTGCCAAAGAGGGCCGTGGAGGCCAGGTCAACGGATATTTTTAAGGCAGAGCTAGATAGATTCTTGATTAGTCAGGGGTTATGGGGAGAAGGCAGGAGAATGGGGTTTGGAGGGAGAGATAGCTCAGCCATGATTGAATGGCGAGTGGACTTGATGGGCCGAATGGCCTAATTCTGTTCCTATCACTTATGACTTCATGGCTTTTGCTGCAGCCAGAACTGATGGGCATCTGATGGGGAAAGGAGTGCAAAACATTAACCTCTTTAGAATTTGAGAATATTCACACTGGGAGATTGATATTACTTGAAATGACCATCTCCCCACCCCATCGGTAACGTGCTGGTGATGTTAAAAAGTCTGAAAAAGGGTCTCAATCTGAAATGTCACACATTCCTTCTCTCCAGAGATGTTGCCTGTCCCGCTGAGTTACACTTTTGTTTCTCTTCGGTTTAATTTAATATGCAGTTTGTGCATTCACTTTTGGCAAATATTGGCAGAGGCAGAAAAACCCTGGGGCCTCACCCACACTGTTTGCCCTTGATCTGCATGACTATGAGAAGACTTTACCTCTTTACTGGCAACTGTTCTGGATGCCTAAACCAAAGCTCCAGTTGTAAATCAACAGTGTGACTTTGCTTGCAGTTTTGATCCTCTTCTTAAACACAGGAAAGGGCAGCAGTATTACGAAAATCAGGCCTGCTATCAGTTACTTAAGATACAGAAAACTGCGGCAATATAATTGGATTTTTAAATGCAACCTTTGCTGTTGCACATATTGTAGAGTTATTCCCTTTATGCTTCACAAAGGATCACCTGTTCCCAATAATGATGTAATGAAATACAATAATACATTTTATAGAGTTATCATTTGTGGTGCAAATATGGAGCCATAACTTTCTCATCTGGTTAAGTAAAATACTAGTAAATTAAGGTTAGTAACTATATGAATGCTGGAAATATTGCATAAATCTACATCTTTAGGTACCCAGAACCTCTTGAGAAATCTTTTTTCTTACATATAATGTTATTGTACCGCACCTCAAATTATGCAATATATTTTTTTTAAACCAGGTGCAATTTATTCCATTGGGAATATATATTAAATTTGATATTCAATTTCTGTTTCACACACATTCACAGATCAAATAACATTTTATTTTCAGTTATGAGTATTAAGGTAGACAAAATATATTGGGCTGAATTAGGTTGAAGGCAGAATAAGCCTTCCTGATTACATGGGGTGAACAAATGACAATTTGAAACGACACAAAAGTTTCGACCAGGAAACTTTCACATTTCCCACTGTATGAATGCCTTAATGGAGAAACCTGGAGAAGAATTGGTACCAGTGGGCAACACCGCCACAGTTTGCTACCTGGTTGTAATGGCAGTGATCCCCCCACTCTCCCCCTCACAACTAACTAATGGTCAGCATATGAGCAGAACCCACTATACCCTTAATTAGATCATCTGTGGAGATGAGTGAGAAACTGCTGTTACATCCAAACTATGTATACAGTATATGTTATCCCCAACATTGAACTCAAAGCTCGGAAATGTTTACAGGGATATTGGCTAAAATCAGGCGATTGGCGCAAGCTGAGATGGCCTCATTGTCAGCATGGAGGAGTTGGGCCAAGGGGCTTGTTTCTGTGCTGTACAACTCTCTGACTCTATAGAGAAAGTTGTAATACATTTGGACTAAATAATGTGATGGAAGGGAAAAGAGATACGAGACAAATACTAAAGTATACACACAAAAGCTAATACTTTGCCTGCTGATGATGTACCAATAGTAGCTTGTAGATAAAAGAGACAAGGGGTGACAGTGACAAAATATTATTAGAGTAAAATTTTGCAAGGATAATTCCACAGCACAAGTGGAGTATAAAGAGACAAAAGCAAAAGACTAACAATACTGGAGATCTGAACTAAAAGCAGAAAATGCTGGTGATACTCAGCCATTTAGACAGCATCTCATAGAGTAATGCAACTTGGAAACAGGCCAGTGAGTCCATTCGGTCCATCCTGACTATCGAGCATCCATTTGCACAAATTTTATTTAATTCTCTCCACATTACCATTAACTCCACCACCCACCTACTCACAAGGAAACTGGAGCACCAGGAGGAAACCCACGGAATCACGGAGAAAAAATGCCAGCTCCACACAGAGCAGCACTGGAGATCAGGATTGAACCCAGGTCGCTGAAGCTGCGGGGCGACAGCTGCACTAGTTGCACCACTGTGGAAACATAAAAGAAAGTGTTGGAGGAAGATGAAATACACAATGATCCTGAAAAGCATTGAGGTGGACAGGACATGATGCGCAGGATGGCCACGGTTACAGAAGATGTCAATGATTATTTTTGATCAGGTATGTTTTAATAATGTATGAAAGATTGAAGCATAGCTGCAAAGAATTGGGTTTTTACCTGATTGCTGGATCACAAAAGCCCATAGAAATCCATGACATTTTTTATTGCATTGATATTGATTGTAACCCCAGAGACAATAATGCAATATTCCGATGATTTTCTTTCTTTGATGTTGGCCTTCACAAATGGCACTATTAGCCCATGAGGATCAGAAGTGTGAATCGATAAATGAATGTGGAAGCTTGGGGAATTATATTTCACAAGAAGGTGCTGTTACAGTAACCTCATTCTGACAATTTCAAGCTGGTTTCTCTCCAGCAGTTTTCACCCAGTTTTAAAGTTTCTGCATTCTTTGTGCAATTTCTGTTTCTGGACCTCCTTCTTTTTCAATTACTACAATTTTGGTGATGTGTTACAGACTATAGGCTTAATCGGAACAACTGGTGTTTCCTTACTTTATCAGCTTTGAAGACTGCAAGTGAAAAAGACTTTGAGCCATAAATCAGTTATGCAAACACTGACATTTTGAGGTCACAAAGAAATAAAGAGACAAGGCTCCTTTAATAATGTTTGTTGGATTGAAGTCTGTAAGGTTTGCTTCTTTTAAGAGTTGGGCAGTGGGCACTGTTTCAATCTGAAATCCAGATCAACATATGGTCTCGGAATCAATATTCTATTTGGCCCTTAAAGAATTTTAATCAAATGTATGGAAAATTCCAATTTCCATGACAGATTCCAGTCGTTTGCTTTAGTGATTTCAGGATGATAAATGTGAAAGTTATTAGTGCTGTGAAATGGACCATTTTCTGATTACAGCCAGTTAATGTCAGTATCAGGTGTTTCAAGATATATTTCATGGTTAGTTACACATTAAGGCCTTCTTGGCTCTGCCTGAGCAACATTCATGATCACAGATGAGTATCCTTTGTTGCACGAGTGTAGTGTTTCAAATTTCCTGCACTAATCCTATATCAGTTGCTCTGCCAATTACACTGGGGTGGAAACTCCATTAGCACCACCATATTAGTGCTGGTCCCTCCCCCAACGTTAAATGTATGAAACTGATAAATACCAAGTAGCCAGATGTTGATTCCAGACTTTTGGCCACACACTTTCTTATTAGACATAGTAGCAAAGAAAAGGATCGTGCAATTAAGAAAAAAGGACTGATAATTGATTTAACTCCACCACTGCCCAATTTTGCAAGGTAACGGTTTAAGTGAGCAATGTTCCGATATACAATACAATACAATACAATACAATACGCTTTTATTAGTCACATTGCACATAAAGTGCAAGTGAAATGAATTTGCCAGCAGCGGTACAATGATAAAAATACACAAAAAATTTAACACAAACATCCACCACAGCATTCATCACTATGGTGGAAGGCACAAAAATTTGGCCAGTCCTCCTCCATTTTCCCCCGTGGTTGGGACCTCAACCCTCCGCAGCCGTCGCTGCGGGCGTCCAGATGGTAAAAGGACAAGGTAAAAAGTCCAGGTAAGTCCAGAATCGGCTCTTCCCCACCGGAGACCACGGCTTCAGGTTGGTGTAGGCCGCAGGCCAGCTGTCATAGATTTAAAGTTCCTGCCGCAGCCAGAAGCACCGCAGACTGCAGGGCCGTCAGTCAAAACTATATTAAGTTTCAATAACTTTGTGACATTATTTTTTGTGTAGATGCCTGAAAATTAGATATCCACATAAAACCTGGGCATGAGCTTGGTGTGCTGTGGGTCTGTTTTTGTGCTGTGCCTCTCCACAACTCTATTACTAGTTTCTAAAGGAGATCCGATAAACCTCATATGTTACGTATTTCTTCAACTTGTAGCCTCTACCTATAGACTAGAAAGACAAGTGCGATGAGGAATATGATGGTATGATGCCTTTTTAGACTAAGATTACTGGAAACTTGAAAGAGGTTTGAAACAAGAGATACAAGAAACTATTTTGGAAACGGCATCAATAGACAATACAATAGGTCCAGGAGTAGGCCATTCAGCCCTTCGAGGCAGCACCGCCATTCTATGTGATCATGGTTGAACATCCCCAATCAAAATATCCCCAATCAAATTAGCCAGAAAAAGCAGCATACCAGAGGACTGGGAGAAATTCAGAGACCAGCAGAGGAGGACAAAGGACTTAATTAGGAAAGGAAAAATAGATTATGAAAGAAAACTGTCAGGGAACATAAAAACTGACTGCAAAAGTTTTTATAGATATGTGAAAAGAAAGAGATTAGTTAAAACAAATGTAGGTCCCTTGCAGTCAGAAACAGGTGAGTTGATCATGGGGAACAAGGATATGGCGGACCAGTTGAATAACTACTTTGGTTCCGTCTTCACTAAGGAAGACATAAATAATCTGCCGGAAATAACAGGGGTCAAAGGAGTTGGAGGAATTGAGTGAAATCCAGGTTAGTCGGGAAGTGGTGTTGGGTAAATTGAATGGATTAAAGGCCGATAAATCCCCAGGGCCAGACAGGCTGCATCCCAGAGTACTAAGGAAGTAGCTCCAGAAATAGTGGATGCATTAGTAATAATCTTTCAAAACTCTTTAGATTCTGGAGTAGTTCCTGAGGATTGGCGTGTAGCAAACGTAACCCCACTTTTTAAGAAGGGAGGGAGAGAGAAAACAGGGAATTACAGACCAGTTAGTCTAACATCGGTAGTGGGGAAACTGCTAGAGTCAGTTTTTAAAGATGGGATAGCAGCACATTTGGAAAGTGGTGAAATCATTGGACAAAGTCAGCATGGATTTACGAAAGGTAAATCATGTCTGACGAATCTTATAGAATTTTTCGAGGATGTAACTAGTAGCGTGGATAGGGGAGAACAAGTGGATGTGGTGTATCTGGACTTCCAGAAGGCTTTCGACAAGGCCCCACATAAGAGATTAGTATACAAACTTAAAGCACACGGCATTGGGGGTTCAGTATTGGTGTGGATAGAGAACTGACTGACAAACAGGAAGCAAAGAGTAGGAGTAAACGGGTCCTTTTCACAATGGCGGGCAGTGACTAGTGGTGTACCGCAAGGCTCAGTGCTGGGACCCCAGCTATTTACAATATATATTAATGATCTGGATGAGGGAATTGAAGGCAATATCTCCAAGTTTGCGGATGACACGAAGCTGGGGGGCAGTGTTAGCTGTGACGAGGATGCTAGGAGACTGCAAGGTGAATTGGATAGGCTGGGTGAGTGGGCAAATGTTTGGCAGATGCAGTATAATGTGGATAAATGTGAGGTTATCCATTTTGGTGGCAAAAACAGGAAAGCAGACTTTTATCTAAATGGTGGCCGATTAGGAAAAGGGGAGATGCAGCGAGACCTGGGTGTCATGGTACACCAGTCATTGAAAGTAGGCATGCAGGTGCAGCAGGCAGTGAAGAAAGCGAATGGTATGTTAGCTTTCATAGCAAAAGGATTTGAGTATAGGAGCAGGGAGGTTCTACTGCAGTTGTACAGGGTCTTGGTGAGACCACACCTGGAGTATTGCGTACAGTTTTGGTCTCCAAATCTGAGGAAGGACATTATTGCCATAGAGGGAGTGCAGAGAAGGTTCGCCAGACTGATTCCTGGGATGTCAGGACTGTCTTATGAAGAAAGACTGGATAGACTTGGTTTATACGCTCTAGAATTTAGAAGATTGAGAGGGGATCTTATAGAAACTTACAAAATTATTAAGGGGTTGGACAGGCTAGATGCAGGAAGATTGTTCCCGATGTTGGGGAAGTCCAGGACAAGGGGTCACAGCTTAAGGATAAGGGGGAAATCCTTTAAAACCGAGATGAGAAAAACGTTTTTCACATGGAGAGTGGTGAATCTCTGGAACTCTCTGCCACAGAGGGTAGTTGAGGCCAGTTCATTGGCTATATTTAAGAGGGAGTTAGATGTGGCCCTTGTGGCTAAGGGGATCAGAGGGTATGGAGAGAAGGCAGGTACGGGATACTGAGTTGGATGATCAGCCATGATCATATTGAATGGCGGTGCAGGCTCGAAGGGCCGAATGGCCTACTCCTGCACCTAATTTCTATGTTTCTATGTTTCTAATACCCCGTTCCTGACTTCCTGAGGATTTCTGCTGATTTTCTACAGGTCACAGCAAGATATCGGGAAAGCCTTTCAGCATTTCAGCATAGAAAGTCTTTCCTCCCCCCCCCCCCCCACACACACACACACACACACACACAGCACACCAGACTCAACCCAAAATCTTAGATTTGGGCCTAATCCAATTATTTAATTTAAACTGATCCACTCGGGTTCACTGTCGATATTTTCTGAATACTAGCTTTAATTTCACAAGATTCTTCCAGCCATGAAACCTCTTCTCTGAAAGTGAATGGCACAAGTTAGGTAGACATTACCAAGTATTTCATAACTCTTTACTTTAATGGTCAGAAAACAAGCACAACGTAAGTAAATAAGTAAGTAAGTAAGTTTTATTTATATAGCACGTTTTAAGTCTAGCGGTGTGGAATGAGCTTCCAGTGGAAGTGGTGGCGGCAGGTTCGTTGGTATCATTTAAAAATAAATTGGATAGGCATATGGATGAGAAGGGAATGGAGGGTTATGGTGTGAGTGCAGGCAGGTGGGACTAAGGGAAAAAAGTTGTTCGGCACGGACTTGTAGGGCCGAGATGGCCTGTTTCCGTGCTGTAATTGTTATATGGTTATATGGTTAAGTCAACTCGCATTGACACCAAAGTCCTTTACATAAATTAAATAATGTTTCCATACAAACCATAGAAAAAGGTTAAAAAAAATAAAGAAAATGGACACAACACATTATAGAGTTCAACACAAACGTCCCCCCACAGCAGAATCAAAAATTTCCACTGTGGGGAAAGGCACCAGTAAGTTAAGTCCTCTTCCTCTGTGAAACACCCGAGGTCGGGGCCCATTTGTGGCCTTTCAGCCAGTCCGATAATTTTCCGGGCCCTCTTGCCGTGAAGATGGAACATCGGCGTCGGGTGAAACATTCCTCAGCAGCTTGGAAAGTCTGGAGCGGCTGCCTCCTCCCCGGAGACCGGAGACCGGGGCACTCGTAGTCCTCAGGCCGCGCTGGTTGGAGCTCCGACCCCGGAGAACTCGATCTCAGGCTCCACGACGCTCCAAATCCAGCGCCGCCCGCGGCCGGATGCCCGCAGCCACAGCTCCGCGATGTTGGGAGTCGGCGGCCACACACCCCCAGAGCTTACCGCACGGCGACCCGTAAGGCATCGCCTGCTCCGTGTTGGTATCCCAGCGCTGCGCCACCGCCACCGAAGCTATAGTCCCGGCCAGTCCCGACAGGAAACGCCGCTCCATTCTCGATGGCAGGCCGCGAGGACGGGGCGAAGAAGCAGCTTGGAGGGATGCTGCCTCTCCGACCAGGTAAGGGACAAAGAAATAAAGTTTCCCCCTTCCCCACCCCCACCCACCACATAAAAGACCTCCATTAACATTTTGGACAGGACTTAAAATAAAATAAAGGTGAAGAGACGGACTGCGGGCAGGCTGCCATACACAGACGGCGCCCACTCCTGCACATCCGCCATCTTCCACGTGCACACACATTTTCAATATGCAGCTCCAATATAAAGAAATCCTCATCAGAGCATGGACATGAAAAAATCAATGATAAAATAAATGTATGTGAATATAAAGCTTCAGCTTCTGTAAACAATTAATATTACAGAGCTACGTTGGAATGAGTATTAAAATGTTACTGTTCGTGTTATTTACCATGGTGTTGATCGTAATTAAGGATGGTGTTGTGCATCGATCAAGGATTCGGGAAAGGTCAGGAGATCTCGTATGGATACATTGTCTGCAAATATAGGGAAAAAAACTTTGTATGACTCCTTCCTTTCCAAACCAGAGCTCCCACAAGTTTGCATTGCAGCCTGTGCCTCCTAGAAATAACATTGATGCACTCTTATTCATGTTAGGATCTGAGTCTCATTAGTTAAATATAAAAGAGCCCTCGGTTGTTTTGTAGATTTCCAGTAACATCTTTTTGAGGTAAGAAAATAATTATAAAAATCACCACAACACTCACACAAGTTTCAAAGCTGTGCCTAAGGAAAAGATTTGAATCTGTCAACTGCATAATAATTTTCCAGTTCAGCACATCGTAAACTATTAATTTTGGTTTTCTATGTATGCTAACTATAATTTTAAGTAAAGGACTAAATACAAAGAAGTATTTAAAACTTAACACAAATCAGTTGCTGAACATAATTTGCCTCAGATAAATTGTAATTTCTCTCTCTCATCAATGCAGCCAATTTGCAGTGTAAAATAAGAGAAATGAGCGTTTGGGCTGTCAGTGACATACACAACATTTGTCACAATGTACAGGGTTATTATTAAATGACTAAAGTGAAAACAAAAGGTTTTGGAATGTTTCACACCTTAAAGGAAAGTAGAATAAACATTTGTTTCATCTGCGCACTATCCACAATAACATAACAACGCTTTTGAGAGAACTTGACGTTGGAATCTCTATTAAATTTAAGCCCCAAAAAAAGTGCATATGATTTAATTTGTGTCTTAAGTAGGTAAGTAAGTAAGTTTATTGGCCAAGTATTCACATACAAGAAATTTGCTCCACCCACAAATAACAGTGACAGTTACGAGTGACTCAGAAAACACTAAACATTAATAATAATAAAACATTAATGAAAAAACACCATTGATCAAGCATGTGAACCAAGCAAATACCAGATCAAAGGGAGGCTACAGATTTTTGGCTGTTGAGTAGAGCAATGGGGGGCTACCATCGACTCCACAGTCAAAAAGGCACAACAGAGGATGCACTTCCTGCGGCAGCTGAGGAAGCACAATCTGCCACAGGCAATGATGGTCCAATTCTACACGGCCATCGTAGAGTCTGTTCTCACCTTCTCCATCATGGTCTGGTTTGGCTCAGCCACCAAGCACGACACCTGGAGGCTGCAGCGACTCGTCCGATCAGCAGAGAAGTTTATTGGCTGCAACCTTCCCTCCATTGATGAACTGTACACTACAAGGGCCAGGAAGCGAGCGGGCAAGATCATCTCTGACCCCTCTCACCCTGACCACAAACTCTTTGATCACTTCCCTCTGGAAGGCGACTCCGGATTGTCAAAGCTACCACAGCCAGACATAAAAACAGTTTTTATGCACAAGTAGTTGCTCTATTCAACAGCCAAAAATCTGTAGCTTCCCGTTGATCTGGTATTTTGTTGGTTCACATGCTTAATCAATGGTGTTTTATCATTAATGTTTTATTATTATGAATGTTTAGTGTTTTCTGAGTCATTCATAACTGTCACTGTATGTCATGTTGTTACTTGTGGGTGGAGCACCAAGGCAAATTCCTTGTATGTGAATACTTGGCCAATAAACTTACTTACTTACTTACTTACTTACTTACTTACTTACTTACTTACTTACTTACTCACTCACTCACTCACTCACTCACTCACTCACTCACTCACTCACTCACTCACTCACTCACTCACTCACTCACTCACTCACTCACTCACTCACTCACTCACTCACTCACTCACTCACTCACTCACTTACTTACTTACTTACTTACTTACTTACTTACTTACTTACTTACTTACTTACTTACTTACTTACTTACTTACTTACTTACTTACTTATAAAAAGGCTACAGATTTTTGGCTGGTGGACACAATATCAATAGCTAGATTATGGCTGAGCTGTCAGGGATCTGGTCAGCTGTAAAACCTCACTGACTGTGGTCCCCACCTACCTGCTCTCAGCCACAGGAGGCAATTGTGTTGATTCCATCTCTGCAAATATCCTCAAGCAAAGTGACACAACCCATCAGCAGTGTCCCAACCACAGCTGTTGAAACCTAACAGCGGAGACCATCTATGCCTTGATTGGCATTCCACATCTCACTGCTGCTAGTTAACTTTGAACCATGTATGATTATCAACAGGAATATTTAAAGCACTGTTAATAGATTTTAAATTAAAAGCTCTAAAAATTACCTAAAAGGTAAAGGAAACTAAAAGGAAATAAGCGAGATCATGTGACTTAGTCCCGCCCTCTCTGGTATAAAACTGTGGTCTGAATTTCATTTCATTCAGCGGTTTGGGCCAGCACATCAGTGCTCCACTGCTGGCTGGACTCAATACTGAGTTCAATGCCGAAAGAGGAGAGTACTGGCACCTAGCTTCCAGATCATCACTGACTCCTACGCCTCAACATGTAGGGATGGAAGTTAGAGGCAAGCTGGCCCATGAGAAAGCCATCACTGGAACAACCGGCCAGAGGTATGATTTAGCCCCTTCCATCTTAATGATATTGAAGAAGGATAAATATAGACTAAGCCCTTGTGATTACTCCCATATTCTTCCTTCATTGAAAGAGCATAGTGGGCTCTGGTTTAATACCGCATCTGAAACATTGCAGCCTGACAGCGCAGGATTCCCTCTGCAGTGCACAAATACATTTGCTTAGATGTTCATGCTAAGGGATGAGGTAGATCATGAACCTCTCTGGCTCAGAGATGAGATTGCTACCATTTAAACCACAGCCTGAAACCAAAAACTAAAGTAAACAAGGAAGAGGTAGTGAAATAATTGCACCGTCAAATAATATAGAAATAAATCATGAATGTGTAGAAGACAGCTAAATGTGTTGACTAATGCATGCTTTAAAATGAAATAGAGCAAACAGATTGCACTGAATTGAAATCACAGCCCCCTTACAGCTTGGTCTTGATAAGCTGAACTCAATTTGGTCTCTTAAGGTTTACACAGCGTGTCGGCTGGAGTCAATTCATGCATTGAAAGGGAGGTATTTAGTTTCCTGTGCACCTCTCATGTTGACTTTTGATTAATAGCTGGAATGTGCGCAAGATTTATGTCAGGTGATTACATTAGCCTGATGAAAATCGGCATTATATTCCGAGAAATGAACAGCAGATTTTGCTGTGAGATAGAATTCCACCTCTTTTCTCCGGAGTGTTTCTACATGAGATTCTCGTTTGCGATGCTGCACGTTCCATTCATTTACCAGCATGGATCATAGCAGCCCCATGTGTTGTGTTTTATAACATGTTTATGCTGAATCAAGGTGCTGAAATTGGGCTCAGCCAGTAAATGTGTGCTGATGGATTGGACCTGTCCCATAGGACAGAGTTGTTTTCCTGTTCATTCACTTAGTGCAAGTTGTAAGAGATGCTGCATGCATGTGCATGCCAGACATAACACGAATCCCGCATTATATCTCATGCAGATCACAACAGAGCATAACAGCATAGAGTGGGTACATAGAAGGGGTAGAAGTGTGCAGACCACAGTGACTGTAACATGTGGTCAATTGGGGCAAAACTGTGGAAAAAATGGGTACTTTGTAATTGTTGGTGCCCTCTATGTGGTGACTCTTTGTATACCGAGGTGTGCAAAACAAAGCATCTCACTGCAACTTGTCATGTGTGACAATAGAAGGATCTCAATCTCAATCTCTTTTTTTTTTAAATTATTTTTATTAGAATACAAGAATAAAACATTTGGCATATAAAATTATACAAATATTGTACAGCTTCAATTTTAACCTTTTAATCTGAAAATGAGGGAAAAGAAGAGAGAAAGAACAAGAGAGGGAAAAAGTGAAAAGTGAAAAGATAAGACCCCTAGACTACCAAAGTAGTGTGGCCAAAGAGTGAATAAAGATATAAGAGAGGAAAAAGAAAAAAAGAACAAAAGAAAAAAGTGGAGATATACTTGCCCCTTGTCCCCCCCCCCCCCGTCCCCGTCCCCGTCCCCGTCCCCGTCCCCGTCCCCGTCCCCCCCTCCACCCCCCGCCCACCTCAACCAAGTCCGAATCGGATTTAAATCCAAATTTGTGTTGCGCCATACTATCCTTGTAAGAATTTGGTAAAGGATGTCTTGAAAAATTGATCTGGTTTTTATGCCAAGACAAGCCTATTGATATCATTTTAAATGTACACACAACCAAAGAGGAACATTCCAATAAATTCACAAATCTTTTTTTCAGATTTTAAGGAAAGAAATCCACAGATTTTGGAAGTGATAGTACGTGTGACTGAACTCATAGAAAACTATTTACAAAGATCAAGGCTTCAGTATGATGTGATTTTACACTTATCTCACAGCGGGTTCTGACAGAACACCTTCAGTTTAATTACCTGTTGTCCAGCTTTGTCAGGCTATCTGAGCAACTGGTTATTGAACTAAACAAACTGCCAATGACCAGGAAGGATGCTCACAATCACCAAGCCAAGAGAAAGGCAGTTCCACATTTAACTGATACTTTACAGAGTATGAAATAAAGATTGAAACATCCCTGTAAGATTATACATTGAAGCCAAAATATTACAGTCAAATATCTCAATGAATATGTAAGAAAAGATTATTTTGGATCAATTGTCCGGTTGGACATCCTCCTGTGACTCACTAATAGTTTGTAGCAGCCTCATTGAGTCACTCACAGTCCACTGACAGGACTGCAGAACTGTTGATTGGGTTTAACAGATTATCAATTCTACACCATTGACACACTGTGTAAACAGACATCCACATGTTTACTTTAATTTAGACATTAGAGATACAGCACAGAAACAGGCCCTTCGGCCCACCGAGTCCTCGCCGACCAGCAATCACACCATACACTTGCACTATTCTCCAGTGTGTGTGGCTGACACACGCACACTCAAGATGGCGGCGCTGGCTTAACAGCTGCGGCCCACCTGCAGTCCGTCTGGTTTTTTTTCTTTCTTTTTGTTCCTTTGTCATGTTTTAGTTAATTTTGTTTTATTAAGTTGTGTTTGTGTGTGGGTGGGGTGGGAGAAACATGTTTTTGTCTCTTCCTTCGGGGGATGCAAATTGTTTTCTGTCGTATTCCCCGTCCCCGTCTCCGTCTGCGCCGAGGCCTAATGGTGGAGCTGGCGACCTCGGAGCTGTGGCTGCGGCAGCGGCGGCAGCGGCAGCGGCGGCGGTAGCGGAAACCCGACTCGGCACCAGAGCTGTAGCAGCAGCAGCGGCAGCGGAGACCCGACTCGGCACCAGAGCTGTAGCAGCGGCAGCGGCAGCGGAGACCCGACTCGGCCCCAAAGCTGTGGTGGAGGCAGAGGCAGCGGAGACCCGACTCGGCCTCAGAGCTGTGGCGGCGGCGGCAGCGGCAGCGGCAGCGGAGACCCGACTCGGCCCCGGAACCGTGGCGGCGGCAGCGACAACCCGCGGAGTTTGAACCGGCCCGTTCGCGGAGCACGGTTGAGCCGCGGGATTTACCATCACCCGGTGGGGTCACAACATCTGGAGCCTGGATCGCCTCGGCGCAGAGGGAAACAAAGAGGGAAGAGACAGAGACTTTAAGATTTGCCTTCCACCACAGTGAGGAGGTGTTTGGTGAACTCACTGTGGTGGATGTTAAATTTGTGTTGATTGTGTGTTTTTGTCATTTTTTATTATATGTATGACTGCAGGGAAACAACATTTTGTTCAGACCGAAAGGTCTGAATGACAATAAACAAATCTAATCTAATCTAATCTAATCCTACACACACCAGGGATAATTTTACAATTTACAGAAACCAATTTACAGAAACTACAAACCTGTGTAAGAAGGAACTGCAGATGCTGGTGAAAGATTCTCAGTCTGATGAAGGATCTAGACCCGAAACTATGCCTTTTTTCCAGAGATGTTGGCTGACCCACTGAGTTACCCCAGCATTTTGTGTCAATCTACGAACCTGTATGTATTTGGAGTGTGGGAGGAAACCGGAGCACCCGGAAAAGACTCACGCGGTCACATGGAGAATAGATAGATAGATAGATAGATAGATAGATAGATAGATAGATAGATAGATAGATAGATAGATAGATAGATAGATAGATAGATAGATAGATAGATAGATAGATAGATAGATAGATAGATAGATAGATAGATAGATCCTTTATTGTCTGTATAAACTCCATACAGGCAGCACCCATTGGCAGGATCAAACCTGGGTCTCTGGTGGTGTAAGGCAGCAACTCTACCGCTCCGCCGTGTTCTTGACGTTATTGTAAAACACTGGATTATCACAAATGATTCTGTATAAATAAACTTATTATAGTGCACGAATAGCAACACAAACAGTTTGCACGATTCAATCATTCTTCACCTCCTTTCTGCTGGCAACAATATATTAAAAGTCAGCAATTGATCAAATCAAATCAAATCAAATTGCCTTTATTGTCATTCAAACAGACAGAGGCTTAAACAAAATTTTGTTCCCTGCAGTCATAACCATAAAATAAACATAACACACAGTTAGTACAGTTTCACACAAACATCCATCACAGTGAATCTCCAAACACCTCCTCACTGTGATGGAAGACAAAAGTCTTATCTCTTCCCTGTTCTTTATTCTTTTCCCACGTCGAGGCAATCGAGGCTCCTGATGGTAAAGCCCCCGGTGGGCTTTGGTAAGTCCCGCAACCGATTAAGCAACACGTGGCGATGTAAGGCCCCGCGACAGGCCAATTCAGATTTGGGGAGGGCGAAGTTGCCGTTGCGGGAGCTCTCGGAAATCGGTCTCCCACCAGGGACCTGCGAGCTCCCGATATTACCGTCCACAGGGCCTGCGGCAGAGGCCTCCTAAGCTCCGCAGTCGGGTCGCCACCGCCGCGCCACCTCAGCCTCCGCACCAGCCAGCTCCACGATGGTGGGTGAGTAGTAG
The DNA here is from genome assembly GCF_010909765.2 of Amblyraja radiata. Taxonomy (NCBI): domain Eukaryota; kingdom Metazoa; phylum Chordata; class Chondrichthyes; order Rajiformes; family Rajidae; genus Amblyraja; species Amblyraja radiata. Next base: position 68,166,399 of record NC_045956.1, read on the forward strand.
GTGAGTCTGCAGGCTCTGCAACTGGAGCCCTCAGGTCGATTCCGGTTGGAGGCCGCCAGCTCCACGATGTTAGGCCCCAGCAAAACAAAGATGCGACAAGGAAAAGGTCACGACTCCGTACAAGGAATAGATTAAAAAGTTAAAAGTTTCCCTCAACCGCCCCTCCACCCCCCCTCCACCCCACATATACACAGCTAAACATAAAACAAAAACATACTCTAACAAGATGAGAAAAAAAAGAATAAAAGACAGACGGACTGCAGGTGAGCCGCAGCCACAAGGCGCCGTCCATTATTCATAATGATACCATTTGCTATTGAAGACAAAGTCTACCTAATCAATTCAGGCAACAAAACAATTCTCAAGCAGAAATGAACAAATGCTCTCACATCCTGTCTGCTACTCCAAAGGCTGGCAGTAGCAATTGTAGGTTTATCTTCTCTGTTCTGATCCTAGCATCACTTCCAATTCTAGTCCAAAGATGAACTCTTCAGCTGTGACAAAATGTTCTTCTTTATAATCTCACAACAGATACATAGATGCATAGAAAATAGGTGCAGGAGTAGGCCATTCGGCCCTTCGAGCCTGCACCGCCAGATCACTAGCAACCAGTTTTATTCAAGCTTTTTACCACGTTGATCATTACCACATCGGTGTTTATTTAAATTCTGTTAGCTACACATGCCATAAGGTTTTGATAAACTATGTAGAATATATAACATCACAATTCTAAACTAATTCCGAAGTTCTTGCTGTCTCACACTATGGATGGTCGCCCATGGTGATTGAGAGCAACACACTTGGAGATAATGTTTGACCTTGTCCTTCTGTGTCCCCTTCTGGTTCGACGATAACACCGCCGATATTGGACAAATTATAGATGGTCAGACCATAGAAGCGAGGTCGACCGATTGACCAAATGGTGCCAACACAACAACTGGGGTCTCAATATCAGTAAAACCAATGAACTGATTGTGGACTTTGGTAGAGGAAAGATGAGGACCCACAATCCTGTTTATATCCAAGATATAGGTGGCGAGAGTCAAAAACTTCAAATTCCTGGGCGTGCATATTTCCAAAGATCTTTCCTGAACCCAGCACACTGATGCAATTATAAATAAAGCACATCAATGCCTCTACTTCCTGAGAAGATTAAAGGGATTCAGTATGTTAAAGAGGATTCTCTTGAACTTCTACAGGTGTACAGTAGAGAGCATATTGACTGGTTGCATCATGGCCTGGTTCGGCAACTTGAACGTTTAGGAGCGTAAAAGACTGCAAAAAGTTGTGAATACTGCCCAGTTCATCACCAGCTCTTACCTCCCCATCATCGAAAGGATTTATCGGAGTCTCTGCCTCAAAAAGTCAGCCAGCATCATCAGAGACCCACACCATCCTGGCCACACACTCATTTCACCACTGCCATCGGGAAGAAGGTACAGGAGCCTGAAAACAGCTTTGTCCCTACATCCATCAGGCTAGTAAACACTGCAACCTCAAATAAGCTCTGAACTACACTAGACTATTATTATTATTATTATTATTATTATTATTATTATTATTATTATTATTATTATTATTATTATTATTATTATTATTATTATTATTGCACTACTTTTGTTTATTTTTTGAGTATGTGTGTGTATGTGGATATATATATATATATATATATATACATTAAAAGTCTCTTGTGCATGTGTATATGCGTATATGTGTGTATGTGCATGTATGGTTGTCTTTATGTCTTTGTAAAACCACTACGTGGTAATGATAACATTTTTACATATTCCGATTGACATATTTCCCCTCGAGGCCAGGACCACCTTATCTGAACGTTTTATGCTTTATTTCTCGACTTATTCTCGACTCGTTACTGATTAAAAGTCTAAAAAAGTCAAAAGACTTTGAAATTAAAACCACCAGCATCAACTGATGACATCACAATGGCTAGGCTAGCAGTGATCAGCCTCACTGAAGATTTTTATTTATATTTTTATTTATATTTTTATTAGAAGCAGTGTACAAAAGTATAAACCACGGCATATGACATAATACATTTATTGTACAGCTTCATTAATTTTAGCAAAGATGAAATAGAAAAAGAGAGAAAGAGCAAGAAAGAAAGAAAGTGAAAGTGAATGTGTAAGAATAGAACCCCTAAACTACCAAATGAGTGTAGTCGAAGGGTGAGTAAATAAAAACTTAAAGAAATAAAAAGACAAAAATGGATAAAAGAGAAAAAAAAAAAAAAGTGTTGATATACCTGCTTCATTTCTCTCCCCACCCATCACCCAGTCCGTAATTCGGTTTAATTCCAAAGTTGTGTTGCACCATATTATCCTTGTAATGAATCAATGAAAGGAATCCATATCTTTGAAAATTGCTCTGATTTTCCTGCTAAGACAAGTCTCATATCTTCAAGATGTAGCGTCTCAGACATGTTTGTTATCCACATTTTAATAGTTGGGGGAGATGTATTTTTCCAAAATTTAAGTATAAGTTTTTTCGCCATTATCAGGCCATAATTAAGGAAACATCTTTGAAATATTGATAGCCTAGGGCAGGCTTCTGCTGTTCTGAAAATAATCAGTTCTGTATGAGGGTCCAGTTATGTTTTTAATGATTTTGAGAACATTTCAAAAATTCCTTTCCAAAAGTTATGTAATTTTATGCAAGAGGCAAAGGAGTGTGTTATAGTTGCTTCTTGTAGGAGACATTTATCACAAATAGGAGATACATTTGAAAACATCTTATTCAGTTTAGTCTTTGAGTAGTAGAGTCTGTGCAATATTAAATTGATTAAAATGTGTCAAACATTAATCGAACAATTATGTATATATAAGAGATGTTTTTCCCATCTGTCTTTGGAAATGTTTAGGCCTAATTCCTCTTCCCATTCTCTTCTAATTGCGTCTGACGATTGAATTTCTATATTTAGAAGGATATTATACAAGTATGATGTTAGATTGTTTGACTGAGTTTCTATTCATACCTTCGTCTAATATATCTGGCAGCAGAGTTTGATAATCGTGGGTATATGTTTTCAAATAATCTCGAATTTGAAGATATCTAAAATATTGATTACCTATCAGACTGCATTTCGACTGTAATTTCTGAAATGACAGGAGATTTGCCCATCTCGTACAGATCTCCAAGTTTTTTAATTCCTATTCTTTCCCAATAAATAAATGTTTAATCTATAACAGATAGCTTAAACGACGGGTTATTAGCTATTGGTGAAAGAAGAGATAAATCTCTTAGTTTAAAAGTTGATTTTACTTGTTTCCAGATTCGTAAAGTGCTGTGAATAATCAGATTTCTTTGGGTTTACATAGATGTCGTTTATGAATTCTATGTGATTTATAATCCCAGATAAAGTTTGTAATCCGGGAATCTAGATTTAAAAAAAAAATGTTAGGTAGATATTGATTGAAATAAATAGAGAATTTGTGGGAGGAAAATCATTTTTATGGCATTTATTCTGCCTATTAGGAACATCGGGAGTGTTTTCCAGAATCGACTAAGAGCGTTTAATTTAGTAACTAAAGGCGGGAAGTTTGCATTGAATAAAGAATTATATTTTCTGGTTACTTGGACACCCGGATATTTAAATTTTTCTGTAGCAATTCTGAAAGGGAATTTTAAAAGGCGTGTCGGCTCTTGAAATCTGTGCTCCTAATTCCTCTTGTTCCAGCGGGTGTTGGAAGATTACAGTTGTCCAGAAAGTTTGTAATTTTTCTACTTTCTGTTGATGTTTTGAATGTGTATAACTTTTGATAAAATTGGGCAAATCTTTCGCTAATGTCTTTGGGAAGCGTTAACAGTTCACCTTTATCTGATTTGATTTTTAGAATAGTCTGATCCTTTTCAACTTTTCTCAGCTGATGTGCCAAACTTTTGTGTGGCTTGTTGCCAAATTCGAGATTTTCCTGTTTTGTAATTTGAAATAATCTAATAACTCTTGCAGATAAAATTTGGTTTAGTTTAAATGTCAATATTGCTATCTTGTTGTGTTTATCTATAGTTGGATCTTTCGCTTTTTCTAAATCAAGTTGTCTAATCTGTTCTTCTAGTTGCAATTGTTCCGTCCTATTCTTTTTATTTTGATAAGCTTGGTATGAATTGATAGAACCTCTAATACACGCCTTAAAAGATTCCCATAATAGGGAGGGCGAGATGTCTGGGGTATCATTGGTATCATATGGTTTTATTGCCATAATTTCACTTTTATTCCAGTTTATTCTATATCCTGAGAAGGAACCAAATTCCTCTATAAGATTTAGTATATTTGGAATACTAACTTGAGAATTGGTGATATATTATAAGAGTATTCTCTTCCAGCAGGGTTTGCAATCCTCCATAGTCTGTTATATTTGTTTTTTTTATATATGTATTTAAAAGTTCACTGGAATTTGATTTTATATTAAGTCTCTTTTGTTGAGCAGATTTATCGAGGTATTGATCCAAAACACAATTGAAATCTCCCCCGATTATCACGTTTTGCTGATTGGACTCAGAAATTATATTCAAGATTTTGTTAAAGAATTGTGGGTTATCAAAATTAGGAGCATAAATATTTACCATGGTAAGTGGGGTAGAATGTATCTCTCCAGAGACTATGACATACCTCCCCTTTGTCTGCAATGGTGTTTTTCTGTTTAAATGGTATGCCCTTACGAATTATAATTGCAGTACCTCTGGATTTAGAGAGATAGGAGGAATATGTTTGACCGATCCAATTGGCCTTCAGCCTGGTTTGAGCTTGAACTTTCAAATGTCTTTCCTGTAAAAATATTATACCGGCATTGAGTGATTTTAATTGGGCAAGAATCTTAACCCTTTTAATTGGCTCATTAGTGCCACTAATATTCCAGCTACAAAACGTAATTCCTCCAGTTTTCTTATGAGGGTCATCTTGCATTGTAAATTACATTGGTTCCTTTATTTCAGATGGTGCAACACAATACCTCAACCTTCTGGGTGTTGGGTGGGTGCTCCCAGTTGCTGATCTCTGTAGGTATATCCCCGAAAAATGTGCCCTAAAAAGAAAAATCAAAAAAAGTGCAAAATAACATAAATGAAATGAAAGGACAGTATTTCAAAATACTGTGTGAAGAAGCCACCAAATGGTGGAAGAATTTAGGTAACCTTCCGCAGATGTAAATTACATTTAGCGCCGTTCCCTATGAACAAGTATTATGGAAGAGAAAGAGAATAGGCCAAAACCGGATAATATATTCAAAGAGAAAACAACCAAGCATGTACTATAAGTAGTTCATCTAATAGCTTAAACTAAATAAGTATTTACTATTTAATTGTTGTATTTAACTTAAAAGACAAACCCCAATGTTTATTTTTTATTAATAATCATCATATTTAGGTAAGAATCATCTGGCTGGAAGGGGTTAACTAAGAATTCAGTTTTGAATCCGCGTCTTGGCTGCCTGCCAGGTTTATCTCAGTCTGTCTTTTGTTTGCTCCTTGCCAGCTTGGATGATTCTCTGTCAGTTTGGCCTGAGCGTTTCTGGGAATTTGCCCACACAAATCGATTAAACATATTTAAATATATACCGATTCAATGAATCTTAACTAGAGATCAAAGATTTATAGATTATTCAGTATTAGCTTTAAAGAGGAATGAATCATTATTCGGTTACGATATTTGAGGTGTTTTCTCCAACTCTTGAGCGAGCCACAGTCTGGTTAGAGGTTTTGTCGGAGGCCGTTTCGGTAAGTTCCTTTTTCTCATTTAAAAGTGCCGGTATCCCCGTTAGTTTGCGGCGATTTCTGATGACATCACTTAGGCGACGTCAGGTATCCCCGGTGAGTGTTTTTTAATCGGTCCTGTTTTCTTTTGCAGGCTTTTTAGCGCTTTTAGCGCAATGCCGGGAGCGGAGCTAAATGGAGCACGTCTTACTGCTCCATGGCGCCACCTGAAGTCTCACTGAAGATCTCATCCTATATTTGACACGTTATTCACAATTAAAGCTTTAAAAATGCCAACTTTCACAAGATTGTTACATATTCTGATTCACATTTTCCCCTCTAGGCAGAGATCACTTTCACTGAACATTTTATGCATTATTTCTCGACTTACTACTGATTAAAGTTTAAAAAAATCAAAATACCTTGAATTTCAAACCGACCAGCTTCAACTAAAGGGCCTGTTCCGCTGTCCAAGCGTATTCAAGAGCTCTCCCGAATTAAAAAAAAAAATCGAACTCGTGGTAAGCACGTAGAATGTACGGAGCGGGTACGTCGGAGCTCGGGACATCTCTCAGAGGCTCTTAACGCTAACGGCAGGTACTCGGAAACCAGGTAAGCTTGGGAAGACGCGTGAAGATTTTTCAACATGTTGAAAAATGTCCATGAGAGCCCCGAGTACCTACGAGCGGCTATTACCGTAATTCTCTGAGTTCGAATCAGGGGAAACATCGGGAGAACTCTTGAATTAGCTCGTACAGCCCCATGACGACGTCACAATGGCTTGACTAGCAGGGGGAGGGCAAATTACTTTTGCAACACACAGGAGAAGTTCAATTGGAATTTTTTTTAACGAGCACTACTGAGGGAGGCAAGGGGAGTGCTGGAATCTTATGTTCGGGAACGGCTTAGTTGGAGGATCATGCCTCCCATGGGGGCTACGGGTAGGGAACAGGTGCGTTGGCGGAGCAGACCCAATGGGTCTGCACTTGGTCTAGTATATATATATAGGTATGTGTGCACTTGTGAGTGTGTGTACATATACCCTGTGAACTTTTTTTCACTCTCTTGTTTATCATATTATTTACAGTGTACTATGTTTACATATTCTGTTGTGCTGCAGCAAGTAAAAAATTCATTGTTCCATCTGGGACATATGACAATAAAATACTCTTGATTCCCTTCCTACCTCATTTGCCCTTAGTCCAAGTAAGGGGGTAGCTGAAAAATTCACCGTGACTTCCCCAATCAGTTACCTGGGAAGAAGGGCATATTTCAAAAATAATCACTCAAATAATTGCATCCAGCTTTATCCTCGTTTGAAGTGCATCAATATCTGACATGAAAAGCTCATCTTCACCATCACCTCCAATCCGGTGGTGAATCTATGGAATTCCATGCCACAGAAGTCAGTGGAGGCCAAGTCAATGGATATTTTTAAGGCAGAGATTCTTGATTAGTACGGGTGTCAGGGGTTGGAGGAAGAAGGCAGGAGAATGGGGTTAAGATAGATCAGTCATGATTGAATGATGGAGTAGATTTGATGGACTGAATGGCCTAATTATGCTCCCGTCACTTCTGAACTTAATCCACTCCTTCCCATCATTCCCTAAAAGTTCCCCCAGATTGCCACTTCTAATCCAGACAACTCCTCACCTCCAGAATTTCCCTTAACCTCCCATCACTGTCTGTGAAAAAAACCCTGCCCCACCCATCTCCTTTAAACCTTGTCATTTCACCTTAAACTTATGCCCATATGTACTGCAATATGTAAGAGAATAATGACCCAGGCACATAAAATTAGTTATTTTAGGACTAGAGACCTTGCCAGTTTATAACCATGACAGTGGGTCATTTATATGGCTTGGAAAAACTGTGTAACTATTTCTGCATATTTTGCAGTGAGAATGGTTTGGAAATACCTGAAGTTTTCAACAGCTCTCTGATTAGTGAAGATTGTGCTGCAAGATAGTATATACCGTGGAGGAACAGGAAATCACTAACAGCAACATTTCAATTCTTATACAGTATTTGACTGCACATACGTGCAGTTGAGAATCTCTTGTCAGTTTCACTGTGTAATGACGGCAGATACTGACAGCAGGATTTGGAGCAATGTAACCATTTTCAAAGTAGCACCTGAGTACTCATAAAATAAAACAAAAACAAAATATTGCAAATATGGTGAAAACATTTAAAAAAAAAGTAAATCACAAATATTTCTAGCATTCTCCATTTTTATTTTTAAAGCTAACTTAAACACAAACTTATTGTTTTTCATCATAAGTGTAGGCCTATAACAACCTGAATAAGAATTTGGAAAGACACTGCTTAAAAATTCATCCTCAGATAATGGTCACATCAGCATCTGCACAATTGGTGCAAGGAGGACCATGCTAAATCACAATGTATTCCTCTCTGCCTAATGTATGACCTCTGCCAGGTCACAGGTATCACTGAGGAGCTAAGGCTGAAGGTGATGGGAAGTTCCTGTCTCATTGTATGTATAGTCCCTGTGATACACTCAGTTTTTTTATCAAGGTGGAGGAGCATTGATTCAGTGCTCAGGGAGAACAATGGATAGCAAATGGCAGGAGGTTTCCTTCCCCATGTTTCAACTTGACCAATGAAACTCACAGATCTTAAGTCAATATTGAGGACTCCTTGTGATAGTCTTTTCAACTTTGCGCCCCTCAACCACCATGTCTGGTGCAACTATCCTCCCAGTCTTGTGGGACATAGCATGGGATAATGATGGAGGAGCATGGGAAATCGGTTATGGATACAAGGAACTGCTGATGCTGGTTTACAAAAAAAGACACAAAATGCTGGGGTAACTCAAGAGTCAGGCAGCATCTCTGAAGAAAATGGATAGATGATGATTAAGATCGGGACTTTTCTTCAGAAATTGGTTGTAAAGTTCATAAGTTTATGTTCATGATAAGGGCAGAATTAGGCCATTTGACCCAACAAGACTACCCTGCCATTCAATCATGGCTGATCTATCTCTCCCTCATAACCCCATTTTCCTGCCTTCTCCCCTTAACTCCTGACCTGTACTAATCAAGAATCTATTGATCTCAGTCTTCAAAATATCCATTGACGACCTCCACAGCTTTCTGTGGCAAAGAATTCCTCAGATTCACCACCCTCTGTCTAAAGAAATTCCTCCTCAACTCCTTTCTAAAGGAACATCCTTTAATTCTGAGGCTATGACCTCTGGTCCTAGACTCTCCCACTAGAGTATGATTGTTCAGATACAGCGTTATTGTGCTGAGGCTTGACCGGTAAGGAATAGTCATTCTATCCTTGGCCCCAGTCCTCAGATGTAAGAGACAGCATTTACAAGACTGGGTGAGCTTGGCGATCCATTGCCTTGGGCAACCATTTAGTTTTATTCGTATTGAAATGTCATTTTCATAATGGTCTGAATCAACTAAATGATGTGTAAGGTTGTTAAGTGTTTGGAATCTCAATGAGTCTTGAGTTGTATATAGATCACATCAAATAAAGATAGTGATTAATTGGGTAGAAACACAACCACAATCTAAAGACTTCCTGACTGATATTAGATTTATGTCATTTAATTAACAGAATTCATATTCAAATTCACAACCTGTCACACTGCGGTTTCAACCAAAGATCTTAGAGCAGAGCAAGATGGGTTACTCTCACGCAAACGTGTAGTACGCTCATGGGCAGATTCATGGGTGATTATAGGACCCATTTTAGCAACCAGCCCCCGCCATCTTGTTCCGCCATCTTGCTCCTCCATCTTGTTCCGCCATCTTGCTTCCGGCCAAAGATCGGATCTTTGTTTCCGCAGCGGGGAGAGGGAGTGTGCGGCCCGGGGCAGCGGGGAGAGGGAGTGTGCGGCCCGGGGAGAGGGGGTGTGCGGCCCAGGGCAGCGGGGAGAGGGAGTGTGCGGCCCGGGGAAACAGGGAGAAGGGAGAGGGGCATAGGAGGGGGGGAGACATTGTAGTGTGGGGGCAGGCGAGGGAGTGCCGGGGGGGGGGGGGTGAGTTGAGTGGTGGGATAAGGCCTAGTGTGTGTGAAGTTGTGGGGAGGTTTACAATGTTTCTTATTTAATGTCCCTTGTCTAGTCTGAAATAAAGTTCACCATTGGATCAGGAGAAATATAATTGTGTGTGTTATATGATTATATACATTTATATCACATTCATGTATGTGTGTTTATAAACATTTTATTCTTTAACAAGAATTAACAGAATTATGAACTAACAGAATTATGAATCTAACCCTATATCACACACAAAAACTTCCTCCACAATGTCAATTACCCTGCCAGTGGGGTCGGGTCGGGTCGGGTCGGGTAGGTTCCGGTTACTACAAAATCAACTCAAACACTGCTTGTGAGCCATTTAAAAATAAATGATTTAAAAAACATTAAAAAAGACAATTACCAGAGTCAAATTTTATTCTTGACAATAAGTATGAACAGACAGAATTATGAATCTAACCCTATATCACACACACAAACGGTTGCCCCGCAACATTGATTACACTGCGAGTCGGGTCAGGTAGGCTCCGGTTACTAAAATGGGCGGGGAAAAATGCTCAGGATCCCCTCCGTAGCGTACTACACGTCAGCCCATTGTATTTCGCAGGAGTGGCCTATCTTGCTCTGCTCTAAGGTCTTTGGTTTCAACTCATACCCCTGATTATGTTCCCTTCAGCCCATTCTTTCTGTAGTCTAATAATAAAGAAGCAGGGACACAAAGTGCTGAAGTAACTCAGCGGGTCAAGCTGCATCTCTGGAGATAAGGAACAGATGACGTTTTGGACCTTGACCCGAAATGTCACCTATTCCTTCTCTCCAGAGATGCTGCCCGACCTGCTGAGTTACTCCAGCATTTTGTGTCTATCTTCTGTGTAAAACAGCATCTGCAGTTCCTTCCCAAATAATAAAGAAGCATACTTACATTGCTTTACCACAACATCTTTGCACTGGGCTCTGAAGTCATCCGTTTATGAGCACACAAGAGATTACAAATGCTGGAACCTTCCCAGCCCCACCTGACTGTTTCTGTCAATCAACCCTCATCACCTGGATCCGCCCATCACTTGCTAGTTCATTCCATACCCGCCCCCCCCCCCCATCCCGCCCATTATAACAGCTACTTCCCTTCTACCGATATCAATACCAAGAAGGATCTAGACCTGAAAAGTCGACTGTTCATTTCCCTCCACAGATGCTGCCTGACCCAATTAGTTGCTCCTTTTTTTTCTATTTTTTTGATCCATTTATGATCAATGCATCTTCTGCATCATTACAAGGCTGAAAGTGTGTGACCTTTCCCTACATCAAATGTTATTTGAATACAGTCTGAGAGGTTCAAATATTAGCAATGCTTTTAAACTATTTTCAGCCCTCAATTTTACACATGAAAAAAGCTAGAACTATTTTGTTTAGCACACTTCAACACAATTTTGCTAAATAAATCCATATGATTGTTTCATAAGTGGTACTTATTGTGCAGTGTTACGTTACTGCACCTGGGATATATTTGGAATCCAGGAGGAAAAAGGAAACTTCATACAGAGAAAATAGAATTAAGGCTGTGAAGATCACGTCTCTGGGGCTAAAGTGAAAGGAATCACATTGCACCAGTAGCCATGCTCATTGTTCGTAGGGCATCCATTTTGTTCTGCCTACAAGTTATGATAGACTCTACATGCAGTGACAGTAATGGGCATGTTGATTATTTGCACACATTAGCAGCATGTTAAAATTATAACTTAGTGGGATAGCTAAAGCTGGCAGATTGGGGAAGTGTGGAGCGGGGGGGGGGGGGGGGGGTTCAGTATGGCAAGCAGGTATTGGATGCAGAGAAGGAAGTGCAACTGACCCGAGAAGTGAAGATTGACACAGTGTGGGAGTCAGATGCCTCTGTGGTTATTGAACACTGCGCTGTAGGTCTTGGTGGAGAATAAATAAAAAGAGTAGGACAAACGTCATGTCTCCGAGAGAACTGCGAGAAAAAAAAGGACATTGCTGTCGTTTTGCAGGGTTCAAACCTGTAGATCCCAGGTCCAGTCTTACAGATGTTCAAATTTGACTCCTGTCAACTGTCCCATTCGCCTTAGCCATTGCCCTCGGCCTAGTAGCCCGATCACTCATTTCCCAAAGATCTGCATCATTCAGAATTCATCTCTAATACTCTTATGCCCTAATCTACCCTCAAATCACATTACTTAACTATGACAAATACATCAACCCAACAGTTTGTCCAAAACTTTCTGGCATACTTCCCTTACTCCAACTCACCCTGACAGAAAGTGCTCAACAACCAGAGATAACAGGAGCAGCATATTCTTAGCTCTACGGAGGAGAGGATAATGCTTTGCATAAAGGATGATTAAATGCCCAACCCTTGCCTTCATCTGGATATTGAGAGTTCACACAAAAAGCACAAATGTTCACTTTTGTCTGGATCCAATTGTTCGACTTTGAAAGTGTTCTCATGTTAATATGTAAGCAAAAAGATTTTAACGTTGAGGTGGGAAATAAGAAGACATAATGTCTGCCATCTCAGAGAAGCGACTGCCTAAATTACAAGAGTTACAGTTTCTTCTGACTTTGCTGTAATGCATACAGTATGGCTTCCCATAGGTTTCTTTTAATGACCAGTGCAAAGGGCTTTTAAATCTGTGGATAATCCAACGTAAAGTCCCTCAGTTAAATAAAGTATCAGCTGGAGTCAAATCAATACAACTTCTTTAAAAATGAGTTTGTCAGATAGTTTCAATTATGTCAGGAAGAAAACTACAGAGCAGAATTTATTGTCAGAAGAAATACATTTCAAGATATGAAGAATTCCAGGTGCGCATAACAATTCCAGTATTTCTACATTAAAACATGTGAGCGACACAAGGACAGGCAAATAAGTTTTTCTAAATTATATGATAGTGTGCTAATCTATTTATTTTAAATTTGGTAGTATGCATTCGTTTAATGAATCTTATAATTTTGCTTGATTTTGTAATAGATTGACAGGAATTGGAGGCGCAATAAAAAATAGCAGGAAGTTAGCGTTAAGAAAGATCATAACCTCACAAAGAGCAAATTAAATTCATCCTATTTAATATCATAATGTACTTTTGGTACCAAAAAGCTTTATTTTTTAATTCACTCCGGTTATTTTTGCAAAGGGTTTATATAACAAGTGATAATTTTGTGTGAACAGTTCAATATGCACTCACTAACAGTTTTGTTACCAAACTTACCAGGTGTGATTTAAATCCAAAAATTGTGAGTGGGTTATAATGGCCTTAGGGTCGCCAGCAAAGTGCAATCACTGCCGTGTTCTGGTTCCTGGTGCCTCCGGCTGCTACAAATGTGAGAAGTGCATCCAGGTACAGCTCCTGAAGGACCGTGTTGGGGAACTGGAGAAGCAAGTGGATGACCTCAGGTTCGTCCGAGAAACGGAGTCGTTCCTCGACAAGTCCTACAGTAAGATTGTTACACCTAAGGTACTGAAAGAGAGAAGGTGGGTGACGGTGAGCAAGGGAGGGAAGCATGGAATGCAAACGTCCCCGGGTGTTGTACCTCTTGTGAACAGGTTCACCCACTTAGAAGCTGTCGGGACAGAAGACGTTATTGCACCGAGCGGCGGACTGGCTGGCGAAGCAAAAAGGGCTGTTGAGCCAAAACCAAAGAGGCCAACATCAGGCAACGCCATTGTAGTGGGAGACTCCATTGTGAGAGGTACGGTCAGGGGTTTATGCGGCAACAGACGGGATTCGAGGATGGTGTGCTGCCTTCCTGGTGCCAGGATCCACGATGTCATGGACAGAGTGCACAAAATCCTCAAGGACGAAGGTGAACAGCCGGAAGTGGTAGTGCATGTCGGCGCAAACGATGTCGGAAAGAAGGGGATGAATATTCTGCAGCGTGACTTCAGAGAGCTCGGAAAAATGCTGAAAAGCAGGACCTCCAGGGTTGTTATCTCCGGTTTGCTTCCAATTCCTCGTGCTGGCGAGAGCAGGAACAGGGAGATATGGGATCTGAATGTGTGGCTGAGGAACTGGTGCACGGGGCAGGGATTTAGATTCTTAGATCACTGGGATCTGTTTTGGAGTAAGGGGGAAATGTACAAAAGGGACGGATTGCATCTTAACAGGTGGGGGACCAGCATCTGGCAGGCAGGTTTGCCACTGCTACACGGGTGGTTTTAAACTGAATAAGGGGGGTGGGGTGTCAAATGGGATTGTCGAGGATGGAGTTAAAGGGAAAGGGTTTCTTAAATGTGTGAGCGTAGAGACAGAGGGGTGTAAAATGAGGGTAGAAGCAATAGGTAGCAAGAGCAGGCAGACAAATCCAGGGCAAAAATCAAAAAGGGCCACTTTTCAACATAATTGTATAAGGGGTAAAAGTGTTGTAAAAACAAGCCTGAAGGCTTTGTGTCTCAATGCAAGGAGCATTCGTAATAAGGTGGATGAGTTGAATGTGCAGATAGCTATTAATGACTATGATATAGTTGGGATCACGGAGACATGGCTCCAGGGTGACAAAGGCTGGGAGCTGAACATCCAGGGATATTCAATATTCAGGAGGGATAGACAGAAAGGAAAAGGAGATGGGGTAGCGTTGCTGGTTAGAGAGGAGATTAACGCAATAGAAAGGAAGGACATTAGCTTGGAGGATGTGGAATCGACATGGGTAGAGCTGCGAAACACTAAGGGGCAGAAAACGCTAGTGGGAGTTGTGTACAGGCCACCTACCAGTAGTAGTGGAGTTGGGGATGGCATCAAACAGGAAATTAGAAATGCGTGCAACAAAGGTAAAACAGTTATAATGGGTGACTTCAATCTACATATAGATTGGGTGAATCAAATTGGCAAGGGTGCTGAGGAAGAGGATTTCTTGGAATGTATGCAGGATAGTTTTCTAAACCAACATGTAGTGGAACCAAGGAGAGAGCAGGCTATTCTAGACGGGGTATTGAGTAATGAGGAATGGTTAGTTAGCAGTCTTGTTGTGCATGGCTCCTTGGGCAAGAGTGACCATAATATGGTTGAGTTGTTCATTAGGATGGAGAGTGACATAATTAATTCAGAAACGTAGGTTCTGAACTTAAAGAAAGGTAACTTTGAGGGTATGAGACGTGAATTAGCCAAGATAGACTGGCAATTGAATCTTAAAGGGTTGACGGTGAATATGCAATGGAAGGCATTTAAAGACTGCATGGATGAACTACAACAATTGTTCATCCCAGTTGGCAAAATAATAAATCAGGGAAGGTAGTGCATCCGTGGATAACAAGAAAAATCAGGGATAGTATCAAAACAAAAGTGGAAGCATACAAATTAGCCAGAAAAAGCAGCCAACCAGAGGACTGGGAAAAATTTAGTCCAGCAGAGGAGGACAAAGAGCTTAATTAGGAAAGGGAAAATAGATTATGAAAGAAAACTGGCAGGGAACATAAAAACTGACTGCAAAAGTTTTTATAGATATGTGAAGAGAAAAAGATTAGTTAAAACAAATGTAGGTCCCTTGCAGTCAGAAACAGGTGAATTGATCATGGGGAACAAGGACATGGCAGACCAATTGAATAACTACTTTGGTTCTGTCTTCACTAAGGAAGACAGAAATAATCTACCGGAAATAGCAGCGGACCGAGGGTCAAATGATATGGAGGAACTGAGTGAAATCCAGGTTAGCCGGGAAGTGGTGTTAGGTAAATTGAATGGATTAAACATAGAACCATAGAAACATAGAAATTAGGTGCAGGAGTAGGCCATTCGGCCCTTCGAGCCTGCACCGCCATTCAATATGATCATGGCTGATCATCCAACTCTGTATCCCGTACCTGCCTTCTCTCCATACCCTCTGATCCCCTTAGCCACAAGGGCCACATCTAACTCCCTCTTAAATATAGCCAATGAACTGGCCTCAACTACCCTCTGTGGCAGAGAGTTCCAGAGATTCACCACTCTCTGTGTGAAAAAAGTTTTTCTCATTTCGGTTTTAAAGGATTTCCCCCTTATCCTTAAGCTGTGACCCCTTGTCCTGGACTTCCTCAACATCGGGAACAATCTTCCTGCATCTAGCCTGTGCAACCCCTTAAGAATTTTGTAAGTTTCTATAAGATCCCCTCTCAATCTCCTAAATTCTAGAGAGTATAAACCAAGTCTATCCAGTCTTTCTTCATAAGACAGTCCTGACATCCCAGGAATCAGTCTGGTGAACCTTCTCTGCACTCCCTCTATGGCAATAATGTCCTTCCTCAGATTTGGAGACCAAAACTGTACGCAATACTCCAGGTGTGGTCTCACCAAGACCCTGTACAACTGCAGTAGAACCTCCCTGCTCCTATACTCAAATCCTTTTGCTATGAATGCTAACATACCATTCGCTTTCTTCACTGCCTGCTGCACCTGCATGCCTACTTTCAATGACTGGTGTACCATGCCACCCAGGTCTCGCTGCATCTCCCCTTTTCCTAATCGGCCACCATTTAGATAAAAGTCTGCTTTCCTGTTTTTGCCACCAAAATGGATAACCTCACATTTATCCACATTATACTGCATCTGCCAAACATTTGCCCACTCACCCTGCCTATCCAAGTCACCTTGCAGTCTCCTAGCATCCTCCTCACAGCTAACAATGCCCCCCAGCTTAGTGTCATCCGCAAACTTGGAGATATTGCCTTCAATTCCCTCATCCAGATAATTAATATATATTGTAAATAGCTGGGGTCCCAGCACTGCTCCTTGCGGTACCCCACTAGTCACTGCCCGCCATTGTGAAAAGGACCCGTTTACTCCTATTCTTTGCTTCCTGTTTGCCAGCCAGTTCTCTATCCACATCAATACTGAACCCCCAATGCCGTGTGCTTTAAGTTTGTATACTAATCTCTTATGTGGGACCTTGTCGAAAGCCTTCTGGAAGTCCAGATACACCACATCCACTGGTTCTCCCCTATCCACGCTACTAGTTACATCCTCGAAAAATTCTATAAGATTCGTCAGACATGATTTACCTTTCGTAAATCCATGCTGACTTTGTACAATGATTTCTCCACTTTCCAAATGTGCTGCTATCCCATCTTTAATAACTGACTCTAGCAGTTTCCCCACTACCGATGTTAGACTAACTGGTCTGTAATTCCCCGTTTTCTCTCTCCCTCCCTTCTTAAAAAGTGGGGTTACGTTTGCTACCCGCCAATCCTAAAGGCCGATAAATCCCCAGGGCCAGATAGGCTGCATCCCAGAGTACTTCAGGAAGTAGCCCCAGAAATAGTGGATGCATTAGTGATAATTTTTCAAACTCTTTAGATTCTGGAGTAGTTCCTGAGGATTGGAGGGTAGCTAATGTAATCCCACTTTTTAAAAAGGGAGGGAGAGAGAAAATGGGGAATTACAGACCAGTTAGTCTAACATCGGTAGTGGGGAAACTGCTAAAATCAGTTATTAAAGATGGGATAGCAGCACATTTGGAAAGTGGTGAAATCATTGGACAAAGTCAGCATGGATTTATGAAAGGTAAATCATTTCTGACAAATCTTATAGAATTTTTCGAGGATGTAACTAGTAGAGTGGATAAGGGAGAACCAGTGGATGTGTTATATCTGGACTTTCAGAAGGCTTTCGACAAGGTCCCACATAAGGGATTAGTATACAAACCTAAAGCACACGGTATTGGGGGTTCAGTATTGATGTGGATAGAGAACTGTCTGGCAGACAGGAAGGAAAGAGTCGGAGTAAACGGGTCCTTTTCATAATGGCAGGCAGTGACTAGTGGGGTACCGCAAGGCTCAGTGCTGGGACCCCAGCTATTTACAATATATATTAATGATTTGGACGAGGGAATTGAATGCAACATCTCCAAGTTTGCGGATGACACGAAGCTGGGGGGGAGTGTTAGCTGTGAGGAGGATGCTAGGAGGCTGCAAGGTGACTTGGATAGGCTGGGTGAGTGGGCAAATCCGATTCAGATTCAGATTCAGATTCAATTTTAATTGTCATTGTCAGTGTACAATACAGAGACAACGAAATGCAGTTAGCATCTCCCTGGAAGAGCAACATAGCAAATGATTTGAATAAATAATAATAAGTGTCCGGGGGGGGGGGTGATTGGCAGTCACCGAGGTACGTTGTTGAGTAGAGTGACAGCCGCCGGGAAGAAGCTGTTCCTGGACCTGCTGGTTCGGCAACGGATAGACCTGTAGCGCCTCCCAGATGGTAGGAGGGTAAACAGTCCATGGTTGGGGTGAGAGCAGTCCTTGGCGATGCTGAGCGCCCTCCGCAGACAACGCTTGCTTTGGACAGACTCAATGGAGGGGAGCGAGGAACCGGTGATGCGTTGGGCAATTTTCACCACCCTCTGCAATGCTTTCCGGTCGGAGACAGAGCAGTTGCCATACCATACTGTGATGCAGTTGGTAAGGATGCTCTCGATGGTGCAGCGGTAGAAGCACCAAATGCATGGGAGATGCAGTATAATGTGGTTAAATGTGAGGTTAACAGGAAAGTAGACTATTATCTGAATGGTGGCCGATTAGGAAAAGGGGAGATGCAACGAGACCTGGGTGTCATGGTACACCAGTCATTAAAAGGAGGCATGCAGGTGCAGCAGGCAGTGAAGAAGGCGAATGGTATGTTAGCATTCATAGCAAAAGGATTTGAGTATAGGAGCAGGGAGGTTCTACTGCAGTTGTACAGGGTCTTGGTGAGACCACACCTGGAGTATTGCGTACAGTTTTGGTCTCCTAATGTGAGGAAAGACATTGTTGCCATAGAGAGAGTACTGAGAAGGTTCACCAGACTGATTCCTGGGATGTCAGGACTTTCATATGAAGAAAGACTGGATAGACTCGGCTTGTACTCGCTAGAATTTAGAAGATTGAGGGGGGAACTTATAGAAACTTACAAAATTCTTAAGGGGTTGGACAGGCTAGATGCAGGAAGATTGTTCCCGATGTTGCAGAAGTCCAGAACAAGGGGTCACAGTTTAAGGTTAAGGGGGAAATCTTTTAGGACCGAGATGAGGAAAACTTTTTTCACACAGAGAGTGGTGAATCTCTGGAATTCTCTGCCACAGAAGGTAGTTGAGGCCAGTTCATTGGCTATATTTAAGAGGGAGTTAGATGTGGCCCTTGTGGCTAAAGGGATCAGGGAGTATGGAGAGAAGGCAGGTACAGGATACTGAGTTGGATGATCAGCCATGATCATATTGAATGGCGGGTGCAGGCTCGAAGGGCCGAATGGCCTACTCCTGCACCTATTTTCTATGTTTCTATGTTTCTATGTTCATGTGGTTTACCTACAGTTTGAGGTTGAATACTCCTTAATGAGATGCAACAGTTTACTGAACAACTGAGTTTGCCTGAAATAGCCTACGGTGCTGGAAAATAGTTAGTCTTAATTGCTGATGTAAACATGAGCATGAATAGTGATAGGGCCTATAAATCATTGTGCATGTTTTTTGTTCTCCACGCTTAGCCGGTAAGCTAACAGGGCACACAACCTGATCATTAGAATCTCCCATTTTTATTAGTATTCAGTGAACATTGAATACACGTTAGGATAGATACATGGGCATAAGAGAAGTGTCAAACGTGCTCAGGCTAATGACTTCTCTATGAAAGAAGGAGGCCTTTGTTACAGGAATATGACTGGAAAATGACCGGCTGCATGTAAGCAAATGGCCACTTAAATGTACTACTAGGCAAAGAAAAAGGGAATTCCAGTATTTTTATGTGGAATCTTGTGGAAGATTTGCCCTCATTATACTGGTGGTCACCTGCAGTTTCTGAGGGGTTGCTCAATCAGAGAGGAGGCTCAGCTTATCGCTGCCTCACCTCTCATCTGTCCTTGTATTTGCAGCGGAGCTGTGGAAATTTGACGCTTTTAACTATTAAAAATTATTAGATTCATATAGAAATGACATTTATAACACAGATCAGTGGGAAAATCTTTATATTTATTTTATTTTATTTTTATTTTTATTTACTTTTCTTAACAACTATTTTAATTGGGAGTTTGACAGGTGAGGCTCTGCCTCCCCTGCCTCCCCTGACCGCACGTCCCTGCCTTCAACTACCTTTGATTACCTTTGACTACCCTCGATTACTTACGAATAACATGCCGACGTACTAAGACCTACTTCAACTAAACCTACGAGTAAAAAAAGTAGCAATTTTTTTTCATGGCGACTAGCTGAGACCTTGACTACCCTCGAGCATGAAGGAGTGTTACAAAGACCTCCTAGGACCTCGTGTCGACCATGTGGCGAGTATAAGTCGAGGGTAAACTCGCCAGAACTCGCGGATTAGGTTGCCACAGTGGGACAGCCTCTTTACTGCCTTACAGTGCCAGAGACATGGGTTCAATCCTGGCAACAAGTGCTGCCTATACAGAGTTTGTACATTCTCCCCGTGACCTATGTGAGTTTTCCCCAGGTGCTCCGGTTTCTTCCCACACTCCAAAGACGTAGAGGTATGTAGGTTAATTGGCTTTGGAAAATAAAGGTAAATTGTCCTTAGTGTGTAGGATAGTGTTAATGTATGGGAGTGATCGCTGGTCAGCGCAAACTCTAAACCAAAAAAAATATATATAATTTGAAGAGGGTAAATAAGTGTTCCAAGGATCTGATCTTGGCCCTCAGTTTGTTATGTTTCATATTGATGACCTGGAGGGAGCAGATTGTAAGGAATCCATGGGAAGCCATGTTGCATTGACAATAGTAGGCAGGACTCTGCCCTGATAAATAGTTCTGTAAATATTTGAGTGAGTGGGTGAAAATCTGGCAAATAAGGTTTAGAGTGGGGAAAGTATGATGTCAAACACTTCAGAAAGAGGAATCAAAAGACAGAATACTATCTGAATGTAGAAAGAATGAAAACAACTGAAGTGCAGGGGGATCGGTGCAGAAATCACAAATAGGTGGCAGCAAGTGGTGAGGAAGTGGATGGCATGTTTGTCTCTATCGTACAAGAGTTGGAGTTAAGAAATAGGGATGTATTGCTGTGATTAAACAGAGTAATGGTAAGCAAACAGTTGGAGTATTTTGCACAGTTTTGGTTGATTTATTGAAGAAAGAATATTCTGGTATTAGAGACTGTCCAAAAGAGACTCACTCATCTAATTTCTGGTCATCCTATCACAAATTAACTGGCTTTGGTAAAATTTGGTAAAATTGTAAATTGTCCTTAGTGTGTGTAGAATAGTACTAGTGATCACTGGCCGGTGCTGACTAGGTGGACCGAAGGGCCTGTTTCTGCACTGTATGTCTAAAGTTAAATGAGAAGATGTGCCTTGAGGAAGATCAGCCATGATCATATTGAATGGCAGAATAAGCCTGAGGGGCCAAGTGACCCACTCTTGCTCATATTTTTCCATGTTTTAATGCATTGATATGGTGAATCAGAGTGTCAGCTATCACTTGCATCATTCAACACTGGCCACAGACAAGCTGAGTATCGAGAAACTTGAATTACTTGACATGTTTCATGAGATTGAGCAAGGGTGCACAGCAATGTGCTTTTTGGCTCCTTGGACATTGTTGAATGATGCCATTTAGCCAGATAGCATGGCACCATTGTCTGGGGAAGTGAATGAACTCATGAACTCCAGCAAACAATGCCTTGTAGTCTGCTGTCTGCATTTGTGCACAGCTGATGGTTTTCCCCAATGACAGCCTGCTGTTTAAACCCACAGGTTTGTGTAGCCATCAGACAACACTGTCTGAGCTCTGCGGTAACAGGGTGGGCTGCAGGTCATGGTGTAGCACGTGGTGTAAGTCACTCATGGCTTCTTTCATCAAGATGCATCTCCTGCAAGCTGCGCTCTTGTGTTGTCACGTTAAGAAGTCCCTCAGCCTAGATACCCTGACTGGAAGATACTAACAAATGGCTACCATGTGTAGCTTGACCACTCAGGACTCCTTCTGATGCAGTTTTACTTCATTCAAAAAAAGCAAACATCAAGGTTATTCCCAAAGGCAGATTTAGTGAGGTTCTTTTGAACTTCAGAAGGAAAAACATGCATTATACTCTGTCAAGGAATCACAGAAGCACTTTTCAGCAGTAAAAAAAAAAAAAAAAACTATCAAAACTGCCTGACACATTTATTTTTTATGAATAGTGTCCTGAAGAAACTTGGATTTCTGTTATTCACTTACCATGTAGCAAAACCAGAGCCTTTCATAGAAATGTTGGAAGTATGATGCTTCATTGAAATGCAACCAACTATAGACTTTGATCACTGTATCACTCCTGTGATCTGAAATATATGCAGGTGCCTCGATAGATGTGGATATGGGAAAATGGTCTTCATCTATTTCCAAAGTTTTATAATGACATAAATCTCCAAACTCCACTTTTAAATACAAATAGGAAATTAATAGTAGGCAATATAATTGATGACCTGCTTGATGGGAAAATATGGAAAATATTTTAGCTCTGTACAGCTGTTGAATGTTTAAGAAGGAACTGCAGATGCTGGAAAAACCCAAATGAGACAAAAAATGCTGGAGAAACTCAGTGGGTGAGAAAAGGAGTAGGCGACGTTTCAGGTCGAGACCCTTCAAAGACAGTAGGCTATGTGGGAGAGCTAGGAAGGGAGAGGGGAAGGAGGGAGAAAGCAAGGAATACCCTAAATTAGAGAAGTCAATGTTCATACCGCTGGGGTGTAAGCTACCCAAGCAAAATATGAGGTGTTGTTCCTCCAATTTGCGCTGGGCCTCACTCTGGCAATGGAGAAGGCCCAAGACAGAAAGATCAGATTCAGAATGGGAGGGGGAGTTGAAGTGCTGGGCAACCTGGAGTTCAGGTTGCTTAGTACGGACTGAGCGGAGGTGTTGGGCGAAACGGTCACTGAGCCTGCGCTTGATCTCACCGATGTAGAGAAGGTGACTCCCACAACAGCGGATGCAGTAGATAAGGTTGGAGAAGGTGCAGGTGAACCTCTGCTTCACCTGGAAAGACTGTTTGGGTCCTTGGATGGAGTCAAGGGGGTTGGTAAGAGTCAAGAGAGTCAAGGGTCAAGAGTGTTTTATTGTCATATGTCCCGGATGGGACAATGAAATTCTTACTTGCTGCAGCACAACAGAATATGTGAAGAGAATAAAAAGAAAAAGTTTGATAAATAACAAATATAATGCTATAATAATAGTCTTTTGCAGTTCAAAGCTTATTGTTGTTGTGTTTAATAGCCTAATGGCTGTAGCCAAGAAGCTGTTCCTGAACCTGGACATTACAGTTCTCAGGCTCCTGTACCTTCTTTGTGACGGCAATGGTGAAATGAGTGTGTGGCCAGGATGCTGGGGGACTTTGATAGTGTGGGTCTTTGATGATTTTGGCTGCCTTTTTGAGGCAGCGACTATGATAGATCCCCTCAACGGTGGGGAGGTCTAAGCCGGTGATGGACTGGGCAGTGGTCACAGTCTTTTTCGCTCCTGGATGTTCAAGTTGCCTAATCAGACCACGATGCAACCAGTCAAAATATTTTCTACCTTGCACCTGTGGATGTTTCGGAGAATCCTCTTCAACATGCCGAATCTCCGTAATCTTCTGAGGAAGTAGAGTCTCTGATGTGCCTTCTTTATAATTGCATCGGTGTGCTGTGTCCAGGAAAGATCTTCAGAAATATGCATGCCCAGGGATTTGAAGTTTTTGACCTTCTCCACCATCGACCCATTGATGTGAACAGGATTGTGGGCCCTCATCCTTCCCCTACCAAAGTCCACAATCAGTTCCTTAGTCTTACTGATGTTGAGAGCCAGGTTGTTGTGCTGGCACCATTTGGTCAAGTGTAGCATTTCCAGCAGTTGCGGGGGAAAGTACCAGGGGAGGGGGTGGTCTGGGTGGGAAGGGATGAATTGAACAATTATTGAATGTTGTGTTTAATAAAAAGATGAAACTAAATGAACAGCAGAAACAATAGTGTCCAGACTGAAGTGATATTCGTTAGGGAATATGCTGAGTGACTCAAGAACAAATGGCGTTTCTGTTCATATTAGATTCAGATTCAGATTCAACTTTAATTGTCATTGTCAGTGTACAGTACAGAGACAACGAAATGCAGTTAGCATTAGAAGAGCGACATAGAATATGATTTCAATAAATAAATCTATTTACATGCATACAGTCATAGTGTTTTTCCTGTGGGAGGAGTGTCCGGGGGAGGGGGGGAGGGTGATTGGCAGTCACTGAGGTACAGTGTTGAATAGTGTGACAGCCGCAGGGAAGAAGCTGTTCCTGGACCTGCTGGACCGGCAATGGAGAGACCTGTAGCGCCTCCCGGATGGTGGGAGGGTAAACAGTCCATGGTTGGGGTGAGAGCAGTCCTTGGCGATGCTGAGCGCCCTTTGCAGCCTTTTGGAACATTGGCCAGAGTATTGAGTGTAGAAGTTGGGAGGTTATGTTGAAGTTGTATAAGACGTTGGTGAGATCGCATTTAGAGTATTGTGTTCAGTTCTGGGCACCATGTTATAGGAAAAATATTGTCATGCTTGAAATGGTTCAGAGAAGATTTATGAAGATGTTACCAGGACTAGAGGGTCTGAGCTATAGGGAGAGGTTGAGTTGGCTGGGTCTCTATTCCTTGGAGCACAGGAGGTTGAGGGGTGATCTTATTGAGGTGTAAAAAATCATGAGAGGAAAAGATCGGGTAGATGCACAGAGCCTCTTGCCCAGAGTGGGGGAATCGAGGATCAGAGGACATAAGTTTAAGGCCTGTATCCACACTGTATGACTCTATGACTCTATATGGACCAATGCCAAATTGCTCCCGTATGAATGCAAAACAGCAGTAAAGAAGTAAATAGTTTAAAAACCGACCATCATTTGTAAATCTTGTCTGACTTTAGACACTGTTCTAGGGGTCTGGAAGGCTGTTTAGTTTAGTTTAGTTTAGAGATACAGCATGGAAACAAGCCCTTTGGCCCACCCAGTCCGCACTGACCAGCGATCCCCGCAGATTAACACTATCCTACACACACGGGACAATTTACATTTATAGCAAGCCAATTGACCTGTACGTCTTTAGAGTGTGGGAAACTAAAAATCTTAAAGAAAACCCACGCAGGTTACGGAGAATGTACAAACTTCGTACATACAGCACCCATAGTCGGGATCGAACCTGGGTCTCTGCCGCTGCAAGCACCGTAAGGCTGCAACTCTACCACTGCGCCACCGTGCTGCCCTGTTATGGCTATTAAGTAAGTGATGCAATATCACAGGCCTACCATCCTAACATTGACTTGAAAAACCTTTGAGGGATAATATAATTATCATTTGGAAAACCATTTTACATTCCCTCCACCTCATGCATAAAGTGGCTGTGGTGTAAACCATCTACAAAAAAATGACCATAATGATTTACTGATGGGTAGCACAACAGCATAGCTAATAGAACCACAGCCTTACAGCACCAGAGAACAGGATTAAATCCTGACTTTGGGTGTACTTGCTATGGAGTTTACACATTCTCCCTGTGAAGGTCGGGATTTCCATAAATTTTCACCCACATTCCAAAAAAGAGCAGATTATTAGGTCAATTGGCCTGTGTAAAATTATCCCTAGTGTGCAAAGAGTGGATGTGAAAGTGGGATATGAAGAAGTCCTGTGAGCAACATGGTCGGCAACAGTTGGTGTGTAATCAATGGGCCCAAAGGGCTTGTTTCCATGCTTTATCTCTAGTTTAGCGGTAATTTAGTTTAGTTGAGATGCCTCTTGTGTGTTGGCGAGTGGTAGAATCTGGATGGAGACATTATATGTGCAACAAGAATGTAGCTGAAAGAAAATATTAAAACAATAGTTATCAATGCGAATTGTCACTTCTTGTCACACGTCTGAAATGCATTATAGCCACATTTAGCATGACAATGCTGCTGGCAACTCTAGAACCATAGCAATGTGCTCCAGAATGGAGCAAGACACTTTGGTTGTGACAGTGAAGCCTACATCTTCTGAATGAATTTTTTTTTAAAGAACCATTTCTGAAATCTGCAGATAGATTAAAAATTGGCATGTAATTAGAGGAATCAAACCTCATAATGTGAGTTACTTACATGCAAAACCTTTACACTCGTTTCAAAAGCATATGCTCAATGATCGTGAGGATCACTTGAGGATGGAATGCTTTGCCGTTGTTGTGGAGTCCAGGGCTGAGCGGTGCTTCTTAAGCTACCTGGCTGCATAGAATGAAAACATTATTGCTGGCTCTCCCATGGCTGCCCACCCCCACCTCTGTAAAATCAATCACTGAAGCATCTCGCTCCTTGGATACATTATACTCTGCCTAAACAATGTTAGATACCCATCAGGTGATTGGCATAAACCTTGGTTAAATAATTCACGAAGGCTGTGAACTTCAGGGCCGCAGGCAGAACTGCTTGAGTCACGTAAGTCCACTAAATCATCTGCAATCATTTTGTGTAGTTCAGTAATTGTTTCCCCAGAGAGTCACTACTTCCTTAGATGCTGGCTCTCCCATTTGTCACATGTAAAATGTTTTGGCTCTGCAACTCTTCTCATCAGATATGGTCTAGTTTTGAGGAACTGCATTTTCTGCAGTATTAGAATTTCAGCCTGATTTCCACAGGGCACGGTTGCTCCCCTTCCCTAGAGTGAGTTAGTAAGCCCCATTTTCTCTGCCTCTTATTATTTGCATTATCTTGAGTGGGTCTTACAGTAGAATGGGGCACAGAGTGCTGGCACCCAAGACTTTGCTGCGTAGCAGCTAATGACCTCTAATAATGTCTGATTATAGGATAGAGCATCAGTTGTCCTTCCAGCCATAAATATACTCCTTTTATACAATCCAAGATATGGACAAATACCAATGTAACAAAGATCCAAATAAGAAAGCCATACCATATGAGGGTATACCATCCAATGCATGGAAACCAATCAAGTCACCTTATTCACTCTTCCCCTCCCAGCTGCCTCTTCATCCCCTGCCCCTAGCAACTAGCACAGCTGGACTTTTTGTTACACTCTGTCAGTATTACATTGAAGAATCCAATCATATTGCAGCATAAATCTAAACCCTATTGTACTCGGGATGGTTGCATGGTTGCTGTTTTCACATGAAATGCTGTCTGAACTGCATTTGTGGATTTCCTTCATATAGGCTGTTTAAATTCAGATGATCCACTTTATTTACTTCATTTACACCTGATTTTATTTAGTTTTACTGCAGGAAGTTTGGAGTCCATTTGTAACACGACAAACCTTGCTCCATTATCTGATATTAGGCACAAGTACTTATGCGCTCAGAACATGATCATTGTAAAATTGACCCATTTGCATTTGCTAGAGCTCTCAAATGTGTAATCACAGCTTGCACTGCATGTCTGTGTCAATTATTTTAATGACAAACATAGGGGGCGCTGTCCTGTGCACGGCTGCCCAGCCAGCAGCTGTCTGTCTTTTCATCTTTTTGTTTTTATTTTAGTTAGTTAAAGTGTTTTGTTTGGAGGTCTAGACTTTTTTATGTGGGGGGAGGGGGAAATTACCTTTCAGGGTCCCTACCTGGTCGGAGAGGCAGCTTTTCTCCGGGCTGCAGCTTCGACCCGTCCTCGCGGCCTACCAGCGGGCCTGGAGCGGCGTTTCCTGTCAGGGGACTGCCCAGAACCTCGGCTTCGGCGGCGGCACAGCGCTGGAGCGCTATCGCGGAGCAGGCGATGCCTTGCCCGGGTCGCCGCGCTGGAGCTCCGGTGAGCTGAAGATCGCTGAGGAAAACATCGCGGAGCTGCGGGACTGTGGAGCGACCGGCTGCGGGCGGCGGCAGCTGAACTTTACACCGGGAGCCTGGGATCTCTAGATGAGATCGCCAGTTGTGGAGCACCAACCGGCGCGGCCTTGTTGGCTTCGGAAGCCGCGGCCTCCAGTACGGAAGCGGCCGTTCCAGGGTTCCCAGGCCGCTGAGGGGACTCTCCCGACAGCCGGAGCAACGTCACCCGGCGAGAACGGCCTGGAACATCGGGCCTCCATAGAGGCAACTGTGGAGGCCTCAATAGGCCCGATTATGGGTGAACTGGGGTTGAGGACTGGACTTTGTGCCTTCCCTCATAATGGGAACCATTGTGGGGGGATGTTCTTTATGTTTAAAACTCTTATTAATGTTATGTCTGTATTCCTTCTTTATGTGCTGCAAAATGGCAAGAAGCATTTCACTTCACTACACCTAGGTGTATGTGAATGTGACCAATAAAATACCTTTGCCTTTGAAACATTAACCACATGGCCTCTGCAGTCCGTCTGCGTTTTTATTATTTTATGTCTTATGTTTTTATGTAGTTTTTGTTATTTTTGTTGGGGTATGTGTGTGGGGGGGTGGGGGTAACTTTTAAATCTCTCCCTGCACGGGAGACCCGACCTTTTCTTTGTCGGGTCTCCGTTGTCGTTGGTGCTGCAACGAGGAGCGGCCTCCAACAGGAAGACCGGGGGCTGTGGTGCTGACTACTCACCTCACCGTCGCGGAGCTGGCCGAGTCCAGAGTGGGTGGAGCTGTGGTGGACGCTGCTGCGACCCGACCTCCGGAGATTCGGTGGCTGCAACTGCGGGTCTGGCGATCGGCGGCACCGGGAGCCCGCGGGTCCCTGGAGGGAGACCGCTTTTCGGGGGTCCCTGGAGGGAGACCGCTTTTCGGGGCTTCCGCAGCGGCGACTTCTCCCGCCCGAGTTGCGGGGTTGAAGCGCTCCTGGAGCGGGGCCTTACACCATCGACATGCGCGGCTTGGAATGGCTGCGGGCTGCGAGCGCACGCCGGGGGCTTTAACATCAAGAACCCGGTGTGCGACCTTGCATCACCCGGCGTGGCTTTAATGGCCATGGGACAATCGCCATCGCCCGCCGGGGGCTTTGACTTTGACTCTGACATCGGGGGGGAGAGTGCAGTGGAGAGAGAAGTTTTCTTGGCCTTCCATCACAGCAATGTGATGGATGTTTATGTAAATTATGTTGTGTCTTGGGTCTATTTGTTTGTAATGTATGGCTGCAGAAACGGCATTTCGTTTGGACCTCAAGGGGTCCAAATGACAATAAATTGAATTGTATTGTATTGTTGTACGTGGTTTGGGATGAGGCGTGGGTGACATTGTTAGAACGTCACAGTGGAACACAAGGGCCGATATCCTGATATATTTCAGAAGATCTGTCATCTGTCTTTGGCATTTCATTTAAAGGGTTTCATGTCTCCTTCACATTTCATTGGGATGTTGCACCTTGAGGAGAATCCTGGCATTAAATTGTGTAAGAAGGAAGGAACTGCAGCTGCTGGTTTAAACTGAAGATAGACACAAAATGCTAGAGTAACTCAATGAGACAGGCAGCATCTCTGGAGAGAAAGAATGGGTCTGAAGAAGTGTCTTGACCCGAAACGTCACCATCTCTCCAGAGATGCTTCCTGTCCTGCAGAGTTACTCCAGCGTTTCATGTCTATCTCCTTAAAATGATTGGTCAGTGCTTGAAATTTGATTGGACGATTGTCGTATATGACAGACAACCCAATAATGATCATATTTTAACCGATATTGATGCCCTGTAGGACGGCACCCTATGTTTTTAAAAGTCTATTATTTTCATGCCATCCTGTAAACTTACAGCATGCAATTTATAAGAAACAATCCACAAACCACCTTTGCGTTTGCCTTGTCTTCACCTTGTCCATCTCTGACTCTTCCCTTCCCTTTAGTGATCTCTCCCCTCAGCAGATAGGCACAACACAAACATTTATTACAAGCCTAAAGACCCCCGCAGCAACCTTGATTATCTTCCGCAATTTCTCCTATAAGGACTCCATTCCATTCTCCCATTTTCTCCATCTGGTTTTTGCTACAATGATGAGACTGTCTAGGTTTCTTCCTGATTAGTGACCTCCCCTCTACTATAGTAGACAGAGCTGTTGTAGTGGGGAAAGGAATAGGTGAGAGGCCAGGAGTTGTACATCCTGCAGGTGCATGAAAAATACATAGTTATTGATGTTGATGGGAGAATGACACTGGGAGATTCAGAAGGAATGGGCTCTTTGAAATGCTGTGAGAGAAGGGGAGGAGAGGTGTTTTTGGCAGTAGAATCTTTTTGGAGCTGGTGACATTTATGAAGGATGACCTATTGAATGTGGAGGCTGGTGGGTGGAAGATGAGGTTCAGGGGAACTATTTTTGCTCTATCCACGAGTAGAGGGTGTGAGAGACGAGGTGCCAAAAATAGATGCAATCATATCTTTCCGTGAGGCAACAATTCACTTCCCCTTCAGTAAATCTAGTACCAGGCATCCATGTAATGTGATGACTAGAGCCAGGATGTTTAGGCGCTAAAAATCTCTGAAATAGACAGGCAAAAAGGCACAATAAAATTATAAAAAAGGTACAAAAAAGGCATTTATTGATTAAAAAAAGGCATAACTGCATTTATTTCCACAACCAAAAATGGTTAAAAATGATAATTATAAAGGTATACTACATTAAATGACCAAAGTTGTCTGGTTTCACATAACTGCTAGTATTTTATCAAATTATCTGGTGTTAAACTATGCCGTCTGTCAGAGAGAATATGCTTCAGTTGTGAAAAACCTCTTTCTACCCCAGCTGAGGTCACTGGTGCATACCTGAAACAAGCTACAACTACTTCATGTCAATATCTTGTGCATTACAACTATCTTTGAGAACTTTAGCTATGTTTTGTATTTCTTCAAGATCTTTGTTAGCTAAAATCACCCTCTCACATTTTCCTTGTATGTCTTCACCTACATCGCCAGGAACTTTAAGTACAAAGTACAGCAAGTGAAGAGGTTAACAACTGAGCAATAGTTCAGCTCTTTGACTTCTCCAATACTTCCGATGTCAAGAAATGCTCCTTTGATGGTTGACCTGCCTCCAGTGTGCCAATGACCACATTGGCAACAAATCTCCCCACAGCATCAGTTATCTCGTCTATTGAGATCCATATTTTGTTGCATGCAACTTCATCTCTAATTTACTGCACAACAATGTTGAAGTTGCTGTCAACATAATTTTTCTGTAATGATGACTCACTTGATATATGTTCCTCTGTGTATTTCCCTAAAAAAACACTGAGAGATTTGTTTTCCAATTTCCACAGTGGAATTCCAGCATCAACGAACAGAAACTTAACCCTGGTAACCCCAACCAACACTTCACACCTACTCATAGCTTGACTCCAGTTTGAAAAGACTGGACCCTTCCCCACCTACTCCTCCCCGATCACCACTTCCACCTACTTAAAGCATGACTCCAGTTTGCAAAGGCTGGACCCTTTCCCACGCACCCCTCTCCAATCACCACTTAACACCCCACTTACTCCTCCCCGATCACCACTTAACACCCCACTTACAGCCGGGTTTCACCCCAGTGGTGTAAATTTTCTTGTAAGTTACGTTAAAACGTCAGAAAATGCTGATTTAAGCACTCAGTCGTGAAAAAGGCATTATCTTCCTGAAATCATCAAAAAAGGCATGAAAAGGCACATGGCATTTATGGCAAAATCCTGGCTCTAGTGATGACAAACTGGCCTCCTCTCCACTTGGAGAAACCAAACAGATTGGGCAATGAATTGTGGAGTACCTGTGTTCAGTCTATAGGGGCAGCCCTCGGTTTATTGTTGCCTTCCGCTTTAATTCCATGTCCCACTCCCATTTTGACCTATCTGCCTCTTGCATTACTATAACAAAGATTTTTCTATCTGATGTTGTCTGACCTACTGAGGATTCACTGATTTGACTTCTAATTCCATAGACCCTTGTTATCAACATTTGTAACAGTAAACAGTAACAGTGGCAGAGTTGCTGCCTTACAGCGCCAGAGACCCGTGTTCGATCCTGACTACAGGTGTTATCTCTACGGAGTTTGTATCTTCACCCTGGGGACCTGAGTGGGTTTTCTCCAGGTGGTCCGGTTTCCTCCCATACTCCAAAGACCTGCAGGTTTGTGGTTGATTGGCTTTGGTAATTGTAAATTGCCCTTCGAGTGTAGGATAGTCTAAGTGTACAGGGATCGCTGGTCAGCGCTGTCTAGGTGGGCCGAAGAGCCTGTTTCCGTGCTGTATCTCTAAACTAAAAAGTAAACTAAACTAATCACATCAATGTTCTTAGTATGTGATTTATTATGTCTTTTGCCGCAGTGTAAGGTGAAACTAAATACTCTTAAAATTGTTGTTCTCCTTTCAGTGCCAGTTGGGTGATATCAATCCGATTGTATGGCACAGATTATAAGAAATTGATGTAAAGATATTCTGGGCAGTCATTTATAATTAATCAGCAAGAATGTGAGATAAATATCATGCTTACAAGTGTCGCAATTTCAGAATAGAACAGTTTAATCCTCCCAAAATATCAATAATTCAAAGTACAAATTCCACAAGAACAATGTATTTCCCCAAAATTTACAAACTATACCAATATCTCTGAGAATTTTAGTCCAGATTAATTTACAATCTATCATGCTCCAGATTCAGGTTTACATTTTATCTTGCTCGAAGTCCCATCCACTTATCATACTTTGTCTTTACCTGACTTTCCAGGAACCAGATTTGAGAATACGTCAACCGTACATTGATTATTAATGTTTACAAGTGTTTTCATTGCCTAGTTTTCACAACCTCGTCTTGCCCTGTAAACCTTCTGGATTTCAGGACTCATTCAATTTTGATGTATCCCCAAATATTTATGTTCTGCCAGGAGAGGTATGGTTATCAATTGCTTTGCTTTTATTTTCGCAAAACTCTCCCTAAACATCTCTGATTTTCTATCTTTCTTTCTTTCCTTAAGACTCCCTTTCAAACCAACTTCTATGGCCTAGAATTTGATAATCTCCCTTTTATCTCCTTCTGTGGCTTGTTACCAAATTTGCATTTTTCAAAGCGCTACTTAAGTAACTTGAAGCATTTTAAAACATTGGAAGTACAATACAACTCCACATGTTGTTGATTAGGGATAGAAAACCATTGTAAGTTTAGTAGCACCAAATTCTAAGTCAGAAAGAAACACTTGGTCATACGAGCTTTTGTTTAATATATCTTTAGCAAAAATGCTGCACTGGTCAGATTGCTGGTTTTAAATTTCAGGTCTGGATGTCCCCAGTCACAATTAGATCATCGAAAGAACAGATGATTACAAACAACAACAACTTTTCTTCTTTGTCATTCCGGTATCCTCTAAAGACTTAAGTAATTGAACCTCTTTAAGGATACTTATGAAGATGCCTGCGGTTGGATGATGTGATGATACAGATATGAGTCTAAAGACAACACAATAAAAAAAGAAAAACAAAACTGTGTTTTCTCAATCTTTTCCTCCATGTGAAGGTCCGACAGAACACATTGTATACAAATACACTGCACTTGCTTTGTAATTGAGAGGTTTTTGCAAAATGGTGTAACATATTACACAGATTGTGCCCATAATTTCACTTCAGAGCCAGTACTAGTTGTGATGGGCACCCCAGTTCATGCAGCTCTCAAGAACCTAACCACATGTCAGTCACCACACATGTTCCTAATGATACTAATCAAATATACAGAGAGTTGAGCATCTGAATAACTGACTGGTGTTTCAGTTTGACAGCTTCCTGTAACTTGAACCTCTTGAAATAGAAAACGTACGATCTGATCACTGTTTCAAATCAAACTGTTCACAGTAAGTTCTTGACCGTTGAAACATTTCTTCGACAGTTTCATAAACAAAGACATTACCTCAAAACAATACAGCTCAGGTTTTTGAACAAGCATATCTACTGGACCAGCCAGAAATATCAAACAGCTGGAAGGAAAATTTAACATGGTAGCAATGGAAAAACTTACCTCTTTCATCATTACAGCAAAAGCCTCCTGCAATGATTTTTCATGTAGACGTAAAAGTGTAATTTATGACATTGTGAAAACAAAAGCAATTGATATTTATCTGCTAAGGCAGAGAAACTGCAAATTGGATGGTTAACTCAGATAACTGTAACATTGGTCTGTTAAGGGAAGCAATATTATTTCTCTAGGTGTATCAGATTGGTCTTAATTTACAAGTAGACTTACCGGTAATGTCTACACATGTTGCAATCACATACAGTTAAGAATAGTGCAAAAAAACATTGTCACTTCTTTAATCAAAAATGAACAAGTTTACTTTTAAATGCAAATAGCTGCAGTACATCATTACTTGCAGTCAACTTGTTGTTAATAACGGGCTTTCAGATAAAATGATGGTATTATCCTCTCATAATCATTTTTAAAATATCGGCTACATTAATACAATTAATAAAGTGTGGAAAAACATCAACTCAACAAGTATTATGCGGAGCAAGTAGTCTAAAGACCATGACTCCTTGTGGGTGACACCATGTTCTACGGAGAATGAGGAACTGTAGATGCTAGCTTAAAAAAAAGAGACGGTATGTGGTGATGGTGGGGAGAAAACTGGAAGAGATGAGGGCACAACACTGTCTGGTGAGTGATAGGTTAATATGAGTGGGGGGTAGGCAGATAGGCAAAGCCTTGATATGAAGAGACAAAGCATGTGAGGTAAGTATAGAATTGAAAATTGTGAAGCCAGAGGAAAGAACTAATACCCCCTTCCCAGTGCCCCACCTGGATGCGCACCCATTTCTCCCCTTCCCCTCCTCTTCCACCCTTATTCCTTCCCCTGTCTCCCCACCCCTCAGCCCTCCCCCACAATCATTCTGAAGAAGGAACCCAACTTGAAACATCAACTATTCATGTTCTCCAGAGAAGCTGTCTGACCCGCTGAGTTACTCCAGCACTTTGTGTTTTTTGTCCATGTTCTATGGGCCTGACTCATTAAATTACATGCTGAGAGATAAATGCAAGCAGCACTTTAATGTCTCCAGGCACTGCTCTAAAGGACTGAAGAGCTTGCCACATCTTTCTAGTGAATCATATTATTTGAACTATGCAGAAGTTGAAGATGGGATGCAGTAGCACGTTGTGATAAATGTGTTGTTAATCTAATTTTGTATCATGGATAGAGAAATATTCTGCACCAAGGTGATCAGAAACGGTATAAAAGTAATGTACAGTAAGAACGTTATAATAGGTACCCTCATCGAGGGAGCAAGGTTTAAAGCCAGCTGAGTCTGACAGAATAAACGTCGCAACTGCATGTCTGTTGTGAGATCTCTGTATGGATTATGCATAGAGTCATACAGCAAGAAACAGGCTCATCAGCCCAACTTGTCCATGCCAACCACGTCGCCTCACTGAGCTAGTCACAGTTACCTACTCACGCCACCTATCTTCACATCCAAACTGTTATATGCACAGCAGTAGATAGGGCACATGTCAATTAGCATCTTTAAACAGTGTATTAATGGCACCTCATAACACCCATCACCATTGCTCTTAACAAATTCCCACCGTAATATTGCAGGGACTGGAGTGGGGGGGTTGGGGGGTGCAGCATGCTGCACCACTATTCCGTTTATATCTCAACTATAATTTAAGCATATTAATATGCTTTAAAATTATTACGTACAGTTCCACCACCGATTTTCCGGCAACTGATGGTCCGGTTCTCCTTTATTTCGGTCAAAATTACAAGAGTGAACTTGAAAACCCCACTCCTCGAAAATGTCCACCTAGGCCGGGTGAGGCAAGACTTACAAGCAATAGACAATAGACAATAGGTGCAGGAGTAGGCCATGCGACCCTTCAAGCCAGAACCGCCATTCAATGTGATCATGGCATGATCATCCCCAATCAGTACCACATTCCAGCCTTCTCCCCACATCCCCTGACTCCGCTATCTTTAAGAGCCCTATGTAGCTCTCTCTTGAAGTATCCAGAGAACTGGCCTCAACTGCCCTCTGAGTCAGAGAATTACACAGACTCACAACTCTCTGTGAGAAAAAGTGTTTCCTCGTATCTGTTCAAAATGGTTTACCCCTTATTCTTAAACTATGGCCCCTGGTTCTGGACTCCCCCAACATCACGAACATGTTTCCTGCCTCTAGCGTGCCCAAACCCTAAAGAAATCTTATATGTTTCAATAAGATCGCCTCTCATCCTTCTAAACTGCGGAGTATACAAGCCCAGCCTCAGCATATGACAGTCCTGCTATCCTGGGAATTAACCTTGTAAACCTACACTCCACTCCCTCAATAGCAAGAATGTCCTTCCTCAAATTAGGGAACCAAAACTGCACTCATTACTCCAGGTATGGTCTCACTAGGGCCCTGTACAACTGCAGAAGGACTTATTTTCTCCTATACTCAACTCCACCTGTTATAAAGGCCAACATGCCATTCGCTTTCTTCCCTGCCTGCTGTACCTGCATGCTTACTTCCATTGGCTGATGAACAAGGAGCTCCGGATCCCGTGTACTTCCCCTTTTCCCAACTTGACACCATTTAGATAGTAATCTGCCTTCCTGTTTTTGCTACCAAAGTGGATAACCTCACATTTATCCATATTAAACTGCATCTGCCATGCATCCGCCCACTCACCCAACCTGTCCATGCCACCTTGCATTCTCATAGCATCCTCCTCACAGTTCACACTGCCACCCAGCTTTGTGTCATCTGTAAATTTGCTAATGTTACTTTGAATCCCTTCATCTAAATCATTGATGAATATTGTAAATAGCTGCGGTCCCAGCACCGAGCCTTGCGGTACCCCACAAGTCACTGCCTGCCATTCTGAAAGGGACCCGTTAATCCCTACTCTTTGTTTCCTGTCTGCCAACCAATTTTCTATCCATGTCAGCATTCTACCCCCAATACCATGTTCCCTAATTTTGCCCACTAATCTCCTATGTGGGACCTTATCAAATGATTTCTGAAAGTCCAGGTACACTACATCAACTGGCTCTCCCTTGTCCATTTTCCTAGTTACATCCTCACAAAATTCCAGAAGATTAGTCAAGCATGATTTCCCCTTCGTAAATCCATGCTGACTCAGACCGATCCTGTTACTGCTATCCAAATGTGCCGCTATTTCAAACTTTATAATTGTGTCCAGCAACTTCCCCACCACCGATGTCAGGCTAACTGGTCTATAATTCCCTGTTTTCTCTCTCCCGACTTTCTTAAAAAGTGGGGTAACTTTAGCTACCCTCCAATCCACAGAACCTGATCCTGAATATATAGAACATTGGAAAATTATCACCAATGCATCCACGATTTCTAGAGCCACTTCCTTAAGTACCCTGGGTGGCAGACCATCAGGCCCTGGGGATTTATCAGCCTTCAGTCCCATCAGTCTATCCAACATCATTTCCTGCCTAATGTGGATTTCCTTCAGTTCCTCCGTCACCCCAGATCCTCTGGCCACTAGTATATCAGGGAAGATTGTTTGTGCCTTCCTCAGTGAAGACAGATCCAAAGTACCTGTTCAACTCATCTGCCATTTCCTGGTTCCCCATAATAAATTCACATTTTTCAGTCTTCAAGGGCCCAACTTTGGTCTTAACTATTTTTTTCCTCTTCACATACCCAAATAAACTTTTACTGGCCTCCTTTATATTTTTGGCTGGCTTACCTTCGTACCTCATCTTTTCTCCACGTATTGCCTTTTTAGTTATCTTCTATTGCTCATTAAACATTACCCAATCCCCTTGCTTCCTGCTCATATTTGCTACGTTGTACGTCTTCTCTTTTATTTTTATACTGTCCCTGACGTCCCTTGTCAGTCACGGTCGCCCCTTACTCCCCTTGGAATCTTTCTTCCTCTTTGATCAACTGATTCAGCACCTTCTGAATTATTTGCAGAAATACCCGCCACTGTTGTTCCACTGTCATCCCTGTTGGGTATCTTTCCAGTCAACTTTGGCTAGCTCCTCCCTCATTGCCCCACAGTCCCCTTTATTCAACTGTAACACTGACACCTCCGATTTACCCTTCTCCTTCTCCAATTGTAGATTAAACTTGACCATAGTTATGGTCACTACCTCCTAATGGCTCCTTAACCTCAAGTTCCCTTATCAAATCCGGTTCATTACATAACACTAAATCCAGAATTGCCTTCTCCCTAGTAGGCTCCAATACAAGCTGCTCTAAGAATCCATCACGGAGGCACTCCACAAACTCTCTTTCTTGGGGTCCAGTACCAACCTGATTTTCCCAGTCTACCTGCATGTTGAAATCTCGCATAACAACCGTAGCATCACCTTTTCTACATGCCAATTTTAACTCCTGATTCAACTTGCACCCTATATCCAGGCTATTGTTTGGGGGCCTGTAGATAAGTCCAATTAGGGTATTTTTACCCTTTCAATTCCTTAGTTCTATCCCTACTGACTCCACACTCACCCCTTGCAAGGGACTGAATTTCATTCCTCACTAACAGAGCTACTCCACCCCCTCTGCCCACCTATCTGTCTTTTCAATAGGAGATATACCCTTGAATATTCAGTTCCCAGCCCTGGCCCTCTTGCAGCCATGTCTCTGTAATTCCCACAACCTCATACTTGCCAATTTCTAACTGAGCCTCAAGC
Source organism: Amblyraja radiata (assembly GCF_010909765.2). NCBI lineage: Eukaryota > Metazoa > Chordata > Chondrichthyes > Rajiformes > Rajidae > Amblyraja > Amblyraja radiata. Next base: position 68,204,530 of record NC_045956.1, read on the forward strand.
TCGTCCACTTTATTTCTTCTACTTCGCATATTCAGGCGGGTTGAATTTGCCCCCTGCAGTAGGGACACTGGAACTCCGGCCTAGCCAGAGCCAGTAGATCCATTCCCATAGACAACTTCCGTGGCTGACTTTGTGGGCTGGCATCTCTTCCCCCCCAGGCCATGACCTCAATCCAACAAAACGGATAATATGGCAAGGCACTGGAAGCAAGGGTGCCGGAATATCATCGGTGAACTTCTACTTGCTTCTCAACCTGGTAGCTAACAATACTTATAAATCATAACATTGCATGTTGGGATTCAAAGCCAGAAGAAGGTCTGAGTGCTTTTCAAGGGATCTACACTACTTTAAGAAACCGGCAGTTGTTGCCTTACAGTGCCAGAGTTACTGCCTTACAGCACCGGAGACCCGGACTCTATCCCAAATACAGGTACTGTCTGTACGGAGTTTGTACGCTCTCCCCCTGATCACTTGGGTTTTCTCATGGGATCTTGATTTCCTCCCACACTTCAAAGACGTACAGGTTTGTAGGCTAATTGGCTTGGTATAATTGTCAATTATCCCTAGTGTGTGTAAGATAGTGTTAATGTGCAGGGATCATTAGTCAGTGCAGACTTGGTTGGTCAAAAGCCCTGTTTCCTCGCTGTATCTCTAAACTGAAAACTCAATGAAGAAATTGCTGCACACTGCACACTGTACCGTTGCCAATCCAAAAAGATTGTAAACTCCTGCCATGCTTTCTTCCACTGCTTATTCCTCTGTCTAAATTTCCACCTGCAATTTAACATACTCTGTGTTTCTCTTCACATGAATCTGGGCAGGGAGCCATACTTTCATTACCTGCACACAAGTGCCTGCACGGTATCCTGTTCATCCATCTCTGATGAGCTGTCTCAATTGTTATGCACATATCAGTACCATAGACCACCAGGTTTTTTTCAGTTAAAAGCCTTGAAGCCAAATGGAAGTTAATAAAACGTATCTTGAATAAACAATGGATCAATAGCAATAAGTGGAAATTGAACCTCTCTATTACATTTACAGCTTCTCGCAGTCCACTTACAGTAAAAGCAAAATTTAACCCATAAAAATATGCATGTTATGGCCTTGTTAAACCCAAAGCATAAGTACCTCTATTACAATGGTTAATTGATAATAGAAACAGAGACTGTACTCATATTTAGACACATAAGTGCACAGAATTAAGAAAGGTTTTACAGCACCAGTGCATTTGGTACTTAGCCAGATTTGCCTGTGAATATTTAACTAAGTGGACAATTAGGTGGGCATTCTGTGCCTGCTGTTTACAAGATAGTGTTTCTTACAAATCTGAAGATATGCAATTTAACAGTCACATTTCTGACGAAGGTAGATACTAGTGAGAGCAGGAATATAAGGATAAAGCAGATGAATACATGGCTGAGGGGGTATCGCCTTCCATCACAGTGAGGAATGTTGATTCCACTGTGATGGATGTCTATGTTAAACTCTATTGTGTATTGTGTTCTTTTTACTTGTGTGGCTGTATAGTAACTCAAATATCACTGTACCTTAATTGGTGCATGTGACAATAAATGTGAACTTGAACTGGAACTTGAACTAGAGGTTAAGGTTTTTGGATAATTGGGATATTTTCTGGGACAGTAGTGATTGGAAAAATAGGGATGGGTTGCACCTGAACTAGAGGGGCACCAATCTTCCTGGGTGGGGGATTTGCTGGAGCTACTCAGGAGGTTTTAAACTAGATTGACAGAAGTGAGGGTCCCAGAGCAGGAAGGCTGGGGTCAAATACAGAAGCCAAAGAGAGCAGATTAGCAGACAATTCAGGCAGGTGCACAGGAAAGCGAGAGGAAAAACAGTAGTTTAATCTGTATTTATTTCAATGCGAGAGATTTGATCGATAAGGCGGATTAATTCAGGTCATAGATTGGCTCTGGGGACTGGGATATTCTAGCCATAACAGAGACATGGGCTGAGAGATGTTCAATATTCTAACTGCTCAATATTCCAGCACCATATTTCAGGGTATAGATGCCACAGGCATGGTAGAGTTACAAGTAAGAGAGGAGGAGTGGGGGGGGATGAGGCCTTTTTGATCAAGGAATTCATAACCACAGTGCTCAGACTGGATATTGTTGAGGAATCAATTAGTGAGGCTACATGGGTGGATGTTAGAAACAGGAAGCGAATGATGGCAGGCAAGGTGAAGAAAAACCCTGAGATTCTACAGGTATATTAAGAGTAAAATGGTGGTCACCTTAAAGATCAGTATGGCCTTCTTTGTGTGGAACCATATGAGATGGGTGAGATATTAAATGAATATCTGCCATCCACTTTTACTGAGGAAAATATCACAGAAGCTAAGGAATTAAGACATAAGAGGAGTGATGTCTTAGATCATATACAAATTACCAAAGAGGAGATATTAGCAGTTTTAAAGCATATTAAGATGTATGATTCCCCAGGTCTTGACCATGTACATCCTTGGACCTTGAGGGAAGTTAAGGAGGAAATTATGGAGGTCCTTGTAGCTTTACTTGCTTCATATTTAGGTGAAGTTCCAGAAACGTGGTGGGTGGTTGATGTACCATAATTTACGAAAGTCAGCTTGAACAAGCTGGGGAACTACAGGCTGGTGAGCCTGACGTCAGTGGTGGAAAAGTTGTTGCAGGGGATTCTTTGGTATAAGGTCTACTGGTGCAGTACGGTGGGCGGCGCGACTCTCGTCAGCAGCGGCCTCTGCAGTCCGTCTGCGCTTTTTATTATTTTATGTCTATGTTTTTATGTAGTTTTTGTTATTTTTTGTTGGGGTATGTGTGTGGGGGGGTGGGAGGGAGGGGGTAACTTTTAAATCTCTCCCTGCACGGGAGACCCGACTTTTTCTTTGTCGGGTCTCCGTTGTCGTTGGGGCTGCAATGAGGAGCGGCCTCCAACAGGAAGACCGGGAGCTCTGGTGCCGACTACTCACCTCACCGTCGCGGAGCTGGCCGAGTCCAGAGCGGGTGGAGCGGTGGTGGAGCGCTGCTGCGGCCCGACCTCCGGAGCTTCGGAGGCTGCAACTGCGGGTCTGGCGGACGGCGGCACCGGGAGCCCGCGGGTCCCTGGAGGGAGACCGCTTTTCAGGGCTCCCGCAACGGCGACGTCTCCCGCCCGAGTTGCGGGGTTGAAGAGCTCCTGGAGCGGGGCCTTACACCATCACCCCGCGCGGCTTGGAATGGCCGCGGGACTCTGCGAGCGCACGCCGGGGGCTCTAACACCAAGACCCGGTGAGCGACCTTGCATCACCCGGCGTGGCTTTAATGGCCACGGGACAATTCGCCATCGCCAGCCGGGGGCTTTGACTTTGACTCTGACATCGGGGGGGGGAGTGCAGTGGAGAGATGTTTTTTTGGCCTTCCATCACAGCAATGTGATGGATGTTTATGTAAATTATGTTGTGTCTTGGGTCTATTTGTTTGTAATGTATGGCTGCAGAAACGTCATTTCGTTTGGACCTCAAATCGTATCGTATCGTATCGTATCGTATCGTATCGTATCGTATCGTATCGTACTGGCAATTGGATAGGCACAGACTGATTAGAGACGGTCTGTATGGGTTTGTGCATGGGAGATAACATCTCATAAATCTGATAGAGCTTTTTGAAGAGGTCACCAAGTGGATTAATAAGAGCAGGGTAGAGTATGTTGTCTATATGGACTTTAGCAAGACCATTGACAAGGTCCCACATGGTAGGCTTGTTTCGAAGGTTAGATCATATGGAATACCAAATAAGCTCTCCAATTCAATTCAAATTTGTCTTGGAGGAAGGAGTGAAAGAGTAGTTGTGCGGGGTTGTTGATCTAAATGGAGGCCTGTGACCATGGGAGTGCCACATGGGGTAAGTGCTGAGTTCACTTCAGTTTGGTACATACAATACATTAATGATTTGGATGACAATATAGTTACCAGTGCTGGTAAATTTGTAAAATGCACCAAAATTGGTAATACAATAGACAGTAAGGAAATATGTCTAATTTACAACAAGATTACAACAATTTACAACCCTCCACAACTACTCTTTTATCCTTCCTCCAACAATTTTGAATTGAATTGGATCGCTCATCTGGTATTCCATATGATCTAACCTTCGAGAAAAGCTAACCACGCGGAATTTTGTCAATGGCTTTGCTAAAGGCCATTTAGATAACATAGGAGTTTGTATGTTCTCCCTGTGACTGTGTGGGTTTTCTCCAGGTGCTCTGGTTTTCTCTCACATCCCAAAGATGTGCAGGTTTTGTATGTCAATTAACTTCCGTAAATTGTCCCTAGTGTGTAGAATAGAACATAGAATATGGGTAATCACTGGCTGGTGAGGATTTGATGGGCCAAAGGGCTTGTTTCCATACTGTATCTCTAAACTAAATTAAACTTAACTAAATGCAGGAAAAGCAGGATTCGCTCTGTATACCATAGTCATGTACCAAAGGGTTTCAAGTTTCAAAGGTTTCAAAGGTCTTTTATTGTCATATGTACCAATTAAGGTACCGTGATATTCGATTTACCATACAACCAAACAAAAAAAAGCAACAAGACACACAACTACATAAAAGTTAATATAAACTTCCACCACAGTGGATTCCCCACATTCCCCATTGCATTGGAAGGCAATAAAGTCTAATCATCTTCCCTCCTTATCTAAGGTAGCTTGGTTACCTGGAGAATGTGGGCCGAAGGGCCTGTTTCCATGCACTGACTATGACTAACTTCTGTCATGGCAGCTGTAGCAGCTCTGAGAATTTGGGCTATCTTGTGATACATTCATTTTAATTGAGTAATTTTCCATAAATTATACTATGTTTAAAATCACTATCACTGTTAAAAAGGTTCTGGAATTTATGGTGAAAAAGCATGTTAAATATATAGATACTTTGAACAGACAATCCTGCCAAAATCCATTAACTACAAAATAAGTCTTCTTAGACATAAATATGATAACCTTAAATCCATTAACTGGGAGTTCATAATAATTTAAGGATTGAAGTGATACCTTGGAGATAATTCATGAGGATTTATTTGGACTGAATACATTCTGTCTGTTTTATAGTGTACATTGTGTACCATTCTGTACCAGTCAGCTTTAAGTTATGCATTACATTTTTCCTCATAAATATCCACCCTTAACCGTTGATTTTTAAGAAGAAACAGATGTGTTCTTTTTCTTTTAGTTCTTGACCAGATTTTGTCTGGATTTTAAATGGAAGCCCATTGTTTGACATTAAGTTTAGATGTTATATATAAATCTGTGGCTTTGTTTATTCATTTTTTGGGGGATATCAGCATTGCTACAAAGGCCAACTTTTATTGCTCATCTCTAATTGCCCTTGAGAAGATGGTGGTAAACCAAGTTCTTGAACTGTTGCTTTGATTAGATGAAGGTGCTGCAAGTATGTTGTTATATTGGGTGTTACAAGATTTAGCCCCAACAATGATGAAGGAATAATGATATTTTTCTATTGTGCGAGTTGGAGGGAAATATTCACCAGGTGGTTTTCTCATGTGCATGCAAACTCTATCCAAGGAAATAGAAGTTAAGGTTTTGAGAGGGTTTAGCAAATAACCACAATATCTATTCAGTGATCGAGCACGTATTTGGTTCAAATAGCACGTTCAATGCTAATCAAGTAGCAGGTTACTGAACATACAGTCGCACTTGAAAGGCCAATCAACACCACTTACCACCACCTTCTCTCAGTTGAGGGAAGAGAGAAGTTTGGTTCAAATTGTGTCTATCCTGCTTTGTATGGAGTGGGCATTCCTGGGCAAATTTGCATGTTATTAGGTAAATGTGAATAACTTGGTGAGAAGTTTGGTCAGTTTCAGAGTGCACCACTGTTGAGATGTTATCCACTACCTTCAGTAGCTTTGACTATTGCTTGTCATCACATGGGGTGAATTGGCTGAAGAATAGCTTTTATGATTGTAGAAATCTCAGTAGGAGTCAAGAATGATCATCCATCCACACTGTTAGAAGACAGTTGAAAGCAGTTTAGACTTGCCTTTGGTATTCACATGCCACTGACAAGCTAGGGATTCGTTTTGACCCTTCGCTTCCTCTTAGCTATTAAATTGGCTCTATATACCAGGACTGCAGCGTTTTGAGTGGATATGTTGGCTGCAAGATTGCTTAGCTGTTACTTTGCTGTTTTCTCTGCTTAATATAATAGTGGTGTGCTATCAGGTTGCCATCTCATTTCTAGATGCATTTGCATTTGATGTATGCCCTTCAATGCTTTTCATTGAGCCAATGTTGATCCCGAGGTAATTTAATGGAAGAGTGAGCAACATGTTAGGCCTTGCTGTTACAAACTGTAGTAAAGTACAATTCTGCTGCTGCCCACAACTCCTCATGGACACCTAGTTTAGAGCTTTTGTTGCTAATGTCCAGCAAGACAGCTCTGCTCAAATACTAATGTTTGCTATTAAAATGTTGTGGACTTTCACTGAGAACTCAAAGAACCACTTTTTAAATTATTTGCATGTTTCTTCAAGACATAACCACTGACATAGTTGAGAGTCGGTGAAGGGTGCAATGTGTGTCCCTGGAGCCTTTTCACAGTGCAATGTTTTTCTGTGCAAAACCATCAGAGCTGAACGCTAAATCCAACTTGGTCACTTAAGTGTGAACTGTGTGATTTACAAAACTTTTTCCAGGTTATCCATGTATGTGACACACATCACAGGTGAACTGGAAAAATTCAATGATTTCAAATAATGTGCAATGCATGTCGTGATGTTAATTCCATTGAATTCTGATGTGTTTCCTAGGCCATGAACAGAGCATACCTTCACAAGTAGGTGAGTCCTACTTCTGCCTAACCTAAGAGGCAAATAATTTCACTTGGTTCACAGTCATGGAGTTTGAGAATTCACTCTTTTCTCTTGTATGGCCTGCTTTAAAAAGCGTAACATGCTTGTTCCATACCAATTAATCTCATGGCCAATGGCATTCAGACTTCAGGTCTCTTACACCCACCCACCACAAGCCCCCAGCATGATCAATTCTCTAACGCAACCCTCACTATGGGATTGCAACTCTGAAACCACTGACTGATTCCATGGACTAACTTTTCCCAATCCCAGTGATCCAATGCAACTCTCAATGCTCAAACTTCCCCCACCTCACCATGGCTGATGCTCTCTAAACCCCTCCCTCGTCTTTCTCATCTGTGCACCACCCCACCTATGAACAGCAAACTATCTGTTCAGAAATTTGCAGAGGGAAGACCGTTTTTTTATGTTCACTCATTGTGGTGGAATAAGAACCCAGGAGGTCAAACTACAGAAGTTTCTAAAACTTCTGACAGCAGGCATAACATCGTTTGCTCGTTCAGTCGATGGTATTGAGATGACGGACACTCAGCAGGACACACTGGCATTGGTATGAAATCAATTGTCTGCGAAAGAGCGCAATAAAACCTGCCCTAAATCCCAAATTTGCAGGGTTGTGCAAAACAGCTGCAACACAACCACAGATACTGCTGTTTGGGGGAAACTTGTCCAAACAAGTAAAAGAGCCCGATGAAGAGTCTAAAGCCGTCGGGCTCATGAGGGCATCATCAGGAACGGGCAAGACCATACACCCCAGACGGCAGCACCCCTATGCATCCACCAGCAGGCATCGACACCAGGACGCTGGTGAAAGCATGAGGGCCGCGCAGCAACCACAAAGATCTTTTTTAGGCCAAGGCCCAGAGCGACCCTCATGGAAAATGTGCCAACCCCACACTCCGGCGCCTCGACCACTGAAGAGGCAGAAGCCGAAGAAGTGAACGTACCACCGGTAACCATGGAGGTAGGTGGGTCTGGTTCCTTCCAGAACATAAAAGGTGTAGGACCTGTACTACCAGGGGGAAGGTTACACTTGTTTTGGGAAGCATGGAGGTCTATTACCACTGATAAATATATACTACAAAGTATTCAGGGGTACGAAATTGAGATCATCCAAAAAGATATGCCACCAGTTCAACATGTGCCTAACCGAAAGTTTGTACTCTCACAACAGGAGAAATTGGAAGGACATGCAGAACTGGAGAGGTTATATGCCAAAGTTGTAATAGGTCGGCACATGACTCTCTAGAATTTGTATCCAATATATTTACGAAAACCAAAAAAAATGGTGGATGTCGCATCATCATTGACTTAACAAAACTGAATACTTTTGTAAAGTATACTCATTTCAAAATGGAAACATTTGTTACTGCTAGACAATTAATTTCAGAGGGATACTTCATGGCATGCATTGATCTAAAAGATGCATACTATTCAGTACCCATACATAGGGATCATCGTCTATACATAAAATTTAACTGGATGGGGCAAAAATGGCAGTATAAAGCGTTGCCTAAAAAGTTAACATCAGTCCCAAGACTGTTCACCAAGATATTAAAACCGACCTTGGCAATACTTAGGAAACAAAAACATATTGTCATGGCATATCTTGATGATATATTAATTGTGGGGAAAACCCTGGAACTAGCTAAATCAGCAGTTTTAGCTACCAAACATTTGTTTGAAACACTGGGGTTCATCATCCATCCAGATATATCTAAGTTGACGCCATCCACAGCTATGGACTATCTGGGATTCACAATTAACACTATCCACATGTCTGTAACCATTGCCAAAGAGTAAAGCAGCAGACTGCAACAAATTGGTTGTTACAAATAAACCATCTATTCGTCAGGTGGCAAGAGTAATTGGGAAACTAGTAGCAGCATTTCCAGCTACTCAGTTTGGACCTTTGCATTATCAAAATTTACAAAGGGCAAAGGTGCAAGCGCTAAAACACCATGCAGGTCATTTTGATTGACCTATGCAGTTACCAGCCAAAGCAATTTCGGAGTTACAATGGTGGAAGGAAAATATTTGGCATAGTTCCAGCCCCATCATTATTAGTAACCCATCATTCACATTACAAACGGATGCCAGCGCTCATGGCTGGGGAGCTACTAACACTATATCCAGTACTGGTGGTAGATGGAACATACAGGAATCATCATTACTAAAAACAATGGGTATAAACTATTTAGAGGTGTTGGGTGCGTTTCATGGGCTAAAAGCCTACTGTTCAACAATGCACCATCTGCATGTCCGCCTACAAATTTATAATTCCACAGTGGTGGCATATATTAATCATATGGGTGGAATAAAATCGATATCATGCGACAATCTGGCCAATACAATCTGGCAATGGTGTGTCAATAGACATATTTGGCTATCAGCAACTTACCTACCAGGTAAGCTTTATACAGTGGCAGACACCAGGTCACGAAAATGTAATTACAGCACCGAATGGATGTTGGACCACAAAGTATTTGTTGATATTACTATGCGATATGGTACACCAGATATCGATCTATTTGCATCTAGACTCAATCACCAGTTACCAACATATGTCGCTTGGGAACCAGACCCTGGGGCAGCAGCGATGGACGCTTTCTCGCTGAATTGGGGAAAATTGTTTTTCCTATGCTTTTCCCCCTTCTGCCTCATCAGTTGGGACCTACGCAAAATACAAATGGACTCAGCATCAGGTATTTTGGTAGTACCCGATTGGCCTACACAGCCATGGTTCCCTGTTTTCCTTGACATGGTCTCTGAACCATATATGTCCATCACTAAACGACCAGATCTCTTGGTCCATCCTGTAATGGGCGAGAGTCATCCGTGCCATGACAGGATCAATCTGTTGGTTTGCAGAATCTAAAAAGACCATTGCTTGATCTAGGACTGACGGACAGGACCATGAACATGATCACGGCGGCCTATCGAGAGTCAACAAAAAAGCAGTACCTCTCCAGCATAAGAAAATGGGAGTCGTATTGCTCAAGGACTGGTGTAGCATGTAATACAGCTACAGTCACCAATGTCCTGGAATACCTGTCCAGCTTTCATTTTGATGAAGGACTGAGCTACAGCGCTATCAATTGCTGGTTAAACAAAATAGACCAGGAACATCAGGACTGAATTTGGAATTCCGGGCATACCCATCTGACACCCGACTGTGTGTAATGACACACCTTCTACTATACCTTAAGACTACTAAAACCTTAAGAGGTAGTGAATTGGCGCTATGGGTCAGCTATAAACAGCCTCATGGCCGGGTATCAGCACAGACCATCTCTAGATGGCTCAGACAGGTTTTGGGAGCTGCTGGGGTGGATACTGACATTTTAAAATCTCATTCCACCAGGGCAGCAGCAACATCGGCAGCTATAGACATGGAAGTGCCTATGGACCATATCCTGGTAACAGCAGGATGGTCTAGAGAGAAGACCTTCCAACTCTTTTATAATAAGCCAATCGCCAAACCTGCGGTGTTTGCAGAAACAATTTTGAATTCTGTAATATAATTTAGCCCAAGGGAGCATTATTTTTGTTTAAAATAAATTGTTATTGTTTGAATTTTGATTCATGTCTGAATACGATAACATACTTCCTCCCTTGGATGACTATGGCAGTGAGTGAATCATGGACTCGTTCCATGGCATGAAATCACAGATCTTTAAAATCTTCATGTAGTCACTCACGTGACTCCGAAGTAAAATAGTAAGATTAAACGAGAATTTACCAGTTTGAAGTTTGATCTTTATTTTATGAGGAGTGACGTCGAGGGATTACGTGCCTTCCACGCCCATCCTCCATTACAAAGGTCAACTGGTATTCTAGTTCTTCTTATCTTACTATGTTTATTTCACTTACTGTTGCCTGTGATTTCACACCGCTGCTTTGAAGAATGTCGCGCATGCGTGCTGGCGGGGTCTGCACGTAATCCCTCGACGTAACTCCTCATAAAATAAAGATCAAACTTCAAACTGGTAAGTCCTCGTTTAATCTTACTATTATATACGTATACACATGAATAAATAAATTGATAAAGTGCAAATAACAGATAATGGGCTATTAATGTTCAGAGTTTTGTCCGAGCCAAGTTTAATAGCTTGAAGGCTGTGGGGAAGTAGCTATTCCTGAACCTGGTAGATGCAGTCTTCAGGCTCCTAGGTAGCAGGGAGATGAGTGTGTGGCCAGGATGGTGTGGGTCCTTGATGATACTGCCAGCCTTTTTGAGGCAGCGACTGCGATTGATCCCTTTGATGGAAGGGAGGTCAGAGCCGATGATGGACTGGGCAGTGTTTACTACTTTTGTAGCCTTTTCCTCTCCAGGGCGCACAAGTTGCCGAACCAAGCCACAATGCAAATGGTCAGCATGCTCTCGACTGTGCACCTGTAGAAGTTAGAGAGAGTCCTCCTTGACAGACCGACTCTCCGTAATCTTCTCAGGAAGTAGAGGCGCTGATGTGCTTTCTTAATAATTGAATCAGTGTTCTCGGACCAGGAGAGATCTTCAGAGATGTGCACGCTCAGGAATTTGAAGCTCATGACCCTTTCAACCATCGACCCGTTGATATAAACGGGACTGTGGGTCCCCATCCTACTCCTTCAAAAGTCCATGTCTGATGAAGCGTCCCAACCTGAAACATCACATTTTCCTTTTCTCCAGAGATGATGCCTTACTCCAGCATTTTGTGTCTATCTTCAGTGCAAATCAGCATCTGCAATTCCTGTTTACACTCATTACTTCTGGGTCCAGATTTTGAAAATTACTACGTAACTGCGTGGTGGCAGTATATATACAGCATGTTAGAAGTGGCTTAAATACATCCCTCTTTATCCTTGCTTCACAAGGCTCAAATCAAGGACAGATTTTATGAGACAAGTTACCAGACCCCAAGTAACATGAGTAGTCTCCTTTGACAGGAGATCAGAGGTGTTTTAGCTTGCTATATTACCTTAAAAGCAATATTACGTTAATTAACTTGTTTTTTTAACTTCCACCTTGAAAAGAGTTTTTAAACTGAATATTACAACTAATGATTTGACCATAAGCCAACAGAAAATGCTATATTAATTTAAAAGTCACAGATATCTGTATCAAGCTGTGTTTAATGCGTCGTTTGTGAATGGAAATTACTTCAACAACTCTTCTAATCAAATGCTGTTCCCTGCTGTTTGGTGTAACAGATTTTTCATCACACCACACATTGACATCAAGCGGTACCCAAACTGTGCATTTAGCTTCCTGGTGCAGTTTAAGACTGCAGAGATTTGTTCCATATGTCAGTATATGTGTACCAGACTGTCAAGAAAATTAGTTTGCCAAATCCTGGCCATCAGCCTAGAAATTCATCAAAGTTTATTAAGTATTGGTCAGTTATGTTTTCTGCCCAATGGACATCTGAAAAATTATCTGCTTTAATTTACTTCGGGATTCAAGATATAAATATATTTCAAGTATGATTTTAAAATATCTTCATAATGGACACAAAAAATTCACAGATGTCTTCAAATAATCTTTCCGGCAAATGTTGTCTTTGCGAGATTAATTTAAATAGTCTCTGAAAAATGGGTGTGTAGAATGTGACACAGTATTGATATGCTGCCATTGCCTCTGATGCAACATATCAGTTTATTGATACCTGCTAATGATTACTGCAGGCAGGCACTGTTAATTGTGCAGTTGAGTGAGTGCAGGTCTCGACAAGGGAGTAATATTGTGAGAGGCTATCACCTCTTGTGTTCAGTCTGTGCTTGGTAAAGGCAGCCTGCACTTCTCAAAGGACCGGGAGGGGGTGGGGAAATCACTATGGCAGCAGCAGATGGTAGTAGGCAATATCGAGGCATGACAGAACACAGGAGAGAGCAGTCTCCACAATTTCTCAGGTCTACACTGGTGAAGCAGATGGGAAGGAGGAGAGACGTGATCTTTCTGCAAGGAAGGAGGAAACCCCTCAGTCAAACCTCGGAAAGCAATGGGAACTGATTATCGGGGCCTGTCCATATCAGGAACTGATCACCAAGGACATGGAAGCTATATGCAAAAAGTTCAATGACATTAAATATCCATCAAATGCACGCTAGCCTCAAAGAGTGTTCAACGTACCAGATATGCCTCGTGTATTTCTTCACAGACTATCATTGGAAATTCATACCATCGTCTCAGCCACAAACACATAACCATTGCCAATCCTGAAACCCAGATATCAAAGTTTGCATATATTGGCAATTGTTCCCTTATATTGGCAATTGTTCCCTAGTCCCCAAAGCCCACTGTGCAACAATAAACAACAACAGCCCTCCCATCTCTTCGTGTCAGGAGAGAGTGGTCCATGAACAGGTGGCACAGTGGTAGAGCTGGTGCCTTACAGTGCTTGGAGCGCCGGAGACCCAGGTTCGATCCCGACTATGGGTGCTGTCTGTATGGAATTTGTACGTTCTCCCCGTAACCTGTGTGGATTTTCTCCAAGATCTTCGGTTTCCTCCCACACTCCAAACACATACAAGTATGTTGGTAAATAGGCTTGGTAAATGTCAAAATTGTCGGTAGTGTGTGTAGGGTGGTGTTAATATATGGGGATCGGTGATCGTCGCGGACCGGGTGGGTCCTGTTTCCTCGCTGTATCTCGAAACTAAACTAAATAGAAGCAGTGGCATCTAACCAGCAGGGCACCACTGCATGCAGGAGCTGGAGAGCATCATCAACGGAATGGGTGACGCAGTGGCCAGGTGCAAGCAGAACAATTGGTGGATGTTAGTACCTTCTCATGTAATGCCCCGCACAAATGCCACTTCTATTGTTTCTGATTTAAAGTTTCAGATACTATTAATCTCAGAATGCATCTTCACTACTCCTCTGGTGCCTTTCTTATATCAACTATCTAACAAAGAATCGTAACTTGGTCAAACAAAGGAAGAAGAGGAAGAAGGCAGTGAAGGTGAAGGTCACCTGGCCACATCCAGCAAGCATCTAATGCCCGGCACTGCAAGTCATTTTGTTGATAAGCACGATGTGCACATCGTTCCAATGGCTTGTACTTGTGGCAGAGTCCAAGGAAAGAAAGCCTGGCACAGTGGCTGCCTGCAAGCAACTAAAGTAAAATACTGTGGTATTGGAATTCTAAAAATGCATCAGAAAATGCTGGAAACCAACCAACTGGCATCTCTCATGAGAGAACTGGAATTATTGGATCAAGTCAATGAATTTTTGTCTGAACTCAAAGCGATAGGATGGAGGAAAGTTTTTGCCTGAAGGTCTCACCTTTCCTTTCCTTCCAAGTGAAAGTCACAAGGCCCTTTTTAATGCGTAGGAAGGAACTGCAGATGCTGGTTTAAACCGAAGATGGACACAAAATTCTGGGATAACTCAGCAGGACAGGCAGCATCTCTGGAGAGAAGGAATGGGTGACATTTTGGGTCATGATCATTCAGACCCTGAAATCTGAAGAAGGGTCTCGACACGAAACGTCACCCAGAGATTCCCGTACACAACCACTATCTTACACACTAGGGACAATTTTACACTTTTACCAAAGCCAATTAACCTACAAACCTGTACGTCTTTGGAATGAGGGTGGAAACCAGTGCACCTGGGGGAAACCCACGTGGTCACAGGGACAATGTACAGACTGCGTACAGACAGCACCTGTAGTCAGGATCCAACCCAGGTCTCTGGCGCTGTATGGCAGCAAGTCTACCGCTGCGCCACCATGCCACCCTACTTCTGAGGCATTGTGATGAAACGTTTGCTCCCTGCTCAGCCAACTGCACTTCCCCACTCACCTATTCTGCACCAAGTCCATTACCATCCTGACCTACCATCTCAGGAAAGAAGGAACAAGTAACTTCAGGTGGACAGGACTCAATGCAAACTGGATATATATATTTAATTGAACATAAAAACACGATATGTTGGAAAAGCTCAGCAGATCAGGGCATCAGCATCTGGGCAGTTTCAGAAGAGCCGTTCCCCTGTGGGGGGAGGATCGAAACCCTGCTACCGTTGTGACTCGACTGCTCATCATCACCATGAGTGCCCGCATATCAAGTTCGTTTGTTATGCCTGTTACCGAAAAGGTCATCTCCAGGCAGTGTGTTAATCCGTAGGACAGCGGAGAAAGGGCAAGAAAGCGCAAAACACAGTCGACCAAATTGCGGAGATCATTTCTATTGAAGTGCTTGGTGTGTCCATGATCACCGACAAGACGGGGATTTCGCTGTGGGTCTCAAACGTCGATCTACAGTTCCAGGTGGACACTGGTGCAGCTGTGTCGCTAGTGGGTCAGGACATCTGGGAGAGAATCAGATCGCCGAAACTGAAACCGGCCAACATCCGCCTTTTCGGATACAGATGACAGCCCATTCCCACGAAAGGCAAATGCACTGTCGCCGTTTCCTGTAATGGTATGATACAGATATTGCTGCTGATCGTCGTTGGTAAAGAAGGTACATCCCTGTGCTCCATCGACTGGATCCATGCTTGTCATGAACGCCTTGATCTACGATGGATCAACTATGGCATTGTCATCTGCCCCGGATTGCAACATGGTCAGCAAGTGTGAGAACAACCTGCAGAAGGTTGACCAGTTTCCGGCTGTTTTCGCACCTGGACCCAGACATTGCACAAAGATGAAGGCACGGCTCACACTCAAAGATCATGCCGTTCCTAAGTTTTTATTTTTTTTTTATTTTTTTTTTTTATTAGAAGCAATTGTATAGAGATAAAACATTCGGCATCTAAAATTATACAATTATTGTACAGCTTCATTTTTAACCTAAACCATGAAAATGATAAAAGAAAATAAAAAGAAACCAAGAAAGAAAAAAGAATAGGTGAAAAGATAGATCGAAAAAGAACAAAATAAAGTCCCCTAAACTACCAAGGTAGTGTGGCAGAAAGATATAGAAATAAGAAAAAATAAAAAGAAAGGTGGAGATATACCTTGCCCCTCGTCCCCCCCACCCACCTCACCCAATCCAGCATCGGATTTAAATTTAAATTTGTGTTGCTCCATGCTATTGTTAGAATTCGGTAAAGGGTGTCCATGTCTTAAGAAATTGATCTGGTTTTTCCGCCAAGACAAGCCTAATGTTTTTCAAATGTAGTGTCTCGGACATGTTTGTGATCCACATCTTCACTGTCGGGACTGTTCTCTGTTTCCAAAATTTAAGTATTAATTTTTTCAATCAAATGTGAGCCATGATCCTGCCAACGCACCACTCAGAAACATGTGCAAAATTGCTCTTCGACAGATGTTTAAAAATTACGTTTTAGGTGTTGTTGCAGGATCCAGAGCAAATCTGGCTGTGAAGAAACTGACAACTGTGAAAAAAATCTCCTGGGTTGCAGAAATATTCATTATAATAAAATGGGAAGAATTACAGTATTACAGTATATGCTAATGGGACATGGAAAGGTTTTCAAAGATGAGCTGGACATATTGAAAGACCCAAGCCAAATTTCTTGCACCTCACAATGCCCCCACCAATGTTATTCCAGTCAAGGTCAGTGTCTTCTGCAGTGAAACTAAAACAGGGCAGAAACTGGCAGTGAGTCAATAATTGAATCTGTTAAGTATTTGGAATGGGCAGCACCTTTTGTGCCAATAAATAATGGCTTTGTGTAGATTACAAATTGACCGTTCCCCTTTCCAAAATAGAAGACTTACTTGCAGCTTTGACTGGTGCAACAGTGAACAAACTTCACAAATACCAGGAAGCAGCAACATCTGCAAGAACAAAATACTTTTCCATCCTTATTTCCAATAACTCCAAAGTCTTTTTTAGTGCCATCACCTCCATCATATGTCCTGCCCCCAGCACCAGCTTAACTGGGTCCCCTGCTAAGTGCGAGGAATTTACTACATTTTTTACCAGCAAAGTAAAGACCATCAGAACAAATATTTCCCCTCCCACCTGTGACCTGGCTGTCTCATTGATCTGTTCTTCAAAATTAGACTGTTTCCAACCCGTTACTCTACCCTCCCTTGTAAAACTGGTCACCACCATGAAACCTACCACCTGCCCCCTCGACATTGTCCCCTCTGCCCTTCTAAAGGATGTAATTACAATAGCCGGTCCCAGCATCCTCGTCATCTTCAACAGTTCACTTGCCACTGGCACTGTACCTACCTGCTTCAAGCATGCGGTGGTCCAGCCCCTCCTGAAAAAACCTAACCTCGACCCCACCTTGCCAAGCAACTACAGACCCATTTCAAAACTGCCTTTCCTTTCAAAAGCCCTTGAAAAGGTAATTTTAAGTCAACATGCCTTACCTTCACCAAAATACTATCTTGGAAACTTTCCAATCAGGTTTCAGGGCCCACCACAGCACAGAGTTACAGGAGTCTGCCTTGTTGAAGGTACATAATGACCTACTGCTCACCGTTGACTCCGGCGACTATACAATCCTGCTCCTTCTCGACCTCAGCGCAGCATTTGATACTGTCGACCGCACCATCCTAATTGACCGTCTCCGATATGGGGTTGGTATTGATGGCACTGCCCTGAGCTGGTTCATCTCCTACCTCAAAGGTAGGGGTTTCTCTACTAACATAGGCAACTCTTTCACCTTTCCAGCTGTGGGGCTCCAGAAGGTTCCATCCTTGGCCCCATTCTCTTCTCCCTGTATATGCTCCCCTTAGGCCAAGTCATTCAAAGGCACGGCATTTCCTTCCATTGCTACGCAGACGATACACAACTCTCTCCCCCTGAAGCCCAAAAAATGATCAAATCTGCCTAACCTCATCCGTTGGATGGCCCAGAACTTGAATAGAAACATAGATAGAAACATAGAAAATTGGTACAGGAGGAGGCCATTCGGCCCTTCAAGCCAACACTGCCATTCATTGTGATCATGGCTGATCGTCCCCTATCAATAACCCGTGCCTGCCTTCTCCCCATATCCCTTGATTACACTAGCCCCTAGAGCTCTATCTAACTCTCTCTTAAATCCATCCAGTGATTTCTCCTCCACTGCCCTCTGTGGCAGGGAATTTCATAAATTCACAACTCTCCGGGTGAAAATGTTTTTTCTCACCTCAGTCTTAAATGACCTCCCCTTTGTTCTAAGACTGTGGCCGCTGGTTCTGGACTCGCCCACCATTGGGAACATTTTTCCTGCATCTAGCTTGTCCAGTCCTTCTATAATTTTATATGTTTCTATAAGATCCCCCTCATCCTTCTAAACTCCAGTGAATACAAGCCTAGTCTTTTCAATCTTTCCTTATATGACAGTCCCGCCATCCCAGGGATCAATCTCGTGAACCTACGCCGCACTGCCTCAATCACAAGGATGTCCTTCCTTAAATTAGGAGACCAAAACTGTACACAATACTCCAGATGTGGTCTCACCAGAGCCCTATACAACTGCAGAAGAACCTCTTTACTCCTATACAGAAATACTCTTGTTATGAAGGCCAACATTCCATTAGCTTTCTTCACTGCCTGCTGTAACTGCACGCCAACTTTCAGTGACCTGTGTACAAGGACGCCCAGGTCTCGCTGTACCTCCCCCTTACCTAACCTAACCCCATTGAGATAATAATCTGCCCCCTTGTTTTTGCCGCCAAGGTGGATTTATCTATCACATTTATCTATATTATACTGCATCTGCCACGCATCTGACCACTCAATCAACCTGTCCAGGTCACCCTGCAACCTCCAAACATCCTCTTCACAGTTCACACTGCCACCCAGCTTTGTGTCATCCGCAAACTTGCTAGTGTTGCTCCTAATTCCCTCTTCCAAATCATTAATATATATGGTAAACAGTGGCGGCCCCAACACCGAGCCTTGCGGCACTCCACTCGCCACTGCCTGCCATTCTGAAAAGGACCCGTTCACTCCTACACTTTGCTTCCGGTCAGCCAACCAATTTTCTATCCATGTCAACATCCTACCCCCAATACCTCGTGCTCTAATTTTAGTCACCAGTCTCCCGTGCGGGACCTTATCAAAGGCTTTCTGTAAGTCTAGATAAACTACATCCACTTCATCCATTTTACTTGTCACATCCTCAAAAAATTCCAGAAGATTAGTCAAGCATGATTTCCCATTCATAAATCCATGTTGACTTGGACTAATTATTTTACTGCTATCCAAATGCCCCATTATTACCTCTTTAATAATTGACTCCAGCATCTTTCCCACCACCGAAGTCAGGCTAACTGGTCTGTAATTCCCTGTTTTCTCTCTCGCTCTTTTCTTGAAAAGTGGGATAACATTAGCTATCCTCCAATCCACAGGAACTGATCCTGAATATATTGAACATGGGAAAATGATCACCAATGCGTCCACTATTTCTAGAGCCACCTCCCTGAGGACCCTGGGAAGCAGACCATCAGGCCCAGGGGATTTATCATCCTTCAGTCCCATTAGCCTACCCAATACTATTTCTCACCTAATGTAAATTTCTTTCAGTTCCTCTACCCCCTTAGATCCTCTGTTCTCCAGTACATCTGGGAGATTGTTTGTGTCTTCCTTAGTGAAGACAGATCTGAAGTACCTATTCAACTCTTGTTGCCCATAATAATTTCACCCGTGTCTGCCTTGAAGGGACCCACATTTGACTTTGCTACTCTTTTTCCCTTAACATATCTAAAGAAGCTTTTACTGTCCTTCTTTATATTCTTGGCCAGTTTCCCCTCGTACTTCATCTTTGCCCGTTTTGTTTCCTTCTGTTGTCCTACGAAAGTTTCCCAATCCTCTGGCTTCCGGCTACTCTTTGCTGTGTTATACATCTTTTCTTTTAGTTCTATTCTATCCCTAACTTCTCTTGTCAGCCACGGTTGCCTCCTACTCCCCTTAGAATCTTTCTTCCTTTTTAGAATGAAATGATCCTGCGTCTCCCGGATTATGCCCAGAAATTCCTGCCATTGCTTTTCCACCGTCATTCCTGCTAGGATCCCTTTCCAGTCTACTTTGGCCAGCTCCCCTCTCATGCCTTCATAGTCCCCTTTGTTCAACTGCATCACTGCCACTTCCGATTTAACGTTCTCCTTCTCAAATTGCAGATTGAAACTAATCATATTATGATCACTACCTCCAAGCGGTTCCTTTACCTCGAGTTCTCTTATCATATCTGGTTCATTGGACAACACTAAATCCAGAATTGCCTTTTCTCTGGTCGTCTCCATTACAAGCTGCTCTAAGAATCCATCTCGGAGGCATTCTACAAACTCTCTTTCTTGGGGTCCTGAACCAACCTGATTTTCCCAGTCTACCTGCATATTGAAATCCCCCATCACCACAGTGGCATTACCTTTGTTACATGTTTTAACTACTGCTGCAACTTACACCCTACATCCGGGCTACTATTTGGGGGTCTGTAAATAACACCAATTAGTGTCTTCTTGCCTTTACAATTCCTCAACTCAATCCACAGTGACTCTACCTCGTCAGTCCCTATGTCTTCCCTCGCAAGGGACTGAATTCCATCCCTCACCAGCAGAGCTACCCCCCCTCCTCTGCCCACCGGCCTATCCTTTCGATACGATGTATAACCCTGAATATTAAGTTCCCAGGCCCGATCCTCCTGCAGCCAGGTCTCAGTAATCCCCACAATGTCATATCTACCAACCTCTAACTGAGCCTCAAGCTCATCTACTTTACTTCTTATACTTCACGCAATCATATACAATACTTTTAATTCCTTATGCATCTCATCTTTCACATCGATCCCTATTACACTTGGCCATACTCTCCTATCCCTTTGTGAGCTTCCTTTCCCGTCAATTCTGGGGTCATTAACCATCCCTTTACTCTCTTTCCCTTTAACTCCATCCTCGACTATCCCATTTGACACCCCACCCCCCTTATTCAGTTGAAAACCACCCGTGTAGCAGTGGCAAACCTGCCTGCCAGAATGCTGGTCCCCCACCTGTTAAGATGCAATCCGTCCCTTTTGTACAGTTCCCCCTTACTCCAAAACAGATCCTAGTGATCTAAGAATCTAAATCCCTGCCCCCCTGCACCAGTTCCTCAGCCACACATTCAGGTCCCGTATCTCCCTGTTCCTGCTCTCGCCAGCACGAGGAACTGGAAGCAAACCGGAGATAACCACCCTGGAGGGTCCTGCTTTTCAGCATTTTTCCGAGCTCTCTAAAGTCAAGCTGCAGAATATTCATCCCCTTCTTTCCGACATCGTTTGCGCCGACATGCACTACCACTTCCGGCTGTTCACCTTCGCTCTGCACTCTGTCCGTGACATCCTGGATCCTGGCACCAGGAAGGCAGCACACCATCCTCGAATCCCGTCTGTTGCCGCAGAAACCCCTGTCCGTACCTCTCACAATGGAGTCTCCAACTACAATGGCATTGCCTGATGTTGGCCTCTTTGGTTTTGGCTCAACAGCCCTTTTTGCTTTGCAAGCCAGTCCGCCATTCAGTGTGATAACGTCTTCTGTCCCGACAGCTTCTAAGTGGGTGAACCTGTTCACAAGACGTACAACACCCGGGGACGTTTGCATTCCATGCTTCCCTCCCTTTCTCACCGTCACCCACTTTCTCTCTTTCAGTACCTTAGGTGTAACAATCTTACTGTAGGACTTGTCGAGGAACGACTCCGTTTCTCGGACGAACCTGAGATCATCCACTTGCTTCTCCAGTTCCCCAACACGGTCCTTCAGGAGCTGTACCTGGAAGCACTTCTCACATTTGTAGCAGCCAGAGGCACCAGTAGTGTCCTTGACCTCCCGCATACTACAAGCATCGCACTGAATCAGCTTGCTTGACATCTCCTTCTTACGTCTCTCGCTCTCCAGCATTTTGCGTAGCCTCCTCCCCTCAGCCTCCTCCCCTCAGCCTCCTCGCCGAAGACTCTCGAGCCAAAGACTCACACATTTCTCACAGGGCTCTTCCTCCAACTAAACGAGACTAAGCCTGAGGTCATCTTTCTCGGCCCCTCGGACTCAATCAAAATGATAGCAGGCAGCCTTGGAAGCCGTACCCCACTACTCAAACCTCACGTCAAAAACCTTGGCGTGATATTTGACTCAGCATTGAAATTTGACAAACAAGTCAATGCCGTGGTAAAAGCTAGCTTCTTCCAGCTTCGGACGATAGCTAAAATAAAACAATTCCTCCAGTTTGATGACCTTGAAAAGATCATCTACACATTTATCTACTCCCACCTAGATTACTGCAACTCCCTCTACACTGGCATCAGCCAATCTTCCCTGTCCCGCCTGCAACTGGTCAAAAATGCCGCAGCGAGACTCCTGATGAGCACCCGAAAAAGGGACCACATCACCCCGATTCTGGACTCTCTCCACTGGCTCCCTGTGCGGTTCCGAATAAATTTCATGATTCTCCTTTATGTCTACAAAGCCCTTAACGGACTTGCCCCCACCTACATCAAAGGTCTGCTTACCCACCACACCACCTTCAGGTCCCTCAGATCGGCCGACTTGGGGTTACTGAACATCCCGCTGTCTAGGCATAAGCTCAGGGGCGACCGCGCCTTTGCGGTTGCAGCTCCTAAACTATGGAACAGCATCCCTCTTCCCATCAGAACTGCCCCCTCCGTCGACTCCTTTAAGTCGAGACTTAAAACTCATCTTTACTCTCAAGCCTTTCTTGACGTCCTCTGAGGGAGGGCTATATGTATGTATTTATGTATGTATTTAATCTATGAACCAATGTTGTATAACGTTAGTACCTCCACCAATGTAAAGCACTTTGGCCAACGAGAGTTGTTTTTTAAATGTGCTATAGAAATAAAAGTGACTTGACTTGACTTGACTTGAGTGCACTCAGTTGAATATGAGTCATGCACCTCAACAGATAGTGTTACGGGAGCAGACAAGGATGTTTTTGACTGTCCTTGTAAGGACAAGGGCTTCTTCACATCGAACCGGCCAACTTTTGGTGTTTCGTCTGCATATCTTACTTTTTAGAAAAGCATGGAGAGGTTGCTCCAGGGCATTCCCAGGATCACTGTAAGAGTTGCATGATATCCTGGATATAGAAGCCTCAAAAGAAAAAGACACCTGCAGAGTCTGAATAAAAAATGTTGAGCAGACCAGAACAGGCAGGTTTATGTTTGGAGAAGCTGAATGTAATGTAGTAAACTGGGACACCAGGTGTACACTGGAGGACTGCACCCAGTTCAAACAAAGGTAACACCTAATATCAGTGTTCCTCTTCAAAATAATGCATCTGAGCTGAGACATATCTAGGGTTGCTGAATTGTTATAATAAATAATTGCCAAATCTGACAATGCTTTTTGCTTCAATCACAGTGAAAGGATGCAAAGTGCTGGTGGATAGAAGTTCAAGAAAAGATTTTGTCCATTTCAAGGAAATGCTACAGGATGTTTGTGAGCTGGTCCACTACTCAACAGAAAGAGAATTAATCATATCTTGTGACAGACTCCATGTCGGGCTGTTCAAACAAATGGAAGATGGCTCTGAAAACCATTGATAGCAGAAAACAAAACATACTCTCAGCTAGATACAAGCCATCATATTTGGAGTGCAACAGTTCCATGTATTCATTTAAAAATCTCACTTCACCAGCAGATTCACATCATTTGATTTTGCTGTTTCATGAACAGAAACTGTAAATCCTGGCCAAAATGGGGTTAAAATAGAACCGAAATAAAGCACAGAACCCACGCATTCACAAGGCCTGATGGTCATTTCAGTATAAGAGGACACAGGCTGCTGACTGGTGTCAGGAAGTCTAGGTCCCAGATCAGTGCCTCAGATAAGAAGGGTTAGGGTATCTTTGCAATTGTTAGTATATATGAGAATCTTCTGAGAATCATTCGGAAGGTATCGTGAACACCCTAGGGAGGAAGAAGATTCATCTGGAAGTGAGACAATAATTGAAGATACTGAGATATATTTTGATGTGACAGAAAGTGTAAAAAACAAACAGATATCCCATAGACAGTTCCCAGTCAGGGAAGTGCCTAATCCTGCTTTTGATTCAGCCAGTGCAGCGGGTGTAAATAATCTCCGCAATTTAGATGTCCATACTCCATGGAAGCCCCACAAAATAATAGCAGTGTTAAACAAAATCTCTGATATGAAGAAGTCGCCTGCCTCCTTTGTAGATTACTTAAGAACCACAATGCGTGTATATCATGCAGACTCCTGAGACCTATGGGCGGCAATACAACAGATGATTACTCCAGCAGAACACACCAGATTTTTAGCAGCCCTGGGACACCCGACACATGAAGCATTGGCAAATATAATAGCAGATGATAGTGCAAGAGAAGAGGCTGTTTTAATGTCCCTTGCAACCACCCTACAGAAGCCAATTGATTTAGCAAGAATCCTGGAGATAAAACCAAAAAAGGGAGAGGGAGCAGATGAATTCTTAGAACGATTCTCAATATTATATATGGACCAATCAGGTGACTTAAATTATCAAAACGGAATAAATTCCCCACAATATTGTGCCATCTTATTGACTTGTCTTCCCACTACATTCATGTAGCTGAATCGATTAGGACCCATAACATGGTCTGGTCTGAGAACCGTGCCAGTCAAATGGCCAGAGCTGTGAGATACCATTGGAAGGATGGTAGAAAACAGGAAGATCATCCTGTAACTGGAAGAGAAAATGAATACATGGTTAAGAATGAGGGACCAAGCTCTGGCTCAGGACCATGGAGTCCTCAAATGTTAGCAAAGAATGGAATGGGAGACATTAGAGTCCCAGAATATCCGGATCATTATTACAATCATACTCCCATTTTAGAACCAATTTTGCTGGGAACAAAGGGGTAAAAGAAATCCAATAACGTTACCCAATCATTAACGTTACCCAATTGGAGCCGAGCCTGTCTGACAAGCGAATGAGGGGGAGGAAGAAGTCAAGGAAAGAACTACCAGGACACACACCTTTTACGCAAACTAACCCATTCTCACAGTCCTGACTCACCAACCAGTCCAGAAATTGTGGACATAGTAGCATGACCCTTACCCTTGGACCCACTCAAGTAATTTACCAAAATAAAAGAATTGGATGTACTGTCATAGTGAAAACTGAAAATCACATAAGGAAAAACTGTAAGCAATTTTATAACTGCCCAGAGAAACACCTTAAGGCAAAGAACACTGTAATCTTGGGAGGTTGTAAAAATTGTAAGCAATTAGGTCATTGGAGTAAGGAGTGCCCATCCAGAAGACAGAATATGGCAGAATGGAAGAGAAACCAAGGAGCAATAAAGAAATTAAAAAGGGAGACAAAGTAGCTGGTGTTAAAAGAAGAAGAACTCAAAGGGAATTAGATTGGCACTAGGGAAGGAAGAGAAGGAATCTATGAATCACACTAAAATGTTAGCAAGTGCAGGAGGTTTAGGAATGAGAAATAGGAGCAATCGTAAACAAATTTAATAAACTGTTGTTGAGTTTGTTGTGCCTTCAGGACAGTGTTGCCTATAACATGCCATTATCTGGGAAGTGAGGTAAAAGAGCATGTGAACCTTCAAGAGTAGGAGTAAACGGGTCCTTTTCACAATGGCAGGCAGTGACTAGTGGGGTACCGCAAGGCTCAGTGCTGGGACCCCAGCTATTTACAATATATATTAATGATCTGGATGAGGGAATTGAAGGCAATATCTCCAAGTTTGCGGATGACACTAAGCTGGGGGGCAGTGTTAGCTGTGAGGAGGATGCTAGGAGACTGCAGGGTGACTTGGATAGGCTGGGTGAGTGGGCAAATGTTTGGCAGATGCAGTATAATGTGGATGAATGTGAGGTTATCCATTTTGGTGGCAAAAACAGGAAAGCAGACTATTATCTAAATGGTGGCCGACTAGGAAAAGGGGAGGTGCAGCGAGACCTGGGTGTCATGGTACACCAGTCATTGAAAGTAGGCATGCAGGTGCAGCAGGCAGTGAAGAAAGCGAATGGTATGTTAGCTTTCATAGCAAAAGGATTTGAGTATAGGAGTAGGGAGGTTTTACTGCAGTTGTACAGGGTCTTGGTGAGACCACACCTGGAGTATTGCGTACAGTTTTGGTCTCCAAATCTGAGGAAGGACATTATTGCCATAGAGGGAGTGCAGAGAAGGTTCACCAGACTGATTCCTGGGATGTCAGGACTGTCTTATGAAGAAAGACTGGATAGACTTGGTTTATACTCTCTAGAATTTAGGAGATTGAGAGGGGATCTTATAGAAACTTATAAAATTCTTAAGGGGTTGGACAGGCTAGATGCAGGAAGATTGCTCCCGATGTTGGGGAAGTCCAGGACAAGGGGTCACAGCTTAAGGATAAGGGAGAAATCCTTTAAAACCGAGATGAGAAGAACTTTCTTCACACAGAGAGTGGTGAATCTCTGGAACTCTCTGCCACAGAGGGTAGTCGAGGCCAGTTCATTGGCTATATTTAAGAGGGAGTTAGATGTGGCCCTTGTGGCTAAGGGGATCAGAGGGTATGGAGAGAAGGCAGGTACGGGATACTGAGTTGGATGATCAGCCAATGATCATATTGAATGGCGGTGCAGGCTCGAAGGGCCGAATGGCCTACTCCTGCACCTAATGTTTATGTTTCTATGTTTCTATGTTTCAAGAACGGGCAGAAGACCCAGCTCAGGTAGGATGTGTAACCATCAATTCCATCCAAGTAGCTCCCCAGAGAGAAAAAAGTAATACTGCCCTGTCCCTTTAGTGCCCAAGATCAGAAGCTTACAACAGCATTCACAATCTGGGAAAGGCCAAAAGGCAAGGAAGGTCCCTCCTCATAGTAGTATTCCTACTCTTGCAAATTTAACATCAAGAAGAAAAAGAAGATGATAAAACTACTCTACACATACCCTAGAGTCAAACCTTACAAACATAAGAACATAGCATTTGACACATGTGAAAAAGGAAGAACGAAGTCTCAGTAAACTGGAGAAGTATAGACAGCCTCTAAAGACTGTTGAGGCAAGCTCCAACTTAAACAAATTAAATATGGAAACCTAGGAATGAACACTACTCTGTGGTTCAGGGACCCCATTTGTGCCTAAATTTTGATTACCATACATAATAATTTGATCAGTTCTAAATTAGATCCCTCAAATTGTGGGACATAATTCATGACTATAGTAATGTATTGGAAGGACATAAACAATCTGGCATTTGGACATGGCTTATGGTTCAAAAGTAATTAGACATTAGATAGATTAGATATAATTTATTGCCACACAGCCAGGCTGGTGGAAATTTGGGTTGTCTGCAGCGATACAATAATAAAGAACACACAACCACAATAAAACTGTAACACAAACATCCACCACAGCATTCATCACTGTGGTGGAAGGCACAACATTTGGCTTAGTCCTCCTGCATTTCCCCCCCGTGGTCAGGACCAGAGTCCACAGTCAGTCCAGGATCGGCTCTTCCTTACCGGAGACCGCGGCTTTAAGTTGTTGTAGGCCGCAGGCCAGCGGTCAAGATTTAAAGTCCCCGCCGCAGCCAGAAGCACCATAGACTGCAGGGCCGGCGGTCGAAGCTCCCCTCCAGGGGTGATGGTAAGTCCATGCCGGACCCGCGGTAGAAGTCGGCCGCGGGCCGGCAGTGATAGCTTCTTCTTCCCCCGGGTCCCCAACGTGAGATCCCGGGCTGTAGACACCGCACCAGCTGGAGCTCTGCAGACCGCGACTTCAGGCCGTGACTTCAGGCTGCCGGCTGCCCCGGGCCAGCGAAACGGAGCGCTCCCCTCCAGCGAGGGCTCACCCGCTCCACGCCGAGAGTCCACGCTGCGCCCGCCGCTGAAGCCCCGGGCGCGTTTCCGGGAAAGGCCGCGTCGATCCTTGATGTTAGGCCACGGGGGAGGCGACCTGGAAAAACTCGCCTCTCCGTGGAGGAGGCGACCGAAGCGGTTTCCCCCTAACCCCCCCCCACACCACCCCCACATAAAACACACAAAGAAACATTAAATACAGACTTTAAAACATACTAAAAAAATAAAAAAAGTTTGAAAAACTGACGAGCTGCATGACATGGCTGCTGCCAGAGCAGCACCCCCTACTTTGTTTGATCATTGACCTGGTATCTTTTCTTGTCTCGCCCCTAGGAAAACAGTCGGAGATGGTAAGGGACTGTTTAGTGACCATCAAAGAAAGGACAGACCCTAACAGATATCAGAAATTATGGTGTGGATTTAACAGTGAAAGAAATGCCCTGGGAACGTAAGGTGGTGGTGTAAAATGATGAGGTAGACTGAAAGTTTAAATAACAAGTTCCCCTCGGAGAGGTCGATACTAACCATCCAGAAAGTTACTCAGTGGCAGGAGGAGACTAAGGATAAAGAAGGACCTCTTTTGTCTGTCAACATGCTAGAAAGAAGAATTACATTGAGTTAGAGGAAGTACCTGGGACTGATTGTCAAAGTCGAGATATTTGACCGATAGATCAAAATTTATCCAACCCTTAATAATAAAGTGGCTACTATTATCAAGGAGTAAGAAAATTGTCCCTAGATTCGGCATCCCTATTTGGGGTGATAATGATCCACAACATATTAAAACAAATTGATAAAATTATGTAAACAGCTGGGAATTCCGCAGCAATTGAATTGGAAATATCGACCACAAACTGTTGGAGTTGTAAAAGGGGTAAGATAGACCCTGAAACATAAATTAGTTAAATTAAAGGCTGAGACTGGTTGGCTGGATTGAAGCATTTTCCATGGTTATTTTAAAGAAGAGTCACTCCTGTAGGGAAATCTGGACTGAACCCAGCTAAAATTTATATGAGGAACCTTCATTAAAAGTACACTGGGAATTATCACTTTTCACCGTATGACTGCAGAGATGACTGACCACATTTTAGCTTTGATCCTAGTGTTGGAATAATTTTATTATAGAGTAGGAGCAGTGTACACAGAGAGGCCCTCTGTTGAGAGTAGAAGGGAAGAATGTATGGGTACATCTCCACCACTGTAGGAGTATCAGTGGAAGTATGGACTGCTAACTTACTTTATCCTAGGTTCTTCTAGTAACTTCATACTCTACTATGGATCAAGCACAGATGAATTAGCAACATGGATGGATGGGGTTCGCGCCCACGTAAACTCGGGAGGTGAAGACTCATCAGATGGAAATCATGAAGCTACGCCCACGAAAACTTGGGAAGTTTGATGAGATTCTGGGAAAATACATCAGCATCTTGTTATTAATGTATTTGTTAAGATGGAACATACACCATTGTGGGGCTAAAATAGAACCAAAATAAAGCACAGAATCCATGCATTCACAAGACCTGATGGTCATTTCTGAATAACAGGACACAGGCTGGTGCTAGGAAGTCTAGGTCCCAGACCAGTGCCTCAGATAAGAAAGGTTTGTGTATCTTTGCAATTGTTAGGATATATGAGAATCTTGCAGAGGAATTCAGGAAATTGTAAATGCATGAGTTTGATTGGATTACTGCAAAGGGATTGTAAATAATGTAAATACTGTTGCAAGACAGTTACCCTGCTGTTAGTTGATTGGCCAAAATGTTAAGCCTGGCAGAATTGTTTTGTGTTCCAGGGTAAATTCAGTTAACTAGCTTCCTTCCAGAAACTTCTGTAAGAAACATTGTTTAAGACTCTCTGTAATTGGACTGGAAAACTGTCAATAATGTATTGATGTGATTGATATGTATGATTGGATTGTAAAGGGAACCACCCCTCTGTAGATCAGCCCCTCAAGTTTTGTGGACCTATAAAAGGTAGCCCCCATTTTAGGTCAATGTCGACCAGAGTATTGGGTCTGGTGCATCCCATAGGCGGCCTGACCTAGTGTATGAAATTCTACTACTATTAAGCCAAGTAACAAGGAAGGGCAGTGACGTGACTTTGTTGTGGGTCCCAGCACACATTGGTGTGCTAGGAAATGAAAAAGTGGATAAATTAGCAAAAGAGGCCGTTAAAAAAGAGAACATAGAGGTAAACTTACAATTATCCAAATCTGAAGGAAAACACATTGTGTGGAAGAAAATAAATCAGGAATGGCAACAATACTGGGAACAGGAGACAAAGGGGAGACACCTCTATTCGCTACAAAATAGAGTGGGCATTACAGCAAGAAGAGGGGGGAACAGGAGAGAACAGGTAGTATTAGCAAGATTGAGGATAGGACACACTCACCTGAACAGCACATTAAAAATGTTGGGAAAACACCCTACTGGGCTGTGTGAGGAATGCCATCAGCCGGAAACAGTTCAGCATGCCCTAGTTGCATGTAGAAGATATGAAACAGAAAGAAGAGTTTTGATCAGTGAAATGAAGAAAATTGGAATGACAGATATATCAGAAAAGAACATTCTAGAGTATGGAGGGGAAGGAAAAGGAGTAAAGGTGTTGTTTAATTTCTTGAGGGCCTCTGGCCTTATAAAAAAGATATAATGTAAAGACATGAGGACTGTGGAGTGAAGCCAGAAGGTGGCAGCAATGCAACATTGTGGATGCCGGCTGCCGTAAAACTCCAAAGAAGAAGAAGAAGAAGAAGAAGGTCAATGTCGATCTTCCGGAAGGGTGCTTGGGACTCCGTGACCTTTTGGAGCATGTCTGCTTGCACGAGGCTGAAGGGCTTGGCCAGGCAGAGACAAGGATCGAACCCGTGGTGGTTAGGTATCTTATAGGGGCATTTGTGTTTGTTCTAAAAATAAAGATGAGTTGGTCCAGTGCTTGAGTCAGTGTTTTTACTGAACTAGACATGGGGGGTAAAATTAGGAGCATATTTACCAAACCAGCATCTCCACTGGTTTCACCAAAATTCAACAATGAGCTAGGACCTTGAGAGCACTGTCTTCAAAACAGAGAGATACCACAGAAATACCTTGGAAATGCAGAAGCACTTGGTCTTCGAGTTCCAGAGACAACTACTAATGAAGGAATACGGGGCAGTACTTTTGCATGGCAGTGGAGTTGCTGCTTTACCCAGATTCGATCGTGATGACGGGTGCTGTCTGTACGGAGTTTGTATGTTCTCCCTGTGACTGACGTGCTTCTTTATCCTCCCATATTCCAAAGATGTACAAGTTTATGGGTTAATTGGCTTTGGTAAAATTATAAATTGTCCTTAATGTGTAGGATGGATCATCTAGATACTAGAATACTGTGCAAATCAGCTATTGTAGAGCAAAGAGTACACCATGTAAAGGTAGCTGCAGACAAAGTACGATGGTTCCTAATTCCCAGAACTTCCCTACAATTCGCAGAACTTAGAGCTAACGTTGAGGTGATGCTGCATTTTGTGCAGAGCCAGAGTTGTTATTCCCCACTGGGCAGATAATTTATTCTGTAACAACTCCATCAGGCACTCCCAAGAATTAATGAGATGGGTGGTTTGCCCAAAATATATTTGCTTCTGCAAAATATATTTTTACACCCCATCAAGTGGCCTAAGCAGCCATTAATTATGCTGGACTATTCCAATGGAAGATTTTCATGCTGATAACGGATGCCCATATGAAGTGGATGGGTATATATCCAATCAATATTTCAGTGCCAAGTGCTACCATTGAAAAGCTAACAAAAGGATTCTCTACATGTTAGTATCAGATAATTGCAGCACTTGAAAATTTCATGAAAAAAAATGACATAAATCATCTGCCACATTTCATCCTTCGTCTTGTGGGGTAGCAAAGGGAGCTCTTCTAACTTTCAAAGAAGAAATATAAATAAGCAAGGAAGCAGTATTGAACCCAAAGTGCTAATTTCCTGTTTGGTTATCAGGTCACAGCACAGTCTACAACTGGGCAGTCTCCTGCAGAGTTACTCATGATGAGGAAATTGAGGTCAACTTTAGATTTCATCATTCACAACTGGAAGCAAAACTGCATCAGAGACAATTGATGATGAACGAATACCACAGCAAACAAGCCTTACTATTGAGTTTTGCAACCTGAAATAACGTACTTGTTCATAATTTCAGTTTCGGACTAAGTGCTTTCCTGTTGAGGTGGAGGAGATAAGAGTGTCATCATCATACCTGATCATTCTGGGACAATGTCCACCAGCAAATAGACCAAGCATGTGTCGTTGGGTTTCCACAGATCTTGAAGCATGATTGGCCTCTGTTCTTTTTAAGCAAAAATCAGATGCTCTGCAAAAGAGAAAGAGGTCTCCAGTATATTTGAAAGATGTTGTTAAATAATGTTGAATTAACTGAGAGGTGTTGGGAGTGGCAATGTGGTCCGATATGTAGTAACATATATAATTTATGTAGTGGTATATCAATAATTGAGTGTGTCTTTTAATAGTTGTTCTTCAAGTGAGTCGGGTTTTGTAGATGATATATGCATGTGACCCTTAATATAGTTACCTCATCACTACTAACCACTCCCCATATATCAAGTATAATTACAACCTCCCCACCCACATATCTCTCTCTAGTTTCCGTGACAGACCACGTACAGCTAGTGCTCTCTGTAATGCAACAGTATGAATAAAAGAAGTAAAGTCACAGTGTGTCGATAACATTTCTTTACATGGTGTCAAACCTCTTACCCTTGCGCCTCATGTTTATCGGTTGTTTGTTTAATTTTGCCCCAGTTTTCTGTTACCCCCTCTTTTTTCCTTGTTATGGCCACTTCTTGCCGCAAACCCGATGTGCTCGTTTTCGATGCGGACATTGCCCATCGATGGGATGTCTTTAGACGTGACTTCGACCACTATGTCACAATCGCTCATCCTGCCACTACTCCAGCCGTCCAAGCTTCTCAACTACTTAACCTGGCTGGTCCCGATGCCCTGGCTCTGTCAGACTTCTTCGTCTACGCTGCGGGTGAATCTGTTCGGGACCCGGTAAGTTTATTGGCTAAGTTTACCGCTATTTGCGACATTCCGACTAATTGCATTTTAGAACGTTTCAAACTGTTCGGGCGGCGTCAGCACCCTGGTGAATCTGCTGAGAACTATGTTGCTGCGCTGTGACACCTGGCCAGACGGTGCCGCCTTGAGACGCTGACCCCCGAGGAGCTGACCAGGGACCTTCTGGTTTACGGTCTCCGCGATGAAAAGCTCAGGGCTGAACTTTTGCGCAAGCCCGACCTGTCTTTTAACGAGGCTATGCATGCCTGCCGTTTAGCCGAAGCCGTCACTTCGGCTGTGTCACCGGCTGATCAGGACATTAATTTTGCCAGCGTTACCCGCACTCGGCAGAACCCTACCCCGCCACGACCACCGAGGTCCGGCACTGCTCCCGGGGGACGTACCCAGCAAAGGTGCCCCAATTGTAACTTTGCCACTCATCAGTACAATGTATGCCCTGCTTTGGGCAAAATGTGCAATTACTGCAAGAAACTAAACAATTTTTCTGCTGCCTGCCGTTCCCGTGGGAAGCCTCCTGCTGCTCCAAGGCGTATGTTAAGCAACTTGGTGCAAACTGATAGCGAGCTCGGTTCCCAGTACCATCTCAACAAATTCCCTGTATCTGAATCTGGGTCCTCTCAGGGGGAGACCAGTATTGTTTCTGTGTTGGATGCACCTGCAGTGATAACAGACCCTTCAGTTCGTGTAACTGTGAACAACTCGACCTTCACCGCTAAGTTAGATACCGGAGCTGTTGCGAATGTTATGTCAACAAACCTCTTCAAAATGATAAGGACTAATGAGCAAGTTACTTCTGATCGCTCCACTTTGCATGCATACGGGGGAGGGGTTCTTGTTCCAGTGGGAAAGGCAACTCTGCGCTGCAAGATACTGAACACCTCTCGGCCCCTCACTTTCTATCTTCTCGATTCCAACTGCATTACCCTGTTGGGCAACCAAGCATGCCAGGACCTGGGTCTGGTCTCCTTCCACCGTGACATCCACAAGGTGCAAGCCCTAATGGACCCGTTGGCTGAATATCCTGACCGCTTTGATGACGAGCTGGGCAAGCTGCCCTACAACTACAAGATTGTCGTCGACCGCAAGGTCGAGCCTGTGGTCCGTGCGCCACACCGTGTCTCCTTCGCCATTAGGGACAAAGTAGAATCGACGCTGCACAGCATGGTAAAAATGGGCATCCTAAAGGCGGTCAGCGAACCCACCAAGTGGGTCTCCACCATGGTTGTTGCCGCGAAAAAGGACAAAAGCGAAATACGCATTCGCATCTACCCCAAAGACCTAAACCTTGCCATCAAACGCCCGCACTACCCCACGAGAACAGTAGAGGACGTCGCTGCACAGGTTGGTCCGGCCACAATCTTTTCTGTCCTCAATGCCAAGAGCTCCTTCTGGCAGATACCACTTGACGAGCATTCCTCCAACCTGACAACTTTCAGCACCCCCTTCGGCAGATTTAAGTTCCTCCGAATGCCATTCGGTATCAACTCTGCCAGCGAGGTGTTCCAACGGACAATGGAGCAACTGTTTGCCGGGCTACCGTGTGCCATCATCGTTGACGACATCCTTGTCTACGGTAAGGATGTTGCTGAGCACGATTTCAACCTCCGCCAAGTCCTAGACCGGGCCCGGAAGAGCAACTTGAAACTCAACCCCAAGAAGTGCCGATTCCGCGCCCCCGAGGTCACATATGTTGGACATGTATTCACAGCCTCGGGGCTGAAACCCGACCCACAGAAAATGGCTGCCATCTCCGAGATGTCATCACCCACTGATGTGCCCAGCCTGCAACGTTTCCTGGGCATGGTAAACTACCTGGGGAAGTTCATCCCCGACCTCAGCGAGCTGAGCGCACCCCTGAGGGATTTGATAAAGAAGGACACGGCCTGGGCTTGGTTCCCTCAACACCAAAAAGCTTTTGACATCCTTAAGTCCAAGCTGATCAGTACACCCACGCTTAAATTTTTTGACCTGCACACATCCCATTATTATCACCTGCGACGCCTCTCAGTTCAGGCTCGGTGCCGCTTGTCTCCAGCTCCATAACGGCCTGCAACTGCCAGTCTCCTACGCGTCCCGTACCATGACCCCTGCCGAACAACACTACGCACAGATCGAGAAGGAGCTACTGGCCGTGGTGTTTGCCTGCTCCAAATTCAAGGACAAGGACTTCCATTGTGAGAGGTACGGACAGGGGTTTCTGCGGCAACAGACGGGATGCGAGGATGGTGTGCTGCCTTCCTGGTGCCAGGATCCAGGATGTCACGGACAGAGTGCAGAAAATCCTCAAGGGCGAAGGTGAACATCCGGAAGTGGTAGTGCATGTCGGCACAAACGATGTCGGAAAGAAGGGGATGAATATTCTGCAGCGTGACTTTAGAGAGCTCGGAAAAATGCTGAAAAGCAGGACCTCCAGGGTTGTTATCTCCGGTTTGCTTCCAGTTCCTCGTGCTGGCGAGAGCAGGAACAGGGAGATACGGGACCTGAACGTGTGGCTGAGGAACTGGTGCACGGGGCAGGGATTTAGATTCTTAGATCACTGGGATCTGTTTTGGGGTAAGGGGGAACTGTACAAAAGGGACGGATTGCATCTTAACAGGTGTGGGACCAGCATTCTGGCAGGCAGGTTTGTCACTGCTACACGGGTGGTTTTAAACTGAATAAGGGGGGTGGGGTGTCGAATGGGCTAGTGGAGGATAGAGTTAAAGGGAAAGGGTTTCTTAAATGTGTGAGCGTAGAGACAGAGGGGTGTAAAATGAGGGTAAAAGCAATAGGTAGCAAGGTGAAAAGTAAAAGTGGCAGGCCGGAAAATCCAGGGCAAAAATCAAAAAGGGCCACTTTTCAACAAAATTGTATAAGGGGTAAGAGTATTGTAAAAACAAGCCTGAAGGCTTTGTGTCTCAATGCAAGGAGCATTCGTAATAAGGTGGATGAGTTGAATGTGCAGATAGCTATTAATGACTATGATATAGTTGGGATCACGGAGACATGGCTCCAGGGTGACCAAGGCTGGGAGCTGAACATCCAGGGATATTCAATATTCATGAGGGATAGAGAGAAAGGAAAAGGAGGTGGGGTAGCGTTGCTGATTAGAGAGGAGTTTAACGCAATGGAAAGGAAGGACATTAGTTTGCAGGATGTGGAATCGGTATGGGTAGAGCTGCGAAACACTAAGGGGCAGAAAACGCTGGTGGGTGTTGTGTACAGGCCACCTAACAATAGTAGTGAAGTTGGAGATGGTATCAAACAGGAAATTAGAAATGCGTGCGACAAAGGCAAAACCGTTATAATGGGTGACTTCAATCTACATATAGATTGGGTGAATCAAATTGGCAGGGGTGCTGAGGAAGAGGATTTTTTGGAATGTATGCGGGATAGTTATCTAAATCAACATGTAGAGGAACAAACGAGAGAGCAGACTATTTTAGACTGGGTATTGAGTAATGAGGAAGGGTTAGTTAGCAGTCTTGTTGTACGTGCCCCCTTGGGCAAGAGTGACCATAATATGGTTGAGTTCTTCATTAGGATGGAGAGTGACATTGTTAATTCAGAAACAATGGTTCTGAACTTAAAGAAAGGTAACTTTGAGGGTATGAGATGTGAATTGGCCAAGATTGACTGGCAATTAATTCTAAAAGGGTTGACGGTGGATATGCAATGGAAGACATTTAAAGACTGCATGGATGAACTACAAAAATTGTTCATCCCAGTTTGGCAAAAGAATAAATCAGGGAAGGTAGTGCATATGTGGATAACAAGGGAAATCAGGGATAGTATCAAAGCGAAGGATGATGCGTACAAATTAACCAGAAAAAGCAGCATACCGGAGGACTGGGAGAAATTCAGAGACCAGCAGAGGAGGACAAAGGGCTTAATTAGGAAAGGAAAAATAGATTATGAAAGAAAACTGGCAGGGAACATAAAAACTGACTGCAAATGTTTTTATAGATATGTGAAAAGAAAGAGATTAGTTAAAACAAATGTAGGTCCCTTGCAGTCAGAAACGGGTGAGTTGATCATGGGGAACAAGGATATGGCGGACCAATTGAATAACTACTTTGGTTCCGTCTTCACTAAGGAAGACATAAATAATCTGCCGGAAATAGCAGGGGACCGCGGGTCAAAGGAGTTGGAGGAATTGAGTGAAATCCAGGTTAGCCGGGAAGTAGTGTTGGGTAAATTAAATGGATTGAAGGCCGATAAATCCTCAGGGCCAGATAGGCTGCATCCCAGAGTACTTAAGGAAGTAGCTCCAGAAATAGTGGATGCATTAGTAATAATCTTTCAAAACTCTTTAGATTCTGGAGTAGTTCCTGAGGATTGGCGGGTAGCAAACGTAACCCCACTTTTTAAGAAGGGAGGGAGAGAGAAAACGGGGAATTACAGACCAGTTAGTCTAACATCGGTAGTGGGGAAACTGCTAGAGTCAGTTATTAAAGATGGGATAGCAGCACATTTGGAAAGTGGTGAAATCATTGGACAAAGTCAGCATGGATTTACAAAAGGTAAATCATGTCTGACGAATCTTATAGAATTTTTCGAGGATGTAACTAGTAGCGTGGATAGGGGAGAACCAGTGGATGTGGTGTATCTGGACTTCCAGAAGGCTTTCGACAAGGTCCCACATAAGAGATTAGTTTAAAAACTTAAAGCACACGG
Organism: Amblyraja radiata; assembly: GCF_010909765.2. Taxonomy (NCBI): domain Eukaryota; kingdom Metazoa; phylum Chordata; class Chondrichthyes; order Rajiformes; family Rajidae; genus Amblyraja; species Amblyraja radiata. Next base: position 68,241,823 of record NC_045956.1, read on the forward strand.
CATTGGGGGTTCAGTATTGATGTGGATAGAGAACTGGCTGGCAAACAGGAAGCAAAGAGTAGGAGTAAACGGGTCCTTTTCACAATGGCAGGCAGTGACTAGTGGGGTACCGCAAGGCTCAGTGCTGGGACCCCAGCTATTTACAATATATATTAATGATCTGGATGAGGGAATTGAAGGCAATATCTCCAAGTTTGCGGATGACACTAAGCTGGAGGGCAGTGTTAGCTGTGAGGAGGATGCTAGGAGACTGCAAGGTGACTTGGATAGGCTGGGTGAGTGGGCAAATGTTTGGCAGATGCAGTATAATGTGGATAAATGTGAGGTTATCCATTTTGGTGGCAAAAACAGGAAAGCAGACTATTATCTAAATGGTGGCCGACTAGGAAAAGGGGAGATGCAGCGAGACCTGGGTGTCATGGTACACCAGTCATTGAAAGTGGGCATGCAGGTGCAGCAGGCAGTGAAGAAAGCGAATGGTATGTTAGCTTTCATAGCAAAAGGATTTGAGTATAGGAGCAGGGAGGTTCTACTGCAGTTGTACAGGGTCTTGGTGAGACCACACCTGGAGTATTGCGTACAGTTTTGGTCTCCAAATCTGAGGAAGGACATTATTCCCATAGAGGGAGTGCAGAGAAGGTTCACCAGACTGATTCCTGGGATGTCAGGACTGTCTTATGAAGAAAGACTGGATAGACTTGGTTTATACTCTCTAGAATTTAGGAGAGTGAGAGGGGATCTTATAGAAACTTACAAAATTCTTAAGGGGTTGGACAGGCTAGATGCAGGAAGATTGCTCCCGATGTTGGGGAAGTCCAGGACAAGGGGTCACAGCTTAAGGATAAGGGGGAAATCCTTTAAAACCGAGATGAGAAGAACTTTTTTCACACAGAGAGTGGTGAATCTCTGGAACTCCCTGCCACAGAGGGTAGTCGAGGCCAGTTCATTGGCTATATTTAAGAGGGAGTTAGATGCGGCCCTTGTGGCTAAGGGGATCAGAGGGTATGGAGAGAAGGCAGGTACGGGATACTGAGTTGGATGATCAGCCATGATCATATTGAATGGCGGTGCAGGCTCGAAGGGCCGAATGGCCTACTCCTGCACCTAATTTCTATGTTTCTATGTTTCTATATACTATGCAACACATTCACCATTGAAACAGATCACCAGCCGCTTGTCACCATCCTCAACAAATCGATCCATGTTGCCTCATCCCGCCTGCAGCGCATGATGCTGCAGCTCCAGCGTTTCACTTTCAACGTCGTTTTCCGAAAAGACAAAGACATGTTCGTGGCCGACACGCTATCCCGCGCCCCGCTAACATCCACCGATCGCCACCCCTATGAAATGTCTGACCTGATGGTGCTCAATGTCAATATTGTCCCTTCACAGCAGATGAAGTCCCTGGTCAAGCACACTGCCGATGATCCTGCCCTGCAACAGCTTGCTGCCATCATCCAGCAGGGCTGGCCCGACCGTCGTTCCGCTCTGCCGGCTGGCGCCGTGCCCTACTTCCTGGTCCGTGATGAGCTCGTACTCCACGACGGCGTGGTTGTGAAAGGACACAAGGTAGTAGTGCCTGCTGCTCTGCACGATCACTATTTTCAGGCCGCTCATAACGGTCATCCTGGGGCCGAAGCCACCCTGTCTCACGCCCAGAGCCAGTTCTACTGGCCTGGTATGGCTCAATACATCTGGGAGAGGGTCTCCTCGTGTTCCACCTGCAACAGCCTCGCCCCCCACCAGCAACGACAGCCGCTTCTGCAGCAGGCTACACCCGAACTGGATGGCGGTTGCCACTGACATTTTCGAGTGGCGAGGTAAACACTTCCTGGTACTAGTCGACTCCTACTCCAACTGGTTTGAGGTCGACCAGCTGCATTCCCTCACCTCTTCGGCCGTTGTCGATAAGCTGCGCCGCCATTTCTCCACCTTTGGCACCCCGGCCAGCCTGCAGTCGGACAACGGCAGCCAATTCACGAGCTCCGAGTTTAGGGCTTTCGCAACCAGCTGGAACTTCCGCCACTACACCAGCAGCCCTGAGTACCCGTAAAGCAACGGTCTGGCCGAGCGCGCCGTTCGCAGTGCAAAGAACTTACTGGAACAATATCGTTTGTCCAACTTCTTTCTAGCCCTCCTCAACCTTCGCAACATATCCCGTGACCCTGCCATGGGCTCCCCTGCTCAGCGGCTCATGTCTCGCACTACCAGACCACCGATCCCGGTGGCCCAGCGTTCACTCGTCCCCTCTGTCCTCAAGCCCGCTGCTGTTCAGGAGCGCATTGCCTTTAAGCGCGATGTTCAGAAACGCTCCCATGACAAGTCCTGCCGCCCCCTGCCGCGCCTTTTCCCCGGTCAAGTTGTCCGCATGCAGACCCCCACCGGTCACTCCCGGCTCGCTACCGTAGTCGCCTCTGCTGGGTCGCCTCGGTCCTATCTTGTCGACCATGCAGGAACCATCTACCGCCGGTCCCGCCAACATCTGCGGCTCGTCAACGAGCCGCGACCACCACCCGCAGATCCTTTTGCTCCCCCGCTGAAATTTCAGCCTCCAGGCGATGCTCGGCCCATCGCTCCTCGCATGCCACGGTCTCTACCCTCACAGCTCTATCCGTCCGATCCTCCTCCGGTTCTCCCTCCCTCGCCTGCCCGCGCGCAGTCCACTGCGAGCCCCGCATCCCCTCCTGCCCTTCTGCCCTTGTCTTCTCCGTCCCCTCCCGGCTCCCCTGTTCCAGTTTGGCCGTCTGCACCTGTCGCTGTACTGCCTCCACTTGTTCCTGCAGGGAGGGGAAGATGGCGAGATGCGAACCCGGTCGGGACGTGTTGTCAAGCCGCCTGTCCGCTATGGCGATTCTGCTTAACCATTTCTACTCATTTGATTGTCAGCGCATGAGACGTGGTCGCCCTGTCACTACTTTGTTTGTCTTTAATTTCCAAGGGGAAGGATGCAGATGATATATGCATGTGACCCTTAATATAGTTACATCATCACTACTAACCACTCCCCATATCTCAGGTATAATTACAACCTCCCCACCCACATATCTCTCTCTAGTTTCCGTGACAGACCACGTACAGCTAGTGCTCTCTGTAATGCAACAGTATGAATAAAAGAAGTAAAGTCACAGTGTGTCGATAACATTTCTTTACAGGTTTCATTAGGATTATCTTGTGTGACTCTTTTAATCTTTGACAGACACTATTTAGGTTGATTTTCATCACGGCGATGTTAGCAGACGTGTTCTCAGCGATTTCCAAAGGCGTTGACTGCCCGCTACCAAAGATGAACTCTCCCCTATTCCTGAATCTTGTGGGTCTTGATACTTGGGCCACACTATTCTTGTACAGTTGTGAAGAACCATACACATCATGGTAGTTGGACATAATCTGGGCCGGTTGTTCTCTCCCCATCCACTATCTGCTCTGTAGTTCCAGGGCTTTCTGCTGGACCTCTGCCTTCAGGTGGCGATAAAGCTGCTTCTGTTCCCTTGAGGAAAGATGAAGCTTCCAATCCAAGGACTGCTTATGTTTGCAGGTAATTAGCGCCTCGATCTCCCTGGCCATTCCCTCAAATCAGTCCAAGTTCTTCTTTTTACTGAAGCCTTCAGAGGTATTTTCTGTAAAACCTGTATACCTGTAAGTTCTGTAAAAAAAGTTGTTCCAATGTCTAACAAGTGTTTTTCTTCTTTCAGCAATATTCTTGAGTTTGTGTTGCTAATTGATCATGGACTGTTGCTAATTGATCACCACCATAGTTTAAGCATTGCAGTGGGAAACATTTCCCAGTGACTACTTGACTGCATTGCAATTGGTCTCTTGATATCTAGCCATAATTAAGTATATTCTTCTAAAACATCAGTACGACAATGTATGTGTTCAGCCATATTAAATGATATTGTAATATTACCATAGAAATAATTTAGCTCAGTAAACCACATGGGTGTGTATTGGGCCATGGGCAGTGCTGCACACAGCTGGTATTCAAAGTCAGTGAACTACCACGATTAAAAAAAATAGACTTCTAATTAGAAACAAATCTGTTACAATCCACTTGTGCACTGTACCAATAAATGAGATTACCCCATGACCTGAGGAGAGTTGCCAGATAGAAACATGGATAATTGTACTTAATCTCCTGGAGGATATTTATAGGGTAAATTCCTCTCAATAGATTGCACCACCGAAACTACTGTATTCCATCACCATTATCTGAGTGAGGGCAATGTAAGAGTTACTCTCCAACAGTCACATGAACCATATATCAAGAGAAACTAGCATGTGATTTTAGATAGGCTCTCCTATTTCACATTGTTGCATTGTCAATATTAACAGATCATTTTACCCTATATTGTTTTTGACCAACTTTACTACAGTGCAGGCAACTCAAAAGATAGACAGAAATCTAAAGTTATAAACTTTATTGTCAATTTTTAATGAGCATGGAACTCTCGGAAATTTAGAATTTTTAATAAGAATATCTATTCTATTGTAATAGGATGACACGATTTAAACCCTCCCTTTAATTAAAATATTATTTACGCATTAATTATCTTGCAATAGTGTCTGAGAGGATACTCTGCTCGTGACTGCCCTCAGTACTGAAACTGAGCACCAAGCACCAACGTGCAGTCATTTGCAAACAGATGGAAGCTTTCATTAAGGGACTATAAAATCATGGTGAATTTGTGCTTTAATTTGTAACACACTTCCGAATTTCACCAAATATATGACTGAGGATTTAAATTTACACTAATTGAAGAAGTATTTCACTTATATCCACATCGTTAACTTTCTTCAAAATGTTGCAATTACCTGCGCTGTTGGTGAGCACATAAATGCTAGTCAGCAACTCAAACCTATTATATTTTCTTCAATTTATTTCCATAATTTAACATATTTGCCTAGTCCTGACTCAGTTTGTAGTGCTCTCACCTCTGAAGGATAAAGTCTAACTTCAGGTCCCAAGAACACATTCTAGGTCCGTGTTCTGTGCAAGAGTGGGTATTCTGCAATGTTGAGATTACATCCTTCAGACGGAATAAACTAGAGCACAGATTGTTCCATGCATTTCAAGTACGACAGTGGATTAGCAATCCAAATAGACCAGACCAATAATCCAGGGAATATTGATTCAAATCTAATCTTGAGGCATTGAGAATTTAATTCGGCAAAAAAGATATTAAGAGATCATGCCAGTTAAAAGGATGTGTGAATAACATAATAGTTCTCTAAGATTAAAATTCTTCAGGGAGGGAAATCCACTAGCTTTGCTGTGTCTGAACGACATTTTACACGGACATTGTTTGACTCTAATTTGCTCCCTGAAGTGGTCCAGCCGGTCCCACGAATGTTTCATCATGAACACACAGATGCTCCACCTCCTCAGGCCAATGCACACTATGCTTGCCTGACCATGAACTTTGGTGCTGCTTGAATGAGGAATTCTCTTTGTGTCCAACTCAACTTTCCTTCCTTGCTTAACATCAACAGCAGATTAACTGGTGATTCAGCTCAATGCAGTTTTATAGAACAAGTATAAGAATTACTTATCCGTTTCTGTACTTATCTATTATACTCTTCAAAGTAACATTGCATTAAAAACACTTTGTGACACTTGAAATAACCAGAAAGTCTGTTATTTCTTCCTTTCGATGTGGCATTGCACAGAGGCACTCATAGAAGAATATCAATGATCCACCTTTGTTCTTAAAGCATGGGATTTACAAAGTTCCCAGCCAACACATTTCTTCAGCATATTACTGAAACAGATTTTCTGGGTGTTTTATTGTGGGAAACACTTCTCTGTATTAGCTGCACATACATACCTAGTAACTATTAAGTGCTTTGGGACATCCTGAGGTGGTAAACGCACTTATTTAGATCCCATCTGAAGAAGGGTCCCGACCTGAAAAGTCAACTACCCATGTCCTCCGGAGATGCTGAGTTACTCCATCACTTAGTATTTTTTTTTGTATAGATGTAAATTCTTGTTATTAAAAACTCGACATTACCTAGCAAACAAACTAAGAGGAGTCATGATACACAGTCACATTTGCTGATGGTTATACACCCTGGGAATAGAAATGAACAGTGATTGAGATGTATACTGGACAGTCAATCAGTTATTGCCAGTTTTTCAGGGACACACAGAATTAAAATTATTTTCCTCATGGTGTACAAGATACTTTTTTATCCCCATTATATGTTCCATGATTTCTGTTTCATTTTGATGCAATTGTTTTTTCAAATTAATTAACAATGACTTTCATTTCAAATCCATCTCTTTTCATAACTGATACTCTTTTGAATAAAGGTTAGTGCTTCCGCACTAGTTGATTAGCAATTCTTGTGATCAGGATGTACAGACAGTTCTGTCCAGAAAGGTCTGAAGAAGGGTGTTGACTGGAAACGCCACCCATTCCTCTCTCCAGAGATGCTGCCTGTCCCGCTAAGTTACTCCAACATTTTGGGTCTATATTCGCATCTGCAGTTTCTTCCAACAGTAAGTTATTCTTGGGCTAGGCATCAACGAAGGTAGACAAAAGTGCTGGAGAAACTCAGCGGGTGCAGCAGCATCTATGGAGCGAAGGAAATAGGCAACGTTTCGGGCCGAAACCGCTGAGTTTCTCAAGCACTTTTGTCTACCTTCGATTTTCCAGCATCTGCAGTTCCTTCTTAAACACTAGGCATCAACGACCTGGGCTAGGCATCTGCACCAGCGAGCCTTTCTTCACCAGCTACCACATTGCCCATTTGACGTGGCCGTTGTTGCAGCTCACATTGTAGCCCCTGGACATCCGGGCATTCTTCAGGCTACTGCCAACGAAAAAATGGACTTGGTCACCATAGGGCTCCATCCCCTCTCACCAGTTGCCGCTTAGTCCTGTTGGCCGCCGCTTTGTCTGCTCCCCACTCCACCGCCACGTCCTCATCCTTCTCTCCCTGCAGTCGTCGACATCTTCCAAGGTGGAGTATGTCAGCGACTCCAGAAGAAGGAGAAGAAGGCAGCGGTGGAAGGAGGTGGGGGGGAGGGGGGGGGGGAGAGGTCGAGTGGACAGTGTGATGGAAGCAGGATCAGGCAGTGGTGGGGTGGGGAGCAGACAAAGCAATGGCCAACACGTAGTAGGGGCAGGTGGTGAGAGGGGAGGGTGCCCCGGTGTCAGAGCGCATCCTGGCATGGTGGGTGAAGAAGCGGGAGTGGTTTCAGAAGCCAAGGTGGGGGGTGTCTCCATCAGACACCGGATCTGGTGATGGCAAGTTGGCAAATAGTAAATGTTGAATAATATTTGCTGGCCCTCAGTTCACCACTGCCATCGGGAAGAATGTACAGGAGCCTGAAATCTGTAACGTCCAGGTTCAGGAACAGCTTCGTCCCTACAGCCATCAGGCTATTAAACACTACAACCCCCAATAAGCTCGGAACTTCAGTAAACTATTATTATTATTATTATTATTATTATTATTATTATTATTATTATTATTATTATTATTATTATTATTATTGCACTACTATTGCTTGTTTTTTAAGTATGTGTGTGTATGTTTCCATGTGTGTATATGTATATATGTGGATATATATATGTACATGTGTATGTGTGCACTTGCCGGTGTGTGTATATATACACATTGAACTTTTTTTTCTGGCTCGATTATCATATTGTTTACAGTGTACTATGTTTACATATTCTGTTGTGCTGCAGCAAGTAAGAATTTCATTGTTCTATCTGGGACACTTGACAATCTTAACTCTCTTGAATATAAGAAACATTCTTCCACTTTAACTTCAGTGGGCTACTGGATTGTTAATACCTAAGCAAGCTAGTCCAAAATAAATTATAGGATGAGATTTTGTGAGGATGGTGAACGAGTTATATCATGGGTGTCACTTAACAAAGTAAATAATGCACTTTCTTCAGTGTTGGGCAGTGCAAAATGTCATCAATTGACTGTTTACATTTGGTTTTACTTTAATTGACCTTGGATCTTCTACAAGGCATCTGGCCCTAGTTTCATTTGGGTCTACAGCTGGGTCACTATAGGGAGCCACTTATCATGCAGTGAGGACTGTGGTAATAATGCACGGAGAGGATTATTATCTAGTCAACTCCGACTCCATGTGCAATAGCAGTTGGTTCACCTGCTCGCAATCTCAGTGCCACCCACCGGCTGGATCAGTCTTCTCCCTTTTGTCATTTGGGGTGTTGACAGGACACATGCCAGTACTTGGTCTCTGATCTCACACATGTTGGAAACCTGAACCACCAGTGGGATTCATGGCGGTGCAGAGTTATACAGGAATCTCGCTGCTCTGGATTCTATCTCTAGGGAAGTGCATGTCTGCACTCAAGCCTCAACATTTTATAAACATTCAGGCATTTTAAAGCGCAATCTGTAAAAAATTGTTCTTGCCTCTAAAATGTTTAAATATTGCATCATGTTATTGGCCCAATCAATAGTCTGGAATGTTGGAACATTGATTGTTTCCAATATGTATATCATACAATTTGGGTGAGAAATGTTAAAATGCATTTTTGACATGAAATTGAGCATTTAGAAATTGACAGGAAAAGATATTTACATTCTACTTATCCAACAATGTAATGATATATATATATCATTGGTACATTGAACAGAGTTTTCCTCTTTGACGTAATTAAAAAAATAATTATGCTGGATATCAAAATAATTCCCAGTGATTATTTTCAGAGCTAGGGTTCATTAACAGTTGGTAAGTTTTCTTAACTCAATGGTTCCATGAATGGTCCCTTAACATTAACAACTGTGCCACATGAAGCCCATAAAATCATAAGGATCCCCAGAGAAATATTTACAAATATCTAGCATTTATACTTCCCTTTTTATATTGTCAACCCTAACCATGACATTTTAAAGCCACTGTGCCACTTACAAAACATGATTCACATCATATGATTAACAAACATAGCAGCTATTTTTTTCAGACATTGGATAACTAAAGAAAAAATCTGTTTTTTTTTTGTGTTGGTTGAAGTAAAAAATATGTCAAAGGTATTGGGAGAACTCTCATCTTGTCCTTCATTTCATGCCATCATATTGTTTTTGTCCACTGAAGTGAGGAAAAGGTTTCTAGTCAATATCTCATCAGAGAGACTGCTCAGGACTCCCTCAGTACTGCAGTGAATTATTTGTTTTTCCCCATTTCTAAAAGGAGACTTGAAATGTTAGTTCTGTTGCTTTTTTCAGAGCTGCTGTCTGACTTGTTGAGTGTTTCCAGCATTTTCTACTTTTATATCAGATTTCCAACATGTCCTTTTTTTTTGATTTTCAACGTGCAGGTGGGGTTCCAAGTGATGACTCAGTTTATTTACCTACAAGCCTAATTAAAATGAAACAAGATAGCAACTGCAATCCTGTTTCACTTTCTTTCTCTCTGGAGCTTTTGCTAGGAATTGGAACGTATAGCACTTTTTATGCCTGCAGCATTTATAAAATCATTTTTGCACTCTAATCTGGTGTTAGGGCTAATCACAGCAATTATTTGGCACATTAAAAATGGGTGAAATCCATTTTCCAATCTTCTGTGTTTTTTTTCTTATTAACAAACTGGCTTCCAGGGCAATTGTTGGGGCATATCTTTAACTTCTACAGCACAGGCTATTAGAAATATTCCCAATCATTTGAAATCGTGCTGCAACAAAAGCGTTGGCTAACTATGAGCTTTGTTCAACCTTTAACCCACTTAATTCCCCACTCATACCTTCACAGAAAGACCCAGATCAAGCAGGGTAATGGCTCCACATGTTCTATCAGCAAACCATAGTCTCCCAAGTGGCCATTCTTTATGTGTGAGTTTACTAAATGAATGTTAGCAGGCTACTTAACCTGAAGGCATCAAAGTCAGATCCAGTACTAATGCCAGCTGACATCCACATACATGCAGCAGGCATCATTGAATGATGAACAGTGATCATTATACAAATTATGTAGACCTGTATGACTCCTAGCAGACACTTGGGCTGCCCCTGCTCCTGCCTCAGGAGAATTATTCTTAAAGATAATTATTTTTGAAAGGTAACAGTGGATTTGAAACAAATGCTCTACTCAAAAAGAGGCAAATACTTGGCATAAAACATTTCACTTCTACCTAGAATTTTCTTGCCCTTTAATTATCTGCATTAAAATAGATATTATTTTATCATACCATAGAACACTAATGAGATAATAATTATGTTGTTTGTTGATTACTTAATATGTTGCAATATACACAAATGTCCTTTTCATTTGTAAAGAGCTCCCTACCATTGCTATTTTCTATGAATGTCTTCACTTCACAAATATAGTATTGAAAATGTCTGCTTTTAAATAATTGTTTATAATTTCCAATCTGTCATTAAATGCATTGACATTCAATTAAAAGTACAGTGGCTTCAAATCAGATTAAATTAGAATATGAAACCTCAGGCTAAAATGAGCAAACGTCTGGTATTATAATGAATTGATGTCAAATAATAAATCACAAAAAATCCAAAGAAAATGTGTTGGTTTTTTTCTTAACACTCCTTAAGGAACAATGGTGTTTATTTCATTCATTTAATGGTAACTTGGTAACAAGGTGACTGGAGGCTAATTATCAAAGGCAGCCCCAAGAACATTAAAATAATGCAGGGAAGTTAATTCATGTCTAACAGGGAAATTCACACTTGTAGAACCACATTCACCACAATTTATTTTATAAAACACAGAACAGTACAGCACAGAAACAGACCCTTCAGCCCGTAATGTCCACACCGGACATGATGGAAAGCTAAACTAACCTCTGCCTGCACATGAATTGCATTGTTTTTTAGGAATAGCCATGTTTGAATTAACTTGAAATCATGCATAGACACATTGCGTCCCATTTTGTGAGTTCATCGACCATGTAACAAGGACTCTGTCAGCTACCAGAATATCTAGCATACAAACCCATTTGCAGTTTTCCCAAACTGCTGTCCTGTCCCCCCCACAAGTAACTTTTCTCATAAACTCTTATTCAATATGCCAGCCTGTCACTTAAATCAAGACCTTCATAACAAAGAACAAACAACGATTCACTATTGAGCTACAATACAACTACTACCTATAACGCAAATATCCAATTATATTTTTATAAACTGAATGTGAGTGTGAAAAACACAATTATATAAATAGGAATCAGAGTTTACAATTGCCACCCTCTCCCCCTCCCACTGCCCACCCTCACTAATGTGAACTGGTTACGGTCTGAGTTGACACTCTATATCCAAGAGCCCTCCTGTGAAGTGGCAGATCTCCATCCCACTATTATGTTCTTTTGACAACTCACCCTTGTAATCAGAGGCATTTAAAAATGATTCATATGGTTGAAAAAGAAACCTAATGTAATTAATTGAAAACACTAAGTACTATAATTTAATTAAGATAGTAAAATAATGAAAATAAACCTCATAACTGCAAATAATGCAGGGAAGTTAATTCATAATAAACGTCTATTTCCTTTCTCTTTAATATGCAGCTCAGAACTGCACTGGGTTGTCCAACCAAGGTTCCTTACATCATTTTCTTTTCGCGTCTATTGCTCTGAAAAATGAACGATTACATCATTTATTCTTGTATTTTAGTTGTATTGTACCTCTTAATGATTTCTTTATCTGAGGCATGTGATCTTTTGCTCCATTTAGACTGCTATTGTCATGGACTATGTTTTTTTCCTTACTGCTATAAATGCATTACTTCAGAATATTTGTATTGATAGTTCATTCTTCAATGCATGTGCACATTTCAGGTTTAATTAAAAGGTTTGTTTGCCTCTTGTTGCAGTACTCCCCAGCATTAACTATAAACCATTTCTAGTGAGCAGAATCTATTGATCTATGACATACTGAGAGTAGGAACTTTCTTCATTCTGAATAATATCCCTGTAAAGTGGTCAAGAATTTAATGCAATTAATTTTACCCAAGCTTCTAAATTTCAGACATTATAACTGAACAAGATTTATTTATAATCATCTTTCCTAACACACTTAAATCCATGCATGGATACATATATATATATATATATATTTCATTGCTATATTTCATTGCTATGCTATTAGTGGACCTCACCTGTGTGTCAGGAGATGAGGATAGTGTTAGGGATTTGTGTCTTTCGAATAGCAGTTGTAGCTCCCTGGATCACTGAGGGAGGAGGAGGATTAAATGGTACTCACTTGGTGCCCAGGAGAAGAAAATAGGAGATGGTGGTGATGAAAATAAGGGGATGTTGGTCTGTTGAAGGTCATAGCATCTGGTGGTGAGGGGATCAGAAGATGATTGGAACAACCACTAAGTGCTGGAATAACTCAAAGGGTCAGGCAGCATCCCTGGCGAACATGGATAGGTTATGTTTCAGATCATGGCACTTCTTCACACACATTGCGGGTCAAGATTCTTCTCCTGAGATGCTGCCTGCCTGCTTAGTTACTCCAGCTCTTGGTGTCCTTTTGTGTATTAACCGGTATCTGCAGTTCTTGATTTCTACATGATTGGAATGGTTTGTTGGTGTTTGTGAGGACCCTATTATGTTTGGGAGATCCAAGTGGGAGGTGGGGAAAATTGGAGGATGGCTGTAGATTGTTGATTATGGGAGTTGGAGTATGGTTTAATGGGTAGATAATTATGTCTGGAGTAAACACTCTGCTCTGCCAAGCCCACATAGTATCAGACCCATCTCATGGGCACAGTCCTTCTCCTTGCTTCCAGGTGATGAAATACCCTGTGGTTTAAAGTAAAATGGCTATTTAAATGGAAGAATAATAATTAAGTGTCCAACCCAGATCCATGTGTGGATTCAGAATCTCGCCCTCATCCCAACAACATTGAAAGCAGAACTAGGCAGGTTTGGCTTCTGGCCCAAAGTGTTTGCATTGAACGCTTTACCACAGCCCAAGGATTTAACTCAAGGATTCCATCACTATAAAATAAAAGCACATGTTCTGTAGAAGTTGGCATACATTGAATATACATTTATAAAACATGAGGCAGAAATTCATGCTTTCATTTTGACAAATCTAACATTAAACACAACAGGGTAGATAACTTTGAATGCTGAGGACAATCCATTGCATCCATTTGATGAGCAATTATTTTGCTCTGAAAGATTTTATCTACACTTCATGGATAATCAACCTGGCAACAAAGAAATGCAAGAACAGACATATTCTATTCAAACTCTTATACTTGTTCTTCCATTCATTGAGATCATGCTGATCTCTGATCCAACTCCATATGCTCCTTTTCACCGTACCCCTTATTATTTTTGAATAACACAATCCATCAAACTCAGATTTTAAATTACAATTGTTCTAGTTTCCACATCCATTTGAGGTAGAAAGGTTGAAGTTTCAAATGTTCGCTGCATGTATAAGCATTTCCTATTCTCATTTCTGAATGGTATGCCTCATTTTTTTAATACAGGCTGCTAGCACGGATCCCCAACCATTAAAAACAGTTTCTCTCTGTTCAACCTATTAGTTCCCTTTAAAAGTTTAAACAATTGAATCAAGACTGAATCTTCTAAATTCTGCAGAGTACATTCCTGGTTTCTGTTTTCTCTGGTAATTTAATCATGGTAATGTAACCCTATTCATACACATTTGTACTGCACGTCTTTTAAAGCCAATATATCCTTCCTATGGTGAGGCAACTTGAACTGCTCACAGTTCTCAAAATGTAAACTAACCAGTGCTTTGATAACAGTACAATTTCTTCCCACTTGTACACAAATTCTCCACTGGCAATCCATTAGCCAGTTTGACGAGTGTTTTGTTATTTCCCATGTACATGAACCAGTAAACTGCCTCCTATTATCTTCTGCAGGTGATGGCTGAGGGAGAGAAACTCCTTATTAACGTTAAAAGAGCTGTCCCCTTGGGCGACCTAATTGGCGAGCTTAGAAGAGTTTGAAAAAATGATATGTTGAGGACCTCCTTCGACTATGTAGAAGACCTCCTTCAACCTCCTTCGACTATGTTGAAGACCAGCTTCGATTAGCCACGACTAACTTCGGGAAAATTGGACCGAATAGTGGAGAGTGAAGACTACCTCCTTCGATCCCCTTCGGCCTCCCTTCGACTATGATGAAGACTATCTACGACTACCTGTGACTACCGTCGATTACCTAAGACTAACATGCCGACCTACTACGACTAAACCTACGAGTAAAAAAAGTATCGATTTTTTCCATGGCGACCTGTTTTACTCGCGGACATTTTTTAACATGTTGAAAAAAACACCGCGATCTAGCTGAGGCCTTGAGTACGTGGAGACCACTCTCGAGCATGAAGGAGAGTTACGAAGATCTCCTACGACCTCGTGTCGACCATGCTGCGAGGGAAAACTCGCCAGAACTCGCGGATTAGGTCACCCAAGTGGGACAGGCCCTTTAGACTTAAAAAAGATGGTAGTGGAATCCACTGAAGAAATTAAGGATCCAGAACAAACACAAATGATGATCCTTTTTGGCAGCTGATGAGCCAGATCATAATAAATATGATTGATAATTCATGACCAAGTCTTGTAATACATGGTTAGAATCTGGAAATATTAAATGACAAATGGGATAATAGTGTAAGGATTTGATGAGAACGTGTTCTTCAAATTTATAATAATATAATAATAATAAACTTTATTTATAAAGCGCTTTAAACAACCGCAGTTGCCACAAAGTGCTGTACATGAGAACTCATGGACAAAAAGTTATTACAAACCATTAGAAACCGTAAAACGAAGGACTAAAAACAGTACAAATTAAAAGACATTAAAAGCACTAAGAACAGGAGCAATGTCTCAGCCAGTGTTGAAAGCCAGAGAATAAAAATTAGTTTTTAGGGAGGATTTGAAGATGGACAGTGAGGGGGCCTGTCTGATGTGCAACGGCAAGGTGTTCCAAAGTGCCGGAGCAGCAACAGAAAAGGCTCTATCCCCTCTGAGCTTCCGCTTAGACCGTGGTGATTTTTCATTGGAACAGGGTAAAAGCCAAGGTTAATAAAGTCAGATTGGAGTTGAAGTAAAATGAAGAAATAAAATAGCAAGCATTCATAAGCCCAGAGTCATTGTAATGGGTTCAACAGAGGTGTTCAGCAGATCAGTCCCCAAATGTGCATTTAGTCCCTCCACTTCTTGTATGCTTCAATGGTAGCAGTTTATATATTTATGTCTAGGGTTTGCATCGAGGTTTCAAGAGTTGTCTGCCATGTGCCCCGGACAAGCCTAAATGAATCCATTCACTGCTTGACTTCTGTTACTGCAGTTGCAACTAAGATTTGCATCTAACATTCCATCTTTGTAAAATATAGCTAGATCTTTCTTGTTTAAGAAAGAACTGCAGATGCTGGAAAAATCGAAGGCAATCAAAAAATCTGGAGAAACTCAGCGGGTGAGGCAGCATCTATGGAGCGAAGAGGGTCTCGACCCGAATCGTCGCCTATCCTTCACTCCACAGATGCTGCCGCACCTGCTGAGTTTCTCCAGCATTTTTGGTCTAATTTTGCTAGATCTTTCTTGTTCATTTGTACCTGGTTTCAGGGCTACTCAAGCACATTGTGGAATATCTATTCCAAGTATTCTTACTGAAGAGTCAATGATGGGATTTTTGCTCAGGGCATTGTTGCTGCTTTATTGACACCACCAAACTACATTTGGAGTCTTTCCTATAGTGGCCCTACATCTGTGCCATGATCTTGACTTATCTTCAATCTTGTTGAAGTTTGGATGTGTTCGATTTGTTGGTGAAGTGGGCAACTGAGGCTTCTCCTTGAAGGTTCACCATAGTTAGATGCCCGTGACAGCCATTGACTGCAGACCTTCAGTAATGATATACATCCAGAGGGAGCAGCTGTTGATCTATCCTGGAGTGTAACAAATGCAGAAAGTTTGCAGCAAATTAATGTTGCAACTAGTTGAGGAGTCCGCTGTTCCAGCACAGTTGGGAGATCACTGTTCCAGCACAGTTGGGAGCAGCTTAGCCAGCAAGTTCAGAGCTTTCATATTTGTGCACAGTTTACTAACTTCTTTACACCTCTGGTGGGAAGAAAGCCCAAAATTCAATGTTGAACTGCCAGCTAACAACCTGATGTTTAATAGTGGAATTGCAGTTCATGGGTAGATACAAAAAGGTGTCAGTGAGTTAGCAAGAATAGAGCATGGTTATTTCCTGAGATAGACATAAAGTGCTGGAGTAAAGCCCCTGTCCCACTTAGGAAACCTGAACGGAAACCTCTGGTGACCTTGCGTCCCACCCAGGGTTTCCATGAGGTTCCCGGAGGTTTTGGTCACTCTCCCTAATGGTTGAAAGTGGTTTCCGCATAGTCCAGGCTACTTCTATGTTCCTGCGATTATTTCAACAAATTCAAAACCGGCCTCGACTAAAAATAGGTTGCCATTTGGTCGAAGCCAGTGGAGTGGGGTTGCTATTTACTTACAGGCAGTCGAAGGCAATCTCCTTCGCTGGCCGGACATTTTGATTGACTCATTGGAGTTTCAGCAAAGATCCTGTAGGATCTTTGGTTTTCAGGACCTAGAAGATCCGCCGGAAGGTAAAATGCCCGCGAACTTTATTAAACTTCTTAAAACTGTCTCCACTCCTTCTCCTCCCCTTCTCTCCCCCCTTCTCTCCCCCTTCTCTCTCCCCCTCTCTCTCCTTCTCTCTCCCCTTCTCTCCCTCCCTCGCTCTCTCCCTCTCTCTCCTTCTTTCCTTCTCTCCCTCCCTCCCGCGCTCTCTAAAGGACTTACCGTGCTCTGTGGCAGCCGTTTACCTTCATCGCGCAGACAGCGCTCCTCCGCTGTCCCTGGCCCCCACCTTTGCGATGTGTTTGTGCGTGTGTGTGTGTGTGTGTGTGTGTGTGTGTGTGTGTGTGTGTGTGTGTGTGGTTGGTAGCAAAGATCCTATAGGATCTTTGGTCAGTAGATGCAGCTCACGCTTCGGTCGAGGCTTTCCAGGTGAGTGACCAAAACCTCTGGCGACTCATGGAAACCTTGGGTAAGGCGCAAGGTCACCAGAGGTTTCCTTTCAGGTTTCCTAAGTGGGACAAGCGCATTAGTCAGCGGGTCAGGCAGCATCTCTGGAGAAAATGGATAGGGACCCTTCTTCAGACATTTTCTATCTATTACCTATCCATTTTCTCCAGAGATGCTGCCGAACCCACCGAGTTAGTCCAGCATTTTGTGTCTACTTTTGTACAACAGCTTCTGCAGTTCATTTTCATTACACGGTTATTTCCTTTTGTTTTAGCAGTCTTGCAAAAAAGTCCATATATTTGTATTTTGGATGTTATTTAATGTTTTTGTTTTCTAGGCAAC
This sequence comes from Amblyraja radiata, assembly GCF_010909765.2. NCBI lineage: Eukaryota > Metazoa > Chordata > Chondrichthyes > Rajiformes > Rajidae > Amblyraja > Amblyraja radiata. The sequence goes on from NC_045956.1 coordinate 68,259,157, forward strand.
CCATCCCATTTTATTCCCTATGATTTACATGATCTCACGGGCTCTTTGTATACACGCCCAATGTGAACTCCACTATAGAATGACTACCTTTATTTAAAGTATCAGCAACAATTACATGACTGACATTAACAAAGCCAAATTCTGAAAGTTTTCTGATGCCTATCAGGATTACGATCCATGTGCAATTTCTTTCACTCACATCATTAATTATGGGGGATTTCATTTTTTGTGAATGGCCAATTTATGATGAGCTGTAGAAATTGTGAACGATAACCTATCATTAGAAACTGGACATCAAATCCCATTTTTTGTCCACTGCTGTCAAAAAGAATATTTCACGGAGTCAGTCTGGATCTGATCTAAAGTCAGACCTCAAAGATGAAAGGATTGCATTCTAATCCATTATGGCATTCAGTCTCCCTCATTTGATCGGCTACTTTATGTTGATTAGAATTATCCTCCTCTACTGATCTAACTACAGATGGTCTGTGGAGAGGATGCTCAATGACCTTATTTACAGTGTCTGAGATTATTTTACATGAGCATCTCTTTGGAGGGCCACCAATGCAGACATCATCTGCTCCTGCATTTAAACATCATAATCTGCCTGATGCCAGGAACAAAAGATTGCATGTTACAATCCCCATCCTTCACTGGAGCCTGGCTACCTGACACATCAATTTCATAACCTTGGACAGCCTCCTTGAGATATTGGCTAAAAGAAAAGCTTAGAAATTGGATACTGACGTTTGCAGGCAATCAAGTCCATATGTTTGAAGTACTTGTCATTTCAGATGCAGTTTGAAGGCCCTGAATGCAATGTGCAAACAAAACTGACTCCATGACAGCTCATCACACAGAAGAAAGCGATTTTTGTGATGCTGGTGCCGTCGATGATACAGATGCTGCATCATCACAGGGATGCCACTACTGACACATGTGAACATCTACACAATATCCCCTTGAGAAAAGATCATTACTTCTCCTGAGATTACTGCTCATGTGATCCTAAAGGTGATATCAAGAACAGTAATCACACTCATCAGTGCACAGAGCTTCAGCTGCTTCAAAAACTTTCTTAAAAAGACTTGCTTTTCTTCTCTATTTCAACATGCTAAATTGGTCAATTTGAAAACTCTTTTTAATACCACTAGTTTGTTTCCCTATTCATCAGGTACTAATAAAAATAAATTACATATGTTTAATGTGGGTCAACAAACAATGTATCTACAATTCTATCATTTCATCCATGGCTTGTTCAGTGATCCCTCTTTTGCATGGCTCAGTGTGGGGTTGATCCCTCCTTGATAGAAAGTGAAAATCTATGCCTCTGCGGATCTGAAAGAGGAAATTTATTTAAATTATTAAAGATACCAGGCCGGTTTGGGTGGAAGTGGGCTCCTGTTTTGCGGTTACAGGTCAGATAGGTTTGATGCCATAGATTCAAGCACACAGAACAATACAGCGCAGTAACAGGCCCTTCGGTCCACAACACTAATTAATCTCATCACCCTGCACGTGATCCATATCCCTCCATGCCCTGCATATCTGCATGCCCATCTGAAAGCATCTTAAATGCCACTATCCTATCAGCCTTCACCACTGTTCCTGACACTGCATTCCAGACACCTACCACTCTCTGTGTAAAAAACTTGCCAAACACATTTTTCTTTAAACTCCTCTCCTCTGAACTTAATAAAGCTATTATTGACATTTCCACCCTGGGAGAAATGTTTTGACTATCAACCCTCTCATAATTTTATACGCTTCTACCAGGTCTCCCCTCGACCTTTGAAACATTGGAAAAAAACATCCTAATTTTTCCAACCTCTCACAGCTAATATTGTCTAACCCAAGAAAGCTTTTTATCAGGATGCATCACAGCTTGATTTGTTTCTAAACAGCTCTATCCAAGACCGAAAGAAATTGCTGAGTTTGAATGTAGCTCTGAGCATCACGCAATCTTAACCCCCTTTAATTGACTCCATCTACACTTCATGTTGTTTCGGAAAGGCTACCAGTATAACCAAGGACTAGTCTTACCCCAATCATTCCCTGTTTTCCCTTCTCCCATCAGGCAAGAGGTACAGAAGTTTGAAAACCATAGTTCCAGATTCACGGACAGTTTCTTCCCAGTTGTTATCAGGCAACTGAGTGGTCCTCTCATCAGCTAGGATGTGGTCCTAAACTCCCATCCACCTGATTGGAGACTTTTGAACTATCTTTAATTAGACTTTATTGATCTTTATCTTGCACTACATGTTGAATTCTTTATCCTTTATCGGTGCACTGTGGACGACTTAAATGTAATGATGTATCGTCTTTTCTATGACCAGATAGCGCACAAACAAGAGCTTTTCACTCTGCCACCATACACGTGACTATAATAGACTAAACTAAACTAAAACTAAATCCTTCCTGCAATAAAGTGACCAGAACTGCACATAATAGTCCAAATGTGGCCTATTTTTTCTTCTCCCTTTTTGATTGCTTATAGCAACATCCTAAATATGAAACTTTATTTACTGGACACTCCTGGGTGATCCTGGGAAAAGCTGGTAACTATGACCTCTCTTGGTCATGCGTCAGACAATCAGATAGTCCTTCCATTGAAAGGCTGAGCAGGAATTCCCTCAAAACGGAAATCTGTCAGATTGCCAGATAATCCTTGTGGGAGATACAATAACAGCAACTCTTTGGATAAAAAAATACACACTTTGAGGAGATTACTCTTATATTTATCCACTAAGATTAGAGATAACACCTTGTGCAAGAAGGCAAAAATATAAAATGCATTTCAGTATATCTGAACAATAATCCACTTTGTTTAACAGAATTCATATAAAATGTATTAAAACTATTTGAACTGTAATATAATAAATGACATGCATGATAATGAAATATCCAATCCACATAAGAATAACAGATAAAGACAAAGACACAGTGCTGGAGTAACTTTATCTAAACCAGCATCTGCAGTTCCTTGTGTCCACATTAGACAAATACACCTGTTTTAAATCTTTCTTAACTAGTGCACAATTATTAACTAGTTTTCACAGTAAATGGCATTTTTGAACAAAAAATGTGTGATACTTTCATACAATGGCATTCCAAGCCTCACAGATTTACAGGATTTGTTTTCATTTATCCTTGAGATGCAAGATCAGAAGTTATTGAGCAACCTTTCATGCATGGACAAGGAGATGTTGGGTATATGCCTTGAAATACAGTGGCCCCAGCATCAATAGTATTGCTACATAGGATGTCCATCAGCCCCAACATACAAGCAATTCCAGCGTGATCCAGTAGCAGTGAGAGACGTATCTGCATACCTTCTCTACACCAAGCTTGACCAATGTCATTAGCCGTCCTTTTCAAATTGGTTACAAAATCTGTATTATCTTCATGGTTCATGTCATAAATCCCAGTATTGTCTCACTAAAACTGTATTGTGGCAAGAATTTACTATATCCTGATCACAATAATCTTAATATAAGCCTTCACACAATCTATACTTTCCAAGAATAAACATCAAAATTGGACCCGACTGCCAGTGAGGTCAGATGAGGGCAAACTAACTGAAAAGGAGCATCAAGTAACCTGCTGGAGGCACTCAGTGGATCGAACAGCATCAGTGGGGGAAAGAATTATCAACGGTTTGGGAGAAAAACCTGCATCAGGACTGCTAAATAGAAAGGATGTTCTGTTTAATTGATCAATGACTAAGTCAGAGCACAAAAATTCAAATTACTACTAAAACAAAGCCAATAGGTAATCAAAAATACAAGATTACACGAAAACACCAAAAAAAGAGTAAGAGAAGAGCAGGGAAGACAGAAATGCATTTCAGTTATTTATCTAAAATATGTAAGTTGCAAATCATTATAGCACTAATACATGTTCATGTGACAAATAGTATCATTAAAGGTATGAATGGCTTTTCAGCATTAATGGATGAACTGACATCTCAAAGTAAATCACCTTCACAAGAGAATTATTTGGTATTGGTGACAGTGTGAGGATTAACAGTTGTAAAGTGTCTGGATCCAGTTGATGATTATTTAAATGATTAGCATAAAGAAACAAGGAGATTGTGCTGTGTTTCCGAACACTCAAACAACCTCGGCAGAATAATTCATCGTAAAGGTCACAAAAGCAAGGATTTTGAAATCTATCGTCTCCCATTCACAGCAGGCTCTCAGAATAGTAAAACAAAAACACACTAGCTGCTGAAGAATGCATATTGTATCTTTGCAAATTATACATATCGGGCAGGTAAAGCATTCCAACACTACTGATAGTTGCAATCTACCACAGCGTTGACCTATAATGGAGCTCAGGAATGTTGAAGCTCTCCGATTGAATGTGAAGGGCAGAGCTTTAGCTGTCTGTCTCTCCGTGCACGTTTTCCATATGGACCTTGAGGTAGTCATTCCTTGTAAACTTCTTGTGACAGAGTTGGCATTCTGCCATTGGTCGATTTGGGTTGTGTGTCAGTTTGTGCCTAATCAGCATTTTTTTCAAGCTGAATGATAAATCGCAGACCTGAAATAAGGAAGAAAAAGCCGTGAATGGAAAATTTCAGATAATTCTCAGGCCAGGTTTCGTAACTTGCTATTACAAGGCATACAAGACAGTGTGCTTAGACACAATGTGCTGGATGACTTCATCCCATAATGTAATTTTCAATGATTTAAGTTTATTTAGTTGACATATCTTGATAGAAGGCATACGAGACAGTATGCCTTCTATCGAGATACATCAACTAAGTATGTTTAAAATCACTGAAAATCAGAGCATGGAAGGAGGTCATCCAGCTCATTCTGCCTGGACTAATGAGGAGCTAACCAGCTAAATCCCGATTTTTTGTATCTGCTCCAGAGCATATCCAACTATATTGCAAACACAAGGAGCACTCCAGCCTTACACCACTCTTCTAAGTAGTAAGTTCTTTGTTTCACTATCCTTTATTGAGAAAAATTCTCCTCAATCCTCTTATCGAAAGAATTATGCCACTGCAATATTTAAGCCGCCTGGACCGGGAGAACAGATTTTAACAGGAAGGAGAAGGCCAGTGTGAGTGTTAATTAAAGTACATATCTTCAGCTTAAGTGGCATCAGGGAGTCCACCATCAAAATAATCATCAAATTGTCTGTGATAGACCCTTCGTTACCTACCTAATCTGCCGATTGCTAAACACTTTAACACCCCCTCCCATTCCCACGCCGACCTTTCTGTCCTGGGCCTCCTCCATTGTCAGAGTGAGGCCCAGCGTAAATTGGTGGAGCTTGTGCAGCTTAATGAATATTGGTATGAATATTGACTTCTCTTACTTCTCTCTCCATCCCTCTCCCTTCCGAGTTCTCCAACCAGTCTGACTGTCCCCGATTACATTCTATCTCTGTTTGCTTTGTCGTCACCTCCTCCGAGCTGACAATGATCTATTCTACATTTTCCTTGACCCTCATCCCTTTTGATGTCTCGTTTTCACACACTTTACCCTTCCTGATCTCTGTGTCTCCCTCTCCTCTGAAGAAGGGTCTCGACCTGAAATGTCACCCATTCCTTCTCTCCAGAGATGGTGCCTGCCCCGCTGAGTTACTCCAGCATTTGTGTCTATCTTCGGCGTAAACCAGCATCTGCAGTTCCTTCCCACACATATGGTCTTCTGTTTTATTTTGTGTGAAATTGTGCCTTGACTCTTTAGATCGGAGGCCCAGATATCCATCACTGTCAGCATGTGGTCCCAGGAAATCTCTGCGAGTCATGGTGCACGCTTCGATCTATAACTCCCCGCCATTCCAAGCAAACATTAATCCAAATCTGCCTCACCATTTGCAGTGACTGTCCCTGTTAAGAACTGTCACTTTATCGGTTTCCACCATGGAAGTTTGCACTTCTCACACAACTTTGGATATAATGTGGCTATTTTGTATTAATGCACAGAAGACCTAACACCACGTGCATGGTGCATGCAAGGAAATCACTCCCATGTGCAAAGCTGGGGCAAGTTCGTTCACAGAACCATGTTTACATCTGTTTCCATGTATGGAACAATTGATACTATGTTCATGTATCAGTTAATGTTGTATTTATAAACTTGTACCGATATGTGCAGACATCTTTTTCTACTTCTTTCCTTTTATTCATATGTGTGAAAAGTTCTTGACTAACTTCTCTGGAGAGCTCTTATTAATGTCAATTTTACGAGGTTAAAAGATAATTCATTTGTAGTTAAATAAAATGTCAGATTAATTAGCTATGTTGTGTTTATCAATACTATCCTTGACCTGAGACACACACAAGCTGGAGTAACTAGCAGCATTTCTGGAGAGAAGGAATGGGTAACGTTTCAGGTTGAGACCTTCCTCAGTCCTTAATTAACCAAGTTAGCCATCTATTAGTATCAATAAATATATTTGTTGATCTTACTTCAGAAATCATTAACACAACTATTATATATACTATATATATAAAACATATATTTAGATGACAATACCAAATTTAAGAAAACATAATTATCCTTAACATTTAAAGTTTGGCCAGAGGTACAGCCACACACAAGTCTGATCTGACAGTTTCAAACTGAGATGATGGATCTTGGTATGAGACAGATATACCGCATTAAAAAATGGCACCGCGCATTTTCCACTGCTGTGCTAAGCTGATGGGCAAGCAGCAGCATTCAAGCCAAAAGAGAAATAAATGGCTTTTGCTTCACAACTGGGATGCTATTTCCTCATGGAAATATAGATGTCTGGTTGAACTAACTGTAGATTGTAAGGTTGTAAGGAAATGGAAAAAAAATGTCTGCATACAAATCAAAACGGTGGAGGGGGTCCAGAATTTATTGGCATCAGAAGAGAGAAAGAATTATCAAACATGAATCACAGAAAGACAGAGAAGTCGGTCATGCTGAAGTAAAAACGCGGTATTGAAGTAGGCGCACAAAGGGGGCAAGTTTATTCAGATGAAGTAGTTATTGTTTCATAGAAAAATTTGGAAGAATTTTCCAAACAGTTTGACAACAAACCAAAATCTTTGTGGAATCTTTGAGTGATAAAAAGATCAAAAGAAGTTTTGTTTGGTTCTGTGGAAGAGTTTATATTTTTGTTAAATAAAAGAATATGCACATTTATGAGTTCTCAGCACTTCATGATGTCACAAAACACTATGTTGGAAGTACCATCACAGTTGTTTTGGTTGATAAATATTGAAGACAATCTGTGTAATGCAAGTTGCCAGAAACAGCAAATTAGATAAATGACTCACTGCTCTGATTTGGTGTAATTTACTGAAGGGTAAACATTGGCAATGAGATCAAATAAACTCCTTTGCTCTTTGTGAAATGTGATAAAGATCTTTTACTCTGGTTAGAAAGCACAGCATCAATACATTTTCCAAAGAGATCAGTCCTTCAATAGTGGTACTTAAATCTGCAACAGGGGCACCCCAAGACCAAAATGTTTATTAGTGCCTGATTGCCTTGGACATCCAGCACAGCCATTTGGGTATATTAGGATTTCTACACCTATATTTTAGTGTTTAAATCTGTTGAAAATCATTGTAAATATTTGCCATAGCTGCAAGTGACAAGGGAAGGGGAATGGGTGGTTGTGATGGAAGAGTAAATCAATTACAAAGAGAACAATTTCTACCCGAAGCTGAATGGGGAGAACTTTGATCTTATTGAGGGTATAAGATTATGACTCCCCGTTGGATTGCAACTTTGTCGTGGTCGGGGAGCTTGTGTGTCTCAGTGACCCCTAGAGCTATGCCAGCGGGAGATTCGTCTCCTGTTAGGGTCTCCCATGCTGGACAGGTCGAAGGGTAGAGGCGAGACGAAGAGCGATCCACTTGTTCTCCAGGTTGGAGGTTGAGCACAGGGCTAACAACCCTGTCTCGTAAAACAAATATGTTACGGAAACAGCAACTGAAGGAATCAACACTACTGGGCGTGATGGACGTCCAGGGCTATGGACAGATGCTAGGATGAATGTAAGAGAACCAGACAGCATCCCAAGAATAACCCTCCACTGGACACCTGGAAGGGAAAAGGAAAGGAGGGAGATCCAAAACCACCTGGCGTCAAACTGTAGAGGAGGAAATGAAAACAATGGTCCTGACCTGGGGTAGTGTCCAGAAGCTAGCCCACAACAGACAGGAGTGGAGGACCTTCGTTGCTGCCCTACATGCCAGGAGGCATAATAGGCAGTAAGTAAGTAAGGAGGATCATGAGAGGAATAGATTGAGTGGATACACACAGTCTCTTGCCCAGAGTAGGTGAATCAAGAACTAGCGGATATGGGTTTAAGGTGAAGGGAAAAAGATGTGATAGGAATTTGAGGGGCAACCTTTTCACACAAAGGATGGTGCATGTGTGGAACAAACTGCCAGAGGAGGTAGTTGACGCTGGGACTATCCCAACATTTAAGAAACAGTTAGACAGATACATGGATAGGACAGGTTTGGAGGGATATGGACCAAATGCTGGCAGATGGGACTAGTGTAGCTGAGACATGTTGGCCGGTGTGAGCAAGTTGGGCCAAATGGCCTGTTTCCACACGGTATCATTCTGTGACTATGGGAAATGGGGAAGATGGTGGTGGAAAACCATTGAGGGCGGTGGAAATTATGGAAGGTAGTCTTTTAAATATGGAGGGTTGTGTGGTGAACAGTAAGGACATGGGATCCATATCCGTGTTTGTCCAGGAGAGGCAATGGGTAAAGAGGTCCAGGAAATAGAGGAGGTAAAGTTGAGGGTTTGACAACTATTCTAGAGGGAAGGGAATGGATATCAAAAGAAGTGAGACTTATATAAGGCTATGATAACAAGGCTTTCCACATCAGGGACTATCTTCTGAACTTAATAATTTCAGATAATCATCCTCTTTTTCTCTCCGTAACCGTGGCTGTACTTTCTGTTACTATTTGTTATTCTGTCTCTAATGAGTTTTAACCTTGACAACCTTCATCTACATTGTATCACAAACATTCCCTCGACTCTCTTCCTTCCTTCTTCCACTCTGTAACACAAAACATTCTTGTTTTCTCAATTTTCTAATTCTGAAGAAGGATCCTTGAGTTGAAATGAATGTTTCTCTTCCTAATGGGCCTGTCCCACTTAGGCGACTTTTTAGGTGACTGCAGGAGACTATGCTTTCGCCACATGGTCACCACATGTTCGCGGGTAGTTGCCAAGGAGTCGTCTTCATGGTCGTGAGGAGTTCCGGCATTCTGGGAACTAGTCACGGCCTCATTATGGTCGCCGTGAATTTTTCACCATGTTGAAAACATGGAGAGTAACGAGAATTCTCGTGCCGTAAGTAGGTCACCAGGAGGTCCTAGTGGGTTCTCATAGTTTCTTGTAGGTTGTAGCCGGTGCTGACCGGTGAATTTCATTGGCTCATTGGCAAAAAAAAAACAAAAGCAGTAGTTTTCAGAACCAAGGATAACCGACCAGTAATGTTAATGTTTGCCGAGCTTCACAGCGGTTATCTCTGGCTTCTTAAAAGTTGTCTCCACTTGTTCTCTCCCCCTTCTCCCCCCTCTTTAAAAGGACTGACTGTACACTGCGCTTTAGACATCTTAATCACATTGCCAACCTTCCTGTTCATCGCGGTGTGTGTCTGTATCACCTTGGCTTTGCACCGTGTGAATTTCATTCAGACAGCGCTCCCCCCGCTTGCCCTGTCCCCTGCCTGCATAACGGGCTGGTGAAGGAAAGCGACGTGTGTATGTGTGTGTGTGTGTGTTCCACTCTGACAGTCGCCGTTCCAGTTGCCGGTTTTTCAGGTGACTGCCGGCAATTTGACAGTCGCCGGCAGTCGCCTGAAAAATCACCTATGTGGGACAGGCCCATAAGGATGCCATTTGGTCTGCTAAGTGCTTCCAGCAGTTTCTATTTCGGTATTGACATTTTAACATCTGCAGTTTTTTGTTCTGATTTAGCAAAAAAAGTCCTGTATACATCATACAAATGTTATTATCTTCAAGCCAATTAATTTTGGGTGGTGTTGGAATCTTGTACTGTTGCTATTCTAAATATTCACTCCCTTCCATCACCTTTTTTTATATTTTAAACTAGTGGAGTTAAAGATGGTTACATGGAATACAGAGAATTAATAGTTGTTTCCTTATGTCTTCATCTGCATTCTTTTCAACTTATTCTGAACATGACCTGGAATGTCTTAATTATTTCAGTTACCCAAACTAACATTCTTTATTCTGCGAAATCTCCTCAAGGTATGCCTACTTTGCCTATTTCCTTCGCTCCATAGATGCTGCTGCACCCGCTGAGTTTCTCCAGAATTTTTATGTACCATTCTTTATTCCAATGCTGAATAGAAAATGCATTCAGATTCAATATGATACGTAGAGCACAATGATTATAATAATGATCCTTCTTCAAGCAAACTATATCACCGTGTTTTTAAATGTAATCATGTATAGTACATAACTGTGATTGTCAGAGATAGCCACAGCCCCTTCCAATGTTAGCACCACAAATGCTCAGGTTTGTGCCAACAGTACCCCTGACTTGTTTGTTGCAACTGGAAATGGATAGGGGGGGGGGGGGGAGAATGCTGTTGTAAGTCTTGAAAATAGATAAATAAATCAGTCACAAGATGGTCTTCAGTATCTGCCTTCCTCTGATAAAGGGCCTTTTTGCACGGTTCATCTGTGGGTCATAATGAATTTTGGAAAAATATAACAGCTGTTAAGGATTGCATTGCTAAGTGCAAAACTTTGGCAGATGCAATAATTCAGGTTCCTTAAGTTTATGGTTCAGCGCAGCCTGCCAAGCTAGTTCTAATTTCTAGAAATCCAAGCCTCTTTTTGCATAAGGAATGGAAGTGTAACTTGGAATCTCCATCACAGCATTGCAGGTATTATACTGGTGAGGACAATAACAATCCAAAATTTATCAACTTGTTGGCTTCATGCTACAAAATTGCTACAAGGCTTTTAATGCACACAGGTGTAGTTTTTTTGCAAGGAATACATGTTAAAAAGGATTAATAGATTAGGCATTAAGAAAGTAGTCTGCAATTTTGTAATATCAACAGAGCACTTTGACATATGCAATGCAATGGGCACAGTGTGAAGTGTTGGAAATACACCACTCAGGGAATGAACAATTGGTAGAATGGATCTTATTTTGGTTCTACATAGGTTTTGCTTTTCGCAAGTCAAGTAATCAGAACCACCTTAAACCCCAAATTCACATAACATGATAATAATCTTAGTTAACTGGAACCAAAGTCACAGCATTGCAAAGGAAAACAAATTAAAATTAAATGCAAATGTTAAATGTTTACATTTTAATGGAACATTTCATTTCACTGATGGAACAGAATTTATTTAGGCTAGGGGATCTTTCAAAGTATTAGGTAGTTCTTTCATGTTTTACATTAAACTAAAAAAAACTATTATAAAGTCATTTAATGCCATTCATTAAGTATATATTTGAGAAACGTTAAACGATTTTTTCAAGGTGAATTAGTTGCTTTCTTGACTAATCTGCAAATCATCTGAAGGAATTAAATGGCCATGTACGTATTGCCACCCAGCAATTTAATAACCTCAGTGTAACCCAGCAGGAATAACATGTCAATCAGTCACACAATAACACAATTCTTCCCAGAGTCATCACTTCTATGACTCACTTTTACGACCAATGTCTGTCCTTATCTCGACATGGGAAAGGTGTGCAGCTGACTGAATCTTATCAATGCTCCTAACACAAGTATTCTAAAAAGACAATCTGACGCTGGAATTTCCGACTTGGACAAACTAGACCAGAATGATCATTCTTGGATGATTTCCAAACAATCTTCAAGCTTCACTCTGATGATTGGAATACCTGTGATGTGACTGTGTGGGACAGCAGGTTTACTCCCTCGCACCATGTTCCTGTTCAGCGAAAGGGCCTTCCACACTCCTCTGCGATTATGTTGCAAATGGATATTGGGGACGGGTGTTGAGGAGTGGTGGAGATGGAGAACAGTGGAAAGCCACAATAAAAGCTCAACTTCCAAAAGTGTGGAAAAATCCTCATTGTAAACTATGTCACACCTTTTGATACCAGAGCTGACTGGCTTTCAAAAATAATCAAAAACTTGTTAGAAACTTAAATATATTTTTTTAAAGTTCCAAAACAAGAAAAAAATATTAAAATCTCTCAAATAATTCCAGTAACTAAACTTACTATGATGGACCTCAGACTTTCGCCGATATTTCCCTCCATTAAAATAAATGGGTTTCTGGGCCTTGATCAGAAGATGAAGATGGATGGTAGTGATGTTTGGAGCATGGGGAGAATAGGTAGCAGGGACAATTAGTGGGGAAACTGGGATTGCACTGTGAGCTGGAAAAAGGCCAAATGGGCCAAATTACCTCCTTCTACATCATAAGGAAATATGGAAAAGTGGAACCTGGCACAGGATGTAAATGCAGATCACTTGGTTCAAGTAGAGGGTGAACAATATTGGTGCAATATCCAATTCCCATACAACACTTCACGATGAGTAGAAAATCTGCAGCAAATGACCAACTGCAACTTTGCGTTTGTGCATGGAAATAATCAAAACTACTGACAGTTTCATGGGAAAAAGATTTGCTGCCGAGGCTTGGAATTCTGCACTTTTACCTCATAGGAAAAAAATATTTTAATATAAAAACATGAATATATAAAGATTTGAGAAACTGCAGAGTGTATTACTGCAATGGAAGGACTACTTAGGACAATATTAGGAAACTTTATGAAACAAGGAAAGTTCCTTGTATCTCTAGAAACCTTGTATCTGATTCACCGCACTATCCCAATCCTATCCAGATGTCTGATTGCTTGATGATGGCTGATTCAAAGTTAAACAATCAAAAACGTTAAAACGTTCAGTTACTTACGTCACACTGGAATGGCTTTTCTCCTGTATGAGTCCTCATATGTTCATCTAGACCCCTTTTCTGACTAAAAGCTTTGTTGCATTCTGAACACTGGTAAGGCTTTTCCTGGCAAAAAAAAGAAGAGAATGACAGTACAACAAGTGAAAGTGAGCCAATGCAGAAACCCAGCATTCACTGGAATGTAGCTTGGTGCTGGATTTGTGTGCTTTTATATTCCCTTGAAGGGGTTCAGCGGTTCAACCAGTGAAAAATCATTAACTTGATTGCAAAAGACGCAATGAAGCCTGAGAAAATCAAGTCCTTCAAGTTTTCTTATCATCACCATCAGTAATTTAATAAAACCATTAGGTCTGTCATTGAAGGAGTTTCTTCAGTTTATCCTGGCAGTGCTATACCAGAGATTAGATTAAGTCAAAAAAAGATACGTACCTGTTTTACATATGCACTCAATTTACTTTAAATTCCAAAGTCAAAACATGATTATTTTTGGTTTCTCAGGTTTACTCATTCTGGTATGAGTAGCAAAGTAATGACGTTCTTTCTGGTGCCATAGACAAATAGAAATACGTAAAAATATAGTCAAAAGGATCATAGTACTGACCACCCTCAATTTAGAGACACACTGGAGCCTTTATTAATTTGTGCGTGTTTTTTTTACATTTTACAGACTCAACATAAATAACATTGCCAAAAAAACAGAATTTGTACAACGAAAAACACAGTTCTGGCAAATTAGGCATTTTTAAACGTACTTATTGAGGTATACTAGAGACTATGCATCATTCTGGTGGTTGTTTGAGATGGCTACAAAACTACAGAATAAGCAGAGGATTTCATTAAGATAATGCTAATGGGACTAGATACGACCGTCAACAACTGCAAATAAAAATTCATCTGTCAGAGGTGATGCGGTGAAAGTTGTTGTAATCATTAAAAAATATATGATTCAACTGATACTGGGTTACATTAGCTGAATTATTCTGGAACTGAAGGAACCACTTTCAATCTTGATCTATGTGACCTTGCTGCAAATTTTGTGCATTACAACAGTGACTGGACTTCAAAAGTACCTAATAGACTGTGAAGGTTTGGAACATCCTAATGTTATGAAAGGCACTGTGGAAAGGCAACTATTTGTTTGTTTCTGTACTTAATATTCTTTATCAATGCAGTGAAAGCAGTTTAATTTCTCCAGTAGATATCACAATGTGCTGGAGCAACTCAGCAGATCAGGCAGCATCTCTAGAGAAAAGGAACAGTTGACGTTTTGGTTCAGAAACCCTTCTTCAAACTCAAAATGTCAACTGTTGCTTTTATCCTGAGATGCTGCCTGACCCGTTGAGTTGCTCCTGCACTTTGTGTCTGTCTTCGGTTAAAAAACAGCATCTGTAGTTCCTTCCTTATTTTCTCCAGTAATTTGCCTCAGAGAAGTCTTGGGTGACTTTGGCTCTAAGTATCACCAGCAACAAAACCCTTTGGCTTAATGACCAATAGTACACATAGCCTATACAAGATGCTCACGTTTCATTGCCTGAAGCAAATGGAATGTTTGCCGGATGTTGTAATTAACAGCTCACTCATTAACCACATCCTACGTGAGAGAACGACAATGCTAAAAAGCAGCTACAAACACATGTTTCCTCTGTGTCCCATAGTGCTGCTCATGCTCCCACTCTGCCCAGATGCAACAAGTATAGTGTTTCCCTGCTTCTCACCTTTCACCCCGCCAGCCTCCGCATCCAACACATCGTTCTCCGACGTATTCACCACCTCCAATGTGATCCCACCATTAATCACATCTTCCCATCCCCATCCCTTTCCACCTTCTGCAGACCATTCCCATTGCAACTCCTTGGTTCACTCATCTTTTCCAACCCAAACTATTCCCTCCCCATGTACCTTATACTGCAACCACAGGAGATGTAACACCTGTCCCTATACCTCCACCCTCGCATCCATCCAAACACCCTAAAAGTCCCAAAGGTCCTTCCTTGTGCACCTAACCTCTTCTACTATAACTGGTGTTCCCAATGTGACCTTTTGTACATCAACAAAACCAAGTGCAGACTTGGCGATCGTTTCGCTGACTATTTGTGCTCGGAATGCCAAAGCCTACTGGATCTCCTGACTGCTAAACATTTCAACTATTCCTCCCAATCCCACACTGACCTTTCTGTCCTGGGCCTCCTTCGTTGCCAGAGCTAGGCCACACACAAACTGGAGGAACAGCATCTCATATTCCGCTTGATAGCTTACAATTCAACAGTATGAACATTTTTTTTAAAAGACACAAAATGCTACAGTAACGCAGTGGGTCTGACAGCATCCCTGAAGAACATGAATTGGTGATGGTTAATGTCAGGACCCTGTTTCAGATTGTTACTCTAGCACTTTGCGCATGTTTTCCAGGGATGCTGCTTGACCTGTGAGTCATTCCACCTTTTTGTTACTTGTTACTTTTTTTTTTGTATATCAGCATCAGTAGTTCCTTGTTTTTAATTATCAAAAATGAATTATCAAATTTTAGGGAACCAACCAACACCCCCCCCCGTCCACTCTTCCCTGTGCGCAATCTAGACACACCTACTTCTCGCCTACCCCTTCTGCTTCCACCTACATTTCTTCCTCTGGTTTCACAATTTACAACTCTTCTATCCTTATCTCTCATATTTTGTCTTTTAATCTCAGGCCTTAGTCCAACCTTTGTCGATCAAAACTCACCCTATTACTTGCCAGGTTCCCCCCCCCCCCTCCTTTCTTCCAACTACCTTTCCTCTCTGCATCACAATCAGTCTGAAAAATGTCCCAACCAGAAACTTATCCATGTTCTCCAGAGATGCTGCCTGACCCACTGAGTTATTCCAGCACTGTGTCTATCTTTGGGTTTTTGTGGTTATATATCCTTTTTTAAGAAAACATATTTTTGATTTCTGCAGTGAATGCTCTTGCCTACTTTATTGTGAGTACACTAGGCCATCTTGATATCCAGGTGAGGTTAGTATTGAACCAGAACCAGGCTTAGTAAATCCTCTTTAGGTTGCTTCAGCCTTTGTTTTCATTTCATGTTTTCAGAGCAGCCTCACTGACATTGAGAAGTAGCTAATCCATAGATTAAAAAAATAAGATATCTCCAAAAGTGACCCTTGCAATTGTAACCATTATTTGTTAAACTTGATGCCAGCTCATTATGATTTAAGCATCCAGAAAGCACTATGCGTGCTGTTGTATATCGATTCAGAAGGATCCCAATTTTTTGGATGAAGATGGGGCACACTGCTGAGAACCAATTTCTGAAAGAGGAGGTACATTGAGCATATGATTGTAAATTGTGCAGGAAGGAACTGCAGATGCTGGTTTACACCTAAGATAGAAACAAAACGCTGGAGTAACACAGTGGAACAGGCAGCATCTCTGGATAGAAGGAATGGGAGACATTTCCGGTTGAGACCCTTCTACAGACTCAGAAAGAATCTGAAGATAGGTCTCAACCTCCCATAAAATGTGTCTATCTTTGATTGTAAATTGTTTTCCTCTTCTGCATTTTTTTCTGTGCTGCATGCACTGATTTCAATCACTTTCTCATTGTAAACAACTGGTTATTACAGAAGACTCAGAGTAAAGACATTTTCCTCACCACATGGAGCACAATTCACTGTGGAACTCAGCTACCAATACAAGCTAAAAAGCACAACTTTTCTTTCAATTAACACAGCCAGCCCGTGGAAATTAGTTAGCAACTATCTTAGAAATCACTGATGTTGTCTTCAAGTGGAGCTGCTTGGGGAACCCTGCTGCTGAATGCATTCTCATCTGTGAGAGGTTAACATTTGACATTACCCCGAGCCACGGACTTCAACTTAACAGTACTGTCAAGAGAATGAATGTCACAATATGCCTTTCTTGAATACTTTTGACAGGCCTAAGCACTAGATGCACTAACAACCGATTCAACATGGTGGCTGGTAGATGTCCAAATACAAAGATGTACACTTTGGTCATTATACAGTACATGCTGCACTTAAATGGATACCAGTCAGCGGAACTGAGAGGCTTAATTCTTATCTTAGTGATTGTGTCTGTAAAAAAAATTGACAAATAAATAAATTTCACAAACCCTATTCAAATTTCCCTTTTCTTAAATATTGCTAAATCCTTAATATTAAATTATTTTGTTACTTTGCTAAATTCAATTTATTTCATTGTACATCACAATTATTCTTCAATATTTTATCAGCTGCTGGATTTATCAATACTTAACATATATTTAACTCTCTCTCTCTCTCTCTCTCTCTCTCTCTCTCTCTCTCTCTCTCTCTCTCTCTCTCTCTCTCTCTCTCTCTCTCTCTCTCTCTCTCTCTCTCTCTCTATATATATATATATATATATATATATATAGTTAAATATATATATGAGTTAAATATTGGTAGGCATAGTATGTTGTGTATATATATATACCATGGAGGTGCCATTCATTCATGTATTTTCAGTTTATATTTAATTTATAATTACAAATATCATTTTTCTCCATTTCTGTTAATCCAAAGACAATAAACTATGGGCCATACACTAGAGCATAAGAAACAGAACGACAGCTTCTATTTCTATTTGAGGTTGTCAGAAACATCAACCTGTAATTAGAATAATTACATATGATAGCTCCAGAAGAAAAAAAATAAAATATGAGATATATATGGAGGGGAAAAATATTGGAAAGAAGTGAATAATAAAAATATGTTGTTACACCCATTGGGGCCTTTTCAAAGTGCAGATCACTTAACAAAGTTGAAAGATTCTGTCAGTAAAGCTGTTTGAAAACATATTCTGAAGTCAATGATGTAAAACTTCCTGTCATGCGTTTATAAAAGACGTTGGGATCAGACGAGAGCAGAATTGCCAAGTGGATGTCTATGCCCTAAAGGGGTTCTGACCCAACTCCAATTTCTGCTTTCTTAGAATCAGTTTTCCATGCCTGCAAATGGCTCATGTGTTCCTTTTTACTCTGACTTTCTAATGAACATGACTCAGTCTAATTAAGAAGATGATAGTCGGGTAATAGCATTTAAAGGAAATGGACCTCATAACATTATACAGTAGGATACAATTTAATAAGGTTAACATTTGATAACTGCACCACAGTAACAAAGGAACTTAGCATGATAGTGATATGCACTTAACCAGCAGCAAGATTATAGGTTCCAATATCCAAACGCATATTTGCAAAGAAAAAATAGAGGTTACTGAAAAAATATTGAAAAAAACTAATAATGAGATAAGGGCACTATATTACCCACTCACTTACCTCAAATTTTTTTTGTACAATTTTTGTGCTTTATTCTGTGGCTCTATTTCTTTTGGAGATACCTAGTATCTAGATAGATTTTGATCATTATTTTACCTAGTAAGTTACTTTCTATCATTTATTTTTATTTGCGTCATCAGCACACAATTACACCCAGGAATAATTGGGTTAACATATGATAAGCGTTTGAAGGCACTGGGCCTGTACTCGCTGGAGTTTGGAAAGATGAGGAGGATCCCATTGAAACTTGAATAGTGAAAGGATTGGATAGAGTGAATGTAGAGAGGAATGTTTCCACTAGTGGGAGAGTCTCGGACCAGAGCCTCAGAATAAAATGCCATACCTTTAGAAATGAGATGAGGAGGAATTTCTTTAGTGAGAGGTTGGCAAATTTGTGGAATGCATTGCAGCAGACAGCTGTGGAGGCTAAGTCAATGGATATTTTTAAGGTGGAGATTGACAGATTCTTGATTGGTAATGGTGTCAGGGGTTATGGGGCAAAGGCAGGGGAATGAGAGAAAGATAGATCAGCCGTGATTGAATGGCAGAGTAGACTTGATGGGCAAAATGACCTAATTCTGCTCCTATAACTTATGAACACCCCTTAACAATTAGCTATTTTTTTCCACATTCCTTTGCGTTTAGCAGCTTCTTTTCTTTTTACATTTGAAAATGTCACTGATGTAAACACAGTTAAAGCAGAGCAAACCATACGCAAAACAAGATTAGTCCAGAAACATCAGTTTTAACGTTTTGAGTTATAGGCCTGTCCCACTTAGGCGATTTTTCAGCGGACTGCCACGGCTGTCAGGTTCGCGACACACGCCTGAAAAACTTGGAACTGGAGCGGCGACTGTCAGAGTGGAATACACACACAACAAACACATCGCAAAGGCAGGGGCCAGAGAAAGGGGGGGGAGCACTGTCTGAAATTCACACGGTGCAAAGCCAAGGTGATACACACCGCGATGAACAGGAAGGTTAAGACGGCTATCTAGTAAGTCCTTTAAAAGAGGGGGGGAGGGGAGAAGGGGGGAGAAGGTGGGGGGGGGGGGGTGGGGGTGGAAGAATGGGGTAGGAGTGGAGACACTTTTAAGAAGCCAGACAACTTTTAATAAGCCAGATACATAGCTGTGAAGTTTGGCGTGCATTGAACATTACCGATCGGTTATCCTATGAGCCAATGAAAATGCCCGGTCAGCAAAGGCAATTAACTAAAACTACCTACGAATACCTCGACTACCCACAAGTACATGGCGGCCCCACTACAACTTCACCTACGACTACAGGAATATCGATTATCTCCAGGGCGATAACATCAGGATATCTGGAGAACATGTTGAAAAATTTGCGCCGACCATACTGAGGCGGGATGTGGGATCCCAGAATGCGGGAACTCCTCGCGATCATGAAGGAGACTCACCAGAGACCACCAGTGAACCTGTGGTGACCATATGGCGATCATGAGGCAAGTGCAGCCTCCTGCACTCGCCTAAAAAGTCGCTTAAGTGGGACAGTTCCTTTACGTTAAGCAAAGACTAACAAATTCAACACTTTCCTTTTTGTAAAAGAAAAATATAAAACCTATAAAAGAGAATAAGAAAAAAGAATTTTCCCAAAAGTAAAACCCATTAAAGAGAATATAAGAGAATGACAAATGCAGAAATACACAGATGGAAAGAGCAAATAGATTCTGAAAGGTAAAATAAAAGTTAAACAGCAGAAAAAATTAAGAAAAGGACACAATAGTCAATGTGCGCACAAGGCTGCACAAAAATCCAGTTAATGTGTTTCCAGTGTTCTTTGTTAAGGGAAAGTATTTGTTAGGACATCAGAATAATATTCCATCTTAAAGGCATAATTCCATCAGTGTTAACAGCAGTATAGATGATCAATGAAGTTCTTGAGCAAGGATTACCCACACCCACAATCTTATTTAATGATATGAAGGCTAGTTTGCAGGTCAGACCCATGAACATTATATGCACAAAATTAAAATAGTATAAAATATGTACAAGTAAAGGAAGTTAGAGCAAATAAAGCTAAAAATGGGTAATATAAAAGTAGGGAAACATGCTAGAAGGGATGAGTCAAAAAAAGTTAATTTTTTACTCGAAGTACTTAATCGGATGGAACATTTGGAATTTAATAAAATTGAAATATGACAATAAAATGCGAAAAAACAAAAGAGTACCAAATAGGCCCAAAAAATAAATTATTGTATGGCCCAACAAGTGTTAAAATGTTGAGAATTAGGCTGAGTTGTGAGGAATGAAAAAAATAGAACAAGGTTAAGACAAAATTGGTTAATAATTTAAAACAGGATCATCTTGCTGATTTGCTTATCACTGGTCATATATATTTAAAGAAAAACTAATCAAGAGTCTTTAAAATAACGTAAACATAATTAAGCAACAGACATGGATGATTGCGCACATTTCTTTTGATATTTGAAAAAGGTGAAGTCTTTACATACTGTTTTTGCACATTAGACTGTGTAAATAATGTTCTG
Source organism: Amblyraja radiata (assembly GCF_010909765.2). NCBI lineage: Eukaryota > Metazoa > Chordata > Chondrichthyes > Rajiformes > Rajidae > Amblyraja > Amblyraja radiata. Next base: position 68,279,878 of record NC_045956.1, read on the forward strand.
AAACATGGAGATTAAGACAATGATGAGTGAATGATATTATTGGGCAGAAGCCAAAGTTGTTTTGAGTAGTTCATGCACACACAGAACACTAACATCAAACACAAATACGTTTTATCAGATCATCACCCGATTTCTTTTATTTTACCGATACATATTTCAAATGCACACTCATTAATATAATGCCATTGAACTTCTTTGGCCTAGAGAGAAATACTTGGATTTATATAAAATAAAAAACAGAAAATGCTGGAAACACTCAGCAGGTCAGGCAACATTCTGACCTGCTGAGTGTTTCCAGAACTTTCTGTTGAATTTCCGATTTCTAGCATCGGCATGTTTTTCTTTATTCATATTGGTTTTATATATACCTTTCATAGCCTTAGATCATTCCAAACATAGTTAATGACCAAAGTACTTAGCCACGCAGTTATTGTTACAACGTAGGAAATTATTGAGACTCATTTATGAGAATCTAATGTCAAATCTTTATTTCTTTACTTAGCTTTTGGTCTTACCGATGTAGAGGAGGCCACATCGAGAGCACCAAATGCTGATGACAAGGTCCACCGTGGTCCCTTCTGTAAGTTGTAGGAATAGGTGATAAATCTTCCACAGTTGCAAGGGAAAGTTCCCTTGGAAGGACAAGCGAACCAGGAAGTCACGGAGAGAGTGGTCACCGCGGAAAGCAGAAAGGCTCGGGGACGGGAAGATGTGATGGGGGGTGGGGTTGAGATCATGCTGTAGCTGAAGAAAATGTTCAAAAAGTATGTGCTGGATGCAGACATTGAAGGGGAAAAGATAACCATGAAGTGAACCTTATCTTGAGAAACAAGAAACTGCAGATACTGGATTACAAAAAAAGACACAAAGTGCTGGAATTACTCAGTGGGGTCAGGCAGCATCTCTGGAGAACATGGATAGGTGAAGTTTTGTATTGGAACCCTTCTTGAGAATTCTGAAGAATGTCCTGGAGTGGAAGGCCTCATCTAGAGAATAGATATACCGGAGATGGAGAAATTGAGAGCTAGGGATGATGTCCTTGCATGAGAGAGGGTGGGAGCAGGTGCAGTCTGGGGAGCTGGTGGATTTGTAGCAAATGTCAGTGGAAAGTTTCTCTAGTGAGATGCAGACTTAGAGATCAAGAAAGGAGAGAGATGTATCAGAAATGGTCCAAATGATTTTGAGGGGTGGTAATTGGAGGTAAAATTAATGAAATCAACGAATTCTGCACAGGTGCAGGCTGCAACTCCAATGCAGTCGCCTATGTAGCAGATAAAGAGTTGGGGAATGGTGCCAGGGTAAGTGTGAAACATAAACTGATCCATGTAGCCAACAAGGTATATGTGAGACACAAATAACTGCAGATGCTGGTTTACAAAAAAAGACACAAAGTACTGGAGGTCAAGCAGCATCTCTCAGTTCTCTAGAAAACATAATAGGTGGTGTAACTCAGTGGGTTAGGCAGCATCTCGGTAGATTATGAATAGATCTGAAGAAGAGTCCGATCTGAAACGTCACCTAATCATGTTCACCAGAGATTCTGCCTGCCCTGTTGAATTACTCTAGCAATTTGTGTATTGTTTTAACTACATCCGGGGATGGCGTGGGAAACTAGCAAAGAAATTGCAGCTTCCCATGGCTTATATATTTGAGTCACCGTTAGACACGGATGAGGTGAATACCCACAACAGATGGAATTAGAAGAGACTGGGAACAAGAATTAGCTATAAAAATTTCAAAAGAGAGCTGGGATAATAATTTACTACAGGTGCATAAATGCTCGATCAATGTACGACATACGCTTATCCAATTCAAAACATTACATTGTAGCGCGTGTCTTGGAATAAAGCACGGAGTCGTGTTTAGAGAGACACTTTTTATTCTGATCCTCCCGGTTGTAGGGAAGACCAAACGAGAGAAAGATGGCACCCAAACCCCAGCCTTTAAAGCCTCCGGCTAAGGGCCGCCTCCGGACTGAACCACTCCTGTGCCGAGGGGTTCGACACTAAGGTGGCACGACCCTTGGGAGCCGCCACAGGACCCGCCCCCAGAACCAGAGGCACGAAACGCACCGGCGGGCGAACGACCCGGCCGGCCCGTGTGCGGAAGTTAGCCGCTCGTGGGGCTTGCGGAGGCATAGGTGGAGGGACAGGACGAGGGACCGGCGGGAGGACAGGTGGAGTGACAGGCGGAGGGAGCCGTGAAGGGGGGCGCCCTCGAGGCCGAGGTTGGGCAACCAGCACCGGCTGGTCAATGTCCAGGTGTGCCGGCTTCAACCGGTCGATCGACACTGCCTCCGGCCGGCCCCCCATGTCCAGGACAAAAGTCGACTGCCCGTGTTCCAGCACTCGGAACGGACCCTCGTACGGCCTCTGGAGTGGAGTCCGGTGGGCATCACGGCGCAGGAAGACGTACGGGCAGTCCCTGAGGGCTGATGGCACGTGTGGGCGAAATGTCCCATGGCGGGACGTCGGGACGGGTGCGAGCCTGCCAACTTGCTCGCGAAGGCGCTGTAGGGTGGATGAGGGCGTTCCCTGCTGCCCCGGCGCCGACGGCACGAACTCCCCGGGCACCGTGAGTGGCGACCCGTAAACGAGCTCCGCCGATGATGAGCCCAAGTCCTCTTTGGGAGCAGTCCGGATGCCCAGCATCACCCACGGCAACTCGTCCATCCAGTCCGGGCCGGAGAGTCGTGCCTTCAGTGCTGCCTTCAGCTGCCGGTGGAATCTCTCCACCAGACCGTTAGCTTGCGGGTGGTAAGCCGTGGTGTGGTGTAGCCGCACCCCCAGCAAGTGAGCCATGGCTGACCACAGCTCGGAGGTGAACTGTGGCCCCCGGTCTGAGATGTGCGCCGGCACCCCGAAGCGAGCAATCCAGTGCGCGGACAACGCACGAGCACATGTAGCCGTTGAAGTATCGGTCAACGGAATGGCCTCCGGCCACCGCGTGAAGCGGTCCACCATTGTAAGCAGGTGGGTGATGCCCCGGGACGGCGGGAGAGGCCCTACAATGTCTATGTGGAGATGGTCGAACCGCCGGTGAGGTAGACCAAACTCCTGGAGCGGCGCACGGACATGGCGCTGGATTTTTGCCGTCTGGCACGGAATGCAGGTGCGAGCCCAATGGCCAACCTGCTTGCGCAGACCGTGCCACATGAAACGAGCGGCCACTAGTGCCGTTGTCGCCCGGATTGATGGGTGAGCCAGTCCGTGGATCACCTCGAACACCCTCCGGCGCCAGGTGGCAGGGACGATGGGGCGCGGCTGACCGGACGACACATCGCACAGGATTGTCACTCCCCCAGGACCGAGAGGGACATCCTCAAGGTGGAGGCCGGAGATGGCAGTCCGGTAGGCGGGCACCTCATCGTCCGTGAGCTGTGCCGCCGCCAGAGCAGAATAGTCCATTCCGGGCGCCACCTTGAACACGGCGTTGATAGCGGGCCGGGACAATGCGTCGGCCACCCGGTTGTCTTTCCCCTTGATGTAGCAGATAGATGTCGTGTACTCCGATATATAGGCCAATTGCCGCTGCTGTCGTGCGGACCAGGGATCGGAAACTTTCTGCAGGGCGAAAGTGAGCGGCTTATGGTCGGTGTAGGCGGTGAACGGGCGGCCCTCCAGGAAGTAACGAAAATGGCGCACAGCCAGGTACAGAGCCAGGAGCTCACGATCGAACGCGCTGTACTTGGTCTGCGCACGGTTGAGGTGCCGACTGAAGAAGGCCAGGGGCCGCCAACCTCCGCCCGTCAGCTGCTCCAGCACAGCACCAACCGCCGACTCCGAGGCGTCCACCGTGAGAGCAGTCAGGGCATCTCCCCGCGGGTGTACCAGCAGTACGGCCCGAGCAAGGGCCTCCTTCGCGCCGTCAAAAGCTGCCTCCGCCTCGTGGGTCCACTCAACGCTCTTGTGCTGCCCACCCGCCAGAAGTTGATACAGGGGCCGCATGATGTGGGCCGCGGATGGCACGAAACGATGATAAAACGCCACCATGCCGACAAATTCCTGCAGGCCACGCACCGTGCGTGGGCGGGGAAACCGGCGGATGGCGTCGACCCTGTCAGGCAGGTGAACCGCGCCTTGCGCAGTCATGCGGTGGCCGAGGAAGTCAATTTCATTCACCCCAAAACGGCACTTGTCCAGGTTGATGGCCAAACCATGCTCGCTGAGCCGCTGACAGAGCTGCCGAAGGTGAGTACAGTGTTCCTGTTGCGAGCGGCTGGCCACCAGGATGTCGTCCAGGTACACGAACACGAAATCGAGGCCGCGACAAACCCCGTCCATGAGGCGCTGAAAGGCCTGTGCTGCGTTTTTGAGGCCGAACGGCATCCGAGTAAACTCGTAAAGCCCGAATGGCGTGATGATCGCCGTCTTCGGCACGTCATCCGGGTGAACTGGGATCTGATTATAACCCCGTACCAAATCCACTTTGGAAAAAATCGTGGCCCCAGCCAAATGGGCCGTGAAGTCCTGGATGTGGGGTACGGGGTATCGATCCGCTGTTGTTGCCGCATTCAACCGTCGGTAATCCCCACATGGTCGCCAGCCCCCGCTTGACTTGGGGACCATGTGGAGTGGGGACGCCCAAGGGCTGCTTGAAGGGCGGACGATCCCCAAGGCCTCCATCGTGCGGAATTCCCGCCGTGCCAGACGCAGTTTATCTGGTGGCAGTCGCCGTGCTCGTGCATGGAGTGGTGGGCCGGTAGTCGGGATATAATGCAACACTCCGTGGCTGGGGGTTGCTGATTGAAACTGCGGAGTGAGAATGTCCGGGAACGCAGCCAAGATACGTGCAAATCGGGAGTCCACGGATGCCAGTGGCCGTCCCACCGGTTGATCCACACGCAACGTGATCGGCTCCATCATAGTGGCGTTGATCAAACGCTGACGTCCGACGTCCACCATGAGGGAATGCGCCCGGAGGAAATCGGCCCCGAGCAATGGTTGGGAGACGTCGGCAATGGTGAAGCTCCATGAGAAATGGCAGGAGCCGAGCACGATGGGAACCATCCGCAGTCCATATGTGCGGATGGGGCTGCCGTTCGCCGCGGTGAGGACGGGCCCCCGCTTACCGGAACGAATGTCAGCCAGCGAAGGGGGCAGGACGCTGAGCTCCGCTCCTGTATCCACGAGGAAGCGGGTCCCGGAGCGCCGATCCCAGGCAAAAAGGCGATGAATTTGGCCGGCCGCCGCGGGGACTATTGGCAGCCGGCCCAGGCGTTTCCCAGGAATGTGCATGGCTGGCGGCATTGTTGTGCTGCAGCACCCCAGCGTTGATGGTAGTAGCACCAACGTCTCCTGTTGGAGTCACTTGGAGCTTGCCTGCTCCTGCTGGTGGTGCCTGCCGCTTGCTGGCGCTGGGCTGCAGGTGCAGTACCCCTCACTGCCGCTGGGGGCGATCGTACGGGCCGTCGGGCTGGAGCTGTCACTCCTTCCACAGCTCCCCCGCCCCACCGGGGGAAATCGGGAGCTGCTGGGGTGACATCATCGGCGTACCTGCTGACGGCGAGCGCGTTGACGTCATCAGGGCGCGTCGACCTCAGCGCGACCCCGTCTCTGCTGACGCCCAGCGCGCTGACGTCATCAGGGCGCGCCATCCACAGGGCGTCGGCGCGCCTCCCGAGGGCCCGAAGGTCGGCAAACGAGACGTCGGTGAGCTGCAGACGAATGTAGGCCGGCAGCAGATGCAGGTATGTATACTCAAACAACAGGCACGGCGTGTGCCCGTCTAGTAGAGCCACCATCTCCTTTAGGAGGGAAGATGGCCGCCGGTCGCCCAGGCCCCCCATATGCAGGATCCTACCTGCCCGCTCCATCCTACTCAGTCCGTAAATCTGGAGCAGGAGCTCTTTCAGGCCGAGGTATTTATTACTGTCCGGGGGGTCTGCGAGGAAGTCCGTGACCTCTTCAGCCGCATCCTGGTCGAGGGCTCCCACCAGGTAGTAGAAACGGGTGGCATCGACCGTGATGCCCCGCAGGTTGAACTGGGCCTCCGCCTGCTGGAACCAGATGAGCGGCCGGGTGGTCCAGAACTTGGGCAGTTTTACGGAGACCGCGTCCAGAGACAGGGCCAGGCCGGCCTGTGAGGAGGTAGGGCTTTCTCTGTTCTCCATCATGACGCCAATGGAGCGTCGGGGTCACCAATGTAGCGCATGTCTTGGAATAAAGCACGGAGTCGTGTTTAGAGAGACACTTTTTATTCTGATCCTCCCGGTTGTAGGGAAGACCAAACGAGAGAAAGATGGCACCCAAACCCCAGCCTTTAAAGCCTCCGGCTAAGGGCCGCCTCCGGACTGAACCACTCCTGTGCCGAGGGGTTCGACACTAAGGTGGCACGACCCTTGGGAGCCGCCACAACATAGACTATATTATTCAAAAACTAAATTAAATAAAATCTTTCCTAATGTTTCACCAATCTGTGATAAATGTCTGTGTCAAGAAGCTACCATAGCGCACTCTTTTGTTTTTTGTACAAAAATCCAAAAATTCTGGCATGGAATATTTGATATTTTTTCAAAATTAATTAAAATAAAACTGGTACCAAAACCAGAATGGATCATTTTTGGGATATCGGAAGGTAACCCTGAATTAAACGTGTATCAGAAGAATTTACTCAATTACGGGCTAATAATGGGAAAAAAGCTCATACTTAAATTCTGGAAAAATGCGCCCACACCAACAATAAAAATGTGGACATCAAATATGTTTGAAACATTACATCTGGAAGAGATGAGATTCCTCTTAGCAGGTAAAGCAAACCAATTCCAAAAGACGTGGTCTACGTTTCTGGACCTATTACAAGCATGAGGTGCAATAGTAATTTAAAAAATAAATAAATAAATAAATGGTATCAGGACCTGGCATTGGGAGGTAAAACAACAAAAACAGACTTGGTTGGTAGTCTTTCTGCGGAGTTCAATGTTATAATAGAGCGATTGTCCTTACTTTCTTTTTCTTTCTTTTCTAGGGTCTACTTTCTTACTTTACTTCCTTCTCTAACTTCTTTTCTAAGGGGCTTTCTTTTCCCAACACTATCTTGCACTTCACAACTCTTGCGCACCTTCTTTACTTTCCTTACTTCTATCTTTTTCTTAAAGCTTTAAAAAAAAAAAATGAAGCGGTACAAAAAATGTATTAAGATATATGTGTTGTGTGTTGTTGTAATTTACCGTACTTCTAATAAAAATAATTTAAAAAAAAAAAAAAAAAAAAAAAAAAGACACGAATGAGGTGCCAGATGACTGGTGGGTGGCTGATGTTGTGATTCTATATAAATGGGTTCAAGGAAAAGCTTGGAAACTATAGACTTCTGAGTCTAACATCTGTGGTAGGAAAGTTACTGGAGAGGATTCTGAGAGATAAGATATCTATGCATTTGGATAGACGGGGGCTGATAGTCAGAATGAATTGTTACTTGGGAGATCATGTCTCATGACTTAGAGTTTTCTGAAGAGGTAACCAAAAAGGTTGATGAGGGTAATGCCATGTTTATATGGATCTTTGATCAGGTTCTGCATGGTAAGATGATCTGGAGGGTAGATTGTATGGGATCCTGGGAGAGCGAGATAACCGTATACAGAATTGGCTTCATGGAAGGAAGCAGAGCGTTGTTATGGAAGGGTGTTTTTTTGGACTGGAGGCCTGTGATGGCTGGTGTGCAGGAATCAAGGCATGTGAAGGCATGATTAGGCAGTTTGTAGATGACACTAAAATGAGTGGTATCATAGTGAAGATGGTTATCAAAAGTTACAGCAGGTTCTTGATCGATGATCAAGTAGGCTGAGGAATGGCAAATGAAGTTCAATGTAGATAAGTGCGAGGTGTTGCATTTTGGGAAATCAAAGCAGGGAAGGATCTTCAGAGTGCATGTTAAGCCCCGGGGAGTGTTGTCGAGCGAAGGGATATAGGAGTGCATGTACATAGTTCTCTGAAAGTAGCATCAGAGGTAGATAGGATGGTAAACAAAGCTTTTGGTACATTGGCCTTCATCTGCCAGGGTATTGAGAATAGAAGTTGGGACGTTATGTTACAATTGTACAAGACATTGGTGATGTCACATTTGGAGTAGTGTGCGGAGTTTTGGTCATCCTGCTATCGGAACGATGTCATTAAGCTAGAAAGGGTGCTGAGATTCCCGAGGATGTTGTCTAGTCTTTATTTATATTAGTGGAGAGATATGCATTGATTACTAGAATACCATGTTAAAGCCAAAGTACCAAAGATTGGTTGAGTGAGAATTCTCTGCAATGTTACCCTTTAATCTTTAATCTATCCATTATCCCTTGTCTGAAACTTCCAATTACATTCATATCATCATGGAATGGTTCTATTGTTGAAGCTCTGCACTTAATTATTTATAATGCTTGCCCAGTGCTCTACAACATTTCCCTTCTAAACTGAATACCAAATAATTTAATAAAATGAAACTAAAGCAAGTGCCAGGAGTAAAGGGCCTATCCCACTTGGGCGTCATTTGCGCGTAATTTACACGACATAATTTACGCATCACAAAGCACGACGCATGCGTCGCGCCGTGCACGTGATGCGCGTATGGTGCACATTACATGTGCATGCCGCGCATTACGCATGCATGGTGCGTGGTGACATAGGTAGTGACGCGCGCGGCGCCCCAGGATTTTGGGATGTACAAAATCTTTGTGCGCCATCTGCGTGACACTCAAATGACGCCCAAGTGGGACAGGTCCTTACCAGTCTAAAATCGTTGTTTGTTCAGGAGCATGAAATTAGTCTTAGTGACTCCACATTGCAAAACATCTCAACCTTAATCTTATCACATATTAAGGGAGTTTGGCAACTGAGAATCATATCAATGTGCATTGGTAAATAGTTTCATGTTGTTAGATTTAAAAGTGGGAAAGGAGTAAAATTTGCATGCTTTATTTCATCTCATTGATGTCAATACATTAAATGATTTTAAGTTTAGTACTCTGTCTGGTTAGTGATAAATTGCTGGGCATTATTACAAAACTGTACTTTCATAATTCTCAACCAACTCCTAGTACTCTCAGAATCAATGAGAACGCGTCAGAATATGACACAGTAATTAGATGTATCTGAAAATCTTTAAAAATGCCAAGAAAGACCAAGGACTAAAGGTATGTTTTATTCAAACATGTAAATTGCTTTGATTTCCTTTTCACTAATAATAGTAAGATTAAACGAGAACTTACCAGTTTGAAGTTTGATCTGTATTTTATGAGGAGTTACGATGAGGGATTACGTGAAGAACCCGCTCAGCACGCATGCGCGGCATACTTCAAAGCAGCGGTGTGGAATCACAGATAGACAGTTATTGAAGTAAACATAGTAAAGACAAGGAGACATCAGTTTATGAATTTGACCCATATTATTGAGGGTGGGAGCGGAGGGCACGTAATCCCTCATCGTAACTCCTCATAAAATACAGATCAAACTTCAAACTGGTAAATTCTCGTTTAATCTTACTATTTTACTTCGGAGTCACGTGAGTGATTCCGTGAAGATTTCAAAGCTCTGTGATTTCAAACCGTGTAACAGTTATTATTACATCACTGCCGAAGTCTTTGAGGGAGGAAGTGTGTTATCTTACCAACCAATGAATCTGTTTGTAGAAAAACACAATGGTATTTTTTAACAATAACACCAAAGAAATTAAATTGCACCCCTGGGCTTAAATTAAATATTTGCAGTCTGTAAAATCTTCCCTGCAAATAAAACAGGTTTTGCCAATGGCTTATTATAAAATTTCTGAATGGTCTTTCCCCCCACCATCCTGCTGTAGCCAGGATGTGGTTTATAGGCACGTCCATTCTTTTAGCCGTCGACGTGGATGCTGCCCTGGTGGAATGAAATTTGTACATGTTAGTTTTTATCCCAGCAGCTTTTAGCACCTGCTTGAGCCATCTCGAAATGGCTCGTCACCCGACCATAAGGTTTTTTATGACTGACCCACAAGGCTTTTCATCTCCCTTGAGTATTTTGGTTGTGTCTATGTAGGATAGTAGAGTCATGGCACATAACCGTGTTTCTGACGGGTAAACCCGGAGTTCCACGACTGGATTAGGTGTTCCTGGTCTGCTCTGTTTGATCATTCCCTGGATAATAACGGAGATCTGGTCTGGAGCTGTGAGCATGGTGTCCAGTCGCAATAGGTGTAGTGACTGGACCCTCTGTGCAGATACAAGTGCCATCAACAGTAGTGTTTTGAGCATAGATGGTTCCAGGTAGAGGGATCTGGCTGGTGGCCATCCCTGAGGTATGTCAGGACCACACTGACATCCCATATATGGGTGTACCTTGGTCTAGGGGGTTAGAGTTGTAAATACTCTTCATTAGTTTGACCACCAGCTGGTGGGACCCCATGGCCTGTTGCCCTGGAGCTGGTTTTAAATATACAGGCAGGGCAATTCCAGCTGTGTTGATGGCTCTGTAGCTGAGTCCTTCATCGTGGTGAAGGTTCACCAGGAATTCCAGTACGTTGGTAACTGTAACGGTTGAGTAGGTGGTCCCTGTATCCAAGCAGTACTTCTCCCATTTTTTGATGCTGGACAAGTGCTGTTTTTTAGTGGATGTTCGGAGGGATGCTGACATGGTGTCGACGGTTTGTTATGATAATCCCAGTCCCAGAAGTGGTTTGTGCAGAATTTGCAACCCAGGAGTTTGATTTTTCATGGCATGGGTGGCTTGTGCCCGACACTGGGTGTTAATAACTCTGGGTCACTGGGGAATACCATCGGAGTTTCAACAGCCATGTCATGGAGTATTGGGAACCATGGCTGTGTAGGCCAGTCGGGTACTATCAAAATACCTGAAAAAGAGTCCATTTGTACTGTGCGTAGTCCCCAACTGATGAGGCAGAATGGAGGAAATGCATAGAAGAAGAATTTCCCCAATCCAGCGCGAACGCATCTACCGCTGCTGCCTCAGGGTCTGGTTCCCAAGCGACATACATAGGTACCTGGTGATTTAGCCTTGATGCAAATAAATCGATATCTGGCGTGCCATATTGCTTGATAACTTTTGTGAATTTTTTTGGGGGGGTTTTTAACATCCATTCGATGTTGTCATTAAATTTACGTGGCCTGGTGTCTGCCACTGTATTTAGCTTACCTGGCAGGTAAGTTACTGATAGCCAAATATGTCTTTGGACACACCATTGCCAAATTGTGTTGACCAACTTGTCGCATGATACCGATTTTATGCCGCCCATATGGTTAATGTAGGCCACCACCGTAGTATTATCTATTTATAACCGTACATGCAAGTGATGCATATTTATGCATATGCTTTTAAACCATAAAAGTCACCCAACATCTCTAGATAATTAATGCCCATTAATTATAAGTGTAAGTGGTAACGATGATTCTGGGTTAGTCCATCTACTACTTGTGCTGGATATAGAGTTAGTTGCTCCCCAGCCTTGAGCACTGTCATCTGTTTGGATAACTGACGTAGGGTTAGTGATGATAATAGGCTGAAAACTATGTCAAACGTTTTTTGCCCACCACTGTAGTTCTGATATTACTTCAGTGGGTAACTTCATGAAATGATCATAATGACCTGTATGTCGTTTTTGGTACAAAGGTCCGAATTATGTAGCCGGAAATGCTGCTACCATTTTCCCAACTACTCTGTTACTTGTCGAGTAGTTGGTAGTTTGTTGACCATTAAATTGTTGCATGATTGTGCCAATTCAACTATTTTGTCTCTTGGCAATGTTATAGTCACGTAGACTGAATTAATTGTGAAGCCCAAGTAGTCCATGATAGTGGATGGCTTCAACTTAGATTTATCTGGATGTAAGACAACCCCAGGGTTTCGAATAACTGTTTGGTAGCTGAACAGCTAACATAGTCAATTTCATGGTCTTGCCTACCATTTAGGATATCATCAAGATATGCCATGACAATATGTTTTTGTCTTCTGAATATTGCCAGAGCTGGTTTTAGTGTCTTGGTGACACTCTTGGCTGATGTGAACCCATTGGGTAACGCTTTAAACTGCTATAGCTGCCCCATCCAGGTAAATCTGCTATGATCCTTGTGAATGGTACTAAATAGTAAACATCTTTAAGATGAATGCTTGCCATGAAGTATCCTTTGGAATTTAGTTGTTTGGCAGTAACAACCGGTTCCATTTTGAAATGTATATACTTAACAAACAAATTTAGTGAAGTTAAGTCAATGATGATGCGACATCCACCATCTTTTTTGGGTTTAGTGAATATATTTGATACGAATTGCAAGGGTTCAGGTTTTCCCATGATACCCTTTGTAATTATTCTCACCAGTTCAGCTTGTCCCTCTTGTTTCTTTAACGGAGAGGGGAAAAATACCCTCTGGGGTGAATGTTGACCTGGTGGCAATTTTTCTAGTATGAACTGTATTTGTATTCACTAATGCCATTGAGTATATACTGATCACTCGTGATAGACTCCCATGTGTTAGTATTACTCTATATACTGGTAGGAACCAGACCTACCTACCTCCATGGTTATGGGTATTCTTCTGTTTCCTGCTGGTCCAACGAGTGTTGCACGTCGTCTGACGTGGCAGTGATGTTGGGGGGTGGCACATTTTCCATGGGGTCCGCTTTGGGCCCTGGTCTAAAGAAGACTTTCGGTGATAGAATGCAGACCCCGAGCTTTCATCAGTCCGATATGGTAGACCTTGACTGATGGACGCGATGGGGTACTGCTGCGTAGGAATTACTGTTTTTGGTTTGCTCGTCCCGGCCCTGCTCTCATGAGCCGAAAGTTTTGTAAAACCTCTTGCATGTCCTTCATATGCTTTGTGAGGTTTTTGCCAAAGAGCAGTGGGTCTGGCTCAGTGGCTGGGGCATGCACAACCCCGCAATGTAGGATTTATGGCAGGTCTTATGACTTGTTTACGAAGGTTGTGGTCATCACCGTATTTGTCCATGGAACGAGGAGAAACGATGTGATGGCTGACGTCAGGCTTTTAACGGCCTCCTGTACGTGGGGTTTCCACGTAGCTGTCCACCACACCTAGCAGCTCTTCCTGTTCCTGCATCCCTTGCATACTCCCGAGATCTTCAGCCATTGCCCCTGTTCTTGACCAGCCCAGTCCTGGTCACCAAAGCTATCCTCTGGAAAGGAGGAAGCAATGGACAGTGCACAAGGCACTGTGGAGGGAGTGCCTGACCCCCCTCTGCGAGAGCGCCCCTCCTGGGGTGCACCTCGCTGGAGGTCCTGCTCCAAGAGCCGCTCCAAGGGGCTCAGGCGGCTGTCTCTCCCCCGCCTGGGTGGAGAGACGTCCCCGTCCGATAAGTCGGATCCACCGGCCGGACGCCTCTTCCATGGCTTTACATCCAGCCCGCTGCTCAGGCGCTAGCGGGCTGGGCTCGGCGCGGTGTCGGGGTATAGCGGACCGCCTGGTAAGCGGTCCTACCGCCTTGTTGCTGCCCCCGCGAGATGGAACGCTCCTCCATGGAGTCGAGCGGGGGCAGGTCTGTTCATGCGGCTGTCTTTCCCCCCGTGCGGGTGGAAAGACGTCCCGTCTGATAAGTCAGAGCCACCGGCCGGACGCCTCTTCCGTGGCGGTACTTCCAGCCCGCTGCTCAGGCGCTAGCGGGCTGGGATCGGCACGGTGTCGGGATAGCGGAGTGCCGGGTAAGCGGTCCTACCGCCTTGTTGCTGCCCCCCAGATGGAACGCTCCTCCGTGGAGTCGAGCGGGGGACAGGTCTGTTCTGTTGCTGCCCCCCCCCCAGATGGAACGCTCCTCCGTGGTCTCCGTGGACAGGTTTGTTCTAGAGCCTTTCTTCTCTGCCGGACAGCAGAAAGCTCTCTGTGAAAGAAAACCCGACGTCAGCTTACCTGACGGTCCATTCTTTCACCTCCATAGCGGGAGCGCCTGACTCCCGCTGTGCCGCTGTTGCTCTGCTGGACGTATTGCCGCGCATGCGTGCTGAGCGGGTTCTTCACGGAATCACTCACGTGACTCCGAAGTAAAATTATTTGCATATGCCAGAGATTCAGCTTTAGTTGTTTTAGTTTAGTTTAGAAATACATGATGGAAACAGGCCCTTTGGCCCACCGTGTCTGCACTGACCAGCAATTCCCATACATTAACACCATCCTACACCCACTAGGGACAATGTTTACATTTACCAAGGCAATTAACCTACAAACCTGTATGTCTTTGGAATGTGGGAGGAAACCGAAGATCTTGGAGAAAACCCACACAGGTCACGGGGAGAACGTACAAACTCTGTACAGATAGCACCCCTTATCGGGATCGAACCCGGGTCTCCGGCGCTGCATTCGCTGTAAGGCAGCAACTCTACCGCTGCGCCACCGTGACTGCCGTCCACATGCTGTTTTAGTTTATTTTGTTTACAACACTCCAATCAGTTAAACTAAACTGTTGCTTTGATTAATTCTGGCAAATTACCATTACCGCATATGTTCATGATGGGAATTCCCTTTGATCTTTATATTTAAAAAATTGAAATAAAGGCTTTGGCATGTTGTAGCTTTCATGTTGACGTCAGTGCACAAAAGCCAGTCACATGACCTTCTCCATTTTTCTGCTGTGGACATTGTCAAAGTTAGTGTTTAGTTTATTGTCATGTGTAACAATGTATAGTGTAAAGCTTTTGTTGCATGCTAACCAGTCAGCAGAAAAACTATACACGAATACAATCGAGTCATCCACAGGGAATAATATTTAGTGCAAGATAAAGTCCTGAAAGTTCAATTAAAAATAGTCCAAGGGTCTCCAATGAGGTAGATAGTAGCTCAGAGCCGCTCTCTAGGTCCTGATAGGAAGGTTCAGTTGCCTGATAATAGCTGGGAAGAAATTGTCCCTGAATCTGGAGCTATGTGTTATCACACTTCTGTACCTCTTGCCTAATGGGAGAGTTCATAAGTTCATAAGTGATAGGAGGAGAATTAGGCCAGTCGGCCCATCAAATCTACTCCACCATTCAATCATGGCTGATCTATCTCTTCTTCAACTCCATCCTCCTGCCTTCTCCCCATAACCCCTGGCACATGTACTAATCAATAAACTATCTAACTCTGCGTTAAAAATATCCATTGACTTTGCCTCCACAGCTGTCTGTGGCACTAGGGTAGAAGAGGGAGAGTCTGGGGTGAGATTCATCCTTGATTATGCTGGTGACCCTGCCAAAGCAGCATGGTGTAAATGGAGTCAATGAAAGTTAGCGTGGTTTGTGTGATGTTCTGGGCAGCGTCCACAATTCTCTGCAATTTCTTGCGGTATTGGATGGCGCTGTTCCCAAACCATGCTGTGATGTGGCAAGCCCGCAAAAAGCATTGGAGAAATCAACGGGGAATATCATCGCTGAGTGGCACAGAGTGCAGTTATACTTGCATTCCAATTTGCCAGCAATGGGGGACAGATGCTGCATCAGACTATCCAGCCAATCTTGCTCCATGGGCTCCACCTTTCCTGAGTCATCAATCCAGGCTCTGATTTGTGCCTTCTCAAACCTCTCCCTAACTCTCAGTCTGATGAAGTGTCTCAACCCGAAAAGTCACCTATTCCTTTTCTCCAGAGATGCTGCCTGACCTGCTGAGTTACTCCAGCTTTTTGTGTCAATCTTTCTTGTAATTTTACATCAGGACATTTGTCTCAATGGCTCTTTTTTTGTGGTCTTACTTCGCAATAAGTACTGTGGATAGTTTAGGCTCCAGCACAAATCCAAGGGGGAACAATCACTTCCATGCAACTTGAATAGTTACTTGTTTACCAATTGGATTAGTAAGTATGCAGATGATACCAAGATAGTGGGTGTTGTGGATAATGAAGAGGATTTCCAAAGTCTACAGAGTGATTTAGGCCATTTGGAAAAATGGGCTGAAAGATGGCAGATGAAGTTTAATGCTGATAAATGTGAGGTGTTACACCTTGGCAGGACAAATCAAAATAGGACGTACATGATAAATGGCAGGGAATTGAAGAATACAGTTGAACAGAGGGATCTGGGAATAACCGTGCATAGTTCCTTGAAGGTGGAATCTCATATAGATAGGGTGGTAAAGAAAGCTTTTGGTATGCTAGCCATTATAAATCAGAGCATTGAGTATAGAAGCTGGGATGTAATGTTAAAATTGTACAAGGCATTGGTGAGACCAAATCTGGAGTATGGTGTACAATTTTGGTCGCCCAATTATAGGAAGGATGTCAACAAAATAGAGAGAGTACAGAGGAGATTTACTAGAATGTTGCCTGGGTTTCAACAACTAAGTTACAGAGATAGGTTGAATAAGTTAGGTCTTTATTCTCTGGAGCACAGAAGGTTAAGGGGGGACTTGATAGAGGTCTTTAAAATGATGAGAGGGATAGACAGAGTTGACGTGATCAAGCTTTTCCCTTTGAGAATAGGGAAGATTCAAACAAGAGGACATGACTTCAGAATTAAGGGACAGAAGTTTAGGGGTAACATGAGGGGGAACTTCTTTACTCAGAGAGTGGTAGCGGTGTGGAATGAGCTTCCAGTGGAAGTGGTGGCGGCAGGTTCGTTGGTATCATTTTAAAATAAATTGGATAGGCATATGGATGAGAAGGGAATGGAGGGTTATGGTATGAGTGCAGGCAGGTGGGACTAAGGGAAAAAAGTTGTTCGGCACGGACTTGTAGGGCCGAGATGGCCTGTTTCCGTGCTGTAATTGTTATATGGTTATATGGTTATATGGTTATCCCCTCTATTCAAACATCCAACCAATCTTCTGGGTCAGCAATTTCCCTTCATTTGTACAAGCTAGATTTTAGATTACTGTCTCTTATGCGGAACCTTACACAATATCTACAAATCGTCCACATAATATATTTTCAAGACTTGTACACAGGTCAAAAAACATGGGTTGACCCCTGGTTAACATTGGCCCAGTCATAGCATTCTTGACTCCGAAAGCTAGGTCTTGAAACCAAATTCATCAGGATCTGAATACAAAACTTTGGCTCCATTTAGAAGTTCTCTGATCAGAATATCCAATACTGCTAAAGTAAAATTCCCTTCAGCATTCTTTGAAACCGGTGTTTGTAAATGTTACCGGAAAATATTAAGGAAGGTACCAACACCCTTTACCCTACTTTGTTTCAGATAGGAACAACAAGTGTCAGCTGCTAAGACTATAAAATGAGATTGTAGCGGCACCTACTGGTGCGCGCCAATATCGAACCCGGCAGTTCGAAGCCGCACGCACGTGACCTGGGAGGGGTCGGGGTTTTCGCGTAGTTTTTCTAGTTTCCGTGTCAGTTGTTTGACGACCACCAGTGGCCAGTGCAGTTATACCTGCATTCCAATTTCCAAGTTTGTGGCCAGTCGCGTGTGTTGGACCTGTAGTATCAGAGAACGTGTTTCGCAATAAATATTGTTTGAGAAAACTGATCTTTGTCTCTCAATCCACTAAATTGGTGACCCCGACTTGTCTAACCGCTGTTAGACTGAAACGTTGAAGAGGCACCTGTGGTCAGACTGCCCATGTTTTGGCCCGATCAGCCCATGTGGAAGCACAGTTCCACCTTCATCGGATCATCGCGGACAAGACCATGTATTTCCATGTCATGGGAGCCCTGCCACAGGAGTCGGCCTCGAGGTTGCTGCCATACCTAAGGGACCCACCGGCGGTAGTGAAGTATTGAGGGCACTTTTGTTGCACACTTTTGGGCTCAGCCATCGAGACAGGGCGTCGAAGATCCTGCACATGGACGGGATCAGAGATCGGCGCCTGTCCACCATTATAGCGAAGGTGTTGGCTCTCATGGACGGGCATCGACCGTGCTTGCTTTTCGAGCAAGCCTTTCTCGAACAGATGCCGGACGAGGTCCGTTTTGATGCTCGCGGGAACCAATTTCAGCGTCCCCCAGCAGCTCGTGGAGAGGGTCGACGAGTTGTGGACCACCGGGCGGCAGGAGGTTTGCTCCTTTACCCGCCCTGTAGCCACTGCTAGGGTGCAGCCCAGATGACATCGGGAGGAGGGCCAGTCATCGACCACCGCCGAGGACCTGCCGCAGCAGCCGGACGCATACAGCAGACATCGTTGGTGCTATTATCACCTCCGTTACGGTGCTGAAGCCCGACGATGCTGAAGCCCCTGCTCGTTTCAGGGAAATGCCTCGGCCGATCGCCCATAGAGGTGACCGCGATCGGCCTAAACGAACGCCTCTACGTCCGTGATCTACACTCTGGCCACTGTTTCCTGGTCGACTCCGGTGCCATCGACAACATCCTACCGCCGACCGCCTGAGATACCCGCGTCGGAAAGGTAGGACCCGTCCTCTCGGTCGTTAATGGGAGTGACATCCGAACATACGGTACGTGGATCCTTCACTTAGATTTCGACTCCCACCAGTACAGGTGGAAGTTTACCATTGCTGACGTTGCCTAACCGATCTTGAGGGCCGATTTCTTGCGCGCGTTCTCCCTTCTCGTCGACGTGCGGGGTGGTCGGATAGTCCTGTTTTCGGACCTGCACCCCGCCGAGCCGTGTATACCCAACAGCAACTCAGCAAAGTAGCGGAGGTACAAGAGCCTTTCGCAGCCCTGTTATCTGAGTTCCCTGAGCTGCTCATGCCCCAGTTCGATGGGGCTATGCCTCGTCATGGCGTGGTCCACCGCATCCCCACCGAGGGCCCACCGGTTCACGCCCACGCACGCCGCCTCCCGCCCGACAAGCTGTGCATCGCCCGCGATGTATTCCAGCTGATGGAAGACATGGGCATTGTATGATGATCAGATAGACACTGGGCTTCCCCACTGCATATGGTGCCTAAAGCGTCTAGGGTCTAGAGACCTTGCGGTGATTACAGGCATTTGAACGCTGTGACCATGGCAGACCAGTACCCAGTGCCCCACATTCAGGACCTCAGCTCACTTGGAGAGCGCAACCTTCTATTCGAAGGTTGACCTGGTCCGGGATTACAACCAGATCCCAGTCCACCCAGACGACATCCCTAAGACAGCCACCATCAACTCTTTTGGCCTTTTTGAGTAGTTACGAATGCCGTTTGGCCTGAAGAATGCTGCTCAAGCGTTCCAACGGCTCATTGATCAAGTCGGGCGGAGTTTGCCGTTCATGTTCATCTACCTGGATGATATCCTAGTGGCCAGCAGTTCGCAGGTTGAGCACATTAAACACCTTCGCCTTCTGTTTGAGCGCTCGCATAAGCATGGCTTGGTGATCAATCCTGCGAAGTGCCAGTTTGGATTGCGCTCCATTTCCTTCTTAGGGCACAGGGTCACCCCCCAAGGCGCCCAGCCGCTGCCTGAGAAGGTCGACGCCATCCGCCGGTCCCCGCGGCCACTGTCAAGGGCCTCCAAGAATTTTTACCACCGATTTGTTCCGTTAGTGGCCGCCGTTATGCGACCGCTGTTCTAATGCCACGGGATCTGGTTTGGACTGATGAAGCGACTATGGCTTTCGAAGGTGCTAAGGTCGCGTTGGCCAATGCCACCATGCTGGTGCACCCGAGGGCGTCAGCTCCCACAGCACTCACTGTTGACGCTTCAGACGTCGCAGTGGGCGCTGTTCTGGAGCAGCAGGTCGGCGACAGCGGGCAGCCGCTGGCATTTATCATGCCGGCAGCTTCGGGCCCCAGAATGTAAGTACAGTGCTTTCGACAGGGAACTCCTCGCGCTCTACCTAGCGATCAGGCATTTCCACTATTTCCTCGAGGGCCGCGCGTTCACTGCTTTCACGGACCACAAGCCGCTCATGTTCGCGTTAGGCAAGATAGCCGACCCGTGGTCCACCAGGCAACAATGTCACATCCCCTACATATCCGAATTCACGTCTGACATTCGGCATGTGGTGGGGAAGCTGAAAGTCGTGGCCGCCGCGCTGTCCCATCCGTCTGTTCCTGCGGTTTTCGCTCTGAACCTTAGGGTGGACTACACTGAGCTGGCGGTGGCCCAACGCTGATTCAGGCCTTAAGCTGGCAGAGGTGCCTTGCGGCGCTACAGGCGTGCAGGTCCTTTGCGATGTCTCCACGGGTAACGCCCGTCCAGTCATACCGGCCGATTAGGGGCGGCGCATTTTTGTCACTGTTCATAGCCTGGTCCGCCCGTCCAATCATGCCACCTCCACCCTGGTCGCGTCCAAGTTTGTCTGGCACGGGTTACGGAAGCAGGTGGCTGCCTGGGCCCGCGTTTGTATCCCATGTCAGACTTCGAAGGTGCAGCGACCTTCTACGGCCGCCGGGTCAGGATTTCGCTGTACCTGACGGCAGGTTTCTGCATATACATGTTGACCTGGTCAGAACATTGCTGTGTTCGCGTGGGGCCACACACCTGCTTACTATAGTGGATAGGTTTACCAGGTGGGCGGAGGCTATCCCACAGTCAGATATCTCCGCCGAGGCTTGCACCCGAGCTATTGTTTCCCACTGGATTGTTCGTTTTGGGGTCCCGTCTGATATCACTACCGACCGTGGGGCTCAGTTTACCTCCTCTCTGTGGTGTGGTTTGGCGCAGCTGTATGACACACGTTTGCACCAAACGACCAATTATCACCCGGACGCGAATGGGTTAGTTGAGCATTTCCACAGACACCTTAAGTCGGCGTTGAAGGCTCAGCTCACAGGCCCCGTTGACCAGTTGCCCTAGGTCCTCCTAGGCATCAGAACTACGTCTCATTAGGACCTCGACGCCTCTTCGGCCGAGCTCGTCTATGGCTCGGTTTTGCAGGTACCTGGGGATTTTCTACCCGCCACCCGCGATCAGGAGGTCCTGGCTTCGGCGGTGCTTGCCGACCTTGCGCGCGTTGGTCCCGGTTCCCACCTCCAGGCATGGTTCGGCTGCGGTGCATGTACCTATGTCGTTACAGGATAGTGCTTATGTTTTCCTTCGTTTGGAAGCTCACCGCTCGCCGTTACAGCGGGTGTACGAAGGACCGTTCAAGGTGCTGAGGACTGGTACCTCGACGTTCACATTGGACGTGGGTGGCAGTGAGGAGTTCGTCTCCGTCAGTCGCCTTAAGCCTGCACACGTGGACGAGGACAGCCCAGTGACAGTGGCCACTCCACGGCGTAGGGGTCATCCACCGGCCGTTCTGTCATCTTCTGCCCCTGTTGTTCCTGGTTTTGTTTCACCATTGTTACGCCCGTCCCTCATTCGCGGTTTTCGCGTCCCTCCAGTTCTGTTTTGCCGGTCCCTGCTGTTACGCTCGTCCCGCGTTTAAGGACCACACATTCAGGTCGTACGGTTCGGTTACCGGTGTGTTTCCGTACCTCGGTTTCTGGGGGGGGGGCATGTAGCGGCACCTACTGGTGCGCGCCAATATCGAACCCGGTAGTCGGAAGCCGCACGCACGTGACCTGGGAGGGGTCGGGTTTTTCGCGCGTTTTTTCTAGTTCCCGCATCAGTTGTTCGACGACCACCGTTATGGCCAGTCGCGTGTGTTGGAACTGTAGTATCAGTGAACGTGTTTCACAATAAATATTGTTCGAGAAAATTGATCGTTGTCTCTCAGTCCACTAAAAGATGCTTTTTCTTGATTTCCAGCCCCAATGTACTTTAAAGCAGATGAAGTACATTTGATCTATGGTCATTGTTATAATACAGGAAACAAGACAACCACTGAAGAAAGGTCCCGACTGAAACATCACATATGCACTTCCTCCAGAGATGTTGCCTGAGCTGCAGTGTTACTCCAGCACTTTGTGCTCTGTGCAAAATTCTAACATCTTCAGTTCCCTATGGTACTGGGAAATGCAAAGTGAATGGAACGGGTGGGATTACTGAGCTGAAGGGTCATTGACCAAAATATTAACTGCTCTTTCCACAGATGTTGCCAGAACTGCTTAGTTTTTCCAGTCATCTGCAGTTTTTTCATTTACTGAGGAGATTGCTCTACTCGGAGCTAGCACAGAATTGATGGCTGAATGGCCTCCTGTTCTGTAATAAGTGTAGTAAATATATTTATTTCAGAAACACGGTAGGATTGCACACAAAGTTTTAATACATACTGCGTCATCACGTGTTAGTTTACTCCTGCATTTCTTTTGAATAACACTCATGTGTACTACCAACCCATTGTGCTATACTTATTATTGTTACTATTGTTACTTATTATTGTTGCAAAACTATAATTCTGCCTAGTTTACAAAAAAAACGCAATGCCTACTTAACTCAAATGCAACATGCTAGAAAAGCTCCAAATATGGAGCGTTTAAGAAGGAACTGCAGATGCTGGAAAATCGAAGGTACACAAAAATGCTGGAGAAGGGTTTTAGCCCGAAACGTTGCCTATTTCCTTCGCTCCATAGATGCTGCTGCACCCGCTGAGTTTCTGCAGCATTTTTGTGTACCTTCCAAACATGGAGCAGCAGGACCAAACAATGCCATAGGGCTTCAGGCTTATTAGTTGTTCCTTGTGCCATGAGTGGGGATAAGACTATCCAATTCCTTAATCATGTTGATATCTGGATATTTCACCAATTCATATTTTTTATAAAAGTCAATTAACCTAATTGGAATTATTTTTGGTGTAATGTCGAGAGAATATTTTTGGCTTGTTCATCATTTTGATCAAATTTTACTTTCTGGATTAGCCACAGCTTTCAAACTTTATAAGTCCCCTCTTAAGCTATCTTCCCTGTTGAAAGGCAACTTAATGATTTATATGAGTCTACAATTACTTATTTTTCTATTCTGCAGAGTTTGTATATCATCTGGCAGATCAGCTGGTGAAAACTACCTATCTCTAACTCCACAGGATATCCATCAGCATCCTTGAAATGTAGGATCAATTTGTTTGCACTTCAGTCAAATTCCGTCCCAAAATTAAGTCAACCTAATTGAAGCCAAATATTTAATTAAAGACATGATGGATAATTACATCTCCTTTTAATCAATTCCCTTTCATCCCACATACATGTTCCATATTCTCTGCCATATGATCTTCAATTGGATCCTAATTTTCATCTTTAAAGATGGAACTGCAACCTTTCAATACTTATAGTATATGTGGAGTAATGTCACAGTAGGCACCAAGTGGCAGGATTAGCATTGTTCCTTTCATCTTATTTCATCTGAACATTTACTTAATGACAGGACATTTACAACATGATATTCTGTTACTTTGAAATATTTCTCAGCAATTAAAATAAATAGTTTTATTGTACCTGAAAGTTATGAATGCAAACCAAGTAGTCAATTTCTATGACAGTGCCATTTCAGAAGCAACAATCACCTTCTTTAACATGGAAAAATATCACATGGCACAACAAGCTTTATTTGGACAAAAATAGGTCTGAGCGTGAGACACATAATATTGGAAGGAAAGTGGTACAATGGATGAGACGGAGGTAGAGGAAGGGAATTCTAGAGTCAGGCAGTCCTGGTGCAGGATACACGATCTGGGAAGAATTGACAGAGGGAACAAAATTGTGGGCTCCACAGTGGCGCAGCGGTAGAGTTGCTGCCTTACAGCGCC
Source organism: Amblyraja radiata (assembly GCF_010909765.2). NCBI lineage: Eukaryota > Metazoa > Chordata > Chondrichthyes > Rajiformes > Rajidae > Amblyraja > Amblyraja radiata. The sequence goes on from NC_045956.1 coordinate 68,303,300, forward strand.
TTCAGCGCCAGAGACCCGGGTTCGATCCCGACTACGGGTGCTGTCTGTACGGAGTTTGTACATTCTCCCTGTGTCCGCGTAGGCTTTCTCCGAGATCTTTAGTTTCCTCCCACACTCTAAAGATGTACAGGTTTGTAGGTTAATTGGCTTTGTATAAATGTAAATTGTCCCCAGTGTGTGTGGGATAGTGTTAATATGCGGGGATCGCTGGTCGGTGCAGACTCGGTGGGCCATAGGGCCTGTTTCTGCACTGTATCTCTAAAAGTTTTTTTTAAATAACAATAAAATCTAGGGTGGGAACAATTTTCATGCAGGGTTCAGTCTTTCAATGACTTTTTATGGTTCAGTGTTAATAGGTGTAGATAAATATTTACACTCAAAAACCAGTTTGACCAACAAGTGACATAAGGAAAAGGTATGAACTGATCAGGGTCATTTGGGGTATAACCTCATTAATTGTAAAGTAACGGTAGATTATTTGATTGTTATTGGCAATGATAAAGTCAAATTTACCTAATTCTCGTGAGTCTTCTATTGATAATCAATTATTCTCATATGTTGTCGCGATAAAAACAAAACTTTAGTTTTAAGCCTACCATATTATTGAATTAAGCACTCAGCCTTACCAACTAAATCACTTACAACTGCAATGACAGTGCATTAGTACATTACTGGCTGCACCATCACATACAGTATGCTGTTCTTCATTCTACCCTCTAATTTCCTCCGTAATCTTTGTTTATCCATTCTTCTGAAGGATGTCACTCACTAACCGTGTGGCTTGCAAGTGTTTCTTTTTCAACTACTTTTAGTAACAGCTCATTTATCATGTATATTCTTCAACATCATTGAACTGCAGAGTCTCTCACAACCAAGTTCATTCATGTTACTACCCATCAACACAAGGAACATTCAAGAGATAGACACAAAGTGCTGGAGTAACTCAGCGGGTCAAGCGGCATCTTTACTCCCTTTTTCTCCAGAGATGCTGCTTGACCCACTGAGCTATTCCAGCACTTTGTCTATTTTTGATATAAATCAGCATCTGCGGTTCGTTTCTGCACAATTTTAAAGAGATGTGGTTGTAACAAAAGCAAGAACTTTAGCTCGTCTTATTTGCATACCTCGTATTTCAAGACACAGCACACGATAGCGCCAGAGACCCGGGATCATTCCTGACTATGGGTACATGTCTGTACGGAGTTTGTACGTTCTCCCCGTGACCTGCGTAGGTTTTCTCAAAGATCTTCGGTTTCCTCCCACATTCCAAAGACGCGGTTTATAGGTTAATTGGCTTGGTATGTGTAAATTGTCCGCAGTGTGTGTAGGATAGTGTAAGCGTGCAGAGATCACCGGTCGGTGCAGACTTGGTGGGCCAAAGGGCCTGTTTCCACATTGTATCTCTAAACTAAACTAAACCTCTGACAGCAAAGCTAACGTAAAGGTGCAAAAGAAAGTTAAAAATAAAACACAAGAAAATGTCAGCCAAATTGTTCACTCCTTCTCTCCTCCCTTCTCCCCCCTCCACTATTTTTGTGGGACAGGAAAGGCTTAAACTGGGAAGACTAGTTTGCCTATCCATTTTATGGTGTCATACTTGGCTGTCTGGAGAAAAGAAGTGCTGGTCTTGATGGGAGGTTGCAGCCATGTGCTCCATTGTCAAAAACCTGTGGCCACAACTGGGCCTCACATTGTGGAGCCACTTGCTGTAACATATAAGTTCTGTGCAAATTCCACCCGCCCATTGTTTAAAAAAAAATAACTGAGGCAATGATTCCTGCTGTTAGGTCAAGGATGAGAGGTTGATTATTTATGCTGCCATAATTCCATGGGTCATTTCTAACTAAGTGAATACTATCTGTTCTTTCCACCAATAGGTGATGATCATTGAGTTGCTGCCTCAAAGGTCCAACAAGCCATGTTCAGTCCTGACTGCTGAAGCTCTCCGCGTGAAGCTTGTACTTTCTCCCTGTGACCTCTTGGGTTCCCCTGGTGGTCCGGTTTTCTCCCATATCCCAGAGATGTGCTTGCTGGTAAGTCAACTGGAAACTGCATATTCTACTCACTATCTATATAGCTGAGTGGGCGAATATGGGGGATGTGATGAACATATGGGGCAAAAATATTATAAGGGAAATTAGCGGGGAATTAGATTATTCTGTGAGCCAGCGTAGGGAAGAAATGGTCTCCTTCTCAAAAGGTGGAAATGGCCTCCATCAGTGCTGTACAGTGAGTGATTTCATATTGTGGTCTTCCCTAATGGGAAAGACTGTGATTTTCATGGGCCTTCCATCTCATAGAGCACAAATCAGAAAATGGCAGGTGGCACAATTCGGCATACTTGGTTGGACTGTCTGAGCTATGTGCAGAGACCACAGGGCTAAGAGGATGGCAAGGATGAACCTGTTAGGAATATAGTCTATATGACAATGCTAGTCCTTCTGGTGTTGGTGTAACTCTATGTGTGCATCATATAGATGGGTAGAAGACTTGGCAAAGGTAGCTGGGGGTAATACATACCCTTGTTAGGAGTCCTTGTCGAATGACTGTGGAAAGCTTTGTTAACAGTATTATCAATAAATCTTACTGAGCCTTAAGTTGATGTGGAATCATCACTGGGTGTTTGAACTGAGTCCAAGGGCCTAATTGTTCCTTCTTTAAAACGTTCTTGCATCTTTTTGGCCTTAATTTAGGCTGGCTATGGCTTTGGGACAATGCAAAAGCTCAAGAATGATCCCAGTATTGAGGATACTGGAAGCAGATATGGTACAGCAACCATCCAGTTGGGCTCTGGCTCCACAGAAATTCTGGCTAGATGCCACTGATAACAGCCTTTTCTCAGGCTTGGTGCCTGTCACTAGATTTCATGGCTTCAGTGCAGCATTGAGCTAGTGCCTCACCGATGAGTTATTATCTAACAGACAAAATTTTTTATTTTAGGTGTATTCAGTAACATGAGTCGATAAGGGTAGTTGTTTCTGCATCGAGCAATATACTACTTAAAGCATTCAGTATTACTAATTCTGCAACTGATAGCTGTTACTTGTGTTGAAGTCGCAGGGAAAATAAAGTACATCTTTATTTTTCAAACGTTGCTGAACTCTGATAGTTTTATGGGCCCTTGTGGTAAGCAGACAGTTTTCAAATACTCAAACAGAGGGGAGTAAGGGAATCTGAAACCTTGTGGTCTGGTGGTAAATGTTTATTCAATCTGGCAGTCTGGTAATGCGTAGCTACGTTCTATTCTTTTGGTGGCCTGTTGCCAGTGTAACATTCTACACACAGCCTACCTATGGGTGTATTCGCAGTAGCTCAAATTCACATCCTAATTTGCTTTCCAGTAGAATTAGATTTATACTGTCCCCAGTACCACAGGCCGAGCAGCACACGGACAATTCCGAACTAAAACTTACATTTTATCAAAATGATCGATCTGAAGACGAGAGATCTAACCTTCACAGTGTGTCAGAATTTAACTCCGACTGAGATTAGAAAGATGAGTCGTGAAAAAGAAAATAAAGCCTTGTGGAGGCCAAAAGGAACATTTGTTTGGACTAGCAGACCCCCCGTAGGTGTCATGTAATGGTCCTGATTGGTGTGGTAGGTAGGTAATAGCCTTTCTCTGGTTCAGAAGCAGGCTTGTTAAACTCTCCAGCTGTGCCAACAAAAGATCCAGACCATGTGTCGTCAAAATACAATACCTGCTAATTTTTTTTCTTCTCCTGTGGCAATAGTTCCTTTTCTTAAAAATACACTGAAATCAGGAACAGTTAATTCCAAGGTTAAGAAGTCACCCTTTTCTTTGCACAAACAGTGTAAATTGTCAGACATACTGCCTCACTATCATGTGTCATGTTTTTTTGTTTTAACAGTTAATATTCTGAGCCATGCGGGAAGTAGAAGCTCATAAATAGCAGTGATGCACCAGCACTGGTTTCAGAAATGCCTACAACACATACATAACAACCCTTGCTGAGAAAAGTGACCATTTTGCACAGAACACAGCTGGCAAATGTTAATGGAGGTCAAATTTCATAGCAGCATGCAAATAATTTTTGAAGATTTGAAACAAAATGCCAGTAGAACGTAATTACTTTTTTTCAAAAATTGCTTCTCTCAAAAAACGCATGCTACTGGTTTGCCTCCATACTGACCTCGCCTCCATAATAAAAAAAACATTGCTATACAAGTGCTTTATCTTCCAATTCAAATTTCGGGAAAGGCTCATCACCTTCAGTGAATACAAATTCATTAATATCAGCATATTTTGGAGCTTTGCATGATCTGCACAAACAATTGCACTCGAGCCTCATTACCCAGTGTTGTAATGCATTATCATGGAAAAATATACAACCAAACATGAAACTCTGTAATGAAAATACATCCAAACTCATTCTCTCAGGTTCACAAAACAATAGTTCAATGAGAATCAGAACATTTATCATAAACCTTATAGAATATTGTATTCCTAATTTGATGTGTTGTTGGAAGGAACTGCAGATGCTGGTTTAAACCAAAGTCTGAAAAAGTGTCTCGACCCAAAACGTCACTCATTCCTTCTACCCAGAGATGCTGCCTGGCCCGCTGAGTTACTCCAGCATTTTGTGTCCATCTAACTTGCTGAGTGCTGGGAATGTAAATTTGACCAATTATCAGCAGGGATGTCTGACGATTCATGATAAACAATTGTTACATGGACTAACACATTTAAAAAATGCATAATGATTATTGGGGAGTGTGGCAAATTATTTTTGTGCTCCTGCTAACCCTATTCCGACTTACGGAACTTGACTATAAGGATAGACCGTCCTTCCTCTTTAATGGCTGCTCTGAATAGAAAGAGTTTTTTTTTTAGTTAATTGAACCAAACCACTAAAACTGAAATATAGATTGAAATTGCAACTTTCAAGATTTAGATGTTAAAATGAGGTTGACATAGTGGTGCAGCTGATAGAGCTGTTGCCTCACAACACAACAGACTTGACTTTGAGTGTTCTCTGTGTTGAGTTTGCATGTCTCCTTGTAACCGCCTGGTTTTCTTCCAGGTATTGCAGTTTACTTTGACATCCAAAAGATGTGCGGGTTTGTGGATTAATTGAATGCATGGAATGCAAACGTCCCCGGGTGTTGTACCTCTTGTGAACAGGTTCACCCACTTAGAAGCTGTCGGGACAGAAGGAGTTATTACACTGAGCGGCGGACTGGCTTGCGAAGCAAAAAGGGCTGTTGAGCCAAAACCAAAAAGGCCAACGTCAGGCAATGCCATTGTAGTTGGAGGCTCCATTGTGAGAGGTTTCTGCAGGAACAGACGGGATTCGAGGATGGTGCACTGCCTTCCTGGTGCCAGGATCCAAGATGTCCAGGAAATCCTCAAGGGCGAAGGTGAACAGCCGGAAGTGGTAGTGCATGTCGGCACAAACGATGTCGGAAAGAAGGGGATGAATATTCTGCAGCGTGATTTTAGAGAGCTCGGAAAAATGCTGAAAAGCAGGACCTCCAGGGTGGTTATCTCCGGTTTGCTTCCAGTACCTCATGCTGGCGAGAGCAGGAACAGGGAGATACGGGACCTGAATGTGTGGCTGAGGAACTGGTGCAGGGGGCAGGGATTTAGATTCTTAGATCACTGGGATTTGTTTTGGAGTAAGGGGGAACTGTACAAAAGGGATGGATTGCTTCTTAACAGGTGGGGGACCAGCATTCTGGCAGGCAGGTTTGCCACTGCTACATGGGTGGTTTTAAACTGAATAAGGGGGGTGGGTTGTCAAATGGGATAGTCGAGGATGGAGTTAAAGGGAAAGAGAGTAAAGGTTTAGTGAATGACCCCAGAATTAATGGGAAAGGAAGCTCACAAAGGGATAGGAGAGTATGGCCAAGTGTAATAGGGATCGATGTGAAAGGTGAGATGCGTAAGGAATTAAAAGTATTGTATATGAATGCGCGAAGTATAAGAAGTAAAGTAGATGAGCTTGAGGCTCAGTTAGAGGTTGGTAGATATGACATTGTGGGGATTACTGAGACGTGGCTGCAGGAGGATCGGGCCTGGGAACTTAATATTCAGGGTTATACATCCTATAGAAAGGGCAGGCAGGTGGGCAGAGGAGGGGGGGGGTAGCTCTGCTGGTGAGCGATGGAAATCAGTCCCTTGCGAGGGAAGACATAGGGGCTGACGAGTCACTGTGGATTGAGTTGAGGAATTGTAAAGGCAAGAAGACAATAATTGGTGTTATCTACAGACCCCCAAATAGCAGCCCGGATGTAGGGTGTAAGTTGCAGCAGGAGTTAAAACTGGCATGTAACAAAGGTAATGGGGGATTTCAATATGCAGGTAGACTGGGAAAATCAGGTTGGTTCAGGACCCCAAGAAAGAGAGTTTGTAGAATGCCTCCGAGATGGATTCTTAGAGCAGCTTGTAATGGAGCCGACCAGAGAAAAGGCAATTCTGGATTTAGTGTTGTCCAATGAACCAGATATGATAAGAGAACTCGAGGTAAAGGAACCACTTGGAGGTAGTGATCATAATATGATTTGTTTTAATCTGCAATTTTAGAAGGAGAAGGTTAAATCGGAAGTGTCAGTGATGCAGTTGAACAAAGGGGACTATGAAGGCATGAGAGGGGAGCTGGCCAAGGTAGACTGGAAAGGGATCCTAGAAGGAATGACGGTAATCCGGAAGACGCAGGATCATTTCATTCCAAAAAGGAAGAAAGATTCTAAGGGGATTAGGAGGCAACCGTGGCTGACAAGAGAAGTTAGAGATAGAATAAAATTAGGGATAGAAAAGGATGTATAACACAGCAAAGAGTGTTTGCCGGAAGACAGAGGATTGGGAAACTTTCATAGGACACCAGAAGGAAACAAAACGGGCCTTTTCTCTGGTCGGCTCCATTACAAGCTGCTCTACGAATACAGGGCGGAGGTGCAGAACCTGGCGGACTGGTGCACACGTAACAACTTGTCACTAAACACCGCCAAGACCAAGGAGCTGATTATTGACTTCAGGAGGTCCCATAATGGAGAATACACCCCAATCTCCATTTACGGGGAAAGTGTGGAGAGAGTGTCCAACTTTAAGTTTCTGGGCACTCACATTTCAGAGGACCTCACATGGTCCACCAACACCGCTGCGCTGGTCAAGAAGGCACAGCAACGACTGTTCTTCCTGAGGACATTAAAAAAGACTGGTCTGCCCCAACAGCCGCTGACAATGTTTTACCACTGCACCACTGAGAGCATATTAACGTATGGCATCTCTGTGTGGTAGCTCAGCTGCACGGAGGCGGAGAGGAGAGCTCTTCAGCACGTCGTCCACAGAGCGCAGAGGATCATTGGGACACAGCCTTGGAGGGCATCTACCACACACGGTGCCTCAGGAAGGCCGTCAGCATCCATAAAGACTCCTCACACCCTTGTAATGGACTGTTCGAACTACTTCCCTCCGGCAGACGTTACAAGGCCTTCTACGCCCGAACCTCCAGACTCAGAAACAGCTTTATTCCAAGAGCTATAGCGGCTCTGAACCAGCCCTGCTGAGTGCCCCCCACCCCCCCTGGACTGTCTCCCTCGGATGGTCACGACACACACAGCTTATTTATTTATTTTACTTTTCTTTTTCATCGGTTGGAGATGCATACTAAATCTCGTTGCACTGACGTGCAATGACAATAAAAGATATTATTATTATTATTATTATTATTATTATTAAAAGATGAAGTACGAAGGGAAGCTGGCCAGGAATAAGGACAGTAAAAGCTTCTTTAGATATGTTAAGGGAAAAAGAGTAGCAAAGTCAAATGTGGATCCCTTGAAGGCAGACACGGGTGAAATTATTATGGGCAACAAAGAAATGGCAGAAGAGTTGAATAGGTACTTCGGATCTGTCTTCACTAAGGAAGACACAAACAATCTCCCAGATGTACTGGAGGACAGAGGATCTAAGGGGGTAGAGGAACTGAAAGAAATTCACATTAGGCGAGAAATAGTATTGGGTAGGCTAATGGGACTGAAGGATGATAAATCCCCTGGGCCTGATGGTCTGCTTCCCAGGGTCCTCAGGGAGGTGGCTCTAGAAATAGTGGACGCATTGGTGATCATTTTCCCATGTTCAATATATTCAGGATCAGTTCCCGTGGATTGGAGGATAGCTAATGTTATCCCACTTTTCAAGAAAAGAGCGAGAGAAAACAGGGAATTACTGACCAGTTAGCCTGACTTCGGTGGTGGGAAAGATGCTGGAGTCAATTATTAAAGAGGTAATAATGGGGCATTTGGATAGCAGTAAAATAATTAGTCCAAGTCAACATGGATTTATGAACGGGAAATCATGCTTGACTAATCTTCTGGAATTTTTTGAGGATGTGACAAGTAAAATGGATGAAGGGGTGCCAGTGGATGTAGTGTATCTAGAGTTCCAGAAAGCCTTTGATAAGGTCTCGTGCGGGAGACTGGTGACTAAAATTAGAGCACATGGTATTGGGGGTAGGGTGTTGACATGGATCTAAAATTGGTTGGCAGACCGGAAGCAAAGAGTAGGAGTGAACGGGTCCTTTTCAGAATGGCAGGCAGTGGCGAGTGGAGTGCCACAAGGCTCGGTGTTGGGGCTGCAACTGTTTACCATATATATTAATGATTTGGACAAGGGAATTAGGAGCAACACTAGCAAGTTTGCAGATGACACAAAGCTGGGTGGCAGTGTGAACTGTGAAGAGGATGTTAGGAGGTTGCAGGGTGACCTGGACAGGTTGAGTGAGTGGGCAGGTGCGCGGCAGATGCAGTATAATATAGATAAATGTGAGGTTATCCACTTTGGCGGCAAAAACAAGGGGGCAGATTATTATCTCAATGGGGTTAGGTTAGGTAAAGGGGAGGTGCAGCAAGACCTGGGCGTCCTTGTACACCGGTCACTGAAAGTTGGCTTTCAGGTACAACAGGCAGTGAAGAAAGCTAATGGAATGTTGGCCTTCATAACAAGAGGATTTCAGTATAGGAGTAAAGAGGTTCTTCTGCAGTTGTATAAGGCTCTGGTGAGACCACATCTGGAGTATTGTGTACAGTTTTGGTCTCCTAATTTGAGGAAGGTCGTCCTTGTGATTGAGGCAGTGCAGCGTAGGTTCACGAGATTGATCCCTGGGATGACGGGACTGTCATATGAGGAAAGATTGAAAAGACTAGGCTTGTATTCACTGGAGTTTAGAAGGATGAGGGGATATCTTATAGAAACATATAAAATTATAAAAAGACTGGACAAGCTAGATGCAGGAAAAATGTTCCCAATGTGGGGCGAGTCCAGAATCAGGGGCCACAGTCTTAGAATAAAGGGGAGGTCATTTAAGACTGAGGTGAGAAAAAAACTTTTTCACCCAGAGAGTTGTGAATTTATGGAATTCCCTGCCACAGAGGGCAGTGGAGGCCAAGTCACTGGATGGATTTAAGAGAGAGTTAGATAGAGCTCCAGGGGCTAGTGGAGTCAAGGGGTATGGGGAGAAGGCAGGCACGGATTATTGATAGGGGACGATCAGCCATGATCACAATGAATGCTCAAAGGGCCGAATGGCCTCCACCTGCACCTATTTTCTATGTTTCTAATTGGCCTTTGTGAAAAAAATGCGCCTATTGTGTAGGGAGTGCTGGTGAAAGAAGGAAAGTACAGAACTAGTGTGAACCTGTCCAGATCAATGGTTGGCCTGGACTCGGTGGGCCAAAGGGCTCGTTTCCAAGCTGTACATCTCTGATCTAAACTAAACAAAATCTGCAAAATCCAAATCAGGATCCGAGTGTAACCAGTTTCCACATGCTGCATTTATGTGTTTACCAAGGAACTACCAACAGAGGTCAGTCACTTCTCAATGGACAGCCCGGAGCAAATAAGGGGGAGTCAAACTTGGACACATATGATTTCAGCCCCATAACCTTTGAGAATGAAGCCAAGATAACTACGGAAGAAAGGTACCATAGTTAGCATGACCTAAAGCTAATTGGAATTGTCTTCTGAATTGAAAGTTATTTTCTGTAAAATAATAGGATGTAAAACTGCATGTGGTGTTGATACATAATCAATAAATAATAAAATGCTTTATTTGAATGCTAATCGGGCTTGCAAGGTCTTAAATTCATATTTTATATCATTATTCAAGAGGAGTTGGAGGGAAATGGGGAGATCTTGTAGTAGCCAGATATACTAGGAGATTTATTTCTATTAATGCTTCCAAATTCCCTGCCATAACTGCAGTGAAAGTTGGACAGAAGCATTACAAATAGTTGTTTCCTCTGGGGTTATGTTGTAGCTTGGCAAACCCTGTTTAAATCCGACCTTGTAATCATTGCACGATCATTATGGACAGGCCTTACCATTTGAAAGCAAGTAAAACATGTAGTTTGTGATAAATAATTTATAGAGAGGAAGTCCACATGAAAAAAAGATTACTTTGCATGCTACTTAGAGATGAACAAAATAAGTTACAGGAGGCGAATGGGAAAATCCCAGTGGAAATTCAGAACTTGGTACTCGGGTTTCACTGGAGCGCTGTACAATTTGATTAATGTCACTGCTTGCAACTCAACCTTCTTGTTTCTGAACCGTATCAGATACATTGTTACATATTCCTATCACACCACTTCCTTACTGTAGAAAAATGAACATATGGCGCATGATTTAATAACTCACATCCTTTCAATATTTACTCAACATTGGTGTGTATTTTTAATACATTTTGACCTCATAGATTTCAACTTGTAATTGCTTTTCCTTTGAAAATCGAAGCATAATTCTACAAATACCAAAGGGTGTTTCTCAAGACAGGAAAACATACAGCTGTTTTATTTTTAAAAGAGTTTTAAAATCTGCTAAATTATGAGAGCCTCTGCCAGTTGATAATGGGCCAATGCAGACAACTATTGGTTTATTATTGACGCGTGTACACGATACAATGAAAAACTTTGTTTTGTGTGCTATCCAGACAGATCATACCATACATGAATAAGTGCAAAGGAGAAACTAAACAGATGCAAAATATAGTGTTACAGCTTCAAGGACAGTGCAGATTTTTTTAAAGTACAAGGGCCATAACGAGGTAGATTGGAAGAGAACCCGAACATTATAAACTGTATATCCTCCTGCTCCATATCTATCACTGCTCCTGCCACACCACTTCTGATCCCTCTTACTCAGTCTTGCTGTGGAGGTGAAAGACTATGTTTAATAATCGATGCAGCTTTCACGTATCACTGAAGAGACTGGTACCAGGGATTGAATAGCTTAATATCTTAAAGGGGCAGTTACACATTGCTAGAACTGCTGTTGCAAAAGCATCTTGCCATTCTCTGCCAGTCCATCTGTGTCTCACTGCTTTAGTACATTACTTTTGACTGGACCCTGCTGAGAAGCTGCAAGATTTCCTGACCACCCTGACAGGTGTGAAAAAAGCATGGGTTGAGTTTGTCTTCAACATAAAAACTGTCCTCTTCTCCAGGGAGCTCTTTCCTAGCACCTGTCCTACATTTGTGGGATTGATACAAGAAGAAAAACCCTCATAGTGCTTGATGTCATTCCTTTATCTGTAGCCTTAACATCTCCCTTTCTCTATTGCAGCCCTTTTCTTAACATAACTTTTATGGTTCTTTCATGTATTCGACCACTAGTTTATTTTGGCTCTTGTTTTTTAAGATCATATTTAAGAACAAGTCCCAGCTAAGAATAATATCAGCGAGAGTCACGACAATAACATGTCTGGGAAACAGGCTACAAACCCTGCCTGGTTATTATTTTAAGTTACTGAACTTAATTAATTCCTTCAGAACATCTCACTTTCATCTTCACGGGTGATCACGGATCATTGATGATAAGTATGTAATATAAATCTAAATTTATGTCACCAATGTTGAATGAGTACTCAGAACAGTTATACAATATGGTTTGATATTTGTAATAAGATTCATCTTGTATCTTGAGTTGTGAAGATCATTCAAGGCTTTCAGTTCCAAGGGAGTATTAATCTTTTCAAAAGAATGATCAAATACACAATCCATATGACATTATTTCTGGAATATATAATCACTGATTGATTTGGTTACTCTTCTACATTTTAAACTGGCTACTCTCAATGTGGCTTCCAGCTGCATCATATTAATCAGAAGTTCTATTCTTCATGTTTTGCAGGAAAGAGTTAATGGGGCTTCCTATTACCTAGGCAGAAATTCTACCCTCCAATTCTCAATTTCAAAAATGAACTGTCAGTCAAATGCAAACTGAATCAATCACACTTTGTTTACATTTGACTTAACACTCATTCGGGCCTGTAACCTATAAACTTGGCGATTTAGTTTGGGACTGCATGGAATTTCCTGTGTATTTGTATGCAGAGAAATGTGCATCAAAATTTGAAACACAAGCCCAGAGTAAGAAATCAAGATACCTGCTTGAGTTATGCACAGTGTTTGAATTTTATCTTCTCATTCATCTATTAATCCCCATGTTCAATCTGTTCTCAAATGATGCTGTCCTCAGGTGACACAGATCCACATCGGAATGTTCTGTAATTTTAATGATGCTTCAAAAAGTCGGTAAGGTTAATAAAGTTAAGATGAAAATTTAAGGTGTAGCAGAAAACACATTTTATCAACTTTTCATTTTAAACTAATTCCCACCATGACTTGCGTTGTTATACCTTTTAAAAACATTTTTTATTGCTTCAGTACAACACATTAAAAATTCAAAACCTACCCCAATTCTATGTTCGAAAACATCGATGTCCATTATCGATGGCATGAAACTTCAAGCTCTGAATTGATATTAGTTAAAGGCACGGTAAGGAGACACAAAGAACTGCACAGGCTGGATTACAATAAAATGACACAAATTGCTGGAGTTATTCAGTGTGTCAGGCAACATCTCTGGAGAACCTGGATAAGTGACCTTTCTGTTTGGGACCCTTCTTCAAGGGAAGTGTGCGTATCCAGATGGGGTACAGGGAATAGAAGAGGAAAAAGGGGGAGGGAAGAGGGGAGTAAAGGGGGCATTGTTTGTAGGTTAGCTATTTAGTCCATTGTTCATGCCATTAGGTTGAAATAACAGAACATATTTCACTTGGTTAGCTTACAAGGGCATGGATATTGAATTCAATAATGCTAATTTCACTAGCAGTTTAGGTAGTAAACTCCGCATCTCCCTCTCCTGCTTTCTTCCACCTCTTCTCTTCCTGTGCCCTATCTTGATATCCCCCTTCACAACTCCCTTCCGTTTCCACTTATATTCCTTCCTCTAGCTTCACAATTCCCAATCCTTCTATGCATAATTCCTTATCCCACACTTTTTGTCTTTTCATATCTGGCCTTTGCCCACCCATCTGCAAATTAAAAAAAAAACCCTCACCTGTATCCACCTATCACTTGCCAGGTTTTATCCTGCCCTCAGTCCTGCACTGGAGTTTTGAAGGATGAGAGGGTATCTTATACAAACATATAAAATTATAAAAGGACTGGTCAAGCTAGATGCAGGAAAAATGTTCACAATGTGGGGCGAGTCCAGAACCAGAGGCCACAGTCTTAGAATAAAGGGGAGGTCATTTAAGACTGAGGTGAGAAAAAACTTTTTCACCCAGAGAGTTGTGAATTTATGGAATTCCTTGCCACAGAGGGCAGTGGAGTTAGATAGAGCTCTAGGGGCTAGTGGAGTCAAGGGATATGGAGAGAAGGCCGGCACGGGTTATTTGTAGGGGACGATCAGCCATGATCACAATGAATGGTGGTGCGGGCTCGAAGAGCTTCTTCCTGCACCTATTTTCTATGTTTCTATATTTCTATGAGGCACGTCACCTTGCTCTTCTTGGGAAATGTCCGTAAAAGCTCCAGCCAGTTGGACTGCACAGGTTTTTAGAACACGACCCGGTATACCATCAGGTCCAGGTGCTTTTCGAGGGTTCACCCCTCTGAACGATTTTCTGACGCAGGCCTCTGTGACTGTGACTGAAATACCATCACAGCGAATGGGGGCTCGAGAAGGCACATCAGTGTTCTCCCTATCAAGCATTCACAGGCATACCACTAGGAGGCATGTGGTAAACAGACTAATGCGGAGATGAATTCCAACAGAATTTCATGTAAGATAGACATAAAGTGCTGGAGTCATTCAGCGGGACAGGCAGCATTTCTGGATAGAATGAATGGGTGACGTTTCAGATCGAGATCTTTCTTCAACTCAGTCTAAAGACAGGTCTTGACCTGAAACGTCACCCATTCCATCAATCCAGAGATGCTGCCTACCCTGCTGGGTTACTCCAGCATTTTCTGTCTATCTTCAGTGTAAACCAGCATCTGCAGTTCTTTCCTACAGAATTCCATGTAACCTCTTTTTGTCATTGGCAATAAAACAGCTTCAGCTTTACCGTTGCACCTTGTTGAAGTGAAGCTGGGCTGTTATTCAGAGAACACCCTGGGCCACAGCAGGTTGTGAACCTTATTGGAACTGTCCCTAGTCTCAGTGGAGAGTGAATCCTAAAGGAACTGCAATTGCAGCACAATACCAGGCTCAGGTTGGATTTTCCTAGAAGTGGGTTATCTCCAGTCATCAAGTTGAGTTTATTGTCATGTGCACAAGTACATGTGTTACTGGTACAATACAAATCTTGCTTGCGGCAGCACAATAGACACAAAGACTCAGACTACACACAGAAACACAAACTATGCAAAATAGTGAAAACAAAATGTCTGTACAAAGAAAGATGAACAGTATACCTGGTCCAGACAAACCAGGAGAACTGAGGGAAAGCTTAAGAGATTTAAATAAGTTTTCATGACAAAATAATTTAGTTATCAATTTTAAAAGTAATTGAAATATAACCTGAACCTTCACATATTAGAGGAGGTCATTCTATGGACTAGACCAGGAATTGTGCGGTGGATGGAGGTGGGAGCAGACAACCTATGTCTCTAATGAATGACTAATCTGGATGCGCAAAAAATATATTTGAATTTCCCAGCATTATTTTCTTTGTCTGGACCAGGTAAACTACACCTCTTTCTTTCTACAGTCTTTTTTTCTTTTCACGGTCTTGTATAGTTTATGCTTCTATGTGTTGTCTGAGTCTCTGTGTCTATTGTGCTGCTGCAGGCAAGATTTTTCTTTGCTAAACCGTACCCTGCAGAATGTGGGCACAGGTCATTCCTCTGCCAAATACACACTATTTCACCTGGTCAGCACCCACCAAATCCTGCCGCTTATAAAGTCAGTCAAAGTCAATTTTATTCGTCACATGCACCCAAAGGTGTAGTGAAACGAATTTGCCAGCAGCGATACACTTAAAAAGAACACACAATACACAATAAAATTTAACACAAACATAAAAGATGTATAAACAGTATTGAACAATTTGTATAGACTCCGAAAATGTCGGTTGAATTTTTTTTCGCACGGTTCACACATTGTATATATTTATTACTTGGACAGGGGCCACATTAGTGGCACGGGTGGGGGCCAGTTTTGTGGAATTTGAAAAATGTATAAACTGTATTGAACAATTTGTATAGACTCCGAAAATGTCGGATGAATTTTCTGCACGGTTCACGTATTGTATATATTTATTACTTGAATAAAGTCTATTTTGAAATAAAAAAAATTAAAAATCCACCACGGCATTCTTCACTGTGGGGTAAGGCAACAAAGTTCAGCCAGTGAAGGGTTTCGGCCCGAAACGTGGCCTATTTCCTTCGCTCCATAGATGCTGCTGCACCCGCTGAGTTTCTCCAGCATTTTTGTGTACCTCCTCCTATAAACCCTTCGTAGCATCGCTACGGACGGCCCGATGTACAGGCCCTCTCATCGGGATGGTCAAAACTCCGACGTCGGGACAGTCAAACACAATATGTGGCTTGGAGGTCCCGAATCGGCAGTTTCCTACCGGAGACTGCGGCTTCAGGATGTTATAGGCTGCAGGCCTTCAGAAAGATACATTCTTACACTGTTATTTCATATATTTGACGCGTTAATTGTTCCCACAGTCGCCAAATTTATTTTTGTTATTTTTAATTGTGCTATTTATTGCCCTTAAGTCCATTTGATCCATTCAGTCCATGCCAGCTCTCTGCAGAGTGATCCAGTCAACCCATTTCCCTAGCCCAACCACATTGCCCTTAGTTAGGGAGAACAAACTTGTTGATAACATTGATGGTGGCCATGGAAGGAACCAACAGTATAACCTCAGGTCAGGCCAACACCTGGCTGCCACCCTACATCACTGACATCCCCCCTCTCACCCAGTGCTGCCAGGATACTATGTCTTAAAGTTACGAAAATGAGAAAATAACAAAAGCATATCTCCTTCGGTGAAAATCAGATGATATTTGGAGTGACTTTGTATAGACAATAGACAATAGGTGCAATAGGAGGCCATTCGGCCCATCGAGCCAGCACCGCCATTCAATGTGATCATGGCTGATCATCCACAATCAGTACCCCGTTCCTGCCAGTTCCCCAAATCCCCTGACTCCGCTATCTTTAAGAGCCCTATCTAGCTCTCTCTTTAAAGTATCCAGAGAACCGGCTTCCACCGCCCTCTAAGGCAGAGAATTCCACACTCACAACTCTCTCTCTGTGAAAAAGTGTTTCCTCATCTCCGTTATAAATGGCTTACCCCTTAATCTTAAACTGTGGCACCTGGTTCTGGATTCCTACAATATTGGGAACATGTTTTCTGCCTCTAGCGTGTCCAAAAACCTTAATAATCTTACATGTTTCAATAAGATCCCCTCTCACCCTTCTAAATTCCAGAGTATACAAGCCCAGCCACTCCATTCTCTCAGCATATGACAGTCCCGCCATCCTGGGAATCAACCTTGTGAACCTACGCTGCACTCCCTCAATAGCAAGAATATCCTTCCTCAAATTTGGAGACCAAAACTGCACACAATACTCCAGGTGTGGTCTCACTAGGGCCCCGGTACAACAGCAGAAGGAACTCTTTGCTCCTTTACTCAACTCCTCTTGTTATGAAGGCCAACCTGACATTCGCTTTCTTCACTGCCTGCTGTACCTGCATGCAGGGCCGGCCTTAGGAGGTGCGGGGCCCAATTGGGAAAAAATTTCGTAGAAATATAAATAAATAATTATAAATGAGTCACGTGTCGTGACTAACATGACAATTCGGGGGAGAGTTCCTTTCACAGCGTGTGGGGAGTCTAGCCAGCGATAAATTGTGGGAGCGTTGAGAAGGAGGGGGTCGGGTTCATGCCAGTAATACTCACTCACCGCTGCTGCGGCGCTCCAGGCGCGGAGCCACCGCATTGTGGCCGGGGAGGGAAATAGCTCGCGTGGCTCCGAGCAGCCTCCATCACCGGACAGCGGAACCGACTGCCATCTCAGCGCCTTCTGCCGGCCCGCTCACCTCTGGCAGTGTTCTCCGTCTGAACAGTGAGCTGGATGATCCCCGGCCGACCCCCTCCATCTCAACCGTCCTGCCCTCCCCGCAACTTTACCCCTGGCCAGACTACCCATAAGCTCTGAAAGGAACCCCACCCCCTTCCCCCCCCCCCCCCCCCCCCCCAGCAGCGCTGTCCTTTTACAGCCGCTTCCCACTTTACAGCGGCTTCCCATCAGCTGCTAGCAATGAGGGATAGACTTGGCTGTATCTCATGTCAGCAACATCGTTCTTTGCTAATAACCTAATCTTCGGTCTCCAAGATGCAGGTACATTTTCTAGCAATGTTACAACATTTTGAGATTTTAAAAATCAAGTCTGCAATTTATCCCATCAGATAAAGCATAAAATTAAGTTTAATTTGACACCTAATTCACTTTCATATCACATACATTCAATGTGATCATGGCTGATTATCCCCAATCAGTACCCCGTTCCTCCCTTCTCCCCATATCCCCTGACTCCGCTATTTTTAAGAGCCCTATCTAGCTCTCTCTTGAAAGCTTCCAGAGAACCTGCCTCCATCGCCCTCTGAGGCAGAGCATTCCACAGACTCGCCACTCTCTGAGAAAAAGTGTTTCCTCGTCTCCGTCCTAAATGGCTTACTCCTTATTCTTAAACTGTGGCCCCTGGTTCTGGACTCACCCAACATCGGGAACATGTTTCCTGCCTCTAGCGTGTCCAAGCCCTTAACAATCTTATATGTTTCAATGAGATAATAATAATAATAATAATAATAATAATAATAATGCATTTAATTTGCTGGCGCCTTTCTGAACACCCAAGGACACCTTACAAAAGTTAACAGAAGAGAAAAAAACATATAGTCGGAGAAAAATAAATAATAAGGACATCATCAATACACAAATTAAAGATAGAAATCATTCCAAAGACACAAAATCAAAAAATCAAAAAACACAATGTGAAGAGAGAGCAGCGGCAGCTAAAGCGCGCGAGCGTCCACTCTCCCTTCCGACAGCCATCTTGCACACAGACTAACATGTTAACTTACACACAGAAAAATCCAGTCCGCATCCCCAGTTCACCCAAAGTCAGGCCTATTGAGGCCACCGCTATTGCCTCTACGGAGGCCCGATGTTCCTGGCCGTTCTGGCCGGGTGGTGTTGCCCCGGCGTCGGGAGAGTCCTCACAGCGGCTGGGCCACCTGGAACGGCTGCCTCCTAGCAGGGGATTGTCGGCTTCCGATCCCCTCTCATCGTTCTAAACTCCAGGGTGTACAAGCCCAGCTGCTCCATTCTCTCAGCATATGACAGTCCCGCCATCCCGGAATTAACCTTGTAAACCTACGCTGCACTGCTCAATAGCAAGAATGTCCTTCCTCAAATTAGGGGACCCAAACTGCACACAATACTCCAGGTGCGGTCTCACTAGAACTCTGTACAACTGCAGAAGGACCTCTTTGCTCCTATATTCGATTCCTCTTGTTATGAAGGCCAACATGCCATTTCTTAGCGCTAATGGCAGGTACTTGGGAAACGTGGTAACTCGTTAACATTTTATTTCAAAGTGGGAATTTGAAGATATGGGCAGAGATGCTACACAGAGATTTTAAACTCGGGAGAGCTCTTGGGTGAACTCGCACAGTGGGACAGGGCTTGAGGCAGCATCTATGGAGCGAAGGAAATAGCCAACGTTTCTGCAGAAGGGTTTTGACCCGAAACGTTGCATATTTCCTTCGCTCCATAGAGAGGTGGGGGGGGGAGGGGGGGCAGGGAGTCAGATAGACTGCGCAATGACAGGGGGGGATCCCAGTGTGAGAGTGAGTCACCACCTGCGTACAGCGTTCCCACATCCCTCTTCTCCACCAAGCAAGGCACACACCTCTCTCCCCTGCGCCCTCTCCCCCCTTCCTTCCCTCATCATCCCCCCCTCTCTAAAGAAGGAGGGAGAGGGAGGGGGAGAGAGGTAGGGAGAGGGAGATCTAAAGGGTAACTGGTTTTGGTCTCCAATCATCTCACAAAGGGCAGCCAACAGTGGTGAGGCAGAAGGGAGAACTCTCTCTCTCTCCCCCTATCTCTCTCTCTATCCCTCTATCTCTCTCCCCCCTCTCTCTCTCTCCCCCTGCTCCCCCCCCCCCTTCCTCTCTCTCTCCTCTCCAATTTCCCCTCTCTCTCTCCCTTTCCCTCCCCCTTCCTCTCTCTCAAATTCTCTCTCTCTCTCCCCCTCCCCCCCACTCCTCTACCCCCAGCCACGTTTATATCGACAGTTCACTCCACGAGTGTGTGTGTGTATGAGAGCCGATGAGTGTTTCTCATTCTGACTCTGCTCCGTGAGCTGCTCGTATTGACAATAATCGTGTCCAACTCTTAACTGAAAACGTGTGGTTTGCATCTGACCACTCTGTCTGTCCACGGCTGCCCCACACACACACAGACAGAGACACACACGCAGATAGAGACACACAAACACAGCCACAGAGACACAGAGGCACACACACACACAGAAACACAGAAACACAGAAACGTACACAGGCACAGAGTCATAGACGCACACACATACAGACAGACAGACACACGCACAGACAGAGTTAAATCCCACCCGTACCCCGGCCCAGACATTAACCCCGATACCAATGTTAACACAGACTCAAACCTCCAACCTGGTCTGCTGTTGTACTGGCACCGAACGAGTTAACACAACCCCCAGATCTGTTTATCCACAGATTGTCTCCCTCCCGCAATTATCCGGCCGGTTGTCTTTCGTTTCTGCTTCAGGTCTTTTAACTCTAACCCCCACCCAACCAAGAGCGCCGCCGATTTCATACAAATCTGACCCTTTCTCGCCCCCCCCTCTCACGCACACACCGCCCGCCTGCCCGCTCCCGGCGTTTAACGTTGAATACTCACGGCTGAGTTCGCTGCGGTGCTGGGGCTTGCTGCCCTGTGGACTCCCACACACCCCCCCTCCCCTCCTCCTCGGCCGCACCTGCGGCAGCGAGTGACACAACTTAACGCATTTACTGAGGAATGGGTATCGATATGCATTGATGACCCATTGGTGTTAACTATTGGCTATTAACTGCTACAGTAGCAGTTAACACATCGTTTATTATTCACAGCGGTTGTTATCCATGTTCGTTTTGTAAAAAAATCCGTATGGCAAATGTTCTTTTTTAATCTTTATTTAACAAAACGAATTTGTATTTCCATATGAAATACGGAAAATTAACGCGGGGCCCCCCTTGGGCGCGGGGCCCAATTTGGAAAAATCAGTCCAATCGGCCTAGGGCCGGCCCTGCCTGCATACTTTCATTGATTGATGAACAAGGACCCCAGATCCCATTGTACTTCCCCTTTTCCCAACTTGACACCATTTAGATAATAATCTGCCTTCCTGTTTTTGCTACCAAAGTGGATAACCTCACATTGATCCACATTAAACTGCATTAGATGCAAGATGGCGCTGGAGCATGGCGACTCTTTGTGTACTGGACCCAGAATAGGATCTACTATTACCCACTACAATAATTCCACTCTTCTACCTGTGTGTGGGTTGACTGTGTTCATATAATATATGATTTGACTGGATTGCATGCTGAACATATTTTATCAGTGTATTTCAGGACACATTAATCAGGTAGCACAGTGGCGCAACTGATAGAGCTGCCATCTCGCAACGACAGAGATCCAGGTGCTCTGGTTTCTTCATAGATGTGTGGGCTTGTAGGTTAATTGACCTCTGTAAATTGCCTCTAGTGTGTTGGGAGTGGAGGAGATAGTGGGATAACATAGAACTAGTGTGAACGGGTGATCGATGGTCAGCGTGGACTCAGTGGGTTGAAGGGCCTGTTTCTATGCTGTATCTCTAAACTAAATATGACAATATTACTAAACTATAAACCATTCAAGATGTACTCTTCAGCCCCTGTATAATTGGAGATAGAGATACTTTGGAATAAAAAAGCAGGGAAACAGGCTCTTTGGCCTACTAAGTCCTTGATCATTAGTACACGTGACAATAAATTTAACTAAACTCAGCACTAATCCTATACCAATCCCATGTTATTATCCTCATTTTCACATTAATGCTTAATCTTCCACTCCTCAATCCTACCATTCACCCATATAGAATCACTGCTTCTCCAGACTGCCCTTGGAACTAAGATCTTTCAGCCTGGATTCATTCTGGTGAGTTGTCTCTCCATTCTCCAAATTACATTCACATTCTTCCTAAATAGTTATAACTGGATGCAATAACATAATGGTGGCTCATACAGAGCTTCATGAATATTCAGCACAATTCCCTTGCTATTCTGTAGCAAAAGATTCAATACTACCTGGTCTGTCAATATGTCCTGTTACTTTCAAAATTCTATCTTTACAAACTCCTTCATTCCTCTCTTCCTACATGCTCTTTAGAATTGCATTATTATGGTTGTCACATTGATATCAGACAGAATAAGGTCAGCAGACTTCCTTCCCTAAAGGACAATAGTGACCCAGCCAAATATTACTATACCCGAGCAATTCCATGGTTATATTGATTGATAGTAACATTATCTTCCAGATTTGTATAAACTAATTTAAATTTTCCAGAAGTCATGGTGGTATTTGGACTCATGTCCTTGGACCAATGGTGCAGGCTTCTGGAAACACCCTGAATTTAAGTGTACCAATCACACGATAAAGGAATGATGAAAGAGAGGCCCATTGAACATGCAACCAAGTAAATCTGCCGTGGACAACCTCTGAAACACCTCCTAAATCTGTACTTCAGATGCATCTGCTGCGGCAGTTGTACAAAAATGCCGTATGTGACGGTGAGCCCAAGATTAGTGACAGTCAGGCAGAAACAACCATAATTTCAATGGTAGTTGGCATCTTGATACAACACAAAATGAAAGTTGTGGTGGTGTAACTCAACAAAAATCCAAACTTTGATTCCCGCCCTGACAATATATGGAACTAAAGAGATATTAACAAATTTAATTTTGGTTTTGTAAATATTGCCAGTCTTGCATTCCAGTGAGGCAATATACCTACTCATGCAAAGCCTATACTACAATATTCACTCATGCTGCCACTTCCTTCGACAAGTGTATGGTGGAGAGCAGACTCACTGGTTGCATCGCAGCCTGGTTTGTAAATTTGAATGCTCAAGAACAAAGGAGACGGCAGAAAACGGTGGACATTGCCCAGTCTATCACAGGTATTGGTCTCCCCACCACTGACAGGATCTACAGAAGGCACTGCTTCAATAAGACAGCTAATAGCATCAAAACCCCATTCCACCTTGGCCATGCTCTCATCTTGCGAATACCATTGGAAAGAAGGAACAGGAGCCTGAGAACCTTTAACCGTAGGTTCAAGAATGCATTCTTCACAACAACCATCAGGTTTTTGAACCACCCTGTACAACTCAACACAACCCAACCTCAACCACCTGAAACCAACCAAACCACTACATCGTAACCACCAAAAACTCTCATTGCTCCACATACTTGGTTTTTTTCTCTGTCTTGGTCTAGTTTACTTAAATAACCAATAATTAATTGTATATTTATTGCTGTTGTGGTTGTATCTAATGTACCGGTAAACCTGCAGCTAGCAAGAATTATTTCAATCTGGTTTTTATCTGGTACATATAACAAACAAACACTCTTGACGTTTGACATGTTATGGCTACATAACAACCCTTTTGGTGATACAGTATTGCAAACAAGATTACAAAAAGAACATTTATCATAGCCAAAATATATCTTTAATGATAATTTTACATATATAAACATGCAGGAGGGAGGGCGTGAGAGAAGGAGAGATGGGGGAGAGATGGGGGGAGGGGGGGGGGAAGAGAGGAGCTGAGAGAGGGGGAAGTGAGGGGAGAGAGAGTGAGGGGAGAGAGGGGAGAGAGAGGGGAGAGGGGGAAGAGAGGGGAGAGGGGGAAGAGAGGGGGATAGGGAGAGAGGGAGCGTGTAGGGAGATAAGTATAGAGGGCGAGAGAGGGGGAAAGAGGAGGGAGGAAGAGCAGGAAATAGGGGATAGAGGTGAAGGAAGGGGTGGAGAGGGAGAGGTGGAGGAAGTTTTATAACAAAAGTCTTTAAATTTTACTTTGGAGTCACGTGAGTGACTACGTGAAGAACCCCGCCAGGACGCATGCGTGTCATATCGCTATACGCATTGCGAAACAGTCTTGCAGGTGGAACGACGTTCCCCCTCAGCAGCAGAATTTAAAAGCCGGGAACTGCAGGTAAGGAATACTCTGCGTTCTTTTTTGTTCCACTTACTGTGTTACAGGTGGAACCAATGGACAGGACAAAGAGAAATAAGAAGGCTGCGACAAAGCTGGCGGGGGAGGACCGCGGAGTTGCGGGCAGCCAGCAGCGGCCAACGGCACACGAATCGCCCGTAATGGGAATAGCTGTGCCCGACTTCGCCCCCGCACCGGCCAGATCTACACCGCGGCCGGGTGGCAAGGCAAAGCAAAAATCTGACAGAGTCGTTGACTCTGATGAGTCCGACTTTCAGCAGCCGCGAGCGGCCAGTGACCGAGAGCATTGGAGCCGGTTGGAGCGGCTTAGGGAGCAGCCGCGAGCGGCCGGTGACCGAGAGCATTGGAGCCGGTTTGAGCGGCTGATGGAGCAAATGCTCCAACGTGACAGGCTCCGGGAGATGGAGGCTAGTCACTGTGGGCAATTTGTAAGTCCTACAGCAGTACCTCTTGTAGGGCTGCACAGTGCTTCTCCCTCGTCAGGGGGTCACTTCTGGGCTGACCCTGAAGAGGGGTTTGCAAAACAATCACCAAGTGTGCGAGGGGTGCAAGAAAACAAAAATTTACTGGACATGGTGTCCCAATTCATACAACCAGACCTAACTGGCCAAAACCTGGAACCAAAACTAGCTGCCAGTATTGACTATATGTCATTTAAGCAGCTACAAGGACAGGCATTAATGGACACCACGGTAAGACATTTACCACCAGGGAACTGTACATCACTGAATGTTCCCATTGTAAACCAGTGCATATGGAAACACGTCGGAGTAGCAATTAGAGCCAGGGACTTGAAACTCCAAAAAGTACTGAAGGTCCTAACAGCGGGAATTACAGCTTTCGCCCAAACAATAGACGAAAAAGACATGTCACAGGATCCACAGGATGCACTTGCTTTATTCTGTAACACTCAATACGAAATAAACAGTATTAGGAAGAGTGCCATCCAACCCGCTTTAGACCCTAAATTTGCAGGTCTGTTCAAACCTGGAACCCCTAAACCACCAATTCTACTATTTGGAGGTAATCTATCCAAACAAGTGAAAGAACTCGATGAGGAGGCAAAAACCCTGGGGCTCATCAAAGCAACATCAGCTAAAACCTACTTCGGCCACAAACAGCACCCTTACGCACCCACCAGTCGAACAAGACAAACTGGTGAAAGCTCGAAGGCCAGGTACACTGAACATCGGTCTTTTTTAGGCCATGGCCCAGACCGGCCTTCCTGGAAAATGCGCAAACCCCCAACACCAACCCAACCACAGACCCAGACACCGGCGCCTCAACGTCCACGAAGGATACCGAGAAAAAAGTAAACCTACCACTGGTAACCATGGAGGTAGGTGGGTCTGGTTCCTTACGAATTAAAGAGAGCATGGAGGTTGGTGGGAGATTACACTTCTATCTGGATGCATGGAATAAGTTAACTACCGACACTTATATTTTAAGCAGTATCCAGGGATATACCATAGAATTTATACATAAACATAACCCTCCAGTTCAGCATGTACCGAACCGAAAGTTCGTTCTTTCAGGCAAAGAAAAATCAAAAGCACACGCTGAACTGGAGCGGCTTTATGAATTGGAAAAAACCCAACATGAATCAATGGAATTCGTGTCCAGTATCTTTATCAAAAACAAAAAAAGATGGTGGTTGTCGCATCATCATAGATTTGACTAATTTGAATACTTTCGTACAATATATTCATTTCAAGATGGAAACCTTTGTTACTGCTAAGCAATTGATTTCCAAAGATTACTACATGGCAAGCATCGATTTAAAAGATGCTTACTATTCAGTACCTATACGAGGTGACCACAGATGTTATTTAAAATTCAACTGGATGGGTCAGAACTGACAGTACAGAGCACTACCTAATGGGATAACATCAGCCCCCAGGCTGTTCACAAACATTTTGAAACCAGCCCTAGCGTTTCTGCGGAAACAAAAACACATGGTGATGGCATATCTAGACGATATACTCATTGTGGGCAAAACTTTGGAATTGGCTAAACAAACGGTAACAGCCACTAAACAATTATATGGAGTTTTATCATCCATCCAGTTAAATCTAAATTAACGCCTTCTACCACAATGGATTATCTGGGGTTCACCATTAACTCAGTTCACATGTCAGTGACTTTGCCTAAGGAAAAGGTTACAGCCTTAACAGAGGCTTGCAGTAACCTCATTGTCATCAGTAAACCATCCATCAGATTGGTAGCAAGAATAATTGGCAAAATAGTGGCTGCCTTTCCAGCCACATATTTCAGACCTTTACATTATCAAAATTTACAGAGGGCAAAAGTACGAGCACTCAAAATTAATGGTGGTCATTTTGACAGACCAATGAAGCTACCAACCGAGACCATAATGGAACTAAAATGGTGGAAAGATAACATTCGGCATTGTTCCAACCCAATCATTATCAACAACCCGTCTATGGTACTACAAACTGATGCCAGTGCACTTGGTTGGGGTGCTACCAATTCCATCTCCAGCTGTGGAGGTAGATGGAGTGCACAGGAGGCATCATTATTACAAACACTGGGCATAAACTACCTGGAAATGTTGGGTGCATTCCATGGCCTTAAGTCATATTGTTCTGGGTTATATCACCAGCATGTTAGACTACAAATTGACAATACCACCGTGGTAGCATATATCAACCACATGGGTGGAAACAAATCGACATCATGTGACAATCTGGCCAACACAATTTGGCAATGGTGTATCCAGAAAAATATTTGGATATCAGCTACCTACCTACCAGGTAAACTAAATTTAGTGGCAGACACCAGGTCACGCAAATTTAATGAAAACACCGAATGGATGTTGGATAAAAAAGTATTTGCTGATATTGCAGCACGGTATGGAACACCAGATATCGATCTATTCGCATCCAGGCTTAATCACCAGTTATCAAACAATGTTTCATGGGATCCAGACCCTGGGGCAGCGGCGACAGATGCATTTTCGCTGCATTGGGGAGATTGCTTATTTATGCATTCCCTCCTTTCTGCCTCATCAGTCGGGTATTAAGGAAAATACAGCAAGACTCTGCGTCTGGTATTTTGGTAGTACCTGATTGGCCTACTCAACCATGGTTCCCTGTGATACTCAACATGGTATTAGAACCATGCATCACCATCCGGCATAGACCAAATTTACTGGTTCATCCCGTAACAAGGGAAAGCCACCCATGTCATAACCATATGAACTTATTAATTTGTGGAGTTTAAAAGCACCTCTACTGCATCTGGGACTGACGGACCGAACAGTGGACATTATTTCAGCGGCCCACAGACAGTCCACCAAAAAACAGTACCTGGTGTACATCAGGAAATGGGAAATGTACTGTCACAACAACAACATCAACCACAGATCAATGAACATCCCGTCTGTTCTGGAATTCCTGTCTGGCCTCCATTACGATGAGGGGCTCAGTTATAGTGCCATCAACCGCGCCAGAAGTGCTCTGTCAACATACCTATGGCAAGGAACAGAGCAGCATTCTGTTGGGACACACCCCCTGGTAACTAAACTCATGAGGGGAATTTTTAATGTCAATCCCCCGAGAACCAGGTACTCCCAAATATGGGATGTGAGCATTGTACTAACCATGCTAAGGAACTGGTCTCCAGCTACAGCTCTGTCCCTACAGAAACTGACACTGAAAACAGTCATGCTGATGGCCTTGGTCACGGCACAAAGAGTACAGTCGCTACATAAATTAAGACTGGACAACATGACTTCTTCATCTGGAAACTTAACTTTTCACATCAATGAATTAGTCAAGCAGAACAGACAAGGGTCAGCAGGCCTAAAAATAGAATTTAGGGCCTACCCGACAGATGATCGTCTCTGTATAGTGAGACACTTACTATTATATATGGAGTATACAAAAATCATCAGATGCAAAGAAATGGCACTTTTAATCAGCCACAAACAACCACACAAAAAAGTGACAGTCCAGACCATCTCGAGATGGCTGAAACAGGTTCTAATAAAGGCTGGAGTGGATACTAACATTTTAAAATCTCACTCCACCAGGGCTGCAGCTACATCGGCAGCTATGCAGTTGGATGTTCCGATGGACCAAATCCTCAAGACAGCAGGATGGTCAACGGAGAAAACTTTCCAACGATTTTATCACAAACCAGTAATTAAAACTGGAACATTTGCAGAAACAATTTAAAGTTCTGTAATATAATTTTACCCCATGAATAGGGGCTATAATTTGGTGTTAATAAATTTATCGTTGATTTCAACGTCGAATTCATGTCTAATAATGTTAACACTATTCTTCCCATAATCATCAAGGCAGATGTGATGCATGGACTCGTTTCCACGGCATTAAATCACAGAGCTTTAAAATCTTCACGTAGTCACTCAAGTGACTCCGAAGTAAAATAGTAAGATTAAACGAGAACTTACCAGTTCGAAGTTTGATCGTTATTTTATGAGGAGTACGTTGAGGGAATACGTGCCCTCCGCTCCCACCCTTGATCATATACTCAACTGGTATCTTCTTCTCTAATCTTACTATGTTTAAGTCATTACAGTTATCTGTGATTTCACACCGTTGCTTTGAAGAATGACACGCATGCGTATTGGCGGGGTTCTTCACGTATTCCCTCAACGTACTCCTCATAAAATAACGATCAAACTTCGAACTGGTAAGTTCTCGTTTAATCTTACTATTAAATGCATAGTTTCAGTTCACAAATGTTAACCTTCACTGTAATCAATGTGGCAGCAGTTACTTTTGTTAGTGGGAAGGAAGGAACAAGAAAGGATAACCTCCTCTTACCCGCGTGTGTGTTCTAATGTGCATTTTTAATCCATCATTCTTGCTGAAAGCTTTGTCACAGTAGGGACATTGGTACGGGCGCTCACCTGCAAACAAGAGAGATAATCATCATTAAATCAGATAATAGACTACAGAGTGAGAGGACTGTTTAAGCACATCAAGGGAAAGCAGTGAGGCCAGTCGAGGACTTTCCCCTCTAGATTATCTTTATTTTTGATCAAACAAGCAGATCAGAGCATTGGGTAAACCTTGCATAAAGGAAGTTTTCTCTCAGTCACTTGAACGCTGGATCAAATTCCATTCTGATCTTTGATCTGTGCTAACACGGTACAACTCCACACATACATCTCTTTCTAAAAAAAACATAGAAGGCTTTAATGACTTAAATTAACTCTGACAGCTTTCCACATTGAATGTTTGCTGTTCTGTGGACGACGATGTCACATGCTTCAATATCAGAAATGGAATTTGACTGTTTAACGTACAATACAATACAATACAATACAATACGGTTTATTTGTCACATTGCACATAAGTGCAAGTGAAATGAATATGTCAGCAGCGGTACAATTATAAAGAACACACACAAAACACAATAAAAATGTAACATAAACATCCACCACAGCATTCATCACTGTGGTGTAAGGCACACAATTTGGCCAGTCCTCCTACATTTTCACCCGTGGTCGGGACCTCAACCCTCCGCAGCCGTTGCTGCGGGCGTCCAGATGGTAAAAGGACAAGGTACAAGTCCAGGTAAGTCCAGAGTTGGCTCTTCCTCACAGGAGACCGCGGCTTTAAGTTGGTGTAGGCCGCAGGCCGGCGGTCGAAGATTTAAAGTTTAAAGTTCCCGCCGCGCCGCAGCCAGAAGCACCGCAGACCGCAGGGCCGGCTGTCGAAGCTCCCCTCCAGGGGTGATGGTAAGTCGCCACCGCGCCCGCGGTAGAAGTTGGCCGCGGGCCGGCAGTGATGGCTTCTTCTTCCCCCGGGTCCCCCACGAGGGATCCCGGGCTGTAGACGCCACGCCAGCTGGAGCTGTGCAGACCGCGGCTTCAGGCTGCCGTCTGCCGCGGGCCAGCGAAACGGAGCGCTCCCCTCCAGCGAGCCCCAGCAAGGGCTCACCCACTCCACGCCGAAAGTCCACGCTGCGCCCGCCGCTGAAGCCCCGGGCGCGTCTCCGGGAAAGGCCGCCCGATCCTTGCTGTTAGGCCACGGGGGAGGCGACCTGGAAAAGGTCGCCTCTCCATGGAGGAGGCGACTGAAACGGTTTCCCCCTCACCCCCCCACACCACCCCCCACACAAAACACACAAAGAACCGTTAAAAACATACTTTAAAACATACTAAAAAAAATAACAAAAGTTGAAAAAACTAACGCGCTGCTGGCAGGGCTGCCGCCATTGCAGCGCCCCCACCGACGTCAAGGTAAAAAAGACACTGAACAAATATTGAATGCAATCAATGTATACAAAAATAACATACAAAGAAAACAAAAACATCACCCCTGAAACAACAGATTTCCCAATGCTTAAGAAAATAGGAAACAGACGAAAGGGTAAGTCAGTCAGCCTCTTGTGCCTACCCAGCCATTGGATCAGACCATAGCTGATGATTTACCTCAGTACTAACCCTTATCCTGAACTACTATCGGACTATCTTTGATCGACTTTTATCTATACTGGCTTTACCTTGTACTAAATCCTTATTATGTATCTGTACACTGCGTATGGATTGATTGTAATCATGTTGTTTAAGAAGGAACTGCAGATGCTGGAAAATCGAAGCTACACAAAAATGCTGGAGAAACTCAGCGGGTGCAGCAGCATCTATGGAGCGAAGGAGATAGGCAACGTTTCGGGCCAAAACCCTTCTTCAGACTGATAGAGGCTGGGGGGAGGCTGGGAGAAGAAAGGAAAAAGGAGGAGGAGGGGCCCGAGGGCTGAGGTAGGAGGGGAGGAGACAGCAAGGGTTAACAGAATTGTGAGAATTCAATGTTCATGCCACCAGGATGCAGACTCCCCAAGCGGAATATGAGGTGATGTTCCTCCAATTTCCGGTGTTGCTCACTCTGGCCGTGGAGGAGGCCCAGGACAGAGAGGTCGGATATGAATGGGAGGGGGAGTTGAAATGTTGAGCCACCGGGAGGTCAGGTTGGTTAGTGCAGACGGAGCGGAGGTGTTCGGTGAAATCATGTATTGTCTTTCCTCTGGCTGGTTAGCCCACAACAAAAAGCTTTTCACTGTACCTCAGTACATGTGACAATAAACTAAACTGAACTATACCTTGATTTCCTCAAGATCCCAAAAATTGTTGATATCTGCCTTGAACATACTCAGCCCTCATCAGCCCTCTTGATTATAGAATTACATAGGTTTACAGTTTCCATATGTGTGCAGAAATTCTATCCAAACAAGTCGAAAATGGCCAACCGATTATTTTGAAATTGGTTCTAAGTGGTATCTTCCAAGCATCTATTCTATATATGAATGTTATATGTTTCAGTCGGATCACCTCTCATTCTTGTAAACAATACAAGTATAGTCTGAAAACCCAAAACGTCACCAACCCATGCTTTCAAGAAATGCTGCCTGACCTATTGAGTTACTTCAGCACCTTGTGTTGTTTTTGTAAACCAGCATCTGGAATTCCATGTTTCTGTAGGTATAATTCTAGCTAGTTTATTTAATCATCATACCACAAAACTTCTCATCCAAGAAGCAAACTGATGGACTTCCAATCTTGCAAGTAAACCCTTCCGTACATGGAGAGACCAGATTTATATACAATATTCCAGGGAGGATTTTACCAGGACTAATTGCTGTATATAGAACATTGAATGGAACGGCACAGGAACAGGCCCTTCAACTCACAATTTCCATGCCGACATGATACCAAGTTAAAATAATCTCCTCTGCTGGCAACGGATCCATATTCCTCTACTCGCTGCATATCCATGGACCTATCTAAAAGCCTCTTAAGGGCCTGTCCCACTTAGGTGACTTTTTAGGTGAGTGCAGGAGACTCTGCGCTAGTCACATGATCGCCACATGGTCGCCACGTGACCAAGGGTCCCATGCTTGTTAATCGTCTGGACAGCCTACCATGAAGGGATTTCATCAAATGCCTTACTAAAATCCGCCACCCTACCCTAGTTGATCACCTATATCAATTCCTCAAAAAAAAATATTCTTGACCTCAACTCATCTTGCAGTAAAGTCCAACATACAGATTACTCTTTTAATTGCTGCATTTGCATGTTTACTTTCACTCCAAATGTCACCCAGGACTCTGAACACTAACTATTTGTGATTTCCCACCATTTAAAAGTATTCTGTTTTCTTATTAATCTTCCACGTGGATGGCTTTACATATTCCACATTGTGTCTGTTATGTCTCACCTATTTACTTAGTTCCTTGAAGCCTCTCTGCATCCTCCCTTCAATTCACACTGCCAACCATTGTTAACCATCTGTAATCTGCTTGGGCACTGCCAGATTTACTCAGCATTTGCGTTATTCTCCTTTGCTCTCAGTTCTCAGCAGCAGGTCTGATGAATATCACAGCTTTGACGCGTTCCTTTGCATATACTGTCTCCTTCAAGTTCCCTTATCAACCTGCAATCTCACTAAACAGCAAAATCATCTCATGTCGCCTTCCTATCAGTCATTCCCTTTGTCCTACCCACTCGTCGCACACCCTCTCCACAATTTAATACTAACTTGTTTTCTTGCTTTCCTAGTTCTGATGAAAGCTGTTTGAGCTGAAATGCTAACTCTTTTACTCTTTCCAAAAGTGCTGATTGGCCAGCAGTGTTTCCATAATCTTCTGCCAACCAATTTAAGTTAGCAAATGTGAACATCTTTACATTAACTCCCCACAAAGAAATTGTTCATATAGATTATGAAAACTGTGACATCCACTGCACCCTATTAGTTACCTTCCTGATCTAAATATGAACTATTCATTATTACTTTGTTTTCTGTCAGTGCACTGGGATGAAGACCAAACCAAGCCAGTCTGTAGCCATCAATTCAAAATATTCTAAGTTTGTTTAATAACCTCTGGTGCAGCACCTTTATTGAAGTTCTTCTCCAATATATTGCATTCACTGGTTCCTCCTTATTTATTCCATTCATTACAACCAAAACAAACTTGAACTGCTTTGCCAAATACGATTTCTTTTCCATAAATCCATGTCCAAAATGCCCGGTTACTACTTTCATGATAATGGATTTCAGCATTTTCTCTACTACCTATGTCAGGCTAAAAGGTCTGCAGTTACCCAGTTTATTATATTGTCACATATTTAACTGGATAAGTGGTGGAGCTAATATTGTTTAAAAAATAAATAGAAACTGAAAACCAAAAGTTTTCTTTGTATTTTGCTCACTCCTGACAATGGATTTCTAAGCAGTTAATTTTACTTAATTAAAAAAAAAAAAATGTTTAAAGAACACCAGAAGATAATCAAAAAGACAATACGGGGAGAAAAGATGAGGTACGAAGGTAAGCTAGCCAAGAATATAAAGCAGGATAGTAAAAGCTTCTTTAGGTATGTGAAGAGGAAAAAATTAGTTAAGACCAAAGTTGGACCCTTGAAGACCGAAAAAGGTGAATTTATTATGGGGAACAAGGAAATGGCAGATGAGTTGAACAGGTACTTTGGATCTGTCTTCACTAAGGAGGACACAAATAATCTTCCTGATATAGTAGTGGCCAGAGGATCTGGGGTGACAGAGGAACTGAAGGAAATCTACATTAGGCAGGAAATGGTGTTCGATAGACTGATGGGACTGAAGGCTGATAAATCCCCAGGGCCTGATGGTCTTCATCCCAGGGTACTTAAGGAAGTGGCTCTAGAAATTGTGGATGCATTGGTGATAATTTTCCAATGTTCTATAGACTCGGGATCAGTTCCTGTGGATTGGAGGGTAGCTAGTGTTATCCCACTTTTTAAGAAAGGCGGGAGAGAGA
Organism: Amblyraja radiata; assembly: GCF_010909765.2. NCBI lineage: Eukaryota > Metazoa > Chordata > Chondrichthyes > Rajiformes > Rajidae > Amblyraja > Amblyraja radiata. Next base: position 68,336,717 of record NC_045956.1, read on the forward strand.
AAACAGGGAATTATAGACCAGTTAGCCTGACATCGGTGGTGGGGAAGATGCTGGAGTCAATTATAAAAGATGAGATAGCCGCACATTTGGATAGCTGTAACAGGATCGGTCCGAGTCAGCATGGATTTACCAGGAGGAAATCATGCTTGACTAATCTTTTGGAATTTTTTGAAGATGTAACTAGGAAAATGGACAAGGGAGAGCCAGTGGATCTAGTGTACCTGGACTTTCAGAAAGCATTTGATAAGGTCCCACATAGGAGATTAGTGGGTAAAATTAGGGCACATGGTATTGGGGGTAAAGTGCTGACATGGATAGAGGAGTGGTTGGCAGACAGGAAACAAAGAGTAGGGATTAACGTGTCCCTTTCAGAATGGCAGGCTGGGTCTAGTGGGGTACCACAAGGCTCGGTGCTGGGACCGCAGCTATTTACAATATATATTAATGATTTAGATGAAGGGTTTCAAAGTAACATTAGCAAATTTGCAGATGACACAAAGCTGGGTGGCAGTGTGAACTGTGAGGAGGATGCTATGAGAATGCAGGGTGACTTGGACAGGTTGGGGGAGTCGGTAGATGCATGGCAGATGAAGTTTAATGTGGATAAATGTGAGTTTATCCACTTTGGTAGCAAAAACAGGAAGGCAGATTACTATCTAAATGGTGTCCAGTAGGGAAAAGGGGAAGTACAATGGAATCTGGGGGGTCCTTGTACATCAGTCTATGAATGTAAGCATGCAGGTAGAGCAGGCAGTGAAGAAAGCGAATGGCATGTTGGCCTTTATAACAAGAGGAATTGAATATAGGAGCAAAGAGGTCCTTCTGCAGTTGTACAGAGCCACACCTGGAGTATTGTGTGCAGTTTTGGTCCCCTAATTTGAAGAAGGACATTCTTGCTATTGAGGGAGTGCAGCGTAGGTGCATGGTTAATGGTTAATTCCCGGGATGGCGGGACTGTCATATGCTGAGAGAATGGAGCAGCTGGGCTTGTACACTCGAGTTTAGAAGGATGAGATGGGATCTCATTGAAACATATAAGATTGTTAAGGGCTTGGACACGCTAGAGGCAGTAAACATGTTCCTGATGTTGGGGGAGTCCAGAACCAGAGGCCACAGTTTAAGAATAAGGAGTAAGCCATTTAGAACGGAGATGAGGAAACACTTTTTCTCACAGAGAGTGGTGAGTCTGTGGAATTCTCTGCCTCAGAGGGCAGTGGAGGCAGGTTCTCTGGATGCTTTCAAGAGAGAGCTATATAGGGCTCTTAAAAATAGCGGAGTCAGGGGATATGTGGAGAAGGCAGGAACGGGGTACTGATTGGGGATGATCAGCGATCAGCTATGATCACATTGAATGGCGGTGCTGGCTCGAAGGGCCAAATGGCCTACTCCTGCACCTATTGTCTATTGTCTATTGTCTATTGTCTACTTGTTGATTTCCAACTCTCCCAGTTCTGATGATGGCCAATTTGTGAGATGTTATAATAATTCCCTGATGTACCAAGCCATCAAATATTTTGGCTTGATGACCTTTCATCGGAAATAAAATGCCATAATATTTGTCTTCAATTGTGTGGATTTCAGAACATCTTCTATTTCAGCTAAAATGGCACAAAGTGTTTTGCATTGGAAAAATCTATTCAGCACCGAATGCGTTTTTCTGGTAATTATGGCGTTGTGGAGATCAAATTATTCGCCCAACTGCTGTTAGTTCTCAGCTGTAATTAATCAGAAGTTTGAAATATCAAACTTGACCAATAGAGATGATGTAGTAGGATTTTAATACAATTCGCCATGAGCCCTGAAGTGGTGGCATACTTCATTACCATGGAAACATGAGTATTGAAATCATTAAAAGAGCAGAAACCACAAATTCATTAATGTATTCCACAGAATATTAAAGTGTCAAGTTTGTAAAATAGTTTCAATGTACACAGCTGCACCTGCATCTCACTGAATACTGACAACTTTTTCATGAACAGAATTGTTTAAAATGTAGTCTTCACTGTTATTCCCGGTTTCATTAACTCATGAATAAATTTAAATAGAGCTTTAGTAATGTGCAAGAACCCAACATAAAGCATCCTCATACTTCAATCCCTTTAGATTTTCTGCATTTACTCATCTAAAACATAATAAGCAGCATAGCAATTCAAAATGATGGCACATAACATTGCTTTTTTCATCTGTCTCACGCAAGCTTTGTTTATGTATTCTGTAGAAAGATAACCCACCATGCTAAATTCCATATATGTATGCACAATAAAGACGTACCCGCTTCAAGGCAATATATCAAACAAAATAAGCAGCATGACTGAAAGTCATCAGCTAAAATCTTACTTTCTTCTCTGCTGTTGTTAATAAAGCCAAGCTGGTTTTTTTTCCAACTTACATGGCAAGGGAATTAAAAGTGATATGAGAAAGAACAAGATTAGGGGCAACAGAACAAGATATAGACAGATATAATTACTCAGAAGAAAACAATATAAAGGATCTGTGTGGTACTGATTGCTGTTTAATGTGCTCAGTTCATGAAGTGATGTAATGCATATGCCTATGAGAAATGGAGAACAGGGCCTGGGTGCTGTTGGCCAGAATGTTTTTTAAAAATCCAGTAGATTAATAATTATTTTGCAAAATGCGATCAAAAATAGACAAAAACTAAGAGCCACATAAATGTCATATAATAGGTAACAAGAAGTATGCCAAGAAACAAGGCTAGTGAGATGGAGAAACATGGAGAGCAACAAAAGCCTATTTCTGGAAAGTGATCGATAAAAATACATGTCAAAGACCAAATAGTTTCTTTCGTGGGTTAATTGAATGGAAATATTATAGGGCATCAGGAAATAGCTGATGTGCTAAATGAATTCTTCACATCAGTCTTCATAAGACCTTAGACAAATTCCAGATTCAGCAAAGCTGATTTTAGAATCGACAACATCTGTAGAGGTCAGCAGAGCACGTGTTGTGAAGGAACTCAAGCAAATAAATGTTTATCAGCTGAAGAGCCAGATGGCATACACCTTACAATCCTCAAGGAAATAAGCAAAGAAAAGGCCAAGACGCCATTTCATATTATTAGTGGTTCCATAAGTATCGAAACTGGACCAAAGGACTGCAGAGTGGGTATCAATTATGCAATAGTTGATTCGTCTAAAGCCAGTGATTCAGAAATACTCAAAATATGCTTATAGGATATTATCCTGAGTTAGCCTGAGTTATCTCCCTGAGTTAGCATTTGTCAGTTAGAGTAGTAACAGGCAGAGTACATGGCCTCTGCACACGAGAATAAAGAATGAGAATCAGGCAGGGTTCATCTTTTTAATGATCTCATAGAGTTATACAGCAGGGAAAGAGGCCCCTTGGCCCAACTCATCCATGCTGACCATGCCCCATCTAAGCTAGTCCCATTTGCCTGTGTGTAGTCTAAATACTTGTACAAAACTTTTGTATCCATATACTTGTCAAGTGTCTTTTACATGTTGTTATAGTACTTGCCTCCTCTGGCAGCTCATTCCATATGCCCACCATTCACTGAGTGAATAGGGTGCCCCTCGGGTTATATAAAATCTTGCCCCCCTCACCTAATATTGCCCTACACACCCAAATCTGTTCATTCTTGTTGGAATTTTCAATGCTCTAAAGGCACAGGAAGACAGAGTGGGCTTTGAATAATCTGTTCAACGCTCACACAAAAATAATGAACATTTGGTCAAGGTAGCAGCTGGTAAGGGACACCAATGCAATAGTAACTGAAAAAGAGTCCAGATTATAAGCGATGAAGAGGAAACTGGCAAAATAGGGGAACAGAAAGTATAAACAAAGTGTCCTTACAAAGCTCCACCTATGTAACTGCAGTCAGTATATTCCAAAAAATATTCAAGTGTTTTTGGATATTTCAACATGACAAAGTACCACATAAAACTCAACCACAATTTGCTCTAGACCTCCTGCCGGGTATACTTTTCACAACTTATATTGAGGGACACGCTTATAATATTACAAAAAGTGCTGATGGCACCAAGATGTGGCCAGATAATTGGAATAGATAAGATTTATAGGATTCAAACCCACTAGGTAAAGTAAGTGTTGACCTAAAGAAAGGCATATGGATTTCAAAATGATTAAGTATAAGGGAATCCATGCTGGTACAGGAAATATAAACCATGTGTACTTAGTGGATGGATCCTTTTTTAAATGGGCCAGTTAATTGTGGAAGGGGCCAAAACTCTATTTAGGAGGGATCTATCAACGTATGTCCGTCATTACAGCAGTGGCAGCACTAATTCTCTTTCCCCATATTGTCTCTTATTTTATGGTTGGGACACCACTCAAAGTTGAAATCCTAAATAAAATTAACAGTTCACATACATGTAATAATATATCTGGGATCAGATGACTTTAGAGTTGCATCCATACTTCATGAGTGATTAAAAATAAAGCAGACAATCCTGGTGGGAACAACATCATGATTCCTCAGTAGATGATCAACTCAATGTCAGGTTGTGCACAAAAATTGCCAGAGACCCAGGTTCGATCTTGACCAGGGGTGCTGTCAGTACGGAATGTATACGTTCTCTCTGTGACTACGTGGGTTTCCTCTGAATGCTCCGGTTTCCTCCCACATTCCAAAAACATACAGATTTGTAGGTTCATTAGCTTCTGTAAATTGTAAATTGTCCCTAGTGTGTAAGATAGTGTTAGTGCACGGGGTGATCGCTGACTTGCGCAGACCTGCGAAGGGCCTGTTTCCACTCTGCATCTCTAAAGTCTAAATTATATTTTTTTAAACAAACAAACCAACTTACATCCAACTAAATCGAATTACTGCAATCATTGACTAATCACACTTGCATAAATCCTTGCTGCCTGTCATAAGTTTATACTGTAAGTTCTAGGAGCAGAATTAATCCATTCGGCCCATCATATCTACACAGCCATGCAATCATGGTTGATCTATTTCTCTCTCTCAATCCCATTCTCCTACCTTCTCCACATAGTCCCTGACAACCAAACTAATCAAGAATCTATCAATCTCCATCTTAAAAATATCCATGGACTTGGCCTCCACAAACTTCTGTGGCGATGAGTTCCACAGACTCATCACCCTCTGACTAAAGAATTGCCTCCTTATCTCCTTTCTAAAGGTAGGTTGTTTTATTCCGAGTCTATGGGCTCTGGTCCTACTCTCCCACTAGCGGAAACATCCTCTCCAAACCCACTCTATCCAGGACTTTCACTATTCGGTAATTTACCATGTCTTCCAAATGGCTTAATTTTGCTGCAAGCACTAAAATGGTAATTCCACAGTTACTGTAGCCAAGGTGGTGAATGGCAACTCATTTGCAGTAGAGGCCCCTCTGAAAGCAACAAAGGATGATCTCAAACAGTTCAGAATCACGATGAACATAGTTAACTTGACTTTGTACGGCTGTCACGTGGTGGCACAGTCTGAGTTAGCAGCTGACAGGTAATGGTGAAGGCATTGTGAGACCAATACGTGGGCATCATGAGTGTGGTCAAGGAAGGAACTGCAGATGCTGGAAAATCGAAGGTAGACAAAAGTGCTGGAGAAACTGCACCCCTGTTTTGTCTACCTTCATGAGTGTGGTCATTGTACCACAGAACAGAAGATCGACTTTCCACAAAATCACTGACATTCTCTTGGAGAGGTAGTTCAGTCATCCTTATAATCTGTGGGATGACAAGCTGTTGAGTCTGTGCCACCACAGACCTCATTGAATGTGGGTTTCTGAACATTGAATGTCACGTTCTTTTAGGAAGGAGACGAGGAGTAATTCATTTAATCTGAGGGTGGTGAATCTGTGGAATTCTTGCCACAGAAGGCTGTGGAGGCCAAGTCAGTGGATATATTTAAGGCAGAGATAGATTCTTGATTAGTACAGGTGTCAGAGGTTATGGAGAGAAGGCAGGAGAATGGGGTTAGGAGGGGAAGATAGATCAGTTATGATCGAATGGTGGAGAAGACTTGATATTCCGAATGGCCTAGTTCTGCTCTTATCACATGATCTTATGATCATTCTGGCTAGAAAGGCAGCAGGATGCCTGGAAATTCCAGAGATCCTTGCTTTCAGCACTCATGGAATGGGTGATATGTGCAATGAAACCAGCTGCACTGTCCACCTGTTGTACGCTGCACAATGGTCGAGCTCACAAATATTGGCCCAAAGATGGCCACCTCCTCGCAATGTAAAAGAAAGGCTTCACCCAAAGTCATGAGTGATTACAGTGGGACAACCAGATACTCCTGGACATTTCACATAATAATAATAATAATAATGGATGGGATTTATATAGCGCCTTTCTAATACTCAAGGCGCCTTACATCGCATTATTCATTCACTCCTCAGTCACACTCAGTGGTGGTAAGCTACTTCTGTAGCCACAGCTGCCCTGGGGCAGACTGACGGAAGCGTGGCTGCCATTCTGCGCCTACGGCCCCTCCGACCACCACCAATCACTCACACACATTCACACACATTCACACACAGGCAAAGGTGGGTAAAGTGTCTTGCCCAAGGACACAACGACAGTATGCACTCCAAGCGGGATTCGAACCGGCTACCTTCCGGTTGCCAGCCGAACACTTAGCCCATTGTGCCATACATAGACATTCAGGCAGGCTTGACAATGTCCAAAACATTTCAATGTGCATGTCCACCAGCCTTGTTCTCAAGGTTACTCCACTGTAATTCTCTTCAAAGTCATTTCAGTGAGATCTAACCTTTTGGGAGGTGGGCCCTCATGTCTGGTGACTCACCATTCACTGATCCCATCTCTAAAGTATGGACCCTTAAAGCTACCTTGCCATTCAATAAGGTCAGGGTTGATCTAATATTTGGCATCCATTTTCATACATATTCTCCATACCTTTGCATTCCTAGAGATCAAAAACATCAGCCTTGAACATACTCAATAACTCTGCTGCTCACAGTACAGCTTTTAAGCTCACAGATGGAGTAAAGGAGTTAGACACAAAATGCTGGAGTAACTAAACGGATCCAGCAGCATATCTAGAGAAAAGGAAAAGGTGATATATCCAGTCAGAACTGCTGCTTTCTTCACTACCTCAGTCACGGTCTGGACAGGTGCAATTTTGTGTGCTAATAAAGCACATCTAAGGGGCAAATAAAAGGACATGCTTAACTCAGCCCCATCTTGCAGATAGTCAGATAGTGGAATAATGGATGTGGAATGTGTGAAGGATGCAAGAAGGAGGAATACATATGAGTACATCACCAATCTCAGTAGTTGACCGGCTCAGCTGCTGCCTACAGGCTCCGCTATTCAATCCCATTCTCAGAACACTTCACATCAGAACATTTAGCTACCAAGCACAGTGGAGTTCCCTTTAGTCGTTTGTTGCTGTCAGCAGCTACAGGCCACCTTCTCTTGGAAAGGAAGAGGAAGGTGTCAGAATCTATGGCAACATATCTGCAAATATGCCTCTCCATAGCTGAATAGTTTCCAGTGTATGTGAGCTATGACGTGAATGATATAGGAGTGGCGATTGATCAAGTTTGCCATAACTAACCAATGAAGCAGTATTTATACAATTGGCTGGGGATAATAATTGTTGACGGGTACCTTAGACTTGACTGAGTGTGTGTCATTAATTTTTCCCCTAGAATTGCAACCAGATCCTTGAGGCTTGCTTTTGACATCGATTCCCCTGCTGCTCTTGTCCCACTGCCCTTTCATTCATGATCTGAAGGGATTACAAATCCCGAAGCAGGAGGAACATTGCTGCATTCCTGGAGTCGTTTGCAGTGTCTGGGGAATGGGGTCACTTATTCCTCTGTCATTCCTGACATTGCCTCGGGGAATCTTTCCAAACCTGCACAGCAACTTCCCTTTGCTGTAATAAGTCCTTCTCCTTGAGGGACGCAAGCACAACTTCAATCAGCACCAGGTAGTCCCAGTCTGTGATAGGAATTACTGAAATAACTCTGTAAACTTGCACCAGGGCATGAAAGTGACCAATTAGCATTGATAATCCATTCATTTCAAAAGCATCGTCAGGGTGCACCTACATTGGTCTCTTTGGCATTGCCATTCTGGTGCATGTTTTCAATCTTGCATATAACAGCAATGGTACCAGCAGGCAGAATGAAGCGAACTTCATAAGTGGACTGCGGAGTGTATTCAGTCATAAATTTACATCTTAACTAGCAATGAAATGAAATTTGACTGAAAGGTATTCCATTTAAGCAAGGGTCAAAATGTCATATAAATCAGCCACAACTAATGTTAGATTTTAGAAAGATTCAGCTCTGAATCCTCTCTCTGTTATTATGTTGAATGTTGAAAACTTGCGCCTTAAAATTGGATTGCATATTTGCATGATTGTCTCAACTGCTAAATCAGGACCTCTCAAATAAAATGGACCGGAAACAATTTAGGATGTTTCCATCCAAAAAGATGTACACTCAAAATATGTGACCCTTGAATACACAATGGGGCAAAGCTAAATTTATCACAGCCACCACCACATTGTGCATCAGAAAATGGCGTCAGCTCTAAAAGGCAGATTTTCCGAAGTAGCTAGGCAGCAGCTGCACACACCGCGGCTACCAAGAAGAGAGGGGCAGCAGGCAGGTGGGATTTACTGAAACAGAGAAATACTCATGTGAAGTATATATTAGTTTGAAGTAATACACACCTGGGGGCAAGGAGGCCCACTTGGGTCACCAAAAGAAGTTGAGAGATGGCTCAAAGTATCCCTTCCAAGAGCATGAATTCCCACTTTATGGTGAAATGTCACAAACAACATTCAGGAACTCACATGAAGATGTCAGGGGGAAACACCTCATGCAGTGACACCTACTCTATTCATCAATGCACAGAGCCCACTGTCTCCTGCAGCACTCCCCATCAAAATATCACCACTGACATTCTTTCTGCTCTGACCTCCACACAGAGTACAAGCCTCCAAATGAAAACATACCCTTATGTTGTATATTTCCTCTATTGATGCCCAAAGCCAGCTGAACAGGACAGGGGTTATTGGGATGGAAGAGGGAGAGGGTCTATCGGGTGTGCAAAATAGAGTACAGGAGATCCTCCTTCTCCCAGGCAGAGGGACCATCACAGCACAAACTCCTGCTGAACACAGACAATATATGAAACTGAAGATAGACACAAAATGCTGGAGTAACTCTGTGGGACAGGCGGCATTTCTGGAGAGAATAGAATAGAATGAATAGAATGCCTTTTATTGTCATTCAAATAGCTTGGTTTGAACGAAATTGCATTTTCTACACTTAACATTACAAAAAAAACCATGACCCACACTTAACACAATTTATACAAACATCCATCACAGTGAATCTCCAACATCTCCTCACTGTGATGGATGGCAAAAGTCTTATCTCTTCCCTTGTTCTTCTCCCGCGGTCCAGCAGTCCAACTGCAATGCCGAGGGGAACTGGGGCTTCCGATGTTAAAGCCCCCGGCGGGCGATGGTAAGTCCCACGCCGTTAAGCCACGCCGGGCGATGTTAGGCCCCGCTCCATGTCATTTAACCCCGCGATTCCGGCGGGAGAAGTTGCGTTGCGGGAGCTCCGAAAAGCTGTCTGCCACCAGGGACCTGCGAGCTCCCGATGTTCCTGTCCACCGGGCCTGCGGCTGGAGACTCCGAAGCTCCGAAGTCGGGTCGCAGCCGTGCGCCACCACAGCTCCTCCCGCTCCGAGGTCGGCCAGCTCCGCGATGGCAGGTCCGCAGGCTCCGTGACTGGAGCCCTCAGGTCGGTTCCGGCCGGAGGCCGCCGCCGGCTCCACGATGTTAGGCCCAACGACATCGGAGACCCGACAGGGAAAAAGTCGGGTTCCCGTACAGGGAAGAGATCAACTTTGAGAAGAAAGGCCACCAGGGACAAGCCCTTTCTTTTTTTGAGATCAACCTAGGCTTTACTCAGACTGGGCACCATCTGGGCAAAAACTACTATACATCCTTGGACTCATAAACGCATTGAAAAAATCATCGGACGAAAGGCATTCTCGACCACTATAGTCGTGGCCTCTTCTTGCATTACACCAAGTTTGTGAAGATGGAGAGAGAACAGATGCGGGAAGTCATGGAATCAAGCAAAAGCCTTTATCCCCAGAATCCATATACCAAGGCAAATGTACACATAAGAATAGTGGAACCATGGAAGTTAACTGAAACATGGCATGACCTTTTCATGTGATCTATGAAGATCTGGAGGAAGTTAATAAGTAAATGTGAGGTATTCATGGTAACCTATTTGCAGTCAAACTTTGGCTGCATGGAAAGTAAACAATGGGTTACAATCCTCCTGCCCTCGGTGCCATTTTCGCCTTACTGAAATAAAATGGAAGTTTCCCCTGCACGTAAAGAACTTTGCTGACCCCTCAGATGCTGCAATAAGAAGCAATTTTACAAACATCAGTGAAAAAATATCAGTGATCAAATTAAGCAATCAGTGGCAGTCTCCTGGAATGAAGCAGTAGCCAAAAGTCTGAAAGCAATGATGACCTTCACCTATAGATAGTTCAATGCAAGCACAAGAATGTGGCCAAAGGGTGTCCTTCAGAATATTACATAATTGTCAATACAGCCTGAGAAAACATGGCACAATATGGACATCTATTCCACACTAATCACATTTTCATCAAGGGTGGCATGGTGGCGCAGCGGTAGAGTTACTGCCTTACAGCGCCGGAGGCCTGGGTTCGATCCTGACGACGGATGCTGTCTGTATGGAGTTTGTACGTTCTCCCCGTGACCTGCGTGGGGTTTTCTCCGAGACCTTCGGTTTCCTCCCACACTCCAAAGACATACAGGTTTGTAGGTAATTTGGCTTGAAATAAATGTAAACTGTCCCTAGTGGGTGTAGGACAGTGTTAATGTGTGGGGATCGCTAGTTGGTGCGGAATCGTAGGGCCTGTTTCCACGCTATATCTCTAAGCTAAACTAAAATCCCCCCCCCAGCCCCTCCTCCACCTATAACATAATCTCGCCTATGCACCAGATCAATTTTACCGCAGCCAAGTAACCTTCCCACACAACCTTGAGGTGGGGAGGAACCTGTAGCACCAAAGGGTCACAGAGAGAAGGGGCAAATTCAACTCAGACAGCACTGGAGGCCAGGATCAACTCAGAGTCACTGGTGCTATCAGGCACAGCTCCACTTGGCCGTGCAACTACGAAACAACTCACAGAGGTAACTGAACCTCCCTTGAGTTCCCTGCAATGTATCTCATGAAGAGTTGTATAACTAAATGCTGCCAGTGGTGCACTGAAAAACTCATTCAAAATTTAGTTTAGAGCTAACTGCGGCAACAAAAGAGAATGTGTGTGTGTCATGCACTGTGCTCTAGGTTTTGCTCAGAATATTCTTCCATGGTCATCATATGGAGCTTTGTGTTCCAGTTTATGGCACAAATATTGAAAGTTGCTGTGCATGATAAATGACATTCAGCCATTGCTGGGTCAACATCGGAACACTGCTGCAAATTATGAAATGTTAGTCATAAATACCCTAATTTTGCAACTGGCACAACTTTACCCAGAATTGTTCACTGGTGTAATTTACTCCAGAGAAATTTGATTTTGGATTGTGTAGCACTGAGAAACCAACACCACTTGATCCAATTTCAAGGTATTAGTGCCGTTACTAAATTGGACAATCTAGTCTCAACCTACACAAAAGTCTCCTCACATGCTTTGAAGTCTTCAACTAAAGTTATAGGTAGGTTTGACTTTAATTCAGTTATTTCCTGACCACTAGCAGCACATTGTGGAAACATGACTACTCATTGTGCATCACAACGACCATTTATATGAAACATCCACTATGCCCCTACGAAGGATAACAGAACCAGATCAAAGTTGGACAGTCGCCCATCACATAGTGAAGCATAGAACAGTTGTACTTACAGCATCGACAGAATCTGCTCAAGGCCAAAGGTCAACTAATCTACTTTGCAATTTAAGGGAGATGGTCATCAAGAAACATTAAACATATATTTTGTTGTGGCAGCTCTTTCATTGTTCTATAATTGCTGATCACTTTTGCTATTTAATCCATTGGGGACTCTGCTATTTAATCCATATGTGGGGGAGAATACATTGGGTTAGGATAGGATTGGTGCACAAATAAAGTCATAACGCCATAAGTGATAAGAGTAAAATTAGGTCATTCGGCCCATCAAGTCTACTCTGCCATTCAATCATATCTCTCCCTCTTAACCCCATTCTCCTGCCTTCTCCCCATAACATCCAACACCTGTCCTAAGCAAGAATCTATCTATCTCTGCCTTAAAAATAACCACTGACTTGGTCCCCACTGCTTTCCGTGGCAAAGAATTCCACAGATTCACCATCCTCTGACTAAAGAAATGTCTCCTCATCTCCTTCCTAAAAGAACATCCTTGAATTCTGAGGCTATAACCTCTAGTCCTAGACTCTCCCACTAGTGGAAACATCCTCTCCACATCCACTTTATCAAAGCCTTTCACTATTCTGTGCGTTTCAATGAGGACTCCCCTCATTCTTCTAAACTTCAGCGAGTACACGCCCAGTGCCGACAAACGCTCATCCTAGGTTAATCTACTCATTCCTGGGATCATTCTTGTAATCCCCCACTCTCCAGAGCCAGCACATCCTTCCCCAGATATGGTGCCCAAAACTGCTCACAATGTTCCAAATGTGGAGTTACCATCACCTTACAGTGCCTCAGCATTACATCCCTGTTTTTGTATACAAACCCTCTTGAAATAAAATGGGTGCTTAATGCTCAACTCTGACTGGGCAGTTTCTGTACTTAATGTTTATGACTCTAAGAAGCCCACTGGAGCAACCATTGGCAATGCAAAAGACTCCACCATCAATTTAAACATTGTTCATTCTAGATATTTAGTGCGTGGTTAAACTCTGGCATTATTCTGGTGTTGGGTAGAAGAAATGTTGCATTATAGATTCTATCTAATTTATTAGCAATACTTTCCAATTAATTATTCCATAATTTTAGAACAAAAGAAATTTGATATTGATAGGGTACATATATAAAAACATTTCATAAAATAAAAAAATACTTTACAGCTACAACCAAATGCCTCAATGTATTATTTATAAGAAATAATTTACTTAATGGGAAATCAGCAAGAATACAACCAAGCGTGTCTCCAATGTCTCTTACCAATCTCTGCAGATACACAATTGATAGCATCCTATCAGGATTGTACATCACACAATCCTGTTTCTCCCCAACCCTCCCCTCTCCCCAATATATTAATGTATTCTAACCCATAGATTTTCCCAATATACTCTTTCTTTGTTCAAGAAATCCAGTCTGCTCCACATAGAATCATGCAGTATGGAAACAGGTTCTTCTGCCCAATTCGACCACGATGCCCCCTCCAAGCTAGTCCCATTTGTTTGGATTTTTCTTGTACATCCAGGAACTTTCTCACATTTTTTCTGATGCAGTTTAAACTACAAAGCTTAACCCTATCTGGCCAGATGCATACAGGAGTTTACTTTCGCTGTCTTTTGAGGTGGCATCTGTGCACGTCCTTTATGTTACATAGTGAAAATATACAGTTAGGCCAATTGCCTCCAGATAGTTTAGATGATTATCGAAGGGAATTGGTGTCCTTATCTTCTTCTCATGAGCCTCTATTTGTAACATGCGGTAATAGCAAAATTACTGGAAACTACTATTTTAGCATTACTTCTCTGCTTCTACACCTTTCTACAAATTGTCACCACTTTCCAAGTCTCTGAGTGAAATAAATCCCACTTATTAAATATTTAAAATGCAGATGGTTTTTCATCATGATATGGCATTATTTCCTGGTGTTACTTAATTGTCATTTGTCTGAATGCATTATACTGCATTATATTTTTCATTGCATTTTCTTTGTTCATGATATTGCTACATGTTAAATATATACATTACATACAAGTTATTTATGTAAACTAGAAAAAATAAGAATCCTAGCCTGAACCCCTTTAAATGCCAGACATTTAAATGCCAACCCCCCTCCAAATGGCAGACATTACGCTATTTATGCTCATGTTCTATTACTTTCATTTCTTCAAGAAATAGGCAATCTTCTCTTGCTTGGCAAAATGAAGTGGTGTTGCAATCCTTCAGTGCAACACTGACAAATATGTTCATGTCTAACCAACATTAATCTACGTGGAAGAGGTTCAGGGTCTTGTGTCAAAATATCCGACCATGATATTTTTTAAGAACGGGGTTTGAACGTGAAAAAGAATGAGGACAATAACAAGCTGAAAATCACCAATAAAAAAGTGTACAATTTATACTGTGGGTGGTGTTATATTCTCCTATATAGTGGAACAGCAAGAAAATGGATCATGCATGTAGCCCCGTAGGAATATAGGGAACACCTATAAACTTCTCTTTTAATTGAGGGACTTTGGCCGGAACACCTTGCCAGTGTCGCCCTGATGCTGCTTTAAAATTCTCTTTCGCAGCAGACTCGCTGCATTATTGACCCAAATTGGTAATATTCTACCAAGTTCAGACACAAGTTCATCAGGGGCTGGGCAGGCAGAATAGATGCAAATCTTGTTTTATCATCCTTTTGGCATCAGATAATGGTTCCAGAACGTCAAAGTTGAGAACTTTTCCTGAATTTAATCAGTGCATTCAATGTGGCAACAATGGAACAGTTCTTGATTCTCAAACCATCAAAGCTTGGCTAGAGGAGCTGTTTTGTTCCCTCTACATGCCATGCATTCGTTGTATTTGATCATTGCAAAATTCCAACCTGTGCAGATCTGCAGGCCAACCAAAGAGACTGTATTGTCTCAATCACATGGGGATTTCCCATTTTTAACTTATCACAAATCACTAATAATTGCACCCAGAAACCTGCTGCTACCAATGGACACAAATGGTGTGCAAGATTCCAGGACTGGCAGTGTAAGTTTCAATATGCACTAAATGAACAAACCTCACATCTGCTGAAACTTAACACTGCCTCTCCTGTGACCTATGCAGTCCCTAATCACAGCAGTCACCATGCAGACACCAGGGAACCTGCTGGTGCTAAAGCTGCTAATGGGTCCATGTGTACTTTTAACTTCAGTTTATTTTTTTTCTAATGCTGAGTTTTGGGCCACTGAATAAGTGATGACAGCTGAAAACTGCCACATTCTTGTCTCCACAGTTATGATTTCACCAGTGGTTGGCTGAAAGCTATTAGAACTACCTATTAGTAATTAATTACAGCTTTAAAGCTTTCTGATAAATATCTCGATGCCAATATTGAACACAAGCTGAAAGAGGTGGATGCTGAAATGTGAGCCTGCTATTTGCAACCTCCTTTGTAGAGTCATTTGTCCACCTGCTGCCCCCAAAATTAATGAAGTCAGCTGCTTTGGTGCAGGGTTATTCATCATCCTCCTCCAATATCTAAGGAACAGTTATAGCATAATCTTATATGCTGATTGCTAATAAATGACTGTTAATATACAGCACATTGGATATTACATGAAAGCATTGAGTCATGCATTGGGAACTGATTGGTGCAAATGCACAGATGATGCAAATCTACCAGCATTATCCCAGCACTAATGTAGTGCCAGTACTCCATTTACACTGATGAGCCTTTACCAATAAGGCACCAGCTGTGGCTAAATAGTGGCACTTGCACTTCAGAGCCATGAGGTCATGGGTTCAAGTCCCGATCCCCCGACATGAGCATGCAATTTAGTGTTGAAAGAGTACAATGCCTTTGGTGGTGTCATCCTTTGAAAAGTTATGAACTAAGGCTACATTTGATGCCTTCCCCAAAAGGAATCAGAGCAGCCATCTAAGTGTTTTCTGCAGTTTTGTAGGTGGAGCTTGTACAGTCCCCACCGAAGCAACAGAATGCATATCTGGAAAGAGTTTTTGTGGAATACGCCTCAGCAGAGAGATTGGAGACAGCTTCATCCAAGAAGTTCCTGAAAAGGATTGCTGAAAAAGGGAGATGGAAATTTGTGGTAAGCAGGGCTGCCAACTCTCACGCTTTGAGCATGAGAATCACGCCCTCAAGCAAACTCTCACGCCCTCACGCTGATCAGAAATTTCTCACGCTCAGTGGTGAGAAATTTTGTGATCAACGAAAATTTAAAAACTCGGATAAACTGCATGGTCCGCGGGTGTTGGAGAGCCGGGGCTGAGGGAGGGATGGGAGCAGAACCAGCGGCGGGAACAGATGCGGGGAGCCAGGACTGGCGATGTGTTTGCGGCGCTGACGAGTCGCTCGCTGCAGCTCCGGAAATGGAGCAGATCCAGTGCGAGTGTCCCGGGCGTCGGAGGCGTCGGAAGTGCCGCTGCCGAGAGAGTCTCTGTGTGGAAGGGACAGACTCTAAAAGGGAGGTGGAGAGAGAGAGAGAGAGGGGAAGGAGACAGGGAGAGTGGGGAGAGAGAGAGGGGGGTGAGAGGAGAGAGAGAGGAGAGACAGAGGGGGAGTGAATGGAGAGAGAGAAGAGGGAGGGGGGGGAAAGAGAGGGGGGAGAGGGAAGAAAGAGGGAAGAGAGAGAGGGGGTGGAGAGGGAGGAGAGGGTAGGAGAGAATGGGAGAGATGGGGGGGAAGAGAGAGGGTGGTAAAAGAGAAAGGGGGAAGAGGGAGAGGGGGAAAGAGAGAAATGTGGGAATGAGAGAGAGATGGGAGGGCAAAGAGAAAGAGGAGATAGAGAGAGGAGAGTGTGTGGAGAGGGAGAGAGAGGGGAAGATAGAGAGGGAGGGAGAAAGAGAGAGAGAGGGGGGAGAGAGAGGGGGAAGCGAGGGGGAGAGAGGAGGAGAGGGAGAAGAGGGGGATGGAGA
The DNA here is from genome assembly GCF_010909765.2 of Amblyraja radiata. NCBI lineage: Eukaryota > Metazoa > Chordata > Chondrichthyes > Rajiformes > Rajidae > Amblyraja > Amblyraja radiata. The sequence continues at coordinate 68,353,549 of NC_045956.1, forward strand.
GACGAAAGAGAGGGAGAGAGAGAGAAGGGGAGAGAGAGAGGGGAGAGAGAGTTAGGGGAAGAGAGAGTTAGGTGAAAGAGAGGAGAGAGAGCGGAAGAGAGGGAGAGGAGAGAGGGGGATTGAGAGGAGAGAGAGGAGAGAGGGGACGAGAGAGAGGAGGGAGAGTGAGGTGGGAGGGAGGGAGGGGTGAGAGAGAGGGGAGAGAGAGGGGAAGAGAGGAGAGATGGAGGGGAGAGAAAGAGGGGGGTAGAGACAGAGGGGGGAGAGAGAAGATGAGTGGGAAGGGGAGAGAGAGTGGGGAGAAGAAGGAAGAGAGAGGGGAAGAGCGGAAAGAGAGGAGGGGGGGGGAGAGAGAGAGGGTAGAGGCTGTGGCATCCAGGAGGACAACCAGTGGCTGCTGGAAGTAAGTACCAAGCACTGGGTAGAAACGGTGGAAGGTAGTGGACTTCAAATGGGGGTGGTTGGTGAAAGCATCCTGCTTACCTGCTAGATTTTCACTTTCTGTAACTGCAGGAAAAATGTTCCCGATGTTGGGGGCGTTCAGAACCATGGGTCACAGTTTAAGAATAAAGGGGAGGCCAGTTAGGACTGAGATGAGAACAAACTTTCTTCACACATAGAGTTGTGAATCTGTGGAATTCTCTGCCACAGAAGGCAGTGCAGGCCAATTCACTGGATGTTTTCAAGAGAGAGTTACATTTAGTTCTTGGGGCTAATGACATCAAGGGATATGGGGAACAAACAGGAAAGAGGTACTGATTTTAGATGAATAGCCATGATCATATTGAATGGCAGTGCTGGCTCGAAGGGCCGAATGGCCTATTCCTGCACCTATTTTCTATGTTTCTATGCTTGAGTATATGGCAATAAAACTCGATCACTTGATTTTGAAGCATTCATGCATGGTGGAGGTATAATGTAGTCATAGAGTGATACAGTGTGAAAACAGGCCCTTCGGCACAACTTGCCCACACCCGCCAACATGTCCCAGCCACGCTACCTGCTTTTGGTCCATACCTCCAAACCTGTCCTATCCATGTATCAGTCTAACTTTTTCTTAAATGTTGGGATGGTCCCTGCCTCAACTACCTCCTCTGGCAGCTTGTTCCATACATCCATCACCCTTTGTGTGGATAAAGTTACCCCTTAAAAAGTTACTTCTTAAAAATACTTCATACAAAAAACATTGAAATCATACTTCTACAGTACACTAAAACATGATTTTAATACGTCAAATTTCAAAAGGTTCCTACCCTGGGAGGAGGAACACCCTTCTTCCGCACCCTCTCCCCATTCGGTTGCTCCACTCCCTCACCGGGTACCCCCAAGGCCAGTGATCAGTGATCGCACAGCCTCCCCCCTTTCAAAAACGCTCCAATCCAATTTAAAGCATATATATTGCATTCAAGTGTGAGTTAAAAGACTTGCTACAGTATGCACCATATTGCACAATTTCAAGCTGAAAAATGCAAATGTTCCATACCAATGGGAGGGGGGCACCCTCTTCCCAACCTTCCCAACCTCCCCCCCCTCCCCCTCCCGCCCCTGGTCGCTATACTCCCTCTGGCTTGGTCTCTCACAATTTCTCACTCCCAACTCTCACCCAATGTTGGCAGCCCTGGGTAAGTCTTAGCAAAGAAAACTGGCCCATTGATTTATCACTTGCACATGGTTGATTTATAAAAGTCATTTTTCAGTCCTCAGCTGCAGGAAATTAAATTAATAGAATCAATAAAGTCAAATTTTGATCAAATTAAGAATTAGACATCAACAGGTCACAATTGTAGCCCGTCTTTTTTCCAATTAGGCAAACCCACCTATAAATAAATGGTGGGAAGCAGATTTTGGAGAAGATGTCAAGAGCCTTTTTCTCAGGTTGGAAATGTCAAACACTAGAGGATATAGCTTAAGGTGAGAAGGGGATTTATAAGGACATTATATATTTTTTTTAACAGAGAGAGTGATAGGCATCTAGAACACGCTGTCAGATGAAGTGGTGGAAGCAGGTTAGATAGCATTGCCTCAAAGGCATGTACAAGCAGGGAATGGATGCAGATGTGCAGTTTAAATTGGCATCATGTTTGGCATAGATATGCTGGGTTGAAGGACCTCTTCCTGTCCTGTCATGGAGTCATACAGCAAGGAAACAGGCCCTTCAACCCAACACCCACACTGGCCAACATGTCCCAGCTACACTAGTCCCACCTCCCTGTGCTTGGCCCATGTCCCTCCATACCCATCCTATCCATGTACCTGTCTGTTTCTTAAACATTGCGATAGTCCCAGCCTCAACTACCTCTTCTGGCAGCACTTTCCATATGCCCACCACCCTTTATAGACAATACACAATAGACAATAGGTGCAGGAGAAGGCCATTCGGCCCTTCGAGCTAGCACCGCCATTCAATGTGATCATGGCGGATCATCCACAATCAGTACCCCGTTCCTGCCTTCTCCCCATATCCCTTGACTCAGCTATCTTAAAGAGCTCTGTCCAGCTCTCTTTTGAAAGCATCCAGAGAACCAGCATCCACTGCCCACTGAGGCAGAGAATTCCACAGACTCACAACTCTCTGTGTGAAAAATATTGTCCTCATCTCCGTTCTAAATGGCTTACCCCTCATTCTTAAACTATGGCCCCTGGTTCTGGACACCCCCAACATCGGGAACATGTTTCCTGCTTCTAGCGTATCCCAACACTTAATAATCTTATATGTTTCAATAAGATCCTCTCTCATCCTTCTAAATTCCAGAGTATATAAGCCCAGCCACTATATTCTCTCAGCATATGACAGTCCCGCCATCCCGGGAATTAACCTTGTAAACCTACGCTGCACTCCCTCAATATCAAGAATGTCCCTCCTCAAATTGGGAGACCAAAACTGCACACAATACTCCAGGTGTGGTCCCATTAGGGCCCTGTACAACTGCAGAAGGACCTCTTTGCTCCTATACTCGACTCCTCTTGTTATGAAGGCCAACATGTCATTTGCTTTCTTCACTGCCTGATGTACCTGCATGCTTACTTTCATTGACTGATGAACAAGGATCCCCAGATCCCTTTCAACTTCCTCCTTTTCCTAGCTTGACTCCATTTAGATAATAATCTGCCTTCCTGTTTTGTCACCAAAGTGGATAACCTCACACTTATCCACATTAAACTGCATCTGCCATACATCTGCCCACTCACCCAACCTGTCCAAGTCACCCTGCATCCTCATAGCATTCCCATCCCAGTTCACAATGCCACCCAGCTTTGTGTCATCTGCAAATTTGCTAATGTTACTTTTAATCCCTTCATCTAAATCATTAATGTATATTGTAAATAGCTGCAGACCCAGCACTGAACCTTGCGGTACTCCACTAGTCACTGCCTGCCATTCTGCAAGGGACCCGTTAATCCCTACTCTTTGTTTCCTGTCTGCCAACCAATTTTCTATCCATGTCAGTACCCTAACCCCAATACCATGTGCTTTAATTTTGCCCACTAATCTCCTATGTGGGACCTTATCAAATGCTTTCTGAAAGTCCAGGTACACCACATCTACTGGCTCTCCCTTGCCCATTTTCCTAGTTACATCCTCAAAACATTCCAGAAGATTAGTCAAGCATGACTTCCCCTTCGTAAATCCAAGCTGACTTGGACCGATCCTGCTACTGCTATCCAAATGTGCTGCTATTTCATCTTTTATAATTGACTCCAGCATCTTCCCCACCACTGCTGTCAGGCTAACTGATCTATAATTCCCTGTTTGTGTGAAGAAGTTACCTCTCAGATTCCTATTAAATCTTTTCCCCTTCACCTTGAACCTATGTCGTCTGGTATATTGCTCTATGTTCTATGGAAGATTATTTCTAGAATTTCCTGAAATCAGGTGGTCTCTGATATCATCAAATATTCTCTTCCAGAAAGTCATCAGTCTGTTGGAAATATTTTCAATTGTATCTGGTAAATAAAGATGACACTCTAAATATGACTTTGCTCTGTTGTGATGGTTAAAAGAAAATTAAGCCATATATGCGAAACAGCTGCAGGTGTGCGGTGTTATATGTTTCCAAAACAGCCTGTCCACAAATTAGATTCTTACATATGACAAGCTTCGACTAATATGCTCCATCAAGATGGCCCTTTGACTGCAATCCGACAGAGATCATTCCAGTATGCTGTTCTTTATCCACTTTACTGAGGTTGACAGTTGTATTAACTTAGATTCAGGGTATTAGAAGCATTGATGAAAAAAAAATCACTCCTTTGATGTCATTGGTTGCAATTCCCTGCCACAAATAAGGATAATAACTTTGTTTTTGGATCAAAGTCCAGCTTCTTGCTAAAAACAGGCAACAGTCATCTCTAACAATAGAGCAATTTGTAATACTTTCTGCTGTTAGTGAAGTGTACAGCCTGCTTACGATACTGACTGCCAAATAAAGCAAAGTTCTCAGTATTATTAATGCATTTGATAATTAGTTTCCTTTGAATGGGTGGAATGGGATTTTGGCTTAGCTATGATCTTCCTACTTTAAATAACAGAGGAAGAAGTGTTTGTATCATAGTGACTTTTCTTTGATAAAGTGCTGATGTCTCTCATTGCTTGGAACGACCCTCAGTGGGGCATCATTCCAACCAATGGTTCACTGAATATTTCAAGAGGGTGCAACATGGGAAAAAAAACCTTCTTTATGTTGGAAGGAATTGCAGATGTTGGTTTAAACTGAAGATAAACACAACATGCTGGAGTAACTCAGCTGGACAGGCAGCATCTCTGGAGAGATGGAATGGGTGATATTTTGGGTTGAGATCCTTCTTCAGACTCATTCTTTGTTTGATCTTTTTTGATGGATCCCATTTTCCAATAAAGCTGGCAACATTCCTGACTAAAAGACTTGTGTCAGACATATTCCACCTGTAATCCATATTGAGAAATGCACCAAATTCCTTGAAACTCCTGTAACATCCCAAGACCTAATTCCATCTACAGTAATTAACAAGATTGCAGTTTTACAACATACTCACAGAAGATTGAAAATTATGGATAGTTCTATAGTTTCTCACATTTCAATACTTCACGAGTAATTTAAATAGTCTTGTTACTGAATTAAAATCTGCAAAGCAAATAGGATCTCAAGGGGTTACCACGATGACTCTCAAGAATTTGGGGTCTTTTTTTCCATGAACTACATTGGCCTTTCAAAAGTGGCATGCTTCTCTTAGATAAAATTGAAAACATAGTTGCTTTAACCTTATAAAACCTATTTGAAATTAATGTTTTATTCATCTTTGCATTTGACAAACCCACCCACTTGTATATTCACTGTTTTAATGTATCATATTTGGATAGGAAATATAAAACAAACTAAAGGATTAAAACTCAATGAACCTGTAGATCCATCTTTCACAACTGCACATATTGGCTTCTCACATTATCTTTTTACTGAAATGAACAGATGTGTGGAAATAATTTTGCTTTTTGGTCTCCACTTAAGCACTCTTGAAAACATGTGTGAAATGTGAGCATTGGGAAAGATTCAAAAATGTACAAGTTTCCTGTAAACATCCATCTTCCCAACTCCTCTGCAAAAAGCAACTTTGATTTTGTTCCAACAGAAAGGAAAATTGCATCCATAAATCTCTGGGAATTATTAGGAAAGCCTTGAATCGAAAGTCCAAATGGTCAAGGTAACGCATCCCTGTCTGCCTTCAAAAAACAGCCCAGGCTTTGATGCCCAGCTATCAGAGGAATTCAAGGTCACAGATAGATCATGAGTTAAATCTACAAACAGTTTTTAGTTATATTACCTTTTTACCTTCTATTGAAAGTTTGTAACAGGCCATAATGGAAATAGATTTGAAAAAAATGATTCTTTAAACCTTATAAAGCACCAATTTCCTTTTTAGCATTGAAAATTAATCGGACCCTCCCACCAGACTGCTCCTTTAATGTACCTTATAAAAGCTATAAAAAGTAAGTTCTGAAGTGCTGCAAGCAAATGTAGGTCACTTATTTGTCTTAGGTAAAGTAAATACTGCATGATAAAGAAACTTCTATCATGAAGATCATGTTCTCTAATACATACAGGCATGGATGATCAGAATTAATAATTATCTGTACAATTAATCCTAATCATCTAATTAATATATTTGTGGTGTAGTTGAATGCATTTTTATATATGTAGGATTGTATAACTGTATTTGGAACAACATAAATGATCCCACCTATACTCATTTAAAAAATAGTTTTACAGATTTCAATTTATATTTAAAAGTTCTATAAATGTGGGGTGGCACAGCTTGTAGAACTGTTTCCACAGCACCAGAAGCCTGAGTTTAATCCTGACCTCAGATACTGTCTGTGTGGAGTTTGCACGTGCTGCCTGTGATTGCTTCGGTTTCCTCCAGGTACTCCAGTTTCCTTCTGCATCTCAAAGAGATGAGGTTTTGCAGGTTAATTGGCCTCTGTAAATTGCCCCTCGTGCGTAGGGAGTAGATGAGAAAGCGGGATAGAATAAAACTAGTGTGAATGGGTGATCGATGGCCAACTTAGACTTGGTGGGTCAAATTCCTGATTCTATGCTGTATTTTTCTTCCAATCAATTAAATGTGTCCTAACGACATTAAACCGAACCACAAGGATGTTCAAATATGCTTAACACATCAACAACTGAAACAGGCAAAGTTATACTTATGGTTCAAGTACTATTGGGCTAGAACTCTCGGACATCTGCCAAAGTTTCCAATCTGAATGCCAGCATTCAGCAGTTTAAACAGCCACATGCCTCAGGCTTCCATGCAAGCACTGTCAATGCAGTAGACTTGAATTTATTGAATGACAGATGGCACTCCATCTGTCAATGTTCTCTGTTGCTAAACTCCACAATGAGTCCATCGGCAGTACTCCATCTCGCTGAGGAAATCACCTCACAGATCTTTCACAGATCATGTGCCTGGCTAAATCTGATGCACAATTCAACACCCTTGTAATTACCGATCGGTGACAAAGGTCAAGGTTTTGCTATTATTTCAGTTTAGTTTAATATTACTAATTACGTGTCCATTTAGATATTCTTTTAAATGTTTTTAAATATTAATTAAAAAAACAATACTTCATATTAATGTCTCGGAATATTAGTCATTTAAAAACTAATAAAACTTTCATCGGACATTGCAATTTCATTGATAAGGGAAACCCCACATAGTCTCTTAATGAAAGGACCTTAAGATCACATGCTATGCAGCAAATTGGATGGTATTTCCACAGAGATCACAAACAAGCAAAATTTGGGAAACATTTTGAAGGGTAATCAAATAAATCTATTATATACATTAATTTGTGTGATGATTTAGATTGCAAAATGTTAACACCGCTGATCATTAACTTTAGTATTAGTTGTAAGTCTACATTTCTCCCTATTAGCTGTATTACCGCACCTTAGCAAACAGTGTGGCGTTAGCTCAATTCAGCCACATTACAGCTCCAATACTCCATGCTCCATGGAGCATGTCACACGTCTGCAATTTTTTCTGCTATGTGCAGTGGCTAACACCGTGCAGACTACATTAAATATCTTATCAAACCCCTATTGCCCTACATCAGCAACTGATAAAATAAAGCAAGACGCATTCTGCTGAATTCTTGGAGTCGACACAAGAGCTTGATGAAACACTACATCTATCAAACTTGCTCACAGTTTTACTGTAGATTATTCATTGGTAGAGATTTTGAACATGCCCTTCAATATATATATAATATAAACCATTACCTTTATACAATAAACAAATTCCACACAGTGCTAAAATTTATATTTAAAGACATGTCATCTGCCCCAATATTTGTACACTTGCAAGGAGTTAACACGAAATGTGTTGCATGTCTTATTCAAGGAAGTGGTAGTTTCCAGTACATTCAAATGATTTTGGGTCGACATAAAATAACTCAGTTGACAATATTTATACCATATATAGAAAACAAATAAGCTTCTGAAATAGGTACACAAAATTGCTGGGGAAACTCAGCGGGTGCAGCAGCATCTATGGAGCGAAGGAAATAGGCGACGTTTCGGACCGAAACACTTCTTCAGACTGATGGGGGGTGGGGAAAGAAAGAAGGAAAAAGGGAGGAGGAGGAGGAGCCCGAGGGCGGGCGGATGGGAGGGTGGGAGGAGACAGCTAGAGGGTTAAGGAAGGGGAGGAGACAGCACGGGCTAGCCAAATTGGGAGAATTCAATGTTAATGCCATAAGGACGCAAGGACCCCAGACGGAATATGAGGTGCTGTTCCTCCAATTTCCGCTGTTGCTCACTCTGGCAATGGAGGGGACCCAGGACAGAGAGGTCGGATTGGGAATGGGAGGGGGAGTTGAAGTGCTGAGCCACCGGGAGGTCAGGTAGGTTATTGCGGACTGAGCGGAGGTGTTCGGCGAAACGATCGCCCAACCTACGCTTGGTCTCACCGATGTAAATCAGCTGACATCTAGAGCAGCGGATGCAGTAGATGAGGTTGGAGGAGATACAGGTGAACCTTTGTCGCACCTGGAACGACTGCTTGGGACCTTGAATGGAGTCGAGGGGGGAGGTGAAGGGACAGGTGTTGCATTTCTTGCGGTTTCAACGGAAAGTGCCCGGGGAGGGGGTGGTGCGGGAGGGAAGGGAAGAATTGACGAGGGAGTTGCGGAGGGACACTTCCCTACCATTTCCGACACTTCCCTACCATTCCTTGACCTCACCATCTCCATCGCAGGGGACAGACTCCTGACCGACATACATTACAAACCCACTGACTCACATGGCTATCTGGACTACACGTCTTCCCACCCTGCCCCCTGTAAAGACTCCATCCCCTACTCCCAATTCCTCCGCCTACGCCGCATCTGTTCCCAGGATGAGACATTTCATACCAGGGCATCGGAAATGTCCTCGTTCTTCAGGGAACGGGGATTCCCCTCCGCCACCATAGATGAGGCTCACACCAGGGTCTCATCCATACCCCGTAACACTGCTCTCTCTCCCCATCCCCGCACATGCAACAAGGGCAGAGTCCCTCTGGTCCTCACCTTTCACCCCACCAGCCGGCAAATACAACACATAATCCTCCGCCATTTCCGCCACCTCCAACGTGACCCCACCACTCGCCACATCTTCCCATCTCCCCCCATGTCTGCCTTCCGCAAAGACCGCTCCCTCCGCAACTCCCTCGTCAATTCTTCCCTTCCCTCCCGCACCACCCCCTCCCCGGGCACTTTCCGTTGCAACCGCAAGAAATGCAACACCTGTCCCTTCACCTCCCCCCTCGACTCCATTCAAGGTCCCAAGCAGTCGTTCCAGGTGCGACAAAGGTTCACCTGTATCTCCTCCAACCTCATCTACTGCATCCGCTGCTCTAGATGTCAGCTGATTTACATCGGTGAGACCAAGCGTAGGTTGGGCGATCGTTTCGCCGAACACCTCCGCTCAGTCCGCAATAACCTACCTGACCTCCCGGTGGCTCAGCACTTCAACTCCCCCTCCCATTCCCAATCCGACCTCTCTGTCCTGGGTCTCCTCCATTGCCAGAGTGAGCAACAGCGGAAATTGGAGGAACAGCACCTCATATTCCGTCTGGGGTCCTTGCGTCCTTATGGCATTAACATTGAATTCTCCCAATTTGGCTAGCCCGTGCTGTCTCCTCCCCTTCCTTAACCCTCTAGCTGTCTCCTCCCACCCTCCCATCCGCCCGCCCTCGGGCTCCTCCTCCTCCTCCTCCTCCTCCCTTTTTCCTTCTTTCTTTCCCCACCCCCCATCAGTCTGAAGAAGGGTTTCGGCCCGAAACGTCGCCTATTTCCTTCGCTCCATAGATGCTGCTGCACCCGCTGAGTTTCCCCAGCAATTTTGTGTACCTTCTGCAGTTCCCTTTTGAACAAGCTTCTGAAATAGTCTGATGAGAATCAGACTGAAGTTTTGTGGAGCCATCATTATGCATATAACAAAATATCTTCCAACAGAAATTATGAGTGTCTTTGGGGCTTTTTCATTAAAAGTACAGGTACTGCATTTCTCCTTAATCACAGGGACTCTGCAGCATTACCTCATTGAAAATCAAAGGATGCTTTGTTTTATCATGTATTATATTATCACAAGTAGTAAGTTAAGGTGAATAAATTGCCTATTTATTTTGGTAACACTGCTGTTATTTTCAGAATTTAATTCCATGATAGAAGATACATAAGACTTAACTGTTGGACCTATTTCCTGGATATATGCCTTACCTGAGCAATGCCCAGATCTGCCTTTATTCACAGATTTTATTTTCAGTTTGCAAGTATTCTACACTGGATTCCGTCTGAGGGTGCCAGAAAATAGTTTGATAATCTTCTAGTTCATTAGGCTATTGGAGACTCCATTAACTTTGCCTGGTACTTCCATCCATGCTTTAGCCTTTAGACTTTAGAGATACAGCACAGAAACAGACCTTTCTGCCCACTGAGCCCGCGGTGACCAGCGATCACCCTGTTCACTATCCTACACACACTAGGGACAATTTAAACTTTACCAAAACCAATTAACCTACAAACATGTATGTCTTTGAAGTGTGGGAGTAAACTGTAGCACCCGGTGAAAATCCACGCGGTCACAGTGAGAATGCACAAACTCCATACAGACAGCACCCATGGTCAGGATCAAACCCAGATCGCTGGGGCTGAAGGGCAGCAACTCTGCCATTGCACCACCACGCTGCCCTTTGTTGAAGCATTAACATTGTTCTTTAGTACCAAGGTATTTCTGTTTCCCCTTGCTTTTCAACACAAAGTACTACATCTAACGGCTACAATTATTTAATCCAGGCCAATCTTATAATTCCTCCAAACGTAATCACTGCTTTCATGAGGACTCCATACACAGTGCCAACTGAGGTAGATCCTCCAGTACTCAGGTTGGATGTTAGCCTGCTGAGCTGTGCAAGTTCAACAGGGTCATCTAAATGAGTGGGAGAAATCAGCTGCCAGGAATGTGGTATGCAGAGCCTTTTACTGATTTTCACTTCAAATTGGGTTTTTTTGTGTCAGATTGTCCTAGTTGTAACTTTGAATGAACTATTTAATAATTTTAGGAACACAAGAGATGGCAGATGCTGTAATCTGGAGCAAAACACAACCTGTTGGCGAAATTCATCAGGTGGAGCAGCATCTGTCAAGGCAAGGGAATAAGCTGGTGATTTGTGTCACGATGCTGCATCAGGATTGTTACCACTCTCACTTAGAGTAGTGATTTTAATTTGCTTTAAATTTGTTTAACAGATCCTCAGTGATCTATGAATAATTGAGACATTATCAGTGACAGCTTTGTTCGTTGTTCAGACTGTAAGTGGGGCCTCAGTGGTTGCCAAGGTCTTCTTGTCTGCACAGCTGACCACTTGTGCTGCACTGTTCTGTCCTGGCCTCTACTAATGCACTGGGTCCAGGTCCTCTGTGGAAAGCGGGGCCCCAGAGCCACTCTAGAATAAAGAGGTTGATCAGCAGTGGGGATTGTACTGTTTTTTTTTAGATACAGCGCTGAAACAGGCCCTTCGACCCACTGCGCCAACAAGTGATTCACGCATATTAGCACTATCCTACACATACGAGGGACAATTTCCTACACATACGAGGGACACGGCTGAGATGGTGCTCCGGTGGCGGTGGCGGTGGCGGTGGCCCGACTCGGGGCTGAGGCGGTGCTCCGGTGGCTGAGGCGGCGTTCCGGCGGCGGCGACCTGAATCCATGGCTCGGCCGCGGGCCAGTGGGCGACATCATCGGGAGCTCGCAGGTCACAGGTTGGTGCCTGTTTTTCCGGAGCTCGAGCGGCAACAGCTGTGTCCGCTGGACTGGAGGGCGGCAGCTTCGACCACCCCGGGCCGCGGAGCTTGAACCGGCCCGTTCGCGGAGCTCGGTTGAGCCGCAGGACTGACTACCATTGCCCGGTGGGGTAACAACATATCACCTCAGCGCAAAGGGAGAATAAGGAGGGAAGAGACAGTGACTTTAAGACTTTGCCTCCATCACAGTGAGGAGGTGCCTGGTGAACTGACTGTGGTGGATGTTAATTTGTGTTTATTGTGTGTTTTGTTATTTATTATTGTATGTATGACTGCAGGCAACGAAATTTCGTTCAGACTGAAAGGTCTGAATAACAAATAAAGGAATCTAATCTAATCTAATCGAATCTAATCTTCAAATTTTTACCAAGCCAATTTACCTGCAAATCTGTACATCTTTGGAGTGTGGGAGGAAATCGAGGATCTCGGAGAAAACCCACGCAGGTCATGGGGAGAACGTACAAACTCCGTACACATAGCACCCATAGTCAGGATCGAACCCGGGTCTCCGACGCTGCAAGCGCTGTAAGGCAGCTTCACTACTGCTGTACCACCGTAGAAAAAAAAGACAGTGGGGATTGCACTGAGATGCGGTGGCAGGGGATTAATCATCTGAGAGAAGAGAAATTACCCTAATGTTTGTTGAACATTTCTTTTCGCCAACCGCACAAATCAGTTCCAGAGAAAACAACGTCACCTGAATGATGGGATGGACCTATTTTTGTTTCATATGTTCATTTTAGATACAGTGTATTGCCATATAAACCAGGGTGCAATGCAAATTCCTTGTTCCATGAAGCTCACAGAGTAAACAGTATATATGGTTATATGATAATTATAACCTCAATACAATGACCAAACTGTAGAATGATGCAAGATTTTAATGCTATCTGAAGTAGTGCAAGAAATAATCAAATAGAGTTACGGGTACAAGAACAATCAAATAGAGTTAAGGGTAAGAGTACATGCCAGCATCTTCAGAAAGGAGGTGTAAAAGAAGTGATTGGTTCAAGATTATGATAATAGTGGAGGAGAAGCTGTTCTTAAGTCTGGACACCTGGGCTTTCAAGCTGCTGTACCTTCTCCCGACTGGTAAAATAGAGAAAAGTCTCTCATCAGTCACAACAAATGATATTTTAGAATACTAAATATATGTATTAAAATGACAATGTTATCAATATAATGGTTTTACTAATGCTTCTGAGCTGCAAATCTCTGCTTTACTTGAGTGAGAGGAGCGAATCGGAATCTGCCCATGCTGATGTTGAAACATGCCAAGGTACACAATTATGAAAAGTTTAAGACAAATTTAGTCTTTCCACAAAGAATGAAACATGTTACTTGATTTTATTTTTTCTCATAATTTTTTTTTTTTTAACGGCATAATTTACGGTGCACTAAGATGATAGCTTAAGGAATATCAACGTTGAATGCAACTATAATTTTCCATGTGCACTACTCTGGCAGTAAAATCCTTGCCATGTGCAGTAATCATTGCATATTCTACATTCTGCTGCATTAAAATTTCACTGAATGCAGTTCTGATACACTATAAACATGTCTGCAAGCAATTTCTCCTGAATGGAATAAATGCATCACTTAAGCCTTGTTTGTCACAGCACCACCAAAAATGTATTTTAATCTTTTACTCTTTATAAATGGGTGGCATTAATTTTGGAGCATTTCAGTCTCCTGATTGCTGATTTATTCTGAATCTGATTTAAGTTTGTGGAATGATGTACAGATGTTAACAGCACCAGAATATCATATGCCATTAATTATTACCTACGTCAAAATTATATATATATACACATATACATATACTCATATACACACATATACACATATATACACACATATACACATATACACACATATACACATATATACATATGTATACATACACACATATACATATATATACACACATATACATATATATACATATACATACACATATACATACACATATATACACACACATATATATATATACACATATACATATATATATAATATACATATATACACATACATCATATACATGCATTATACATACGTATATATACACACATATATACACACATATATACACACATATATACCAGGGCTGCCAACTCTCACGCTTTGAGCGTGACACTCACGCATTTCACCCAATTCTCACGCCCTCATGCTGAAGACAGAATTCTCACGCTGTCTTCAGTCCCTGCACAGTTTGTCTCTTTGTGCCACATGACAGCGATCTGCACGGATTGGGGAAGCGCGTCCGTCCCGGGCAGCGGGTGTCCGCGCTTTTGTGCGCCGTCTGCGAGCGCTGCGCTTCCAGCTGCCGCGGCAACCTCGCTCCCTCCCTCCTTCCTGCCCTTCAACTCATACGGCAGCGCCAGCGCCGCCAATCCACGCTACACCGTGTGTATGTGTCTCCCTGTGCGTCTGTTGTCACATCCTGGCCTTAGACAAGGCTGCCAACTCTCACGCATTGCAGCCAATTCTCACGCTGATGACAGAATTCTCACACTGTCTTCAGTCCCTGCACAGTTTGTCATTTGCGCCATATCACAAGGATATGTGCAGTCTGGGGAAGCACGTCAGTTGGCGGCTGTGAGTGACGGCGCCTCTCTTCTCTTCTCTTCTTTCTTGGTTGGATGTGCAGCCGCCGACAACATGAAGCAGCCGGAGATAAAACTAACCAGGTGAATCGGTTGTAAAACATGGGGAGGACCACAATGAGGCCAAACATCTAGGACAGGGTTCGGCAACCTACGGCACACGGGCTGAATCCGGCCCGTAACCCGAAAAACCACGTTTTTTTTCAACTCGTTTTCGCAGGGTCGGGGCAGGTGAGCCGACCTGAGAACTGCAGCCAGTCCCCGGGACGCGAGCTGATCTGGGAACGGCAGCCAGTCCCTGGGCACGCAGAATGCCAACTAGATCATTATGGACAAATTGGGCCAGCCACGTACATGTTGTATAACTCTTAGACTATGAAGATCTGAATGGGCTTAGAATGACCATTTAAGCAAAATTGCCCCCAATTTCCCCATTTTGATTCTTGAGATTAATATCCCTTTGCTCTGTTAACAGCGTTAAAGTACTTATGAGGTCGAGTCAGGAAAGGGAACATGTTATTTATTTTTAGTTTGCTTTAATTTGTTAGTTGATTGTTTGTTAAGTGCCATCATTTCTGAAATGGTCTTAAAGTAACTTAACTGTTATAAAGCAGTAATAAGTGATTTTTGTCCAAATAATTGGAACTTGCATAAAATGTTTGCATTATTAGCAGGACTGCCAACTCTCATGCATTGAGCGTGAGACTCACGCATTTCACAAAATTCTCATGCTCTCACGCTGATCACAACATTTCTCATGCTCAAATATCTGCGGGTGCTGAAAGTTCAAAATAATGCAAAAATTGTTTTAGAGGTGAGTAAAAACCATGATGGGAATATCAGGTGAATGCATAATCTTTTCCCCAGGATATGTGATTCAAGCACAAGAGGGGATTAGTTTAAAGCAGGGCTATCAAACTACCGGTCTGCGGGATGAATTTTGGCGAAAAAAAGTAGTTTCGTTTCTCCCATGCAGATGGTGTGATAGGTGAGACACGGCGGCGGTGGTCCCAGCACCAACCCCCCTCCCCCTTCCTCCCTGAGGCACGGCACACACCTCCCACCCTCACCTCCGGCGGCTCTATGTCCGTCGGCCGCTCTGTCCACACCCCATGGAGTTTTAACCCCGGCCCAGGAGCCAGGAGCGGACCGGGTGAGTTGGCGCCGCCTCCGGAGCCTACTATGGGAGGGGGAACACCCCCTCCCACACCCTCCGCCCCTCGGTCGCTACGCTCCCTCGCAATTTCTCACTCTCAACTGTCACCCACTGTTGGCAGCCCTGTATATACACACATATATGCACATATATACACATATAAATATACACATATATATATATACACACATATACATATACAAATAAGCATTTATATATATATACACATATATATATATACACACACATATATATATATATATATATATATACACATATATACACACATATATGCACACATATATATACACATACATATACACACATACATATACACACATATATATACACATACATATACATATACATACATATACATATATACACATATATATACACACACATATATGCACACATATATATATATACACACACATATACATAAACATATACATACACACACACACACACACACACACACACACATATATATATATATATATATATATATATATATATATATATATATATATATATATATATCACTTTATATTTAGCAGCACCAACAATCATAAAACAACAGATCAAACTTGATTTAAAGGGAATAAAACCCAAAATACACATACCCTCTTAAACCAGGGGTAGGGAACCTGCGGCCTTCTAGGCCATTAAGTGCGGCCTTTTGAATGAATCCAAATTTTGTAGAACAAATCCTTTTATTTTTATGAATATGTTTTTGTTCATCTTTTATTAGTTTTATTTTAATCTTAAAATGAACGTATTTAAAATACCAAAGAGTCAAAGAAGATTCAACAAAATAATCCTATATCTAATTGAAGTTTCTTAGATGCGGCCTTATTAGACTACAGTTAACTTAATGCGGCCTTCCAACATGAAAAGGTTCCCCACCCCTGTCTTAAACTAAAGTGTGTCTTTCAAAAAAGCTCCCCAGCTCTGATGATGAACTATGTTTGTTTGCATGCAGGTCGTGCCCAGCGCTGCATGTCCCTGATTTTTTTTTGCCTTTGCTCAAATGATAATTTCTTATTTAATTTAATTTATATATTTAATTTATTTACAGCGGTAAAAATGTTTAGTGTCGATAGATTAGTTCTGATTATTTATGGTTCATCCACTGCATCCCCTACTCGTAATTCAGGATCTGATGATTATTTGTAGTATAAGTCAGCAGGAGTCATTATTTTTTTATTACAGAGCTGGAGGAAATAAATTATTACATTTGGAAGAGTACAGAAGAGACAACAAAGGCAATTCCTGCTATTAGAGACACAAGTAATGAGTGTTAAATTACAAAAGTTCATTTTCTTTGCAAAGAAAAGGAATCCAGATGATCAAAATGATGTTTTTATTATAACAAAATGGATTGAGAAAGCTGATCTGGAAAACATAATCGCTGTTGGAAGGCATTCGAATATTAAAAAATGCTTATATGTTTGTAGCCTTTACTAGAAATCTGTGCAGCATTCCCCATGAATGTATCCGTTATGGATATACAATTGTGGCTGGTAATTTGTGCCTGGATTCCTGATTTATTTCCCTGCTCATGCAAAATCAACAGCAGTAAATATACAAAATTATCCTTGATTGACTGATACAGTGAAAATTAAAACTGGTAATTAATTCTGCCAGTACCTCTAATACACTTTTCATATAATCTAAAATATATTTACATTCAGCATTTTCTAGCATTCATGACCAATGGTAATAGCCTGTCAAGGAAGCACCTGTTACTCATGTAATGTATTGCTTTAAGGCACGTGCCTTTTAGAAATCTGAATAATATCATGCATAAAAATAACTGGGTCCTAATGTATTTTTACTCAACTCTGGTTTTTCGTGTTTTTCAAAGTTCAACACAAGATACAATTTCAGCTGTTCTTATTTCAATGAACATAACTCTTCACTTATCAATAAATTAATACTTGACATTTTACAGTTTTGTGACCCAAGGTCCACTTTCATTCATATATGCATTAAGATATTAAACATATTATTTTTCATTTTATGGTAGCAAATAGCAGCTATCTATATCTGGGCTAAAATGTTTGGAAGATGACTTTCTTGTTGGTAAATTTGTAAACTATTTACCTGCAAAGATTAAAAAAGTTTTGGCATTATAAAACATGGTTACTGGCTGGCACCATGACATGCTCTAGGCACAACAGCTTGATGATCAGATTAATGAGACAAGTGTAAGGAATTATATCTGAAGGAATTCCTCTTACCTTTTTTCAACAGGGTTTAACATTTGTATCAGTCAGTAAATCATCAGAACAAGGACAACCAGCTGCCAGATATTGTTTTTAAGTATCCCCAGAGATTTTAATTGACCCACTGTGAGAATTCAGAATATTTAACATATTTTCAGATATAACCATTTTAACCCTGCATACATTTATCCTCAACAGACTGAAGTCAGTAATGCAATGCAGTAGGATTTATAAATCTTCTACCTCACATTAGAATATCATGGCCTTTACTTAATTTACAGTAAGATACTCCAAAACTGCACACTATCCCTTGTTGGCACATTTACACCTATCAGATCCACATGTTGTATATTTTGAAAAAAACATTTTTGAAAGAAGTTTGAGTTCCACCCCCCCCCCCCCCCCCCTTGATTTTGCCATTCATTTGTTAAGGATAATGTTGAACGACATTTTGTAAAATAATGGTTCTCATGCAGCAACCAACCAATTTCCGAGTTACATTCCTGTGCACTTTCCTTCAACAGACATAAGATCAGAAAGTAGATATTTTCATTTCATAGTACAGCAAGTAAATGCTTAGAAATTACATATTCTGCTGTGCTGCTGCAAGTAGGAATTTCATTGTTCTATCTGGGACAAATGACAATAAAACACTCTTATTCTTGACCCTTGAGAAATTACAATGCATAAGATTTTTTCGTGATAAGTTATTGAGTGTTTCCCCCCAGAGTGAAAAGCCATATGAAGTTGAAGATTTATAAATCTTACTGCATTGAATTACTGACATATATTTCACTTTGCATCAGGCCACTGGACACTTTGTTCATTGTACACCTGTAGACATTCTCTGCACAAGGCTCCTCTTTGAGTGGGGAGCAAATTCATGTGGGCAATTTGGGGCAACCATGTTTTCCCATTGGGACTTCAGCTCACAAGGTGCACAAAAAATGTTCATCTCCCGTTCCTCTTTCCCCTGACTGTCAGTCCAAAGAAGGGTCTCGATCCAAAACATCACCTATTCCTTTTCCCCACAGATGCTTCCTGACCCGCTGAATTACTCCCGCCTTTAGTGTCTACCTTCAGTTTATACCAGTATTTGTAGTTACTCCCTACACATTAGTTCATGTAAACTGACTTGTAGGCACGCACACGTAGATCCTTTTTGGTGGGCACCGAAAATGGAGGCAATGTTCAAATATCTGTGGTGGAGGTGAGTTGGAAAATAATTGCTGTCCTTAACATATAATTAATCCCCCACATTCCAGGAACCTCAATACTCCCCTAACCCGAAGCACCACCATCCTATCCAAACTCTCAATCCCGTGAGGGTATTGCTCCAGTTCAGCATCCTTCACTGCAGAGTTTCACTACCTCTTCAGCACAACCATCCAAACCCAGGTTATGATGTGTTCCAGAAACGTCAGAGCTCTGAGAATCCACTCCACCTCCACCGATGCTGCCTCTTTATTCCCACCCATGGTGAGCCACCTTATCCCCCAAATACAACATCCCCCTAGCTTCAGTCATCCATCACAGGGCTTTGAAGCTGCATACCAAGTTTGGAGTGGTGAGGGGTCATAAGTAAAACAGTCATTATCATGGTGTTTGTCCACGGCATATTCTCTTGGGTGCAGAAGAAATCAATATTAAGTCAGGGTGTCATACACAACAGAAACATGTCCTTCTGCCCATTGAGTCTGCCCCAACCCTCAAGCACCCACTAATCTTACACCCAATCATTTTTTTCGTTCTCACCACATTTCATCCCTCACCTTACATTATGGTGACCAATTACACATCAATCCACATGTCTTCCAGATGTGGAGGAAACTGGAGCACTGGAGCACCCAATAGATATGCACACAGTCACAGAATAATTGTGCAACTCTGCCAGAGCACTGGAGGTCAAAATTGAACGCAGGTCACTGGAGATTGAGGTAGCATCTCTACTAGCCGCATTACAATGTCAGCCATCTAGAAATAGTTCCTGCATGTAATCTTTCAGAATGAGCTAAACATAAATGATATTTTATATGATCTTAGATGTATCAAATCATACAAATCATACATAACATTTAGCTTTAGGTTTAGCTTATTATTGTCAAGTGTACCGAGGTACAGTGAGAAACTTTTGTTTGCGTGCCATCTAGTCAAATAACAGGTCAAAAGAGATTTGGTCCATTTATAAAAATGACCTTTTAAAATGAGCATTGTAAAGAAAGGATGAACCATAATAAGTATTTACTTGGTCCCAGGCATTTAGATTCTAGATGTATAATTGTATTTCATGTTAGATCTGTCAGTATGGTAATTGTAGAAGGTTGCTGCTATATCTCACCTACTTCCACAGCTTCATAAAAAATCAGGGTGCCTATTCTCACCCATGCTCTGTTGAACAAACTCCACCACCTTGCATCTTCAAAAGGTATAATCATGGTTTCAATCAGTGCTATTAAATCACAAAATAGCATGTGAGTATGCTCTAATGTGATAAGCAGAACGGTTGGCACTGGCTTTGTTGCATTTATGCCAGAGATATAAGCATTTTTCAGGTGCAACGTACACGAGAGCATAGTGGATTAACATGATGTTTCTGTTGAAGTTATTCGACTAGCGTGGAAGACATGGTGAAGACAATACGTTCTTATAACCTGTTAATCATTCATAAACCTGATCTGGCCATGAATAACTGATTGAAAAGTGTTGAGGAAGAAGGATTTCGACCCGAAACGTCACCCATTACTTCTCTTCAGAGATGCTGCCCGTCCCGCTGAGTTACTCCAGCATTTTGTTTCTATCTATAGGAAAGTGTTGTCTTATTGTGTTCTACTCAACCTACAGACACTAGATGTTGATTTGAAAAGTCTGAAATTGATTGCTGGATTACAAAGATGCGGTGTACACGCTCAGTCGCTTACACCAGCAGAACTCTGATTTTCAGGTAATGCTTTTGCCATTTTCCGCACAAGAGAGAAGAAAAAATTGTTTTTCTTCCATAGGGTCATTTTATTACAGATGAAGAGGTTTAGGAGACATATGTCAGTTATTAAACAATTACGCAAAATCTGCACATAAAAGATTAAAGAGCATCATTTTTTTCAAACTTCATCTTTCAAAACAGCAGGGCTTGATCGAGCCACTCCCCAGAGGCTGGCAGCTGTGAATACCCAACAAACCAGGTCAGAGAAGGCTAATCTCTTGCAGATATAGATAATGTCAAGCAGCTTGTTGGCAGTTGGGATCACAGGGGAGACAAAGGAGACCTACTCCTGACAGAAATCTCACATTGTTTTCATTTCTCTCTTTTTTAATTCACCTACTGATAAACCCAAGGTAGACAAGCGTACTTCAAAGACCAGGCGGTCTTTCCACCAAAAGGAGCATGCTCTGTTTGATTCACACCCACAGCCTTGTAAAGTAATGACAGATGCTGCAAACTGGACACGTAGAAAATGGTGGAATTCTAATCCAAAGAGAAAAAAAGATGGAAGTACTGAGCAGGTCAAGCAGTAACTGTGGAGCAAGAAACAAAGTTAAGATCTCATAATCTTGCTGGAAAGTCGTCAAACTGAAACATTTCCCTACTTTTCCCTCAGATACTGCCTGATTTTCTAAATTTTCAGCATCTCTGTTATTAATTACAGAAATGAAGTCCTGTTCTTGTGTAATCAGAAGCAATTATTTCACTCCATTGTCAACACAGAATAGATGAGGAAATTATGGAGCTTTTATGATTTAAACAAAAGTGTTTGTAGAGTCATGAGTGAGGCTTTAAAACCAATGGACACGTGAATAATTTTGATAAAAATCAATTCATCACAAGGTACAGGTATAATTACTTTGAGAGGGAAAGAAGCTAATGTGTAGAGTAAACATTGACCTGTTGGTCAAACAGCATGTTCGTATCCTCAACATTCAATACAGTGCATTTTTTGTATGTACGAACAGTGAAGGATGTACCTTCTCTGACAGAATTAAGAGAATCTGCTTCCCCCATGGTAACTAATAGTCATCTATAGTATTTGTGGAAACTTATAACGATGAACCAGTGGGAAAGAGTATTGGCAACAGAATATCCCAGTTATCTCATTGAACTGCCTCCTAAAGATGCCCGGTAAGTTAAAGAAAAGGATGTAATTACAGCACTTTAATCCATCCCATTTTCTTAGACGTTTATCTGGTGCATGAAAGTAGAAGGGTTTGTCTAAGCCCTCTATCATAATCCACTTCAGTGATTTAGGAAACCTAATCTGGCAAACAAATGCTGACTTTCCATTCTCTCGGAGAACACATCAGAAAAGATGCAAATTCTTACAGTGGGTGCAGAATGTATTTTCTAAAATGATTCCCGGAATGAGGGAAAGGAATGGAGGGTTATGGTCTGAGTGCAGGTAGATGGGACTAGGGGAGAATAAGTGTTCGGCACGGACTAGAAGGGCCGAGATGGCCTGTTTCCGTGCTGTAATTGTTATATGGTTATATGGTTATATAGTTAATTATCTGGGAAAATTGAACAATTTGGGGTTGTTTAGTTTTTTTAGTTTAGAGATACAGTAGGGAAACAGGTCCTTTCGCCCACCGAGTCCACACCAACTAGCGATCCCTGCACACTAACACTATCCTACATGCACTAGGGACAATTTACAGTGTGGGAGGAAACCGAAGATCTCGGAGAAAAACCCACGCAGGTCACGAGGAGAGTGTACAAACTTCACGCAGACAGCAACTGTAATCAGGATCAAACCCGGGGGGTCTCTGGCAATGTAAGTCAGCAACTCTCCCGCTGTGCCACCGTGCCATGATAGAATATTTAAAATCATTAAGGCAGAGCAGATAGAAACTTTTCCTAATTGTGTAAATTCAAGTACAGTGACTGTATAGAATGCATTCCGAAGGGGAGTTCAGGAGACAGATTCAACCGGGCTGTTCAAAATGGAACACTATATGTATCTGAATGGAAAATACATTACAGGGAAATGAGGTAAGGGCAAGAGAGGGGATTAATGGGATTCTTACAAAGTGCAGCATTAACTGAAAGAGTGAGTGATTTCCTTCCATGTTGTTACCTCTCTGTGATTCTGTGAACATGGTTCACAGTGACTCCATTATAGCCATGGCATTGGTATAAGTCGTCATATGGAAATTCTACTGCCCTGTGTTGGAAATGGTGTTAAATCTAGCTATGTCACCAGTAAATATTTGTATGGAGTCATACAGCATGGAAACAGGCCCTTCAACCTGTCTTGTCCATGTCACCAAGATTCCTCATCTGTCCCATTTTCCCGCATTTGGCCCATAACCCTCTCAACCTTTTTTATCCGTTTTCCTGTCAAAGTATCTTTTAAATGTTGTTATTGTGCCTACCTCAACTAACTCCTCTGGCAGTTCATACCATGTACCCACCATCATACAACCACACAAAGGAACTTCCAAATTTAAAATCTGTTATGATCTGTATTGTTTGTTGTGTTGTATTTCTTTTAACGGAGGAGAAGCAAATGGAATTTCGTTGCTCAGTTTTGTGCAATGACAATAAACATATTCTATTCAATATTTCCAAACTTTGCTTGGTCTGCCATTTTAGCTCCACTCAATGAAGGAACAAAGTGATTCAGCCAGCTCCTTCACTATGGCAATAGCTGAGCCATTGTAGACTTATGGTCAGATCAATGGTTCAGAATTTGGGGAAAAACACAGCACCAAGAGAACTTGTTGCATTATATTTAACACAAAAATATGACATGAAAATTCAAAACGGGTCTTCTTCACTTTCCATATGCAACTGTAAATAATCTTCCATGACTTTTAACTCAAACACTGATCATGCTTACAATAAGTGTAATTACATTTTGGACCAATCATATGAAAAAAAACTGTGTGATTTATAAACAATGAGAAATTAAGATCTCTGGATAGTAAGACAAGCCAAATTACTACAGTATGTTGTCAATGCAGTGATAATTTAATGATAGACATGAATAGTAAGATTAAACGAGAACTTACCAGTTCGAAGTTTGATCGTTATTTTATGAGGAGTACGTTGAGGGAATACGTGAAGAACCCCACCAGGACGCATGCGTGCCATTCTTCAAAGCAGCGGTGTGAAATCACAGATAACTGTAATGACTTAAACATAATAAGATTAGAGAAGAAATACCAGTTGAGTATATGATCATGGGTGGGAGCGGAGGGCAAGTATTCCCTCAACGTACTCCTCATAAAATAACGATCAAACTTCGAACTGGTAAGTTCTCGTTTAATCTTACTATTTTACTTCGGAGTCACGTGAGTGACTACGTGAAGATTTCAAAGCTCTGTGATTTCATGCCGTGGAAACGAGTCCATGTATCACATCTGCCTTAATGACTGTAGGAGGAATTGTGTCAACATATTTTAAACATGAATCCGACATTGAAATCCATGAATTGATTAACACAAATTATAGCCCCTATTTATGGGGTAATTAAATTACAGAACTTAAATTGTTTCTGCAAATGTTCCAGGTTTAATGACTGGTTTATGATAAAATAGTTGGAATGTTTTTCCCCTGACCATCCTGCTGCCTTGAGGATTTGGTCCATTGGTACATCCAACTGCATAGCTGCCGATGTAACTGCAGCCCTGGTGGAATGAGATTTAAAAATATTAGTATCCATCCCAGCCTGTATTAGAACCCGTTTCAGCCATCTTGAGATGGTCTGGACCGTCACTCTTTTGTGTGGTTGCTTATGGCTGACTAAAAGTGCCTTCTCATTGCCTCTGATGATTTTCGTGTTCTCCATGTATAACGACAAATGTCTTACTATACAGAGACGATCATCTGTTGGGTAAGACCTAAATTCTATATTGAGGCCTGCTGATCCCTGTCTGTTCTGCTTTACTAATTCATAAATATGAATCGTAATATTTTCAGATGAAGAAGTCATGTGTCCAGTCTTAATTTATGTAATGACTGTACCCTTTGTGCCGTGACCAATGCCATTAGCATGACTGTTTTTAATGTCAGTCTATGTAGGGACAGAGCTGTTGCTGGAGACCAATTCCTGAGCATTTTCAGGACAATACTCACATCCCATATTTGGGAGTACCTGGTTCTTGGGGGATTGGTATTAAAAATTCCCCTCATAAGTTTTGTTACCAGTGGGTGAGTCCCAGCAGAGTGACGCTCTGTTCCTTGCCATAGATAAGTTGATAGGGCACTTCTGGCGCAGTTGATGGCACTATAACTGAGCCCCTCATCATAATGGAGGCCTGCCAGGTATTCCAGAACAGACGGGATGTTCATATCTCTGTAGGTGATGCTGTTTTTGTGACAATACATCTCCCACTTCCTGATATAGACCAGATACTGTATTTTGGTGGACTGTCTGTGGCCCGCCGAGATCATGTATACTGTTCGGTCCGTCAGTCCCAGCTGTAGTAGTGGTATTTTTAAACTCTACAAATTAATAAATTCAAATAGTTATGGCATGGGTGGCTATCCCTTGTTACGGGATGAACCAATAAGTCTGGTCTATTCGGGATGGTGATACATGGTTCTAATACCATGTTCAGTATCACTGGGAACCATGGTTGAGTAGGCCAATCGGGTACTACCAAAATACCAGACGCAGAGTCTTGCTGTATTTTCCTTAATACCCGACTGATGAGGCAGAAAGGAGGAAATGCATAAATAAACAATTCCCCCCCCCCCCCCCCCCCCCCAATGCAGCGAAAATGCATCTGTCGCCGCTGCCCCAGGGTCTGGTTCCCACGAAACATAGTTTGATAACTGGTGATTAAGCCTGGATGCGAATAGATCGATATCTGGTGTTCCATATCCTGCTGTGATATCAGCAAATACTTTTTATTCAACATCCATTCGGTGTTTTCATTAAATTTGCGTGACCTGGTGTCTGCCACTAAATTTAGTTTACCTGGTAGGTAGGTAGCTGATATCCAAATATTTTTCTGGATACACCATTGCCAAATTGTGTTGGCCAGATTGTCACATGCTGTCGATTTGTTTCCACCCATGTGGTTGATATATGCTACCACGGTGCTATTGTCAATCTGTAGTCTAACATGCTGGTGATATGACCCAGTACAATATGGCTTTAGGCCATAGAATGCACCCAACATTCCAGGTAGTTTATGCCCAGTGTTAGTAATAATGATGCCTCCTGAGCAGTCCATCTACCTCCACAGCTGGAGATGGAATTGGTGGCACCCCAACCAAGTGCACTGGCATCAGTTTGTAGCACCATAGAAGGGTTGCTGATAATGATTGGATTGAAACAAAGCCAAATGTTATCTATCCACCATTTTAGTTCCATTATAGCTTTGATTGGTAGCTTCATTGGTCTGTCAAAATGACCAGCATTGATTTTGAGTGCTTGTATTTTTGCTCTCTGTAAATTTTGGTAATGTAAAGGTCCAAATTGTGTGGCTGGAAAAGCAGCCACCATTTTGCCAATTACTTTTGCTACCAATCTGATGGACGGTTACTGATGTCAATGAGGTTATTGCAAGCCTCTATTAAGTCTATAGCCTTTCCCTTTGGCAAAGTCACCGACATGTGAACTGAGTCAATAGTGAACCCCAAATAGTCCATAGTAGTGGAAGGCGTTAATTTAGATTTAACTGGATGGATAATAAACCCCAGTTTTTCAAATAACTGTTTTGTGGCTGTTACAGTTTGTTTGGCCAATTCCAAAGTTTTGCCCACAATAAGTATGTCATCTAGATATGCCATGACCATGTGTTTTCGTTTCCGTAGAAATGCTAGGGCTGGTTTCAAAATTTTAGTGAACAGCCTGGGGGCTGATGTTAACCCATTTGGCAGCGCTCTATACTGCCACATGGCAGTATAGAGCGCTGCCCTGTGACCACATGGGTTTTCTCTGGTCTCCTCACACACTCCAAAGACGTATAGGTATGTGGGTTAATTGACTTTGGTAAAAATTGTAAATTGTCCCTAGCATATAGGGTAGTGCTAGTCTATGGGGGTGATCGCTGGTCGACGCAGACTTGGTGGGCCAGAGGGCCTGTTTCCACACTATATCTCTAAAGCCTAATCTCTTAGAGTTGTGGACTGGGACACTCCCTCGACCTGAATTAAGTCCCATTAATTGTTTTGAATGATACCTCACTCCCCCATATTTCTTGGATTTAAATCTTTCTTCAACACACTACGCACAATGATGGGACTATCCAATGCAGGTACCATCACAGCGTTTAAGAAACATTTAAACAGGACATGGATAGGATAGGTTTAGAGGAATATGGACCAAACGCAGGCAGGTGGGACTAGTATAGATTGGACATGTTGGTCGATGTCGGCAAGTTGGGCGGAAGAGCCTGTTTCTCCGCTGTATGACTATGACTCTATGCAATTATCAAAGGTTGCCTGCGCTCCTACCCATCTTAAAGGAAGTTATTCCTGGCTTCAGGGGAGGAAACCAAAAGAACACACAATGTCACATTAAAGTCACACACCATGTGTGGAGAACGTCAGGGTATAATCTTCAAAATTCTGCCCACCTGCCTACCTAACATGTTCTGAAGCATCCAAACCTCAATGCTACCATTGGGAAAAGTGTACAAGAGCCTGAGAACTGATACATCACGGTTCAAGAACAGCTTCTTGCCATCAACCACACAGCTTCTTGCCATTGAACCACACTGCACAACTCTAACCACATCCTTATCTAAGCAACAAACGACTACGAAGTTTTTAGAGATTGCACAGGTTTCCTAGTAAAACTGATAATTTACTGCATTATTGTTTAACGTATATTTATTTGTTATGTTATTTGTAACACTGTGCCTGTAATCTGCAGCAAATAAGAATTTCATTGATACATTCCCAGCGCACATGGTAAATAAACACCCTTGACTCTTGTTTGTTAATGTGTCCTTTTAGTCATTCTAAAACAAGAACATGGCCTCTTTTTTGGGCAGTTTCAATTCCCAAAATATACCAGAGCACTCTGCTCTGAATTGTATCAAAAGAAGGAGCATCTTTCTCTTCTCACGTGAGAAGATAATCAAAACCTTTACACCACCAAATGATTAGCAGATTGATGGCACAGGGTCTCAGAAAATGAAACTCGTCTAAAGGATCCAGTTGTGAATAGGATTTTATATTTATGGCGAGGATCAGATACAGTGCAGAACATGTTGTTTCTTACATGCCAGATAAGAGAACAGGGTGCCACCAATGAAGATGAGAGATATAACATTAACACAGACTTTTCGACAGAAGATTAAATATGAGATAGAGTCTATGATAAGGATAGATCATCCATGGCTGATTGAAGGATTGAGATTGGCTAGCTTCACATTCTTCTCTTTAGTTCTTCTGTCTGTTATCAGGTAAGCAGCATTTTCCACACCCTCTGCATTCTACATTCCTTGCCAAATACAGCTTAGCGAGACAAACAACATTGTAGGATCGAGATAAAACACGCTCATAGCATGTTCTAAACATAAAAGTTAAATTATAAGATAAACAAAACAAGTAATCTTTCTATGTTCCCAAGTATGTTCAGTGTTCAAACCTATTGGTTACATCAGAATTAATTCTGGATTTCCTTTTAAATGATATAAATTTATAAAATCTTCTTTTAAAACTTAGATTATAAGTGAGCATTCACGAATTGAACCAGATGAATATTAGCTGTTATAATTTCACTATGTTAAAATCACATCTAATCCTCAGGCAACAAAGGACCAAATGGACGGTGGCAGCCATGGAATGGAATACTTTATTAAGGCACAGTTAAATTCTTTACCTGCATATGCAAGGTATGCAAATAGTGACCACATAAATGGCGCTGACAAAGTTACAAAATAACCCTGCCAGCTTCTCCTTTGTTCTCTCCCCCCCCTCCACTCCTGGCGGTCCCCCCCCCCCACTCCTGGCGGTCCCCCCCCCCCCCCCCCCCCCACTCCTGGCGGTCCCCCCACACTGGATCCTCCATTGTTCACTGTTAGGCCATGCATTCCATTGTTCACATACTAAAAAGTCTGATACTATGAGGTTCATGTGCTACGAGAAACTACACAGCCAGCAAATGTACATGGCCAATATACGAACAAAAGCTGATTGATCGTATACAGAACAGAGATTGATAATTTTCTGGATGTTATAAGAATCAAGTGGTATGGGTATAAGGCAGGAAATTGGTGTCTGAGCAGAAGTTTAGCCGTGGTCTTGTTGAACAATGGAGTGGACTCAAGAGACTAATAGGCCTATTCTTGCTTCTATTTCTTAATTTCATATTATGCATTCCTGGGCCAGGATTTTGAGTGGTGAATGACAGATGAAGCTAGTCATTGCTGACTGAAGCAATTCCAGCAACTCCAAAAGGGAGGTGATTGGTGGCTGCAATTACTGATGCAAGTCATTGCACAAGGCTCTAAATGTAAACGTTTCAGTTGATTACAGGCAAGAGTGGAAACCCTAAATTTCTGATGTGGATCTGCAAGTTAGACAATAGAATACTAGGTGCAGGAGTAGGCCTATCAGCCCTTCGAGTCAGCCATAATGTTGACAAGCTTTATGTCCCAAAAGCAATCTCATCTATCACCTTTTGCAATATTTGTCCAGCATTGCTTCATCCCTCACCTGCCTTCAATCTCATTAAATCAGGAGTCTTTTAGTTTAATTTTGTTTAGTGATATGGCATGGAAACGGACCCTTCAGCCCACCTAGTCCATGCTGACAATCGATCACCCGTTCACACTAGTTCTATGTTATCCCGCTTTCTCATCCACTTCCTACACATTAGGGGGAACTTAGAATCCAATTAACTCACAAACCTGCACGTGTTTTGGATTTGGGAGGAAACTGGAACAACCAGAGGAAACCTTTGCGGTCACAGGGAGAACATGCAAACTCCACACTGATTTATTGAAGAAAAATGTCTTGAATTTTTGTTTATTATTCATTATCTTTGTTTATTGTGTTCATAGGCTTGTTCCGATGCTGTAAGTAAGAGTTTCATTGTTCATTATATACGAGGACGGCACAGTGGTACTGCAGTGGAGTTGCTGCCTAACAGCGCCAGGGACCCGAGTTTGATCCTAACTACAATTGTGTGGAGTTTGTCCTTTCTCCCGTGACCGCGCGAGCTTCCTCTGGGTACTCCGATCTCCTCCCACTGCCCAAAGACATATATGTTAGTAGATTATTTGGCTTCATAATGATTGTAAATTGTCCCTGGTGTGTAGGTTAATGATAATAATAATAATAATGGTTGGGATTTATATAGCGCCTTTCTAGAATACTCAAGGCGCTTTACGTCGCATTATTCATACACTCCTCAGTCACACTCGGTGGGGTGAATGTTGGTTAACACGAACTCGGTGGGCCAAACGGTACTGTATCTCTAAAGTCTAAAGTCCAAAGTAAACTAAATAATCTTGACTTTTGACAGATAGCATCTGAGGTCAGAGTTGAACCTGGGTCTCAGGAGCTGTGAGGCAACAGCTCTACCAGCTACGTCACTGCAGTGTCTTAACTGACATTCATTCATCTATTACACCATCAATGCTGAACCTCTAACATTCATATCCAAACTGACAGATTCCACTCATTCAAGATTCAAGAGAGTTTATTGTCATGTGTCCCAGATAGGACAATAAAATTCTTGCATTGATGCAGCACAACAGGATATTGTAGTCATAAATACAGAATCAGATCAGTGTGACCATATATATATATATATATACATCAATAAACAGATAAAGTGCAATAGGCTGTTATAGTTCAGAGTTTGTTTGAAGTTGTGTTTAATAGTCTGATGGCTGTGGGGAAGTAGCTGTTCCTGAGCTTGGATGTTGCAGATTTCAGGCTCCTGTACCTTCTACCTGATGGCAGCGGAGAGATGAGTGTGTGGCCAGGACGGTGTGGGTCCTTGATGATGCTGGCAGCCTTTTTGAGGCAGCGACTGCGATAGATCCCCTCAATGGTAAGGAGGTCAGAGCCGATGATGGACTGGGCAGTGTTTACTACTTTATGCAGCATTTTCTGCTCCTGGAAGCTCAGATTGCCGTACCAAGCCGTGATGCAACTGGTCAGCATGCTCTCTACTGTGCACCTGTAGAAGTTCGAGAGAGTCCTCCTTGACAAACCGACTCTCCGTAATCTTCTCAGGAAGTAGAGCAGCTGATGTGCTTTCTTTATGATTGCATCAGTGTTCTGGGACCAGGAGATATCTTCAGAAATTTGCACGCCCAGGAATTTGAAGTTCTTGACCCTTTCCACCATCGATATAAATGGGACTGTGGGTCCCCATCCTACCCCTTCTGAAGTCCACAATCAGTTCCTTGGTTTTGCTGGTGTTGAGAGCCAGGTTATTGTGCTGGCACCATTTGGTCAATCGGTCAATCTCACTTTATATTCTGACTCGTCCCCATCAGTGATACGTCCCACGACAGTGGTGTCGTCGGCAAACTTGATGATGGAGTTTGCACTATGTCCGGCTACGCAATCATGAGTATAGAGTAAGTACAGCAGGGGGCTGAGCACGCAGCCTTGAGGTGCTCCTGTGCTGAGTGTTATCGAGGATGACACATTTTCACCAATACGGAGACTGTGGTCTGTGAATGAGGAAGTCGAGGATCCAATTGCAGAGGGATGCGCAGAGACCCAGATCTGAGAGCTTGGTAACCAGCTTGGAGGGGATGACGGTGTTAAATGCCGAGCTGTAATCAATGAATAACAGCCTGACATGAGTTTTTGTTGTCCAAGTGGTCGAGAGTGGAGTGGAGAGCCAGTCAGATCGCATCCACTGTTGATCTGTTGTGGTGGTAAGCGAACTGCAGTGGGTCCAGGTTTTGTCGAGGTATGAGTTGATTTGCGCCATGATCAACCTCTCAAAGCACTTCATCACCACAGGCGTTAGTGCCACTGGTCGATAATCATTGAGGCATGTCACCTTGCTCTTCTTGGGCACTATGTATTATTGATTCCCAACAGTAAAGAAACATCATCCAGATTCACAGCCTTATGCTCACAAGCAAACTTCCTTCTCTTTTAAAGACAAGTTTCAATTTCAAGTATACATTTATTGCCACATGCACCAATTGGTACAGTGAAATTTGGGTTGCCATACGAATAAAAAAAAGAACACAACATACGATAGAACATGAACATCCCCACACAGCAGAATCAACGTTTCCCACTGTGAGGGAAGGCAATAAAGTTCAGTCGTCTTCCTCTTTGTTCACCCGTGGTTGGGGCCTCCCGAGCCCTCCGCAGTCGCCGCTATGTCAGCCCGATGTTCAGGCCCTCTCGCCGGCATGATCGGAACTCCAACGTTGGAACGGAAGAACATTCTCAGTGACTTTGAGTTTCGTATCGGCCGCTTCTTACCAGAGACCACGGCTCCTAAAGTCCACAGGGCAAGCTGGGCGGAGATTCAATACTGGCGGCCCTCGGCAAAGGGATCACCAGGAGTCCGCAATGTTAAAATCAGCGCCGCCCGTGGCTAGTAGCTCCGCAACCACAGCTCAACGATGTTAAACAGCAGGCCCAACACTCCGGAGCCTCAACAAGCGAGCCCCGGTAAGGCATCGCCCGCTCTCCCATGGTAAATCAGTGCTACGTCGCCGCTGAAGCTCTGGTCAGTCTCCGGCAGGAAAGGCTGCACCAATCCAGATGGTAGGCCGTGGGGGGGGGGGGCGAAGATGCGACTCGGAGAATCCAGGAAGTGACTGAGAAACGGTTTCCCCCTTACCCTCCCCATCTCCCCAACATAAAAAGACTACGAAACCTCCAAAACATACTTTTTAGACTAAATATAACAAAAAGATGAAAAAACAGACAGACTGTAGGCAGAGGCTGCCATCATACGGCGCCCCTGGTGGCCATGATAAGACAACATAAGACGATATATTACCAACACTTGTAGCAGCACATGACCACAGGACAAATCTGGCTTCAACCCCTTCACCCGCTGAGGTTAGCCAACAAAATACCGGCTAGAGCAGCTGATATTAGGACAATTGAAGATGATTGCATGCTTATAAGTAATCATCGGAAACATAACGCATATTCCCCTTCTCCCACTATACCTTCCAATTCACTTTCTGTTGGAAACATGCAGTTCCAACTTCTAACTCTCTCACCACAATCCATCCACCAGATGAGAGGCAGAGTGCACAACAAAAAAACGCAATGATGAAGGTACTCAATCACTTGCAGCCACAAGCGCCGATCCTGTTTGAGCAAATTGATGGCTCAAGGAAATGTGTGTTAAAATAACACTCAGTGCCATTTATTTGGCTGTGCGCAATATTCATGCATCATTTCAGGGGATGCATGCAATCTGCAAACTTACATGTATGAGGACCTGTCAGAGCTGTAGATCTGAAGGCAAGCAAGTCTCAGGAAAGTAGTAATATTCAATGCATTGGCCTCAAATCTGTGTCAGCAGACACCAATTTGCTGCCAGCAGCCCAAGCCTATAAACTTAATTTGTGCAACTATTTTGTTTTACTTGTATAGGAGGTGAACATCTTTCACAAAGCCCATAATTTATTGCCAATTGCCAACTGCATTCAAGAAAGTTGGTGGTAACACACCTTCTTGAACAACTGCTATCCTTCTCTTGAAGATACTTCCAATACAGTTAGAGGGAGTTATAGCATTTAGATCCAACAGCTGAAAGGGACAGCAATGTCAAGATAGCACATAATTGAAGTGGAACTTGCAGTTTTATCATTTTAATAACCCTGAAATAGGATTAAAAATATTAACTGGCCACATTATTTTCTAAGTTGTATGTGCATTATGCTGCAGTTTAACATGTTGGATCACTAAGTGTCTTCACTGATCTCCAGTATCTACTTCATTTGCTTAAATAAAATATATCTGATATAGACATACTGGTTCGGCATAAAGATACCGAACGGATGAAAAAGTGAAATATGCCAATATCTGTTTTTTATTTATATACGTTATCCTTTGTTGAATATTTTATCCTTTGTCTAAACCTTGCAGGAAGACTATTTCAGATCTATATTCAATACAAGAGAAATGAAAAATTGAACAGAACAAAGCAAATTTGATGCATCTGGCCCCATATGGAGTTCAAGACTGTTAACATATTTCCTGCAACACAACTTGACATGGAATTGCTGAAGTCACTAATATTTTCAGTGCCTTATGTCACTCTGTTTAGAAGCACTTTTCTGGACACGTAAACAGCTTTCATCTTAGCAGCTGCTGGTGGCTGACGGCCATGATACAGCTTAGGTAAATTAGATTAAATACATATGTTAAATACAGCGAGTTTGTAAACACTGGACAACATCAATCAGTCCTAATAAATGTGAATAAGATCCAACACACTTAAACAGTAGAATGACTTCAAAATGTGTGCTATTACATTGAAAAAAAAACAATTACATAAAAACACGTAGAGCATATCTTGCTGAATAAAAGTTGTACTTTTCGTATTAATGAAAATATTCACTAAATATTTAATACTGATCTTAAAAGCGCACCCAACAGCAGATTGGAAATTCATGTTCACTTTGAAATAAATGGCTACATTAACTACCATGGAGCTTTCATTACATTTGCACTGGAAGCCAAAGTAATTATCAAATATCTATAGACGATTTTCATTCAACATATTACTTTTCCAAAGTGAAGAGAGCACCTGATTGTTCTTTCAGAGCAGATGCCATATTCAACCTAAACAGATTTTTGCTTAAAATTCACTTTACACTCACTTCTGTGATCGGCTCATACATTCCTAATTATAGTTAGAAATATATTTCTCCATATACTTAATTCTGAAACATCCTCCGCGGGTGCCTATAGAGTAGAATTAGTATGTTGCACTCCAGTTCCAAAACTTGGTTCCACTGAAATAAAATTTTGGAAGTTGAATGTTTTATGCAATATTTGCCATATAAATGATTTTATTGCTAGGTTAAATTTCTTGGTTAATTACCTTTGTTTTATGTTGTAATGCATAAGCTTTGATCCTTTCGTGGACCAGTTCATTCATTGCAATCAATATCTTTTTTTTTTTTAACTTTCTGATTATGTTCATTTTTTTCCATTGCAGTCTGCAGCACTTGGTAAAGCCTGAACTGTAACTCCTGTGGATTTGCAATAGATAGATATTCACTCTCCCACATACAACTTGCATCATGAAAGTGCCTTTCAGGATCTTGGAATTGATAAACCATTTATCTTGGGGTCTGCTAAATTTCTAATAAGAGCTCATGAGTCTTGATACTCTGTGCCAAGAACAGTACTTGAGTAAAATTTCACTAATGTTTGATGCATATAACCAAATACCTGCAATTTAATCCTCGCATGCAGGTATACAATGGGGTAGTCTACTGACCACTCTTAACTTACTCTGCATTACTAGAGTAGATTTTCCTATCATTATATTAATAGTGTATGGGACCACCCAGGGTGAATGTTATAGTACAAAAATGGGTCAGCAATGATCATAAAACTGATAAGACTGTTTTTAAGAGGATTTTATATAGGCACTTGAATATGCAGGAAATAGACAGATATAGATCATGTGCATACAGAGAGATTAGTCTAATTTGGTATCATGTTTAGTACAGGCTTTGTGGGCCAAAGGGCCAGTTGCTGGGCTGCACTGTGCTATATTCTAATTGTCATAGAGTTCTTGTTGCCTGCTTTTTCTCGATACACGAGCAATATGATTATTTATGCAGAATGCAATGAGAATTGTTTTGTTTATCATATATTACTTACATTTTTTAATACAAAAAATTCTTGTACTTTTTGCTCCATTTGCAATTAATTGCATTTTTCAGATTTAAGTTTTATTAATTGCGTATCAGCCAAATATCATGGCCCAACAAAGTGGCCTTGCAAACTCTCGGCAGGATGCAACATCCACATCGATATTCTTATTTGTATGCTATATGCAAATGTAATATTTATATTCATAATTCATGCGGGATAAAAATAATGGAAATCCAAGATTGAAAACTTGCGGAGTTTCGTTCAATAATTTCTTCCAATTGAATACGATCAAGATTTTGTCGAGTAAGGTGGAAATGAATAATTTATCTCGCAGACAAGGGTGGTGTTGAGATGGCCTGGTGAACTAAACTCAACCTTACAGAGGCTACACAGAGCTTTTGGAAACATTCTTATCCCTTTGGCTGGACTGTAACCTCACAAACAAACACCATGCCACCATCTCCCAGACCATCACAGCTCTCAACACTTCAGGAAATCTCCCCAAAACATTTTCTGGCCTGGCGGCACCCCTGCACTGCACTATCCAATTCTATTTAATATGGAAAACCTTGATCTATCAACCCATAGTTTCTGCCTGCTCTTGCCCCACTGAACTTATTTCCTCATACCTCAACTTTATCCTGTCTGTCATTGCCCAGTTTACATCCTCCTACATCAGGGACACCTTGCATGTCCTCTAGAACTTCGGCAACTTCCGATTCCTCGGCCACCAACCTTTCATCTTCAGCATACAGTATTATTTATTGGGAAAGTCTTGGGACCCTCTGTTTCTTTCTGGAACAAAGATTTAACCAGCTTCCCTTCACCAACACCCCCAATGGCTGGCAGAACTTGTCCTTACCCCAAACAACAAATTGATCTAACTTTCTACAAATAAAAGGAACCTCTCACCAACTCTTTCCTTGCTATATCACGGTCTGCATTGGTGCCTTTTTTCACCTTTGCTATGAAGTTCAACTCCTCCCTAAAATCCACGAACCTTTTCTGCTCTCCCTCTCCCTCTCTCCCTCTCTCTCTGCCTCTCTCTCGTTCCTTCCAACACACCTCTCTCTCTTTACTGAATCTCTGAGTCTCCACTTTAGTAGACAAACCATTTACAATCAACCAACTGACTTCCAGAGCTATCTTCATCATGCCTCCTCCCACGCACCCTCTAATAGGGATGATATCCCTTTCACTCACCTACTCTGTCTACACCACATCTGTGCTCCAGTTGAGCCTTTCTACTCCAGGTCATCTGAAATGCCTTCTTTCTCGGGAAATGTGGCTTCCCCTCTATTGTGGTTGATCAAGCCCTCACTCACGTTTCTTTCATTTTCTGGACCTGCTCCACATCCAATGAAATGCATGGGCTCTGGATCTTGTAGCAAATTTAAAGCGGTGAAGATGTCATGCTCTGCCATAGGATATTATGCAAAGTATACTGTCAAATATGCTGAAATAATCTGTCCACATCTTCAGGACTTCCATGTTTATTACTGGGGTGAATCCAAGTCCTGAAGTTGAGTACATTTACAGGGGCAAAGGCTAGCAGTTTACCACAGAAGCACTGACATATACTAATAGATGTGGCACAAACTCTCATAAGTATACTTCGTATTTTTCACAGAACAAATATAACACTGTTGAGTGTGTACCTGTATGGCTTCGAATGTGTACACGTAAGGTTCCGTTACTAGCAAATTTCTGTCCACAGTATGGACAAATCTTTTCCTTCTCTCCGGTATGTGTCTGAAAGACAAAACAGAAAATTCAAATGGCATTTCACAAACATGTTGTTGCATCTGTTGCTTCAACACAGTCCTGAAGATATTTAATTATGTGTTATTACATCAACTCCATAATTAAGGATTGTTTTTTTTTGTAGTCTGAAATTTGTACATGAAATACAACTTAATATGAACAAATGCTGCAACACACAAAGTGATGAGGCCTTCGAATAAAGTATCCACGAGGCAAACTTTATTCAGAATCTATCAGAATAGAAAGAAATATCTATAAGATTAAAAGACAATAAAATATTATGGCATTTTCTTTTTTGCTCATAAATATTAGGCACAAAAAAATTCAAGGTAGAATTGTATCCTATATCTATGCCAATTTATCATTTTTTCTACAACGACGTATCTCCAGGAGTGTATTTTTCACAAAATGCATTTATTTCCACTCACTGTAACTTTCTTTGTTCCGATTTCACTTGTTTTGAGATAAGCAGTGAGATATGCTAATTTCATACAACTTTGGACCTAAAACGCAACATTAACTAAACAGGACACTCATATAGGATTTCAATAAATAATGAATCATAAATCACATTGATTGTGTGGTTTCATGATGCTTCATTTGAAATATATATTTTCCTTTACTATCACTCCTCTCTCCTGTTGGAGTCATGTTTGTTGAATCTAACCAAATGCCTTGTCACAATATCCAGATCCTTATGGCCAGCACTTTCCCCATATGTTCTTATTTCTAAGATATCAACAAAGCACAATAGGAGCTTCACTAATAAAGCTCACTCCAGTCCTCTCGCCTTATTATGCACAGGTCGTTCCATGAGGAAAGTAATACCATCATCTATCCCTTGACTTTGGCAGGAAATGCCAACAAAACATCTTTATAAGACTAGAAGACATTGAAAGTATCGTTCAGCGAGATTCTACTGAGGTTCTTCGTTTTTTATTTATTTCTGAAGCCTCATCAAAACTGTTATTCAATATATGACTTTACAAATATGCATTGAATATTTTGGGAACAGTTACGTTCTACTCAGAGTTTGAAATGGTTGCCTATTTAAAAAGGCAACTTCTAAACCTT
Source organism: Amblyraja radiata (assembly GCF_010909765.2). Classification (NCBI taxonomy): domain Eukaryota; kingdom Metazoa; phylum Chordata; class Chondrichthyes; order Rajiformes; family Rajidae; genus Amblyraja; species Amblyraja radiata. The sequence goes on from NC_045956.1 coordinate 68,391,944, forward strand.
AATTCCAGGAGCTATTTTGAATCCAAATTTTAACTAAGGTGCTGCGTGCATTGCGGTCTAATTTGAAAGGAGCACCATATATCCTGACATTTTCATTGTCATCACCATGGAAATAGAAATAGTATTTTCTTAATAACAAATGAAATCTGACACCTAATTCATTTTTAACTGACCCCTGGAGCTATGGATGCTGAGAGAATTCTATTATTATATGAGCAATGCAAACCGTACAAATCATATTTTTTGAAATTGAATATTGCAGACATTTTAATCTATAGACTTATGACTCTTATAAATTACTCTTCTATTATTAATTTATAGGTTTCAGTGGACTTTGCAGTACCCCTTTTCTGAATACAAATGTGATTTTATAAATGTAATGCTGCTTTAGACTGAAAACACGATATATAAAGAATAAAATATAATAGCATTGTCACAAAAAACTCAATATATAGTGTGAATTTTAATACAATCTCCATTTGAACTAAGTACAAATAAAAAATTCCTCTATCAAGATTAATATCCGAAATCATGTTCTAACTCCATTTACAATTTCGCAGATGACACCACCTCAGTGTGCCGGTTTCAAACAATGACAAAACCAAGTACAGGAAGGAGATAGAAAGTTAAGTAGTGTGGTGCCAAGACTGCAACCTTTTCCACAATGTCAGTAAAACTAAGATGCTGATCACCGACTTCAGGACATGGAGTGGAATGCACACCCCAATCTGTATAGATGATGCTGAAGTGAAGATGGTTGAGAGCTTCAATTTCCACGGGGAAATATTGCCAACAATTCATCCTGGTCCATCTGCATTGATGGTATGGCCTAGAAAGCACACCGATACATTTACTTCTTCAAAAGGCTAAATAAATTTGGCATGTTTCCAAAGACTATTACCAATTAATACACCTGCACTAAGGAAAGCTCATATACAAAATGCGTCGCAGTATGGCAATACGTATGGCAATTACACCGCCCAACACCACAAGAAATTGCATGAAGTTGTGCATGCAGCCAAGTCCACCATGGGAACATTGTGATTGGACTTGTTGTTTCATATTGTGACAGTTAACATTCCCTGGTCTGTCTTACCACATTCTATTTTATTTCCTCCACACAACAGGGATTCCCTCTTTCAAGTCAAATGAAAGCATTCTGCATTTCTTCCACATACCAACATTGGAGATTAAAAAAAGTTTTTTTAATATATTACTTGGAGAGTCATTTTTTGAACCTATGCTAATGGCAGAAAACTTTATCTCTTGAAAATGCACATCAGGAGTTCAGATAGCCATCACCCATGGCTTCCTGTGGGCAAGGAAAGGACAAGTCGCTAATTCCTACTTCCTTTGAATGAGGCTTACTGAGTGCAGTGCAGTTTAATAAAATTATCTTTTGATATTATAAATACAGGTTGCTTTCGTAATGAGAGCTACAGTATTCCATTAATGCATGTCAGTGAGATTAATTGGGTGAGGTTGATCAAACCACAACCTTGATCCTCCTAGTCAATTATAAAAACATTTTAAAAAATGACCGTGAAATCACTTTTATTTTCACAAAACTATCGGGCAAGTGGAATTCTATTAAAATGTTGCAGTCAATAAATCACCTGGAATGTGATAACATCTCAAAAACCCTGCGACGATGTTACTTAAAAAACAAACTGACTTGTTCAATGTTCTGCCACACAGCCTACCATAATTAAAGTTACTCACCCATAGCAGCTACACCACTGACTTAAACTGGCCCATCGATCAATTGAAATGTTAGAGCTAGTGAGTGATGTCTCATCTTAATGATCTAGATCAGAACTTATCCTTTTCTTCTACTGTCAGTGAAACTGAGTATCTTGGTTCAACAGTTTTAATCAAACTAAATTATTTATCTTTGTTCTACTCAAAATGCTCAGAGATATCAGCCTCCACATCTTTGTGTTATTTTGTGCTTTAAATTCCTTTAACTTTTCATCACTAACTTACATATATGATGAAGTGGGAAACTCTCACGATAACAATGATACAAGGAGCTACTTTGAGGGAATTTTAACTAGTAAGAATATCTTGGTTTGGGAGCATACACAATATCTGAGGCACACAGTCAGTGCCAGCATATTTTTGATGTTGCCTCCAGCATATCATCTTCTATATTTAATCCACCCACAACTGTGGGTTAAAGTGTTCAAGCAATCACTTTGGGGGTGCCAGTGTGTCAACATCATTATGTTGATACCATAATTAAAGCATTACAAACATGGTTTTTAGTTGAACCATCATAGGTATTCAATTATTTAATCAAGGGTCTTTTGGTCGGACTCTCAAGTCACGGGGCCTTGCCAGCTGAATGGAACAGTCAATATGAAATAATTAAGCATTAACGAAGAGTAATTTTAAACACAAGTCTTAGCCTAACCAGGGTAAATGATTAATGGATTAATGGCATAGACAATAGACAATAGGTGCAGGAGTAGGCCATTCAGCCCTTTGAGCCAGCACCGCCATTCACTGTGATCATGGCTGATCATCCACAATCAGTACCCCGTACCTGCCTTCTCCCCATATTCCTTGACTCCACTATCTTTAAGAGCTCTATCTAACTCGTTCTTGAAAGCTTCCAGAGAATCGGCCTCCACTGCTGTCTGAGGCAGAGAATTCCACAGATTCACAACTCTCTGGGCGAAAAGGTTTTTCTTCATTTCCGTTCTATTATTCTTAAACTGTGGCACCTGATTCTGGACTCCCTCAACATCGGGAACATGTTTCCTGCCTCTAACGTGACCAATCCCTTAACAATCTTATATGTTTCAATAAGATTCCCGCTCATCCTTCTAAATTCCAGTGTATACAAATCCAGTTGCTCCATTCTTTCAACAGTTGACAGTCCCGCCATCCCGGGAATTAACCTTGTGAACCTACACTGCACACCCTCAATAGCAAGAATGTCCTTCCTCAAATTTGGAGAACACGACCACACAATACTCCAGGTGTTGTACAACTGCAGAAAGACCTCTCTGCTCCTATACTCAACTCCTCTTGTTGTGAAGGCCAACATGCCATTAGCTTTCTTCACTGCCTGCTGTAGGTATGACGTGGACTGCTTTGTATATGATCTGAATATTACAGGTAGTTGAACTAGTGTGGCCAGCTAAAAGCTATATGGCAATAATTAAGTCTAGAGGTGACAAAGACAACAATGAGTGCTCATCATAAGTAAGCTTAAGTAGAGTTGCAGATAACATTGTTAGATGTAGATCTCAGCATGAGATAAGTCCGAGAGTATGTCCAACTGGACTCAACCCCAACATTGTTTTGGCTGGATTATTTTCAAGCTGTCTGACCCATGACCTTCGTCCATGTTAGACCATCACCTTCAAGCAATGGCCTTGCGTTATTTTTCTATGAATAGTAATTAAAAATGAATCTTATGGACAAATGTTAATGGTATCTGTTACTTCCATTCTATTTCTCCTGGCTGAGGAAGTGTTCTTGGGACAGATATAAGTAAAATCAGGGAAATGCAATTTTGACAGACGTTTGCTTGAGACCAAAGTCTCTCAGTCACTGGAACAATCGATTTTGATGATCTTGCAAGAGACATTCAATGTTTAATCATTATTTTTGAATGCCACATCTCTTTCCTATTCCGTTCAAAGTCTACTGTTTATCTCATTATTGCCCATCTTCCCCATGTAGAGTTGTATTATCATAAATGGCTATCATTAATGGCATTTCACTCTTCAGTTTTTACCAACTTAAAGTGGTTACATTTTTATGGCATCAGAAATTCCAAACTTGCTTTCCAACTAATGAAGTACTTCAAAAGATTATACTGTGCTGAAAAGGTGGTTACCAATTTGTACACAACAATGTGCCATGACAATGATAAAATCATCTGCTTTGTTGATGTTAATAGAAGAATGAACATCGGCCACGACCGAGATGCTTTTCTGCGTAATGATGCTCTGAGATCCTTCATGTCTTGAGGGGACAAATGTGGCCTTGATTTAACAACATATTCAAAAGTCATTAAAGTGGCAGTGCAGCTCCAGCTCAGTACTGCACTGTGTGTTAGTCTGGACTACATGTTCAAGGCTCTGCAACTAAATTTGAAACCACAATCTTTTCACTCAGAGGCGAGAGTGCTGCCGCCTGGGCTCTGGGCAAGGTAAATGTTTGTAAATATTTTAACATTTCATACACTATCAGACATGCCAGCAAGCCATTATAATGGCCAGTCAATCAAATGATTTCTACCCTCCATCAGGCTGACATACGCGAATTAAGTGTCAAAATGAATGCTACATCTCGACAGTATTTACTTTTGTAATTCTCCAACCCTTGAACCTGAATTCCAGAATTTGTGAGCTGTTCAAGCAGACAACTCCCAGAAGATTAATTACCTGCAAGAGACATCTGCCTTCCCTCCCGACAAACCTATATTGCTACATCTTTGAAACTGCTGAAGCAATCATCGTCACGACACAGAGTGTAAATTTAATGCTGCACAATTAAGTGTAACTGAGCTAAAATCATCATAGTAATTTATGGAAATATCTGTGAGAAATATCTGTGTCATTGTATCATGGAAATATTGGAACTTATGAATAATACATATTTTTTAAATTTATACTTTCATTCACTGCAGTTAGAACATTTACAGGATGTGGTCTTTCTAGTTATTGACGATTACTCTAATTTTCCATGTGGATAGCTCAAGTGGAAGGTTTAATTTTCTAGTGATAAGATAAAATTCTGCGTAATTGGAATGCATAATAATGTTAAGGATATATTTAAAGGAGGTGTAATAACAATCCCAGTTACACAATGTAATTTTCTCAGCAATTTTTTTCACTAAAAATATATATAAGAAAATTGTGGACCTATTATTATTTACATAAATACCCCCAGAGGTGCCCGAGAGGGGGGGAGGATGAGCACCTCAATTGGACGGATCAAAGGTTAATGACTAATGGCAACGGACAACCGACTGTGAGTATCAAATGCAGATGTGGTAAGGTTTGCAAGAACAGCCGAGGCCTGAAGATTCACCAGACCCGGATGAAGTGTTTGGAGGGACAGGGAGTGTCACAACGCACAGGTATTTTACCTGGTGAGACGCAGGAGGAGCCGGGCCCAGAATCACCCCATAGAGCCCGAAGCCTCCAAGTGGCGCAACTAGTCCCTCGGAACAGTTCTCCGGAGAAGGTTCGAGTCAGATGGCCTCAGGCCTGCAAGACGGCAGTCTGGCATCAGTTCGACGAGGACGTCGACAAGGTGCTAGAAGCAACTGCGAAGGGAGACGTGGACCGAAGGTTGAGGACGATGACGACAATCATCATCAGCCTAGATGTGGAAAGGTTTGGAGCAGTGGAGAAGGAGCCGGCCAGAACACCTTTCACCATGAACCAATGAGCAACGAAGATCCACAAGATCCGGCAGGAGCTGAAGTCCCTCAAGAAGCAGTATAAAGAGGCCAGCGAAGAACAACGTCCCCCCTTGGCTGAGCTGCGAACCATCCTGAGGAAGAAGCTGATGACCCTCCGTAGAGCTGAGTGGCACCGAAGACGCCGAAAGGAAAGAGCCAGGAAGCGAGCATCGTTCATAGCCAACCCCTTCGGCTTCACCAAACAACTACTCGGGCAGAAGCGCAGTGGGAGTTTGGCTTGCTCTAAGGAGGAGATCGACCGGCACATCCAGACCACCTACAGTGACCCCGTCAGGCAGCAGGAGCTGGGCCAGTGCAACATCCTGATAAATCCACCTCCACCCATCAAGGAGTTTGATAGTAAAGAGCCACTCCTGAAAGAGGTCCAGGACGTTGTGAAGAGAGCAAGTGCTGGCTCAGCCCCTGGCCCGAGCGGATTCCCCTACAGGGTCTACAAGAACTGCCCCTTGTTACTGAAACGGCTGTGGAAGATCCTGAAAGTCATCTGGAGGAGAGGAAAAGTGTCGCAGCAGTGGCGATTCGCTGAAGGAGCCTGGATCCCAAAGGAGGAAGATTCCAAGACGATCGATCAGTTCAGAATCATCTCCTTGCTAAGCGTTGAAGGCAAGATTTTCTTCAGCATAGTGGCGAGGCGGCTGACCAACTTCCTCTCCAGCAATGGTTACATCGACAGCTCAGTGCAAAAGGGAGGCTTATCTGGAGTGCCGGGGTGTCTAGAGCACACGGGAGTGGTGACCCAGCTCATCAGAGAAGCCAGGGAGAACAAGGGTGACCTGACAGTGCTCTGGCTTGACCTGGCCAACGCCTACGGTTCCATCCCGCACAAGCTGATCCAGACAGTCATGGCCAAGCATCATGTGCCGGGCCAAGTGGCAGATCTCATCCTGGACTATTACAACCAGTTCAACATGAGAGTCTCATTAGGGTCAGTAACATCAGAGTGGCACAGACTAGAGGTTGGGATCATCACAGGCTGTACCATCTCTGTGATCCTTTTTGCCTTGGCGATGAACATGATGGTCAAGTCTGCTGAGCCAGAGTGCCGGGGCCCTCGGACCAAGTCAGTAATACGCCAATCACCAATCAGAGCCTTCATGGACGACCTGACTGTCACCACTGAGTCAGTGCCAGGAAGCAGGTGGATCCTGCAGGTGTTGGAGAAACTGATTGGATGGGCAAGGATGAGGTTTAAGTCAGAAAAATCAAGGTCACTGGTGCTGAAGAAGGGCAAAGTCATGGGCAGGTTCCGCTTCAGCATCGAAGGGTCACCAATCCCAACTGTCTCCGAAAAGCCAGTGAAGAGTCTTGGCAAGATGTTTAACAGCAGCCTGAATGATACAGCATCTGTCCAGGCAACCTGTCAGGAGCTGGAGAGCTGGTTGAGAGCAGTGGACCAGTCGGGGTTTCCCGGCAAGTTCAAGGCATGGATTTACCAGCATGGTATCCTGCCAAGGATACTCTGGCCACTGCTTGTCTACGAAGTCCCAATATCCATCGTAGAGAGATTGGAGAGGAAAGTCAGCAGCTTTCTCAGAAGGTGGCTGGGACTGCCCAGGAGCCTTAGCAGCATCGCCCTTTACGGAAATAACACCAAGCTCCAGCTGCCCCTGAAGTCCCTGGAGGAGGAGTTCAAGGTGACTCGGGCCAGAGAGGTGATGATGTACAGGGACTCCAGCGACCCCAAGGTGGCTCAAGCAGGGGTGGAGGTGAAAACTGGGAGGAAGTGGTGAGCCGGCGAAGCCGTGCTGCAAGCAGAGTCCCGGATACGCCACAGAGTCCTGGTGGGAGCAGTGACTCGGGGAAGAGCAGGCCTGGGAATCTTCTCATCTCCCCAGTTTGACAAGGCCAAGGGGAAGGAGAGGCGCAGGTTGGTCCAGGAGGAAGTGAGGGCAATGGTGGAGGAGGAGAGGTGTACCAGAGCAGTTGGATTGAGGCAGCAGGGAGCCTGGATAAGGTGGGAGCAGGCCATGGACCGAAAAGTCACATGGACTGAGCTCTGGCAGGCTGAACCACAGCGCATCAAGTTCCTGGTCCAGGCAGTGTACGATGTCTTGCCCAGCCCATCGAACCTCTTCATCTGGGGCAAAGCGGAATCTCCAGATTGCCCGCAATGCTCAGGCAAGGGGACGTTGGAACACATCCTGAGCTGTTGCCCAAAGTCTCTTGGGCAGGGCCGGTACACATGGCGTCATGACCAGTTTCTCAAACCCATTGCAGAAGCCATCAGCATGGGAATCAGCAGCTGCAGACGAGAACGCCCCACTACCCAGATGATCATCTTCGTGAAGGCCGGAGTGCAGCTGCCAAGAACCACAGCAGCCAGGAATCAGTCAGGAATCCTGGCGCCTGCACAGGACTGGCAGCTTTCCGTAGACCTGGTGAAACAGCTGAAGTTTCCACAGCACATTGCCACGACCACCCTGAGGCCAGATATCCTCCTGGTCTCAGAGGCGACCAAAACATCGTTGGAACTGACAGTGCCATTGGAGGACCGTCTGGAGGAGGCCCACGAGAGGAAGATGGCCAAGTATGAAGAGCTGGTCATAGACTGCCGTAAGCAGGGCTGGAAGGCAAGGTGTATGCCCATCGAGGTTGGCTGCGGAGGTTTTGCAGGGCAATCGCTCTACAAAGCCTTGAACGCACTGGGCATCAACGGAGTGGCAAGGAGAAGGGCCATCAAGAACACCACAGAGTCAGGGAAGTGAATTGCTTCCTGAATACCTGATGTAGGTACGGTCTTGATCTGTGTGGATTCTGTGTATTTGTTATCTGTACCGCAGAGGGAACATCTACTAATGTCAAGCTGAGCAAAGGTCTAAAGCACCTGCCACACAACTCCCTTTAAACTTACAACTTGACAGAGTTTTTGAAAGCAACACTTGTACAATGATGTCAATAACTGGAAGAAATCAATTGGCAACTAATTTGTAGTTGATGAACAATCCCTTCAAACAACACTGAAAGCGAACAACTCCTGCCATTTAGCCGAAGAGCCTGGGCGAGGTTGCAGTAATAATACATGTTTATAAATGTTATGCTCTGCGTACTCTGTTCAAGCTAACACTTTCACAAGTTTAATTTGCAGAAATGCACCCATGGAATGGTACAGCACGGGAAAAGGCCCTTTGGCCCACCGCAGCTTCGCTGACCATGATTCCAGTCTAACTAATAACATCTGCCTACACATAGTTTATATTCCTTAGTCTTTGCCTATTCATGTGTCTGCCTATTCGACGCATTTTGATCTCCAAACAACACCAAACCTATGGGAACTACAGAATCCAATTTTATGCCTGCGGGTTTTAAACACTAGTTATTATCTGTTTACGCAGCTCGGAAAATAGAATTCCAACAACATTAGTTTTCTTCAGCCAGTTATATAATTGCAGTTATTTATCGATCAAATCATAAGGCCATAAGTGATCAGAGTAGAATTAGGCCAATTGGCCCATCAAATCTGCTCCGCCATTCAATCATGGCTGATCTATCTCTCCCTAACCCCATTCTCCTGCCTTCTCGCCATAACCTCTGAAACCTGTACTAATCAAAAACCGGTAATTTTTTCAAAATTATTTAATGGTTTTTTTTAAATCGCTTCTTCAAGCACAATATAGCAACATTTAAAATACATTTGGAAAGGTACATGGAAAGGAAAGGTTTAGAGTGTTGTGAACTAAATGCGGGCAAATAGCTTAGGTGGGGCATCTTGTTCGGAAAGGACAAGTTGGGCCAAAGGGCCTGGTTCTGTACTCTGTGACTTGGACAGGTTTGGTGAATGGGCAGATGCAGTTTAATGTGGATAAATGTGAGGTTATCCACTTTGGTAGCAAAGACAGGAAAGTAGACTATTATCTAAATGGTGTCAAGTTGGGAAAAGGGGAAGTACAACGGGATCTGGGCGTCCTTGTTCAACAGTCAATGAAAGTAAGCATGCAGGTAGAGCAGGCAATGAAGAAAGCGAATGGCATGATGGCCTCATAACAAGAGGAGTTGAGTATAGGAGCAAAGAGGTCCTTCTGCAGTTGTACAGGGCCATAGTGAGATCACACCTGGAGTATTGTGCGCAGTTTTGGTCCCCAAATTTGAGGAAGGACATTCTTGCTATTGAGGGAGTGCAGCGTAGGTTCACAACGTTAATTCCTGGGATGGCGGGACTGTCATATGTTGAGATAATGGGCTTGTATACTCTGGAATTGCAGCTGGGCTTGTATACTCTGGAATTTAGAAGGATGAGAGGATATCTCATTGAAAAACATAAGATTATTAAGGGTTTGGACACGCTAGAGGCAGGAAACAGAAGGCAGGAACGGGATGTGGATTGTGGATGATAATCAGCCATGTTCACATTGAATGGCGGTGCTGGCTCGAAAGCCCGAATGGCCTACTCCTGCACCTATTGTCTATTGATTCCACGATAAGATGGATTAGAAAAATAGAAAAAGGAATCAAAACTGCTGTACTTCTGGCAGAACTTTTCATTCTTGTTTAAAAAGATGCAAACTTTCAGGAAAAGAAAATTAAACTATTAATCTGGAGAATTATTGCGACAATAATACTGAGTTAATACTCAGACACTGAACACTCCATTTGTTCTGCCTCAACCTGTAAGCAAATCATGCACATGTAAGAGGTGCTAGAAACACCACAGTTTCTTCCTTTTCCCCTTTGTATTTTTTCATTTTGCTTCTCAGCATGACATTTGCAAACACTCTGAAGCAATTTCACATTTTCTTCACCTTTTCACAAGTTTTCCGAATCCTTCTAAGATGATTGTTCAGCCTGAAATAACTTGAAGTTCAATTGTGAACTTGATTGATCTCAGTGCTTAAGATTTACAAGGGCCGGGCAAAGATTAAGCTCTACATTGGAGAGGCCACAACATACAAGGAGAAACACTCAATTCTAATGCAAAAGATTTTCAAAGTATGTCATAGAGTGGTTGGCACTTAAATACGTTCAAATTTACATTTGCATACTTACGGCAAATTAATCAATTATGGACATTTCTGCCTGAGCAATTTAAATTTCTTCCTTTAAATATAACAAGAGCCCATTCAGATTTAATGAAACTATTTTGAGGCCCAAGCCCAATTAAAATCCACTGGTAAACTGCAGACATCAGGGTATATCTCACTGGTCTTTTAAGGGTTGACTTCTTCGTTGAGCCTTCAGTTTGGGATTTGGTAGATTGAGTAAAGGGCCCATGAATTATCTAAATATTTCTATTTATCTAAGTCACACTAATAAAGTAAAAGTTCCCCTTCTGTCAATGGGCTTTTGTATGCAGGCAACTCTTTTTCGGAGCCAGAGCTCCAAGATTTCCTTATTTAATGAATCATGTAAGAATGGGACTTACATTTAACAGAGACAACACAAAGATCTGCTACCAACCTGCTCTGCTGCACAAATGAACAGCTGACATCCATGAAGAGTTCCTAGAATCCCTGATTTATGACTACTCAAAATAGAAGAAGAGCATTCTGGAGGACATTGAAAACTCCAAGAACATGCATCAGGAGCACATAAAAACCCAGCATAACAGCAGAATAAGCACACCATCTCCCAGAATGTGTTTGTCCACTCCACCCAGCACTATCTGCCTCTCCTGCGGCAGAGTATGTAAGTCCAAAAATAGCCTCATCAACCACCCCAGAAGCACAGAAGAAGAGTGGAAGTAAGTTATCCACAATCCCAAGGAACTACGGCTGAAACAGAAGAAAATAGCTCACTGGTTGCGTGAAGTTTTTTTCTCTGGGAGCCTTTTGTTAGTTTAGCAAGTGCGCTATGGCATGCCTGCAGACTATTGTTGCAAATTCAGAGGAAATGCTCCTACTTCTCCTTGGCACATCATTTTCATTCTTCTTGAACACCAATGTCTGACTTCCTTGATTTCATGTGTTCCTAAGGTGATCAGGTATTTAAGTGCTGAGAATCCCCACAGCCCTGCGAGGCGCAGGGACAGGGTATGGCCAATACAAAGAAGTAGATCTTTTGTACTTCGACCAGTGGAACAATTGGAAAAGTTCTAAACCAGTTGAAACAATAATATATCAAATCCTCTAAGTGCATTACAGCAAAAAAAAAAGATCTTGGGAATGACTTTATATCATTCACACTGCCCATCCTTCCAATCTGTGTCAAAACACCCTCCTCTCCCTCGAGGTCGAGCACAGGCCCCAGTCTGCATCAATGGTGCTGAAGTGGAGATGGTCGAGAACTTCAAGTTCCTCGGTGTAATTATCAACAACAATTTGTCTTAGTCCAACCACATTTATGCAACATCTAAGAAAGGACACCAATGCCTCTACTTCTTCAGAAGACTATGGAACTTAGGCATGTCTCCAATGACACTCAAGGGCCTGTCCCACGTGCATGCGACTGCATGCGGCAAGTGCGACGAAACCGGAAGCAGGGGCCGCACAGGGGCCACGCGGAGGTCGAGTGATCCCCGTACAGGGCCGGTCCCACCAGCATGCGCCTGCATGCGGCGAGCGCGACCAAACCAGAAGCGGGGGCCGCGCAGAGGTCGAGTGAGTGACGTGAAGTTCGAGCGAAGTCCGTGGGAAGTTCACGCGTGACGTACGGCGTCAAGACGTGCGTACGGCGTCGAGACACTGCGCAAGCCCGTCGAGGCGGTGCGTACGGTGTCGAGGCGGCTGCGGGCCGGCAGGCCGTTGCTGCGCGGAATTTTTGAACACGGTCAGTTTTTCGGAGCCCCGTGCAATGTCGGGACCAGCTCCGCACAACTCCATATGGCTCCAGCGATCGAAGTGGGACCGGCCCCGCTAGAGCCATACGGCTCAAGTGACCACGTTAGGTCGCGCTTGCCGCATGGAGTCGCATGCTCGTGGGACAGGCCCTTTATCAATTTCTACAGATGCACCCCATTCTATTGGAATGCATCACAAACTGATTTGGCAACTGCTCTGCCCAAGACCACAAGGACATAGTCGTGGACATAGATTAGTCCATCAAGCAAATCAGCCTCCTCACGTCAACTCCATCTGCACTTCACGCTGGCTCAAAAATAGCCAACATAGTTAAGGACACCGATACTCCAGTCATTTCTCCTTCTCCCATTTCCCATGGGACGGAACGTACAAAAGTTTGAAAAAACATGCCAACAAATTCAGCAATAGCTTTTTTCTCCACTGCCCGTCTATTGAACAGATTCACATAAAGTAAAGATATAGTCCTGATCTCCCAAACTACCTTGTTGATGCTCTTCTCTAACTGTAACTCTATATTTTGCACACTGTTTCCTTTTACTTTGCACACTGTACATGCTGTACATGTGTGTAACTTAATTGTAGTCATACGAGTAACATGATAGCACACAAAACAATGTTTGTTGCTGCAAAGCATTCATTTTCTTTCACAACTCTTCAGAAATGAAGATATCTATGCCTGTATACAGCAAACACTCAAGATTTATGCCTACCAAAACACCTTGGTATCCTACAACTGCCATGAACTCACTAACCCTCTTGGTGCACAATATTATTACCATCATTGACCAGTGGTCCAATATAAAGCAGTCTCTTGTTTGGCATTCACCACTCAAAACATTCGCTATCCACTGCTGAAGCATCATTGCACAGCGATGCTTTTTTCAATATGTAAACTTTTCACCTGTATCTCCTCGAAGGACTTGGGGAGTTGGTTCATGGGAAAGAAACCATGTGCAAGTTTCCTACAACATACCTACCAGCAACCTGACTGGTTGGTGTCTTTTTTTTGCATTCCTTCAACATCATGAGGAAAAAAATTGATTTATATTGGACTGTGAGAATATCCTCACAACAAGGTTGGCCTTTCCATTAACATCCTCAAGCTGACGCAAATATATATTTTTCCATCCTTTTTAATCAGAACATAATGATCTTAAATTTGCTTTTATGGAAAATTATTTGTCAGAATTTGTCCACTTGCCAAAACCATTATTATTTATTTGTACGTTAGTGCCTCTATCTACATTGCATAGACCACCAACTATTCTTTGTATCACCATCAAACTTTTAAACAAGACTTTCAATTCCATCACCATAATTTCTTATAAATATGATAAGTTACAGTTTTAATATATAATTTTGTGGGATAAAATCAGTCACAACCTAGCAGCAGCTGTTCATTATTCTTGCTCTGTCTTCTACCTCTCAGCCATTGTCTAAATCAAGTTGATAATTTACTTTCAATTCCATGAGTTTCAATTTTAACTAAGCTGGAATTTATGTCCACTACTTCCTGGAAGTACATAGATATTTTTTGTTTATTACCAGAGCTATCTGTGCTGAAGAAGAGCAAGATAACATGCCTCAACAACTATGGTTGTGATGAAGTACGTCAAGAAGTTGATTCAAAAGGCAACTCCTGCCTCAGTAATAACCTCAACCCACTTTAATTCGCCTACCCACAACAGAATACCAAGAGATATGATCTTGCTTGCTCTCTACTCCGTGCTTGGACCATGCGGACATAAAGAACACATACATCAGGCTACTGTTTATTGGTTAGACTTTGACGTCCAACACCATCTTCCCTTCACAAATTCATCATCAACTTTGGAAATTGGGCCTCTGTTCCTCCCTATTCAACTGGATCCTTAACTTTCTCATCATCAGATCACAATCAGTACGAATTGGCAACAAAACTTCTTCCTCACTGACCATCAGCACAGGGGCACATCAAGGTTGCGCGCTTAGTCTGCGTGCATGCTGGTCTAATCTCTCTAGGACAATGACTTTTTAGTCAGTCATGCCTCCATTGCCATGTACAAATTCAACGATGATATCATCCTTGTTGGACATATATCAATCAATAACAATTTGCAGTTATGGGGGGAAATCCATAATCGTGTTGAATGGGGCCTGAACTACATCTTGCTCTCAACATTAACAAGATCAAGGAGCTGATTGTTATCTTCAGGAAGGGAAAACCAAGAGAAAAACCATGTGGCTTAAAAGTGGGGTATCAGTAGAGAGAAAGAAACAGCTTCAGATTACTGGGCAAATACATCTCTGCTGATCTCTTCTGGACCCAGCACATTGATGTAATCACAAAGAAAGTTGCCGAATGCCTCCAATTCCTCAGACGTTTCAAGAGATTCGGCATGTCACTGAATACTCTACCAAACCCTTACAGGTGTATGGTGACAAGCGTACTGACTGGTTGCATTACAATCTGGTTTGATTATTTCAATGCTCAAGAATGAAGGAGGCTGGATAAAGTGGTGACATTGCCCAGTCCACACAGGTATTGACCTCTCCACCATTGAAGAGATTTACTGTTTGTGCCACCTCAAGAAAGTAGCTAATATCTTCAAAGACCCACATCATCCTGGCTCTGACATTTCTCTGAAATTGAAGGTTTCCAGCAATCTGAAGATTAATGAAGAATGTGGAAGACACATGCGTGGAAGAGTAAATCCCACATACCTTTTTATGACTCTTCAGCACAGAGGGGGTAACAAAGGCCTTGTCACACAGATCACACTTGTACTTCTTGTGCCCGTCATGCACCACTTGAATGTGAACATTTAAGGTGTCCTTCCTCTTGAAAGTTGCATCACAGTGATCACATTTGAAGGTTCGTTCACCTGGACAATAACAAAAAGAGGTCGTATTTATCGAAGTTGCTGCCTCAAAAAGGCTGGCAGTATCATCAAAGACCCATACCATCCTGGCCACACACTCATCTCCCTGCTACCTTCAGGTAGAAGGTACAGGAGCCTGAAGACTGCAACGACCAGGTTCAGGAATAGCTACTTCCCCACAGCCATCAGGCTATTAAACCTGGCTCGGCCAAAACTCTGAACATTAATAACCCATTAATTGTTATTTGCACTTTATCAGTTTATTTATTAATGTGTTTTGTAGTCAATGCCTATTATGTTCTGTGTGCTGAAGCAAAGCAAGAATGTCATTGTCCTATCAGGGACACATGACAATAAACTTGAACTTGAACTTGAACTATTTCTTTCTACTTGGACAAATAAATAAAACCATTAGTGAAGGCAGGAAGAACAAAGTAAAAAAACAAAGCAGCAAAAAAATAAAAGACAAAACACAAACAAGAACAAAAACACTTGGGGGAAAAAGAGATAAGAATTACTTTTGAAATAAAATTATAATCAATTTGTACAAAGAGAATCTGCACAAACGGCAAGTGAGATGGCTGATCAGTTCATCTAATTCTTGTATACTTGGCTGTCAGGAATGTGTTCTTTTTTAAGACATTGGGCATATAGGCCACCAGAATGACAGACAAATTGGTTTAACACCAAAACTACAATCAGAAGGACAGACATTTTCTCTCAGCTGCATGCACTACATATGCCAACACAAAAACCCACATGCAATGAATTCCGCTTTTGAAATTCAGCCTAATAAATGGAATGAAATTACAGCTGTGGTTTAGCACAGGTATCTTACTAACATAGAACGAATATATGCCCATCTCTCCAACATTGCTGTTTCCTGATCCTAGGTGTCTCATGAAAGTGAAAGGATTGTGCTCTTTTTGCTGAGAATGGAAGTTAGAATTCACTTTTTGAACCATATGCGGGCTCCACTTTGTAAAGATTATATAGATGGCATTTAATTTGCTCAATTCACACACTTAACCTGCTTGAGCCCCCTCGCATCCATCCTCATCTAATTTTACCAGAATAACAATATCCTTCCTCATATGATTATCCAGTTTTGCCCTAAAGGCATCTATACAATTTGCTTGTTCCACACAAACCCTGTCATTGAGTGGTTGCAGACTAACACATTTCCAGTTAAAGATGTTTGCTCCTGATTTCTCTGGTGATCACTTGGTGACTATCTCATCTTTGTTTTTGCTTGTATGGAAATACCCCATTTACTCTGTCTAGGCATTTTGCTTAAATAAAAACAAATCTTTGTAGGATAAGAGATGTCAGGGGCCGTGTCTTCTGCGACTGATGGATTTACTCCAAAGAAATAGGTACCAGAAACCAGATCTTGGCCTAGTTCCAAAGGTTCCAAAGATGCTCAACCACTATACCAAAGGGTTTGAACCAGGAGAGGGCTGAAAAGGCCAAAGGGATTTTAGATCATTTCAGTTCAAGGCATTGGCAAATGACAACTAACACTATTAATCTTTAAAACGTGTCAATAAGGAGCAGATACTGTGAAAGGAAATAGCTCACTGTTGTGAATCAGTAGATGTCTTTGCAGGGAGAAGGGAGTTCGAAACAAAGCCTTACACTCCTCACACTGGAATGGCCTCTCTTCCGAGTGTGCCTGTCAATGAAAGAGTTTGCATAAGCACCAAAGAACAGTGATAAATACATAATCATTTATTTCACACAAATCAAATTACAAAGAGGCTCCACTACATTAACAATTATTGTAACATATCACATTTGGCTGAATAATCTAGTCAAGTCCAATGAAGATTGGATTTCACTCTTTCCTTACTTTTAAGAACGCATGTACACATATACTCTCACTTCTATTGTCACAAAACAACCTTAACCACCCCTTATGAAGGAACAAAAATTCAGGTAGAGTTAGAAAGAAAATGTCAAAGAAGTGAAACAGTAAAGTGAGGATTTACAGGAAAGGCATTTTTCTTTCATTTCAGGAGTTACAACAGAATTATGGACTACACTCAAATAACTTTTTCAGATATCTACAATTTAGAGATGATGTTAAATCACATACACAAGATTATAGAACTAGAGAGCCAGAAACTCTTGATGAATGTTTGAATAAACATCTTAATACAGATAAATTAATATCTCATATTTTATAATACCCTTTTAGATAGTGAGGTCCCGTCGACGGAATTAAATAGGCAAACATGGGAAAATGAATTAGACCAACCTATAATTAAAGATATTTGGGCCGAATGTCTACAACATATACATCAATGCTTGTTAAATGCCAGACATTCTTTAATACAATTTAAAGTATTACATAGACTGCATTACTCTAAAACAAAGTTAAATAGAATTTTCCCACATATCTCTCCTATCTGTGATAAATGTCAATACTCAGAGGCTAATTTAACTCATACTTTTGTAAATTGTATAAAAATCTAAATTTTCTGGACGGATATTTTTAAAATAATTTCTGAAGTTGTTAACACCCAATTGGATCCCGACTCAAAACTAATAATATTAGGAATATCAGAACAAAGCCAAAAACTTACAACAAGCCAAATAAACTTCCTTGATTATAGTATAATAACTGGGAACAAATTAATATCAAAATTTTGGGAAAATCCAACAACCCCCACAATTAAAATGTGGATTATGGAGATGTCGGAGACCTTACATTTGGAAAGAACTAGACTTGTCTTAATTGACAAACAAGAATTATTTGCTAGAATATGGTCTCCATTTATTGACTTTTTGAAAGGGTAAATTAGTCTGGCACGGAAGCCTGACTGAAGCTTGAACCCAGGATTAGATGAATAGTTGTGTTTTATAATCTACGGGCTATCTCCAAAGTTGTATTATTGGTAAATTATTCTATTCTTTTTTATCGTGTTTCTTTTTTCCTCTCTCTCCCCATCTATAAAAAAATAAATAAACAAATAGAAGCAGAGTTAATATACAATTGCTAAATGAGGACCCCTATTACTTTGATAGTTGGAATCCCATCTATTAACAATATGTAACTGATATACAAAATGTGTTTTGACTTATGATATGTACATGCTTATAATAAAAATATAATAAAAAAAAAAAAAAAAATGGTTGTCGGTCAGGATTGCAAAGATCACCAACGTCAGAAACAACTAAAGATGTTGACTACGATGCAAATTAGGGGGAATGAGGCAGAGGGAATATTTGCCTTCTTCTCTTGTCCAGTCATTAAACTAGGAATTACTGGTAAAACTATGATATTAGTCCAAGGAATTTAAAATCAATATGGCACACAATGGAAGCAAGCAAAATGCATCAAATAAGTAAATGATAGATGAGCAGCAGATAAGAATTTGCAACATAGATTGGATGCTGAGAACAGCGGCCACAGGAGATGGGAATTTAAATGGAGGCAGGCAAAGAGCTGGGATTGGAGACAAAGCTATGACAAAGTTCTTCACCAATGGCAGTAATAGAATACATTCATGGAGGTGGAAATAGGAGGTTTTGTAGGGACAATGTGAGGTGAATCATGTATACCATTTCATTCACTCTAAGAAAGCTACTCAAATCTTTAGAGAAAGTAAATTAAATCAGAAATTTAAAAAACCCTGCAGTTTCTGGAAAATTCTGAAATAAAAAATGTTGGAAAAACTCTGCAGGCCAGCACCATCTGTTGAAAGAGAAGTAGGTAAGTTTTTGTTCCAGAATGCTTTATCGGAACTGAGAAATGAACAAACAAGTCAAATTCGAGGTAGCAGAATAGTGGGGGGGGGGGGGGGTAGTATTGGATGGAAGAAATGAAATTTCTCTGACAGCCACGTCAATTCATCCTTTTAAGAGGCAGACGTTTCTTTGTCTGAGTAATGTATTTCTAACATTGTAATGTCATCTTCAATAACTAAAGTTGCACCTTCTGTCCTACTGGGACATTCCCAGCAGGCTCGACAATACAAATGCAAAAATTTGTATGGCAGGTAAAAATGGGCAGTCTTGATATAAAGAGCGAGCTATCTAAATTTGGTAAATCGATTCCAGTAGGTTGTAAAGTGTAAAGTGTAAAGATAAGGTGCTGTTCCTCAAGCTTGCATTGGGCTTTGTTGTAACAGCGCAGGAGGTAACAGACAGAAAGATCAGAGTGGAAGTGGGATGAGCATATAGTGGCATCACTTCTGCATGCTGAGTGCAGGTGCTGCACAAAGTGTTCACCCAACCAGCATTTGGTTTCTCCATTGGAGAGGTGGACACATTGTGAGCACTGATACTATAGACTGTATTGGGAAAGGTTCAAGACAATCGCTGCCTGACCTGGAACAACATCTTAAGTCGCTTAACAGTGCCCACTGCAATGGCATGGGATTGTGTTAAGACAGGAAGTAGTAGTTGGAGGTGGAAGTGTGAACCAGGGAGTCAGAAATAAAACAGTTTCTTCAAAATGTTTGAATGGAGTGAGGAATGTGCGTTTGGTGGGATCTTGTTGAAGCTGGCACAAAATTACGACAGATGACTCATCAAATGCGGATGCAGGTAGGGTGGAAGGTAAAGACTAAGTGAGCTCTGTTCTAGTTCTGTGCACAACTAGTGGTGAGAGTGGAGTTGATGAAAACAGGTAAGAAGTGGAAATGAATGGAAAGAAGCAGTGTTTCAACCTCTTTTATGAGCATTGATTTCAATCCTGTGAAAGTTAAACCATAGAAACTCTTAATTTTAATCTCACTTTCATTCAAAATCACATTGTTCTTATTACAATCGTGAATATCCTGGATTTGTCTTTATTCTACTAATCTGCCTTGCTCCAATACTCAGAAATCACTGAACGGCAGAAGGACAAAAATGTTACATGTTGGAAGGCAGCCATTTGGCCCAACGTGTCTCTACACCACTGATGCCGGTCTTGACTAAATATAGCTAATTCCCTCGGAGTCCAGAAACCATGGGATCAAGGGTCAATGTGATATAAACACTCAATCAATGAACTGTCAATTTAAGACCCAAGGTTAGAACTTCTAAAAATACAGTGCAAAGTATTTGTTTGCTTGGTAAAGTAATTCAGCAATGACTGTGCAGCTCATGTAGGACACTAAAGCGGTTCCTGGTCTTCCATCCATATAATGTCTTTACACACAGATGTACCCAGGGTTTGTACAACATCATTCAATGCATATTCAGATGGCACATGCTTAAATTTGGTGTATGTCGGCAGATGCAGACAGGCACAAGGCTAGTGAAGCATATATCAGCACAATGTTAACGGGACTATATTGACCATGCAGTCTCCATGCGCATTGGCTCATCCAAGCATCTACGTAACATTTATTACTTAAAGAGCACCAGATTAGCATGCAGACATTAATTAGTTAATCCCGCAGATAGACACATTCTTAACACATTCGACCAGAAACATCACCTACTCCTTTTCTCCAGAGATGCTGCCCGACCCACTGAGTTACTCCAGCATTTTGTGTCTATCTTTGGTATAAACCAGCATCTGCAGTTCGGTCTGGCACAGTAGTTAGTCCCTTGTGTTCCAACTGCCAATCATGTTCCCTACCTGACTGACTACACTTCATACAACGGATAATTGATTGGCCTCGACAGATGATGTATATAACATGATTCCGCCACCAATCATGTACTCCCCCCTCTTCTATTGACATTCTGAAGAAACCGCTGTCAAATGTTTCCACCTTTTATGGCTCAGAAATGCAAATTATGGAGGCACACAAATTTCATACTACATTACACATGGAGCAAAAACCTAAAATATCAATATGCAGTCAATCTGGAATAAAAACATTTTTTTCCAAAATTATTATTTTTTAAATCAATCAAAAATTGTGCTATGTTGTTCAATAATTTGTATCATACTCAAATTCATTCAAAAGCTGTTAAGTTGTTTTGGATATGCTTTAAATGAAACCAAATGACTAAAGTGTTCCTGCAATTCTGCTCTTGGCCTTTCTTGCATTTTACTTCAATATTTGCATTTGCCAACACAAACCATTTAATGTGTTGACAAATTATAAAAATGCTAGAACACCATTACAGATGATCTTCAGGGAATAAAGGAAATTACAGACTAATCAAATAGTCAGAACTACCATCGAGCTTGGCAGCAATAGACTAGACATGAGAATGAAGCTCAATAATGTGTAAATCAGTATGCAATGAAGCAATGTCTCACATTTGGCTGAACCCTCACAGATGACGCTGGAGTCACATAAGAAAAAAAAAGGCTCAATATTACAATTCACTCAGTAAAGAAACAAACCGAATGAAACATGAAAGCCAGCTGAAAGAATAGTGTCATACAGCTCGGTAATGGCCCTTCATTCCAACTTATCCATGGACCAAATGCCCATCTAAGCTCGTCCCATTTGCCTTGGTATGGGACATGTCACTCTAAACCTTTCCTATCCATGTACCTGTCCAAATGTCTTTGAAATGTTCAAATTAAATTGTTCCCCTCTCACTCTAAACCCAGTTGTTGATTTCCAACCCCTGGGAAAAAGACTGTGTGCATTCACCCGATCAATGTCCATTGTGATTTTATACACCTCTAACATCTCTCTCCCCTTTCTCGATCTCTCTGTTCCCATCACAGGGGACAATCTATGGATTGTCGTCTACTACAAATCCAGATACTCCCCAAGCTTCTTTGACTACACATCTGCCCACCCTGCTTCTTGTAAACACACCATCCTTAATCTCTTTTTTTCTGTCTCGGCCACATCTGCTCCAAAGATGAGACCTTCCACTCTAGAACATCCAAATAGTCCTCTTTTTCTGGTAAACGTTGTTTCACCCCACTGATGGAGATCGATCCCGCACCCATGTCTCATGTTCTGCTTTTCTGCTCCCCCCTCCCCAGAGGGAACAAGAATAGAGTTCTCCTGGTCTTTACTTTCATCCCACCAGGAACGTCAGATACAACACATCATTATGTGATATTTCCATCATCTTCAATGTGACCACACCACCAGTCACATCTTCCCATTCCCACGTATTTCTGCTTTCCATAGAGATCACTCCTTCTGCAATTCCTTGTTTCCCATCCAACTGACTCTCATTTCAGGCACTTTACCCTGCAACCGTAGTGGAATGTAACACCTGGCCCCACACCTCCTTTCCCACTTACATCCAGGGACTGCAGCAGCCCTTCCAGGGGCAACAAAGGTTTACACCAATAGCTGCCAATCTTGTCTACCTCATTCGTTGTTCCCCAAGTGGGCTCCTTTACATCAGCGATACCAAGCATCTACTAGGCAACTATTTTGTTGCATACTTGTGCTCTGGCCACCTGCTAGATCTCCCAGTTGCTAAGCATTTTGCCTCCTCCTCCAATTCTGACCTTTCTGTCCATAGACTCCTCAATTGCTGGAGTGAACCCACTTGCAAATGGAAGATCAGCATGTTTTATTACGCTTGGATAGCTTACAACCCAGCAAGGAACATTGAATTCTCCAATTTCAAGTATGGCCCCCACACCCCTCCTCCCCTCCCTTTCCCTGCCAGAGCTATTGCGCACATATTTCCCGACCATCTTCCATTACCGCAGTTACACTACTCATTTCCCCTCCTTTGTAACCTCATTCATCCCGAATCCTATATTTCCCTTTTATGCCCCATATTTCCCCTCCTCATCTTCTTCCACCTATATCCCTCCCTCTGGCTCTACATTTCACTCTACCTCTTATTTCAATATCTTACACCCTTTTGTCTCCTTTCCACCTCCAGTCTTTATCACTTACTCCATCCATCTGCAATCACCTTCCTTCCAAGCACACGTCTATCCACCTATCATTTGTCAGGATTTGTCCCACCTCTAACTCAGTTTTCCTGCTCTCTTTCCCCTACTCCTATCAGTCTGTCGACATCATATGTCCATTTCCCTCCACAGATGCTGACTACCTGTAATAAGATTAATTTCCGATTCTACCACCCAAAATCTTAAATATGATTTTTCAGTGAAGATAACTGCAGTAAGGAATCCCGCTCATCTGTACTCAATTAAGAAAAAAATACTTTTTTTGCATACTGCAAAAAATGGCCTTTCTGCCAAATTCCATATAATAGTCTGGAGAAATGAATATTTAGTATGAAATGGAAAAGCTGTGATTAAATTTTCTTGAGATTATTTACAAAGATTTTAGGATTCTTCTGAATGCTTCTTTATCACATGGTTAAAATTTTAAACAAATTCCAATAATTCGCTTAAAATAAATGGATTGATGGTGGTGAACCATATTATCCATATTATATGTGTCGGTGAAAAATTGATTATCAGCTAATGCTGATATGTTGTAATAGAGTAATTCAAATCTGCAACCATCCCTTGTTTACTTTCATCTCCCCATGGAAACTCAAATTGGTTGTGAACAGTCATTTTCTTATAAACCAAAAAACCCCACAAAGGCAATGGAAAAGGCTTTTATGTTTTAAACTATTCTTAATGCGTAGAGGGCACACACTTCCATATTATTTTAAAGAAGATAATTAATTCACTAAATAATTCAAAAGACACTTCTTTCCCCATTCAGTGGCATTGTGTGGAACTTGCTATTTTGTAGAATAAATGAGGAGAGTGACATCAAGACTGTTTTATTGTCATATGTCCCAAAATGGAACATTGAAGTTTTTAGTTGCAGCAGCACAACAGATATCCTATATATTCTTTAGAGATACAGCATGGAAACAGGCCCTTCTACCCACTGGGTCCGGGCCGACCAGCGATCACCCCGTCCATACACTAGCATTATCCTATACACTAGGGACAATTTACAATTTACGGAGGCCATTTAACCTACAAACCTGCACGTCTTTGGAGTGTGGGAGAAAACCGGAGCACTCGGAGAAAACTCACGCAATCACATGGAGACCATACAAACTCCATACAGACAGCACCCATAGTCAGGATCAAACCTGAATCTCTGATGCTGTATGGCAGCAACTCTACCACTGCACCAGTGTGCTGCCCATGTAAACATACTACTAAGTAGTCACCACAATAAACAACAAAATGAAGTCCCATATTTAAAAATAAACAAATGATATAGTGCAAAAAGCAAAGCCGCAAATCGCGAGTGCAATCAAGGCAGTTCGTAGTTTAGAGTTTTGTTGGACTTTGTAGTGTTCAAAATAGCCTGACGGTTTTTGGGAACAAACTGTTCCTGAAGCTAGACACAAAATGCTGGAGTAACTCAGTGAGACAGGCAACATCTTCCCCGTGAGCTCCGGTTTCCTCCCACACACCAAAGATGTACAGGTTTGTAGGTTAATTGGCTTGGTACATTTTTGAATTGTCCCTAATGTGTTGATATGCGGGGATCGCAGGCAGCATCTCTGGATAGATGGAATAGGTGGCGTTTCTGGTTGAGACCCTTCTTTGCTGAAGCTGTGTGCTACATTTTTCAGACATGGAAGCCGAAAGGGGAATGTCCATAAGTTCATGAGGGGGAAAGATAGTGTTGCTGTTGGTGTGAGATGATCTAAAGTGAGAAGAGACTAACAATATCAGCACAGTTTATTTTGGCCAAACAATTGTATTCATGTGGTAGACACAAAAAGCTGGAGTAACTTAGAGGGACAGGCAGCATCTCTGGAGTGAAGGAATGGGTGACGTTTCGGGTCAAGACCCTTCAGTCTGAAGAAGGGACTCAACCCAAAATGTCACCCATTCCTTCTCTCCAGAAATTCTGCATGTCCCGTTGAGTTACTCCAGCATTTTGTGTCTACCCTCGATTTACACCAACATCTGCAGTTGTATTCATGTTCTAAATTCTATGTACAAGAAACTGGTAACAGTCTCTAATTATATCTATCTGTATTTAATGTCCTAACTGTCTTTCTGCAGTGCAACTAGGTTGACCATATATCTATTCAAGAGTAATTAAAATGCTCAATGAACTCAAACCTCCCTCAGGGAATGAACAATGATCAATAAGCGATAATCAGAATTATTCATAACAATTGATTTGCAAGGCTGGTGCAGAAACTAAATGTGAGCATAGTGACCGTGCCAGGATTGTGCAAGCTTTTTAAATAAGAAGGCGAGAGGTTGCAAATTCTAAGTAGGAATCTGGCCAAATAAATGTTAGTTGCAGTCTAATAATCTCAGAGCTGAAGTGAAAGGTGATGTCTGCCAGCTGAAAAAAAATCTGACTATATTTGATGCCAGAGCACTCTGTAAAATTATGTTTGTACAAGAACTGGTTTCCTTGTAATATGGAAGTAAATGAAATATCTTCCCATTCACTGTTGAGATTGACCAAAGGGAACTGAGTTTGCAGATTTTCCCTAAGTATTTTGAAATGTTATTTAAAATGGTACTAAGCTGCTTTCATTGTTCTGTGCTTCATAAGAGAATTATTTTTAAAGGACTCACAGATCTTGAACAGCAGTATTCAAAACTTGGCCTGACCCTGAAGCATGGTAACAATTTATAAAATTGTTAGCGAACAGTTTGGCCTATGCCTTTTCAATAATTCTGTCAGTTGGCCAGTACATAGAATGAACTAAATAGAAACAACTAAAATCAAACAGTAGTTGTAGCTACTTGGAAATTCCCAGCTGTCCGCTTTTAAGGAGAAATAAATCTTTCCAGCTACATGGATATGTAGGCCTCGAAATTAAAGGGCCAGTCCCACTTTCACGACCTAATTTACAACCTTTTTTACTCGTGGACATTTTTCATGAGGCTAGAAAAACGACCCGACCTACTTGTTGCCACGAGTACCTACGACTAGCATCACGGCCGGCTACGACCTCGTGACGACCATGCTGTGAGCATGAGTCAAGGGCAAACTCGGCAGAGGTCGTGAATCACATCTCAAAAGTCAGAGCATTGAAACATTGTGGTGCACTGTAGCAGCATGGACGTGAAAAGAAATCAAAGGATTGTGATCATCTTTCACAATCATGCAACAGTACAGAAGCAATTTTTTTCAGAAATCCACAACTTATAACATCTATTGTAATTTTGCGTAGCTACCGATAACTGACTGCCCAACCGGGACGTCAGGACTCAAGTTCTTAAAGGGGCATGTAAATTATAGTTCCTAGATTTACAGGTAGAAACTTTGAGATTTTGGTGGAACTAATTTAGGGCTGCATTGTGGCACAGCGATATAGTTGACCACGGGTGCTGTCTGTATGGAGTTTATTCGTTATCCCCGTGACCTGCATGGGTTTTCCCCCCGTGAGTTCCGGTTTCATCCCACACTCCAAAGATATACAGGTTTGTAAGTTAATTGTCTTGGTAAATTTTTGAATTGTCCCTAATGTGTACGATATGCGGAGATCGCAGGTGGGCACCGGCTCGATGAGCCAAAGAGCCTGTTTCCGCACTGTATTTCTAAAACAAACTAATCCAAATTAAAACATATATTTCGCCAGAGATGCCAGAAGCAGTTCTTGATAGAAGGTGATGGTGTAACTCACATCCAGGAGAGGCACTCCAATACAATGGACTCCTAAACTATTTTGTGATAATATCACATACATGGAGGTGAGGTCATAACAACCTAAATTTGTTACATATATATGTTCTACCTTTAGCTGCAGCATTATGACTACTCCGGCATCAGCTCCCCCTCCCACAAACTCAAAAATCAAGAAGCTCCAAGATATCAAATGAGGAGGTAGAACAGAAAAAGGACCACAAGGTGTGTGGCTCATGTGGCATCTTCAAAGGCATCAGACAACACTGCATCTCTCCCTGCTAAGCACCAGCTTGGTCACTCCTCGTAATTTTAGGCAATCCCTCGGTATCAAGTTCAATTTGATTCCACTCCGGTTTTGTAGACTCTGATGTAGCTAATGAAGTCAATGTAGAAAATTGAGATTATTTTACAGATGGGGCAGGTAGAGGCTCACAGAGTGCGTGGGTGGATAGCTGGTGAGGTAGTGTAGTGCTCAGAAATATAGAAACATAGAAAATACATGCAGGAGGGGCCCATTTGGTCCTTTGAGCCTGCACTGCCATTCATGGTGATCATGGCTGATCATCCACAATCAGTAACCCGTGCCTGCCTTCTCCCCATATTCCTTGATTCCGCCAGCTCCTAACTCTATCTAACTTGTACAGAGACTCTGCATTCCCAGTTTGTGGCCTTTTGATTCTCAATACTATTCTGAATAATTCTTCTGCACTTCTTTAAGGAAGCTTTGAGTACATCTTTGAACGTTCCCTCAGTCTGCCTCGTAATCGCCTTCATTCTCCTCACCTTCCCTAATCATCCTGTTTCCTGCTCCGTCATCCCCTCCTTCTCAAGTTCTGGATTACCTCACCAAAAATAGATGCAAAAAGCTGGAGTAACTCAGGTCAGCCACCATCTCCAGATCCGAAACGTCACCTATTCCTTTTTTCCCAGGGATCCTGTCTGACCCGCTGACTTACTCTAGCTTTTTGTATCTATCTTCAGTTTACACCAGCATCTGCTGGAATCTACATATTCCCTCATCAACGTTCATTTTGCTGAGTTGGGCAGGATGCAGCCGACCATGGCAAAGTAGGTCACTCTAATGGGAAGGTGCTTGCAGACAGCCAAACGTCTTTTTGAGTAGACCAGTATTCATCTACTATGCCCTTGTGGTCACAGAGAACATACTGCCATGAGAAACCAGCTGTTACATTCTAGGTTTTGCAGGGAAGATGTGTAGAGCTTTGTGTAGGCTACTAATGTCAACAAATTGTCAGGTGGGGCCTGGCTCATCTGGTCAAAAGGAAAGACAGAATATGTTATTTTTTCTCTGAACAATGATAAAACTCAGTAACACTGGCAAAAGGTTTCAGCACTGTGCAATCTGGAGCAAATGCCACAAATCTTTGTGACAGCTGCCTCGATTAACCTGATCCTTCTTAGACATTGCCCTTTCAAGAAGTCAAGGTTGGTGCCTGGGCCCTGAAGACTGATAAAATCTTTGGTAATGGGCCCTTCCTTCTGTGCCTCCTTCCCCTGCAACCTGAGCATATTCTTGATTCCATGTCCACCTCCAGCAGCAGCAGTTTCCAGGTTCTGAAATGATAGTGTAGGTCACTACCATGCTTTAGTGGTGACTGGAAGCGGGATTTGCATTGAGCATCCAAATTATTCCTGAGCAGAGGGTGCAGATGAAAGTGCAAGTGTTTTAAATTGTGCAGCTGCAGGGCAGTTACAGTATAGGAATATTCAAGTCATAAATAACCAACAACAAGGAAACTTTGAAAAAAAAAATGGAATTGAAGCAGACAGCACTTTAATGAACTGTTTACAATTTTATAATCATTAATAAACAATGCAAGAGCAGCAATCTTTGAGAAGAAACTGATTGAACCTCTGGAGTGCTATAAAACAATCCAGAGAGTTATTTCACTTAAGAAAAACAGCTATTAGATTCATGATGTATGACCTGTAAGAACATTTAGTAGGTGTCCCACGACATTGCTTATAGGATATTAGCATCATGCATAAAATAACATTACAATCTCCTTGGTTGCAGGACCAACTTGGTAGTGGCAGGCTTGAGGCAGGAATAACCATAATCTCAAAACCCAAGGTTAACAGTATGTCACAGATGGACCTGTAAATGTATTTTATTTTCAATTAAATATTTAACTGTTCTCTTGAATTGTTTGTGGTACATGGACTGGGCATCTTGGAATATAGGAGCAGCACAGAGAAGTTGGGTGTTATACCCACTGAATTTAGAACAGGCACAGCACAACGACAGGTTCTTTGGCCCACCATGTCTGCGCCAACCATGATTTCAATCTAACAAACAATCTAACCTGAAAATTGTCTGCTTCCAAATATTTTATATCTGTTTAAGAAAGAACTGTAGATGCTGGAAAAATCGAAGGTAGACGAAAATGCTGGAGAAACTCTGCGGGCGAGGCAGTATCTATGGAGCGAAGGAATAGGTGACGTTTCGGGTTGAGGCCCTTCTTCAGACTGAAGTGAGGGTGGGGGTGGGGGGGGGGGTGGGAAGAAAGGAAAAGGCAGAGGCAGTAGGCTGTGGGAGAGCTGGGAAGGAGAGGGGAAGGAAGGAGACAGCAAGGACTATCTAAAATTGGAGGTCAATGTTCATATCGCTGGGGTGTAATCTACCCAAGCGAAATGTGAGGTGCTGCTCCTCCAATTTGTGGTGGGACTCACTCTGACCATGGAGGAGGCTCAGGACAGAAAGGTTGGATTCGGAATGGGAGGGGGAGTTGAAG
Source organism: Amblyraja radiata (assembly GCF_010909765.2). Lineage (NCBI taxonomy): Eukaryota > Metazoa > Chordata > Chondrichthyes > Rajiformes > Rajidae > Amblyraja > Amblyraja radiata. The sequence goes on from NC_045956.1 coordinate 68,421,209, forward strand.
TGCTCAGCCATTGGGAGATCAGGTTGGTTAATGCGAACTGAGTGGAGGTGTTGGGCGAAGCAATCGCCAAGCCTGCGCTTGGTTTCACCGATGTAGAACAGTTGCCAACTAGAGCAGCAGTTGCAATAGATGAAGTTGGAGGAGGTGCAGGTGAACCTCTGCCTCACCTGGAAAGACTGCTTGGGTCCTTGGATGGAGTCGAGGAGGGAGGTAAAGTGACAAGTGTAGCAGTTCCTGCGGTTGCAAGTGAAAGTACAAGGGAGGGGGTGGTTTGGTTGGGAAGGGACGAATTGATCAAGGAGTTACGGAGGGAGCGGTCTCTGCGAAAAACCGAAAGGGGAGGAGATGGGAAGATGTGGCCAGTGGTGGGATCCCGTTGGAGGTGGCAGAAATGTCAGAGGATTATCTGTTGCATGTGACAGCTGGTAAGGTGGAAGGTGAGGACAAGGGGGACTCTGTCCTTGTTACAAGCGGGGGGGATGGGGAGTGAGAGCGGAGCTACGGGATATAGAGGAGACCCTGGTGAGAGCCTCATCTATATTTTATATCTGTTAATGTGTTTGATAAATGCCTTTTAAATATTGGTATCATATCCACCTGAAGGGCATTCTAGCTACCTACCACATTCTGTATTCAAAGGAATTGCCCCACAAACTTACTTCAAACTTTCTCCATCTCATTTTAAACTAATTCCCTCTAGTATTTGATGTATACACCATGAGAAAAAGATTCTGTCTACAGTGGCTTGCAAAAGTATTCATACCCCTTGAACTTTTCCACATTTTGTCATGTTACAACCACAAACGTAAATGTATTTTATTGGGATTTTATGTGATAGACCAACACAAAGTGGTGCATAATTGTGAAGTGGAAGGAAAATGATACATGGTTTTCAAATTTTTTTACAAATAAAAAACTGAAAAGTGTGGCGTGCAAAAGTATTCAGCCCCCTGAGTCAATACTTTGTAGAACCACCTTTCGCTGCAATTACAGCTGAAAGTCTGTTGGGGTGAGTCTCTACCAGCTTTGCACATCTAGAGACTGACATTTTTGCCCATTCTTCTTTGCAAGATAGCTCAAGCTCAGTCAGATTGGATGGAGAGCGTCTGTGAACAGCAATTTTCAAGTCTTGCCAGAGATTCTCAATTGAATTTAGGTCTGGACTTTGACTGGGCCATTCTAACACATGAATATGCTTTGATCTAAACCATTCCATTGTAGCTCTGGCTGTATGTTTAGGGTCGTTGTCCTGCTGGAAGGTGAACCTCTGCCCCAGTCTCAAGTCTTTTGCAGACTCTAACAGGTTTTCTTCCAAGATTGCCCAGTATTTGGCTCCATCCATCTTCCCATCAACTCTGACCAGCTTCCCTGTCCCTGCTGAAGAAAAGCATCCCCACAGCATGATGCTGCCACCACCATGTTTCACAGTGGGGATGGTGTGTTCAGGGTGATGTGCAGTATTAGTTTTCCGCCACACAAAGCGTTTTGCATTTAGGCCAAAAACTTCAATTTTGGTCTCATCTGGCCAGAGCACCTTCCTCCACATGTTTGCTGTGTCCCCCACATGGCTTGTGGCAAACTGCAAACGGGACTTCTTATGGCTTTTTTTCAACAATGGCTTTCTTCTTGCCACTCTTCCATAAAGGCCTGATTTGTGGAGTGCACGACTAATAGTTGTCCTGTGGACAGATTCTCCCACCTGAGCTGTGGATCTCTGCAGCTCCTCCAGAGTTACCATGGGCCTCTTGGCTGCTTCTCTGATCAATGCTCTCCTTGCCCGGCCTGTCAGTTTAGGTGGACGGCCATGTCTTGGTAGGTTTGCAGTTGTGCCATACTCTTTCCATTTTCGGATGATGGGTTGAACAGTGCTCCGTGAGATGTTCAAAGCTTGGGATATTTTTTTATAACCTAACCCTGCTTTAAACTTCTCCACAACTTTATCCCTGACCTGTCTGGTGTGTTCCTTGGGCTTCATGATGCTGTTTGTTCACTAATGTTCTCTAACAAACCTCTGAGGCCTTCACAGAACAGCTGTATTTATACTGAGATTAGATCACACACAAGTGGACTCTATTTACTAATTAGGTGACTTCTGAAGGCAATTGGTTGCACTGGATTTTATTTAGGGGTATCAGAGTAAAGGGGGCTGAATACTTTTGCACGCCACACTTTTCAGTTTTTTATTTGTAAAAAAATTTGAAAACCATGTATCATTTTCCTTCCACTTCACAATTATGCGCCACTTTGTGTTGCTCTATCATATAAAATCCCAATAAAATACATTTACGTTTGTGGTTGTAACGTGACAAAATGTGGAAAAGTTCAAGGGGTATGAATACTTTTGCAAGCCACTGTATATGCCCAAATATGCCTCTCATAATTGTCTATACTTCTATCATATCATCCTTCAGCCTCCGATGCTTCAGAGAAGACAATCCAAGTTGGTCCAACCTCTTCTAATGGTTTAAAAAAACACAATTCAGGAAACACCCTGCTGATCATTTTCTACATCATCTATCGAGCTTCCATATCCTTTCTTTGGTGCGGCAACCAGAACTTCAAATATGGCCTAAAGATTTTATGACATTTGACATTTCATAGCACTGTCAATGCCAAACAGCAACAACTCAGAGGCTTTGACAGCTCCTTCTACATCTAGGACCTCTATCCGCCAAGAGAAGGTATCCATCTAATTTCACTGCCACTACCAGATCTCAGCAAAGTCAAACACTCTGTTGACTTGTAAATGAATTGATGCAAATGCAGGCAAGTGGGACGAGAATATAGTTACTTACTTTGCAATCACAAGAGAAGGAAACAATAGACTATAAGTCCTTGATTATACAGGTGGCCTTGCTGAGGAAGCGAGAGATGTAAATGGAGTCAATAGAACGGAGTGTTCATACAAAATTGGGAGAATTCAATGCTCATGCCCTCCGGATGCAGGCTCCCCAAGCGGAATATGAGGTGCTGTTCCTCCAATTTCCGGTGTTGCTCACTCTGGTAATGGAGGAGACCCAGGACAGAGAGGTCGGATTGGGAATGGGAGGGGGAGTTGAAGTGCTGAGCCACCGGGAGGTCAGGTAGGTTCTTGCGGACCGAGCGGAGGTGTTCGGCGAAACGATCGCCAACCTCCGCTTAGTCTCACCGATATAGATCAGCTGACATCTAGAGCAGTGATGCAGTAGATGAGGTTGGAGGAGATACAGGTGAACCTTTGTCGCACCTGGAACGACTGCTTGGGTCCTTGAATGGAGTCGAGGGGGGAGGTAAAGGGACAGGTGTTGCATTTCTTGCGGTTGCAACGGAAAGTGCCCGGGGAGGGGGTGGTACGGGAGGGAAGGGAAGAATTGACAAGGGAGTTATGGAGGGAGCGGTCTTTGCAGAAGGCAGACATGGGGGGAGATGGGAAGATGTGGCGAGTGGTGGGGTCACGTTGGAGGTGGCAAAAATGACGTAGGATTATTTGTTGTATTTGCCGGCTGGTGGGGTGAAAGGTGAGGACTAGGGGGACTCTGCCCTTGTTGCGAGTGCGGGGATGGGGAGAGAGAGCAGTGTTGCGGGGTATGGAAGAGACCCTGGTGCGAGCCTCATCTATGGTGGAGGAGGGGAATCCCCGTTCCTTGAAGATTGAGGATATTTCAGATGTCCTGGTGTGGAACGCCTCATCCTGGGAGCAGATGCGGCGTAGGCGGAGGAATTGGGAGTAGGGTATGGAGTCCTTACAGGAGGCAGGGTGGGAAGAAGTGTAGTCCAGATAGCCATGGGATCGTTTCGCCGAACACCTCCGCTCGGTCCGCAAGAACCTACCTGACCTCCTGGTGGCTCAGCACTTCAACTCCCCCTCCCATTCACAATCCGACCTCTCTGTCCTGGGTCTCCTCCAATGCCAGAGTGAGCAACACCGGAAATTGGAGGAACAGCACCTCGTATTCCGCTTCGGGAGCCTGCATCCGGCGGGCATGAACATTGAATTCTCCCAATTTTGTTAGCCCTTACTGTCTCCTCCCCTTCCTTAGCCCTCGAGCTGTCTCCTCCCATCCCCCAGCCCCTGGGCTCCTCCTCCTCCCTTTTTCCTTCCTTCTCCCCGCCACCCCCTATCAGTCTGAAGAAGGGTTTCAGCCCGAAACGTTACCCATTTCCTTCGCTCCATATATGCTGCTGCACCCGCTGAGTTTCTCCAGCATTTTTGTGTACCAATAGAACGGAGGTTGGTTTGTGTGATGTCTGGGCTGCGTCCACAGTTCTCTGCAATTACTTGCGGTCTTGGATGGAGCTGTATATGGATTGTACATGGCCGCACAGTCATGGGTTTACAAGAAGTAAAGAAAGGGGCTGAGGACACATCCTTGTTTGAAGTGCGAAAAATATACATCTTCTAGATGCGCTGGGACACATCCTCAGTGATGTGATCTGGGGTCATCGGGTGTTTCGGGTCTCACAACATCAGACATCCTCGCCCAGGCGACCCAGCCGGGGTTGATCAGACCCCGACTTGCGTCCCCGCAGCAACCGCCCACAGATCAGCCATCTTAATAACTACTCTGCAGGGGTTGGGAGATTCTAGTGCGTGGAGGGACTGAGCTCTCTGGGATGAGTCCTGGCCGGGCTCCTCCTGAGTCTCACCAGGTTCAAGGCCTGCACCTCTTTCTCCTTCTCTGAGCATTTCATTCTTGCCTGATGGATTTTTAGGCCATGGTGGTTCATTAGGCCTTTCCGTAGCTTTATTGGGTGTCTTTCTCACGAAAGACACTGACTGGGGTGCTAACCCAGCCTTTCCCGGGTGCAGTCTTTCCGTGCCGTCAACTGTCTCTCCAGTAGTCACCAAACTATTCTTGGATTATCATAGAGGAAGATTTGTCCCCTATCCTCACTAATTGGTTGATCATGAAGTCGAGGAAGAGGAACAGGAGTCAATGAAGAGGAACATCCATCAGGCAGAAGTGTTAGATAATTTAATATTTTAATATTTTTTAAATATTTAATGTTTAAGTACTTTGTGTAAACATTTTTAAGAATAATTTAAGAATAATTTGCAGCTCTAATCTGCAAAATCTGCATAATGAGACATTTGTTTACTGAGTACTATACTTACATATCTGTTGTGCTGCTGCAAGTAAGAATTGCATTGTTCCATTTTGGGACATATGACAATAAAACACTCTTGACGACTTGATTTTGGGTAATTTTCCTTGCCAAGGACCCATCTGCTCTTTGATAAATTATACAGAATAATTTAAGACTCCACAATGCCTTTCCTGGAGGACAGGCAATGTTGGCTTAATACTGCAATTTGGAGACATTCGGTTTAAGTTGAATTATGTTAATTTCCCACTGACTAGTCACATTACTCCCAAACATTCAAAGCTTCAGGGAAATAATCAAGAAAATAAGAGTGGCAAAGGCTTATTATGGGACATTGATATTAACCCTGATTGTAAATGTAATCCAATGTTAATATCTGAAAATAGGAGATCGAGGCTCTGCTAAAACACTAACTAATAGATTGATGTTAAATTATGGTCACAAGCAGATAATACTAAAATAAAGAGAGCAAAAAAAAAAAAACAAGTTGATGGTAGAAATCAAAACCAGATACAAAAATGCTGGAAGAACTCAACAGATCAAACATCATCAGTGGGGAGGTGGGGGGGGGGTTGGCATTTCAGGTCAATGACCATTCATCAGAACTGAAATAATAGGAAAACAAGAGCAACTTAAATTACAGGGAGGTGGGGAATAGGTTGGGAGAAAAAATGCCTGGTGTTATCTGCAGATTGAAGTTGTCAAAAGTACCAACAATTTTAAACAATCACTAATTAGAGTTGAAAGAGAAACTCAATTGCAACTGAAAATACAGCCAGATCTGTGGGGAGAGAAAAAGGGGTGTGATTCCTTGAAAATGTAAAATATTAAGACCCAAACGTCATATCTGACTGAAAATGCTATTCCTGTAAATATATGTCTTTAAAATTAGATTTTCAATGTTAAATTTATCCAAATAAAATTACCCTTAAGTATATGTTAAAGCTTTTATTTAAGAGCGGAGAAGAGTTTTTTCTCTGAGTTCTTCTCCAGTTCAAGGTTGTATTCATGTTTGGTCATATTTTATTGATCAAAGGTAGCAGCAGTCTCACCGTGTGATGTGCTGTAAAAACTGTCCAGTAACATATTCACTCAGCCTATATCCCTTCTATTTATCAGCTAAGTAAACATGTATGATCCTGCTGAATTGTGTTATGGTAAGCTTACAGATAAGCCTTTCTACAATGACTATACTAAAGGTTTCAATTGTAAATCTCCTGGTGGGGATCAATCTTATTACAAAGATGAACTATAAGTTGTGGGAAGTCTCATATTTTACCAATATTAATTGTGGAATGAATAGTCAGCAACATGTGTGTGTGAATATTTAGATTAACTATCTGCCAAATATATCATCTTTGTAAACAACTTTTTCTTAGGTTCTGCATCAAATTTAGCCACAACATTCTTAACGCTCCTGCAATGCTCTGTGGAAGATAATTTTGCCAAATGACAACCAGGGAAATCACAATTTTTTTCCAATCCTGCTTCATCATATGATAAGGTGTAATAAGGTTTATGGCTAACATGAGTTTGGCCCCAACCTTTCTTGCATTTCCCTATAACCCAAAGGTTATCTACCTTGGACTTGAAAATATCCTCAAAGACTCAACATCCAGCACTTTATGGGGTTATGAAATTACGAAGTAATTGTCTGTTAAATTTCAGAAAGCACAGGCACAATCTGCTTAATCTTTCCTCATGTGATAACCTCCTCATCCTTGCAATCAATCTGGAGAACTTCACTGTACTACTTCAACAGGGTCTATATTTCCTTACGTAAGAATAAAACCCATGCAGTTATCAGGGTGTAGTCGCACCAAAGTCATGTACTGTTTAGCATTAATCATTATTCATTTTCATAGTAATAGCATTAAAATCACCAATATAAACTCTAAGTAGCTGAGACCAAAGCAACAAACCCAGAGGTTTCCCACTAGTCACTCACTTTGTCAACTGGAAAATGACCAATTTATCCCAACTCTGTTAGCAAATTGTTTATTCATGCCAAGTACATTAGCCATATTACCATAAGCTTTTGTAGCACCTTCCCGAGGGCTTTTTGGAAACCCAAAGAGATGACATATAATGACTGTCCTTCATCTACATTACACATTACATCCTAAATAACTGGGAAAGTTGTTAAACATGACAACTTTACCTGATCGTGTAATGGTTTTCTAAGTGAACTGTTAATACCCTAATTTATCTGGATTCCAGTATTTTCCTGGCAACAATGATAAAATTATGTTTATTTTTTTTGTTTTCTCTTTTGAATTTCTCTTAAATATGCTACATTTTCCATTTACAATTGTAAGCGATTTCCCCACAATGTTGGAAGTCAAAACCACATTGTTTTTGCAGCTCCCTCTGTTAGAGCTCCCAAGTTGGAGGCCATTAGATCCAAGGCATCTACAAATCTATTTTATCGACAAATACTTGGTACTTTCCCCCCCAGTGATATTGATTAAGTTCCTTATTCTTTTTTATCCCCAATTAAAAACATAACAAAATCAGTTGGCATGTTCAATATCCCTACCATTTCCTTTCTTCTCCAATGTTAAATTTCCTTGTCTCAGTTTCTAGACTCTGTCTACAAATTTTCTTTCAACTTATTAAAGCCTCATTCACAGCCCAATTCATGGGAACCCCCATGGTAGAGTATCTGTTGCCAACAGCTATATCAATTTATATTATCATCGCTTCTGTTTGCACCTAATTTTAATATTTTTCAAAATTTCCCATCTTATGCTTTATGAAGTTCAGAAGGAGGAACATTTTGGTTGTTCCCTTTGTGCCTATTGTTATTATTAACTAATAATTATAAATTATCATTCTCCAGATATCATTATCCAGTATTACCTCAACAATGAACCTTCTCCTTGTATTCTGACCCTTCCTATAGCCATTATATCATTACCTCATTCGTAACTATACCTCATTGTTATTCTGTTATTGCGCTTCAAAATTATTTTTTTCTGCATTACTCAGATTGAATTACAATCGTTGCACCATTCTGCTTTTTTGAAATTGTCATTGCATATAGTTTATCTGTCATGTTCATGTATACTGTGTACTCTATGAATTGCATGAGAACAAGGGATTTTGTTGCACCTTGGTGTATATGACCATAAACTAATCTGATCTGAATGACACCAACTCATCAGCCACTATTTTCAGGATCGTCTTAGTAATTGATTTTGCTGCCTTGCAGTTCCAATTCACAACCACTCTTCTATTATCAGACATTTTCCGAAATGCTAATGCAATTAATGTTGCTACATCCATCTTCTATTTTATTGGTGAACATTTATGCCTGTGGGCAAGAGCTTGGGAATGAAAAGGATAGTTTTGTTTTTGAAAAAGGATTAATCTCCTCTGCAATATGAATCAATGATGACCATTTATCTAATCAGTTTTTCTTTTTATCTTTCTGCATTTAGAACATAAAATATGGAACAGTAGAGGAATAGGCCCTTCGGCCCACCATGCCAGTGCCGAACATGATGCCAAATTAAACAAATCCCTTCAGCCTGCACACGATCCATATCTCTCCATTACTATCTAGCCCATGTACCCAGCTAAATGCTTCTTAAATACCACTATGTCTGCTTCCATCACCCCCCTCCACCCTCCCCTCCCTTCCAGCATCACATTCCAAGCATTTACCAATTTCTGTGTAAACAATTTGCTTTAAACATCAGCTTTAAACTTTGCCCCTCTCACCTTAAAGCAATGCCCTCCAACATTTGACATTTCCATCCTTGGAAAAAGGTTCTGACCATCTATCCTAACTAAGCCTCTCATAATTTTATGCATTTCTATAATTTCTCCCCACATCCTCCAAAGCTCCAGAGAACACAATCCAAGTTTGTCCAAATTCTCTTTATAGCTCTATCCTCTGATTCAGGCAGCAGTCTGGTAAATCTCTTCTGGACCCTCTCCAAAGCCTCCACATTATTCCTGTAATGGAGCAATCAGAACTGCATACAATACTCTAAAGGCAGATTGACCAATGTTTTATAAAGTTGCAATATGACTTCCTGACATTTATAATCAATACCCCAACCGATGAAGGCACACAAACGTCTACTTTAGTTGCTACTTTTAAGGAACTATAAAATTGGACGCCAAGATTGGGCGCACACGATTGGCAGCCCCGCCAACAGTCTATCTGGTTTTTCATCTTCTTTTTAATTTTTAGTGTGTGTTAAAAGTCTGTGGAAATGTTCCCTGGTTTGTTTTGTGTGTGTGTGTGTGTGTGTGTGTGCGTGTGTGTGTGTGCGTGTGTGTGTGTGTGTGCGTGTGTGTGTGCATGTGCGTGTGCGTGTGCGTGTGTGGGGGGGGGGGCTGGGTGGAGGGGGTCGGGGGAAACCTTTTTTCAGTTTCTTACCTTGCCGGAGATGCGATTATTTTCTGGATCGCATCTCCGGTCGCTCTGCAGACTACCATCGATGGAGCTGGAGGCCTCCTCGGACTGACCTTGAGCCCCACCGTGGGGTGTGGACTTAACATCGGAGTCGATCTCTTGCCTGGGATCACTCCAACCGGTTCCTGCGGACTTTGCATCGGGAACTCGCGTCTCGGGAAAGGCTAGTTGGGAGCTCCAACGGCGCAGAGGCTCGACCAGTCCTGATGCAGGGTCTGATCGCCGGTGCGGAGGAGGTGACATCCCCCTGATGCAGTGGCTGATCGCCCCGATGCGGAGGGCCTGACCGCCGACTATGGGAGTCAAGATCGTCCCGTCAACAGAAGGCCCGAGATCCCCGACCACGGGAGAGCATAGAAGGGAGGAAATTTGAACCTTTTGGTACAGTGAAATTTGAGTTGCCATGCAATTAAAAAGAACACAATACATGAGAGAGTTTAACATGAACATCCCCCACAGCGGAATTAACGTTTCCCACTGTGAGGGAAGGCAATAAAGTTCAGTCATCTTCCTCTTTGTTCACCCGTGGTCTGGGCCTTTGAACCCATCACAGTCGTCGCTACGGATGGCCCGATGTACAAGCCCTCTTGCCGGGATCATCGAAACTCCGACATCAGAATGGATCGGAACACACTCGCGGCTAGGAGATTCCGAATCGGCCGCTTCTTACCGGAGACCACGGCTTCCGTAGTCCACAGGCCCCGCTGGACGGAACTCCAACACTGGCGATCCCCGGCAAAAGATCCAAGGATCCACGATGTTAAAGCCAGTGCCGCACCCATGGCTAGAAGCTCAGCAAACCACAACTGCACGGTGTTAAAGTCAGTAGGCCCAACACTCCAGAGCTCCACCACTGCGATCCCCTGCAAGTGATCACCCCGCTCCGCGATGATAATGCAGCACTGCGCCCACTGCTGAAATTCTGGCTGGTCTCCGGCAGGAAAGGCCGCGCCAATCCAGTTGGTAGTCCGCGAGGAGGGGGCGAAGATGCGACTCGGAGAAAAGGCGCATCTCCGTCCAGGTAAGTGACTGAAAAAGTTTCCCCCTATTCCCTCCCACCACCCCCCCCACAAAGACATACTAAGAAACATTAAAAAAAATACATTGAGACACACTAAAAATAACAAAAAGAGTGAAAGGACTAACAGCTGCTGGCGAGGCAGATACTGCGGTGGTGCCACCCGATGGAGATTGGTACCAACTCCACCATTGTCTGCAAATTTATTAACCAATCCATTTACGTTCGTATTTGTATACATCACAAATTACAGAGATCCCAACACAGATCCCTGGGGAACTCCATTGGTCACAGATTTCCAGCGAGTAAAACATCCTTCCACCAGTACCCTCTGTCTTCTATGGGTTAGCTAATTCTGAACCCAAATTACCAAGACGTTATGGATCTCATGCATCTTAATCATTTGGATCAGTCAACCATTCGGGACCTTGTCAAATGCCTTACTAAAGTCCATGCACACCACATCCACTGCTCACATCAATCACCTACGTTACCACCGAGCAAATGTCGAGCAGGTTTGTAAGGCATGACTCAGCATGGTCACAATGCCAGACTGTCACTAATCAGCCTAACCTGGCAAATCATAGAGGATTTCAAAGATTCTGATGCCTTCAAGGTCTTGTACGTCAGCCTCCAACCAAGAAGCGGCCGTTCCAAGTGGCCCAGCCGCCGAATGGACTCTCCCGACGCCGGGGCAAGACCACCCGGTGAGAACGGCCAGGGACATCGGGCCTCCGTACAGGCAATTGCGGTGGCCTCAATAGGCCTGACTTTGGGGTGATCATGGGGTGGGGACTGGACATTGTGCCTTCCTCCACAGTGCTATCCACTGTGGGGGGATGATTTTTTTTGTCTAATTGTAGTCCTGTAGGTCTGTGTCCAAGATGGCTGCCGTGAAGAGAGAGTGGACGCTGGCGCGCTTTGGCTGCCGCTGCTCTCTTTTCACACTGTGTTTTTGATTTTCTGTTTTTGGATTGAATTCTGTTTTTAATTTGTGTCACTGTGATGTCTTTAATTACTTGTTTTATTCCGATTATATGTTTTTATTCCGATTACTATGTAAGGTGTCCTTGAGATGTATGAAAGGCGCCCATTAAATAAAATTTATTATTATTATTATTACTATTCAATGCCTCACATATCCTATTCACGATTTTACATCAATATTTCGTTGCTATTGTAAAGCATTTCTTCTGGTAGTTTAGATGATTTCTTTGCCAGTTTAGATGATTTAACCTGCTACTAAAAAGGCAAAACACCAACTTAACCTAAAGCAAATCAAGAGCATACATTTTACAGTGAATTGTTGGAAGTGCAACAAGCAAACCGTGGTATACTTTAGAGATAGTGATCGAGATAGTGAGATTGAATGGTACAACACACAAAAAGGGCCCATGGGCCAAGCGATCCATGCTGACCATCAATCATCTATTTTCAAGGATCTTACATTACCCTCTCCACATCTATCTATATATTTACTAACACTCTCATCTTGACCACTTCCTGTCTGGGTTGTAATTAAATCTGCACAAAAATGATCCCCCATAGCACTACCTTTTTTCGCCACCTTACTCACCGTTCTCCTCTGCTGCAAGTCAAATAAGTTTTGTTCCGATCGGTGAAATAGTACAAATGTTATGAAGGTTTTGAAGGTTCCCCCTCCCCCCCCCCTCCTTCTCTCAGAGTGAAATAATACTCAATGTAGCAACAAAACATTTGCAGGCAAGATGAAGAAAAAAGTAGCAGATAATTTTAACCAGTCAGTCATTCTGTACCATGAGTTTAAGATACTGATCTGCTGTATTTAGAAGCATGTATTTACAGTAGTCTAGATTATCTGAATTACACCAGAACCATCCATTTATCCTGGAGGTTAGTAACAGTTAAAATATTAGGAGGATGAAGGGAGGAAATCGCTGTAAGACAATATCAGAAAATGCAGTGAATCGGAAAATTGGAAGTCATATATTCCGAGGTACACTGTAATTGCCTGTGTGGGGAGGACACTATCACCTAATTCTCAAAGAATCATGAAACAGTATATTAGCAAAGCACAGTAACAACACATTTAAATCATCAGCAGACTAAAGGTTAATTGTGTTTTAGTTAAAATACGTTTGAGACAAAAGTTCATTTTTTTCTTCGTCAACAACTTTCAGGATGTCAGCTCCTTTTTTTTGGTTGACTGTAAAAGCCTTATGAGAAGGGCAGCTAACAGGCTGCAGGTCAACTTCAAAACAGCCAAAGACTAATCCAAGAAAATCCCCATATCATACCTTAGCTCTTCTGCCAGGTGGGAAAATAATCAATGTCATTTGCAACAACAAAATCCTGTAACATTTTGTACATGTGTTTTTAAGTGACACTGGCTTTCCAAATAAAAACATATTATGCTTAAAGGCAAAGTACCACCAAAATCTGTCATCAATTGATCTTGTAGAAGCACATAGCTTCAATTTAGTTTTTAAAAACCAACAGAAGGCAACTAAAAAAAGCAATATGGGGAGAAAAGATGAAATATGAAAGTAGGGTAACCAATATTATAAAAGAGGATATATTAAAGAGGACCAACATTTTTTTCAGATATATCAAAAGAAAAAGAGGCAAGATAGGCAAGAGTGGACATTGGACAACTGAAAAATGATGCTGGAGAAGTAGAAATGGGAAACAAAGAAATGGTGGATGAACTGAGCACATTTTGTGTGTAAGTCTTCACAGTGGGAGACATCAGGACAAGGGGTCACAGCTTAAGGATAAGGGGGAAATCCTTTAAAACCGAGATGAGAATAACTTTTTTCTTCCCTTGGAATCAGGAAACGGACTTGAATGTAAGAAGCCTAAAAGCTATTCTGCGAGAAAAAGACCCTGGAAATTAATCTCTAATTGAGCGAGCTTTTAAGATTGCGGGAAGACACAACCACTGCTCTGCAAATCTCCATGCATTTCACACGTTTTATGTTTACAGCATATTCACACAGAGAGTGGTGAATCTCTGGAACTCTCTGCCACAGAGGGTAGTCGAGGCCAGTTCATTGGCTATATTTAAGAGGGAGTTAGATGTGGCCCTTGTGGCTAAGGGGATCAGAGGGTATGGAGAGAAGGCAGGTACGGGATACTGAGTTGGATGATCAGCCATGATCATATTGAATGGCGGTGCAGGCTCGAAGGGCCGAATGGCCTACTCCTGCACCTAATTTCTATGTTTCTATGTTTCTATCAGCAATATGCCAGAAATTCAAGAGAATCTGGGGTCAGAAGTAAGTGCAGTCACATTTACAGAGGGGAAGGTGCTTGAGAAACTGAAAGGTCAAAAGGTGGATAAATCAACTGACCTTGATGGACAACTCCCTAGGGTTTTGAAAGAGGGAGCTGTAGAGATTGTGGAGGCAATAGTAGTGATCTTTCAAAAATCACTACAATCACAAATGGTTTCAGAGGGTTGGAAAATCCCAAATGTGACTCCACTGTTTAAGAAGTGAGTGAGGCAAAAGAAAGGAGTTTATAGGCCAGTTAGTCTGACTTCTGTGGTGGGTAAAATTTATTAAGGATAAGGCTTCAGGATACAGGTTGAATACCTCCTCCCTCGACCATCCAAGGACCCCAACAGTACTTTCAGGTGAGGCAGAGGTTCACTTGCACCTCCTCCAACCTCATCTACTGTATCCTCTGTTCCAGGTGGGGATTCCTATATATCGGCTAGACTAAGTTCAGACTCTGCGATCGTTTCACTGAACACCTCTGCTCAGTTTGCCCAGACCTACATGATCTCCCGGTTGCAAAACACTTTTAACTTCCCCCTCCCATTACTGACATCTCTGGGCCTCCTCCACTGTCACCGTGAGCCCAATGCAAATAAAAGGAACAGCACCTCATATTTCACTTGGGCAGCTTACAACCCAGCGGTATGAATATTGAAGGGCCTGTCCCACTTATAACCATAGCAGCGAGCGCACCTCTGCTGTCATCCATGGCTTTTCGTTTCCACGTGCAGTGAAGGTTTTCATGATAGTGACATCCTCGGTGCACTTGGCAATGTAGCTGGTTACAATCTCTGCGTACTCCTCGATGTTGATGAGGTCATCATAGGATGCTGCTGTCCTGAACACATCCCAGTCAGTGTGCAGGAAGCAATCCTGCAGTGCTGAGGCTGCTCCCTCTGGCCAGACCCTGGTGTGTTTTCTCTCCGCTCTGACTTGTTTTTGCAGAGGTCTGTAGGCTGGTGTTAAAAACACTGAAATGTGGTCCGAGTAGCCCAGGTGAGGGCGTGGGGCTGCCTTGTAAGCCTCTGGGGTGTTGGTGTAAACCAAGTCCAAGATGTTCTCTCCCCTGGTCTCAAAATCCACATATTGCTTGAATTTTGGGAGCACAGTCTTAAGGCTGGTGTGATTAAAATCCCCAGCCACCACAATGAAGCTATCAGGATATTTGGTCTGGAACTCACTGATGGCGTCATGCAGAGCTCCCAGTGCTTCGTTGGCCTTAGAATTTACATTTGCACTTGGAGCAACATATACAGCCACAACAAAAACAACGGAGAATTCCCTCGGCAGATAGAAAGGCCGACATTTCACGATGAGGAATTCTATCAGCGGAGAGCAGTGTTTCCCGGCTATCGTTGCGTTCACACACCAGACCTTGTTTATGTACAAGCACAGGCCTCCACCTCGGCTCTTACCAGAGCTAGCTGCCTCTCTGTCCGCACGGAACGATGTCATTCCCTCCAGCTGTATTGCCGTGTCCGGGATATTGCCGTGGAGCCATGATTCCGTGAAAACAAACACACAGCAGTCTCTTATATCCCTGTATGTTGTCTTGAGAAGACGCAGTTCGTCAAGTTTGTTGTCCAGGGAGCGGACATTAGAGAGGAGAAGCGAGGGCACTGCTGGTCGGGTGGGGTTAGCTGTTAGCCTAGCGTGAATGCCTGCTCTTTTCGCCCGTCTCCACCTCGTGTAAGAGCCTGCTCTTTTACCCCGTTTCTGCCTCCTCTCACACCGCTTGCGTCTCCTCCTCCTCCTCTCTCTCCTCTCTCGCCTCCTCTCTCCGGTCGTATTCATATCTGCGGCCGATATGTTTGGCTTCGCAGCCGGTAGTAGTAGTCCGTAGCGGCGTATTTGGTCTAAATCGCACCAAAACGCGCCCGTACTACTACCGTGGTTTGCCCCGATGTTTAGGAGCATGTTCCTGCAGTACATATATCTTGGACAGACTGGACAAAACACACAACACTCACTTTTTAATGCTCCGACTATCTCCCGAGGGGCCGCTGCGACTGTGCGCGCCGCCATCTTGGATATCAAAGCCTGCTAAACAGCTTCCTGCCACAGGCTGTGAGGCTGCTAAACAGTCACTCTGTACTCACAGTCACTTGATTCTGCGGCTGGCACGGACACTTTAATAACTGGCACTGGCCACTTTAATAACTGGCACTAGCCACTCAAATCAGCTGCCCCGGACATTTTATGATTGGTTTATTTTATTTTAACGTTGTGTTTTACCTGCTTTTAACTATTTATACTGTTCCATCAGGGACTGGATTGTTTTTAGTATTATGTGTGAAATGTTTTAAAATTCATGTGCGATGCTCCGCTATTCCCTGGGAAATGTCTTTTCATTTTGCACTGTACAACTGTTGCTTGCAAGATGACAATAAAGGTTGATTGATTGATTGATAACCATATAACAATTACAGCACGGAAACAGGCCATCTCGACCCTTCTAGTCCGTGCCGAACACGTATTCTCCCCTAGTCCCATATACCTGCGTTCAGACCATAACCCTCCATTCCTTTCCCGACCATATAACTATCCAATTTATTTTTAAATGATAAAAACGAACCTGCCTCCACCACCTTCACTGGAAGCTCATTCCACACAGCCACCACTCTCTGAGTAAAGAAGTTCCCCCTCATGTTACCCCTAAACTTCAGTCCCTTCATTCTCAAGTCATGTCCCCTTGTTTGAATCTTCCCTACTCTCAGTGGGAAAAGCTTATCCACGTCAACTCTCATCATTTTAAAGACCTCTATCAAGTCCCCCCTTAACCTTCTGCGCTCCAAAGAATAAAGCCCTAACTTGTTCAACCTTACTCTGTAACTTAGTTGCTGAAACCCAGGCAACATTCTAGTAAATCTCCTCTGTACTCTCTCTATTTTGTTGACATCCTTCCTATAATTAGGCGACCAAAACTGTACACCATACTCCAGAATTGGCCTCACCAATGCCTTGTACAATTTTAACATTACATCCCAACTTCTATACTCAATGCTCTGATTTATAAAGACCAGCACACCAAAAGCTTTCTTTACCACCCTATCTACATGAGATTCCACTTTCAGGGAAC
Organism: Amblyraja radiata; assembly: GCF_010909765.2. Taxonomy (NCBI): domain Eukaryota; kingdom Metazoa; phylum Chordata; class Chondrichthyes; order Rajiformes; family Rajidae; genus Amblyraja; species Amblyraja radiata. Next base: position 68,438,080 of record NC_045956.1, read on the forward strand.
TGTGCACAGTTATTCCCAGATCCCTCTGTTCACCTGCATTCTTCAATTCCCTACCATTTACCATGTACGTCCTATTTTGATTTGTCCTGCCAAGATGTAGCACCTCACACTTATCAGCATTAAACTCCATCTGCCATCTTTCAGCCCACTCTTCCAACTGGCATAAATCTCACTGTAGACTTTGAAAATCTACTTCATTATCCACAACCCCACCTATTTTAGTATCATCTGCATACTTACTAATCCAATTTACCACACCATCATCCAGATCATTGAGACTCTTGGTCAAAAAAAAACCCAAAATGAACTGATGTCCTGATATAGGGTTTGTGCAAGTTACAATGCTCTCACTTTCCCCTTTATATAGGGTTTTAGGCATTCTCTTTTTTTATTTCTAGAGTAGTATATGTTTTTATAGATTATGTGTCTTCTGTGTGTCTTTTTAATTTTTAATTTTACTTGACTTGACTCTCTGAATAACCGCACAAGAGTTCCTATGTAAGCACAAATGGCAAATAAAGCTTTTTGACCTTTGACCTTTTGATGTACATGACAAACAACAGTGGACCCAACACAGATCCCTGTGGCACCCCACTAGTCACTGGCCTCCAACCTGACAAACAACCATCCACCATTACTCTCTGGCATCTCCCATTCAGCCACTGTTGAATCCATCTTGCTACTCCACCATTAATACCCAACCATTGAACCTTCTTAACCAACCTTCCATGAGGAACCTTGTCAAAGGCCTTACTGAAGTCCATATATACAACAGCCACTGCTTTACCCTCATCAATTTCCCGAGTAACCTCTTCAAAAAATTCACTTGGGCGTCATTTGCGTGTCACGCACCACGTGCGCATCACATGCGCATCACAACGCGTGCGTCGTGACGCGTAAATGATGTCGCGTAAATGATGCGCAAATGACGTTCAAGTGGGACAGGCCCTTGACTTTTCTAACTTCAAGTAACCCTTGGTTTCCCTTTCTCTCTCCATCCCTCCCCCATCCTAGTTCTCCGACTAGTTTCACTGTCCTCCTGATTAAATCTTATTGATTGTATGCCTTGTTGTCATCTTCCCCTCAGCTAACAATGTGCTAACATTTTCCTTGATCGTTCCCGTTGATCTCCCATTTCACACATTACCCTTCCATATCTCTATGTCTCCCGCTCCCCTGACAGTTTGAAGAATTGTATTGACCCAAAACTTCGCCCATTTCTTCTATCTAGAGATACTGCCTGTCCTGCTGAGTTACTCCAACATTTTGTGTCAGCCTTGCTCTGAACATTACTCACACCAAACAGCTGATTGTTGACTTTAGAAGAAGGAAGCCGAGGTGGTGGAGATAGCCAATAACTTCAAGTTTCTGGGCATGCATATCTCTGGAGATCTGTCCATGGCCCAGTACATTGACGTAATCATAAAGAAAGCCCATCAATGCCTCTACTTCATTAGAAGATTGAGGGGATTCGGTAAGCCGACAAATAATCTCATAAATCTCTACAGGTGCAGGGAGCATATTGACTGGTCGCATCATGCCCATGTTCTGCAAATCGAATGCCCAAAAATGAGGGAGATTTCAAAATGTGGTGGACACTGCACAGTCGATCACAGGCACTAACCTCCCCACCATCGAATGGATAAGGAGGTGCTTCCCCAAAATGACAGGCAGCATCATCAAGCACTCACACCACCCTGGTCATACTCTCATTTCACTCCTGACAATGTGAAGTTACAGGAATCTGAAATTCAGGTTCAGGAACAGCTTCTTCCCAAAATCATCAAGTTCTTGACCACTACAAATACTCAACTAGGAAGTACAAACTGTCTTGGTTGCACAAAGGACTTTGGGTATTTTTGTTCAAATATTGTGGTTTTTAATGTTTTATTTATTTATTTTTTAAATCATGTATCTCTGTACTGTGTTCACAAACCTGTTATGGCCTACCCCTTAATCTTAAACTGTGGCCCCTAGTTCTGGATTCTCCCAACAACGGGAACATTTTTCCTGCATCCAGCATGTCCAATCCATTAAGAATTGTATATGTTTCTATAAGATCCCCCCTCGTCCTTCCAAATTCCAGTGAATATAAACTCAGTCGATCCATTCTTTCATTATATGTCAGTCCCACCATCCCTGGAATTAACCTGGTGAAACTACGCTGCACTCCCTCAATAGCAAAATTTTGCTCCACATTGGAACTGTAAAATGGAACTGTACAGTCCATAGGCAACACAGTGGTGCAGCTGTTAAGAGTTGCTGCCTCACAGCACCAGAGACCTGGGTACAATCTGACCTTGATGCTGGCTGTGTGGAGTTTGCATGTTCTCCCTGTGATTGAGTGGGTTTCCTCAGGATGTTCCTGTTTCCTTCTACATCCCAAAGACATGGGGGTTGTGGATTAATTGGCCTTGGTAAATTGCCCCCAGTGGATATGAAAGTGTGATAAGGTAAAACTAGCATGATTGGGTGATTGATGGTCAGTGAGGAGCCAGTGGGCTGAAGGGAATGTTTCCATGCCATATGTTTAATAATAATAATAATAATTAGAGAGAGCCAAGGTCACAAGCCTGCATCTGTAATAATTCAATTGGGGCACCCAGACAAGTCGTATGATCATTGTAATATAGCAGCATCAACAACTACTGAGAAGTTCAATCAGTGAAAGCTTGGATATTGAGGGATGAGATGGTGATGAGAGGAAGGGGAAGAGGATGAGAAAGCTTAGTAGAAGTCAAATCAAGACTGTCCAACATACATAAAGTGAATTCCTTAAAAAGGGGAAATAGTCTCAAATAACAATCAACTCAGAACAAATTATTCCATTATTTCTCAGAGGTAGAGTCTCAGTTCTACCCAGAAACATTCTGATGCACACTTTCAGCAAACAAAGGAATGACTGGACCCAGTGATAGATCTAGTGGGATTCAAGGGTAACCTAACAATGTTTTCTGACGAACTCCAAAGTTGCTGCTAAAATACTGTGCTGCAAATAGAAGAAACACCTAATGGGCCTGTCCCACTTAAGCAATTTTTCAGACGACTACCAGCGACTGTCAAGTTGCCGGCAGTTGCCTGAAAAACCAGCAACTGGAACGATGACTATCAGAGTGGAACACACACACATCGCTTCCTTCACCAGCCCATTATGCAGTCGGGGTACAGGGCAAGCTGGGATAGCGCTGTCTGAGTGAAATTCACACGGTGCAAAGCCAAGGTGATACAGCCACACACCGCGATGAACAGGAAGGTTGGCACTAAGTCCGTTAAAAGAGGGAGGGGGCGGGAAGGGGGAAGGGGGGGGGGGGGAGAGAGAAGGAGGGAAAATGAGGGAGAAGGAAGGGAGACAACTTTTAAGAAGCCAGAGATACACGGTTGTAAAGTTCGGCGGACATTTAACATTACCAGTCGGTTATCCTTGGTTCTGAATACTACTGCTTAAGTTTTTTTTCCCCAATGAGCCAATGAAATTCACCGGTCAGCACCGGCTACAACCTAAGAGAACCTGGGGGACAGTGTCGAGGGGGCAAGTGGTAGGTTTCATGGTGGTGACCAGTTTTACAAGGGAGGGTAGATTAACGGGTTGGAAACAATCTAATTTTGAAGAACAGACCAATGAGACAGCCAGGTCACGGGTGGGAGGGGACATTTTGTTCTAATGTTCTTTACTTTGCTGGTGAAAAATGTAGTCAATTCATCGCACTTAGCAGGGGACCCAGTTAAGCTGGTGCTGGGGGCAGGACATGATGGAGGTGATGGTGCTAAAAAGGACCTTGGAGTTATGAGCGTTTTGGGAGATAAGGGTGGAAAAGTATTTTGTGCTTGCAGATTTTACTGCTTCCTGGTATTTGTGAAGATTGTTTCTCAAGTCTCACAAATCTGTTAGAATTTTTTGAGGAAGTCACCTATAGGATTGGTGGTCACCAGGTGGACATTGTCAATAAGGTCTTGACAAATTCCTGCTTGGTAGGAATGTCTAGGAAGTTAAATCACATGAAATCCAAGGTGAGCTAGCAAGTTGGATTCAAAATTGGCTTGGAGGATGTTAGTTGTGGAGAGCTAATTTTCTGATGGGAGATCTATGACCTGAGGTGTACCACTGCGATTTTGCTGGGACCTCTGCTGTTTCTTACTTAATTTAAATTAGAGATACAGTGCAGAAACAGGCTCTTTGGCCCACCGAGTAGATCAATGATCCCTGTACACAAGCACTATCCTACACACTAGGGACAACTTACAATCTTTACTGAAGCCAATTAACCTACAAATCTGTACGTCTTTGGAGTGTGGGAGGAAACCGGTGCACCAGGGGAAAACCCACATGGTCACGGGGAGAAAGCACAAACTCTGTACAGGCAGCACCCGTAATCAGGATCGAACCAGAGACTCTAGCACAGTAAAGCAGCAACTTTACCACTGTGCCACCATGTCATTACATGGATTAACGATTTGAATAACAATGTAGTTAACATTATTAGTAAATTTACAGATAACACCATAATTGGTCGTATAATCAACAGCAAGGAAGAATATTTAAGTTTGGAACAATATCTAGATCAGTTCAGGTGGATCAAGAAATATCAAATGGGAGTTAACTCTGACTAGTGTGAGGTGGTGCACTTTGGTACGTCAAACCACGACAGGACTTACTCAGTAAATGGTAGAGCCCTGTAGAGTGTTGCAGGACAAAGAGATCAGCAAGTACAGGAACATGGTTCCCTAAAAGTGGCGAGCCAGGTGGAAAGTGCGGTGAAGGCAGCGTTTGGAATGCTAGTCTTTAATTTTGTTTAGTTTAGAGATACAGCGCGGAAACAGGTCCTTCGGCCCACCGAGTCCACACCGACCAATGATCCACACACATTAACACTACCCTATACACACTAGGGACAATAGACAATAGGTGCAGGAGTAGGCCATTTGGCCCTTCGAGCCAGCACCGCCATTTACATTTTACATTTATTTACATTTTACATTTTACAATTTACATTTATATCAAGCCAATTAACTTACAAACCTGTACGTCTTTGGAGTGCGGGTGGAAACCAAATATCTTGGAGAAAACCCACGCAGTCACGGAGAAACGCCGTACAGACAGCACCCATAGTCGAGATCGAACCCGGTACTCCAGCACTGCAAGCGCTGTGAGGCAGCAACTCTGCCGCTGCGCCACCGTGCCATCTTTGTACAAAAGTCGGAACATCATGATGTATCTGTACAATTTATTAGTAAGACCCCCGTTGGAATACTGTGTGCAGGTCTGGTCGCTCAGCTACAGTCTCTATGCAGTCTTACCAATTTAAAAAAAAAAATTTGTATTCAATTCCTTGTCCATAACTATAGTAGATACTTTAAGAAAAACTCATGAACAAGTTCCTTAATTATTATTCCCCCTTTTTGAATCCATATTGGCTGTCCATTATCAAGCTTTGGTACATGGATAGGAAAGGCTTAGAGGTAAATATGGGCAGGTGGGACTAGAGTAGATGGGACATCTTGATCGGCATGGGCATGTTGGGCCAAATGGTCCCTTTTCATGCTGTTTACCTATATGCTCTTCCAGAAGATACCATAAAATCACTTAGATAATTTTCCCTACAACCAATGTTAAATTCAAAGTATCCAGATTATAAAAATAAGCTACTTCCTAATTCAAATTATTGTTAAAATTATTTTAATTAGTTACAGTATATTTCTATGCAAGTCTGGGCAGTTCACTTCTTACCTGTAAGTCTCTCCTCTGACCATGTTTTACTGTTTACAAGCAAATACTATTTATTTTCCCTTGGCCTCCTCAGGCCACACACCAACTGTAATTGAGAGGGATCTGCTCAGAGCTACATCGATGATGCTCCCAAATTGTGGTTAGCCATATAACCATATAACAATTACAGCACGGAAACAGGCCATCTCAGCCCTTCTAGTCCGTGCCGAACAGTTACTCTCACCTAGTCCCATCTACCTGCACTCAGACCATAACCCTCCATGGATTTCCCGTCCATATAACTATCCAATTTATTTTTTAATTATAAAATCGAACCGACCTCCACCACTTCTACTGGAAGCTCATTCCACACAGCTACCACTCTCCGAGTAAAGAAATCCCCCCTCATGTTACCCCTAAACTTTTGTACCTTAATTCCTCTTTTTTGAATCTTCCCTACTCTCAATGGAAAAAGCTTATCCACGTCAACTCTGTCTATCCCGTTCATAATTTTAAAGACCTCTATCAAGTCCCCCCTTAACCTTCTGCGCTCCAAAGAATAAAGACCTAACTTGTTCAACCTTTCTCTGTAACTTAGATGCTGAAACCCAGGCAACATTCTAGTAAATCTTCTCTATACTCTCTCTAATTTGTTGACATCATTCCTATAATTTGACGTCCAAAATTGTACAGCATACTCCAGAATTGGCCTCATCAATGCCTTGTACAATTTTAACATTACATCCCAACTTCTATACTCAATGCTCTGATTTATAAAGGCCAGCACACCAAAAGCTTTCTTTACCACCCTATCTACATGAGATTTCACCTTCAGGGAACTATGCACAGTTATTCCTAGATCCCTCTGTTCAACTGCATTCCTCAATTCGCTACCATTTACCATGTACGTCCTATTTTGATTTGTCCTGCCAAGATGTAGCACCTCACACTTATCAGCATTAAACTCCATCTGCCATCTTTCAGCTAACTCTCGCAAATGGCCTAAATCTCTCTGTAGACTTTGAAAATTTACGTCATTATCCACAACCCCACCTATCTTAGTATCATCTGCATACTTACTAATCCAATTTACCACACCATCATCCAGATCATTGATGTATATGACAAACAACAGTGGACCCAACACAGATCCCCGAGGTGCCCCACTAGTCACCGACCTCCAACCTGACAAATAGTTATCCACCATTACTCTCTAGTATCTCCATTGAGTCCATCTTGCTACTCCACTATTAATACCCAACAATTGAACCTTCTTAACCAACCTTCCATGTGGAACTTTGTCAAAGGCCTTATTAAAGTCCATATAGACAACATCCACCCTCATCAATTTCCCTAGTAACCTCTTCAAAAAATTCAAGAAGATTAGTCAAACATGACCTTCCAGGCACAAATCCGTGTTGACTGGTCCTAATCAGACCCTGTTTATCCAGATGATTATATATATTATCTCTAAGTATCCTTTCCATTAATTTGCCCACCACTGACGTCAAACTAACAGGTCTATAATTGCTAGGTTTACTCTTAGAACCCTTTTTAAACAATGGAACAACATGCGCAGTACGCCAATCCTCTGGCACCATTCCCGTTTCTAATGACATTTGAAATATTTCTGTCATAGCCCCTGCTATTTGTACACTAACTTCCCTCAATGTCCTAGGGAATATCCTGTCAGGACCTGGAGACTTATCCACTTTTATATTTTTCAAAAGTGTCAGTACTTCCTCTTCTTTGATCCTCATAGTTTCCATAGCTACTCTACTTGTTTCCCTTGCCTCACATAATTCAATATCCTTCTCCTTGGTGAATACCGAAGAAAATAAATTGTTCAATGTCTCCCCCATCTCTTTTGGCTCTGCAGATAGCTGTCCACTCTGACTCTCTAATGGACCAATGTTATCCCTCGTTATCCTTTTGCTATTAATATAGCTGTAGAAACCCTTTGGATTTACTTTCACCTTACTTGCCAAAGCAACCTCATATCTTCTTTTAGCTTTTCTAATTTATTTCTTAAGATTCTTTTTACATTCTTTATACTCCTCAAGCACCTCATTTACTCCATGATGCATACAATTATTGTAGATCTCTCTCTTTTTCCGAACCAAGTGTCCAATTTCCCTTGAAAACCATGGTTCTTTCCAATTATTACTCTTTCCTTTTAACCAAACAGGGACATAAAGATTCTGTACTCTTAAAATGTCACCTTAAAATGTCCTCCATTTCTCTACTATATCCTTCCCATAAAACAAAATGTCCCAATTCACTCCTTTTAAATCCTTTTGCATCTCCTCAAAGTTAGCCTTTCTCCAATCAAAAATCTCAACCCTAGGTCCAGTTCTGACCCTCTCCATAATTATATTGAAACTAATGGTATTGTGATCACTGGGCCCGAAGTGCTCCCCAACGCATACCTCCGCCACCTGACCCGTCTCATTTCCTAACAGGAGGTCCAGCACTGCCCCTTCTCTAGTAGATACCTCTATGTATTGCTACAAAAAACTATCCTGCACACATTTTACAAACTCCAAACCATCCAGTCCTTTTACAGAATGTGTTTCCCAGTCTATGTGTGGAAAATTGAAATCTCCCACAATCACTACCTTGTGCTTACTACTAATATCTGCTATCTCCTTACATATTTGCTCTTCCAATTCTCGCTCCCCATTAGGCGGTCTATAATACACCCCTATGTGTTGCTACACCTTTCCCATTTCTCAGTTCCACCCAAATAACCTACCTAGACAAGCCCTCTAATTTATCCTGCCAAAGCACTGCTGTAATATCTTCCCTGAAAAGCAATGCAACACCTCCACCTCTTGCCCCTCCAATTTGATCACACCTGAAGCAACAAAATCCTGGAATATTTAGTTTCCAATCACAGTCATCCTGCAACCATGTTTCACTGATCGCCACAACATCATACTTCCAGGTGTCAATCCAGGCTCTAAGCTCATCCACCTTTCTTACAATGCTCCTAGCATTAAAATATACACATTTAAGAAACCCCCCGCCTCTTATTCTCTGTTTATTTCCTTTTTCTTCTTTCTCCTCTTGTGTCCGAGTGCTTCCCTTTTCTGCTTCCTGCCTCCCATTCTACTAGCTTTCTCTATTTGAGTCCCTCCCCCCAACCGTTCTAGTTTAAAGTCTACCCAGTAGCCTTTGCAAATCTCCCCGCCAGGATATTGGTCCCCCTCGGGTTCAAGTGCAACCCGTCCTTTTTGTACAGGTCACACCTTCCGCAAAAGAGGTCCCAATGATCCAGAAACTTGAATCCCTGCCCTCTGCACCAGTCCCTCAGCCACACATTTATCCTCCACCTCGCTCCATTCCTACTCTCACTGTCGCGTGGCACAGGCAGTAATCCTGAGATTGTTACTTTTGCGGTCCTTCTCCTTAACTCTCTTCCTAACTCCCTACATTCTCCTTTCAGGACCTCTTCTCTTTTTCTACCTATGTCATTGGTACCTATATGTACCATGACCTCAGGCTCCTCTCCCTCCTATTTCAGGATATCTTGGACATGTTCAGACACATCCCAGACCCTGGCACCAGGGAGCCAAACTACCATCTGGGTCTCCTGACTGCGTCCACAGAATCACCTATCTGACCCCCTAACTACAGAGTCCCCTATTACTATTGCCCTCCTCTTCTTTTCCCTACCCTTCTGAGCAACAGGGCCGGTCTCTGTGCCGGAGACCCGGCTGCTGTCGCTACCCCCAGGTAGGCTGTCCCCCCAACAGAACTCAAACCGGAGTACTTATTTCCAAGGTGTACGCTCTAGTCCCTGCCTCTGCCCCTTGCCCCTCCTAACTGTGACCCACTTGTCTGCCTCCCGTGGTCTTGGAGTGACCACCTCTCTATAACTCCTCTCTATGACCTCCTCACTCATTCTGACCAGACAGAGGTCATCGAGCTGCTGCTCCAGGTTCCTAATACGGTCCCTTAAGAGACCCATCTCGACGCACCTGGTGCAGATGTGGACGTCTGGAAGGCTATCAGACTCCATGACTTCCCACATCTGACATCCAGAACAGTAAACTGTCCTGGCACTCATACTCCCCCCTTACCCAGGATACAATACAAAGTGCTGGAAGAAATCAGCAGGGCCGGCAGTATCTAGGGTTACTCCCAATCAGCTGCTTCCTCTGGTCCGCTTCCACCAATCATCGGCTTCCTCTAGCCCACTTATTTTGAAGTGTGACTTCTTTTGTACTATTGTAGAGCCTTCTTTGTGGTTGCAGTTTCTATTTCTTCCCTTTGTTGCCTGTACAGATGTGCACACTGACAACAAACTGACTAAAAACAGGAGAAGCAAGTTGTCATTTATTTTCATGTTTCTATACCAATTTCACTCCTTTCATTTTCTCATTCATTCCCTATCTCCATATCTGTCCAGTATCCTTGGTCTCGACCCAAAAGGTCACCCATTCCTTCTCTCCATGGATACTGCCTGACCTGCATATTGTGTCTATCCTTGGTTTAAACCAGCATCTGCAGTTCCTTCCTACACAACCTTGTTGAACTGTTTTCTCTGATTACATGAAATCACGAGCAGCTAATATTCAAAATTGTTAAGGCAAATTTGTTCTCCATCAATGGATGTTTCTGCTTCTGTGCTATGTAATTAAACCAAATTAATGACTGTAAATGGTCAGTATGAAACACAGAAGTAAATACCCTGAAACATTTCAGATCCCATCAGTACAATGCATCATTTAAAACAACAAAAAATCGAATTAATGCCAGTGTAGAAATGTCCAAACAATGTTACAAACAGCTTCATGCACTCACATACAGAAAATCTCACAACAGCCACTTGTATTAAAGTAATTTATTTGTCCTATTGCAAGTGCCAGTTTTAGCATTTTCACGGCTCATTTATCTTCATCCTCGGGAATTAATCCGTTTGCTTGACAATCTACAATCAATAGTGACATACAATAATCTGTCTGCGATGAGATAATAGTGACATGTAAGGCCTCTGATACAACTGGAGATAGAGAGTACCACCACTTAATAGGTCCTATCCACAACTTTGACAGCAAAGTTATTACCTCCTATGTAAATATAAACAGTAAAAACACCAAAATGAATGTCACCAAGTGCCAAAGACATGAGCACAGCCCAAGAAAATAGTCTCTAAAGTATTTTTAAAGTTTTAGTTCAAAAGGCGACTGTTGCTGTCTTTGACTAAACTCCAGTTAAGGATTACTTGTCTAGGTCAAAAGATAATTTGCCTAGACTGAAATAAAACACGAGGTTGACGGGAATGACAGAAACGGAATTATCACTTTGAAAGATTCTTCATCCACAGTCGGTATGACAAATTAAATTAGGATAGGGTCACAATCCAAGAATAGACTAGAAAATTGTTCCCATCACGCTGATTACAAAGTGAAAGAAACATGCTATGAGAAATATGTTATGTGCTGGAAAGAATGCTGAGAAGATTTATGAGGTAGTGTAGGTGAAATGTTATTCCTTAGAGCACAGGATGCTGCAGGGTGGTCTTATAGAGGTGTATAGAATCATGAGGAGAATAGACAGGGTGAATACAAAGAGTATTTTTTCCCAGTGTAGGGAAGTCGAGAACTCGAGGACATGATTGAAAGGAAATTTTTTTATTGGAATCTGAGAGACAACTTTTTCCTCACAGTATATATACTGTGGGTATATGGAATGATGTGACAGATTAAGCAGTTGAGACCGGTACATAACAATATATAAAAGACATTTGATATGTAATGATTAGGAAAGATTTAGAAGGATATGGTCCCAGTGCGGGCAAATGGGACTAGCTTGGATGCGGCACCTTAGTCGGTATGAATGAGTTTATGCATATTTTCATGTTGTACGACTCCACAACAAAAGAGATCCGACAGATTATAAATCTTACTTGCATATCTACTTGTACGTCCAATAGAAATTAGTAAAACATTTCAAATCCCCAGTGTTATAATATTCTGCATCTTATATTCCTCTCTCACTACGCACCCAGCAACTCCCTCCTTTCTCTCCCTACACCCAGGGCCGGATTTAGATGAAGAGAGGCCTTAGGCTATGCCACTTGTGAGGCCCCTCCCAATCCCCCACCCCCACGACGAGGAAGATGGAAGAGTCCACCAGATTGGCACCAATGTGTAGCCGAGCATGGCCAATGAGATAAGGGCTGGAAAGTTGCGCTTTTTATTTATTGCCAGTGCTAGTGTCGAGTTATCGGCTTAAAACACTATTATTTTGAAATGGAGGGCAAGGAAAATTACTGATGTGTTGTTTAGAGACTGCAGTGCATTGTGACAGCATATGTAAGAAAGGCCTATGACGGTGTCAAAAATAATATATACTAGGCCCATACGAAACTTTTCAAAAAGGGGGGTGGCATGGCAGGATTACAAAAAATTTATTTGAAATAAGTGCACGCAGCCCATATCACAAACGCAAAGCTGAAAGACCCTTGCGGCCGGGATCCAGGGCCTGGAAGCTCTGGAGTTTTAGATGCTCTCTGGAGCATTCCGAGCCTTATTTTGGAGCATTTTTGCACCAAATTTATGACCAGTATTTCAGAAATAATTTTGGTTGTCAAGAGTAATGAGTGGTTGGAATGGGATGATTGCGGTCATAGTTGTATACATTTTTTTTAACCAAGAATTGGAGCTGTCCTTGCTGTAATAATCAAGTTATACTGTAAAATGTTATGTAAAATGTTTTAAAGGAGCATGTAAACACTGCAAATAAAATACTGTACGTTTTTGCAGTAAATAAAACCTTTTTTTAGAAAATGTTTTGTGTGTTGATTTGATTGCCTGTTACTGTTCGACTGTGTTAGTGTGTGCACATTAAAAATATGATGCAAAATGAAAGTCGCAAACTATGGAATACATATTTTTCAGTATTGTTAACAAGGAAAAGAAAGCAGTTCCAATTGTTTAATATTATTCATATGGAGGAGAAAATATTTGCTCTAAAAACTACCTTAATTTTGCAATCTCACTAAAGATAATCCCCCTTTCCCCCTCCCCCCGCCTCCTCCCACCTCTCTCCCTCCCCATCTCTCTCCCCATCCCCTCTCTCTCTCCCCCTCCCTTGCCTCTCTCCCCCTTTCCCCCTCTCACATCCCTCCCTCTCCCTCCCTCCCTCTCTCTCTCTCTCTCTCCCACGCAGCGAGACTCCGATTCCGCGCCGCAGACACTGCAGCCCCCCACCCCCGGCCTGGAGAAACGGGCACTCCCGCAACGCAATATTCCACTACTTGCCTGGAGTAGACACCTAGGATCATTGGTATACAGGATGCATCGAGGTGATTGTGTGGAGTGCAAATGGAGATCTGAATCCGCCCGGGACCACTGCATACGCGCGGAGAGACAGCGTCATTTTGTGTCGCTACTGCGTCACCGGCTTCCCTCAATTGCACAGGCGCGGATGGTCGCAATTTTTTCCCCCAAAACTTCCAGCAGGCCAGAACCAGAATTTCGGGTAATTTCCGTCAAAGTAGAAACGGTGATTGCACTCCAATTTTTTTTTTCTCTGGATTTTTTTTACTCTGGGGAAAAAAAACACCTTGGCCGGAGGCTCCCTAGATTTTGAGGCCCTAGGCTTCAGCCTGTGAAGCCTGTAGGTAAATCCAGCCCTGCCGAGGCCCCCCATAGATCTCGAGGCCCTTAGCTTAAGCTTGTGAAGCTTATACGTAAATCCGGCCCTGCCTACACCTCCCAACAAAGGTTGGTTTCATCACTTGGAGTAATAGATCTTACCACAGGTTGTACTCCACAGCAGCACATCAATATGCTGCAGTCTCCACATAAACAAATATAGAAAATCCAATAAAAACTCAGCAGGTCAGGCAATGTCTGCAGTGAGAGCATCAGGATCATGACTTGTCATCAGGTCCTGCTTGATCTGCTAGTTACTTCATTCATTGTGGGGGTTTGTCATTTTACAATCACTTCATATTGGATTTATCAACAATTTAAAATATCATTAATTTTGGTGGGTAGAGGTTATTACACAAGACTATAAGAAATATTGTTTTAATGTCTATTATCAAACAATTTTGATTATTGAATTATAAAGGTCCAGAAACCCTTCCCCACTGGGAAAGATATACTTGATGGCTGATTCATAGTGGGCCAATGGGTGCATTGTGCACCCCCAGCTCACCATGGCAAAAGTCTTACACGGGAGCAAATGGAGCACCTCTGGTTGGTCAAGGTTTGTAGTGGAAAGGGAACTGAAGAAATGCATCCAACAAGAATGGGAGATCTGGGGTGGATGCATGGGTGAGCTGGGGGTGGTGGAGGCTTCAATAAAGTGACTGTATGGTGTTGAGGAAGGAAGAACCAGATAGTGGCGGGCAGGGGTATTATGCAAGTGGCTGGTGTTATAGTCAATTGGAGTTACATGATGATAATCTCAAAGAGTACCAGCTGCAAATGCTTAACTGAAAGAATGGCTGACTTCAGCCAATCTGAACTTCATTAGGAATATCAAAGGTTGACAAAAATGCTGGAGAAACTCAGCTGATGAGGCAGCATCTATGGTGCGAAGGAATAGGCAATGTTTCGGGTCGAGACCCTTCTTCAGAATATACTCTTTTAAATAGCACATAAGCTGTTCACATTTATTTAAGGGCACTTTCTGAGAGTGGCCAACATTGTCCATTGAACATCCACATTTGATTGACTACCGCAACAGCCGTGTCAACATGTGCAATGCATGTCATTAGACTCGAGCACAATAAATAAGGAGAACTCAGAAGCGATTAAATGAACATCAATAACAGCACAGAAAATGTTCAATAGCTATCTTATTAACATTTCAATGTCAACCACAAATAAATAATGCACCTTGCAATATGTCAGAGCAGTTTAAGAAACATCAAATTTGGAAAATGTAGCCTTGGAATCCAAAATTGGACGAGCTTGTCACTCGTTAATAAAGTGTAACATTTGGCTGCCTGAGGAAATATTGTAAGCTTACTTCCTGATTAACTGGCAATTCTAAAGAAGAAGCAAATTTTGAAAATAATAAGGGACTGATTTTAGCCATTGAACACATACTATTGTGGAAGAAAGCAGTTTCTCAAAAAATTAAGGAACATTATGATTAACATTATAACATGGAAATATGCAACTTTTTCACATAAATTGATTTGTTCGGTGTATGCGTTTTGTATGTCAATATCGTCCAGATGTAGTGTGTTTTGAAGGAAATGCATCCTACAGGAATGGGAGATCTGGGGTGGACGCATGCTTGTATCTACAGAAAGCAGGGAAGGTGGAGGAGGGTTCAGCAAGTCATGCTGCAATCCAACATATGTGAATGCAGAGGATAATGTCTTATTTTTCTACAAATAATTGTACCTGAAAGGCAACTGTAACATCTGAATTATACCGTCACTACATAATATGTAATTTAAAGAATCTGTCTGGTGCTTCACATGGAACGTTTGTTTGATCTACTATAAATCCTACCATATAAATTATTTTAAGGTTATAACTAGCTCAATGAATAAGAGGAAATTAATGTAGATGGGGAATATGTAATTTTTACGTATACATTTGATACAATTCTACATCAGAGCCCCAACAGATAAAATACTGTAAAAATTAATGTGACAATGAACAATAACAAATCTCTCATAAAAACCCACAAATGTTTGACACATGAATATAGTAAACAATTTGTAAAATAAATGAAATGTTATTCATTATGTTATCAGGGTCTGTATGTAAGACTATGCAATTATTGAGGGTCTTGGTGAGACCATATATAAAATACAATATGCATCTTGGTCACCTTACCACAAAAGCCTTAAGGCCCTGTCCCACTTAGGCGACAGCCGGAAAATAGGGTGTCGCCACATGGTCGCGGGTGATGCGGCATGATGCCTGCATTGACGTGAGCTGTTGCCTTAAGTGCCGTGGCCTTTTTCTTGTCGCCGCTTGGTAAACTACAGCTCAGCGTTTAACACCATCATCCCCTCCAAGCTGGTTACCAAGCTCCCACATCTGGGTCTCTGCGCATCCCTCTGCAATTGGATCCTCGACTTCCTCATCCACAGACCACAGTCTGTCTGTATTGGTGAAAATGTGTCATCCTCGATAACAATCAGCACAGGAGCACCTCAAGGCTGCGTGCTCAGCCCCCTGCTGTACTCACTCTATACTTATGACTGTGTAGCCGGACATAGTGCGAACACCATCAAGTTCACCGATGACACCACTGTCGTGGGACAAATCACTGATGGTGACAAATCAGAGTATAGAAGTGAGATCGATCAATTGACCAAATGGTGCTAGCACAATAACCTGGCTCTCCACACCAGCAAAACCAAGGATCTGATTGTGGACTTTGGAAGGGGTAGGATGGGGACCCACAATCCCGTTTATATCAACGGGACGATTGTGTCAAACTCCTGGGTGTGCATATTTCCGAAGATCTTTCCTGGTCCCAGCACACTGATGCAATTATAAAGAAAGCACATCAGCGCCTCTACTTCCTGAGAAGATTACGGAGAGTCGGTATGTCAAAGAGGACTCTCGAACCTCTACAGGTGCACAGTAGAGAGCATGCTGACTGGTTGCATTCGGCAACTTGAGCATCCAGGAGCGGAAAAGAATACAGAAATGTGTGACAACTGCCCAGTCCATCATCGGCTCTGACCCCCCCCCCCCCCCCACTCCACCATCGAAGGGATCTATCGCAGTCGCTGCCTCAAAAAGGCTGCCAACATCATCAAGGATCCACACCATCCTGGCCACACACTCATCTCTCTGCTGCCATCAGGTAGAAGGTACAGGAGCCTGAAATCTGGTACATCCAGATTCAGGAACAGCTTCTTCCCCACAGCCATCAGGCTATTAAACTCGCCATCAAACAAACTCTGAACTATAACAGCCTATTGCACTTTATCTGTTTATTTATGTGTATATATATGGTCAATGCTATATAGACACACTGAACTGTTCTGTATTTATGCTTACGATACTCTGTTGTGCTGCATCAACAAGCAAGAATTTCATTGTCCTATCTGGGACACATGACAATAAACTCTCTTGACGACTTTTGAAATGTTCAAAACCTCTCGGCGGCAGTTAGCTTGACGTTGCGTGACTTCTCCTGGCCTAGGTGCTGTCGTAGTTTGTTGTAGGCTGTCGCCAGGTTGACGCCATCTGTCATTGGCTGTCGCCGTGTGCTGACTTCGGTGAATTCAAGTGGTGGCAGTCTACGTCAACCAGCGACAGTATCGGCGTCACGAGAAGTCATGTTGCGCTATTTGTAAAAACGTGCACCGCTCCACTTGTCTTCAGTTGACGCCGTTAGGGTCGTAGCTTGTCGCGGACTGACGTAGACTGATTTTGGCTGTCGTAGGCTGTTGTCTATATCATCGTAAGCTGTCGTGGGTGTTGTCGTGTGTTGATGTCGCTTGTCGCGAAGAATTGGTACGTCGGTTGACGTAGCTTATCGTAGATTGACGTCGACAAGGCCTGTCGTACAGATTGTCGTTTAGGACCGGTTTCTCAGTGTCAAGCCATCACAGTGACTTTCGCAAGCTGTCGCCGAATACAGTCGCCTAAGTGGGACAGGCCCTTTAGAATAAGTGCAACTAAGGTTCTTTAGATGAACTCCTACCAAGGATATTGAACATACAGAGATCAAGTAGTTTGGGCTAATATTCTCTGGAGTTCAAGAGAAGGATATGTGTGCTCAGTCAAACACATAACATTCTTAAAAGGCTTGACAAAAGCAGTGCGGAGCAGCTGCTTTCTCTGGCAAGCGAGCTCAGGACTAGAGAATTATCGTCAGAAGGTAAGCCTGAAATTAAGCTAATAAGGCTATAAATTATTTGAAACATTTTTATATGACATCTATGGATGCTCAGTCCCTAAGTACATTCAACATTGAGTTGATACAATTATATAGACTAAAATAATCTAGGGATAAGGGGGAAAGAGCAGCGAAATTCAGTTAAGGTCTCAGATCAATCGTGATCCAATAGAGGAGTAGCCATAAGACTCCCGGATACTATTACTTATACGTAAACCTAAACTAACTATGACACTGAAAAGTGGACAAACCAGCCAGGAGAAAGAAGGATAATTTAAGTCAGATATTGCATTTAAAGATGGAGAAATTGCAATTTATTTCTAAAAACTGAAAGCAAGTTACTTAACAGACAAGTCAAGCAATCAATCAATAGTTAAATACATAGATAAATAAATAGATCAATAGCTTCAATATGCCCTCTGACTTTAAATCTTCTCAACAGCCCGAGAAATGGAACAAACTATAAAGTAGGTATAATGCTTGGCAATCTCAAATTACAGAAATAATTTTATCAAATTAAAATGGGATTTTTTATTGAATTGATTTTTTTGTTAATTGTCATTACACATTTAAAAAACACCAACAAATCGATGCAGATAAAACCAGACAGAAAAAACATGTATTAACATTTACATCTGTGTCCGTCAATAAGTTCCATCTACTCACCACCTATCTAATATTGAACTGAGGAAAATGGTAGCACACCAAGCCCGCAATATCCCATGAACATTTGAGATATCAAAGGCTTTCTGCTGTCTGGAATAAGGACAAACCAGTTTCAAATGTTGCATATTTCATGGGCCGCGGAACCGGTGGGGGGGGTGGGGGGGTTGGGGCAGGGACGTGCGGTCAGGGGAGGCAGGGGAGGCAGAGCTGTCATACTCCCTGTGAAAATAGCTGTTAAGAAAAGTAAAGAAAAATAATAATAAAATAAATACAGGTGCACAACCTTTTATCCGAAGATCCAAATAACGAAAACCTCCGAATAGCGGACATTTTTTCGGTCCTTGAAGAAAGGTCCTTGAAAAGGTTCACCGAGGGCGGCCCGCAGAGGTGACAGCGGAACCTCCGGTCGGTCCTCGAAGAAAGGGGAACTAAATCCCCATTCATAAAAGAGAAGGTGAGGCTATATTGCGCGGGAGGGTTAATAATTGACAATATGCTGCTGCCTGCCCGCTGAGTTAAAAGGTTCCCACGGTAGCACGATACACAGTGTATCGTGAGTCTTGCGTGGGAACTTTTTAACTCAGCGGGCAGGCAGCAGCAGCAGATTGTCGCTCCCTTCAGTTTCACCCCACCTACACCCCTCTGCTTCCCGGCCATGTGTGTGACCCCTTCCCTCCCCTCACCAGCTCCCCGCCCATTGCACCGGCGCGGGGGCTTTGCACTGTCTTCATGTCGGCGATGCTAGCAGGTCAGTGCCAGTCACCGGAGACGTCAGGACCAACGGGACACCGACCCCCAGGCCCACTGCAAGCACGGATATCCCAGAGACCCACAGCCAGCAGCAGCCCAGCCCCGTTCCAACTCCAGAGGAAAACTGCAAACTGGCCGGAGACATCAGGACCACCAGAAGCCGCTCCCCGATGGGCCGCTACGGCGACAAGTGGCAGTTCGCCCACAGCCCCCTCATCGGGACACCGACCCCCAGGCCCACTGCAAGCACGGAGATCCCAGATCAGCAACTCCAGCCCAGCCCCGCTCCAACTCCAGAGGAACACGCTCCCCGTTGGGGCAGAAGCTGATGGTGAGCAAGGTACGTCTTGTTCTTGGGGTCGCGCAGCTTGGGCTGTGGGCGAACTGCCACTTGTCGCCGTAGCGGCCCATCGGGGAGCGGATTCCTCTGGAGTTGGAGGGGGGTATTGTACTGTTTGATCGCCCCCTACTATCCCAGGGACAGGGAGACAGGACGTTCACCGAGGGCGGCCCGCAGAGGTGACAGCGGAACCTCCGGTCGGTCCTCGAAGAAAGGGGAACTAAATCCCCATTCATAAAAGAGAAGGTGAGGGTATATTGCGCGGGAGAGTAGGAATCCCAAGACAAAGTTGAGTGAGGGTTCACCGAGGGTGGCCCGCAGAGGTGACAGCGGAACCTCCGGTCGGTCCTGGAAGAAAGGGGAACTAAATCCCCTTCATAAAAGAGAAGTGGAAGGTATATTGCCCGGGAGGGTATATCGCCTACCTGGAAGAAACCGGACATTTTTTCCAGGATGTCGTCTGCTCACCAAAGCTCACGTTTGGCGCCAAACGCACGTCGCCTCTGCTGCACACGGATATAAGAGTGTGAAAATGTCGCCTTAGGCCGCCTAAGGGCATGTAGCCCCGCTAGGGTGACATGAGTGCGAGAGGTGATTCAATGCTGCGGTCACATTTACAAATTCAGGAATTCATTCAACACACTGCATTTCATACATACATTTATTCTGCAAGAAAAAACTACATTGAAGACTCAAACTCGCGACCGAGGAACTGCCGGGATCAAGGCGCAAACTCGCGACCTTGCGGATATGAGCCGAGCACTCTACCACTGAGCCAGCCATTAAAATCTACGCTAAAAAATTTCCATTCCGAAGGCCGACAAATTCCGAATTACGAAAAGTGTCTGGTCCCAAGGCTTTCGGATAAAAGGTTGTGCACCTGTATAAAGATTTTTCCACTGATCTGTATTATAAATGTAATTTCTATATGAATCTAATCATTTTTTATTGTCAAAATCGCCAAATGTACGCAGCTCTGCTGCAAATGCAGGTAGAGATGAGAGGTGAGGCAGCGACGAGCTGAGCCTCCCCTCTGATTGCGCAGCCCCTCAGAAGCTGCATGGAGCGCAGGCAATAAGCGTGTGCCTGTTACTATCTCTATGTATGTTACCAAAGTAACGTGTGCAAACCCCTTCATTACATGACCTTACCTTCCATAGTCCAGGTAACTTATTTCACATATAAAGATATTAAATTTGTGCTCGTAAAACTGCAATGACAAAGCACCACGGGAGGCAGCGATCACATCTGCCTCACAAGGGGGCGTGTCTTGAGCCCAGTGGAGGAAGAGGGAGCGTCAATAGGCTCAGCCCATGCAATTGACGCTGCCTCACTCTCCCTCCATGTTAGCTAGCTTTAGCAGTCGGGGAGCACGGCGGCCCAGGGCTGCTCTTAGTGTTGTTACCGATTAGATCCCTCGAATTGTCAGAGCCGAGACATCACAGGGCCGCTGCGAGGAAGGGTACGATGGTATGATGGGGGGTTCGGCAGCGGTCAGAATGGGACGGCTGCAGGTTATAATGTGCCAACGTTCCTCTCTCCCTTCTCTCTCTCTCTCTCCCTTCTCTCCCTCTCCCCATTCTCTCTCACCCCATTCTCTCTCTCTCACTCCCTTCTCTCTCTCGCTCTCTCTCTCTCTCTCTTCTCTCCCTTCTCTCACTCTCTCACTTCTCTCTCCCCCTTCTCTCTCTCTCCCTCCCTTCCCTTCTCTCTCCCTCCCTCCCAGCCATGGCTCCACCCCTCTCTCTCCTCGGATAGACGCGGTGATCAATACAGGGAGGGCTGGGCCACTGATACAAGACAGTGCCTCCCCAGCCATTGACCTCACCGCACCTCACTGGGTTGGGGGAGGGGAGGTGGAGGATGGCTGAACGCACAGGGGAAATTCAGTTTCCTGGTATTTGCAGCATTTAGATATTTTGTATGAATATAGAGAGCATGAACAAATATGCCAGTTGTAGAAACAAAGAACTGCAGATATTGGTTAACACACAAAATAACACAGTGCTGGAGTAACTGAATGAGTCAGGCAGCATCCCTGGAGAACATGGTGTTGTTTTGGGTCGAGACCCTTATTCAGACTGATTGTAAGAGGGATGGGAGGGGAGGGGGGTTGAAAGAAAGCTGTTAAAGGGGATAGGCAGGACAGAGAGTGGCAGGTAATAGGTCGACATATGCGGAGGAGGGGTGGTTGATATGGCAGATGGTTGGAGCAAAGGGCAGAGATAAAAAAGGAAGGAAAGTGCGCTTGCCCCATTGCTAACCATTGTAATTTCCCCTACCCATTCCCACACCGACCTTTCTGAGTGAGGCCACATGCAAACTGGAGGAACAACACCTCATATTCCACTTGGGCAGCTTACAACCCACTGGAATGAACATTGAATTGTACAATTTTAGGTAACCCCCCTGCCCCGCTCCTTTCTCTTCAACCCCCACACCCCTTAATGGAGTGAAGGACAACAGTAATTTAAATAATATAAAATTAGATGGAGTAAGCCAAAAAAGCACAATAAATGGAATGAGCAAAATATTGTGTCACGTGGTACCAACACTTCCTAGATGACAAATGATGCTCGAATAACATCTTGTTGGTTATGCATCACATGATAAAACCATAGGTCTCAGCATCACATCACTTAAATCACAATCAATCAAGGTGGGAATAATTCTGATTACTCAGGAAATAGAGAAGTTTGTTCAATGTTCAGGCAACATTCATTTAAAACGTTCTATTACTATTCATATAAAACTGCTCCATGACATCTTTACAGCAAAAATAAATATTTACATTGCATAACACACTCGCTTTCATAACTCAAATGTTGTTTTATTTTTATTTTTTAATATTTATTTTTATTAGATGCAATTGTACAAAAAGAAAATAATCGACATAAGTTATACAATTCTCGTACTGCTTCGGTTTTAACATTTTATAAACTAATAACTAGATCGGAAACAAAGAAAAAGGAAAAAAGGGAAAGAAAGAAAAGAAAAAGAAAAGAAAGAATTTCAAGAAAAACACAAAAAAGAAAAAAGGAAAACCCCAGATCTAACGAAGGAGTGAAAGAAGTGGAGATATATCCCACTGCCCTTCCATACACCCGCTCACCCGACCCTAGCGTCGGTTTTAAGTTATCTCAAAGTTATCCTGCATCGCTAATCAGTACATTGCATCTTTCTCATAGTTTCAATTTGGAGATAAAGAGTTTGAAAAGTGCTTGACTTTCAATATTTTAACAAATATATGAACAACAGTGTTTCCCCTATATAGAATTAAAATTGGTTGGGGCAGATTATAAGGAACACAACAAATTTTAGACAGCATCTTAAAAGCAAAGCAACAATTGAATGAAATTTGACATGCCAATCACCACCCAACATTAACATAAACAAAAAATCAGCACCATCTATCAATCTTTATCCCCTGTACCCGACTCCCCAGCATCTACTCCACCACCTACCAAGGCCCCTCCTTTCAACATCTCCACTGACCTCCTTACCCCTCCTCCACACTGCTTCCTCTCCCAGTTTGACCTGGTCACCCCTATTGAAATCTCCAAACTCATCAGCTCTTCCAAACCCACTACCTGCTCTCTCGACCCTCTCCCCACTCCCCTGTTGAAGTCCTGCCTCCCCGTTCTCTGCCCCTACCTCACTAATCTCTTCAACTCCTCATTGTCCCAAGGAATTGTCCCCTCCGCTTTCAAAACTGCTGCCGTTACACCAATCTTAAAGAAACCTGGTCTTGATCCCTCCTCTCTCATTAACTACCGCCCAATCTCAAACCTCCCCTTTCTTTCAAAAACCCTGGAGCGTATCGTTGCGTCACAACTTCATTCCCACCTCCTTGCGTATAACCTACTTGAACCCCTCCAATCTGGCTTTCGCCCCCTCCATAGCACAGAAGCTGCTCTCCTCAAAGTCCTCAACGACCTCCTCACCTCTGCTGACACTGGTTTCCTCAACATCCTCATCCTCCTCGACCTGAGCGCAGCCTTCGATACAGTGAACCATAACATCCTGCTCACCAGACTCAAAGACCTCGGCATTGAAGGCTCTGCACTCAGCTGGCTCCGTTCCTACCTTTCCAACAGATCCCACTTCATCTCTCTCCACAACCACACCTCTGCTACAGCCGCAGTCACTCAAGGCGTTCCCCAAGGCTCCGTACTCGGCCCCCTCCTCTTCATCATCTACATCCTCCCCCTTGGTCAGATACTCCGCCACTTCAATCTGGACTTCCACTGTTACGCTGATGACACCCAGATTTACCTCAGCACCAAATCCCCCCACAACCCCCCCCTCTCCCATATCAACTCCTGTTTGTCAGCTATAAAAACCTGGATGCAACATAATTTCCTCAAACTCAACAGCAATAAGACAGAATTCCTCCTCATAGGCTCCAAAGCCACACTCAGCAAAATCAATAACCCCACTCTCACCATCGATGGCACCACTGTCTCCCCATCTCCCCAGGCCCGCAACCTTGGCGTGATCTTTGATTCCACCCTCTCCCTTGAGCCTCACATCCGCCATGTCATTAAAACCTCCTTCTTTCATCTCCGCAACATCGCCAAACTCAGACCCTCTCTCACACCGCTTGCTGCTGAAAGACTCATCCATGCCTTCATCTCCTCCCGACTGGACTATTGCAACTCACTTCTCCTTGGCATCAGCTCCACCTACATCAACCGACTCCAACTGGTCCAGAACGCAGCCGCCCGACTCATCACCCACACCAAATCCTGGCATCACATCACTCCAGTCCTCAAAAAACTTCACTGGCTTCCCATCTCCCACCAGATCACCTACAAAATCCTGGTCCTCACCTACAAAGCCCTCCACCATCTGCCCCCCCCCATATCTCACTGACCTCCTCTCCCCCTACCAACCCTCACGGTCCCTCAGATCCACATCAGCCGGTCTCCTCTCCATCCACAAGTCCAACCTCCGCAGTTTTGGGGACAGAGCCTTCTCCAGGGCAGCTCCCAGGCTCTGGAACTCCCCCAGGGCAGCTCCCAGGCTCTGGAACTCCCTCCCCCAACTGATCCGCAATTCCGTGTCCCTCACCATCTTCCAGTCCCGCCTCAAGACCCATCTCTTCACCTCTGCCTATCCTTAGCCCCACGTCCTCGTCTCTTTTCATCTGTGCATTAATTGCCTCATACTGTGTTTTGTATTGAATTATGTCTTTACTTTGTGTACTAGTCATGTCTCTACTATTTATTTCATTCCCCTTACATGTTTTTCCTCTACATGCTCAATTTTTGTAAGATGTCCTTGAGACTCTTGAAAGGCGCCCATAAATAAAATGTATTATTATTATTATTAACTTCTTCTACCTGCATTTAAGAAGTACGTTTGTAACAATAAAAAGTGTTCAACTGAGAAATTACCAATGACTTACCGATATGCAGAGCTTCCCCAGGTCCTTGTGCTGTGGAAAGGGTGATGTCAGTCAGTGCAGATTACAAACATTGTGATTTAAGCAAGTGCAAATTTATCAAATCAAGTTTGGTAGTCGGCAATGTTTAAAGTAATTTATTTTTTCAGTCATTTGCGGGGTTAATCATGTACATGTGTGTATTTTTATATATACATATATTATATATAGCTACAGATGTACACACAAAACATATATACATATATACGCACGTGTATATATATATATTTACTGAATTTATATTTACCTTCTTGTGATTCTTGTACACATTTCTATGAGCAAAGCCTTTTCCACAAAGTTTGCATTTGTATGGTTTGTCCTCACTATGGATAATTTTATGCGCAGTTACTTGATCGAGACGTTTGAAAGATTTACTGCAGACCTCACAGGTGTAAGGGCGTTTCTCTGTGGAGAACACGCATGAAGTATTAAACTGTCAGTTTGTAAAAGGGGAAAGATGAAAGAACGACTTTATCCACTGAGGGAATCTTGCAATTAAGTCAACACAATTAAGATAAAACCAATTAGACAGACAAGCTGCATGCCTTTTGGATTATGTGCATCAAATTACTTTTGTAGAACAAGCTCGGGTATATCTTCAGCAATTTGCACATCTTAAACTAGGTCTTCTAAATACCAAACTCTCTTTAATTAGCTTCAGTCAAAAGAGAATGACTTCAAAGAAAAGTAGCTTCACACCATGAACATAAATCAGCTCTTTTTCAGATTAGGAAGAGTTAAGAAGCTATGACAAATTTATTTTGTGTTACTTAATCACCAGGAAAGCGGGTCACAAGGCAAGTCCTAGAAAGTGAAACTTTGCATTATCTGCGTTTATGCTTTAGCAAGAAACACCGCGTTAAAATTACCTGAATGGGTAATCATATGGCGCTTCAACTGGTTTGCTGAAATGAATTTTTTGTCACACTCTTGGCAATTGAAGACCTCATGAATCTTGAAATGTAAAGATAAAAAGTGATTATTGCATGCAAGGAAGGTATCAGATCAAAGGCACAGATTTTCTAAGGTTGCTTTGAGGAAATTTAATGACTTCTCTGCCTCGGGCCGTTATCATTTACAATTGCACTGCAATTGCCTTCCTAATAATCTCTTAAGAGTGTGGTTATGGAAATAAAACCCAACATTTTAAATAGGACAAGATTAGAACTCCATGTAGGAGAAGGGATGTCAGTTATTTATAACAATTTTCAAAGAAGTATTAATTGAGAAAATTAAGTTTGAGATATTGTAATTAAACTAATTGCAAGATTAAAAGTTCAGATTCGTCTATTAGCTAGAATGTTCTATATTTGTTTAATTGACAATTCATCACACTTGGATTATGTTTGAAATTACTTTATGACACTGACCACCTTTTAAAGCTAGAGTCGTTGAATAATTCTCCCGTTCATATATTTCCATCCATAAATCTACACTGCATATTTGTCAGCATAATACAGTAAAAGAAAAACTTAAAACAGACATATTTATGTAATTCCTATGAAACTCTTTAATAAATTCAAATCTAGACAGTACTCTGATAAGCTGACATGCACAATACATTGGTAATACTAAACTGATTTTCTGGACTATTGGATATTATTCCAATTCAGATTCCAGCATTTTCTTTTACATTTTACTCTGTGTTACAATAACTTTTCCAAGGCACCCTGTGAACAGGATCCTAGTTAATTTAAAAGGGTTTGTGGTACAAGGCACAAGTGGATTGAATGGGAGCCTGGGATTGGGGGCCATGTTATTCAAAAGGTAGCATGCAAACCAGGGCACTGTTATTGTCAGAAGGGAACAGTGTTATAGGGGCCCGAGTGAAAATAAGGCTCCCATTAAGAAGTTGAATGTGGGAACTGGGACCCCATTGAATTATAAGGGAAAATGGATAACATGTAACCAAGGTCTCGTTGGTTGGAAGGGAGTGCGAGAACTAAGTCCCTGTTGTATTGGAAGAGAAGCAGGAACTGGGCCTTAATGAGTCGAAAAAGGGCATGGCTCAAATCACCTGATAAACTGGATGCCAAATCATCTGGATTTCCAGGTAATCAAATAGAAAATTATTGGAGTTTACTGTAAGCAATTACGACAGCAATGACAATTTTGAATTTTGTAAAGGAATAGATTATGAAATGATAATAACTATTATAACTTTATTTGAAATCAGAGAAATTCTCTGCAGCTTTGTTTACACAGTATCAAAACTATTTGAACGCCATGGAGTGCATGGTGTAAAATTATAATGATGACAGTAAAAGTCATAAATTATTGTCATGAGGAAGGTCCTGAAATATTTTGATTTTCATCACAGCACAGAAGGCAAAGGGGAAATGCCATACTCTGTTTTAAAATTGCCAGGAGTCTTGGTAGAGCACACAGGAAAAGATAATTTCCTCTGGTCATGGAGTCAGTTGCCATGGGTCATTGATTTAAAACAGCTTCTGAGAGAATGTGGCATGTAGGGTTAGGATAAATTGTGTTGTTTGACTGGTCGTTGGAGTATGGAATATTTTGCCACACAAAGTAGTTAAGGGAGACATCATTACATCTTTTAAATTATCTTTCAAAGATGCAATGAGTAAAATGAGTAAACTAAAGCTGAAATAGTAGGACAGAGGCAATAATTTTGGATTATTTCCTCCAAAGACATGGCACCGTTGCAATTTGATAGAAGCCTATCATCTGTCTATTGACTCTCCACTGATTCTATACTTAATTGTTGAGAGATTAGGAACTTTAGGCATTATATTTGCTTGGACATGAAATTAAGGAACGACCTATTTTAAAAGTTTGCGAATTTCTTAAATAATCTGATTTCCATACATTTTCATTTAATTTTCTTATTTCAATACTTTAATAAATCAATAAAATCTGCTTGAATATTTTCAACATTTGTATCAACTGTCATCAACTTTACGTACAGCATGGAAACAGGCCTTTTGGCCCACGAAGTCCGTGCCGACCATCGATCACCCTGTACACTAACCCACACACAACTTACTGAAGCCAATTAACCCACAGACCTGTACGTCTTTGGAGTGTGGGAAGAAACCAGAGCACCCAGTAAAAACCCACAAGGTGACAGGGAGAACACACAAACTCCATACAGACAGAACTTGTGGTTAGGCTCAAACTCAGGTCTCTGTCACTGTAAGGAAGCAACTCTACCTCTATGCCACCATGCTGTCCTTGATGGCAGATTGAAATCCAAAATTAATGAAAGTGACCATTATAATTAAAGATCACTAAATTATATATATTTTACCATATTACAGAAAATCACCAATTTTTGTGTTTAAAACTCAAATGAAATCTCTAGGATGTGTATTTTTTTTAATATATCAGGCCATCTGGGACACCTAATCTAATCCCTGCCATTACACCATATACTACAGACGGTAAAAGCTCTACAATTTCTGTACTATCCTAAGTGTGTAACAGATGGACAACTGCATCATTTGAACACACATTAGCTATGGGGGTGAGAGGGGCAAAGGAGATAAATTTCACTTTTAATTTGTCATTGCATTTGCTGATACTAAATTGGCCAATGGATTTAATTTAATAATAGCCAGAAAATGTGATGTAAAAGCCTATGAATAGGATCATTCAACACTTTTGTTAACCACACGGTCCAATATTTATTTCCCCCACCTTCCCTCAGAATCAATCTCCCCCACCCAAGGATAATGTGGCAGCAATGACGACAATTGCAAACTTGCAGTGACAATCCAGTGTACTTGACCTTTTACCCAGCATCAGGTCCATACTTCATGACATTATTGGTCATACTACACACACTTAATGCTTGACTGACATAAATGAAATGCTCCAGACAATGGATATCATGGAAAAGTCATCGTTGCATGTTGCACTATGTTCTTGCCTCCTACATTATTTAAAGCAACAATCTGCTGACATTATGGCACCTAATTAAATGGCTTCTGAATTCAAGTTTCTTTCAAAGTCCTCAGAGTGCGTTACAACTCACAAAAACGTTTTAGCAATATCTAAAGTTCTCTTTCAATGTGAATCTCAGTCACGACCTTGTTGGCAGCATTCCATTGCTGAAGGCTTCAGGTTACGTGCAATGGGCCACTCAGGATCAGTGTTCTCCCAGCAAGTGGCAAAGTCATGCCCTTCTGCAAACAACCTTACCCAGAGCCTCCAGAGACATCAATTCTAACTGTACTTAACTGAAGCACCGTTTATTTACAGGCTCAGATTTCAAGTGTTCATTAATCAAAAATAGACTTTATCATAAAAAAACCCCAATAACAAATACAAAAAAAGACAAGTATATGGCTTTCTTTAGATTTGTACTGTTGTTCAGTCTATATATTCAGTCTGAAGAAGAGTCTCAACCCGAAACGTCACCCATTCCTTCTCTCCAGAGATGCTCCCTGTCCCGATGAGTTACTCCAGCTTTTTGTGTCTGGCTTCTATATATTCAGTGGTATTGGCTCTATACATTGGTAATGTTAGCACATTTTGTCATTGCCTCTCATGTGGTCTCCTGGGGTGATACAAACTTCAAGTGTTTGGGACTTCTACACTGGACCTAGCCTCTCAATGTGTAATGGCAGGAGGACCTCAGGCTGCAGTCCTTTCCCCCAAATCATTTTGCATTGGCTGCACCAGACTTCAGTGAGACTCTCAGCACATTCCTGCAGTCCAGAATGTGCCAGGCAGCATGATTCCTTTCTGGTCATCTCATTGAACTGGAAGACCAACAAGCTGAAGAGCCTACCTTGAGGAACTCCTGCAGAGATGTTCTGCGGCTGAGATAATTGACCCCCAACCACCACAACCATCTTGCTTTGTCCTCGCCCAATGCCTCTACTGTCCTTGTCCAATGCCTCTACTTCCTTAGAAGGCTTAGGAAGTTTGGCATGACCCCAACAACTCTCACCAATTTCTACATATGCACCTTAGCAAGCATTTTATCAGGATGCATCACATCATAGTTTGGGAATAGCTCCATTCAAGATCGCAAGAAATTGCAGAGAATTGTGGACGCAGCCCAGATCATCACACAAACCAAACCCCTTCCCATTGACTCTGTTTACACCTCATGCTGCCTCGGCAAGGCCACCAGCATAATCAAGGATGAGTTGCACCCTGGCCACTCCCTCTTTTCCCCTTTCCTGTCG
This sequence comes from Amblyraja radiata, assembly GCF_010909765.2. Taxonomy (NCBI): domain Eukaryota; kingdom Metazoa; phylum Chordata; class Chondrichthyes; order Rajiformes; family Rajidae; genus Amblyraja; species Amblyraja radiata. The sequence goes on from NC_045956.1 coordinate 68,467,992, forward strand.
GGCAAAAGATATAGAAGTATGAAAACGCACCCCTCCAGATTGAAGGGCAGTTTCTTCCCAGCTGTTATCAGGCAATTAAACCATTCTACCAATAACTAGAGAGCAGTCCTGAGCTACTATCTACGTCACTGGAGACCCTCGGACTATCTTTGATCAGACTTTACCTTGCACTAAACATTATTCACGTTCTTCCCTTTATCATGTATCAGTTAACTATGGAGAGAGGAGAAAGGTGCCAGGTGACCTCCACAGTAGCTGTCACAACCACCATTGTTGAATCTTTGAAAATAAGTGTGCATCACCTTTAGTATAGAGATCATAATCCCCTGGCTCCACACAAAATCTTGCATGAGAATGGAGTTGACTTCCCTGTGTCCTTCTCATCACCTGCTTTCAGATAGGCAGACCTGATATTGCAAGCACTGCCCACTTGCACATCAGCATCAGACATGTTGTGAAAGCATCACAATGTGTCTTCATCTGAATCTTCTGGGGCAGTAGGGTTGTGTGGTCCTGCTCTACAGCAGCCACAACACCAAATTCCCCATCTTTCATTTTGCACCCTGGTGCCCAGGGTATCTCCCCTGTGACGTGCAAAGCTATTATGCTCATAAACTGCACTGTCACCTCTAAAGTAGTGTTGTGGAGTGTCAGATGCAACAAACACTGTTTGTTGTGTAAGAAGGAACTGCAGATGCTGGTTCAAACTGAAGATAAACACAAAAAGCTGGAGTAACTCAGAGGGACAGGCAGCATCCATGGAGGGAAGAAATGGGTCACGTTTCGGATCAAAACCTTCTTCAGACTGGTTAGAGAGAAGGGAAACGAGAGATATAGAGGTGATGTGGAGAGATAAAGAACAATGAATGAAATAAGCAAAAAAGTAACAGTGATAATGGAAACAGGCCACTGTAAGCTGTTTGTAGGGTAAAAATGAGAAGCTAGTGCGACCTGGGTGGGGGAGGGATAGAGAGCGAGGGAATGCCGGGGCTACCTGAAATGAGAGAAATTAATATTCATACCACTGGGCTGTAAGCTGCCCAAGCAAAATATGAGATGCTGTTCCTCCAATTGACTCACTCTGACAGTGGAGAAGACCAAGGACAAAAGGTCTGTGTAGGAATGGGAAGGAGAATTAGCGTGCCCAGCAAACGGGAGGTCAGGTTGGTTCTTGCGGGCTGAGCGATTGTGTTCCACAAAATGATCGCCCAGTCTGCATTTAGTCTCGCCGATGTATGTCCACATCTTGAACAATGGATACAGTAGATAAGGTCGGAGGGGTCGAGGGAGGAGGTATAGCGACAGGTGTTGCATCTTCTGCAGTTGCAGGAAAAGGTACCTGTGGAGGGGGTGGTTTGGGATGAGTTAACCAGGGAGTTGCGGAAGGAACGGTCTCTGCGGAAGATGGAAAAGGATGGAGATGGGAAAATGTGGCTAGTAGTGGGATCCCGTTGGAGGTGGCGGAAATTTTGGAGGATTATTTTTGTTGTTTCCTGCTCCACTGCACACCCCCCTCCTCTCTCCACTCTAGAGGCATTATTTGTCCATGCTCCTCCCACTCTGATTCATGATAGCCTGATAACAGGACTCCTGGTACTCTGGAAGGGCAGATCAATGCATTTAGGCATAATCTCCAAGCAAAACGCTTTATGAAGTTACAGCAGCACCATCAGTAATGAAGATGATTAAAGTACACCAAAGTAATTTGATGCAGCCATTAAAACAGAACATTACTAATGAGCATAAATAACAGATTTCATATTGCCCATATTCATAAAAGCAGGGTTGCCTCACAAGGACCTATTTTGTTGTCCCTAGTGCATGTGACCTCGAGCTTACTGCAGTTATGGGCAATTCTATGTCCCTTTCTGCAAGTCTTTCTCCCTTCTCCTCTCAAGCACCTCCATCCCCTCATGTTAGAGAATCTATAGATTCATCGCAATATTGACCACAGTAACAGACTATTCAGCTCACCGAGTCTGCACCAACAATCAGCCACCTATATTTACACTAACCCTACATTAATCCTACTTTCTTCTTCCCATGTTCTCTTCAAGTCTCTCCAGATACTACCAATCGCCTACACATCAGCAGCAATTTACTCTGGTTAATTAACCTGCCTATCTGCACGTCTTTGTGGGCAGGAACTGGAACGCCAGAATAAACCCCACAAAGTAATGGAGAGAACATGCAAACGCCACAGACTGCACCCAAGATCAGGTTTGAACCTAGGTCTCTGACACGGTGAGGCACGGAGTCTATTAGCTGTACCACTATGCCATCAGTGTATTTAAAAGAATCTCTAAAGTTTGTGCCCTGCAGCAACAGTAGGTGTGCAGAATTTCTCTATCAGGAACCATACTGTTTGCATTTTCTGACTGAAAGTACGCTAAACCCTGTTGCAAACTAGTTTTTGACTGATTTGCAATATTTTGATGGTGGCCTTAATTTGCACCCAAGTACTAAATGCAAGGAACAATGTTTTCGCACACTACAATATGCTGCAATCCCATTGAAGAGACAATAATTTCCCTTGGCTCAAATCTAATATTAGAGATTGTGGGCTTACTTAGTTCATGAAACAGAGCAACACGCCATCAAAATCATACTAAAGATTTCCCAAATACAAAAATATATGAAATGGCTTCTTCTGACGTAATATAAAAATGAACAGACTGCCAACTTTCCCAATCTGGGCCCATCCCATTCAATTCAATATGGCTGCTATATGTCAACATTTGTCAACACAAATACACAGCTGCCCAGAAATGGAGTGAAAATCAGTTCTAATAACTGATTAGAACTCATTTTCACTTTAACTGAAATGTTAAATCTGTTACTCTTCCCACAAATGTGCCTTAACCTGCAGAGTATTTCTAAAATGTACTGATTTTTTAGAATGCCTAAAAGCTAAACTGCACAGTGATGCATTTTATTTTAAATAAATAAAATTTGATTTAATCCAGATTTAATGGTTTAACAAAGTTAATCTGCTGCAAATCAATTTACAGTAACAACATTCACTGCAACATTTTTGGCACGTTACACTCTACATCTAAATTAGTGTACTGATTCATGAATAACTAATTTATTTTAATGCAATCTCCATGTCTATCCTCGATGATTATCTTTATAAACTTCAAGCAAGATTTTCAACTGATCTAATGTCTCCTCATGTATGTGGTGACATATTTTGTTTTTGCAACACTGATCTAATATGCCTTGGGACTATTCGTCATGTTAAAATAACTATTTCAAATACAAGTTGTTTCGTTGTACTGTTCCCTGCTGCTTCATAATATTTCTATATTTGACACTCAGCCAATTAACAAGACAGAGACCTGCAAATTTCACATCAACTGCAGAAATCAAGAAAGCAGCTTTTAAATTTACTTCATTCTTAAATTGTAAGATCAGTGAAAGGATTAGCAAGAATAATTAACATGCACCCTAATCAATTATCTAACATTTTTCAGTACATAGGATTTTTGGAGCTCACATTGGGATTAATTCAGCCAACAGAACTATCTAATGGCATTGCCCCAGTAAACAGTGGTGACCTGACACTCTCATGCAAGCACAGCACGCTGTGAGCGGGCTTCAAGGGTGTCTCTTGTCTGCCTGACCTTTCGATGCTCCTGTAGAGTTGCAGCCGAAGAACACTTCTTGTTGCATACAGAGCACATCAGTCTCCTCCGAGAGCTTCCTGCAGCCAGAAAAGAAACACCATCATATTTTAAAATTAGGAAGCTCAAGAAATGGCCTCCTTGCATTTGAGGCGATAGTTTTCAGTGGTCACTTGATAGGCATTAGACACATAATTTTACTCTCTTAGAAAATTTAGTTAAGTCACACACAAGATTTAGCTTTGCAATAAATTACTAATCAGCAAGAAATGTATTGTAAAAGAACAAAGAGTAGAATGGATATATCAAACAAATACTATTTTAAGTACATAGGATAAAATGGACAATATGTTAAGTGGGAAATGACTTCACGGGTGAAGCACTTCAAAGCAGAAAAAAAAAGCATCCTGATAGATATGAATGATGCAAAAATACAAGTACTAGACTATATCAAGTGTCACTGGAATATCTTATGATAAGAAAGAAAATTAAACTAAATTGGCTCATGTAACTGTTATTTAAATATAATGTTTCTTAATTTTGGGCACTATTTTCTAAGATTGGATGATGTACAAATCACAGCTCAAATCAGAAACTCGTCATTATTGTTTTAAAAGACCAATTAACTGCTTGCAAAGAATGAGGAAATCAGGAAGAAACAAAATGCATTTACCTACTCCTTCCATTATCATTAGATAATGATTCCATTAGATTTAGTACAATCTACAGATTCATTCCTATCCAAGAATCTAAAGGCATCCTGGCCTGTGTTTCCCTCCCCCAAAATTATCAAGCATTCTAGAATGTAAATTCATTCCAAAGATTATTCAAATTTGCTACTTTCAGAACTAGGCAGATATATAGTCTGGTTTGTCTTCCTGTAGACCAGATTTTTCTCAATTGCGCAAAGAGATCAAATTGTGATCGGCCATATTAACATCAGTACCTGGAGAAACAAGGAACTGCTTGACTTGCAAAATATTCAGATCTTGAGCAAAACACAAAGCATGATGTTTGTGTCTTGGATCCGACCTGAAACATCAACTATCCATTTCCTTCACAGATGCTGCCTGACCCGCCGAGTTACTCCAGCATTTAGTGTTTTGGTTTACATTACTACCTTCCATCTTTGTTGTAACTCAATGGAGCAAGGTCATAACTGTAATCCAGGCATGTTAAATAATCTCATCATAATAATATCCAACATTATCCAGAATTACAAAATATAAATATTTCAAACTATTATGCAGCAATCCTTCAATCCATCATATCTGTACTTGTATGTAGCATTCACACATCTCATTTTTGGGATGTCACTCCATTTCTTCAAAGAAGATCATAATTATTTTCAGAGCCTAGTTACACTAGTTTAGTTCAGAGATACAACATGGATCACCGATTCCACACCGACAAACTATCACCCTTACACTAGTTCTATCCAATACACTAGGGACAATTTACAGAAGCTAATTAGCCTGTAACCATGCACGTCTTTTGAATGTGGCCTGGAGAAAACCTACGTGGTCACAGAGAGAACGTACAAACTCTGTACAGACAGAGCCCGTGGTCAGGATTGAACCTGGGTCTCTGGCGCTCTAAGGCAGCAACTCTACCGCTGCACCACTTTGCCACTCACACTTGAAAGAAGACATTGAGGAGGTTTGTTCTCCTTTACAATAGAGGAGATAAAATCTTTCTCTAAAACAGATGATCAGTGAAATTACATGTTCCCTGCAACTTTCACATGCCCACCAATGAAAACAGGATTTTTTTTAAATTCAGTACAACAAATTCTAACCTTTCAGCACAGTGACCATTATCAGTATTAGTTTATTAAGATGTGTATTCAGTATTACCATTTAAAATCAGAAATTACACTCAGTACATAGAAGATTTAAAATTTTATATAATCTATATTTTATAACAATCGTGTGCAAGAGTTCAAAATAACAGCCTGATCCTTCGATAAAATTAACAACAGTGAAACTTCATGTAGCTTTCGAAGCTACAACATATGTTCATGACTGAAAATATTCAGTGGACGGACAACAAGTCATGACTTTTTAATATATTGGTTAATATAATTTTACTGAAATTCTAAGTAGAAGATCAGAATCAAATTACAGAGAAGGTCAGTCTGAGCTTCTGGTGCACACAGCTAGTTTATCCACATGTTACCTACTTTATTAAACAAATATTTACACTGGGTGGAAGATAAAACATGCAGAACAGAGAAAAGTAAGAAAAAAGAAAAAAAGAAAAATACTTTGTCAATTCATGAATATTGCTCGAACTTTAACAGACTTGCCAATTGAGATATTGAGAAAGCTTAGCCTTTGCTGAAGCAAGGAATGATTTGGCTCCCTTAACTAATAAAAAAAATATTTTAATTTTAATCATATTCACCAAACAGTTTTTAATTGATGTACAACATAATTTATTACGGTCTAGAATACATCAACAAACCATCTACTGTATAATGAATTACATTTAGTATGGTCATACTGCAGTTCAATCACTCAGCCATTAAATTTTGCATAAATTCTGCATTTACTAATAAAAATAGTTGAAAAATTAGTAGCTCAAGAAGAAACGCGTAACTGGATGAACATGCTGCTTTGGTGCAGCTTGTTTTTGTCAGTTTACACATACTTACCTGCTCTACAACTGTAGGTCATTTGCCACACATAATTACTAAATGCCACCAAATAACTGATCAAAAGGAACACGAACAACAACAAAAGAACCAATCCCAGGTCACTCATGATATATGTGGTGATTTAATTAGCAGTCTATTAATATCCAATGTATTTTGCAAAATCATCTTCATTTAAATAATAATGCACATTTATTAGATCTACTTTATCTTGCCATTACCATTAATCTTGACACCCTCGGTATACCTATACTTAAATATTACATTGTATGTTAAAGGTCAAACACCAGATGTATTTCACTTCCTGTATTTAGCGAGTACATGAAGTGATAGAACATGCAGCCTATGTACCAAGACCTTCTTCCAGTTCAAGAACTAACGAGCATCTGTTTCATACTCAACTATTAATTTTACATCTAACACAATAATCACAGCATGTATTTGATTTTACCGTTTCTATTTAATTTAACTAACTGAAAAGTAAACTTCCACTAAGTGTAGTGATATTTCTGAAAATTTATTTTCATGTTAAGCCTTAAAAAAAAAAACCCAGTGCTGATAAGAAATTTGGAGTGAACACTACTGAGAAGATTAAAAAACACATTCAACCTTTTTTGGGTCAGTGGATCCTGGATATAACATTTCTTTCTCGACCAGAGGCAAAGTTGGTCATCCCATTCTCTGGACAGGCATTGAACAACACAGGGCAAACATGACTTGAACAATTTAATTGCACACTGTAAAGCACAGAGTTTGTTTTTGGGCGGCGCGACTCTCGTCAGCAGCGGCCTCTGCAGTCTGTCTGTGTATTTATTATTTTTTGTCTTGTTTTTATATAGTTTTTGTTATTTTTTTTGTTGGGGTATGTGTGTGGGGGGGTGGGGGTGGTGTGGGGGGGGAGGGGGTAACTTTAAAATCTTTCCCCTGCACGGGAGACCCGACCTTTTCTTTGTCGGGTCTCCGTTGTCGTTGGGGCTGCAACTTGGAGCGGCCTCCGACAGGAACGACCTGGGGTTCCAGCTACGGAGCTGCCGACTACTCACCATCACGGGGCTGGCCGATTCCGGAGCGGGTGGAGCTGTGGTTGAGCACTGCTGCCACCCGACCCCCGGAGATTCGGAGGCTGCAACTGCGGGTTTGGCGGACGGCGGCACCGGGAGCCCGCGGGTCCCTGCTGGGTGACCGCTTTTCGGGGCTTCCGCAACGGCGACTTCTCCCACCCGAGTTGCGGGGTTGAAGAGCACCTGAGCGGGGCCTTACACCATCGCCCCGCGCGGCTTTGAATGGCCACGGGACTTTGCGAGCGCACGCCGGGGGCTCTAACACCAAGACCCGGTGCGCGACCTTGCATCACCCGGCGTGGCTTTAATGGCCGCGGGACAATCGCCATCGCCAGCCGGGGGCTTTGACTTTGACTCTGACTCTGACATCGGGGGGGGGGGGGAGTGCAGTGGAGAGATACGTTTTTTTTGCCTTCCATCACAGCGATGTGATGGATGTTTGTGTAAACTGTGTTGTGTCTCGGGTCTTTTTTTGTTTTGTAATGTATGGCTGCAGAAACGACATTTCGTTTGGACCTCAAGGGGTCCAAATGACAAATAAATTGAATTGAATTGAATTTAAACAGCTTTTCCAAGCCAGGAATACAATGTCAAGAATCTAAAAGGCACTTATGGATGTTACAGCAGCATCAATTTTTATTCAACCTTTATATTTTTGTCCAATGTGAGGCATGTTAATTTCTCCACTTAATTTAACCATGTCTATGAGGTCAGTAGATTGATTTGTATAATCTTAATTTTTTTTTTTAGTGAAATAGTTACATGGCCATTATTCATTAATGTCTCCATTAGAAGCATATATTCTAAATAATTGAGAAAAATTATAAACATCTACAAATTTTCTGAATCTTAGCCTGAATTACAATTGCAATAACCCACTATTAAGCTGAGGATTGCTTATTTTAGTAGCACAAATTTAGCAATACAATCACTGCATATTTTAGGATATAAAAAGTAATAGTAAGGTCACTTGGGATTCAGTTGGAACAAGATTAATCCCCACTCCCCAATATCCACATCTCTTCCACCTCACATTGCTACTGAATCATCAAAGAACAAATGTATAGCTCATAAATCAACATACCGTAAAAGGTACTGAGTCACATATCTATGAATCGTGCAAATCACTGCCATTAATAGTGATCATGAGTAACTCCAAAATTGAAGATCTCCCATATAACAAATGGGATTTGATTTTTTTGAAAATACATTGTTAGATTGCTAAAGACCAGTTGCATTAATTCCACCCATGACTCGTTATTTTGTTACTACCTACTTTCCTCCACCACTATCGGAACAATCACCAGACTAACAAAGACTGGCATTTATTATAACAAAATTAAAAGGGAGGGGGAGGACAATGGGGAGGATGAGGGGGTAGGTGAGGGATTAGAGAGAGAGAATTCTTTGAGAAAGAGAATAATGTGGGAAAGTGGAGAGAGTGTTAGGAGGGAAGATGATAAAATAGGGGAGAAGAGAGAGCAGGAGAGTGGAAGACAGAGTGAGAGAAAGACGAAGAAAAATTGTGTGGATGGAAGAGGGGGGGGGGAAAAGAGATGAGGGCTGGTGGTAGAATATGACCAAAAGCATGCACAGTTCAGAGCAACATTCCTTTATGCCTGGTTTTCAATTAACATACTTATACAAAATAGTTTGCCATTCCGACTTGGATTCCAGGAGTCCTGGCTGCGCACAGATGTACTTTCATACCAATACTTTGCGCGTAACTTTATCTGCCGCTTCCTATCTAAGGCTAAGATTGCTTCAATTTTAAAGTCATTTCCTATAGCTTTGTTTTCTAAACATTCTGAACAGACCCCTCTGGAACTAACTTCAGAAGTTAATTCAATGAAGATGGCAACATAGCAATTTAAGGTTTTAAGCCAAGTCTACTTCCTGGTTGGAAAAAGGATGTTTATGGTTCCCAATGAAACAAGTGTATATACAGTAATATAAAACAGTTCAATAAAAATCACAGGGTAGTGGGGGTGATATCACACATTGTAATAATTTGCTATTGGAACCTACTCATACTCAACTGTGTTGGTACCTAATATAAGTGTAACCTAATCTTCAGTGTTTGGCAGAATTCCAATCCTTAGCACATTACCAAGATTATACTAAAGTCCAGACATCCATTGTTCATGCGTGTTCTTAACAGGTGAAGGTACAAAAAAAAAAAGAGCTGTTTATTTGACATTAGTCTCCCTCTCTCTTCTGCTCCCAAGAAACTATTGAAAAAACACCTAAATTACAACCAAAACTTGAAAGAAATATTTGCTGCAAAGGATTAAATAATCTTGTACACATGTCAATTTCTTCGTAATAGTTAAAAATATGCTCATAATCTAAACAACGCATAACCTGTTACATTACAAACTTTTTTAAAGAAAATTATAAAAAGACAGCAAATCATTTCTGTTCAATCTCATCCCTTACGTCTGGCCCATTCTTTTCTTTAAGGATACAAACATTAGAAACCTTTCCCAACAAGAATTATAATTAAATATATCATTTAGTAGTACTCGGCTAGAATTTTCCTGGTGAAATTTGTCCTACTTCAAGCAAAATGGACAAAGTCTGGATGGAAGAGGGGTTAGGAGGTCTACTGCAAAAATGGGATAGCAAACAATGCAGAGGTAGGATAAATCCCCACCCTCCAATATGGTTATGTTTAAGGGTGGGGGTTTATCAGCTATGTATAAACCAATCACCATATTCAGAGCAGTAATCCACCTGGATGTGTGCTTCAAATTGCACTTTCAATTCCCTTGCTAACTTTGAGAAATAGTAAAATATTTGTGCTGAAAGGTCTTTGTGCTGAAAGGTGCAAGCCCAAATGAAGGGTATAGTGCATATGACAGACGAGTTGGGGGTCTGAATAGACATGTGGAAATATAACATAGTTATTTTGGAGACAAGTCCTCAAGCTGCTTTCCTAACCATTCTCCATGTTCTACACAAGATAGTCAAGGATATAAAAGGCACAAGAAACAATCACAGGGTTGAAATTGAACATCAACTGAGATATAATGGGTCAAATTTAAGGGAAAAAAAGAGTATCACGTTCTTAGAGCAAACAGTGTAGAGGAAATTGAAGAAAAACATTCAGGTAAATTTCTCACAAGCACAAAGACACAAGAGTAGTACCATTGGGGATATTTTAGGAGGTTTACAAATGAGTATAATTCATCCTGTGCCTCCTTTGTATTGGCTTAGGGCGATATGTAGACCACTGCCAAGATAGTGGAAATGAATTTTCTCATAGCTAAAAGGAAGAGCATTTTATCAACAGGTATTCCAGGTCAGGGAAATAGAATTGAGCCAAGATAGTCACATCAAAGCATTGACCAAAGAGCAGATGCTGCTGCTTTTTCCATTGCTTGGGGATTCAATACAGTCCAGTCGATAAATGGAGAAACCTTTTGGTTGTGCATTGGGGTCAGGTGTGTTAAGGATGAGCCAGGATTCACTGAAACAAAAGACACAGCAGCCTCTGATCTCCATTTGAAACAACAGCTTTACTCCAAGCTCTTCAAGATTGTTCTTGAGTGATTGAACTTTAGCTCGAAGCATGTTGGGAGTTGGGGAACTGGGGGGTGGCTAGAAACCCTGTAGTTTCAGCCGTACCTGGAGTCCACCCCGTCCCTTCCTGATTGTCATGTTTCCTTATTATATTGGTAGTCACAGCTGCACTGGTAATGCTGGGTCTAATAAAGAGAGGGTTCCAAACGTTCCTTTCAAATGGCAAGGACTGACAGGAAACTTTCAGCGCTGGAATTAGTGACATTCACAGCATTGGAACATATAGATAATAAGGAGAAAAATCCTAAAAGACTATTTTAACAGTTTTGAGATGAGCTTCACATAAAATGTTACCTCTCTCTGGTGCCATCTTGTTTCAGGAAATGAGGCTGGGCAGGTGGAATATATCACCAGATGGGCATATTTATAGTAGTCTCACAATTAAAGTAGATGTCACATAATTATGGAAAGGACATAAATAAAATGCGAGTTCTCAACTGTGCTCAAGCTATTTTTATTTGACTGAGAAGCAGCAGAGTAAAAGTGAAGTGGAACACTATACATACTCACACAGCAATGGGACACAGCCAAGGAGCAGATTCAGAGGACTGAGGTAAACATGCGCTTGTAGCAGACGCGGAATTGTCCATTAAAGAGCGAGGCAGACACGAAGTTTGTCCGAAAATACTGTCCTTTATTGCTACACTAATTCTCCTCACTCACCAACCCGTATGCACGCACGATTAACCCCTTAAATACTCCCATGGGGCACCCGTGACCACACCGTGACCCCTACCTCTTGTCACCGGGACACATGACCCCCCCCCCCCCCAAGAGCTGAAGGTTATGTATAGTGTGTGTGGCCACATTACCCCCTCCACAGAACCGGAGGCACAAAAACGAATGGGCAGCCACTCTGCCTGGTAGAGGCACCACACCGTGCTGCGTCACACAATGGCCCTAGAAGTCGATGGCCCGAAGGCCAAACTGGCACTTATCCGGGTTTAATACCAACCCGAACTCGCTCAGGTGCTGGCACAACAACCGGAGGTGGGCGCAATGTTCCTGCTACGAATGACTCGCCACCGGGATGTCGTCCAGATAAATGAAGACAAAATCAAGCCCCCGCCCCACAGTGTCCATCAGGCGGTGGAATGCCTGTGCGTCGTTCTTAAGGCCGAAGGGCATACGCACAAATTCGAAAAGCCTGATGATGATGATAGACGTTTTGGGCACATCCACAGGTCGCACGGGGATCTGATTGTGCCCCCTGACCAGGTCGATTTTGGACAAGAATTTAGCTCCTGCCAGATGGGCAGAGAAGTCCTGAATGTGTGGTATGAGGTAATGGTCTGCAATCGTGGCGTCATTCAGGCGGTGGTAGTCGCCACACGGCCTCCAGCCGCCGGAGTCCTTGGGCACCATGTGCAAAGGAGAGGCCCATGGGCTGTTTGATCGCCGAACAATTCCCATTGCTTCCATCTTTTGAAAATCCGCCTTGTCGAAGGGCAGTCAGCAGTCGCGGGCGTGAAGTGGTGGTCCTGAAGTCAGAATGTGATGCTACACCGCATGCTTTGGGTATTCTGCCAAAATTTGTGTGTAGATATTGTCCATCGCCGCCACCGGGTTGCGAACTGGCACAGCAGATGCAGCAGGGCGCAAGGAGATTGCCTCGAGCGTCGAAGTATTGACAAGGCGCTGTCCCCTCATGTCCACCAGCAGAGATTACGCCCGGAAAAAATCTGTACCCATCAATGGCTGGAACACGTCTGCCACTGTAAATGGCCAGGAAAAGTTGCAGGCGCCAAATATCACAGATATGGTGTGGACCCCATAAGTCCGTATGGGGCTGCCATTCGCAGCAGTCAACAAGGGCCCCTGCTTACCGGCACGAGTGTCCATCCCCGACGGGGGCACCACGCTGACCTCGGCCCCTGTATCGACCAAATATCTTCGGCCCGATCGCCGGACCCAGGTGTAAAGGCAATTAACTTTGCTAACTGCTGCGGTGATTACCGGTGGCCAGCTCCAGTGTTTCCTGGAACCGCACAGGGTGGGCGGCATTCGCGGGCCGCCGAGCCCCAATGCTGGTGGTAATAGCACCACTCCCTTTTAAGGACTTCCCTTTTAAGGACTTCCCCTTTAAGGGCAGGCTCCAGATGCTCTGTGAGTCCCTGGTGGACGTGGCTCTAGGCCGCTGCACATTCCTGGGCATTGTGGACACCCGATCTAGCGCGCCCATTTCCTGCCATCTGGACAGCCACAGCTCATCAGCACGCTCCGCTAGAGCCCAAGGGTTCTCAAAACTTACCCCTGCGAGGAGCGGGCGGATGTCGTCTGGAAGCTGTTGCAGGTAGACATATTCGAAAAGCATGCAGTGTTGGTGGCCGTCCCATGAGTGCTCCATCCGACTGAGGCTGAAGATACGGAGCAGCAGCGCCTTCAGGCCGCCATATTTATCGGCCGCCGGTGGATCCTGCAGGAAGGGGATTATTCGCCGGGCCGTTTTCTGGTCCAGCACGCCGACCATGTAGTGGTAGCGGGTCTCATCGTTGGTTACCCCACGAATGTAGAATTGTGACTCGGCCTGCTGGAACCATACCTGCGGCTGGGCGGTCCAGAAAGTTGGCAGCTTCAGGGCGACGGGGCTGAGTTGGGCCTGGTCATCATCGGCGGCGGTGAATTGGGCCCTGGCGGGGCGCATTTTTTCTCCCAGAATATTTTTTCTGGACATCGGGGTCATCAAATGTAGCGGACGCTGAGTTGTCCATTAAAGAACGAGGCAGACACGAAGTTTGTCCGAAAATATTGTCCTTTCTTGTTACACTAATTCTCCTCATTCACCAACAGTGTGCGTGCGCAATTAACCCTTAAATACTCTCCAGGGGGCACCAGTGACCACAACGTGACCCCTACCTCTCGTCACCGGGACACATGACCCCTCCCCCCCCCCACAAGAGCTGAAGGTTATGTATAATGCGTGGCCCACCACCCAGTGTCGCCACACTCTCATAAGGAAAAACATCAACACTGACAACCCTCGGCAAGGGCATTGAAGGATAGGATAAAGCAGAGTAAAGGAACACACTGGAAATCATGCCATTACTGAGGTGGAAAAGAGACCAAAAGTTCAAAGATCAGTTGCCACATGACAATTATTTCTACCATTTTTTTACCCCCCCTTGTTGAGAAATATAGACAGAAAATCCTCCTTATAGATTTTACTTCCAGCTTAAAACCTTACATCATTCTGTCAGTCGCCGAGGAGTCTTCAAGGCCTTGGATCATTTCACAGCATCCAGCGGCAAACAAATAAAAATAAAGTTCAAAGCTTCAAAAATACTGGATGAATGGCAAAGGATTAAGAGTAAATAATTCAAGCTGCCATTTTGTGATACACAACATCATCTGAAACCTCCGACTGGGTTAATGCATTGTAATCTATTTCCACCCACTCAGTATCTCCTTTCAGCAAACTTTATTGCATTGACATCATTTAAAGATAGAGATTTTCTTTGGCTTCGGTTCATTTTAATAAAATTCCCAAAAACAAACAGACAGCTGCTGTTCTTTGGCACTTTGGTGGAAGAGTCTTTCAATACTTAGAACAAACTAAAATTCCTTTTACTAATTCTAATTTGGAATGTAACCCATAATGTTAAATTTTACAAGAATTGTAACAGTTACATCTTCCGTCATTGAACTGAATCCCATAAGGCAATTTACAAATGCAACAAGATTTCTTTTCAGGATAGGGTTCCTTTTCACATATTTAAAACAATTCGACTTCAAATCTACCAGGAATCAAAATGCTCAAGTTGAAACCTGACAGTGGAGTATGGAAGGCTGACCTCAATATTATTTTTACTTTTAAGCTCACTCCTATTACTTTGTTTAACCATTATATGAAATCTGATTTGCTCCTTAGGGAACCACTAAGGCAAAAATGACTTTCTTCCAAGTTACTGCCTGTAAAACTGATTGAGATTAGGAAGTGTGAAGGAGCCATGAACCAGTATTTTTGTATGAAACACTATCCGTGGCCAAACACAGTGGGTGATGAGACCTACCACAGCATGGCTTTTGCCCCTTCCACTGAGCCTCTCGCCAGACTTATCAGGCTGGTTATTATTTAATACTTTGAGGACGAGAACATTTCCCCTAAACCTCCCCCATTCCCAAAGGACATATTCATTTCCCTTTCACATGTGATTAGGAAAATGTTTGTGGTGGCACAGATTGAATTTATTCCTGTTAGTAAATTTCACCATTTTCTATGTTTTACAACTTCCTTCTAGTGCAAAGTAGGTGTGGAAAACTTGTCCGAATAGTGATCGTGGACAAAGAGGTCTCAGTATTCATTCAGATACTGGAATGATTAGAAGCAATAAACACAGCATGCAATTGAACACAAAACTTGAGAAATTGCCCTTAAATGATGCAGAAACTTAAAAGTCGCAAACATGGAATCAAAAGATCAGCATTATGCAAAATGCAAAACTGTACAAAGCACTCATGGGCCTGTCCCACTTAGGTGACTTTTTAGGCGACTGCAGGAGACTATGCAGTCGCCACATAGTCGCCACGGTGGTTGCCGGGAAGTCGCCTTCATGGTCGTGAGGAGTTCCCGCATTCTGGGAACTAGTCGCGGCCTCATTATGGTTGTTGTGAATTTTTCAATATGTTGAATTATTAGCGGCGACTAGAATGAAGCTGCCATGGAGAGTAGCGAGAATTCTCAAGCCGTAGGTGGGTCACCACAAGGTCTTAATGGGTTGCTAGGAGGTTGAGGGTTCTCAGAGGTTCTCGTAGGTTGTAGCCGGTGCTGACGGTGAATTTCATTGGCTCATTATGAAAAACTACTACTACTACTACACTGTGCTTTAGCCGTCTTTTTACAGCGCCAACCTTCCTGTTCATCACGTTGTGTGTCTGTTTCACCTTGGCTTTGCACCATGTGAATTTTTCAGACAGCACTCCCATCGCTTGCCCTGGCCCCCACCTGCATAACGGGCTGGTGAAGGAAGCGATGTGTGTGTGTGTGTGTGTGTGTGTGTGTGTGTGTGTGTGTGTGTGTGTGTGTGTGTGTGTGTGTGTGTGTGTGTGTGTGTGTGCGCGCGTTTCACTCTGACAGTTGCCGTTCCAGTTGCCGTTATTTCAGGCGAGTGACAGCAACTTGACAGTCGCCAGCAGTTGCCTGAAAAATCAGTGCAACATTTTTAGTCTGGGCAGTACTCTGAAATTTTACCTGTAAACTGACAAAGCAAATTCCTTAACTAGTGACCTTAAAGCAAATTGGGCTAGTGGACATAGGACATGAAATTACAAATACCCTAACCCTAACCCCAATGCAAACACAAGGAGATTATTATTGTTTTCATATTTTGCTACGTTACCTTCAATTCAAATCAAAATTTTAAAACTCAATTCAAAACACTAATATTTGGATCATACTTTCTACTGATTAATGTTCTTACCTGTATGCACATTCTCCTTATGCTTCTTCAAGGCATCTTTGCTTTTGAACCTTTTCCCACAGCTATCTGCTTTGCAAACAAACCTGGCATCCCCTTTGCAGGCTTCTTTATGCTGCTCGAAACTGTGGTAGACAGTTGGTAAGAGCCAAAATATAACACAAAATATAGCAACTATCTATTGCATGCAAACCTGGTTAATACATGCCACACAGCAGAACCTGTGACTTCCATCATGTTTTGCCATATCAGGGTGGAAATGAAGCAAAGCAGTGTTACTTGTTTTATTTTTTTAATTCACATGCAATCTGCCCAGGTTGTTACGGAGAGGCCAAACATGTTGCAAAATGGACAACAGTGGTTCAATACAAAACCTTGACTCAGAGCTGAAGGCGATGCTGCAGACAGAACATTGAAAGCTTCGAGAGCTGTCATCGGGAAGGACATTTTCAGTACATTGTAGAACACTACAAGCAAAGGAACAAGTACAAAACTTAATCAAATCATTTCTTTATCAAATCATTGATCGACTATGTAAGCAATCAACAACATACAATGGAAGACAATATAGAGGTAAAACTTCAACCACTTCAAGCAGAAATGGAGAGTAGCGATCATATTTCAGGGATAGTGTGATGGTTCTCCAGCGTATTCAGAGAAGATTTATGAGGATGTTGGTAGAAGTAAAGAATTCTAGATATTAAAAGAAGATTGGATAGATTATAGTTGTTTCCTTTGGAGCAGTGGAGATTGAGAAGCGATTTACATGAAGCACAAAAAAGCTTTGAAGGGTCCAGGTAGAAAAGATAAAAAATTAAGAGAGAAATCAATAACCAGAGATGCAAAAATAAAGCAATTGGTAGAAGTATTTGAGATAAGTTTGATGGAGGATTTATACACATGATTGACGAGGACCCGGAAGATAATAGCTAAAAGGGTAGTAGAGCCAGAAACATTCATCAGCAATGTCTAGATTGACACCTAAATACGTTTCCAATGTGCAGTGGCAGCGAACATAGAGTATTATATAAGTAGTGTGAAGCACTATTTGGTTTGGTTGGTGGGTACATGACGGGTTCTATGATCTCCTAAAGCACAGTAAGTTTCTATCAGTTCCTTCATTTGTTTTTACATTCTTCTTTGAATGTGAAAATATGACTTTAAAATTCTGCCTT
This sequence comes from Amblyraja radiata, assembly GCF_010909765.2. NCBI lineage: Eukaryota > Metazoa > Chordata > Chondrichthyes > Rajiformes > Rajidae > Amblyraja > Amblyraja radiata. The sequence goes on from NC_045956.1 coordinate 68,485,509, forward strand.
TGATGCCCCCGCCAAAATAAAATTCTGCATTTCATTTCAAATTTGCTTCTTCATTTTATCAAGAAAATTATTAAACAGCTTTTAAAAACAAATTAACAACACTGCTAAGAAAGTGGACAAAAACACATCATATGGCTGAAGGCTCTGTATGATATAATTTTAGGGTCAATGTTACGTATAGTTAATAGGATTTAAAGTTATTATCATGATAGTCCACTCTGGGATGATTCCAAATCCTAACAACAGCTATCAAATAACTTGGAACCCACAGAGAGTAATAAAACACAGAATTATAATTCCATAACTTCTGATCCAATGACAGTTACAACCAGTAGATTAAAATCACACATAACTATCATCTCAAAATGCATCCATTACAGCAGCTATTTGCATTTTACCTCAACATTAAGAGCATCAAAATAATCTCATCCTTCAAAAGAGCAATTACATGTTTACAAAAATGTTGACTAGTCACCAGGGAAGATTGACACAAAAAGCTGGAGTAACTCAGTGGGACAGGCAGCATCTCTGGAGAGAAGGAATGGGTGACGTTTCGGGTCGAGACCCTTCTTCAGACTGGTTAGGGATAAGGGAAACGAGAGATATAAACAGTGATGTGGAGAGATAAAGAACAATGAATGAAAGATATGCAAAAAAGTAACTTCTTCTTCTTGCATAGGGCGTGCACAGCCTAAAGTTGTAGGACAACTTGTTCTATTTGATCTTATTTGATTGTGCACGCCTGGTTGATTGCATTCGTCGAAACAGGGCGGACCACGCGAAGGTTGCAATCTTCCACCCCCAAAAAAGTAACGATGACAAAGGACATTGTTGGCTGTTTGTAGGGTGAAAATGAGAAGCTAGTGCGACCTGGGTGGGGGAGGGATGGAGAGAGAGAGAGAGAGAATGCCGGGGCGAACTGGTGAGAAATCAATATTCAAATTGGAGGAACAGCATCACATATTTCACTTGGGCAGCTTACAGCCCAGTGGTTTAGACATCACTGTCTAAAACATAGAAAATAGATGCAGGAGTAGGCCATTCGGCCCTTCAAGCCTGCACCGCCATTCAATATGATCATGGTTGATCACCCAAAATTAGTAACCCTTCCGTTTTTTTCCCATATCCCTTGATTCCCTTAATCCTAAGAGCTAAATCAAATTCTCTCTTGAAAACATCCAGTGAATTGGCCTCCACTGCCTTCTGTGGCAGAGAATCCCACAGATTCACAACTCTCTGGGTGAAAAGGTTTTCCTTCAATTTGAGGAGGGACATCCTTGTGATTGAGGCAGTGCAGCGTAGGTTCACGAGATTGATCCCTGGGATGGCGGGACTGTCATATGAGGAAAGATTAAAAATACTAGGCGTATTCACTGGAGTTAAGAAGGATGAGAGGGTATCTTATAGAAACATATAACATTATAAAAGGACTGGACAAGCTAGATGCAGGAAAAATGTTCCCAATGTTGGGTGAGTCCAGAACCAGGGGCTCCAGTCTTAGAATAAAGGGGTCATTTAAGATTGAGGTGAGAAAAAACGTTTTCACCCAGAGAGTTGTGAATTTATGGAATTCCCTGCCACAGAGGGCAGTGGAGGCCAAGTCACTGGATGGATTTAAGAGAGAGTTAGATAGAGCTCTAGGGGCTAGTGGAGTCAAGGTATATGGGGAGAAGGCAGGCACGGGTTATTGATAGGGGACGATCAGCCATGATCACAATGAATGGTGGTGCTGGCTCGAAGGGCCGAATGGCCTCCTCCTGTACCTATTTTGTATGTTTCTATGAATGGGAAGAGGAGTTAAAAGCAACTGGGAGATCTTGGATGTCTTGGCAAACAAAACCTGAGGGTTCAGCGAAACAGTCACCTATTCTACGCTTGGTATTGCCGATGTAAAGGATGCCACATTAACAGCATTAAATGCAGTAAATGAGGTTAGCAGAGGTGCATGTGATCTACTATCTCACCTGGAAGGAATGATTGGGTCCTTAGATGGAGGTGAGAGAGGAGATGTAGGAACAGTTGTTACATCTCCTGCGATTGTAAGGGAAATTACCTGGGTGGGAAGGGATGAGTGGACCGAGGAGATGCAGAAGCAGTTGTTTCTAAGAAAGCAGAAAGGGATGGGATGGGAAGCTGTGACTAGTGGTGGGATCACATTGCAGGTGAAGCAAATGGCAGAAAACGTGTTGGATGCGGACGTTGGTGCAGTGAAAGATGAGGACCTGGGTACTTTATCCTAGTACCGTCTAGAGGGAGAGGGGGCGAGAGCAGAACTGTGGGACACAGAGAAGACATGGGGGGGTGATTCGTCCACAACAGCAGATTAGTTGAATTCAATGTCTACAGATTGTGGATGTAAGGATTTCCATGTCTAGATTACAATCTAGTGATCTTTACTACAAAGGTCAAATATGCTTGATTATAAGAGCAGGAATAAGCGAGCTTGGTATTCCGACTGCTTCCGACTGCGCATGCCCAGGCCAAAGGTCACTATGCATAACATTCTTGGAAAGCAGTGGAACAGTGAAGCAGTGGACCTTAATTTCTTTCAGCTTTGATTCCTCTAGGTAAGAAAATACTGCGTTCAAATTATGAAATAGTTATATTTTGTTTCTTTGTTAAAAGCTAAGATTATTTCGTGGTTTTTATTGCTTTATTATGCTTTGGTGAGTGAGCGAGAATGTGCTCGTCCATGGTCGGTGTCGGGCCCGGGTCTGTTGTTGGCGCTGCTTCTTCACGCTGGCTGGTGTCGTCAGTCTAGGGCTGTCGGTTGGCCCGGTGGGAATTGAGCTGGGGTTGGCGCTTCTTCTCCGCACTGGCTGTGACCGACGACACCAGCGGCCACAGGGCCACAGCCAGCGCGGAGAATAAGTGCCAACGCCAGCCCAACCTCACTCCCCGGCGGGCCAGGGACCGCCAGCTAATCCCCCGGCGCTGGTGAAAGCCAAGCACCAGCCATACACACAAAGCGCTGCAGCAACTCAGCCTCCTTCCCGCGCCGGCCCGACACCTCCGGCCACCTCCAGCCGTCCCCAGACAGGAACGAGACACCCGGGAGGGGACAGGGACAAGCGCAATCTCACTCACTCACCAAAGCATAATAAAGCAACAAAAACAACAAAAATTATCTTAGGAGTAATAAATACAACTATTTCATAGTTTGAAAGCAGTATTTACTTTTTAACTAGAAGAATCAAAGCTGGAAAAAACAGATGAAATGACGGCCCACTGCTTCACTGCTATCCAGGAGTGTCTATGCATAGTGACCTTTAACCTGGACATGCGCAGTCGGAATACCGAACTCGCTGATAAGCTCAGACACAGGTGAAGTTGCCCGACAACTCTCAATATCCATTTCATGCACAACACAATAATTACTGCATGGTGCAAATATTTTCAGAAAAAAATAACTTTAAAAATAATTTATTTAAAGAAGGTAATCCAACCCCTGCCAAATATATCAAACGAGAGCTCCACCTCCAAGACTCTGCTCCATAAAAGGAGGATTATGCGTATGGTTGTTTCGTCACCCACCCAACATATTTTGTGATTCTTTACACAGAATTTTGGATCAAAAATTGGACACTTGAAAAACAGGCCTAGCAGCACCTCATGCCTGGTAGTATTACATAGACAATGTATTTCAGTAAGCAGTGAACTATGCCAGATAAGATCAGTCAGATGCCTAACATTCCTGCCAACATTTTACTGTTATTTATCATTACACGACTTTATATAAGACATTATTAAACTATCCAGCTGGTGGCTCAGCAATCACAAGTGAAAAAGTGGAATGCAGCCTAAAAATGACAAGCTATTGGTTTGCCCTGTTGACAAAAGTTTTTAAGCAAACAAGATCAGCATGCCAGCAGTCTGAAGAAGGGTTTCGGCCCGAAACGTCGCCAATTTCCTTCGCTCCATAGATGCTGCTGCACCCGCTGAGTTTCCCCAGCAATTTTGTGTACCTTCAGCATGCCATATATTTCCTTTTGGAAATAATCAGTGAAACAGATGATTATTTTCTAGGATAACAGCTGTCTTACAATACATTAGAAAACTATTAAATACAGCGTTGTATCATTCTCCAAACAGAAGGACCTTGGTGATTCCAATATTACTGATTAGTGAAACTATTGCTTTGGTTTTGCAATTAAGTGATTTCAGATGTGAATCAAAACAAAAACATAATTACAACTTAAGTGGTAAATCTGTCCGAGGACCATAATGATAAAATGGTTTCCCCATACTTCAATTTAGTTTAGAGATACAGCGCGGAATCAGGCCCATCTGCCCAGTGAGTTTGCACCGAGCAGTGATCCCCGCACATTAACACTACTTACAATTTACATTTATACCAAGCCAATTAACCAACAAACCTGTATGTCTTTGGAGTGTGGATGGAAACCGAAGATCTCGGAGAAAACTCACGCGGTCATGGGGAGAATGTAGAAACTTTGTACAGCCAACGCCCGTAGTCAGAATCGAACCCGGGTCCTTGGCGCTGCAGGCACTGTAAGGCAGCAATCTCTACCGCTGCGCCACCGTGCAACCCTGGTGCAAAGTAAGTTGCAAATGTTGCTCTTTAACTGTAGCTCTTTTTAAAACAAGCTTTAAACTCTCAGGGTGCACCCTCTGCAATTGGATCCTCGACTTACTCATCCACAGACCACAGTCTGTTCGAATTGGAGGAAACACTTCATCCTCAGTAACAATTAGTATAGGAGCACCTCAAGGCTGCGTGCTCAGCCCCCTGCTTTACTCACTCTATACCCATGACTACGTAGCCGGACATAATGCAAACTCCATCATCAAGTTCGCCGATGACACCAGTGTGGTTGGACGAATCACAGATGGGGACGAGTCAGAGTATAGAAGTGAGATCGACCGACTGACCAAATGGTGCCAGCACAACAACCTGGCTCTCAACATCAGTAAGACCAAAGAACTGATTGTGGACTTTGGTAGGGGAAGGATGAAGACCCACAATCCTGTTTATATCAACGGGACGATGGTGGAAAGGGTCAATAACTTCAAATTTCTGGGCGTGCATATATCAGAAGATCTTTCCTGGACACAGCACACCGATGCAATTGTAAATAAATTGTAAATTGCAATCAGCGACTCCACTTCCTGAGAAGCTAACGGAGATTCGGCATGTCAAAGAAGATTCTCCTAAACTTCTACAGGTGCACGGTAGAGAGCATTCTGACTGGTTGCATCGTGGCCTGGTTCGGCAAATTGAACGTCCAGGAGCGAAAAAGACTACAAAAAGTTGTCACCGTTGCCCAGTCCATCACATGCTTTGACCTCCCCACCATCGAAGGGATCGATCATAGTCGCTGCCTCAAAAAGGCAGCCAAAAACATCAAGGACCCACACCATCCTGGCCACACACTCATCTCACCATTGCCATCAGGATGAAGGTACAGGAGCCTGAAAACTGTAACGTCCAGGTTCAGGAACAACTTCGTCCCTGCAGCCATCAGGCTATTAAACACAACAACGAATAAGCTATGAGCTCTGAACTGCAAAAAGACTATATTATTATTTGTTATCTGCACTATATTTGTTATTTATTGAACATTTTTGTCCCCATTATGTACTATATTTACATATTCATTTATTCTGTTGTGCTGCAGCAAGTAAGAATGTCATTGTTCCATCCGAGACATGTGACAATAAAACACTCTTAACTCTTGATGAGACATAAGCCAAGAAATTCTATAGTGCTTAAAAAGTGTTTGTACAAGATAAATTGATAATAATATTTATAGCACAAGAACTTCAATCAGCAGCTCTTGTCCATATGGACACTAACACACTGTCAATGTGGAGCATGCATGATTGATATTCACCATCATCTCCACCATCACTCTCAACTCCACCATCCAAACACCGTCATTGGAAATTGCCCAGTGAAACGAAATCTAAAATGTACTTCAAATACTCAGTGTTCACCACATAGAGAAGGTGGTTTGACGAGCAAGGGACATGCACTGAAACACTTAAATCGTCACTCACTTGCAGATTTATTGGTGAGTCAGTGACAGGTAAGCATCCAATAGCACAAAAGGACAAAAAATTCAATGCCAAACACTGGTGAACACTAAGATCACATATTTTCCTTTTCAATGCTACACATGCACCCTTCAATCCAGGCCTCCTGGGCTTTCAGTACAAGTGACAACAGGGTGAGAGAAACAGATTGCAAAGATGGCTTGCTGGGTAAAGTCTGTGAAGAATCTATCTTCCCAGCACTCAAAACTTTTCTGTGGGCTAGGTTCCTCTCCTCAAGGTGTCCATGAATTAACACAGGCATAGGCTAAAGGTTTCAATGTCAGTGGTAATGGAAACTAATCACCTCTACAGAAAGACCTCAAGCCTGGGAAACAGAAATAGAGGCAGCAACAACCAAAGCCCGATCTGCCATCTGGAATTACCTGCCCTGAATGCCGAAGAACTTTCAAAGCCAAGATTGGACATAAGCCACCAGTGAGTCCATAAAAACAATGGAACGTAGATCATCATCCTCAACCTCGAGGGATAGCCACGATGACGACAAAGAGTTATCTTTATGACTAAAGAGTTAATGGTAAGCCAGTGAATTATGTTTTCTATCAGTATTGGTAATATAATCAATCTCCTTGGAGCCCAGGAGCACAACAGGATCAGTCCAGCCTCATGTTTCTTCAATACATAGTTTCTTTGAGATGATTGAGAAGGGATCCAAGGACTGGTGCAATGAAAAATAGCTCAATAATTCACTGAACAGGAGAGATTAGCTGATATTTATCCAAGATTTACACTCAAATTCTTGGGATTATCCCAGTAAAATGGCTTTCTTTAACCAAAAATATATAATTTGAAGAAAAAAATGTGCTCTAAAATCAAATTATTATTCTAAACTCTGGTTGAGATCAGTAAGATGGATCTGTGCCATATGCTTTCAAAACCACATGCAAATGGTATCACTAGGATAGGGAATGGAACCCAAACTTTTGTCAAATTAATATTCTCGCAAGGAAGTATGCCAGTTTTTAAATGGGTGGTCTGTCTGCTAAATTCATCAAGCACGCACAAGCTGTAAATGTAACTTTACACTTCTAATTTCAAAAGATCATTTTCATGCTTTCACGCCTCTATTCAAGCAACAAGAGAACCTTCCCTCCTTGCAACTGTTGCCAATATCATCTGCATGGGGGTATATGTCAGTTGTCAATGCTATCAAAACACTTACCTTGAAGACACAATTGCAAATTCTGCAATCCTAACAGTCAAAATAGTTCAGATCCATGTCCACAAAATAATTTTTGACATAAATACAATATTTATCCTTGTTGAATAGTCATATTGCAATCTTTCAGATATTTTACAGTTCTTCTTCAATTAAGCAAGTCTGATTCTGCTTCTTATACTTAAACAAATGTTCAGGGTTGAGGTTCCAGTCAGAGCAGCCATCATCTTGTTGAATGGTAGAGCTGGATTGAGGGGCCAACTCCTGCTCTTACTTCATACTCATGGCTGACCTCTAGGTTCAGATTCTCCTATATCAAACAGGCAATAAGGGTCAAGGAAAGTCCCGTCAGCTGAGACAGCCTCGCACACTATAACTCAGTTATTAGGTGTAGCCAGAACAACTCCTTCCCATGTGATGAAATAACTTACCAGTTCTGGCTGAGCTATGCCTTTTGGCTTGGGCAGAACTGGTAAATTATAAAGCCTGTCTGTGAATGCTTCTAAGTCAGAAACATTCAAAATAAAACAAAACACATTTTTAATTATTGTAAAGAAAATACAGACCTAAAGTACTTAAAACATTCAAACAGTATAAACATTTGTTTAATGTAAATTAACTACTAATTTTGTCCCTCAATTTTTCCGAATCGATGTTGTTTCCTGGATTCCTCGTAAAGGGTTGACATAATACTCCAAATTTGGCACCTTTGCTGGCTCATCTGAAGAATATGGCATTCACATCATGTGTACACATTTGCAAAAAATGTTCTTTCACCCAAAGTTGCCATTGCAACTACAGTGTAGCACTGAAGAAGGGTCTCGACCCAAAATGTTACCCATTCCTTCTCTCCAGAGATGCTGTTTGTCCCGCTGAGTTACTCCAGCTTTTTGTATCTATCTTTAGCACATGCTGATGCAACTTAGCAGCTAAAGCTAGCAGACCAAGACATGCGTCTTGTCTAAAACTAGCAGAACAAGACTGCATCTTCTTTGGGAACTACATACGGAGGATCTTTTCTCCTTTAGCCCAGCTACAGCAACATGGAAAGTCATCAGAATCCAGTCACACCAGCAAATACTTGCTCCCATGACTAGCTCCAAGGAAAACTTAAAGAAGAATTTGAGAAAATGTATTTTATTTGCAAAAATAAGTTTGTATTTGTTGGAACTAACATGCACAATCCAAAGATGGTGGATCAATCATCGCACCTGCATCAGAATGTGGGAACAGCAATCCTTCTCTCAAATGTGATCAGGCCATGTTTACTTTTTTTTTTTAAAAGCACTTGTATTGATTTATCATTTCAAAGAATTGGTCAACCTCAAAGGAATGGTTAGAAAACACTTCTACACAGTTTTGAATTCTCTATATCCTCTATTCATCAAAGGATATTGTTAATTTTAAATCTGTGATTGATAGATTTATGATAACCAAATACATTAAGGAATACTTGGAAAAAGCATGTGAATGAAATTGGGTTAAAGACGAGACACAACTCCATCGAATGGTGGAACCGGATCAAGAGGTTAAATAGTCTTTTCTTTAGTACTTTTACAATACAACTAGGATCCAAATTTAAGGCCATAAAATACAAATAACCCAGTGGAATGTGATGAAAAACACAAATAAAGCAAAAGAGGAAAGGAACATTGAATTCAACCAATTCTTGTGTTTTGAAATTTGAATGGAAGGCTTCAAAACTTTGGAAATGTTTAAGGCAGGTAATTTGCAAAGTGGGGCAGTTTCACCCTAAGAAGCCTTAGTTTCCAGTATTGTACTTACTGTCTCTGCAAGGCCTGTTTAATGGGGAACTTCTTGCCGCAATTCCGACATTTGAATTCCTTTTCTTCACTGGGCTTCTGATGTAGTGACTGCAAGTGCTCTGCCAAGATGTCTTGGCTTCGGAAACTGCTCTCACATCGAGGACAACCGTAACCTTCTTTATCGCTCAACAGATCTACGAAGATACAAAGTACATGGGTAAATTCTCCAAAATGAGATGAAGTGAAAGTTCCATCTTCTCACTTTATTGCAGTACTGTTTACAAACCACTAACAACCAAAGTAAAATAAATGTTAACAGTAGTGTTCACGTTAAACCCCTCAAATTATTGCTGTGGGACTATATACAATTGGGATATTGACACAGCAGCACAGTCAAAGTAGTAATTATCGTTAATGAAAAACAGCCTTCACTGAATCAGCACTTGTGGTTTTGGCTCATTTTTCCCAACCTTGTAAAGCCACGCACTGTAGATTCAGAACATTCAGCTATACAACAGAGAAAAATAAATGCTGACAAGCATAATAACACACAGCTCAGCCACTAGTTTCTTTACTGGCATGTATTTATTTTTATTTTCGCAAAGCTAGTTTTCATTAATAAACCATAATCTGAATACTGCAAGCTACATAGTTACAGCATTCGAGGAAATAATACTAAAACGTCAGTGTCATACTGCTTGGAAATACGCCTTTCGGCACAACTTGCCCACACCGACCAACAAGTCTTATCTACACTAGCCCCATTTCCCTCTAACCCTGTCCTTTCCATGTACCTGTCTAATTAAACGTTGCGATAGTCCCAGCCTCAAGTACCTCCTCTGACAGCTCGTACCATACCACCACCATCCTTTGTGTGAAAACGTTACCCCTCAGAATCCTATTAAATCTTTCCCCCTTCACCTTAAACCTATGACCTCTTGATGCCCCTACTCTGGGCAAGAGACTCTGTGCGTCAATCCAATCTATTCCTCTCATGATTTTATACACCTCAATAAGATCACTCCTCAATATCGTGGGCTCCAAGGAATAGAGTTCCAGCCAACTCAACCTCTCACCAACAGTTCCGGCCCACGAGTCCTGGCAACATCCTCGTAAATCTTCTCTATACACTTTCCAACTTGACAACATATTTCCTATAACATGGTGCCCGGAACTGAACACAATGCGGCCTCACCAATGTCTTATATAACTGCAATATGTCCTCGCAACTTCTATACACAATATTCTGACTGATGAAGGCCAAAAACCTTTTTGACCACAAAACAGATAAGGGAAGAAGAGAAACAATGTGAAATTCAGCCATCATACAGGTCAACTTTTAAATGCTAAGTGCTCTATAATTGCATGTCTTGAAAATGCACTAGGTTAGATCCTGAATCTTCTCATAAGGCAGCGAAATTGAGAGCGGTGGGGGCAGTGGAGGGGGGGGGGGGGGGGGGGGGGGGGGGGGGGGGGGGGTAATTCTCTGCTCTCCCTTCCTCAGCACAGATGCAGGGATATTTACCTGTTCCCATCACATCACTTATGTTTGGGACATTTACTGCACCCAAGCAGCCTGCAGTGTGCATGCTTGCAGGAAACAAGTGGATAGATTACAGTAAAAGGCCTCCCTGTGCCATGTCCTTTTGAAAATGGGGCAAACTACAAAAATAACCCTTTTTACCCCAGAAAGATAACCTCAAATATTTGCACCAAAAATATGCCATGAGCCAACAGTGGGAGTTAAATATTGCACCAGAATAATGTTACTGACTTTTAACAAAATTTTGAGGTTCTTCAGCCCATCGGGTCTTTGCAAGCTCCCTCCATAGCAATCCGATACCCTTCCTCACTCTGTTTCCCGGTGTCCCTGCAATGTAATTTGTTTCTCCCTCTCTCTCTCTCTCTCTCTCTATATCACAGTCCTTCAACTCTAGTTTACCACAAACATCAACTCCCCTTTTGACCCTTTTGCCGCTTATCTGCACCGCTGGAAAATAATTTTTAAAATCCACACAGACAGCACCCAAAGTCACATTCAAATCTGCATCCCTAAAGCTGTGAGGTAGCAGCCCTAACTTGCTGTGCCACAGTAATCACATGCTCAGTACCTTTCGCACATTGCCATCATCAACATATAAGATTGTTAAGGGTTTGGACACGCTAGAGGCAGGAAACATGTTCCCGATGTCGGGGGAGTCCAGAACCAGGGGCCACAGTTTAAGAATAAGGAGTAAGCCATTTAGAACGGAGACGAGGAAACACTTTTTTCTCACAGAGAGTGGGGTGTCTGTGGAATTCTCTGCCTCAGAGGGAGGCAGGTTCTCTGGATTCTTTCAAGAGAGAGCTAGATAGGGGTCTTAAAAATAGCGGAGTCAGGGGATATGGGGAGAAGGCAGGAACGGGGTACTGATTGGGGATGATCAGCCATGATCACATTGAATGGCGGTGCGGCTCGAAGGGCCGAATGGCCTACTCCTGCACCTATTGTCTATTGTCAATAAAGAATGTGAGAGAAAATGTCACGATCAGCAAAAATAAAATGCCAACTTGGTGAAGCTATAACGTTGGACTTCATTTATGCTAAAACCAGGCAAACAAGGGAGCAAAGCAAAGCATTCCGATGACCAATGATTAGATCACTGTATGATTGTCCTTCCATGACCTGACTTGTCTGGTGTAGCACAACTGATTAAGAATATTGAGATGAGTAGCTGGAATCATGTAATTCCAGCCTCAATGATAATGGTGCATCCGTCCAAATGAAGAGGCTGCAGCATTTCCAACCAGACACAAGTGGATGATTTATTCCAGCACCTACCTGTGGGCTTCACCCATCATAGAAACCAGTTTTTACCAAACTCAATTTATGTGATATCAACAAATAATGAGGCTATCGTGATCTAAGAGCCCTAGTGACAGCCCAACACTATTCCTCAAAACACATTGCAGAAACAACCTCATCTCTATTCAGAATCTTCCAACTCTGCTGCAAGCATTGGCATCCATCCAAAGACAAATAACATTTCCAAGATGTTGCTTGTTCATAAAATGGAGGATAAACCCAAATTGGCAATTAATTCGTAATCACTTTACTCATGATCATCAGCAAAAGGGGGTCAATGTTGGGGCAGCAGAGTGGTGCAGCAGTCGAGTTACTGCCTTGCAGCGCAAGAGACCCCGATTTGATTCTGACTATGGGTATTGTCTGTACCGAGTTTGTATATTCTCCCTGTGACCACATACTGTAGGGAAAGTAGGTAAGTAAAGTCTAAAGTCTGAGAAAATGTTTCATGTAGCACTCATTTCTAAGTTTAACTGGGCCAGTTATAGACATACTGTGGTTACAAGATTGATTTAAATGCTGGTTATCTGCGGCAAATGACTTGCGTCCTGACTTCCCAAATGAATGCAACTCGAAAAAGAACTCGAGGAGCCCAGTGTGCTTCAGAAAAAAACAAAACAGGTCTTGCAATCCTGGCAATTCATTCTCAACCTTAAACATTAATTCCCTCCACCTCTTACACACATTGGCTGCAGTGTGAAGGCATTCCGCAAATATAACTATTTCAACAGCCTGTGACCTCTACCTACCAGATGGGCAATAGCAGCAGAAACTTAGAACCACTACCATCTTCAGGTTTCCTGCTAGATCATATGCTAACTTCACTTGGAAATGTATTACTTTTTTTTCCATCAGAGGCAAGTAAAAATCGTGGAATTCCCTTCCTAATGGCACTGTGGGATTACCTAGACTCTACAGATGCCTGTGGTTCATGAATACCACTAACAACCATTTTTTTCCAGGAAAATTTAAATGGGCAATACATTCTGATGTTGTTAGAAGCATTAACTTTCTGTAAAGCTTCAAGTTTAAAATTAGCACACTTCAATGTCACTAGTTTCAGTGATGCAGCATGGAAATAGGCCCATTGGCCCACCAAGTCCGAGCTGACCTGTGATCACCCATACATTAGTTCCATCCTACAAACTAGGACAATTGACAGAATCAAATTAACCTATAAACCTGCACATCTCATTGGAATTTGGGAGGAAACCTGAGCACTCAGACGAAACCCATGTTGTCACAGGGAGACAATACAAACTCATAATCAGGATCAAGCCCAGATCTCTGGTGCTGTAAGGCAGCAACTCTACTGCTACACTACTGTGCCACTTAGCTGGATCTGAACCAGACGCCAAAAACATCTGTAGCTCTTCAATTCGGACTTCTTGATTGCGGCAAAATTACTTTTTCCAAAACAAGAGGTTTAATCTACTATGTCTATCCCAACATAGGTATCTCCTCAGTTCCTTTACCTCTCTCCTTATCTCCCTGGAGCCCTTGTGACTTATTTTCTCACAGTCACACACTTGTCCATCAACTCTTCTTTTGATTCTTTTGTCATTTGTCTGTCCTGAAGGATAATTTACAGTAGCAAATGAAGTAGCAGTGAAGAAAGCGAATGGCATGTTGGCCTTTATAACAAGAGTCGTCGAGTATAGGAGCAAAGAGATCCTTCTGCAGTTGTACAGAGCCCTAGTGAGACCACACCTGGAGTATTGTGTGCAGTTTTGGTCCCCTAATTTGAGGAAGGACATTCTTGCTATTGAGGGAGTGCAGAGTAGGTTTACAAGGTTAATTCCCGGGATGGCGGGATTGTCATTGGCTGAGAGAATGAAGCAGCTGGGCTTGTATACTCTGGAGTTTAGAAGGATGAGAGAGGATCTTATTGAAACATATAAGATTGTTAAGGGTTTGGACATGCTGGAGGCAGGAAACGTGTTCCCGATGTTGGGGGAGTCCAGAACCAGGGGCCACAGTTTAAGAATAAGGGGTAAACCATTTAGAACGGAGACGAGGAAACACTTTTTCTCTCAGAGTTGTGAGTCTGTGGAATTCCCTGCCTCAGAGGGCGGTGGAGGCAGGTTCTCTGGATGCTTTCAAGAGAGAGCTGGATAGGGCTCATAAAGATAGCGGAGTCAGGGGTTACGGGGAAAAGGCAGGAACGGGGTACTGATTGGGGATGATCAGCCATGATCACAGTGAATGGCGGTGCTGGCTCGAAGGGCCGAATGGCCTACTCCTGCACCTATTGTCTATTGTCAAATCTTTAGGATAAGGGAGGAAACCAGACAGCTGGCACAACAACATTCAGATTCAGAGTATACCTGAAAATTCCACAAAGACGGCAACCAGGGTCAGAATCAAACTAGGTCCCTGGATCTGTAAAATAACAGCACTAACTGCGACATCTCCACATCACATAATCGCTCCCCCATGGCAACCTTGCTATCATCTGCTGAGGCTCCAGGCTCCTTAATTTGCTTTCCAACTGCTTGGCTCCTCTCTACCTCTTTCTTCTTCACAAGTTCCTTAAAATATAAAATTTTGACCAAAATCTTCGGAGTGTTTTGCTCTTTTTTTATCTCCTTAGGCCTCGTTGTCAAAACTTGATGGTCACATTTCTGTGATGCATCTTGGAATGCAATTGACGGCTCTAACAAAATGTGTTGCTGATTGTATTAAAAGATTATATAAAGCAAAGCCTAACTTAAGATTTTTGCTTCATGCTTCATACAATACATAGCACAAAGAAATTAATACAATTATTTTTAATGAATGGCAAAGAGAACAAGATGTACAATACTAATAAAAACCACAAAAATCTAATTTAGGAGATTATAACCTACCAAGCACCATTGACTGATACTGGTAAATACCTTTATCACCAGATGATTGAATATCTTTGGGATTGTCTTCATCCTCTTTGCTGACCATTTTCTCCTCCTCTTCTTCCTCCATCTCTTCCATTTCACTATCCAGATAACCAATCAGCAATTCAGTGTCTGTTTCGATGTCATCCACAGCCAAATAGAAAATATTTTCTCCTTCCTAAAAGCAATCAAACATATGGCATTATTAATTCAGTTAGAAGTTACTGTAACCTACTGCACATTGTCAGTGTCTTCTTTATGTACTCATCAATTTAGTCAGCCTGAGAATATTGATTAATACCCAAAATGCTGGAGTAACTCAGCGGGTCAGGCAACATCTCTGGAGGGAATGGATAAGCAATGTTTCAGGTAGGAGCCCTTCTACAGACTAATTGTAGTAGAGGAGTAAAAAGAGATGGGTATGCATCAAAATGGCAATTGATAGGTGACTACGGGTGGGATTTTATTGTCAGATGGGTGGACAAATGTTAGAGATGAAAAGGAATGAAAATGAAACCATTTAGAGCTGGCTGGGCTCTCTTGAAGTCACTTTTCATCCAAAGATTATTTGTGAGGAACACAGCCACAATTCATTGAATATGCCATAGTGATCCAGCGCAGAATGCCAGCCCACCCAGCCAAGCGTCATTTTTCTCATCATAGTGACCCAATCGAGCTAATCTTCTGTATCTATCAGGTGTCCATTATTAGGAACAGGTTCCAAGCGACAATGGTCTTGAGCAGTGCATCCCGAGCCTTTGTTCCCTAAACAAAGACTTTTTAACTGTGTTTAAATGTGTCTGAACAGTAGATATTTTACATTTATTTAAGAGGATTTAAATAAATGAAAATAAATTTGAGATCTACTTACAGGCAGTTGAAAACATTAAATGATGTAACTCAAGCACATATCCTTTTCCCAGAATGGGCAGCCTGGTCTGGATGAATGGAGTCCTCATTCCACCATCAGTCCACCACTGTACATCAGTGATCTACTGTTGACCTTAATGGAGAGTCAAACTGCAGACTTCTGACAGAGTATTTGATGGGACATATTAATGGGACATTTTTTTCCTCAGATGCTGCTAGATCTATTAAATGCTCATTTAGTTCTTAGTTTAGTTTAGAGATATAGCGTAGAAACAGGACCTTCGGCCCACCGAGTCCGTGCCGACCAGCGATCTCTGCACATTAAATCTACCCTACACACACTAGGAACAATTTACACATACACCAAGCCAATTTACCTACAAACTACGTCTTTGGAGTGTGAGAGGAAACAGAAGATCTCGGAGAAAACCCACGCGGTCACAGGGAGACCAAACAAACTCCAGACCGACAGCACCCGTAGTCGGGATCAAACCCGGGTCTCCGGCACTGCAAGCACTGTAAAGCAGCAACTCTACCCCTGCACCACCGTGTTGTCCGAATGCATCCACCATTTTGTGTTTTTGTTCCCAATAGCAGAGTGGCAGGTCAGATGGTGGTTAATGTAAAAAGATCCAGGGCAATGTAAAAATATTCTGAATCAATGTCACATATGCTACAATCAATTAATAAACAAGTATATGTCTTCTTTACCATGGAATGAGAGTAGAGCAATCACAAGAGAATCCTTGTGCCAAAGGAAAATAAATTCCACCCAAGATTAGTGATGTATAAAATGTCACTGAACAGCTCTATAAACAATGATAGAAATGGAAGTACCTTTTAATGCTCCCTTAATTTTAACAAGTTTGTGGAATAAAAACATGAAAGATGAAAACATGAAACACAGAGGTTCTCCAAATCAATCATTTATTTAAGACTGCCAAAGAAGATCTCATAATATATTGAAATTTCTTGTATCAAGATTCACATGAAATGTCAAGTATACCTATAGGTACAAGTTATGGCTTTAGTTGATGCTGTAAATAACTGACTCCAAGTTAAATCCGTCATGCGAATATTTGGACTTCATTAAATTAATTTGTGAGATTTAGATGTTGCTGGCAAGGCCAATATTCATCGTCTCTCTAACAGAACTTGACAAAACAGAGCTGGGCTGCCTTCTGAACAGGGTAATTACAGAATTCAGCTGGACAGGGAGTTGCAGTATGAAGATCCAGCAATAATGAGGGAACCATATATTTTGAGGCAGTATGGAGGAAAAAACATAAGCATTCCCAAAATCCTACAGACTATGGCCTTCCAGGTGAGACTATAGGAGTTGCTGGAGTATAGATGTGCAAATGTGATATAGAAAAAAAATAGTTCTGAATTATACCCTGGAGATTGAACACACAAGTGTTTTAATGTTATTAAGTTTCCAAAGTTACAAATACTGTTACCTGCACAGCACACTTTAGATGAATTGCTATGCAATAGATGACAAACAAACCTTTTATTAATGCTGGTGGCACGGCTTCCTCACAGCTCGTGACCCAGGTTCAATCCTGGCCTCTGGTGCTGCCTGTGTGTAGTTAGTTTGCACATTCTCCCTGTCATCACATCGGTTTCCTATTGGTGCTCTGGTTTCCTCCAACTCAAAACTGTGCAGGTTTATAGGTTAATTGGCCAATGTGTAAACGACTGATAGAAACTGGAGAAGGAGGGGAGAGTTGATAGAAATTTAGGGAGAAAAATAATTGGGTAGTGCAAATGAGTGTAAAAATGGGTGCTTGATGGTCGGGCGCTTAATTGTCATATGTATCGGGAGAGGAATAATAGACAATAGGTGCAGGAGTATGCCATTCGGCCCTTCGAGTCAGCACCGCCATTCAAAGTGATCATGGCTGAACAATGAAATTCTTACATGCTGCAGCTTTACAAGCACATTAATGCAATAACACAAATAACTATAGAATCATTAATAATACAATAAATTAATGATCAGTCATACCATGTAACCAGACCATAAAAGTGCAAACCTGAAATACTTAGTGCAACCAAAACAAATTCTATAGCAGATTGTTGCCAAGGTTGGGTTGTGCTTGATGTTGTATAGTGTGGAAGAGCCTAATGGTTAGTGGGAAGAAACAGTTCTTAAACTGGCGGCCATGGTTCTTAGGCTCCTGTACCTTCTTCCCAATAGTAGTAGTGAGATGAGAGTGTGGCCAAGGAGGTGTGATCGAGGACAGATCTTCAGAGATATGCTTGCCAAGGAAGCTGTTGATGCTCTCATTGCTATCCCAATGATGAAGACAGGTTCATGGATCCTTGACTTTCCCTTCCTGAAGTCAATAATCAGCACCTTGGTTCTGTTAATGTTGTTTTGTCACCATACAATCAGATTACCAATCTTTTTGTACTGTGACACTTTGGTTCTGTTACTCGTCCAATGACAATGATATCATCAGTAAATTGAAAGGTGACTTTGGAACGGTGTCTGCTACTCAGTCATGCGTATAGAGAGAGTAGAACGGGGGACAGGGCACACAGCCTTGAGGTGGACCTGTGTTGCTGGTCATCAAGGAGGAAATGTTATTGCTAATTCATACTGATTGTGGTCTGCTGATGAGGAAGTGGAGGATCCATTTGCATAGGAACGAGCAGAGACCCAATTCCCAGAATTTAATGATAAGTTGAGAGGGAATGATGGCGTTGAACACTGCACCATAGTCGATAAACAACAGCTTGATATATGTATTCTTATCATCTAAGTGAACTGCTGCAGAATGAAGACCCAGCAGGATGGTATCCGCTGTTGATCTGTTGTAGTGATAGGCAAATTGTAGTGGTCAAGGTCCTTAAAAGGCAGTAGTTGATATGTGTCATAACCAACCTCTCAAAGCATTTCATCACCCCAAACGTGTTGATAGTCATTGATGAATGTCGCTCTTTTTGGGCTGAAGTAATATGGATGCCCATTTAAATTTGCAGGGATTTCAGACCATATTAGTGAGAGGTTGAAGATGTTTGCAAAAACTCCAGCCAGTCGGTCCGCATAGATTTTAAGAATGCAGCCAAGTACACTATCAGGGCCAGATGCTCGTGAAGGGCTGTGGAGGTCTGAAAAGATACAATGTTGTTCTCACTTTCCGCATCGTCTCCTGCAGTCACCTAAAAAGTCGCCTAAGTGGGACAGGCCCATAAGTTTCCCCTTATAGGAAGTAATGGCATGCAAATGTATGATTGATCCTGCCGTTTAGACAAAGTATCTCTTTGCTTTCTCAATGGCCTTATCAAGGTTGGGCATGGACATCTTGTTTGACACCGTCTCACCAGACTTGAATGCCCAAGATCTGAAGATTGGTTCATTGAAGGGTTATGGATAGGAAACTAAAGTGGGCTGAAGGGCCAGTTTCCATACTGCATCCCATTTTATGATTGCATACACATTTGTACTTGGCAGTGAGTTGCACTCTCTAAAGTCTGTTATTGCAACTGTTGAAACTCCCATGTTCATTCAATGAGGAACAAAGACAAATAGTGGAATAGGCATAATTTGAGGAGAAAGATGAAGAAGGAAAGCAAAGGAGTGGGACAGGCGCATGAGAAGAATTTGGAGAGAGTGCAGAAGAGGTTACCAGAATGCTGTCAGGATTAGGGGGTGTTAGTTATCAGTAGAGCTTGGACAAATTTGGATTGTTTTCTCCCTGCTGTGAGGGGACAAACTGAAGATAATATATAAAATTATGAGAGCGTGTAGGAAGAGACTGCAGATGCTGGTTTACACTGAAAATAGACGCAAAATGCTGGAGCAACTCAGCGGGACAGGCAGTATCTCTGGAGAGAAGGAACAGGGTGATGTTTCAGGTCAAGGCCCTTCTTCAGGCCCTTCTCAAATTATGAGAGCTATAGATACAGTAGACAGCCTGACCCCTTTTCCTTGGGAACAAATGACAAAGACAAGGAAGCATATTTTTGAGAGGCGAGGGGGAATGTATGTGAAGAAGATGTGCGGGGTAAGAATATTTTTAACACAGAGTGGTGGTAAAAGCAGATACAATAGTAATGTTTAAGATGCTTTTAGATAAGCACATGGATATGCAGGGAACAGAGGAATGTGGATCACATGCAGGCAAAGGAGATTAGTTTAACTGGGCAACATGTTTGGCACAGACCTGTGCTGCACTGTTCTATGTTATGCGCTCTAAAGCATAAATGATAGTGACAAAGATTGGGAGGACGATATGCAGGGCATAAAGGAGGTCATAACCAGTACACCACAGATGTCAAATGTCACTTCTTTGAACATCTGAGAGTAGACAGGAAACTAATCATGTCCAGAAAGATTTTTACAGCGTCTTAGAAAACCCATTCAAAGGGGCGTATGACTTTCTTTGTGGGTCTCATTTTCCTTGCCACTGGATCCTTTCAGATATTACACTTGACAGTGTGCAGCTCATAGCCCCATTAAGCAAGGAACCAGTACTTTGTATGTAGCCATCCATCACCTTATGCATTAAATGCAGCAGTCAACAGAAGAGCTTTTGGAACACCTTAGCTATGATTTATTCACCATGCAGATAGGCATCATTGACTGCACATCTCCTTCAGGGAACAGATAGATCAGCCAACAACATACACAAATGGACAAGCATACCACTGTGTAAATAAGTGGTCTGTAGCCGACAACAGCAATCATGACCACATACCTAGGGGAATGCCACAGTTCATCTATTCTCAGAGAGACAATAGACAATACACAATAGTTCTATTATCTCTCCAATATCTGACTTGGTTACAAGTAGAGGACTGCTGATGTGGCTGATGACGACTTTGCACAATTGTAACCTGTCCAAATATGATCTTTTTCTTCTAAGAAGATTGTTAACTGTACTCGGAGGTACTTTACAGAAGCATCAACATAACTGCTGGACAGGCTCATAATCCGTGATTATCTGGTGCCTTGACTTAGTTGGGAACAACCTGATTTAGGAAGCTGCTGGATCAGTCATTCCTCACTGACTGACGGGCAATGTACAATGTTGATGGGGTGAGGAGTAGGGAAATACGGGGGAATTGTCAAATACTGACCTCGCTGATACACAAAACACACAACATATTGGAAGACCATTCATCCCATTTGCCTACCCCACCTTTCAGTTGGGTCACAACTGATCTGACTAACATTAAAAAGAAGCAAAGTGCTGGAGTAACTCAATGGGTCAGGCAGCATCCCTGGAGAACATGGATAGATGACATTTCGGGTCGGGACCTTACTCCAGCATTTTGTGACTGTAACCTTAACTCTACACTCTCTTCTACCTGTGATAATGTCACCACGATCTACATCTGCCTTAAAAATAATCAAAGTCTCTTCCAACAGCCTTTGAAGAAGAGAGTTCCAAAGATTTACAATCCTCCGAGATAAATTAAAACATGTCTCCCCATCTCTGTCTTAAATGGGCAGATCCTTATTTTTAGTGATCCTTGATGCTAGATTCTCCTACGAGAAAACATCCTTAGGATCTGATATGCTTCAATCACGCCTCCTTTCACTGTTTTAAATTCCAGCAGGTACAAGCATAGCCTGTCCAACCTTCATCATTAGACAACTCATTAATTCTAGAAGTTAATCCAGTATATCTTGTCAGAAATCCTTTCAGTACATTTACATTCTTCCTAAAATAAAGAGAGCAATACTGTACCAAGTACTTCTGATGTGGTCTCATTGAGTCCATAACTGAAGCATAACCGCCCAACTTTCATGTTCCCGTGACAATAAATTACAATATTATGTTGGTTTCCTTAATTACCCGAGGACAATGGCACAGTGGTAGAGTTGCTGCCTTACAGCATCAGAGACCCAGGTTTGATACTGACTACAGGTGCAGACTATATGGAACATCTTAGATATAAACTAGCATGTGCAGTTCATTTCTACACATTGCTGTCTATACGAAGTTGCACATTCTCCCTGTGACCACGTGAGTTTTCTCTAGTTGCTCCAGTTTCCTCCCACATTCCAAAGACGTGCACGTTTGTAGGTTAATTGGCTTCTGTGAATGGTCCCGAGTGTGTAAAATAGTACTAGTGTATAGGTGATTGCTGATCAGCGCCAAAGGGCTGATCCACACTCTATCTCTAAACAAACTAAACAACTTGCTGTATCACCGTATTTACCAATCACGAATCATACTCAGGAACAATCAGATCTCTGTCTCTCAGAGCTCTACAATCTCTCAACATTTAAACATATGGGGTTTTGTATTCTTCCTGCCAAAATGGACAATTACACATTTTCCTCACATTACCAGATCTTTGCCCACACACTTCTTTGAAAAGCCCTTATATCCTCTTTACAATTTGCTTGCCAACCATTACATGGCTCTTCTTATCAATTTTTTCCAGCTCCTAATTTTTTTTTTACTACCATCAATCTCTCCATAGTAGACATTACAATCTGTCTGATAACTGATTGAACATCCACCAAAGTAAAGTGGATGCTTACATAGAAACATAGAAAATAGGTGCAGGAGGAGACCATTCGGCCCTTCGAGCCAGCACCGCCATTCATTGTGATCATGGCTGATCGTCCCCTATCAATAACCCGTGCCTGCCTTCTCCCCATATCCCTTGCCCCTAGATCTCTATCTAACTCTCTAGTGCACTCTGCTTGCTGTAAAGACACTCTGTAAAGACACAAGACACTCTGCTTGCTGTAAAGGCTTCCTTCAAAACTTCTCTGGAAGTGATACATTGGTTTGGGGTAAACCGCAGAGCACTGATATAGAGGGAGATGACCCTGCACTAGCTCAATGAGGATTCAACCAAACTCGACAATGGTACGGCATTTCTCAGCACACCACTTAATTCTCCATGCAACTGCCTGTGTGATGCCACCTTCAACAGACAAGGGAGGGCTCCCCACACTGATGTGAGCAATGGCTATGGGAGCCTGCCACCATTTATGAAACAGTATCCTAACAAAGTGTCATCATTCCAAAAGAAGGGGTGATCCAAAAGCATTGACGAGAAATGAAAACTTCCCTCTTCACAGATGGTGCTTGCTCTGGTGAACATTCACAGCATTTTATATTTTAAGTAAATTAGAAAGGAAAGTTAAAAGGAGGTTAGAAAAAGTGACTTTGATCTACATACTAAGATCTAAACAAGGATAAATGTGAAACATATTGATTCAAAATGGTAAATAACAAGAGCTGTTTGGATGTGGATGTCTTTACATGGCCATTTATGTACCTTCTTTCCAGATCCACATGCAAATCTTTATAACGATGCACCAGTAAAATCCTGCTGTTTAATTTCACATTAAACCAAGACAGCCCAACAACATATTGCAAAACATTTGTTATGATTACTTACAAATAATCTTCATTTTCAGTCTTCAAAAAATTTCAAAATAAACTTCAAGCAGGCACACATATGTGTACAACAGCTCCAGTTTTGACTAAAGTATCCCGAGACAATGCGACACCAGAAAGCAAAATACAAAAAAAAAAATGTTTGTTTAATTAAGTCTCCCAAACAGTGCCATAAATCTGTGTTCATCTGATTAACATCCAGGCAAAGTTAATTAAACTATTACTGGACTTCCATCCAGCCAGAGATTTTTTATGAGAGTTTTCACAATATGCAGACTGGTTGATGATTTGTAATTATCTCACAGCCAAAGAGATTTGCATAAACTGTCATGAGGCTTCACTGTTGTCCTTTGTAATGCTAATCAATGCTGTAGCTTTAGAAATCAAATAACCTAAGACAATTTCAAAGTAAACCTCCAGAAAATCCAGTTATTTCCAAGAAATAGGCATGCTACATGACACCCCAGTTTTCAATTTTATCCGTGTCAGTGAATGTGCAGAAGATGATTAAAGAGCCTTGTGTTGGCAACATCTTGTCAGAGCCATTGAAATAGATGTTACAGAAATGGCTGTCAGCAACAAGCAGTGCATAATTTCTCACCCGATCCACAGTCATGACCACATTCCATCATGTGTCATGTGGCTTTGTGCTTTGCCATGGTTTAAATTATTCCAGATCTATATTACAGAGATATTTTAAACTTCTAGGCAACTCTTCATAACCTGAAGTTGCAAAGTCATAAGAAAACTTAATTGCAATGAATTTACTGATACATCTGGGAAACAAGACTTCCTGCATCATTAGACCTTTCTTCCGCTCTTCCTTCAGATATATGTATCATCTACGGGTGCAATCGTCCAGCTGGATGAGAGCGAAGTGAGTGTGTAGCGGCGCCTGCTGACGCACGCAGGTATCGAACCCGGCGTTTGGAAGCCGCGGTCACGTGACTCGGGAGGGGCTGCTTGTTTTCACGCGGTTTGCTTTTGCGCGTTAGTTCAGCAATGACCACAGATGTGGCCAGACGTGTCTAGAGAACGTGTGTATACTGAAAAACGAACTTTCGATTAAAGATCCGTTTGAAACTTCAGTTGTCGTTCTTGAGACGGCCGATTTGGTGACCCCGACCTGTCTAGCCGTCGTTAGACAAGAGAATTATGCAGGAAGACAGTGTTCCCACAGAATCAGCCAACACGCGGCAGGGCTCACTGGCCTTCAAACTGCCACCGTTTTGGCCTGACCAACCTCAGGTGTGGTTCGCCCACGTTGAGGCACAGTTTCACCTCCATCGCATCGTAGCGGATGACACAGGGTATTTCCACGTAATGGGGGCATTGCCGCAGGACTGTGCCTCGAGGCTGTTGCCCTACATCAGGGACCTGCCGTCCATCGCCAAATACGAAGGGCTGAAGGCCCTGCTGTTCCACGCTTACGGTCTCAGCCGCAGAGACAGGGCAGCGATGCTGCTGCACATGGACTGTGTCGGCGATCGGCGGCCATCCACCATCATGGCGAAGATGTTAGCCCTGATGGACGGGCACAGCCCATGTCTGCTTTTCGAACAGGCGTTCCTGGAGCAGATGCCTGACGAAGTCCAACTAGTGCTCCGGGGCCGATTTCAGTGACCCCCCAACAACTCGCGGAGAGAGCTGATGAACTGTGGGCACACAGATGGCGGGCCGCGCCCCCTGGTCACTCAGCGGGTGCAGCCGAACTGACATCAGGAGGAGGAGGAAGCTGATTTCCCAGGGTTGCTCACGCCCCGGTACGACATGGCCGCACCCCGTCATGGCGTGGTCCACCACATTCCCACCGAGGGCCCACCGGTACACGCCCACACGCGCTGTCTCCCGCCCGATAAACTGCGCATCGCACGAGACGAGTTCCAGCTTATGGAGGACATGGGGATTGTCCGGCGGTCGGATAGCCCTTGGGCTTCATATTCATCTACCTCGATGATATTCTGGTGGCAGAGCATGTCAGGCACCTCCGCCTGCTTTTCGAACGGCTGCGCAAACACGGGTTGGTGATCAACCCTGCGAAGTGCCAGTTCGGATTGCGTTCCATTTCATTCTTGGGTCACAGCATTACCTGCCACGGCGCACAGCCGCTGCCCGAGAAGATCGACGCTATCCGTCGCTTCCCGGGGCCCCAATTGGTCAAGGGTCTACAAGAGTTTATAGGGATGGTTAATTTCTACCACCGATTCGTCCCGTCAGCAGCCGCCATCATGCGGCCGTTGTTCCAATGCCTGGCCGGTAAGCCTAAGGACCTGGTCTGGTCCAAGGAGGCGCAGAAGGAGTTTGAGGGGGCTAAGACTGCATTGGCCAATGCCACTATGTTAGAACACCCTAGGGCGTCAGCCCTAACGGCCCTCACCGCAGTAGGCGCCATCCTCAAGCAACACGTAGGTAGTCGCTGGGTGCTGCTGCCATTTTTCAGCAGGCAGCTACGAGCCCCCGGTTAAGTATAGCGCTTTCGACCGGGAGCTCCTCGCACTCTGCCTAGCGATCCACCATTTTTGTTATTTCCTGGAGGGGCGCGTTTTCACCGCATTCACAGACCACAATCGTGGACAGGTTTACCAGGTGGGCGGAGGCGATACCATTAACGGATACCTCCGCTGAGGCATGCGCGAGGGCCATTGTCTCGAATTGGATCGCTCATTTTGGGGTTCCCTCCGATATCACTACCGATTGTGGGGCCCAGTTCACGTCCTCTCTGTGATGCGGTATGGCGAAGCTGTATGGCGCGAAGCTGCATCAGACCACCGCGTATCACCCAGTGTCCAACGGTTTGGTTGAGCGTTTCCACAGGCACCTCGTCAGCGTTGAAAGCTCGACTCACCGGCCCAGATTGGGTCGACCAGTTGCCTTGGGTCCTCCTAGGTATCAGAACCATGCCTAAGGAGGACCTCAAAGCCTCCTCGGCCGGGTTGGCTTACGGCTCGGTTTAGCGAGTTCCTGGGGATTTCCTGCCTGTCCCCCGGGATCAAGAGGTCCCGGTTTCGGCGTTGTTAGCTGACCTTCGCGAGCTGGCGCGCGCTTTGGTCCCATTCCCTACTTCCCTGCATGGTTCGTCTGCGGTGCATGTGCCTACTATGTTACGGGATTGTACTTATGTTTTTCTCCGTAGAGATGCTCACCGCTCGCCGTTTCAGCAGGTGTACGAGGGTCCGTACAGGGTGCTGAATATTGGTGCCTCGACGTTTACATTGGACATGGGTGGGCAGGAGGAGTTCGTCTCCGTGAGCCGCCTTAAGCCAGCACACGTCGACGAGGATAGCCCGGTGACAATGGCGTAGAGATCGTCCACCGGCCATTCTGCCGCCCTCTGCACCTGTTACCCCCGTTCATGTTTCTCCGGTCCCCTTTGTTACGCCTGTCCCTCGTTTGCGTTCTTCGCGTCCCTCCGGTTCTGTTTTGCAGGCCCCTACTGTTACGCTCGCCCCACGACCTCGGACTACGCGTTCCGGTCGCACCGTCCGGTTACCCGTGTGTTTCCGTACCGCGGATTCTGGGGGGGGGGCCATGTAACGGCGCCTGCTGGCACACGCAGGTATCGAACCCGGCGTTCGGAAGCTACGGTCATGCGACTCGGGAGGGGCTGCTTTGTTTTTGTGTGGTTTTGCTTTCGCGTGTTAGTTCAGCACTGACCACAGATGTGGCCAGACGTGTTTAGAGAACCTGTATACTGAAAACCGAACTTTCGATTAAAGATCCGTTTGAAACTTGAGTTGTCGTTCTTGAAACCGCCAAAAGTGCATCATTACATGATTTTGGTTGCAAGCCAGAAATCTGTGTTTCCACGACTAATATACAGGATACTGAAAAGTAAACAGACATTTCTTGTAAAAACACCGATGAGATCAGGAGACCAATGAGCATTGCTACTATTTCCACCAAGACTACATTTCCACTGAAAATATGGCCTTTCTGAAGATTTGTAAAAATTGGAAATATGAAAATTATTTTATAATGGCAACAAGATCCTGTCAGAGGTGGCACCTCTTCAGAGGCCAGTCTCCGTCATCATTTGAGCACTGAAACGCGCAAGAGGACAGCCTCATAAAAAACATCTCCAAAACATAAGTTCTCTCCCAAAGTCCCTTTTGTGCAACATGACCCACCAATAAAGGTCCACAATAGGTCCTTTGAATTTATGGATTATTTCCTACTGATCAGGAGCCAATTCTCATTGAACGTAGAACATAGAACTGCATAGGACAAGAATAAGCTCTTTGGCGTACAATGTCTGTGCCAAACTTGATGCGAAGACTAATTCGTGTCTAACCCGTATCTGTCCATTCCAGCATATCCAAATGTCCACTATCATATCTGACTCGACCAACACCCCTGGCACTGCGTTCCAGCACCAGATTACCATAGATAGTCTCAAACTCTCATTGATAACATGTAACGTCACCAGTGATTCACGGGGATTTCAAAAGCAACAGAATGGAATGAAACCAAGTCTTCCTCAACCCCGAGGGTCTGCTTAAGGAGAAACAAAGGCCCCATTACAACCTGAAGACATAAGACTTTATACAGATTCAGGCCCAGCTGCCCAGACTACATACTTTGGTTACAAAATTATGTTTTACTCAGTGATCTATAGAGCCATAACTGTACTTTTTGATCTTTTAACTTTAATAACAATAATCCTCAAGATGTATTAATCTCTTTTCAGTATTGAGAGTCACTCTATAATTACAATTCTGCAGAACAGATTCAGTAAGTTTTATAGGAGCAATTCAGTTTGACATTATTTTACTGAGCCTTTCTAATAAAAATATAAAACAAAGTTGCCTTCTATCACTTCATGCTATGATATACACTTTACTAAATTATCACTTGTACTGTTGACGGCAGTTCTGCATCTATCAAAGTAAAACAGAAATATAAAGTACTTATTGAAATTATTTCTGTCAGACTCCTCAATGATCTTTTACATTAAATGGTTGGTTGCACTAATAGCAAGATTATGCTGGTAAGCAGAACTGATTATAATAACATCAAAGTGATATTTTAGCATGAAAAACATTAAGAGGCATTTATTTCCAAGTCTGCATTTTCCCACTCATATGCATTACATTCTTTTGGCCATTAGGAGGAAGCACTGTACATACAAAAGTCTGTATTCTGTAAAAAAAAGGACACAAATTACTGGAGTAATTCAATGTGTCTGGCAGCATCTCTGGAGAACATGGTTAGGTAACGTTTCGGGTCGGGACCTATCCTCAGACTGATTGTGCATGGAGGGGGGTTGGGGGGTAAGAAAGGTGGGAGAGAGGAGAGGCAGGATAAAGTGTGGCAGGTAATAGGTGAACACAGACGAGGGAGGTTTTTGATAGATAGCTATATATTTGAGACCTCTGAAGGAGGTTTAATTTCATAAGACTTGTTGAAAAATATTAACCAGAGTAATGGTATTACCAAAACCATTTAATGATGGACATGTCAAATTAAATAACTGCTTCATGATCCTTATTGTACATGGCACATTCCACTGAAAAATGAGCCAGAACTCTTCAGGTTAAACATTTCATTTTGTAGAAGTGAGCTTCTAAAAATATAAAGCAAATCCCAATTCAATATCTGATACATTCTGCGGCTGCAGTTTATCTTATTCTCCTAGAAAATTGAAACCATAAAAAAATGCAGTCAAAAGCTTGATTCTGACCCTGTGTCTCTATTGAGAATGAGTGTGTTCACATATAATTAGGCTGAGTTGAGATAACTTGCTTTGTCCTGTATCTTGACCACACATTGAGAAGTAACTTGGACATAAGAATATACCAAAATATGAACCTCCATGTTCATAAAGTAACCCACCTCATAGACT
Organism: Amblyraja radiata; assembly: GCF_010909765.2. Classification (NCBI taxonomy): domain Eukaryota; kingdom Metazoa; phylum Chordata; class Chondrichthyes; order Rajiformes; family Rajidae; genus Amblyraja; species Amblyraja radiata. The sequence continues at coordinate 68,514,318 of NC_045956.1, forward strand.
TGTAAAGAATTTTGATGATCAAAATTACTTGAACTTAAGCTTGTAGTGAGGCTGCAGAAGAATTGTGCCTCTGCGATGATGCAGTTGCTCTCAGAACTGTATTTTCTAGTTACAACCCTCCTTCATTCATCATCCCAGCAATGAAAGTTATTGACTGATTGTAACATGGAAGATATGGTAGGAAACAGAAATCCAAGTCCTGTACTTTGCAATCAATATGTTAATTCATATCAGCTGGAAATAATGTATTCATCTCACTGTTAGGCATGTATATTGTCCTGCTGGGTATAATATTTACAAGGAACACCACAGAAATAACCGGTTTTGGTTTAACAAGGCTACATTATTGAAACTATTATTTACATTAAGTGTGAGTCTTCTTCTTGCATAAAGACAGAGACTTTAGTCCACAGCACCTGCGATAAGAATTGCAGGGTGTGGGTCAGGCAAAGTCCAAGGAGAGGTTATGGTACTGCTTCCAATCGGTGGACTGGGCCATGTTCAGCAGGCCTGAATGAATATGCCACGGCCATCATCATCTTCATAAAGAAATGAGTGGATGAGTGTGTACCTACAAAATCATTCCAAGTCATTCCCAACCAGAAACCCAGGACGAACTAGGAGATCTGTAATCTCTTGAGAACTAGATCTCTGGCGTTTAGGATTGGTGATCAGAATTATACAATAAACCAAGTACAATCTCCTGAAGGCCATCATAGGTACAAAGAGACAGTTCTGGACAAAGTTGGAGTCACAGACAGAGGCTCAATAACTGTGGTAGGGCTGCATGGTGAAACTGAACAACACAAGTGGCATTGATGCAGTTCAATGCCTTTTATGCATGCTATGAAAAGGAGAACATGAGTCAGGTGATGAGCCAGTGTACTGGAGAAAGATAGAACAAGTGGCATATTCATTGTTGACTTCAGACAGACCTAATTGGATAGCATGTCCCACAGCGCCTCAACTTTCTTGGAAGTTTAAAAAGATTCAGCATGTCAATGAATACTCCAAAATATCTCTATGGATGCATTGTAGAAAGTATCCTGACTGATTGCATCATGGCCTGGCATGGCAAATCCAAAGCAAAGGAATGCCAGAGGCTGCAGAGTAGTGAACTCAGCCCAGTTCATCATGGGCACAGCCCTTCCCATCATCAAAATAATCTACATTTAGCACTGCCTCAAGACAATAGCATCTATCATCAAGAATCCCCACTAATCGGGCATGCCCTCTTCATACTCCTACCATCAGGCAGAAGACATGAAGTCCCACACCATCAAGTTCAGCAACAGCTACTTTCTACCACCCGGCACAATCCGACTCCTAGCTCGGCAACAGTCCACAACGGGCACTTCTTGCACCACCACAGACATGTTCTAATTGTGTTTTGCTCTATTGTCTTGTTTATCAAATCATTTTCTTTTCACTATGTTAGTTGTAAATAACTATGTTACTATGTGTAATGTACATAAATTAATGTACAATTAATGATTTTGTGTATTAATCTAAGTGCCTGTGATGTTACTGCAAATAAGATTTTCATTGTACCTGTACCTCACTGTACTTGTGCATATGACAATAAACTCAACCGCACTTGACTTGAAACATAGAAACATAGAAACATAGAAAATAGGTGCAGGAGTAGGCCATTCTGCCCTTCGAGCCTGCACCGCCATTCAATATGATCATGGCTGATCATCCAACTCAGTATCCTGTACCTGCCTTCTCTCCATACTAAAGATCCCTTTAGCCACAAGGGCCACATCTAACTCCCTCTTAAATATAGCCAATGAACTGGCCTCAACTACCTTCTGTGGCAGAGAGTTCCAGAGATTCACCACTCTCTGTGTGAAAAATGTTTTTCTCATCCCGTTCCTAAAAGACTTCCCTCTTATCCTTAAACTGTGACCCCTTGTTCTGGAAAGTTATTCACGGCAAAACCCTTAATATAAGTTAAAATTTCAGCATTGCTTCCCTCAGGAACACTTTCAAACTTGCTTTCAAGAGGTCCATAGAGCCATTGGTTGCCAAAATGTAGACTTTCAGTGCTCCTTAAGTGTTTCAGGTTATTTCAATATTTTCTCGATTCAGTCACAATACTCTTACCTCAAATTTAGAACAACATTCAAGTTGCACTCCAAAATCTGAGATCAAACAGAACAGACAAGATAGCTCGCAATGCTGAAAGAGTACTGCGCTGTTGGAGGGGTTGTCTTTCAAACAACATTTTAAACCATAGAATCATCTGCCTTTTAAATACGCCTTTGCATAACTTAAGTTAGGCACAAGAGATCTCTCAAAAGGTCTGACAACAATTTTCTTCAACTGATAACGTGAAAACTGATTATTTGGGCATTTATCGCATTGCTATTTATAAGACTGTTTTTATAAGATTGTCTTGACTGTAAGCGAAAAAGAATGTTGTTGTCTCTTCATTGAAGACAATGACAATAAATTAAATCAAATCAATCAAATCAAATCAAAGACATAGATGTGTACAAACCGATTGCTATATTTCATTTTAAGCCACATTAACCTTCTTTCAAAGGTTCTCATTGGCTGTAAAACTCCTGCAAAAATTTGGAGTTGCTTTTTTTCCTGCATTTGATGTAATAGGCATGCCTTTTAAAGGGAAACGTTTATCCTATTAACAAGTGCTTTAATGTTGTTCTTTTAAATAGTTCTGAAAATAAAACAAGAAGTTTTTAATCATTTCAGAATTCCAATTTGATATACAATATTTCTAAGTTTCTGCTGTGCAAAATAGGAAAGGACAGAGAGGCTGATAATGAGATACCCACTGGTTTGTAACCGTGCATGGATGGATCCTCTGCATATGCTGGCGAGTTCATCACACAGCATAAAAAGGTGGAAGCATATAGTAGCAAGGCAGATCATTTCTGTGACCGGAAATGGGCCATGGGAGGTTTTTTTGGCAATAGATAAAGAAGTAAATAATTAATTGTTGTACACATGTACAATAATTCACTGCTGTACCCCTTTTCAAATATATTCATAATTTACTTTAGTAGCCCACATAAGTGAAGTGTAATGGACAAACAACATAGCAGGACTGAAAAGAATATATCTCAGTGAGAAAAGTGTATGAATCTTCATTTACGAATATGAATCATATCCGAACCTGACTTCTCACAAGACTTGCAGTGAAAATTTTGCAGTTTAGTTATGATATCTGATACCTGCATAGTCAGCCATTCAGCCTATTGGATCCTTGCAAGCTTCCAGCAGACCTATCCCATTTGTCATTTCTCCCTTCATTTTATTCCCCAGTATCCCTGCTAATCCATGATTGGTTGTGGAAATGAAATGTGCTCCATATGGAACCAGACAGAACTAATTTCAAATGACTGAAAGAGATAAGATTTCAATATCCTGCTCATCAGAACATCATGATGTAACTAAGGCAATAAGAAAAGTTTTCTGCATCTAAATGGAATATATTTGTCACCAACTTTCAGCTCATCGGTCTACCCATCTGGCTCATGGAAAATGCATTTCACATATCTCCATTACAATGATGGTTAGGGTGGAAAGTAAAAGATCCAAACACGCTTGAGTAAGCAGTGACATTAAACGGAAGTAGGATTTCAGAGAATTGCAAAATAAATCATGTAACAATTCGGATTTTCTCCCAGCATTCTCATGCCACTTTAAGGAAATTGTGAAGTAATTTTAATGGAAAGAATTCTCATACAAGTGAAAGATGCTCTAGTCGAGTTGTAGCATGCCATAGACAATGCCATAGACAATGCACAGTCTGAGCTATGGCTGCAGATTCACAGAATACTTATACCTGTACCTCTTTTAATTTGTCGCCTTCCAAAGGAAAGATTTATTCCACAATAAAGACATCCTTGATAATCAAAATACACAATATTATTTACTTTGACCATTTGAATTCAGGGGCAATACATTTTATTTGGATTGGACTGTTGAGCAGTTTTGTTCAAATTACTGGGCCGGAACAAAAATCATCCTAAAAAGTTTAAGGTAAGCTGAAAAATGTTCATACATTTAACATTTCAAAATATATGATAGATCAAGTCCATTTGAATAAGTTTTCATCAGGGTGTACAAGGTTAAAGCAACAGCTATACAAGTGACCATGAAACAAACAGCAATATTTAGTCCATTTATATATTGTTTCTCAGTCCCTGTATGAAAACAAATGAGCTCTATGTCTCAACCACAAACAATTAAAATATTTATATTTTTCAAAGCAAATATTATATTACAATATTTCCGAGGACAGTTCATATTCTGCAATATTATTTCCTGAAGAAGTATACTTAAAATATATAATTTGCATAGTAAATTATAAAGTTAATCAATTTCTGGCTATAAGCATTATAGAAATTGCAGTCTAACATATATTTGCTGCTGATTAGCTGAAGGAATGCTACTGTTGGCTCTGCATCAACATCAATGAACATGTCCAGTCTACAACACTAATGGCTGGTGGTTGCTAGAAGAGTTGAAAATAATTACATAAGTTATAATCAAAAGAACCTTTGAAGATGTTCTTAAAACGCAGCCAAGTCTATATTGATTGTTTTGGCAATCTGCTCCCAAGGAGCTTTCTAGTTTGTTTTTCTCTCAGACAGTCGCACAACGCATTGTAGAGATTATTGCTTTCAATTCCCTTCAATAATAAAAATTCATTCCGCTAAAGTAATCTTGCATCTTCGTCAAGATAAAGTGTATATGAAATAAACAAAAATGAATATAAATAAATAAATAAATAAATAGATAAATAAAGCTTTGACCACATTTGTCAGAAAATCTCCCTTCTTTCTCCTTCCTTCGATCCATTAGCAGGATTGTCCTGGTGGCCGGTAGACAGAAATGCTGGAGAAACTCAGCGGGTGAGGTAGCATCTATGGAGCGAAGGAAATAGGCAACGTTTCGGGTCGAAACCCTTGTTTTAACCTGTTCTTGTTCCACAAAACTTCCTATTTCCTCCTTGTCTTCCGTTCTTTCTCCTCTCATTCAACATCCTCCAACATGCATCCTTCTACCACCTTGACATATTCAGGTTGCCTGTCCCCTATTGGCTCATTTTCAGCATGTACACTCCAATCTATCTCTTGGTACTTTTGTTAGATTAGTTTACAGATACAGCTCGGAAACAGGCCCTTCGGCCTACTTGGTCTGCAACGACCAGCCCAGGGACAATTTTACATTTTATACCAAGCCAATTAACCTACAAACCTCTACGACTTTGGAGTGTAGGATTAAACCGAAGATCTTGGAAAAAACCGACGCAGGTCATGGAGAGAACGCACAAACTCCGTACAGATAGGTACCCGTAGTCAAGATCGAACCCAGGTCTCTGGCACTGTAAGGCAGTAACTTTACTGCTACACCACCGTGATGCCCGTACTGATTTATTATTGCCACGTGCATCAAGATACAATGAAAAACGTGGTTTAGCATGCTATCCAGTCAAATCATACCATCAAGCTATGCACTTACAACAGAGTGCAAAGTGAAAAATATCCAGATCACAGAACATAATGTTACAGCTACAGATAAAGTGAAGGATTACCACTTCCCTCCCTCACAAATATATGCGGAAGGAGCTTTGATTATTCCTCAAACAGAAACCCACACTCTCCCACTATATGTTTTTCCACCGAGTTGAACTTGTTGTGACATGGAACAACTTGTCCCATAACTCCACTAATTTTAACGAAGACAAAGGTGTAGCTTTCAGAATGCACTTGGATTCAAGCTCTGCCTTGTGGGATACATGGCACAGTAATAAATTCATAGTCCCATCAGGCAACACTTCACCTCTTTTTCCATTAAATAGGTGACTAGATAGTTGCTGCTTCCGTCTCTCAGACAAATTTTGGTGCTGTCACCACCTTTGCTACCAACGTCCATCCTAATCTAGCTTTCAGGAGGTCCAATTCTGACACTTTCCTTCTTTTTCACTATTTCCATCTAATACAATAGGTTAGTGTTCAATATCCATTGAAAGCCCATACTCCCACAGCTATCTTCACAGCTCCTGCCATTCTACTTCCTGTATGAAATTCCTCCATTTTCTCCAGCTCCATCACATCCATTCTGACTGCACCATCTTCCACATCAGTCATTTTCTAGGATCTCTCCTTTTTGATTAACCATAAATTCCTCTCCACCATTGTCAGTGGTGTTAATTGCATCTATTCCAGTTCCTGTACTTCAGCTCTCACACCATGTCCTACTACTCTCAATCCCCCCTCCTCCCACCCATAAAAAAAAATCAGGTGCCCCTTGTCCTGATCTGCCAACTGAGCAGCTTCCTGTCTGCCAACCAGTTCTCTATCCATGTCAATACCCTACCCCCAATACCATGTGCTCTAATTTTACACACTAATCTCTTGTGTGGGACCTTGTCAAAGGCCTTTTGAAAGGCCAGATACACCACATCCACTGGGATTTTTCCATAGATGCTGCCTCACCCGCTGAGTTTCTCCAGCATTTTTGTCTACCACATCCATCGGCTCTCCCTTATCCATTCTACATGTTACATCCTCAAAATATTCCAAAATAGCCAAGCAAGGACTCAGGGGTGGTTTTTCCACTCAGTGTTTAGTCTGCATCTGGAATGAGCTGCCTGAGGAAGCAATTGAAATAGATACAATTACAACTTTCAAAAGACATTTGGAAAGATATATGGATAAGTAGGGTTTAGAGGGCGTGGGCCAAATGTAAGCAAATGGAAGTAGCCCAAAATGCCAATTTGGTCAGCATGGACTTGGTGGGCCATAGGTTCTGTTTCCATGCTCAATTGCTCTGTGACTACTACTTTCTCTGTTCACCCCTAATTTTTCCTGACCTACTGAGTATTTCTAACATTCTTTAATTTTATTGTAATTAGGTGTGGCTTTACACTGCTACTCTCAATGGTGAACTCAAGTGAACATGCCAACTCAAGTACAATAACATACTGTTTAAGTCATTGAACTAGTATGCACAAGCTGCGCTATTGACCTGGAGATGCGACCATAATGGACAAGGGCATTTTAATTCAAGTAATTAAATAAATCTGGAATCATTAGAGGTTGCCTTGAATCTAGCAGAACCATTGTAAAAATTGACCATTGACTTTGCATCACCAATAACTAGTTTGTTAGTATCTGCTTAATTAATTTTTTCATGCACTGTAACTAGGTATAATTTCTGTCACCAGTGGTACAACCATGTTCTGAGAATTCAAACCGTTACTATTTACATATACTATAACCAAATCCCCACAGTGTCTTCATTGGCCGCAACTCATTTCATCGCCTTCTCTTTCAACTTTCACAAGCCCTGAAATATAGTCAAACCTATCATCAGCATTAACTCACACCAGCAGAAGAGTTACTACCTTTTGGGAATTCAATCTAAGCATTAAAAGAGCAATGCAGTTCCAAAATAAGAACTGGCCTGTTCTCCATAAGTAGGAATCCACACATCATCTCTTCATGTTGTTATCGAAGGTTTGCGGAATATAATAGATTACACATGGGCTCCCATGAGAAAGGAGCAGGTGTGTGCTTTCCAAAATATGCCAAAACAGTTGGATAGCTGTTTCAGTTTTTATTTGTTATTATGGCAGCAGGCACTCTACTGACAGTTGTAGAATGCAGATATCTCCATGGGGCCATTTCACATTACACAATAACAGCAACAAAATCTTCAGTATTCAAGAAGGAACTGCAGATGCTGGAAGATCGAAGGTACACAAAAATGCTGGAGAAACTCAGCGGGTGCAGCAGCATCTATGGAGCGAAGGACATAGGCGACGTTTCGGGCCGAAACCCTTCTTCAGACTGATTTTGCGTCCGGATTGCATGAACATTGAATTCTCCCTCATATTCCGCCTGGGTTGCTTGCGTCCGGTTGGCATGAACATTGAATTCTCCCAATTTTGCTAGCCCTTGCTGTCTCCTCCTCTTCCTTAACCCTCGAGCTGTCTCCTCCCATCCCCCCGCCCTCGGGCTCCTCCTCCTCCCTTTTTCCTTCCTTCTCCCCCCCACCCCCCATCAGTCTGAAGAAGGGTTTCGGCCCGAAACGTCGCCTATTTCCTTCGCTCCATAGATGCTGCTGCACCCGCTGAGTTTCTCCAGCAACAAAATCTTCCTTGGTGCTCTGGTCTGAAATTGATGTCTAATGTATCTGAAGGAGATAAAGAGCTTTGCAATTCCTATTGAACCAAACATTTTATGGATATGATCGATGGATCGTGAATACAGTTTTAAAAATCAATGACATTACAATCTAATTTAGATGAGTGGTTAAAGAATAAACCATTAAAAATAGCAATTTTTAAGACAGAAATATGTTTCCCATACTCTTGTCTCTGCTTTAAAACAGTGATTGCTAATAAACCTAGAAGAGATCAGTTATTACTGCAGACTGTACAGCTTTGTATAGAAACATTATATCATATTAACTTGAAGCATATGTCACTATCAGTAAACACCAAATACTGGGGTGAATAAAGAATAAAGAGTAGATACAAGGAACTACAGATATTAGGTTGTTTTTTTTTAAAGACACAAAGTGCTGGAGTACCTCAGTGAGTCAGGCAGCATCTCTGGAAGACATGGACAGGCAATGTTTCGGGTTGGGACCTTTGTTCAGATTAATTATAATGGGGGGGGAGAAAGTTAAGAAAGAGCTGAGATGGAACAATGCCTGGCAAGAGATAGGTGAATATAGGTGAGGGTATTTTTGGCAGATGTTTTGACATATGGTCAGAGATGAAAAGAAGACAAAAGGCTGTAAGGTGGGGGGGGGGGGGGGGGGGGGGGGGGAGGGAGGGGTAGGTGATGGTGAGTGGGGTTGGATCGTTACCAAAAAATGCAGTTTGCACTATTGTAAGCTACCCAAGTGGAATATGGGATGTTATTCATCTTGTTTGCATGTGGCATCACTTTGCCAATGGACGAGGCACAGGAGGGAAAGGTCAATATAAGAACGGGAAGAGGAGTTCAAATGATTAGCAATCAACTGCCTGGGCAGATTCATCTGGGGAAAATACATCAGATAAGTTTTTATGGGTCAATTTCACATGTTGGAAGACTATCAGAGTTCCACCACCAGTTTCTATAGCTAACCAATAGCTCAGTTGGGCAAAACTCAATAACATTGAAATTTTCCAACATTTTTATTTTCAACAATGCAAAATGACTAAACAATAAGCCATTTTCATTTTCTGCAGAACTTTAAGTTAATTTTATGAAATAATCAATAATGATGAAAATATTTCAAGTCAGGTGAAGTACCAAAGTACATCAGGTAGCTCTACTGGGGAAAGCTGAACATTGTGGGGTCCTACAAAGATATATTCAATTTCTAATTTTGCCCTTACATTAATTAATCTCAGCAGGTCAGTCAGCAAGCTGCAAATGCTCTCAACAACCAAAGGTAACTTGGGAAAAATAAGTAGGCAAATACCTATTTTTGGAAGAAAAACAAGAGGGTGAAAAAACATAAAAGAAAACTTAGACCACACCGACTATAAAAACTGATTAACGAAAATGTGCTAAAAACTTAATATCTTCTTCTGCAACAAGATGAAAAATAATCTACCATCAACTGAAGCAACATTAAATGAAATACTTCCACCTGTACCTTAAATTTCATATTCATATAACATTACGGCCTTATAATGCGGGTTTATCATCACAACTGAATGGTTAGCACAGCAGACCAAATGCATAGGAGAAGACATAGATTCAACATCAATCTTGTACAACCGGGATTGATGATCCTGGAAGTCTAATGATTTCCTCATAAAAAAGTAAAGGCTGTAGAATGTAGAAATGTATCCCCTTTACCAGTTCCTCTGCTATAAATCTCAGAACATTCGTTGGCACCAATTGCAGCAGTAATTATGAGGTCGTAAGTGAATGGTGGCTTTAGAGATAATTCACTGGTGCTTCAAACCAACCATCAAATGTTGTTAATGGTTAATCGGCAAACTCCTTAAGGGTTTTCTTTTCCTAAACTTGCTAGTTCTAATTGTTGTATTGAATGAAATAACTGATTTCGGAACATTAGTTAAACAACAAGCTGTAACATCCAAACAACGAAATAAAAATCGATAAATTATTAAGCTGGTCATCCAAAGAAGTCTTTCCTTTCTTCACATCCTTTTGTCCACTCATTTGTAGACTGTAGATACTCCGTGTTCTTTGCCAGCATTGTCAGAGTCACTAACATTAATCTTTCAATGGGGATTTTTTTTAAACAGTTATCTTTAACTTCAGGCTGAATATGTCACATCCCATTACCCTATAGCACTTTACTCTGGTTTGTAAGTGGGAGCTTTTCAAAATGAAGATAGCATAGGCCACCTTTGTGTTTGGAAAGTAGTTACATATACTCTGCAGTTAATTCACAAATTTATGAACTACCTTTGTGCCTTCTATAAAAGCTTATATCTTTGCATCTGCAAATTAAACTGTAAAGTAACTGGAGGGTGTGCTGGAGGGGGGGGGGGGGGTATGCAGGGCTCTCACTTACATTTTTTCCCTGTTGCCAGCCGGGCAACCTAGGCAGTTTTTTAGGTTGCCAAATTACAGTTTAGGAGGTCATTTAAAACGGTTTGCATGACGCATGCGATAATTTGCTCGGACGGAGTGCGTAGTTACCAGTCGGAATTATGCTCAATGAAGCATTCACATATTATTTCTGTTTCAAATAAAGTCACAAACTAAACATATTCACCATTCAAGACATGATATATGCCACAATGACAAGAAGCAAAATTATAATACAGTATCTCAACTCATTTTACATGTTGCAATGAATGCAATTTCTATTAGTTCTTTCCACTTCCAAACAAAAATGTGGTTGGATTATTCAGCGTATGATCAACCTGTCAATAAATCCTGGACCACGGTAACATATATGCTTAACCATGCACACTACAGATTGATGAAAGCATGTTTTTGGTGAAGGACTGAAAATTACCATGACATGGCCATAACATGGTTCGTTATTGCTATTGGTACAGAAACACTCTCGCTTCCCACATAATTTATCAACAACAAAATATACAGGTTGCATGGAAATTTCTAAAGGCATTTTATGATAATAGCTGTTAAAACCGACTATACACATCTGACAGGTTAAACATTACACTAACTGACAAGAGATGGCCAAAGGACATAACTGCAGCAAATGTTCTTTTGGTAATATGTTTCAAGCTGTCAAAACAGCACATTACCGGACATTCAGATTAGATGTACGTGTTGTGAACAACAATGAAGATACACAGTTTGTACGCACCAGATTTTAAAAAAAATTATTGATAAATGCTGTTTCCATCATTCCCACCAGAATTAACTTTAAAATTTCAACTGAAATATCTCCTGACCAAATTTGTGATGTATATGACCGACTGTAGAAGTAAAACTTGGATAAATCCAACGTATAGTTGTGAATGTTGCTTATTAAATAACTACAGTACTGATACTCCATATTAAGAGCATAAGAGTGTGTGTGAATCAGTGCGGGGTGGATAGATGGCGGGGGGTGGGTTGAGAAGGCAATTGGTATGGAATATATGGATTGAGGCTGGTGAATTAGTACGTGTAGGTTGGAGTATGTAAAATTGTGAGGGGAGAGCAGGGGGATGTCAGTGGTGTTGAATGGGGGATGAGTACGGGATGGATGGGGGGGGGATCAGTACAGGATGAATGGGGGGGGATCAGTACAGGATGAATGGGGGTAGACAAAAATGCCGGAAAAACTCAGCGGGTGAGGCAGCATCTATGGAGCGAAGGAAATAGGCAACGTTTTGGGTAGAGACCCTTCTTCAGACTGTTCACTCCATTCTTCTTGAATGGGGAGGATCAGTACAGAATGGATGGGGGGGGGAGGGGGGGGATCCGCGCAGGATGAATGGGTGGTTCAGTACAGGATGAATGGGTGGTTCGGTAAAAGGTGAATGGGGGATCAGTACAGGGTGAGGGGATTAGTACAGGATGAATGAGGGGTCAGTGCAGGATGAATGAGGGGATCAGTGCAGGATGAATGAGGGGATCAGTGCCGGATGAATGAGGGGTTCATACAGGATGAATGGGGGGTGGGGGTCAGTACAGTGTGGATCAGAGGGTCTGTGCAGGATGAATGGGGGATCAGTACAGGATGAATGAGGGGATCAGTGCAGGATGCATGGGGGGGGGGGATCAATACAGGATGAATGGAGAGTTCATTAAAAGATGAATGGGGGATGAGTACAGGATGAATGAGGGGATCAGTACAGGATGAATGGGGGGTTCAGTACATGATGTATGAGGGGATTAGTACAGGATGAATGGGGGGGGGAACAGTACAGGATGAATGGGGGGATCAGTACAGGATGAATGGGGGGATCAGTACAGGATGAATGGGGGAGCAGTACAGGATGGATGGGGGGGGGGGAATCAGTACAGGATGAATCAGGGGATCAGTACAGGATCAATCAGGGGATCAGTACAGGATTAATGGGGGAGCAGTACAGGATGGACGGGGGAGCAGTACAGGATGGATGGGGGAGCAGTACAGGATGGATGGGGGAGCAGTACAGGATGGATGGGGGAGCAGTGCAAGATGAATGGCAGTGCAAGATGAATGGGGGGGGGGGTGCAGTGCAGGATGGATGGGTAGGGGGGTCAGTACAGGATAAATTGGGGGACCAGTGTAGGATAGATGAGGGGTGGCAGGAGAATCAATGCAATGTGGATAGGGTGATCAGCGCAGGATGAATAGATGGGGGGGGGGGGGTAGATGGGGAGGAGAGCACAGGGGATGTCAGTGGGGACTGAATAGAGGCGGGAATAGGGATCAGTGCGGGATGGAGAGGAGGGGTCTCAGGGGGAGGGGGGGGGAGGGGGAGGGGGAGGAAGGAAGATCAGTGCTCCTCGGACAACATCGCCCGCTGCCTTGGCCATCACTGTCCACCGCCAAGTGCCACCGCCAAAGGGGGAGGCGGTTGGGATCTCCTCGCCACCACCTCCCCTCCTCCGCCAGCCGACAGCAAGGTGCGGGGCCGAGCGGTGCAGCTCAAAGATCCTATGGATGTAGGATCTTTGGTGCAGCTGCTTCAGACGGCGGAAGGAGGCTTCCCCCTCCCTCCCTCCCTCCACCCGGCCTTGGCGTGCGAGAGGGTTTGTTTTGAAAGCGATTATCGCCGTTAGCGGATTTGCAAGCAGCAGCCGCTATCAGGGTGGGCGGGGTACGGCAGGAGAAGGAGGTGGAGCCGCTGTCTCGTCCGCTGTGCTGCTGTGCGGGGCCCGTCATGAAAGGAGGTGTGGGGGGGGAGGGGGATGGGGGAAGGCGGGTGCGGGGTGGGGGAGGGGGTAGGTGTGGGGAGGGGGGTTGTGTGGATGGGGGTGGGGGAAGGGGGTGGGGGAAGGGGGTGGGACTTCATAACTTCTGTACTATTTCACTGGTCAGAACAAAACTTATTTGACTTGCAGCAGAGGAGAATGGTAAGGTGGCAAAAAATCGTAGTGCTATGGGGGATCGTTTTTGCGCAAATTTAATTATAACGCAGACAGAAAGTGGTCAAGATGAGAGTTTTAGTAATATATAGATTATTCATGAATAAACCTATAACAAAACAAAGAATGGTAGCTGATGCAAGGTAAAAGGTTATGCGTATTCCCCACGTGCAAAATGCAATTTACTATACCATTGGGGTGGGAGATTGCAACCTTCACATGGTCCGCCCTGTTTCAACAAATGCAATTAACCTGGCGTGCACAATCAAATAAGATCAAATAGAACAAGTTGTCCCACAACTTTAGGTTGAGCACGCCATACACAAGAAGAAGACCATACCATCCCAAGTGTAAGCTGAATTCAAAATATTCACTATGCATAAGAGGTCGATATTCTTTTTCCCAAAGCACAATGACAAATATTGACAGCTTTTACTACTTTCAACGCACCAATATTCCAGGTAGACATTCAGTCAAGTAAGTTGAATTACTGATCAGAATCGAATAACAGAATATGCATTTCATTTCCTTTTGTGCAAAAGTATAAGTCATTTATCTTTGGTGGTCTAGATAAGGAGAAGAGAGTAATCTTATCAGGGGTAAGAAAAACAGAGGCATGTCAAATCCCTTGAGTCAATGAAGGGAATACATGAATGATCTTTGGTAGCCCAGAGTGAAGTCAACCAAATCTCTGGTCGTCTTGCACTAGTTTGGCCTTCACTTATGCTTTGAATATTAAAAAGTTCACTGCAGTATTTGGCTGCCCTGTGGACTTTCATATTACTCAGTGTGCAATGATTAGGGTAAAGAATATTTTTAAACCAGCCTATTATTTCAGATGCATATCAGTGATGTTGGCATCGACATAAAAAAAACATAATGATTACTTTAATAAGGATTACTGATAATTACTGTTTATACTAAGTACTTCTTGTTTGATTCTTGCTTAAAAGATTGTTATGGAATTCTAAATTAAGGTCGAATGCATCATTTTAATGGCTGGATTACATCACAACTTGAATAAACTAAGATTATAACATAACCACCATATTTCTGATAAAGAATATGATAACCATAATTCATGGAAATCTGCACCAATAATCAGAACTAGATGCCAATTTGTGAACAATGCAGCTGATTTGCAAAAATGGCAGCAGGTTCTAGGCCAGTGCAGGTAGCTATATGTAATGGCAAAAAGACAACTGTAGAACTATAAGCCATCTTATATGACTCTCTGTGAAATTCCCATGGGTACCTGAATTGCAGCCAGATTTTTCTCTTCTTGTGTAGGAGCCTGATGGACAAAGCGCAGCCAATTTGAATGCCGAGGATTGCTGGCATCCAGAATGTACAAAACCTCTCCCTTATTTCCACGTACCTACAGATGTGAAAGGAAGTCCAGATTATGGTCTGCCACAGAAAATATAGCAACATTATTTAGAACATATCAACGTTTTCATTCTCATCCACTCACATTAATACACACCCCATAAAGGCAAAGCCCTCTTGGTTAGTTGAACAAATTTGAGAAAAATTGAATGAATGTGTACCACACAGCGTTGAGCAAAAGCCTGTACAAATGCTGCCTGAATTTTCAATGACGACCTCAGTCAAGTCCTAAACTTCTCATACATATACACATCCATATCGTTCATAACTGAAATGTAAATTGATAATCTCTCCAATTTACTCACTTTTATTTATAAAGCATAATATTCAATTCTGCTCCCAAGAAATGACTGTTCAACTACTGTCACAAAGTCTACAGTAGATTCGGGTGATTTAGCTTTTGTACATTAGCAGTCTAATGGAATGGCTGGAGACAATTATAACAAAACGTGATTTTTACAATCTGAACTGTTATACTTTTGCAAGTAATAGGTCAAATTAATGAGGCATCCAGCTTTGTTAACATTCCAGAATGTCCACAACTGGTATCCCAGAATCCCCTGATGTTACAGAACAGCTCATTATCCATGTGATAAATTGGACCTTCCAAAGTTTATTGAGAGAGTCATTAATCCCAGCAATGTCAGATAACTTTCACCAAACATATATCAGAAACTTTTATTTTTTTCAATTACATGATAAATGGCTCCTTCCAGAAATCAGTTGGAGAACTATAACCATTTGTCAATTTTCAGCTTCTTTATAGTTCCAATCTCATATTTGAGTTGCTGAGTAACTATAAAACCTAATAGATTCTTTAATAGACAACTTTGCTGTTTTTTTCTTTTCTGAAGGAAGCCTGGCATTTAAGCAATTCCTATCATTGGAAAACAGAACTAGAGTGAGATAAAAAGGTACACAAAAAAGCTGGAGAAACTCAGCGGGTGCAGCAGCATCTATGGAGCGAAGGAAATAGGCAACGTTTCGGGCCAAAACCTTTCTTCAGACAGCTTTTTTGTGTACCTTCAATTTTCCAACATCTGCAGTTCCTTCTTGAACAGAGTGAGATAAAGTCAAGTTCAGTCCCATTACTTCAAACTTTCAAAAAGTTGAAGAGTCCAGGTGATTTAGATCTCCGACTTCAGTTGACTGTAATAGTAGTATTTTCAACTGTAGCTACTGTTCAATTTCACTCTCAATAAAATGTCATTCCCTTCATCTTACAGTCTATATGTGCCCATTTGTATTATTTGATTCTGAATTACGACTGGTCAGATGGTAAATCCATTATCACTTCACTAAATGTCTACACTTTTTCCTCAGCATCCTACAACCTTCTTCCAGCTGTAATGAGTTAGTTGATAAGGAGGGCACTTTTATATTGGCTGAATCCTTATGAGACCAGACTATTAAAATGACTGATTAATTCACATGCATAGTTAATACCACTAAATTAACTTCACCAAATTGGAACAGAGGCTTTAACCATTAAGATAGCAATAGAAAGGACAGGCAGGTGGGCAGAGGAGGTGGGGTAATCCTGTTGGTGAGGGATGAAATTCAGGCCCTTGCGAGGGGTGACATAGGGACTGGCGATGTAGAGTCATTGTGGATAGAATTGAGGAATTGTAAAGGTAAGAAGACACTAATGGGAGTTATCTACAGGCCTCCAAACAGTAACCTGGATATAGGGTGCAAGTTGCGGCAGGAGATAAAATTGGCATGTAACAAAGGTAATGCCACTGTGGTTATGGGAGATTTCAATATGCAGGTAGACTGGAAAAATCAGGTTGGTTCTAGACCCCAAGAAAGGGAGTTTGTCGAATGCCTCTGAGATGGATTCTTAGAGCAGCTTGTACTGGAGCCGACCAGAGAAAAGGTAATTCTGGATTTAGTGTTGTCTCATGAACCAGATTTAATAAAGGGAACTCAAGGTAAAGGAAATGCAAGGAGGTAGTGACCATAATATGATAGGTTTGAGAGGGAGAAGGTTAAATCGGAAGTGTCAGTGTTGCAGTTGAACAAAGGGGACTATGAAGGCATGAGAGAGGAGCTGGCCAAGTTCGACTGGAAAAGGATGCTAGCAGGAATGATGGTGGAACAGCAATGGCAGGAATTTCTGGGCATAATTCAGAAGATGCAGGATCATTTCATTCCAAAGAGGAAGAAGGGGAGTAAGAGGCAACCGTGGCTGACAATGGAAGTTAGGGATGGAATAGAAAGAAAAGAAATGTATGTGTATAACATAGCAAAGAGTAGTGGGAAGCCAGAGGATTTGGAAAATTTCAACGGACAACAGAAGCTAACAAAAAGGACAATACAGGGTGAAAAGATGAAGTACGAAGGTAAGATGGCCAAGAATATAAAGAAGGACTAGACTAAGTGGGACCCATGGGTCCCATGTTCACATAGGAGGGCTGGTCCCCCAACGCAATATTCCACCTCTCCGCCAATATGGGGGGGGGGGGGGGGTACCCATCTGGAGCGCTAGTATGGGTGTTGTGGGCCAAAGGGACTGGTTTCCAGAGGGCTAGTATGGACATTGTGGGCCAAATGGGTTCTTGGGCTGGCAGCTCAGTCACTCAGGCCTGGTGGGCTGACAGCTCAGTCACTCAGGCCTGGTGGGCTGGCAGCTCAGTCACTCAGGGCTGGTGGGCTGGCAGCTCAGTCACTCAGGGCTGGTGGGCTGGCAGCTCAGTCACTCAGGGCTGGTGGGCTGGCAGCTCAGTCACTCAGGGCTGGTGGGCTGGCAGCTGAGTCACTCAGGGCTGGTGGGCTGGCAGTTCAGTCACTCAGGGCTATTCCTTAAAATTCCATTTCAAGCAGAGTGCAGGCCACCACATTCAATTTCATAGCATTTCAAGCAGAGTGCAGGCCACCACATTCAATTTCATAGCAGTTCAAGCAGAGTGCAGGCCACCACATTACATTTCATAACATTTCCAGCAGATGCAGGCCACCACGTTCAATTTCATAGCAGTTCAAGCAGAGTGCAGGCCACCATGTTCAATTTCATAGCAGTTCAAGCAGAGTGCAGGCCACCACGTTCAATTTCATAGCATTTCAAGCAGTGCAGACCACCACATTCAATTTCAAGCAGGGTGCAGGCCACCACATTCAATTCCATAGCATTTCAAGCAGAATGCAGGCCACTACATTCAATTTCATGAAATTATGTATTGCTCTGGGAAAAAATCAGAGCCTTTTGAAAGTATGCATTCTCCTTTTGAACTATATTTAATTTTGATTTGAATTTAGAATCATCAAACCATGACATTAATAAAGGGGGTATATGTTTGTGGAAACGTTACTTTTTTTTAAGTAAGGCTTTCGAGAAATCTAAAATGCATTAGAAATATACATTTCAATGCACTCTCGCCCAGAGTAGGTGAATCGAGGACCAGAGCACAGATTTAAGGTGAAGGGGAAAAGATTTCATAAGGAATCTGAGGGGTAACATTTTCCACACAAAGGGTGGTGGGTGTATGGACTGGAGCATATATTGGCTGGGAATACTCTCGTCCATTCGAGATTTCATTGTTCGAGTAAATTTGAATTTGAACCCGCATACGTTGAGTAGTACGCACCAATGCTAATTGGTCCGATCAGAGCAAACTTAAATTTGTAGAATTAAAGTAACTAAATACAGAATTTCACATTGAGGTTCTGACCTGTACGGTAGAATTCGAATTCTGTGTGTATAGAACTTTGAAGTTTGTAGATTGATTCTGAATAGCTGCTGATCAACCGTGATTAGTAACCCTCTGATCGATTGTTGATTAGTACCTGATAATGAAGAGTAACTGAGAGAAGGGAACCTAATTTTTTTGTAAAACGCAACCGGACGGGAAAAGTACCCTAGGTAGGAGGAAAAGTATCTGAAGGGGAAAAGTAGTCAATTAAGAGGTAGTACCCCTCAGGAAAGAGTACCCTAGTAAGAGGAAAATCTTCGGTATCAGAGGGAGAGGTGCACTGGTTGATAACAGCGTGATGCGGAATTGAAATCAAGTGTTTATGAATTGTGCGCTAGCGTGTTGTGACTATAGTGTATTATAAATTATCTTTTTCGGATCCGAATTGTATAAATACTTTGTTGTGGGTAAAACATATTGGGAGTGTGTTAAGATCGTGAACCGCTACTTGGGAATGACTGGGTGTGCTTAAGGATTTTGGGTGTTGGATAATTGCGGTAAAAGTGCGTTTAAATTGAATATATGGGATTTGTTTAAATCGGAATTGTCAGTATTATTAGAGTCGGATTCATGGTGGTTCGATCAGGGTTCGTATTCTTTCGATCGCTGTGTCGGGGGAGGGATACTCCGTTGACCGAGTACACCACGAGGAGGATTTATTAGAGTGCGTGATTAAATCATAATAAGTGGATGCTTGTTGTGTATATTGGGGTGTGTCTTTGTCTACTTATAATTAGGGGAATAGTTTCTTGTTTGAGTATAGTTTTGCTCGCATGGTTCAGTTTTATCTGTTTTTGTGTTCTGAATCAGTGTTCTGAGTGGGAGAGATTGCTGCTAGAAGATTTGAATATTAAGCACCTTAGTGTAGAGACTGAAGATTCTTTGTTTACAGGCTGGAAATTGAATAGGTGATTGTAAATAAGATCGAATTGATAAGAAAGTTGAATGCGCAATTGAAGGGTAATTGAGTAGAATAACTGCACAGAGTGATGATCGAACTGAGCGATTGAATAGAACGATTGACTAGCGGTTGAATAAAATTGAATGTACGATTGTGCGAGAGAGGTGTGAATCTGTTAGACGTTGGCCATTGTGTGGAAGCGATCGCAGTGGCATTGGAGACTGAAAGGGAGAGGAGGTGTGAGTGCTTTAAAATGTATCTGTATTGTGTCTATTGTATAGGAACATGGGAAATAGTCTAGAGAAGGACCTAACAAACATTTCCGGAAACCCACTGAAAATAATCTGCGATAAAATTCCTCAGAGGCAGAAAGATTAAGAGGGATAGACAGAGTTGATGTGGATAAGCTTTTTCCATTGAGAGTAGGGAAGATTCAAACAAGAGGACATGTTTTGAGAATTAAGGGACAAATGTTTAGGGGCAACATGAGGGAGAACTTCTTTACTCAGGGAGTGGTAGCTGTGTGGAATGAGCTTCCAGTGGAAGTGGTGAAGGCAGGTTCGATTTTATCATTTAAAAATAAATTGGATTGGTATATGGACGGGAAAGGAATGGAGGGTTATTGTCTGAGTGCAGGTAGATGGGACTAGGTGAGAGTAAGTGTTCGGCAAGAACTAGAAGGGCCGAGATGGCCTGTTTTCGTGCTGTAATTATTATATTATATGGTTATAAAAAAATTAGGAAGTGAACTTTGGCCGATGGGTGGGTTGAAGTCTGTAACAGGAATAACCTACATAGAAAAAATTATTTGGCGACATGGGGATAGTGAAGAAGGGAACAAGCTCATTAAATTATGGAAGATGTTTTATACCAAAAGGAAGGTGAATACAGTTGTTCTGCTATCTGCTTTGAGGATGGCAGCCTCAAAGCTAGGGATAAGGTTGGAGGAAGAGAGAGCTGGTCCTTCTGAAGGTATTTCGGAACAGAGAGAGAGAGAGAGACATTGAAAGTCAGCAGCAGGAGCAGGAATGAGCACCGTCTTTTAAAGGGGAGGTTCCGACTAAGATTAAACTGATCAAATTTAGTAAAAGTGCAGCGGTTAGCATGGATCTCGAGGGGAGAGAAGCGCAATGTTTAAAAGAATGTGCAGACTTCTTTGGAACAGAGTCGCAGCATTCCTCTCAGCCCTCTCATGTTCTTGGTTCTAAAACATCTTGCGCAGCTTCCGAACAGGGTGCTCGGGTGGAGTCAGGGGCATCTTCGACTCCACCCACTGAATTTAATCCATAGCAGGGAAATCGGGAGAGGACTCTCTGGCTCCGACGATTGCTTCACCAGAGGATAGTGTGAAGGATCAGGGAGCTAGAAAGAAGGTTCCTCAGAAGTTGGTGCCGAAATTAATTAAAAGACCAACTGGAGAAGTAAAGGAATCATTCCTAAAGTATAGAGATTCCGTTAGCAGAAAGAGCAGTTTCTCTGAGGGTGAGACAGCAGGGGGCTGTGAAATAGCTGATCTTGATATTGCTAAAATTATAAGATCAGAACAGATTCCCGATATCATGGCTATGGAGCGAGTTCCCCGTAGGCAATTCCCTAGTAGGAAGCTGCCTACTCCGCCTTTAGAATTAGATACTGCAGTGGGTGCAGACTATCCCCGGGCTATAGACGTTCCTGCTCCAATGCAACCTATTTTGACAGCAACTAAATCCTTCCAGAGACCAGTAAAAATAACTCAAGAACTGGAAGTAACATCAAAGGAAGAGGAAGATTTTAAGGCATGTATCCCACTACGGAAAGAAGAAATGAATTTATTGTGAAGGAGTAGGGATAGGAGCCTTTGTAAACCTGTTTAATAACTTGGTGCAAAGTTGTTGTGCCGCCAGGACCGTGTCACCTACAACATACCACTATCTGGGGAGTGAGGTAACAGAGTGTGTGGACCCTTAAGAACGGGCAGAAGACACAGCTCAGGTTGGATGTGCAGCCATTATCTCCATCCAGATAGCTACCGAGAGACAAAGACCAACAACAAAGAAGAATTGATACTGTCCTGTCCCTTTAATATACCATCTGGGAAAGGCCAACAAAGAAGGCTGCTCCTTGGTATTCCTACTCCTTTGGAACTAACATCGAGAAAGAAGAAGAAGATACCTACCCTTGTGCCCAACTTTAACATAACATAACATCTGACATCAGTGAATGGAAAAGAAGAGAACAACATCTGAAACTCTCTAAAAATTACAAACAGACTCTGAAGACCATTGAGGCAAGCACCAATTAGAACAAATTACATTTGGAAATGAATACCCCTCAATGGTTCTGGGGACACCCACTTTGCGCCTAAATTCTAGTCATTAGAAATAAATGGACAAAATTCTGAATTCGAACTCTAAATTGTATGGTGATGAATTGGAAGGACTTTAAAGCTTGAGATTTGGAATTGAGATCTGGCATAGGAGTATCTGGCATAGGAGTATTTAAAATCTGATTATTAACTTGTTATTTGTATTGTCTCAGCCCCAGGCAGGCAGCCAAAGATGGGAAGGAATATTCAAAGAACATCAGGGAAGGACGGAACTTTGAAAGGTCTGGTAAAATGAAGGAGTATCCATGGAGCATGAGAGGTGGCATTAAAATAGTAAGAAAGAGGAAATGTGCATAAGAGCTTCCCTTCGAGAAACCAAAGTTAACCGCCTAGAAAGAGTTATTGGAGGAGAAGTCTTATTAAATTCGAAGGAGTACTGAGGGAATGGGTACTTGTGTCAGAGTCGATGTATTTGACCGGTGAATCTAAATTTGTCTAACCCTTGATAGTAAAGTGGCTCCTATTATCAAGGTGTAAAGAAATTGTCCCTAGATTCAGCATTTTAATTGGTTTTATAATAATCTTCAACATATGGAAATTGATTGATTACATTTGAACAGCTGGGAATTCCACAGTAATTGGAATGGAATTGTGTTATCGACCACAAGCTGTGGAATGAGAAGTGTGAGACGGACCCTGAAACTCAAAATATTAAATTGAAGGCTGAGACTGAATTTGGTTATATTGAAACATTCCTCATGGTTTGTCTTGAATAAGAGTCACGCCTGTAGGGAAATCTGGACTAAACCCAGCTGAAATTTATATGAAAAACCATTGGCAGATATACATTAAAGAACATCGTGTGAATACAGAGAGGGCTGATTAGTGTTGATCCTAGGATAGGAAAGATTATATTATGGACTAGAGTAGTGATAGTAAATAGAAAAAGGGCTTGTGACTGACAGAATAGTAATGGAACAGTGGATGAATGTATGGGCATGAATGGTAACTTACTTCATCCCAAGTTTTCTTAGGAATTAGTTTCAACTATGGATAGAGTATGGAAGGAATGACAACACGGATGGAGGGGATTCGCTCCCATGAAAACTTGGGAGGTGAAGACTCATCAGACGGAAATTGTGAAGCTACGCCCACGAAAACTCGCGAAGCTTGATAAGATTCTGGGAAGAGACATCATCATCTTGTTGTTGTTGATAGATTGATAATGTAACAGTCACCCATGTATATCTGATTATTGATTATCATAAATGATGGCTTATCATATATGATAAAAGGAAGGAAAGTTAATCCTGGCATTAAAATTGAGTAAAATTCTCTTATTGATAAAACATATAACCAATGGGAAAATTTCGGAATTAAAAGGATCGGGGATATGTATGAAATGGGAAATCTATTATCATTCCAACAATTACAATTAAAATTAAAATTGAAAAACAACCAATATTTTAAATATCTTCAGATTTGCGATTTCATGAAGAAATACATACAAGGATATCAAAAAATAACTCCTGACTTATTGGAAGAAGCAATGAATATTAAAGCTGACTCACAAAAATTAATATCATATTTATATAATAGTATTTTAAATATAGACCTACCATCGACAGAGGTACTTAGAGAAGACTGGGAACGGGAATTAATGATAAAAATTACGAAGATTACATGGGAAAAGTACTTGATATATATTCATAAATGTTCGATTAATGCAAGACATAATCTAATTCAATAAAAAATTTTACATAGATTATATTATTCAAAAACAAGATTGAATAAATTATATCCAAATATATCCCCCATTTGTGACAAATGTTTATCCCAAAACGCAACTATAACACACTCTTTTGTTTCCTGCATAACACTTTATAGATTTTGGAGTGATATTTTTGAAATATTTACAAAATTATTCAAGATAAGAATGGAACCTAATATTGAAATGATTATATTTGGAGTAATGGAAGATGGGAATAAATTGAACTCATCTCAAAATTTATTTTTTAATTATGGTTTAATAATAGCAAAAAAATTAATACTTAAATTATGGGAAAATACATCAATACCAATGCTTAAAATGTGGATCGCAAGCATGTTGGACACCGCACAGCTTGAGGAAATGCGATTCCTCCTAATAGATAAATCAGACCAATTCATAACGAGTTGGTCTCCATTTGTCGTCTTTTTGGAATCATATGGTGCAACACAATTGTAAAAGCTAACTGTTTCAGGACTGGAAGAGGGATGGTCAAGATTATAAACAATGATCTCCTTACTTTTTTTTTATTTTCTTACTCTCTTTTTCCTATTTTCTTTTCAACATTTTTCATTCATTCTTCTTTTTTCTTCTTTTTCACACACTATATATCTCACGTTTTTCTATCCTTTACTATCTAATTTATTTTTCTTATTCTTATTCTTCTTTATTATAATAAACAAAATAGAAGCTGTACACAAAATGTATTATGAAAATATATATTAGGCACTTTGGTGCCATATGATTGTACTTACTTCTAATAAAATAAAAAAATTGAGTAAGGGCTTATGTACTGCTAGGCCATTTTGGTCAAGTTAAATATGCCTTTGCAGATCTGAGACAAGCTGCTGAAAAGGCCCAGAAAAGTGCTGCAGAGAAAGAATGGGACATCTGCAGAAGTCTCACAATGAGGTGTAAAATGTATAAAGCTAATTGGGTCAATGCGAACCAGACATACATATATAATATGTATGTAAATAATATTGCAACGCCTTACTTTGTTAGTTGTTCATTTGTTGAAATGTTAAGCTTTGTCTGGGTTGTCTAAATCCCAACGCACATGTTGCATTATTCATCTATGTTTGCATCCTTTTTGAAGCCTTGCCAGAGACAATGTATTAGTTACTATGTCATTAGGTTAGGGAACTGTCTATTATGTAACATTGTAATCGATATGTGTTATTGGACTGTACAGAGACCACCTCCATGTTAGTCGGCCCCTCAAGGTTTGGGGACCTATAAATGGCAGCCCCCACGAGGTCCGATGTCGATCTTCTGGAAGAACGCTTGGGGCTGCGTGACCTTTTGTAGTGTCTCTGCTTGCACGAGGCTAGAAGGGCTTGACCAAGCAGATACAAGGATCAAACCCGCAGTGGTTATGTATTATGTAGGTGAACTGTTGTTGTGTTATCCAATAAAGTTTAGTTGCTCAGGTGCTTGATTCAGTATTTTATTGACTGAAATTAGACTGGGGGGAGCTTAGAATGAGCTATTTACAAAATCACCAATCAGCTCTTTGGAATTTAAAGTTGGATTTGGTCCCTTTGATAGTCCAGAATACTGTTTTAGGTTTGACGTTCCACTTTTCGCGCAAAATACAGTTAGAAAATTCACTAAGATATCACTGACTATACTATTTTGTTAGTATTTAAATAAATATGATTAATAAACTCTATTCCAGGATTTGTATTTAGCATTGAGAGATTGGTGACAATTGGAACAGAAAACCAAATACAAAGTCAATATGGGCTTCATGAAAGCCAAGACATGAAAAATCACCAAAGATATCCAACTTCACCCAGCACACAATGGTTAGCATGCAACAAAAGCTTTTCACTGTACCTCAATACACATGACAATAAACTAACCTAAACTAATGGTAAATTATCCACTAAACCATGGCAATCTACATAATTAAATGGACATGCAGTGTCGATCAGCTCTCATTAATTAAAACATCAACAACAAAAACTGTTGATACTTAAATAATAGCAAAAATCTTGGGAAAACTCAGTAGTTCAGCAGTATATGTGGAAAGAAACAATTAATGATTCAAGCCTGGGTCCCTTCATCAGAACTGTCAGTCTGGATGGATAGAAAGTATGTAAACATTTTGTTTTTGGTCTTCCAATAATTTTGCATAGGTTCTGATAATTTTGCATAGATTCTTCTCTTTCTCTTTTCTTTTTTTTTCTATTATAGGTTAAAATTTATAAAAGAGAAAAAAAAGAGGTTGTACACAAAATGTATTATGTTGCATATTATGATTAAGATGTATGTACAATGCTTCTAATTTAAAAAAAAATATTCTGATAATAAAATAACATTAATGTTAGTTAATTCTAGAACTAAATTACTAGATTAATATCTAGCAGCTTGGATTATTGTTTCTGATGTCCATGTTCAAGTCGTAACCAATGCAAAATTCAATGAAAAATCTGAAATGTAAAATAAAACTACCAGGTTATCCATTAAAACAAATCCAGTTCACCAGTATCCTTCGGGGAAGAAACTACATCATCATTGTGCAGTCTAGCCTAAATTCTCTTTAAAATGAACAATCAAGCCAGTCCATTGAAGAGCAATTAGGAATGGGGACTAAATGCTCGCTTTGCAGCAAGAACAAATGTAATATATATTTCACATTACTTTAGACCAGTGATCACCCCATGCACCAGCACTATCCTGCACACCAGGGGCAATTTACAATTTTACCAAAGCCAATTAATCTGCAAACCTGTACGCCTGGAGTATGGAGGGAAATCGGAGCACCTGGAGAAAATACACGTGGTCAGAGGGAGAACGTCCAAACTCTGTACAGACCGCACCCATAGTCAGTATCAAACCCAGGTCTCTGGTGCTGTAAGGCAGCAACTCTACTGCATCCCCCCCCCCACCTCTTTTTTACTGAATGCAGTAATACTGAATTACCGAAAAGGCTATTTTCATTTAGTGACCACGAAACTCCTATATTAAAGAGCCATCTAGTTCCCTGCTGCCCTTCCTTGTGTAGTTTTCATCTGTCTCCAGATCCACTAACTCCTGCGATAGACACAAAATGTTGGAGTAACCCAGCAGGACGCGCAGCATCTCTGGAGAGAAGGGGTGGGTGACATTTCGGGTCGAGACCCTTCAGAGTCAGAAGAGGAATCTCAACCCCAAATGTCCCCCATTCCTTCTCTCCAGAAATGCTATCTGTCTTGCTGAGTTACTCCAGAATTTTGTATCTATCTTCAGAGTAAACCAGCAACTGTACTTCCTTCCTCCTCTAACTCTTAACTACTCTCTGAAATGACCTTGCAAACCACTTAATTCAGGGGGCATTTTGTAATGGGCAATAAATGGTGTTGGTGAAGTCCACATCCTTTGCATGGACAAACATTGTTCGCAAAGGGGTCCTTCTGCAGTTGTACAGGGCCCTAGTGAGACCACACCTGGAATATTGTGTGCAGTTTTGGTCTCCAAATTTGAGGAAGGACATTCTTGCTATTGAGGGAGTGCAGGGTAACTTCACGGTTAATTCCCGGGATGGCTGGGCTGTCATATGCTGGGCTTGTATACTCTGGAATTTTGAAGGATGAGAGGGTCTCTTATTGAAACATAAGATTATTAAGGGTTTGGATACGCTTAAGGCAGGAAACATGTTCCCGATGTTGGGGGAGTCCAGAACCAGGGGCCACAGTTTAAGAATAAGGGGTAAGCCATTTAGAATGGAGATGAGGAAACACTTTTTCACACGGAGAATTGTGAGTCTGTGGAATTCTTTCCCTCAGAGGGCGGTGCTGGCTGGTTCTCTGGATACTTTCAAGCGAGAGCAAGATAGGGCTCTTAAAGATAGCGGAGTCGGGGGATACGGGGAGAAGGCAGGAACGTGGTACTGATTGTGGATGATCAGCCATGATCACATTGAATGGCGGTGCTGGCTCGAAGGGCCGAATTGCCTACTCCTGCACATATTGTCTATTGTCTAAAAGGTGCATGAGGGCAAAGGGTGAAACAAAGCAAATTTCCCTGGTAAGGTGAAATGATGAAGCCTCAGAGGCAGCTCCTTTGTCTTTGCAAAGTATTGCTAACGTTTTAAATCTCCATAGCCTGGTTTACTGGACCGTGCCCAGCAGGTCAGACTAAAAAAAGAGGCTAGTTCCAACAATTTTCCACCACCATAACAATATTGCCCTACCCTTTCAGCATTTTAATGACATCAATCCTTCTGCATTTCCCTTTCTAACTCCATCGTTCCCACCTACAACTCCCTGGCATACGGCCACTTTTCCATACAACTGCCAGAGGTGCAACACCTCTTCCCTTCCCACCATGCATGAACCCAATCTTTCCAACTGACACATCAATACAATCGACTTACACTTCTTCAAATCTTGTGAACTGCATTCAATATTGAATACTTTAATTCACCTTCACACTCTCATTCTGGCCTTTCTGTCTGTGAATTCTACACATAATTACAACAATAGACGCAAGGAACTGCAGATGCTGGAATCTTAATTAAAACAGAGTGCTGGAGTAACAGCGGGTCGGGAAGCATCTTCCACGGTTACATGATAAATTTTGAATTTTGTAGGTAACTTTGTGCACATAAATAACATCTTGAGATTCATTAGGCATTTACAGTATAGTGCGTAAATATTATGTTAGAAAATCAATCGCCCATTGCACAGCATGAAACTTGAGCTGATTTCCAGGATTGCATCTTTTTAGCACATTTTCAATTTGCAAACATTACTAGCTGATAGATCTATTACTTTTGTATCACAGGCAAAATAACACTACCGGATATGGAATTCCTGCCTAATTTCAAAGATTATCCTTTCAGATCATTGTTTTCTCATCTATATTTCCCACAAACAACCAAATCTTCACTAAAATGTATACCCAAATTCACAAATCTGAAATCTTGCCAAGTTATCAAGATATATACTTAGGAATAAAATAAGAGCATTTGTTATCTACCTGAAGTTGCCCTCAAGGGGATGATCAAGTGCAATTTTGAACTTCAAGTGCATTCTAAATGATAATGCTACTTCATCTGTTAGATGTTCTAAGATATTGATTCAGCAATCTTGGGGGAAAATGACACACAGTAATATTTCCATGCAAAGTCACAAAATGCTGGTGTAACTCAGCGGACCAGGTGGCATCTCTAGAGAACATGGACAGCTGCCATTTCAGGACGGCACCCTTTTTCTGGAGACTGTAGAAGGGTCCCGAAACGAAACACCACATATCCATGTTCTTCAGAGATGCTGCCTGACCTGCTGAGTTACTCCAGCACATTGAACAGCTAGGAGGAGCCATCGAACAGCTAGGAGGAGCCATCTTGGGGAACGGCTGCTAGCCAGCAGCCGTCCGTTTTAATTCGCTTTTTTTTAAAGTTTTTAGTGAGTCCTGTTTAGTGATGTTTGGAGAATGGACTTTTTAATGTGGGGAGTAGGGGTCAATTTTACTTCTAGGTCCCTACCTGGTCGGTGAGGCAGCTTTTTCTCCGGGCTGCCCGTCGACCCGTCCTTGTGGCCTACCAGCGGGCTTGGAGCCCCGTTTCCTGGCGGGGACCGCCCAGCACCTCGGCCTTGGTGGCGGCACAGCGCTGGAGCGCTATCGTGGAGCGGAGCGGGCGATGCCTTGCCTGGGTCGCCGCGCTGGATCGACACGCTGGAGCTCCGGTGAGATGTGACCGCCGAGAGCAACACCTCCGGGCTGCAGGTCTGCGGAGCGGAGCGGGTGGCGCCGATTTCAACATCGGGAGCCTGGGAGCTCCAAACCGGCGCGGCCTTGTTGGCTTCAGAAGCCACGGTCTGCAGCTAGAAAGCGGCCGTTCCAGGTGGCCCAGCCGCTGAGAGGACTCTCCCGACGCCGGGGCAACACCACCCGGTGAGAACGGCCAGGAACATCGGGCCTCCATAGAGGCAATTGCGGTGGCCTCAATAGGCCTGACTTTGGGGTGAACTTGGGGTTGGGGACTGGACATTGTGCCTTCCCTCACAGTGGTAACCATTGTGGGGGGATGATTTTTTGTCTGTATGGTAATCCTGTTAGTCTTTGTCCAAGATGGCTGCCATGAAGGGAGAGTGGACGCTGGCGCGCTTTAGCTGCCGCTGCCCTCTCTTCACATTGTGTTTTTGATTTTTTGTTTTTGGACTGAATTCTGTTTTTAATTTGTGTTTCTGTGATGTCTTTATTATTTATTTTATTCTGATTATATGTTTATATTCCTGTTAATCTATGTAAGGTGTCCTTGAGATGTCTGAAAGGCGCCCAATAAATAAAATTTATTATTATTATTATTATTGTGTGTTTTATATGGGGAAAGCTGCAGAAAATGCTGTCAAAAGGTGTGTGTGTGTGTGTGTGTGTGTGTGTGTGTGTGTGTGTGTGTGTGTGTGTGTGTGTGTGTGTGTGTGTGTGTGTGTGTGTGCCATTTTTAATGCACAGCAAGATGAAAGGTCCACTTGGTGTGACAACAAATATTTATCTCCATAAGGAATGTATGGTTATAACTCTAGCCATGCTGTAGAGTACAGACCCATCTGCTACATTTAGCTTGAGATCTGCTGACTATGGTTTGCTATCTGGATTTGACATTGGAGTACATATAAATCACAAATTTAATCCAATTTGTTGCCTAAAAGCTGACCTTGTTGCAAGTCGAGTTGGATCCTTCAACAGTTTATGGAGCTCTCACAAAGATATCCTCCATTTCCTGCACGGCTGCTCTCATCCCACCCGTTTCCAGAGAGAACAGCGGTCCAGTTTATTCAATCCTCACCTTTCGCCCCACCAGCTTCTGCATTGGACATATCAACCTCCACCATTACCACAAGCTTCAATGTGATCCCATCTTCTCACATCTTCACTTCCCTCAACCCTAACCCCCTCCCCCACACCTTTGTTTTCTCAGATACCTCATCCCAGCTGTGATGCTCAGGACAAATGATCCCAAAACAGATAAATACAAAGAGGAAAATTCCCAGGGGATTTCCCATTCAAAAAAAACAGACAGATCCAATCTAGCTAAATCTAAACACATTCTAAACACCAACAAAGTAACGAAAGGTAATGCTTAAAGGCATTTTGGTGGGCTATCAGATTTCAGAATCTGCAGCCCTTTGTCCCCCCCCCCCCCCCCCCCTCCCACCCCTTGTTCCACCCATCACCTACCAGCTCCTGCTCTCTCACTTCTTTATACTGACTATCTCCACTCTATGTTAAAAGTCTTGATGAAGAGTCTTGTCCGAAAACATTGGCTATTCCTCTGCCTCCGCAGATGGTGCTTGACCTACTGAGTTCCTCCAGCAATTTGTTTTTTGCTCCAGGTCTGCAGTATCTTGTGACTCCGCTATTTGAGTGACTTTTGTGTTTGTTTAAATAATGTCCATTAAGTTAATGACATGGAAATGTTACATGAGAAATATTCACGTAACACTTGATAACTCCACTTTACAATTCTTACCCATGTGCCATCGCCTCTACACTTGCTTTCATAGCCTTTCCTGTTTCAAGTAAAAAAGTAAATAGAAGATGTCCAAAAATCATTTATTAGCAGCTAAATTATACTCGATGGAAGAAGAAAATTGTTAACTAGATAAAAAGCAGCAAAAGGTATAATTGTGAAAAGGAGGTTGTTGAACCACTTCTCATTTCACAACACAACACAAGCACAACAGTCTCATTTCACTGTGCTTCCATTTATTTTGTTCTTATAATGGAACAGCCGTGTATAGAAACATGATATTTTTGTTTTTATTGTCTGCACAACGCACAAGATGATTTGAAATATTTCATCCTTCATCTCATCCTCCCCACGCAAAAAGATAGTCCAGGGCAAAACCTTCCATGTTTTGTTTTATTCTTTATATCCCCGAGACCACCAAAGAAGATACACATTGCCGCAGGGGCCCAAATAATCAGCAAACACACAAACCCATTAAAAAGCATTCAATCCCAGGTGGACTGTGTTACCACTTTCTACAATCATTTCAATGAGGTTTGCAAGTAGGGACATACAGATTACATGTCTGATATATCATCACATAGAGCCAGATGTGTTCTTCAAATGTTTCCCAAGTGAGATTATATAAATGTCCCATATTGGAGGGAAAGAGCACACGGTAAAGAGAAAATAAAACTTGAACTGGAAAGGGAGCAGTATCTGTAGACATCATATGATCTGGGAGGAACTCTTTTAATTGGTTTACAACATGCAACTGAATGTAGCAATAAGAGCAACTACCTCCCACATCAGTCTTGAATCCATGCTTTCATCCAGTTCATGAGGCATTCTTTTCTCTCCAGCAAAAGGCCCAAACTTCTCACCCTGCCAACAAAACAGAGGGAGGTTTTTTTTCTCTCCACAATGATAGATTGCATCTCTAGAGACAGGAAAATCAGATCTAAACCAACCTGCATTTGACTCTACTTTCAAATTTGTAAAACAGATACTCAGATTACAATAATATTGTTCTGATTATCTTTAATAACTAACCATAAATCACAATAACATCCGCAGTCAATGAGTTGCAAGTATTTCACAAACGGAAGTCATTATATTTTTGTGACAAGACACAACTCCAATTGAAAGGAACAGCAATGTGCCAAATGTCAGCATGAAGATTTACTGAGCTTTCCAATTTCTGTGGATTATTACTCACAGTTTGAGAAATTATTTTAGCTTTTATTCTGTCTGGAGAAGCCTTTGAAAATATTTCACTAAAAATTAATCATTCATTTTTTTTGCTGTAAGTGTAGTTTTTCTCCTGTGTAAGTGAGGGATATCAGCCAATAATAATACAATTATGAAGATAGGAAACATCTGCTGCAATAAATTATTGGAGATGAAGCAAGGCTTACAGAGGGGGAAAACACCTCTGGTGAATTAATACTTTTAGTTTGGTGTTTAATTTATATCTTGCTTTAAGATGTTTTAAAAAAATACTAAAACAGGTAATGATTATAAATCAAAATTAAAACTCAAATAGGCCTGCAGAGAAACATGTCATCATGAAAGCAAAACTGTATTCCACAGTATTCTATTTTTACAGTTCAGAATACTCTACACCTTTTTCTAAATATCCCAGTTATATTTCCAGTGCCTATTATTATGGTACATAACACACATAGTTGAATCAGTGGCCAAAATCCCTTACTTTCCCCAATCTTATTTCTTATTTGACATGGTTCTGGAAGGGGTACTAGTTAAGAAAATAATGCCAGAATGAAAAATATTAATCTCATTTAAAAATCAAGCAGGAAATTCTGATGTCAAATGTGCTATAATCCTTAAATTCAATAATAGATTTGTTCTAGTTCCCATCTCAACAACACACATAAACCAAAATAAATGTCTTATTTAGAATCAAACAATGCCTACTTAGAAGAAGAAGAAATAATGAACTGGAGATGCTGGTATACAAAAATAGACATAAAGTGCTAGAGTAACTCAGCAGGTCAAGCAGCTTCTCTGGAGAACTTAGATGGGTCTAGATGCCTGCTTTAAGTCAAGTAGCTTGTTAAATGTCTCAACCTATATCCCATGTGTCATTGGAAACATGTTCATTGAACAAAAAAAGAAAACAGATGCTGCAGACAATCATCAACTGGATAACAGATCTCAGTAAACACACATACACACATTAAAGAGTTTAAAAACGTGTCAGTAATTTTCTTCCACCCCCAGACAGCAGAATGCCAAAGCAATCATTTGAATTTACAACATAGTGTAAGCAATGCACACGTAACATAAACAAGAAAGTTAAAAATGTTTACAAACATCATTGATTCAACAGTACTTATTCTAGAAAAACTAAACCAAAGTGTACCAATAAGAGAGACACTTTATTAACTTCAAATATTTAGAGACCAAAATCCACAGTGTTTGGTTTCAGGAGTGTTGTATATGGTAATATATTAATATGTAACAAAATATCCAAAACCTATATAAAGCTATTGCATTAAAGCCAAAGGTTTTTTTTTAAACAATTCAATACCAACAGAAATAGCAAATGTTTTCCATTTACTTGTGAATTATTCAGATTAAAATAGACATTCAAAAACAACTGTGTGCAAAGGAACTGCAGATGCTTGTTTATACCGAAGGTAGACACAAAATTCTAGAGTAACTCAACGGGTCAGGCAGTATCTCTGGAGGAAGTGAATTGTGACGTTTGCAGGAATTACTTGAAATTAGAAAAATGAAGATTTATACCGCTTGGTTGTAAGCTGCCCAAGCAAAATACGAGGTACTGTTCCTCCAATTTGCATGTGGAAGAGCAGCAAGTAAACCTCTGCCTCACCTGATAGGACTGTCGGGGACCCTGGATGAAGTCGAGGGAGGAAGTGTAAAGACAGATGCTGCATCTCCCGCGATTGCAGGGGAAAGTCTCTGGGAACCCCCACACCGGGAGCCACCGGATACAGTAGATGAGGTTGGAGAAGCAACATATTGGGGGGTCTCAAAATAAAAACAATCCTAAACATGGAACAAGATCATAAAGGAGCAGCACAGTGGCACAGCAGTAGAGTTGCTGCCTTACAGCACTAAAGGCCCGGGATCGATCCTGATGGGTGCTGTCTGTACAAAGTTTATTATTCTCACTGTGACCGCATGGGTTTTCTCTCAATGCTCCGGTTTTCTCCCACATTTCAAAGACATGCAGATTGATAGGTTAATTGGCATCTTTAAATTGTCCCTAATATGTAGATTATAATGAGTGTACAGGTGATCGTTGGTTTGCACGAACTCAATGGACTGAGAGCTTGTTCCAACACTGTATCTCTAAACTAAACCAAAGAGGGAATTCCAAAATCTTTGGCACAAGGTGTAATAGAAATGGTAAGATTAAACGAGAACTTACCAGTTCGAAGTTTGATCTTTATTTTATGAGGAGTAGCGTTGAGGGAATACATGAAGAACCCGCTAGTCCGTATGCGCGTCATTCTTCAAAGCAGCGGTGTGAATCACAGATACCTGTAATGACTTAAACATAGTAAGATTAGAGAAAAAGATACCAGTCAAGTTTATGATCCAGGGTGGGAGCAGAGGGCATGTATTCCCTCAACGCTACTCCTCATAAAATAAAGATCAAACTTCGAACTGGTAAGTTCTCGTTTAATCTTACCATTTTACTTCGGAGTCACGTGAGGGACTCCATGAAGATTTCAAAGCTCTGTGATTCTTGCCGTGGACGAGTCCATGACACACATCTGCCTTGGTATAGGGGAGAAATATATTCGACATCCATACGGTATGTAGATGCAATAAACAAATTTGTTAACAAAAGAAATCATAAACCCCGTATATTCATGGGGACAAATTATATTACGGAATTTAAATAGTTTTTGAAAATGTTCCAGTTTCCTCCACTGGTTTATTATAAAATTTACGGAAAGTTCCTTCTGATGACCATCCTGCCGCCTTGAGGATCTGATCCAATGGAACATCCAACTTGTATGCTGCCGACGTAGCTGCAGCCCTGGTGGAGTGAGATTTAAAACAATTAGTATCTATACCTGCTTTAGTAAGTACTTGTTTTATCCGGTTGGGACATTAAGGGATTTACCTTTTCCAGGTTGCAAGTGACGCCCCATGGTGTCAATTAGGGCTTGTCCCTGTAGCTGGTTCAGGGACATGTAATTAATACTTGCCGCTAACCTGGCTGGTAAATTATGCCCTGTGAGTTCTGGTTTTGCGAACTGAGCCACCATTTCAAGTAAGCTCCCACTCACCCCTTGCACTGAGTTTTCCATCAATTCCTGTTCAGGGTCAGTCCAAATCTGCCCCGCTATGCTGTGCTGGGAGGCAATAGACGCCGAATACAGCCCTGAATAAGGTACTGCAGAGGGGCTGAATGTCTGCCCAGTAGAGCCAGACCCCCTCTGGAGTATTGCCTCCATCAGCCACTCCATTTTCGTCCAGTGCTCTCGGGCACCTGGCTCTTGCGGCTTGTCCTGGACCAGCTGCCGCTCCAACGCGGTACAGAGCTTTCGAGCGCTGACCGCTCGCGGTCGCTGGTCCCGCAGCTCAAACGCGTTCCAGTGATCTCGGTCACTGGTCGCTTGCTGCTCCTCCAATTCCTTCAGCCCCACAGGCCCCTGAGCGTAGGTGGCGTGGGGCTGTTCGAAATCCGAGTCGTCCGAAAGAACGGCACTGTCGGTTTTACGTTTAGCCTTTCCACCCGCCGGTGGTGAGGCTAGCTCTGGCACAGGTGCTCCCGACAATGGAGACAGCCCTGCCGTCTGCCGCCGCTGGCTGCCCGTTCCTGCACGGCTCTCCCCCGCCAGCTTTTTTGCAGCTTTGGTTCGTCTTCTGTCCATTCTAGAGGTAAGAAAAACGTAGATCTCTTACCTGTCTTCGCTGGTTGTATACACCAGCCGTTTAGGAGGAACGTCCTTCCTCCATCGAAATGACTCGTGCAATGCGTGTAGCGTAATGACGCGCATGCGGACTAGCGGGTTCTTCATGGAGTCCCTCACGTGACTCCGAAGTAAAATCTGAAATTCTCTCTCTTAATGACTATAAATGCATGTGACCAGAGGATTTTAAAGACTTTACAGATATTTGTTGTGATGTGAGATTTGTTGATATTTGTTGGCAGTTATACATGTAAATTAAGTTAAAATACAACTAGTCATAGTTTAATTGAATAGTAGACCTGGTTCAAAGCAATTTATTGGCTAATCTTGTTCCTATGCTCCCTATATTGCCATGCCTTTGTTGGCATTGCAGTATTCCTTTATCCATTACTTAAAAGTATGCTCAACATTTAAGCCGTGTACACCTAAGGTATAAGTGTCAGCAGAATTCTTAGTCATGCTACACATTGATACGATGTATTGCAATACCATTTGTTTTGCCTTGAGTTAGCACTGATCATCCCAGTGATCCACTCAAGAAGTCATACAAAGAGTTCTTCTTTTGCTGGCCTCAGTCAACCCACGAGGAGAAACGTACATACCAGAGCTGTTTCTACACCTTGACACTGATCACATAGCTATATTGGCAGTTCTGAAAGGGCATTATAACTTCTGGATGCTTGCATCTGAAGCAAAAGAACAATGGAGAGAATATAAAAGTGAGACAGGAGAGCTAAACAATTTGCAAAGTTCTCTGGTCAATTAGTATGTAAATTTGCCTAATGGTGTACCAATAAGTCAAGAAGGCCACAAGACACCAGGATCAATACCTAACCTGCAAAATACATTAGCAAATGGGATGATAAAATTAACCATGCATCTTATCCATGGGAAGCATAGAACATAGGAACATACTACATAGAAACAGGTCCTTCAGACCACAACATGCCCACCATAATGCCAGTATAAACTAATCCCATTACTTACATGTGGTTTATATCCTTCCATCCCCTGCCTGTTCACGTACCTCTTAAATGTTGTCATTGTATCTGCTTCCACCACCTATCTTCGCAGCGGATTCTAGGCACGCTCTGGGTAACAAACTTGCTTTGCGAAGCTCCTTTAAATTTTTCCACATTCATCTTAAATCATTGCCCTCTAATATTTTAACCATGTGAAACAGATTCTGACTGTAGACAATATTTATGACTAATAATTTTATAGACTTTTTATCAAGTCACCCATCACTTTCTGACACTCCAGAGAAAACAAACCATGTTTGACCTTTCCTTATAGATAATACTCTCTAATCCAGGCAACATCCTGGTGAACGCTCTTAAGCCTCCACAGAGTCCCTGTAATGTGGCGTCCAGAACTACACCAAAATAAAATAAATTTAGCTTCCACTCTTGGTGAATCTCTGCTGAAAGTGGCCAGTGTGTTCATGTTGGTAACAACAGAATTATATTAAGTATCCTCCTTAATACAAGTGGACTGGAGAGACAGTCTCTAAATCAAGATAAGCCAATCTCAAAAAGTGGCACAAGTACATTGAAATGAGTTAAATATTAAAATAATCCAATCATCTAACATTGTTAGAAGGGGAAACATCTTGCAAAAATCAGCAACAACATTGACTTAAGAAATTATTTAGGATGATATACTCGCTGCACTGCATTTGTGCTTCCTCATTAACCGATTGTGGATAATAGATTGAAACATAATGAAACCTTTGAAGAAGTGCAAAGGCCAGTATTGCAAAGAATCAGCTAACCTACTGTAAAACATTTTTTTCTACCCTCTCATTAGTTTGAGCAAACATTATCACATCGCTTCCTTGTCCCCTTCATTCTAATATTAAATAAATTAACTTTCTATAATCTGTCATCAAACCTGATGCCTCTTAATCTCACTTTATCTTCCTCCTTCAATGACTTGTCTTGTGGTTAAGTTTTGCTTCTGCCATTGCCGATACCTCTTCTACAGTTTATATTACCCAATGTTATTAATACCAAACCCTAAAGGTATGATCTCTGAGCAGCCATCCTTTCTCTTTGCCTTTACGTTAGCCTTGCATAATATGATCCTAAAATTAATGTGTCATGACACAAACTATAGCCTGAAGAACAAGACACTGACCTGCAAGTGACTGACTATTTAGTGGTGAAGCAGAAGCATTCTGACAGCAGTTTTACAGTAAATGGCAGCATGGGTGCAATCAGCACGTCTCTACTCCTTGATAAAAAATGGGCAGCCTTGCCATACTGCACTGCTGTTTAGAGAACTGTTTCCCCTGCTGACCAATGGTTCAATGATCAATTTGATAACTATGTGCACAAACAAACAGAAAAACATCTCCTGCAGCCTAAAATAAACTTAAGCAACCTTGTGTGTTCCTCGTTGGTGGAATTCACTTTAAAGATAGAGATTAATTAGATGAGATGAAATGATTAATTTATTGTCATAAACACCAGCGTAATGAAAGTCCTTGTTCACTCAAAGCACACAAACAGCATACACACAGTAATGATAAATATAGCAAACATGAGTGGAAAACAGCAGAATGGTGCCAGATTGTAATACAAAATCTAAGTGGTGTAAAAGAGTATTAATACAATACAATACGGTTTTATTCGTCACTTGCACATAAAGTGCAAGTGAAATGAATGAATGAATGAATGAATGAATGAATGAATGAATGAATGAATGAATGAATGAATGAATGAATACGTTTATTGTCATTGCACAATACTGTGCAATGAAATTCCATTGCATCTCCTCCGGTTAAAAAATACAAACACGACAACCATTGACACATATGTACACTCATTAGTAAAAATAATAAATAAGTATTTAAAAAGAATTTTAAAAGAATGTTGCCAGCAGCGGTACAATGATAAAGAACACACAAATACACAATAACAATTTAACACAAACATCCACCACAGCATTCATCACTGTGGTGGAAGGCACAAAATTTGGCCAGTCCTCCTCCACTTTCCCCCGTGGTCGGGACCTCAACCCTCCGCAGCCGTTGCTGCGGGCGTCCAGATGTGCAGACAAGGTAAAAAGTCCAGGAAAGTCCTGAATCGGTGCCTCCCCACCAGAGACCGCGGCTTCAGGTTGGTGTAGGCCGCAAGCCGGCGGTCGGAGATTTAAAGTTGGCGCCACAGCCAGAAGCACCGCAGACCGCGGGACGATAACAGTACAATAACAAGTACAATAACAGAATAACCAAATGAGGTAGAGTTATGAGTATAGGTAGTTACCATATTATGGTAGTTACCATACCATAGTCTGCTCTAACACAGTAGTTACCATATTGAAAAACCTTGCATTATAGAAAATCATGTTATAAAAACAAGGATTCTTAAGTCTGGTTGTCTGGGTTGTCCATTGCCTGGATCTTCTCCAAGAAGGTAGAAGAAAAAGGAATGGTTAGGTGTCCGACATCCTTGACAATACTTCCTGCTGTCCTGATGCAGAGCACTGTGAAGATGGATGGGATAGATGAAAGTGATATCCATGATGGGCGAGGCTGTGTTCATCCCTCTTCGCAGGGTCAGGCAGTCGAAAGCATGAAAGTCATCCAGGTCCTTCATCACCAGAGATTGGCCCCGACTTTGGCTTGTAGCGCATGATGGTATTCAGGTCCTACCACTTGATTAAAATAAACTTCCAGCTTATTTTGAAAATCTCTCTTGGAATCCCTGATAGCCTTGCAAAAATCATACTTGGCTTTGTTGTACAGTGCAAGATCAAACTTCTTGAAACTTTCGGATCAGGACTTTAGCAGAGAGCGAACCTCCCTGTGCAGCCAATGTTTCTGGTTGGGATAAACCTTGTCTTTGTTGGAATTCAATCGACAATGCATTTCTTGGTGAAACTGGTGAGGACTGGGGTATATACATTCAGTTGAATGGTCATGAATAAGGTCCAGTCCATTAGCTCAAAGCAGTCCTGAAGTAAACCCTTGTCCTCACAGACCACTCACTGCTGTATTCATCTTTTTGCTGGTGCCACACATTTCAGTCTCTGTCTGTAAGCCAGCAGAAGCAGCATCAACGGATGATTAGACTGCCCAAATGAGGGTGACGGATGGAGTGATAGCTGTACCTGATGATGGCTCAGGAGTGATCAAGAGTGTTAACACCCCATGTGAGGCAGGAGACATGATGGTATTGGGAGAGTACTTTCCTACTGTTTACTTGATTGAAGTAACTGGTGATAGTGAACAAGGCATCAACGTTCACTGTGTCTAGAATGTTAATACTGGAGTATAATTCTTCCAGTGCCACCTTGGCGTTGACTTGGGTGATATGAGGAATGCCAAGAGACAGCATTTTGTAAACAGGTATTCCAGGCCAGGGCAGCTGAATTGTGCTAAGACTGGGATCATTGAAGTGAAATCCAGAGCTCCAATTGCCACCCTGCTGGTCTTGAATTGCATAAAGCATTCTCCTTCCATCACTATCAGATGTGTGTACATTTGCTTACAAAATAGTAAGATTAAACGAGAACTTACCAGTTTGAAGTTTGATCTGTATTTTATGAGGAGGAACGTTGAGGGAATACGTGAAGAACCCGCTTCCAACGCATGCGTGCCATTCTTCAAAGCAGCGGTGTGAGGTCACAGAAACTATAATGACCTAACATAGTAAGATTATCAAAGAGATACCAGTTTTGATATGATCATAGGAGGGTGGGAGCGGAGGGCACGTATTCCCTCAACGTTCCTCCTCATAAAATACAGATCAAACTTCAAACTGGTAAGTTCTCGTTTAATCTTACTATTTTACTTCGGAGTCACGTGAGTGACTACGTGAAGATTTCAAAGCTCTGTGACCTCATGCCGTGGAACGAGTCCATGCTTCACAACTGCCTTGGGTATCGGGAGAGAGTATCATTAGCAATTTTAGACACACTTATACAAAGACTTGTGTGATATAACGAGTAAATACATTTATTAATTGAAATCATAGCCCCGTAACCCTTCGGGCAAATTATAATATTGAACGTAAAATGCTTTCCGAAAATGATGATGGCTCCAAAAACTGGTTTATTATAAAACCTTTGGAAAGTCCTTTCGGATGACCATCCTGCTATTCTGAGGATTTGGTCCGTGGGTACCTCAGAATTTTTGCTGCGGATTTTGCTGCAGCCCTGGTGGAATGAGATTTAAAACCATTAGTGTTTATTCCTGCCATCTTTAGGACACATTTGAGCCACCTTGAGATAGTTTGGGTCGTGACCCTTTTGTGCGGTTTCTTGTAAGAAATTAACAAAGCCATTTCCTGACCTCGAATGCTCTTAGTATATTCCATGTATAATTGGATATGTCTTGCTATACACAGACGTTCGTCATATGGATATGCCATAAATTCAATCACTTGACCCGATGAACCTGGTCTGTTTGTTTTATTAACTCATGTATGACAAACACCAGTTTCTCTCGTGAGATGATCAAGGAGTCCAGGCTCAGTTTGCTTAATGACTGGACTCGTTGTGCAGTAACTAACGCCATGAGCATAACCATCTTCATGGTCAGTTTCTGCAGTGATAATGCTGTTTATGGGCTACCAGCTCCTCAGCATGTTTAAAACGACACCCACATCCCAGATTTTGGAGTACCTGGTTTTAGGGGGATTTGCATTGAATATGCCCCTCATAAGTTTTGTTACCAGGGGGTGCGTTCCCACCGTGTGCCGCTCCGTTCCTTGTGATAGGTAATTGGAGAGTGCACTTCTGGCACTATTGATGGCACTGTAGCCCAATCGTTTATCATAATGGAGGTTTGTTAAGAATTCCAATACGGCCGGAATATTCTTGGCCCTTTGGTCTAGGTTGTTGTCAAAGCAGTATATGCCCCATTTCTTGATGTGTCCGAGGTACTGCTTCCGTGTTGACAGTCTTTGTGCGGATGTGATGAGATTCATCGTCCTGTCTGACAGCCCCATGCCGTGTAGTGGGTCTTTCAGACTCTACAAATCAACAAATCCATAGTCTTATGGCATGGGTGACTGCCCCCCTCCAGTTACTGGATGAATTAATAAATTCGGGCTATGTCCAATAATGGAACATGGTTCTAACACCATCCCCTGTATGACCGAATACCACGGTTGAGTAGGCCAATCGGGTACTATGAGAATCCCAGATGCCGAATATTGTTGAATTTTCCTTTGTACCCGATTGATGATGCAGAATGGGGGAAAAGCATAAAAAACGCCATTTCCCCCAATGCAGTGAGAAAGCATCTGTAGCTTCTGCCCCAGGGTCTGGTTCCCAGGACACATACCTTGGTAATTGGTGATTCAACCTGGACGCAAAAATATCAATATCTGGTCTACCATATTTTGCTGTAATTTCAGCAAATACATTTTATTTAACATCCATTCCGTGTTTTCATTAAATTTGCGTGACCTGGTGTCTGCCACTGAATTTAGCTTACCTTTATGTTGCCGATATCCAAATGTTTCTTTGGATACACCATTTTGTAATACCATAGACGAGTTGTCAATAATGATGGGGTTGGAGCAATACCTAATGCTATGTTCCCACCACTGTAGTTCAATTATAGCTTCCGTAGGCAGCTCCATAGGTCTATCAAAATGACCTTTGTTAAATTTGAGTGCTCTAATTTTTGCTCTTTGCAAATTTTGATAATGTAATGGCCCAAAATGTGTGGCCCGGAAATGTAGCCACAATCTTCCCAATTATCCGGCCTACCCGTCTAATGGAGGGTCTGTTGGTGTTAAGAAGCTCGCTGCAATCCTCCTGTAGGGCTGCGGCTTTATTTATTGGTAAAGTTACTAACATATTGACCGTGTTAATGGTGAATCCTAGATAATCCATATTCGTTTCTGGTATCAATTTACACTTAACTACCGTCTGTGTTCCCCTTTGATGGGTACTGTATAGTATGCATCTTTTAAGTCAATGCTTGTCATATAGAAACCAGCTGATACTAATTCTTTAGCAGTGATAAAGGTATCCATCTTAAAATGAACATATTGAACGAATGTGTTTAGGGTTGAAAGGTCAATGATAATCCTGCAACCCCCATCTTTTTTATTTTTAATAAATATGTTTGATACAAATTTTAATTGTTCATGAGTAGTATGCTCAATCACACCTTTTGTATACAATCGTTGTAGCTCCATGTGGGCTTTAGATTGTTCGGTTTTTGTAA
This sequence comes from Amblyraja radiata, assembly GCF_010909765.2. Taxonomy (NCBI): domain Eukaryota; kingdom Metazoa; phylum Chordata; class Chondrichthyes; order Rajiformes; family Rajidae; genus Amblyraja; species Amblyraja radiata. The sequence continues at coordinate 68,557,424 of NC_045956.1, forward strand.
GGACGAAATGCCTTTCTGGTGTATGTTGTACTGGGGGGTTATTGGGATGAGTAAATTCTATCAGATAACCCTGAATACTGCTTAGAACATACGAGTCTGTAGTGATTTTACACCATTCGTCACTGTAGTATTGCAACCTCCCTCCCACCGTCGTGGGTCCCTTTTTTACAAAAGAACCACACCCACCTACCTCCATGGTTACTGGTGGTTGTATTATTTTCTTTGTTTTTTGAAAAAAAGGGGTTTTGTTTTTATTCGTGTTCGTGGTTGTACTGGAGGTTTAGGCTTCCGCATCTTCCAGGGTGGCCGTCCCTGGCCATACCCTAAAAGAAGGCTGCTGCAGGTTATATTGGGTTCTGGCACTGCCACTGATATAAGCCACACTTTTCGGTCTTCCATGTGGCTGGTACCGTGATCCAAAATAAGCCTTTGCGCTGGTTTTGATGAGCCCCAGTGTCTTGGCTTCCCCAAACAAAAGGGTTGGGGTTTTAACGGCTCTTTGTTTGCAAATTGTTGCATATTTAGGATCCAGTGCTGGCTGAATAGCCGCCCTCCGCATGCTATTCAGCTCATATTGTACATTACAGAACAGGGCTAGTGCGTCTTGGTGGCCTTTAGTTTGCTCTGTTTTGTCCAGGGTGCGGATGTAAGCTGTGATCCCTGCCGTAAGCCCCTTTAAGGCTTTCTGGATTTTGAGATCATGGTTCCTGATTTCCTTCCCCATATGCTTCCAAATGCATTGGTTGACACTGGGGATTTGTAATACATCACAGTTACCAGGTGGCATATGTCTGGCCAGTGTCTCTGTGAATATTTGTTGTTGGAGTTGATGGCCAGACATGTAGTTAATACTGGCTGCCATCCTGGAATCCAAGTCTGCCCCTGTTTGACTTGGTTTGAAGTAATCAGCCACCATGTCCAGCAGTGTATGTTTTTCTGCAGATTCAGGATCATGGGAAGCTGTGTGATCAGGGTCTGGCCCATCAGGGTCCTGCCCACTCTCCTCCGAAGAGGTCGAGATTTCAGGGGGTCCCTCACGGGGTACCCATATGGGGCTTGTCTGCCCACTGTGGCTAGTCTCCACATTCATGGGACTGCCACTGTGAAGGAGCTCCTCCAGCAGCTCCTTTAGACGGTGAGCTGCACTTGCTATTTTTGGCTGCTCCCATTCCTGCAGCCTTTCAGCAGTGTGCTGCTCTTTGTATCCCAGCTGTTCCCGTTCCCGGTACTCACGGGTGCTGGTTTGCGGGCTTTCCTCGTCCCGCCGCTGGCCACACCGGTCCTGACTGTCGGTCCACGTCTGTTCCCGGTCAGCCGTTTCTCCTGGCTGCTCCGTATGCAGCCACTCATAGCGGGTTTGTTCCGTCTGCCGCACCCGTTCAGCCCTGGTCCGATATTGATACGGGCTGGTCGCCCGCTGCTGCTCCAAGTCGGGCTCTGCTAGATGGTACGTTTTTGTTTGAACTTTGCCTCCCGGCCGGTGAGTAAGTTTCGTCGGTGCCAGAATGATTTCTGGCACAGCTGATTCCTCTACCGAGGCCTCTAGAGCCGACGGCTGCTGTCTCTGCCGTTCATCCACGTTTACAACGCGTTTCTCGGGCAGCTTTTTTGCAGACCGCTTCCTTTTCACTCTGTCCATTTTTCTGTGAATAAAAATGCAGAGTCCTTACCTGCCTTTTGCTGGTCCTTTGTTCCTTCTCCCGTTACTGGTGGATGTCCTCCACCCTTCTGTTGACTCGTGCAATGCGTGTAGCGATATGGCACGCATGCGTTGGAAGCGGGTTCTTCACGTAGTCACTCACGTGACTCCGAAGTAAAATCCAGTCTAAATTCAGAGATTTACGCTTTGTCCTATCTAACCCTCTTCCACATTCTTTGCAACTGAACATGGACTTATACTCTCTTTTTGCAAGTTTTGAAGCAAGGGATTTCATAATCCTTAATTCTACAATTGTCGTGTTTTTTTTTAACCAGATTCAAGCTTTGATGGCTTGCATCGCATACCAGATAACCATCTAGAATGGCACGAGTGTAAAATGGGAAATTGCTACATTCTCAGAGGGATCACAGCCATCTGTTTGCATGGCCATAAGCAATGTTGCTAGAATTTTTCATTTAGCTGCTTGGTTTCAACATTGAAATTGTTGATCCTTCCTCAATAAACAGCAAATAGTTAAGAGACCTCACTGTAAAATGTCTTCAATTATGATTTTAATGGCACCCTAACTGAAAATACAAAGAGAATTATGCAGTTTAGTTTGGTGTACATTCTTAATCTATCCCCTTAACCTGAAGGGGATGATAACAATGAGAACCAAAAAGCTATTTGTGAAAACCAGTGAGAAGCAGGAATTATGAAAATACTGAACACTCAACAGGTCAGGCAGCATCTGTGGGAAGAGAAACAAAGTTAACATATCTGGTTAAGTAATCAATGTCAGAACTAGCAAAAAGAGAGTATTAAGTCGATGTTCCATTGCAGAGAAAGTGGGAGAGGGTTAGATAGAACAAAGCGGAAGGACAAAAAAAGGAGGTACAGGGACAGGATGGAGTCGCAGATGGAGCAGCGGGACACCAGACGCCTTTGGCAGGGGTTACAGACTATAAATAATTACCAGAGCAGCCCTCCCCCCCCCCCCCCCCCCCCCCCCCCCCAACCGGGAGTGCCGGCACCTCCCTAGCTGATGACCTGAAGGGGGGGAGAGTAGGTGGAGGGAGGGTGTGGGAAGGGGGTGTCCCCCCTCCCATTGGTGTGGCGCTTTTGCATTTTTCAGCTTGAAATTGTGCAATCTGGTGCATACTGTAGCTTAAAGTATGTTTAACTTACACTTGAATGCAATATTTATGCTTTAAATTGGATTAGCTATGAATAAGGTTAGACTAAATTACATTCCTAATTACATTCCTGATTATATTCCACAGTAGAGCCAGGCTATGATCAACAGGTGCAGCATGTGAATGATCTTAGTGTATTCATGTATGGAAATTAGATTATAATCAAGCACTTGACCAACCTGGGTCTCACTGCACACCTGGTACTACTCCTGACCCTGACTCCAGTTGCATACCTTCTCTCATCCCTGACCCCGAGTCCAGCCTTACACCTGGTCCCCTATTCTACCCTGATCATAGCTGCTTACCTGCTTAGGTCCCCAGTGCTGACCACTCCCATTTTCCCAGCTTTGACTGCACACCTAGTACTATTCCAGACCTTGACTCTGGATTCACATTTAGCCTTGCTCCTAGCCCCCCTGCACTGACAATATATCTGGCCCACACATAAAGCCCCATATCTGACCTCCTGGACTTAACCTGTTACGTTCAAGTCCACAGGTGCTTATCTAATGCGGTAATCTTTTATGGGGCACTTCACAGACCAAATATTGCATAACAAAACTTGCTACATCCATTGGCTTCCTTGTTATCTAGCATGCTAGTTACTTTGTCAAAGAAGTCATCAATTGGTTGAACACAATTTCTCATCCATAAAATTATACTTACTCAGCTACATAAGCATACTCAGCTTGCTCCACTGCTCACCACAATATTCAACCTCTCCCTAGCCAAGTCCGTGGTCCCTGCCTGCTTCAAAAGATCCACTATTGTACCAGTGCCTAAGAATGCCTCTCCAGCTTACTTGAATGACTATCGACCGGTGACCCACACCTCAGTAGACATTAAATGCTTCTAGAGGCTGTTCAAGAACCACATCTGTGCCTTCCTCCCTTGTACCATGGACCCGCTGCAGTTTGCATACCGTCCGAACAGATCCACGGATGATCCGATCTCCCAGGTTTTGCACACCGCTCTCTCTCATCTTGACAGCCAGAAGGGGGGCTACGTGAGGATGCTGTTCATTGATTTCAGTTCAGCCTTCAATACCATAGTCCCCACCAGACTTGCTGAGAAGCTGCTGGAACTGGGACTGAACACTCCCCTGTATGCCTGGGTCCTGGACATTCTCAACGCCAGGCCCCAGGTGGTCAAGATGGGGAGACATACCTCAAACCCCCTCATCCCGAACACAGGATCCCCCCAGGGTTGCATCCTCAGCCCCCTACTGTACTCCCTGTACACACATGACTGTGTGGCCAGGTTCAGATCCAACTCCATCATCAAGTTTGCTGATGACACTGTGGTGGTGGGCCTGTTCTCCAATAACGATGAGAAGGCCTACCGGGAGGAGGTGGCTGATCTGGCACTCTGGTGTTATGACAACAGCCTCCTCTTGAATGTCACAAAAACTAAGGAGCTGATTGTGGACTTTAGAAGGGCTCAACATCCGAGGACGTACACGCCACTGGAGATAAATGGGACTACTGTGGATATGGTGAGCTGCTTTAAATACCTGGGAGTCCACATCACAGAGGATCTGACATGTACAACACACACTGCCGCACTGGTGAGTACGGCAAGGCAGCAACTTTAACACATCAGGCAGCTGAGGAAATTCAAGTCAAGTCAAGTCAAGTCAAGAGAGTTTATTGTCATGTGTCCCAGATGGGACAATGAAATTCTTGCTTGCTGCAGCACAACAGAATATAGTAAGCATAAATACAGAACAGTTCAGTGTGTCATAGCATAGACCATATATATACACATAAATAAACAGATAAAGTGCAATAGGCTGTTATAGTTCAGAGTTTGTTTGATGGCGAGTTTAATAGCCTGATGGCTGTGAGGAATAAGCTGTTCATGAACCTGGATGTACCAGATTTCAGGCACCTGTACCTTCTACCTGATTGCAGCGGAGAGATGAGTGTGTGGCCAGGATGGTGTGGGTCCTTGATGATGTTGGCAGCCTTTTTAAGGCAGCGACTGCGATAGATCCCTTCGATGGTGGGGAGGTCAGAGCTGATGATGGATTGGGCAGCCATCACAACTTTCTGCATTCTTTTCTGCTCCCGGACGCTCAAGTAGCCGAACCAAGCCATGATGCAACCGGTCAGCATGCTCTCTACTGTGCACCTGTAGAAGTTCGAGAAAGTCCTCTTTGACATACTGACTGCGTAATCTCCTCAGGAAGTAGAATTGCATCAGTATGCTGGAACCAGGAAAGATCTTCGGAAATATGCACGCCCAGGAATTTGCAGTTCTTGACCCTTTCCACCATCATCCCGTTGATATAAACGGGATTGTGGGACCCTATCCTACCCCTTCCAAAGTCCACAATCAGTTCCTTGGTTTTGCTGGTGTGGAAAGCCAGGTTATTGTGCTAGCACCATTTGGTCAGTCGGTCGATCTCGCTTCTATACTCTGACTCGTCACCATCAGTGATTCGTCCCACAACAGTGGTGTGGTCGGCGAACTTGATGATGGAGTTTGCACTATGACCGGCTACGCAGTCATGAGTATAGAGCGAGTACAGCAAGGGGCTGAGCACGCAGCCTTGAGGTGATCCCGTGCTGATTGTTATCGAGGATGACACATTCCCACCAATACGGACAAACTGTGGTCTATGGATGAGGAAGTCGAGGATGCATTTGCAGAGGGATGTGCAGAGACCCAAATTTGAGAGCTTGGTAACCAGCTTGGAGGGGATGATCGGATTAAACGCCGAGCTGTAATCAATGAATAACAGCCTAACATATGAGTTTTTGTTGTCCAAGTGGTCCAGAGCGGGGTTCCCTCTGAGGATCCTTCAGTGCTTCTACTCTGGGGCTGTAGAAAGCATTTTGTCCGACACCATCTCAATCTGGTTTGGGAACAGCTCTGCCCAGGACAGGAAGGCTCTGCAGAGAGTAGTGCATTCGGCTGAACGCACTATGGTAACTACACTCACCCCCCCTCCTACAGGACGTATTTGATAGAATTGATTTGATAGAATTTATTGCCACACAACCAGGGTCGGTGGAATTTTGGGTTGTCTGCAGCGGTACAATAATAAAGAATACACAACCACAATAAAAATGTAACACAAACATCCACCACAGCATTGTGGTGGAAGGCACAGAACTTGGCCAGACCTCCTCCATTTCCCCCCGTGGTCGGGACCTCCACCCTCCGCAGCCGTTGCTGCGGGCGTCCAGATGGTAAGGGACAAAGTCAAAGGCAAGGTAAGTCCAGGATCGGCTCTTCCCCACCAGAGACCGCGGCTTCAGGCTGGTGTAGGCCACACGCCGGCGGTCGAAGATTTAAGGTTCCCGCTGCGCCACAGCCAGAAGCACTGCAGACCTCTGGGCCGGTGGTCGAAGCTCCCCTCCAGGGGTGATGGTAAGTCCATGCCGGACCCGCGGTAGAAGTTGGCCGCGGGCCGGCCGTGATGGCTTCTTCTTCCCCCGGGTCCCCCACGAGGGATCCCGGGCTGTAGACACCGCGCCAGCTGGAGCTGTGCAGACCGGGGCTTCAGGCTGTCGGCTGCCCCGGGCCAGCGAAACGGAGCGCTTCCCTCCAGCGAGCCCCAGCGAGTGCTCACCCGCTCCACGCCGAGAGTCCACGCTGCGCCCGCCGCTGAAGCCCCGGGCGCGTCTCCAGGAAAGGCCGCGCCGATCCTTGCTGTTAGGCCACGGGGGAGGCGACCTGGAAAAAGTCGCCTCTCCGTGGAGGAGGCGGCCGAAACGGTTTTCCCCTTACCCCGCCACACCACCCCCCACACAAAACACACCGAGAAACATCAAAAACATACTTTAAAACATACTAAAATAATAAAAAAAGTTGGGGGAAAAACCTAACGAGCTGCTGACAGGCTGCTGCCAGTGCAGCGCCCCCTATACACCAAGAGGTGCAGATCCAGAGCCAGCAACATAATGAGGGACCCCCACCACCCCAGCAACGGACTGTTCCAGCTGCTACGGTCAGGCAAGCGCCTCCGCTGTCACGCTGTGAAAACAGAGAGTATGAGACAGAATTTCTTCCCACAGGCCATCAGGACTGTAAACTCTTATCTCACCAGGGACTAATTTACTGTTGTGTTGCGTCTTTTTGTTTTTTATTCTAAAATGTAAATACTGGTTCTGTTCTATTCTGTTTTGTTGTTCTGTTGTTTTTGCACAATCGGCAGGCATTGCCACTTTCATTTCACTGCACATCTTGTATGTGTATGTGACAAATAAAGTTGACTTGACTTGACTGATTAGGTGAGACTAGGGTTATCATGGCGATAGGTCATTTAGGTTCTTCAGTAAAATACGTTAATGAATCAAATAATAATGGAGCTGCAGAGCAAGTCCAGCAGGTCAGGATGTGCTAATAGTCAGAGAAAAGGTAGGCCTATATCATAGGTACACAAAAATGCTGGAGAAACTCAGCGGGTGCAGCAGCATCTATTCGCTCCATAGATGCTGCTGCACCTGCTGAGTTTCTCCAGCATTTTTGTCTATCATAGATTGATGATATGCAGCAAAAATTGCCCATATCTGATAGAGAGAGAAAAGGGAAGTTGCTTGAAGTTGGACAATTCAATATGGAGTGTGTCAGGTTGCCCACACATCACAGGAAATGTCACACTAGTTATTAATCTCTTCCCGTCCTGAGCTACGATTTACCCCATTGGAGACCCTCAGTCTATCTTTAATCAGACTTGATTGGACTTTATATTGTGCTGAACTTTATTCCCTTCATCATGTAACTTTACACTGTAGACAGTGATTGGAATCATGCATAGTCTTTCCACTGACTGGTTAGCACAAACCAAAAAAGCTTTTCACCGTCCCTTTGTACATGTGACAATTAACAAGACTAAACTTCCCATTATCCAGGGACCAAATATTTTTAAGGTGAAGCAGCGATTCACTTGCACTTCTTCCAGTTTAGTGTACTACATTTATTTTGCAAAACTTGGTTTCCTTTACATTGACAAACTGTGTAGCTGTTTTGTGGAGCACTACTTTCACATTGCATGAGTGACCATGAGCTTTATGCTGTCCACTACTTTAATTCCTGGGCTCAGAGTGTCTTCCTGCACTTTTCCAAGTAGCCCCAAGACCAGCACCTTATCCTCCTACTGGGGACACTGCAGTTTTCCACTTAACATCCAAACCTCCAATTTCAGATAACTTCGTTTTTCTCTCTGTATCATAACTGGCCATCTCTATTGGATGCTGTCTGTCCTGCTGAATTACTCCAGCATTTGATGTTGCCTGTCCCGCAGAGTTACTCTGGCATGTTGTGTCTATCTTTGGTGTAAACCAGCAACTGCAGTTCCTTTCTACACATCTCTATAGCAAGTTACCCATCAGTGATATTGACTCAGTTTCACTCTCCATCAGTCCATTCGATAGTAAGAACCTTTTTCACAAGGGTGGGAATGTCAAAGACTAAAGGACATAGCTTTAAAGTGAGAGAGGCAAAGTTTAAAGAAGATGTGAGGGAGAGGTTTTTTTACACAGAGTGGTGGGTGCCTGGAATTTGCGGCCCGGGATGGTGGTGGAAGTATATTAGATTGTGATAATTTTAGATGCTTTTAAATAGTCATATGGTTATGGAGAGAATCAAGCTATATGGATCACATACAGGCACAGTAGATTAATATAACTTGGCATCATGTTTGGCATGAACATTGTGGGCTGAAGTGCCTGTACCTGTGCTGGCCTGTTCCACATTCAATGATCACACGTTGCAGTATTTTTAGCACATTACATTTTTTTAAATATTATCATCCTCTAGTTTATTCATTAATCAATTTGACCAGAGGACAATTATAAATTTCACCTACAGGAGAAGTCAATACAGGTGATCCTCAGTCCTCAGTGACTGTCCAAGAAGTAAAAACACATGAACCACATATGATAAACCAGACACAACAGCATACATTCTTGAACTGTCTTCCTCTTAATTCCCAATGACAGAAGTATTTTACTTCCAAGAACGACCAGATTCTACACGTCCAGATATTGATAAAGATTGTTTGATGGAAAGATACAGCATGGAAATAGGCCTCTCAGCCCACTGTCCATGATAGCTATCAATCACTAGTTCTGTGTTATCCCACATTTGCTTCCACTCCCTACACAATAGGGGCAATTTATAAAGATAATTAACCCACAAACGCACATGTCTTTGGGATGAGGGTGGAAAATGGAGCACCTGGGCCAAATGCATGGAGTGCAAACTCCACACGGACAGCACCTGAGGTCAGGATCACGATCAAAAGCATCCCAACCATCTATCAAAGTCTGGAAAATGTTACCTGCAAATTAACACTCAAAAGTAAAACAGCTCATATCTTAAACAGGTAAATGAAGGAGACCCAATATGCTCAACCTGTAGAAGGTTTGATCTTTCAATAAATTAGCTTTCTGTTCATTTTTATCAAATCACTGTAGTATAATAATACTTTAAATGATGTAAATCTGAAATAATAAACAATGGGTATTTCAGGTGCATACCATTCACCAGACGTTTGAAACTACCTATGCGGCGGGGCATGGGTTAGTTTAATTCAGTGGCTGAACTGAGAGGGGCCATATAGTTAATAGCGTAATCAGATGCAGATACAGTAAAGGCGGAGTTGTAGTAATAATCCTGAGGGGTTCCCTTTGTGTTGCCCGGGCTAGCAGCTGCAGTCCGGGGGCTGAGGCGAGTGTACAAACTCAGAGAAAGCCGCGCACTCAATACGTGGCACTCGAGCAAGATGACCGCCGTCCCTCCGGCACTCTCCTAAAAGCTGCGAAACATTGGGAAACAGCACTAAAGCGCTTATTTCCCTCAGGTTAAGGAAAATAAGAAAACTTTTGATTTTGTTTCTCCCCTCTTTTTAAACAAAAAAAAGACACAAACCTTTTTCACCCGTCTGGCAGTGTACAGGCCGATCCCTTCTTGCACTTTGGAGGATTTCAGGGAGAATCTATCGGGCACGTACATGCCGAGCATGGTGACGGCGGGATGGGTCGGGTCGGGTCAGGTCAGGTCGGGCGCTTGCAGCCGCTGTCACCGGTCGGATTGCCTGCGGGAACTTGCTGCCTGGCCCGGCGCTGCTGCCATGTTAGTCCTGGGCGGCGCCGCTCTGATTGGCTTGGGTACTTCCCACCCTCTCACTCGCACCAGAGCTTTCCGTGGAAAGCAGCGAGGTGAGCTGGAGGCAGGCTGGTGGGTGGGAGGGAGGGAGGGAGGCCGGTGGGTGGGTGAGCTGCAGGCAGGCGGGCTGCACGCCGCTCCGCTTCCCCGGACACCCCAGTCGCCGTCGAGTGAAACCATCCTCTGGTTGTAAGTGAATCCGGGCCGTTTGCAGCCGAGCTATGCGAGCTGAGGAAAAGTTGTGAGGAATTTCAAAAATCCCTTTTAATACTTTCAAATCGTTTAACACGGAATATACCCTGAATCAGGTCTGAAGACGGGTCCCGACCCAAAACATCACCTATTCTGTCCCCCCACTGATGCTACCTGACCCATCGAGATCACTGTTTAATATTATGCAGCACCTGAAGCAAAATAGGTGTTTTGGTTTTTTGCGTCACCCAACGTAAAAAGACAAATCTGTTCGCCAAAGGAATTAAGAGGATCAATTTCACCAGCCTTTCCATTTCATCATAACCAGCAGCATAACGTAAAAAAAGAGAGCGATTTGTCTGGCACTTCATTGTGATAGAATGACGTCGAAGCCACAGTACCAGCGAGATGATAAATGTGTCCAAAATTCAAGAAACGAGCATCCAGAACATCATATGGTGTCGGTTTACCTTTGTGGCAATAAGTTCAAGTCAAGTTCAAGTTCAAGTGGAGTTTATTGTCATGTGTCCCTGTATAGGACAATGAAATTCTTGCTTTGCTTAAGCACACAGAAAATAGTAGGCATTTACTACAAAACGGATAAATGTGTCCATATACCATAATATAAATATATACACACATGAATAAATAAACTGGTAGTGCAAATAACAGAAAGTGGTTGCTGATAATCAGAGTTTTGTCCGAGCCAGGTTTAATAGCCTGATGGCTGAGGGGAAGTAGCTATTCCTGAGGTACACAAAATTGCTGGGGAAACTCAGCGGGTGCAGCAGCATCTATGGAGCGAAGGAAATAGGCGACGTTTCGGGCCGAAACCCTTCTTCAGACTGATGGGGGGTGGGGGGGGGGGAGAAAGAAGGAAAAGGGGAGGAGGAGGAGGAGCCCGAGGGCGGGCGGATGGGAGGATGGGAGGAGACAGCTAGAGGGTTAGAAACATAGAAATTAGGTGCAGGAGTAGGCCATTCGGCCCTTCGAGCCTGCACCGCTATTCAATATGATCATGGCTGATCATCCAACTCAGTATCCCGTACCTGCCTTCTCTCCATACCCTCTGATCCCCTTAGCCACAAGGGCCACATCTAACTCCCTCTTAAATATAGCCAATGAACTGGCCTCGTCTACCCTCTGTGGCAGAGAGTTCCAGAGATTCACCATTCTCTGTGTGAAAAAAGTTATTCTCATCTCGGTTTTAAAGGATTTCCCCCTTATCCTTAAGCTGTGACCCCTTGTCCTGGACTTCCCCAACATCGGGAGCAATCTTCCTGCATCTAGCCTGTCCTTAAGGACAGTCCTGGGCGGCGCCGCTCTGATTGGCTTGGGTACTTCCTTGGTTAAGGAAGGGGAGGAGACAGCAAGGGCTAGCAAAATTGGGAGAATTCAATGTTGATGCCATCCGGACGCAAGGTCCCCAGACGGAATATGAGGTGCTGTTCCTCCAATTTCCGCTGTTGCTCACTCTGGCAATGGAGGAGACCCAGGACAGAGAGGTCGGATTGGGAATGGGAGGTGGAGTTGAAGTGCTGAGCCACCGGGAGTTCAGGTAGGTTATTGCGGACTGAGCGGAGGTGTTCGGCGAAACGATCGCCCAACCTCGGCTTAGTCTCCCCGATGTAAATCAGCTGACATCTAGAGCAGCGGATGCAGTAGATGAGGTTGGAGGAGATACAGGTGAACCTTTGTCGCACCTGGAACGACTGCTTGGGTCCTTGAATGGAGTCGAGGGGGGAGGTGAAGGGACAGGTGTTGCATGTCTTGCGGTTGCAACGGAAAGTGCCCGGGGAGGGGGTGGTGCGGGAGGGAAGGGAAGAATTGACGAGGGAGTTGCGGAGGGTGCGGTCTTTGCGGAAGGCAGACATGGGGGGAGATGGGAAGATGTGGCGAGTGGTGGGGTCACGTTGGAGGTGGCGGAAATGGCGGAGGATTATGTGTTGTATTTGCCGGCTGGTGGGGTGAAAGGCGAGGACCAGAGGGACTCTGCCCTTGTTGCGAGTGCGGGGATGGGGAGAGAGAGCAGTGTTACGGGGTATGGATGAGACCCTGGTGTGAGCCTCATCTATGGTGGCGGAGGGGAATCCCCGTTCCCTGAAGAACGAGGACATTTCCGATGCCCTGGTATGGAATGTCTCATCCTGGGAACAGATGCGGCGTAGGCGGAGGAATTGGGAGTTGGGGATGGAGTCTTTACAGGGGGCAGGGTGGGAAGACGTGTAGTCCAGATAGCCATGTGAGTCAGTGGGTTTGTAATGTATGTCGGTCAGGAGTCTGTCCCCTGCGATGGAGATGGTGAGGTCAAGGAATGGTAGGGAAGTGTCGGAAATCGTCCAGGTGTATTGGAGTGCCGGATGGAAGTTGGTGGTGAAGTGGATGAAGTCAGTCAGTTGTGTGTAGGTGCAGGAGGTGGCCCCAAAGCAGTCGTCAATGTAACAGAGGTAGAGGTCGGGGATGGGGCCCTGGTACGTCTCGAACAAGGATTGTTCAACGTACCCGACAAAGAGGCAGGCGTAGCTGGGGCCCATGCGTGTGCCCATAGCTACGCCTTGTGTTTGGAGGAAATCGGAGGAGTCAAATGTAAAGTTGTTGAGGGTGAGGACCAACTCCGCTAAGCGGAGGAGAGTGTCAGTGGCTGGGTATAGGTTGCTCCTCTGGTCGAGGAAGAACCGGAGGGCTCTGAGGCCATCCTGGTGGGGGATGGAGGTGTAGAGTGAAAGCTATTCCTGAACCTGGTTGTTGCAGTCTTCAGGCTCCTGTACCTTCTACCTGAAGGTAGCAGGGAGATGAGTGTGTGGCCAGGATGGTGTGGGTCTTTGATGATACTGCCAGCCTTTTTGAGGCAGCGACTGCGATAAATCCCCTCGATGGAAGGAAGGTCAGATCCGATGATGGACTGGGCAGTGTTTACTACTTTTTGTAGTCTTTTCCTCTCCAGGGCGCTCAAATTGCCGAACCAAGCCACGATGCAACCGGTCATCATGCTCTCGACTGTGCACCTGTAGAAGTTAGAGAGAGTCTTCCTTGACAATCCGACTCTCCGTAATCTTCTCAGGAAGTAGAGGCGCTGATGAGCTTTTTTGATAATTGCGTTAGTGTTCTCGGCATAGGAAAGATCTTCAGAGATGTGCACGCCCAGGAATTTGAAGTTCTTGACCCTTTCAACCATCGACCCGTTGATATAAATGGGGCTGTGGGTCCCCCTCCTACTCCTTCCAAAGTCCACAATCAGTTCCTTGGTTTTGCTGGTGTTGAGGGCCAGGTTATTGCGCTGGCACCATATGGACAGTTGCTCGATCTCTCTTCTGTACTCTGACTCATCCCCATCAGTGATACGCCCCACAATAGTGGTGTCGTCAGCGAACTTGATGATGGAGTTCGCACTGTGGTTCGCTACGCAGTCATGGGTATAGAGTGAGTACAGCAGGAGGCTGAGCACGCAGCCTTGAGGTGTTCCCGTGCTGATGTTATTGAGGCTGACACATTTCCACCAATACGAACAGACTGTGGTCTGTGGACGAGGAAGTCGAGGATCCAGTTGCAGAGGGATGCGCAGAGACCCAGTTCTGCGAGTTTGGTAACCAGTTTGGAGGGGATGATTGTGTTAAATGCCGAGCTGTAATCAATGAATAACAGCCTGACATATGAATTTTTGTTGTCCAAGTGGTCCAGTGCGGAGTGGAGGGCCAGCGAGATCGCATCCACCGTTGATCTGTTGTGGGGGTACGCGAACTGCAGTGGGTCCAGGTTTTTGTCGATGTAGGAGTTGATTTGCTCCATGATCAACCTCTCAAAGCACTTCATCACCACCGGCGTTAGTGCCACTGGTCGATAGTCATTGAGGCATGTCACCTTACTCTTCTTGGGCACCGGTATAATTGATGCCCTTTTAAAGCAGGTGGGAACCTCAGACCTCAGAAGTGAGAGGTTGAAAATGTCCGTAAAAACTCCCGCCAGTTGGTCCACACAGGTTTTTAGAACACGGCCGGGTATACCATCAGGTCCAGGTGCTTTTCGGGGGTTCACCCCTCTGAAGGATTTCCTGACATCGGCCTCTGTGACTGAGACTGAAATGCCATCACAGCGAATGGGGGATCGGGAAGGCACATCAGTATTCTCCCTGTCAAAGCGTGCGTAAAACGCATTGAGCTCGTCAGGGAGTGATGTTACACCGGCATTCGAGCTGCCTCCTGGTTTTGCCTTGGAGGAGGTGATTGCATTCAGACCCTGCCACAGCTGCCGAACATCTGTCTCGTCCTCCAGTTTGGAGCAGAAGTCCCTTTTGGCCTTTTTGATGGCGGTGGCTTGGGGGGCAAATCGCAGCGACATCGCCCGAAGTAAATCACATCTTGGATGTTAATACCAATAAGACTTGTACTTTCTTAAGTGTAGGAAGGAACTGCAGGTGCTGGTTTATATCGCAGATAGACACAACAAGGATGGGTGACGTTTCGGCTCGGAACCCTTCTTCAGACTGTCTGAAAATTAACAGTTCAGTCTGAAGAAGGGTTCCGAACCGAAACATCACCCATCCTTTTTCTGGAGATGCTACCTGACCCGTTGAGTTACTCCAGCATTTTTTATCTATCTTGGGCTTTCTTAAATGTGCCTCAGTAATTGTTCACTCCATGTTTAAATGACATTTACCGATTTGATTTGAATTGCATTTGCTTTTCCAAAAAAAGTCTATAATTATGTAGATAGACACAAAAACCTTGTATAACTCAGCGGGTCAAACAGCATCTCTGGAGAAAAGGAATAGGTGATGTTTCGGGTCAAGACCCTTCTTCAGACTGAGAGTCAGGGGAAAGGTAAATGAGAGATATAGACCGTGAGAGAACAAATGAATGAAAGATATTCAAAAAAGTAACTGATAAAAGAAACGGTCCATTGTCTATCAATATGTATGGGTCGAGGTAGTCTAATATGTCGTGACAGCATTTGCTTTGCTTTATTAATGCACAAAATGGAGCTAAAGTGCTTGGTTTTGGCCTCTGGAAACAACCTTGTATTATTGATTGGAATTATCCGAACACAAGTTCTAGTCCTTTCATATTCAGGTGCATAGCACGTTCAGCAAAAATAGGAATTTTACACTTTGGGAACTTAAAACAAAAACAAATAATATAAACAGAAAATGCTGGAAATACTCAGCTGGTCGGGCATCCAGTGGAGAGAAAAAAAGTTAATGCTTCTGCTTGATGATCTTTTATGAGAATGCACAATGAAAAATAATTGATCTGAAACATTGATTTTATTTCTCCCTCCACACTTGCTGTTTGACTTGCTGAGTATTTATAGCATTTTCTGCTTTTATTGGAGATTGTGTCAACATCAGAATTTTTGTTTGTTAAACTGCAGTTTGCTCCAGCCTCGATACTAGTTCCTCACATCAATAATCAACACAAAAAAAATTATAGGTCGATTACAAGTTTCAACTTTGTTTTACATTTTTTTTTAAACTACTTGTCAGACGAATAAATGTTTTTGTAAAATGTTTTATTAAAGTTGCGTTTTAGTAGGATAATTGGTAAATAAATCAGTGGATATATCCTAAAATATTCATGACTTTCCTACAGATGATATTCCCAACAAGTACAGTTATTTCCATTCTATTACACAAGGCCTGAATGCACTAATCTTGTAAATTTGTCTCTTGACCCTTGTGTGCCATATGTAGTCGTTTAGGCAGCTGTCCTCTCTGATATTTGATATGAGGAAGGTGTTCCTTATTATTTCTTTCTTGAAGCGCTTTGGAAGGCTAAAATTCAGTGACTATTTGGTAGCTCTCATTTCAGCAACTCTTAGTGTTGAGTACTTTGCATTCTCTCACACACACACACTATAGAGTAGCCAAATGATGATAGAAGACCTTGTGCAGAACTGAATTGACAACCACTTTGACAAATTGGATCATGTCACTCAACTTAAAACTCAGTATGAAGAACACATGTGAAATGCTGGTATTTAGCACCAGTAAAGGTCATCCAAATGTTCTTTTTTTTTTTTAAGGGTCCTGAATTGCTTTCAGGTGCTTTGAGGCTTGATTGCAATTTTTCTGACGTTGCTGATCTTGGCCACTGTCAGGAACAAAATTATTTTCCAATGATTTTACATATAGTGTGGACAACATGGATGAATGCTTTGGTTGCCATACCTTTTGGGTACTTTCTCATGACATAGTAAATGAGCTGACGATAAACAGGCAACATGCTGCAAGAGGATGGAGGTGGAGAAGGGCCTTGAACCAAAATCCCTGTCCACAGGGAGTAGTCCAACAGTATTATTCATGCATCCATCCAGCAAAATGACCCTTGCCTCTGGGGTCTGTGGTTTAAGAAGCAGGTGTTCATAGAAATCTGCCACATGAGGAAGGCACAGTTATGGTCGCAGAGCAGACCATAAAACACACTACCCTTTAAAATAAAAATCTTGATTTTCTTTGCCACAGAAAGCTCTCAGGCAGTAGTTGGAACCATGAAATCTGACAAATTTCAGATGACCGATCCATCAGAAAGGTCACAATTACTGTCAGAAAACAGAGTTCAGCTCTTTTTGAGAGGTGGACCAACTTGTACAAGGATTGATCTTGATGAAATGTTATGGCTTAAAGGTGCAAAGGTATTTTATTGTCATGTGTACCAATTAAGGTACAGTGAAACTCGATTTACCATACAGTCATACTAGAAAAAGCAACAAAACAAACAAACTACATAAAAGTTAACATAAACATCCACCACAGCTGATTCCCCGCATTCCTCACTGTGATGGAAGGCAATAAGGTCTAAATTTCTTCACTCTTTATTCTCCCGCGGTCGGGGCAGCTGAACCATCCGTACTTGGGGCAATTGAAGCTCCCGCAGCCGGCGATCGAAGCCCCCCTGTAGGGGCGGTCGAAGATGCTGCGGTTGGAGCTCCCAAAGTCGGTCCCTAACCAAAGGACCGCGAGCTCCACGGAGCTAAAATCTGAAGTTGGAGCTCCCAAAGTCGATCCTCAGCAAGAGGCCGCCAGATCCTCGATGTTAGGCCGCAGTGCGGACGGAGATACAATACGGAAAAAAATTGCATCTCCGTCGAGGTATGAGATTAAAAAAGTTTCCCCCAACCCTCCACCCCCCGACATAAAACAAAGCTAAAGAATACTAAAATATACATTTAATACATACTAAAAAACAACAAAGAGAGAAAAAGACGAGAGACTGTTGGCGAGGCAGCCATTGCGGCGCCACCCAGTTGTGGCTTCCCCATAGTCCATTGATAGTTGACTGCTCCCATATTGCACCAAGGACACTTCCTCAGAACCAGGGCATCTTTGTTGGCCATTAAGGACTCCAATTAATTCATGTCCATTTGTTCATTGACCATAATTACAGGCTTCTCATGGTCAATTCAAACACACAAGGAAAGCAATACTCTTCGGGACAATATTAGGGAATCTAAGGGAGATTGGCAGTTAATCGTTTGGTGATAAAGACTACAGCACCAATGAGATTGACAATAACTTTGGAATCACACCTGTGTGATCATATTATAAGAGTCAAACCATAACATGTGTAATGGTTGAACTGAAAGAATGGCTCCACAGCTTGCACAGATTTGGAGGTATATAACCCTTGAGTGGTTTTTGTAGGTCTTTTGTGGCTTGTGCCACCTCTCATAACTAGCAGCAGTGCTGGTTCAGTTAATGCCAGCAACTGGGCAATAACAAAAGGAAGCATAAAATAAAGAAAAATAAGACACTGGAGCATATTAGCTGGCTGTCTGTCCTTGCTGGCTGTGCAATCAGAGTCTGGATCCTACCAACATCCCACTAGATTTCCACAATATTTTCATGAGCAATCAAAATAATAGATTAATCAACTATTTGTGCATTTCTGTGTTGTGTGTCTGCCCTTGCTTGATTTAGATTTTCCCAAACAGTACTTCTCCACTCATGGACGGAAATCGCTTTTAAAACATGTGGGGGACACAATGAGGCCTGATATCTGGGACAGGGGTCCGGATGCGGCCCGTAACCTGAAATCATCCGGCCTGCAGGTGTATTTTTTTTCAATTAGTTGTCACGACCTGGGCGCTACAGCCAGTCCCGGGCCACGCAGGCGACCTGGGAACTGCAGGCAGTCCCGGGGCACGCAGGTGGCTTGGGCGCTACAGCTAGACCTGGGGCAAGCAAGCCGACCTGGGACTGGCTGAAGCGCCCAGGTAGCAAAACATGGTGGGGATTGTCCCCACCTCTCAATTTCTGCCCATTTCTCCACTGGCTGTAACTTGACTAGAGGAAGACCACTGACTTGGAGGATGCTGCAGGTACCATGAACAACAACCTCTGGACCTGAACTCGCAATCTTCATTTTCCATGGTTGTCAAGATCTGGTATAATGTGGACCAGGAGGTTGAAAGACAATAGTAAGTGGTGGTAGGATGATTTGGTGGAGGTCTGGAAAAATACAGTATTTCCCGAAACATTTAACAATCTTAAGGCATCAAAAATCCTCAGAATCTATTACAAGAAGTAATGTTCTCTGAACACTTGTGCCCATGAAGGTAGCAGCCTGAGCTTCCACTGCACACTTGATGACATCCATTTGTGTTGCAATGGAAGTGGAAACATTTGGCTTCATATTCCTGTTTCTGCAAGTGTTAAAGTAGTGACTGTAACCACTTCTATCTTCATTAGCATGGACCCCGCCATCACTCAATGTCCTGTGCAAGATCAGGCACTTTAGTGTTACAAACAGTCCTTTGGATTCCAGTCAGTATCCCAAGCACCTCATTGCAAATGGTATCGGCTTTCTGTTATGTGTTTCCATCATAGTTCTCAGTTGAGGATCTATAGCATTGCCTAAGTGGGAATTCATCCATCTTAAAAGTGGAACAAGAACTATTGTTTCCCCAGCTAGGCTGTATCCCATTCCATTAGTGCAAACCCCACTTTTACAATAACATTCACATCACCCATTATCAGTATCTGAACTGGTGATGTTAGATCAAACATCAGAGTTCAGTGTCTTTATTCATGACAAATTCATTTCACTTGCACTTTATGTGCAATGTGACGAATAAAACTGATTGTATTGATTGTATTGTATTCACCTTGCATCATGAGTGTTTATCCCTAATCAATCTGTTAATCTGCTCTTGTTGGCTACATTTAGGTGATACCTGCTTCTGTAGCAACAAAGGAACTGTATTCATGAATGTTTCTTACTGAGGTTGGGTGTTATGTCTCCTGCAACTAAATAGATAATAATGTGTGGAAGTTATGATGTGTTAGAGTTAAAGTTGTGTTAATTTTATGATGGAACAAATGTGGGTAGAGATTGCTGAAAGGCAAGACTGAGGGCTTAAATACTTCACAGGCAGTGGTACTTTTGGGAGGATCTTAATTATACATGTGAAGTCACTTTTTTTCCCTGTAGTGAATCCAAGTCCTTGGGGCTTGACTTCAGATGTTAAAGCCAAAAGTATTCCGCAGTATTCCTTTGCCATTCATAGTCATACAGCATGGAAACAGGCCCTTTGGCCCAACCTACCCATAACGAACAACATGTCTCATCTACACTAGTCCTACCTATCTGTGTTTGGCCCATATCCCTCTAAACCTGTCCTATCCATGTGCTTGCCTAATTGTTTCTTAAACGTTGTGATAGTCTTTGCCTCAACTGCCTCCTCTGGCAGCTCGTGCCATACACTCATCACCCTTTGTGTGAAAAAGCTACCTCTCGCGTTTCTATTAAATCTTTCCCCCCCCTTCACCTTAAACGTATGTTCTCTGGTTCTCAAGACCCCTGCTCTAGGTAAGAGACTCCGTGCGTTTACCCGCTCTATTCCTCTCATGATGTTATACTTCTCTACTGTATAAGATGACCCCTCATCCTCCTGATGACCAAGGAAGAGTCCCAGCCTAGTCAACCTCTTCCTTTAGCTCAGACCCTCGAGTCCAGGCAACATCCTCGTACAGCTTCCCTGTGCCCTTTCCAACATATTTCCCATAATTTGGTGCCCAGAACTGAATACAATACTCTAAATGCAGCCTTACCAATGCCTTATATAACTGGAACATGACCTCCCAACTTGTACACTCAATACTCTGACTATGAGCTATAACCGCAGGGGTGAAATCTAACTACAGATGCAGAACTGCCAGGTCTTTTCCTATTGTTAGTTTTGATCTGTACAGCTGAATTATTATCTTTTTTTTTCTGAGAATACAATGGCTGTCACTTTCCATTCTTTTACTTGGACCTTTGTAGGATTTACATCAAGATTTCCACAGAATTACTACTGCTAGATTGACCAGCATCAGTAATGACGTTTGCCTATGGGCTTCATCTGGTCAGAGGTATATCCGTGATCAGGCCTATATAGGTTTGGGAGAATTGGGGAGACACCTAACATTATTGGGCCTGCTCAGAACTTTAGCCCATTGGCACAATTTCACCCAGACATTTTTTCACTGCAGGAATGCTTTAATTCACATTTGATACTATTTTACTTTAATACTCGTGTAGAAAATTTACTTGGCAGATCTCAGGTCAATTAATAATGGGTCTGAATCCAAGCCACAAAATTGTTCCTAAATTGGTAATGTATACGCTGTGTGCCAAACTTTGAACTGTACGTAGGTCCAATCTTTTTCACTTAGTGATTCACATAACACTCTTTAAAAAAAAAAAAGTGGAGCTTTTTCATATTATTTTGGCTAACATTGCTACCTCAATGAATATCTTCAAATGTATTCAGGTAGATCTCACTAGCCTGCTCCTCCCCCTGCCCAGAATAATTTCCTGCAATCAACTCAATAGTCACTTATCAACCTGGATGCCGAGGGCCAGTGAGATTGGCCATCTGCATGCAGGAATCCTGCAGCATAGCTCCAACACAACCTGACCACTTAATATAAATATTAGAGCATTCACTGATAGCCTATGGAAGCTGGCAATTATGCATACAATAAAATTTCTACAATTTTTAATTGTTTTTAAATGTTTCCAACATGCCTCTTTGAAATCTTCGAAATAAAAAAGTATCAAAAATACTAAAAGCCGAAAAACATTCAGAAACGTATAAATTATTTTAAACTTTTTGAAGTAATTAAAACATTTGTAAGTAAGTTCACTTGCTATTTACAAAACAACGTATCACAATTAAGAATCAATTTTACCTGAAGTGATAGCAAGAGATAGTGCCAACTGAAAAATTAGATCAGGGATTTCCATGCACGACCCATATTTGCATATCTGATGTGTTTTACCATCTTTACATACCTGTCGTGCTATTGCAAGTAAGAACTTCATTGTTCCATTTCGGGACATATAACAATAAAACACTCTTGACTCTTCACTTGACGTTTTGGAGCATAATACCTGTACTATAAACCTGCTTTTCTTGCCTTTTATAGGGAAACCCTGCACCATTGGACAACCAAACTAATCAGCCTCAGACTAGTTGCAAACTGCTCAAATATCTTCCAAGGTCTACAGAGCAAGCTGCAGCTGAAAGAATATTTTTTCCAGCATTTAGCTACTGGACCACTCATTCACAGGGTGCCTCTGTGGTGAAACATTATTTCTGGAAACTTCATCATAGGTTTTAATTTGCTATGAATCTGAAAAATGTTTTTTAATATTTCAACTGATTTTAATAAACCACGTTTTTCAGACTAACTTATATTGATGAAGCCAACAGAATAAAAAAATTAACGTAGCTGACTGCTACTATACTTGGGCTAAGTTGTGTTTTTACAAATGTCAATAGGACTTGGTCTTGATGGGCATCATGCAAATTCTTTAGTCAATCAGCAGAACCTCTGGACAATTTCCACTGTAAATGGATTGATTGAACATGTATTGTCTTTCTACTGACTGGTTAGCATGCAACTAAAACTTTCACTGTACCTCAGTACACGTGACACTAAATTAAACAAAGTTGGCCTAGAGAGGCATACACTAATTAAATGTTGTCAACGACCTGTACGCATTTCACCAAAAGGTTATACTCAATCAAAAAATACTATGTTGGGAGGAATTACTTCTAAACATTGCTCTGTAACAGCATTCCGGACTGATCAGTCAATCGGATATCTCGTTACTCCTGATGAAATAGCACAATTCCTTTAGAATTTCAAACAGACCAAAGACTAGAGCACCAGCTGGATCAGGGTGATGCTGCTTACGAGTTGAAATACTTTGTTTGGCCTCGACCTGTGACTCCACAGATGCTGATACCTGAATTAGTAGCTGCTGTGTGAGGGGATTGTCATCCAGCTCTAACAAGGAAGTATACATCACCTCCTGGGGAAGGTCATGATCTTTGGGTTATTTACAACAGACTGAAAGAATACCTATGTCCTTTGGGACAGTATTAATGCAAACTACTCCTTTCCCCAATTAACTTTAGTGAGCCCACATCAGATTCCCTATGCTTCAAGCTAGACTAGGGTTGCCAACAGTCCCGTATTAGCTGTGACATCCCATATTTTGGGCTAAATTAGATTGTCCTGTACGGGACCGCTCTTGTCCCATATTTGACTTCTACTACGCGGGTCGCAAGGACTGTCAGGTTGCAGCGCCGCGTCTGTGGCCCCGTCGGTCGGCAGCCCGGCCAGCTGTCCAACCTTCGGACCTTCGCTTACTGCCGACACCACCACCCCTCCTTATCATGGCGATCATCAGTTGGATGGGGTGTTGGACTTTGCGCACTATGGCTTGTGGGCCAAAACTCCTCAGCTAGCCCGCCGGCTGGGCTTTGCGTGCAGTCCTGCACCCGGGCCAACTCATCATTCACCCAGCCACGGCCGAGTTGATCGAGGAAATGCCATTGGGAATTTGTCCCTTATTTGGGAGTGAGAAAGTTGGCAACCCTATGCTAGACTCCCCATGGCATGCCTATTTTGCACATCCCTAGGGATGTCAGTCTCTGAGATACCGTTTAAGGTGCAAGGCAAAATAATGTTGTTTCTTCATCCACCTTCCACCACCCGCAGAAACTGAGGACTCGCCTGCCTGGTGGGCCCAAATCACCCGCCGAAGAACTGCGTCATGGACCGGAACCCACCCGGTAGGCCCGACTCACCTGCACAGGCCTTCCAGGAGGCCGCGGCAGCAGAGGCCTTCCAGGATGCCGCGGCGGCAGACGCCTCCCAGGAGGCCAGGCGGCGAAGCCTGCCTGGGCCAATGGAGCCTCACGACGGCATTAGAGCCTCGGCAGTGGCTGTGGAGCCTCGGCAGTGGCTGTGGGCAAAGATCCTAGAGGAGCTCCTTTAGTATCTTTGGTTGTGAGGCCTAGCGGTCGACTGAGTCTCGCGGCGGCATCAGTGAAGCCTCGCGGGTCGACCCGTGGTCGATGATGGCATGGGGGAACCACCATGGGGGAGGGGAAGAACAATGGAGGACCTGGCATGGGGGTATTTACGAGAGAGAAACTGTAGGATGTACATCTCTCCCTGCTACATCACACGAGGTTATGAATTTTAACCGGCATTTTCAATTGTTTGAAATTCTCGCTTCTGGAGAAGATAATATGTAAATTCTTCCTCCAAACTTGTCTTATGTTAAAAGCTGGCTCTTTTGGCCGCCTGAGAAACAAAGAAAATAGGTGCAGGAGGAGGCCATTTGGCCCTTTGAGCCAGCACTGCCATTCATTGTGATCATGGCTGATCATCCACAATCAGTAACCCGTGCCTGCCTTCTCCCCATACCCCTTGATTCCGCTAGCCCCTAGAGCTCCGTCTAACTCTCTTTTAAATTCATCCAGTGAATTGACCACCGCTGCCTTCTGTGACAGTGAATTCCACAAATTCACAACACTCTGGGTAAAAAAGTTGTTTCTCATCTCAGTTTTAAATGGCTTCCCCTTTATTCCTAGACTGTGGCCCCCGATTCTGGGCTCCCCCAACATTGGGATCATTTTTCCTGCATCCAGCTTGTCCTCATATTGCAGTCCCGCCATCCTGGGGATTAATCTCATGAACCGACGCTGCACTGCCTCAATAGCAAGGATGCCTTTCCTCGAATTAGGAGACCAAAATTGCACACAATACTCCAGATGTGGTCTCACCAGGGCCCTGTACAACTGCAGAAGGACCTCTTTACACCTTTACTCAAATTATCTCGTTATGAAGGCCAACATGCCATTAGTTTTCTTCACTGCCTGCTGTACCTGCATGTTTACTTTCAGTGACTGGTGTGCAAGGACACCTATATCTCATTGTACTTCCCATTTTCCTAATCTGACACCATTGAAATAATTATCTGCCTCCTTGTTTTTGCTGCCAAAATGGATTTATTTACATTATACTGCCATGCATCTGCCTATTCACTCAACCTGTCCAAGTCACCTTGCAACCTCTTAGTATCCTCTTCGCAGTTCACACTGCCACCCAGCTTTGTGTCATCTGCAAATTTGCTAGTGTTACTTTAATTCCTTCGTCTAAATCATTAATATATATTGTAAATAGTTGCGGCCCCAGCACCGAGCCTTGCGGCACTTCACTCGCCACTGCCTGCCATTCGGACAGGGACCCGTTTATTTCTACTCTTTATTTCCTGTCTGCCAACCAATTCTCTATCCATGTCAAAACCCTACCCACATTACCATGTGCTCTAATTTTTCCCACTAATCTCCTGTGTGGGACCTTATCAAAGGCTTTCTGAAAGTCCAGATACACTACATCCACTGGCTCTCCTTCATCCATTTTACTTGTCACATCCTCAAAAAATTCCAGAAGATTAGTCAAGCATGATTTCCCCTTCATAAATCCATGTTGACCTGGACCAATCCTTTTACTGCTATCCAAATGCACCGTTATTACTTCTTTAATAATTGACTCCAGCATCTTTCCCACCACCGATGTCAGGCTAACTGGTCTGTAATTCCCCGTTTTCTCTCTCTCGTTCCTTTCTTGAAAAGTGGGATA
This sequence comes from Amblyraja radiata, assembly GCF_010909765.2. Lineage (NCBI taxonomy): Eukaryota > Metazoa > Chordata > Chondrichthyes > Rajiformes > Rajidae > Amblyraja > Amblyraja radiata. The sequence continues at coordinate 68,582,493 of NC_045956.1, forward strand.
ACATTAGTTACCCTCCAATCCACAGGAACTGATCCTGAATCTATAAAACATTGGAAAATGATCACCAATGCATCCACGATTTCTAGAGCCACCGCCTTGAGTACCCTGGGATGCAGACCATCAAGCCCTGGCGATTTATCAGCCTTCAGTCCCATCAGTCTACCAATATTATTTCTCGCCTAATGCAAATTTTTTACAGTTCCTCGGACTCCCGAGATCCTCTGTCCTCTAGTACATTTGGGAGATTATTTGTGTCTTCCTTAGTGAAGACAGAACGAAAGTACCTGTTCAACTCTTCTGCCATTTCCTTGTCCCCCATAATAATTTCACCTGTTTCTGCTTTCAAGGGACCCACATTTGTCTTTACTAATCATTTTCTCTTAACATACCTAAAGAAGCTTTTACTATCCCTCTTTGTATTCTTGGCCAGCTTAACCTCGTACATCATCTTTTCACACATTATTGCCCTTTTTGGTACCTTATGAGGTCCTTTTTCCATCCCTAACTTCCCTTGTCAGCCACGGTTGCCTCTTACTCCCCTTAGAATCCTTCTTCCTCTTTGGAATGAAATGATCCTGCATCTTCTGGATTATGCCCAGAAATTCCTGCCTTTCCTGTTCCACTGTCATTCCTGCTAGGATTTTTTTCCAGTCGACTATGCCCAGCTCCTCTCTGATGCCTTCACAGTGCCCTTTGTTCAACTGCAACACTGACACTACTGATTTAACCTTCTCCATCTTAAATTGCAGATTAATACTTATCATATGATGGTCACTACCTCCTTGCGGTTGCTTTACCTTGAGTTCCCTTATTAAATCTGGTTCATGAGACAAAACTAAATCCAGAATTGCCTTCTCTCCGGTGGGCTTCAGTACAAGCTGCTCCAAGAATCCATCTCGGAGGCACTCTACAAACTCCCTGGGGTCCAGAACCAACCTGATTTTCCTAGTCTACCAGCATATTGAAATCTTCCATAACCACAGCGGCATTACCTTTGTTACATGCCAATTTTAACTCCTGCTGCAACTTGTACCCTATATCCAGGTTACTGTTTGGGGGCCTGGAGATAACTCCCATTAGTGTCTTCCTACCTTTACAATTCCTCAATTCTATCCACAGCGACTCTACATCGCCAGTCCGTATGTCACCCCTCGCAAGGGACTGAATTTCATCCCTCACCAACAGAGCTACCCCACCTTCTCTGCCACCTGCCTGTCCTTTCTATAGGACGTATGACCTTGAATATTCAGTTCCAATCCCGATCCTCCTGCAGCCGTGTTTATGTAATCCCCACAATGTCTTATCTCCCATTCTCTAACTGAGTCTCAAGCTCATCGACTTTACTTCTTATACTTTGCACATTCATATATAATACTTTTAATCCATTACTCACCTCACCTTTCACATCGATTCCTATTTCACTTGGCCATACTCTCCTATCCCGTCGTGTGCTTTCTGTCCCGTTAATTCTTAACTTTTCCCATATTCTCTTTCCCTTTAACTCCATCCTTTTATTTCCAATCTGTCCCCCCCACTATTTAGTTTAAACCCACCCGTGTAGCAGTGGCAAACCTGCCAGCCAGAATGCCAGTCCCCGCCTGTTAAGGTGCAACCTGTCCCTTTTGTACAATTCACCCTTACCCCAAAACAGATCCCAGTGGTCTAATAATATAAATTCCTGCACCCTGCACCATCTCCTCACCCACACATTCAAATCCCCTATTTCCCTGTTCTTGCTCTCACCAGCACGAGGAACTGGAAGATAACAACCTTGGAGGTCCTGCTTTTCAGCCTTCTTCTGAGCTCTCTAAAGTCACGCTGCAGAATCTCTTTCATCTTCTTCCCGACGTCATTTGTGCCGTCATGCACTACCACTTCCAGCTGCTCACCTTCACCCTTGAGAATGCCCTGCAATCGGTCCGTGACATCCTGAATCCTGGCACCAAGGAGGCAGTACACCATCCTTGAATCCTGCTGATTGCCGCAGAAACCCCTGTCTGTACCACTCACTATGGAATCCCTGACTATCACGGCTCTGCCTGACGTCTGTCTCTTCGGCTTTGCATCAGCGCAATGCTTTGACTCGCAGACCAGTCCACCGCTCAGACTGGCAGTGTCTTCTGTCCTGACAGCTTCCAAGAGAGTGAACATGTTTTCATGAGGTACATCCCCCGGGGTCTCCTGTACTCCAAGCTTCCTTCCCACCCTCATCGTCACCCACCTTCTCTCTTCCAGTATCTTTGGTGTGACGATCTCGCTGTAAGTCCTGTCCTGGAAACTCTTGTTTTCCCGGGTGATACTGATGTCATCCAGTTGTAGGTATGTTACAATACTTACCTTCAGCAGCACTGCAGTTCTGCCACTGGCCGTGTGCGCAATTTTGGCGCGTTTGAGGGGGGGGGGGGGCGGGGTTAAAACGCGATTTTCTCTTACCTTGTCCTGGATTATATTTTGTCGGAGTCCAAGCATTTGCTGAAGAATTGTTCCGACGGACGTTCTGTGTCTTTTTTTTTTAAATCACCCGACAATTCCAATGCTATAGTCATTTTAAAACCAGCTTTTAAAGCCGTAAACGCCGACAACGGGGACGGATTTCATGTAGATGACAGGTAAAAGAAAGTCGTTTATTTTTATGTATATAGTGTTTCTTAAGATGCCTTTAGTTCACATTTTATGTTGCGAAACGGTGATTTAGACCCCATACCAACCGGCATGTCGATATGGGGGTATAAATCACCACAACCTCAACGTTCCAAATGGTCCCGTTCCAGTAAAACCCACTCGCAAGTTGATTTAAATGGCCATTAATTTACAGGTATTAAACATTAAATTCCTTCCATTTGGCCTATAAACCCATGACAATGAGATTTAAAAAAACATGTTTTATTGTGAATTCTTGTGTGAATGTTATTTGGACACTTAGGCTATTTAAAAATGTTAATCTATTCTTAAGAAATTGATAGATGTTTAGATCTAGTAATTGAATTTTGTAATTAGCTACAATTAGGTAACTGAGAATCAAATACACAGGACAAGATGTTAAGAAGTCCCTTGTGCCAATAGGTGGGGAGCATTTCACGACATTCGTTGATTGTTGAGAGTGGTAGACGCTCAACATCGGTGGGGGCGGGGGGGGGGGGATACGTATATCTTGGCCTGGGTAACCTTCAGGACAGTTGGGCACAGGACACATCATCAGTAGTGTACCCTTGCATCACTGGGTGTTTCGACCTTTTAACACTATACACCCTCCACAAGGGCGGCCCGCTGCAGGATGGTCAGCCCTCAGCGCGTGTCCCGTGTCCAACCGTCCCAAAGATTCACCCTGGCGTACTTGGGGCACAGCATGGGTCTTTCCGCTTGAGCCAAATCCACCGGCTGCTTCTTTCAGCCGCCTCAGAGAGTGGTCTTCCGCAGAGCCTGACCGTGGATTCCAAGCTCCTTCAGCAGTCTGATGGTAGATGACGCAACAAATCCTCTGCATCCCACTTCAACTGGATAGACTTTGGTGTTCCAGCCACGCTGCGTTGCCTCTGCTGCAAGCTCTGCGTAGCGCAGCTTCTTACGCTCATAGGCCTCCTCAACAGAGTTCTCCCATGGAACTGTGAGCTCTATGATGTAAGCAGTCTTCTGTGAAGGGGACCAGAACACCAAGTCTGGCCTGAGGTTGGTGGAAGCAATTTCAGGTGGAAAAACTAGTTGTCGGCCGATGTCCGCCAGCATCCTCCAGTCGCGGGCCCTGCATAGGTTTCCTTCTTCTGATCTGATGGAAGGATGTTTAGATGTTTTCTGTCCTACTCGGACAAAGGTTGTTGCCCCTGGGGGGGGGGGGGGGGGGTGCTTGCTCTCAGAGGCAAGGAGTTGGTCGCACACCGCCTGTTCTCAAGGGCTGATGCCAGGCTTTTTAGTACTTGATTATGCCGCCACGTGTATCTCCCTTGCGTGAGGCTGGTCTTGCAGCCTACCATGATGTGTTTGAGGGTCGCTGGAGTTGGGCAGAGGGCACAGGTTGGATCCTCGCCGTACCACTGATGGAGGTTCTTTGGTGATGGAAGCACGTCATAAGTCGCTCTGATGATGAAGCTGATCTTGCTTGCTTCCATTTCCCATAGTTCTTTCCAGCTGATCTTCCTCCGCTCCACACCTTCCCACTGCATCCATTGCCCCTGTTTGGCAAGAGAGACCGCCTTTGCACTTCTTGCGGCCTCCTCCTGTCGCCGCACCTCCTCGACCACCAATGTCCTCCGCTCTGATGTTGTGGCCTTTCGCCAAGTTGGTTTACTTGTCGTAAGGCCAAAGCCTCCTCTTCTCTGCTGGACTTGCCCCACGATGTCTTTGTGTCTCAGGGCTGATGAAGCTTGCTGTACTGCATCAGATGGTGTCCACTTCTGGCCAGTTACTAGGGGCAGCGCAACAGCACTGATGGTCTTGTCTCTAGAGTCCCTCAGTGTCATCTGGAGTCTTACTTTAGAACACTTGTATTCCTCTGTTAGACTAGTGAGAGGTAGTTCCAGGACCCCTTTGCCATATAGGCCGATGTTAGTTAGACATCATGGGACCCCGAGCCATTTCTTCGCGTATGAAGTTATGGTTCGCTCCATCTTCTCCACAGTTGTTATTGGGGCTTCATAAACGGTCAGTGGCCGCATTGTCCGAGGAAGGAGTCCAAAATGTAGGCACCAGAGCTTCAGTTTCCCAGGCAGTAGGGTCTGATTGATGTTCTCCAGGCCGTTGATAATTTCTTGCCTTAGTTGTTGCACCTGCTCTTTGTCCTTGAGACTTGCGTTGTACCATCTGCCCAGGCTTTTAACTGGCTGTTCAGACACTGTTGGTATTGGGTCGTCACCGATACAGAACCTTGTGTCTCTAAGCACCCCCTTGACTATGGAGATGCTTCGAGATTTACTTGGTTTGATTTTCATTCGGGCCCACTTGATGTTCTCCTGCAGCTTTCCAAGTAGCCGCTTGGTGCATGCTGCAGTAGTGGTTAGTGTTGTCATGTCGTCCATGTATGCCCTGATGGGTGGCAGACGGAGCCCAGCCCTGGTTCGTTCACCGCCCACCACCCATTTTGAGGCCCTGATGATGACTTCCATGGCCATTGTAAAGGCCAAGGGTGAGACTGTGCAGCCTGCCATGATGCCTACTTCCAAGCGCTGCCATGTTGTGCTGAAGTCAGCTGTTGTGAAGCACAGCTGCAGGTCTTGCAAATAGCTCTTGACCAGTGTGGTGATGAGCTCTGGTACATGGAAAAAGGCAAATGATTCCCAAAGGAGTTCATGGGGAACTGAACCAAATGCATTGGCCAGATCGAGGAAGATCACATGTAGGTCTCTCTTCTCCTTCTTAGCTGCATGGATCTGGTGCCAGATCATGCTTGTATGCTCCAAGCAGCCCGAAAATCCTACAATTCCTGCTTTCTGTACAGATGTATCAATGTACTTGTTTGTTACCAGATAGGTGGACAGCCTTTGTGATACAATGCTGAAAAAGATTTTTCCCTCGTCGTTGAGGAGACATATTGGCCGGAATTGGCTGATGTCTGACGCATCCTTTTCTTTAGGTATTAGCACGCCGCCGGCCCTTCGCCATGCCTTAGGTATTGTTTGAGGGGGGGGCGGGGTTAAAACGCGATTTTCTCTTACCTTGTCCTGGATTATATTTTGTCGGAGTCCAAGCGTTTGCTGAAGAATTGTTCTGACGGCCGTTCCGTGTCTTTTTTTTTTTAATCACCCGACAATTTCAACGCTAGAGTCATTTTAAAACCAGCTTTTAAAGACGTAAACGCCGACAACGGGGACAGATTTCATGTAGGTGACAGGTAAAAGAAAGTCGTTTATTTTTATGTATATAAGTGTTTCTTAAGATGCCTTTAGTTCACATTTTATGTTGCGAAACGGTGATTTAGAACCCATACCAACCGGCATGTCGATATGGGGGTATAAATCACCACAACCTCAACGTTCCAAATGGTCCCGTTCCAGTAAAACCCACTCGCAAGTTGATTTAAATGGCCATTACTTTACAGGTATTAAACATTAAATTCCTTCCATTTGGCCTATAAACCCATGACAATGAGATTTAAAAAACATGTTTTATTGTGAATTCTTGTGTGAATGTTATTTGGACACTTAGGCTATTTAAAAATGTTAATCTATTCTTAAGAAATTGATAGATGTTTAGATCTAGTAATTGAATTTTGTAATTAGCTACAATTAGGTAACTAACTAATTATATGCTTTAATTTCATCTAAGTAAGATTGTTTCATATTTGTTTCAGAATGATTCAATCTATAATAACTGAAAATGTCTTTCAGTTATCTTAATTTTTAATAAAGTTATAGGCTTTTGACTGTCCTCGATCACAGCTTTTGTGTTCAGTCAATGGAAAAGCAATAGGGAACAAGATGCTTATTTCTGAGTATGAAAATGGCCATAACTTTTTTAATACTGAAGATATGAAAGTGAGTTAGGTGTCAAATTAAACTTATTTTTATGCTTTATCGGATGGGATAAATTACAGACTTGATTTTTTAAATCTCAAAATTTTGTAACATTGCTACCAGTTGCCTCTCCAGTGCCCCAACACGGTCCTTCAGGAGCTGAACCTGGCCAAACTATCCACAGTTGTAGCAGCCAGAGGCACCAGCAGTGTCCCTGACCTCCCACACCCTGCAAAATCACACTGAATCAGCTCTACCTGTCATTTCTTCACTGCGTCTCACCCTCTCCAACCTTTGGCGTAGTCTCCTCGTCGAAGACTCTCGAGCCAAAGACCCACACTTCCCTCACAAGGCCGTTTGCTGACAGGACTGGTGAAGGATTCTTTTCAAGTGTTAAATACAAGCTAGTTGACATTTTAATGATATACTCTCCCTTTTGTAGCATTGTGCAGATTTGAATCTTATGACATAATATTGTTGGTTTTCTTATACAAAAAATGTTTAACCATTTGCTTATCTTTTGTTGTGCCTATTAAATTCTTGTAATGCTTAATCAATACTGTAAAGGTGAGTCATCTGAAACAGAAGCCCTCCAGCTACTGTCCCAAACATTTATCCCGTATTCAGCCACACATAAATTATTATTTCATTAAAAGTTCTGCTGCTCGTATGGGGAGAGGTCTACAACGTAGAAGTGTAAGCGTGCAGTTAACGGGAAAGAGAGTGTAGGAAAGGTCACGTTTAAATTAACAGGACAGTGGGATGGGAACCAATGAAAGGAGACAGACAGCCATAAAAGAAGGACAGAAGCAAATGGTAGAAGGGAGATAAGAAAAACATACCTGAAAGTTTTGTGCCTTAATGAGAGGAGCATTCATAATAAGGTGGATGGATTGAATGCGCAGTTAGTCGTTAAGAGATAAGATGTAGTTGGAATTACGGAGACATGGCTCCAGGGTGATCAAGACTGGAAACTAAACATGCAAGGGTATTAAATATTCAGGAGGGATAGGCAGAAAGGAAGAGGAGGTGGGGTGGCATTGCTGGCTAAAGAGGAGATTAATGCAATAGTAAGGAGAGACGTTAGCTTGGATGCTGTAGAATCAGTATGGGTAGAACTGCGAAGTAGCCAAGGGCAGAAAACACTTGTTGGATTTGTATACAGACCAGCAAACAGCAGTAGGGAGGTTGGGATTGTGTCAAGCAGGAAATGATGGATGCATGTAGTGAAGTACAGCAGTTATCAAGGGTGACTTTAATCTACACACATATAAATTGGGCCAACCAAATTGGTAACAGCCCTGAGGAGGTAGATTTCCTGTAATGTATATGGGCTGGTTTTTAAACCAAGATGTCGAGGAACTAACTAGAGGGCAGGCCATCCTAGACTGGGTATTGTATAATGAGGAAGGATTAGTTAGCGATCTTGTTGTGCAGAGCCCCTTGGGCAACAGTGACCATAATATGGTGAAATTCTGCATTAGGATGGAGAGTGACACGGTTAATTCAGAGACTAGGGTCCTGAACTTAAAGAAAGGAGACTTTGAAGGTATGAGACGGGAATTGGCTAGGAAAGACTAGCAAATTATACTTAAAGGGTATCAGTGGAGATGCAATGGCAAAGATTTAAAGATCGCTTGGATGAACTCCAAAAATTGTTCATCCCTGTCCTGCGAAAAAATAAAACGGGGAAGGCGGCTCAACCGTAGCTAATGAGGGAAATCAAGGATAGTGTTAAAGCCAAGGAAGAGGCATCTAAATTGGCCAGAGGCAGCAGCAAACTGGAGGACGGAGAAATTTAGAACTCAACCGAGGAGGACAAAGGGGTTAATTAAGAGGGTGAAAAAGAGCTTGAAAGAAAGCTTGTGGGAACTACAAAAACTGACTGTAAAAGCTTCTTTAGATATGTAAAAAGGAAAAGTTTGGAAAAGACAAATGTAGGTCCCTTACAATCAGAAACAGGTGAATTTATAATGGGAAACAAGGAAATGGCAAAACAGTTAAGCAATTACTTTGGTTCTGTCTTCAGTAAGGAAGTCGCAAACAATCTCCCAGAAATACTAGGGAACCAAGGATCTAGTGAGAGGGAGGACCTGAAGGGAATCCACATTAGTTAGTAAATGGTGTTAAGTAAATTGTTGGGACTGAAGGCAGATAAATCCCCAGGGCCTGATGATCTGCATCCCAGTACTCAAGGAGGTGGCCATAGAAATTGTGGATGCATTGGTAATCATTTTCCAATGTTCTCTCGCCTCTGGATCAGTTCCTGTGAGCTGGAGGGTAGCCAATGTAACCCCACTTTTTATGAAAGGAGGGAGAAAGAAAACAGGGAATTATAGACCAGTTAGCCTTACATCGGTAGTGCGGAAGATGTTCAGGTCGATTGATAAAGATGTAATAGCAGCGCATTTGGAAAGCAGTCACAGGATTGGTCAAAGTCAGCATGGATATATGAAGGGGAAATCATGCTTGACTAATCTTTTGGAATTTTTTGAGAATGTAACAAGTAGAACAGATAAGGGAGAGCCAGTGGATGTGGTGTATCTGGACTTTCAAAAAGCCTTTGACAAGGATCCACACAAGAGATTAGTGTGCAAAATTAGAGCACATGATATTGGGGATAGGGTATTGACATGGATAGAGAACTGGTTGGCAGACAGGAAACAAAGAGTAGGAATTAACGGATCTTTTTCAGAATGGTGGGCAGTGACTAGTGGGGTGTTACATCTCTAAGTTTGCACATGACACAAAGCTGGGTGGCAGTGTGAGCTGCGAGGAGGCTGCAGGGTGACTTGGATTGGTTGGGTGAGTGGGCATATACATGGCAGATGTAGTATAATGTGGATAAATGTGAGGTTATCCACTTTGGTGGCAAGAACAAGAAGGCAGATTATTATCTGAATTGTATCATAGAAACATAGAAATTAGGTGCAGGAGTAGGCCATTCGGCCCTTCGAGCCTGCACCGCCATTCAATATGATCATGGCTGATCATCCAACTCAGTATCCCGTACCTGCCTTCTCTCCATACCCTCTGATCCCCTTAGCCACAGGGGTCACATCTAACTCCCTCTTAAATATAGCCAATGAACTGGCCTCGAATTCCCTCTGTGGCAGAGAGTTCCAGAGATTCACCACTCTCTGTGTGAAAAAAGTTCTTCTCATCTCGGTTTTAAAGGATTTCCCCATTATCCTTAAGCTGTGACCCCTTGTCCTGGACTTCCCCAACATCGGGAGCAATCTTCCTGCATCTAGCCTGTCCAACCCCTTAAGAATTTTATAAGTTTCTAAAAGATCCCCTCTCAATCTCCTAAATTCTAGAGAGTATAAACCAAGTCTATCCAGTCTTTCTTCATAAGACAGTCCTGACATCCCAGGAATCAGTCTGGTGAACCTTCTCTGCACTCCCTCTAGGGCAATAATGTCCTTCCTCAGATTTGGAGACCAAAACTGTACGCAATACTCCAGGTGTGGTCTCACCAAGACCCTGTACAACTGCAGTAGAACCTCCCTGCTCCTATACTCAAATCCTTTTGCTATGAAAGCTAACATACCATTCGCTTTCTTCACTGCCTGCTGCACCTGCATGCCTACTTTCAATGACCGGTGTACCATGACACCCAGGTCTCGCTGCATCTCCCCTTTTCCTAGTCGGCCACCATTTAGATAATAGTCTGCTTTCCTGTTTTTGCCACCAAAATGGATAACCTCACATTTATCCACATTATACTGCATCTGCCAAACATTTGCCCACTCACCCTGCCTATCCAAGTCACCTTGCAGTCTCCTAGCATCCTCCTCACAGCTAACACTGCCCCCCAGCTTAGTGTCATCCGCAAACTTGGAGATATTGCCTTCAATTCCCTCATCCAGATCATTAATATATATTGTAAATAGCTGGGGTCCCAGCACTGAGCCTTGCGGTACCCCACTAGTCACCGCCTGCCATTGTGAAAAGGACCCGTTTACTCCTACTCTTTGCTTCCTGTTTGCCAGCCAGTTCTCTATCCACATCAATACTGAACCCCCAATGCCGTGTGCTTTAGGTTTGTATACTAATCTCTTATGTGGGACCTTGTCGAAAGCCTTCTGGAAGACGAGATACACCACATCCACTGGTTCTCCCCTATCCACGCTACTAGTTACATCCTCGAAAAATTCTATAAGATTCGTCAGACATGATTTACCTTTTGTAAATCCATGCTGACTTTGTCCAATGATTTCACCACTTTCCAAATGTGCTGCTATCCCATCTTTAATAACTGACTCTAGTAGTTTCCCCACTACCGATGTTAGACTAACAGGTCTGTAATTCCCCGTTTTCTCTCTCCCTCCCTTCTTAAAAAGTGGGGTTACGTTTGCTACCCGCCAATCTTCAGGAACTACTCCAGAATCTAAAGAGTTTTGAAAGATTATTACTAATGCATCCACTATTTCTGGAGCTACTTCCTTAAGTACTCTGGGATGCAGCCTATCTGGCCCTGGGGATTTATCGGCCTTTAATCCATTCAATTTACCCAACACCACTTCCCGGCTAACCTGGATTTCACTCAATTCCTCCAACTCCTTTGACCCGCGGTCCCCTGCTATTTCCGGCAGATTATTTATGTCTTCCTTAGTGAAGACGGAACCAAAGTAGTTATTCATTTGGTCCGCCATATCCTTGTTCCCCATGATCAACTCACCTGTTTCTGACTGCAAGGGACCTACATTTGTTTTAACTAATCTCTTTCTTTTCACATATCTATAAAAACTTTTGCAGTCAGTTTTTATGTTCCCTGACAGTTTTCTTTCATAATCTATTTTTTCTTTCCTAATTAAGCCCTTTGTCCTCCTCTGCTGGTCTCTGAATTTCTCCCAGTCCTCTGGTATGCTGCTTTTTCTGGCTAATTTGTACACATCATCCTTCGCTTTGATACTATCCCTGATTTCCCTTGTTATCCACGGATGTACTACCTTCCCTGATTTATTATTTTGCCAAACTGGGATGAACAATTTTTGTAGTTTATCCATGCAGTCTTTAAATGTCTTCCATTGCATATCCACTGTCAACCCTTTTAGAATTAATTGCCAGTCAATCTTGGCCAATTCACGTCTCATACCCTCAAAGTTACCTTTCTTTAAGTTCAGAACCATTGTTTCTGAATTAACAATGTCACTCTCCATCCTAATGAAGAACTCAACCATATTATGGTCACTCTTGCCCAAGGGGGCACGTACAACAAGACTGCTAACTAACCCTTCCTCATTACTCAATACCCAGTCTAAAATAGCCTATCAGATTGGAAACAGGTGCAACGAGACCTGGGTGTGCTTGTACATCAGTCACTGAATGTAAGCATGTAGGTAAAGCAGGCAGTGAAGAAAGCTAATGGTTTGTTGACCTTCATTGCGAGAGGATTTGAGTTTAGGTGCAAAGAGGTCCTACTGCAGTTATACAGGGCCCTGGTGAGACCACACCTGGAGTAGTGTGTGCAATTTTGGTCTCCTAATTTGAGGAAGGACATTATTGCTATTGAGGGAGTGCATAGTAGGTTCACCAGGTTAATCCTCGGGATGGCGGGACTGATATATGATGAAAGAATGGGTCGACTGGGTTTGTATTCACTGGAATTTAGAAGGATGACAGGGCATCTTATTGAAACATAAAAAATTCTTAAAGGATTGGACATGTTAGATGCAGGAAAAATGTTCCCGATGTTGGGAGAGTCCAAAACCAGTGGTCACAGTTTAAGAGTAAGCGATAGGCCATTTTGGACTGAGATGAGGAAATACTTTTTCAACCAGAGTTGTGAATCTGTGGGGTTCTCTGCCACAGAAAGCATTGGAGACCAACTCTCTGGATGTTTTCAAGAGAGAGTAGATTTAACTCTTAGGTCTAAAGTAATCAAGGTATATGGGGAAAAAGCAGGAACGGAGTACTGATTTTAGATGATCAGCCATGATCATATTGAATGGCAGTGCTGGCTCGAAGAGCAGAATGGCCTCCTCCTGCAACTATTTTTCTATGTTTCTATCCTCAAGTCGCCCAAATCTCCTTATCCCATGAACCTTGCATTTAATTAGACATGAGAGGCACATGTGACTTGTGCTCCCATCAGTACTGATTCCTCTTATTTTTTAAGTTGCCTACATGGGTTCAACTTACTCCATTAACTCATTCTTCTACATTTCTGTGATTATAGGATTGTGCACAAAGATATAAGCCACTGAACTCATTGTGTCTTTGCTCGATCATTGAAAGGGCTCCAGCATTAGTTGCCATGACCTCGCTATTTATTCAGGCTTTGAGCTCTATCATTTCTTTCGTGAAAGTATGTGACTGCTATGTGCGTTACAGCTGAATGTTTAATTAGTCTTCCACTTATGACCATATTCAGAGCAAAGCTTGCATTTATGATCAATCAGTTTATATTCTCCGTGTTATTTCATGATCACCAAGTTAATTTGCTAATTTGTGTTATTTCATAAGTCACAGGAAGCAAAGAATGAGATTCCAATCAATTCTTACAATAATGTTCAAATGGATGTCATGGAAGATGCAGGAATATTTGACAAGATTGGTCAATCATGTCAAAGGGAGAAACAATATTCTTCTCAACCTATACTTCAGAAACACAACAAGAGCAATCAGATAGTTAGAATTGTATTTAATGGAGATGATTCATAAAGTTTACAATCATAAAAACATAGACATTTAAGACTGAACTTTATTATTATAAAATAATTTACAGATTTCCTATGTCCTATATTGCATGTACGATTAACAAGGCAGCTAGTTTAAGCGGCTTGGGATGATGAAATAATTTAAATGCAATTCATGCAGTGTGGAGGACAATAAGCTGACAGTATGTGAGTGTTCTCCTGTGGATCACTTGTATCAATGTCAGATATGACAAGGGACTTGCAGTTATGCAATTGCAAAGGCCAGATACTGTCTGAGTGCATCAGGCTTAGTCTCTTCAAATAATTACTGAATTATGTAAACATAAATATACAAGTTGATATCTTTCTAAATAGTACAAATACATGTTGCAACATCTCAGCTGTGTAAGTAGTCAGTCTGTATATTTTCTTCCACTGAAGTAATGTTCAGAGTTCAATTATGTTTTGAGTTTATACATGGAGACACTAACAAGACCTCCTTGTTTTGACCAGTTTGCTCTGGTACTTGACAGAGTGTCCTCCATGTCCTATGACATAAACATCCAAAAGGTATGATTTGCCTGGCTGTAGTCCTCTGATTGTCTCTGTGGTCACTGCTTTCTGCAGGATACGACTATGGAAATATTTGCAGACCACCTTCTCAGATTTTTTTCGGGTGTCAGGTCCAATACATTGGTTCTGCTCTCTTTTCTTCTGCTCTTCACTGTAGTTATTCTCCACAAGCTTCCTATAAACACAAAACTTGTTTCGATCCTGTGTGCCTAGCCATGCCACAGTGACTGAGGAGCATGTGCGGAGCTTATCAAAGACTTTAATGCGCGTGTCTTCTGGTAAGGAAGGGAAGGGTTGCTTGTTTGGCCTGTTGGTGGCCAGGATCTTCAGCATTGAAGCACCCCTCTTGCTCCCTTTCAGCCTGATGAGGTACTTGGCTTTTGGTTTACCTCGTAGTTGGAATTGACGTACACCTTCCATGTTCTGCGAAAGCATTAGTTTCCCATCTCTCCTGACTTGGATTTGGACCGCATCCAGACATGAGTGGACATATAGCATCACCTTCTGATGGGAGGAGACTGGAGAAAACCGTAAGAACTTGACACCTTTTCTTTTAACAAATACATCAGTCACTTTCCCATCCTTCAGTTCCATTGTCTTCTGCTTAGCCTCTTCCTTGGTTTTTGCAAAGGTTCCCACATAGGCGGTGCTCATGTTTGAGTTGGTGTTCACTGCAAAAATGTCAAAGTAATACTGTGTGTCTGGTTTCAGACCCGACACGGTGAAGATGTTTTTGTTGCCAATGCAGATCTGCTGAAGATTCACCTTCCGTGCTCTTGCCTTATGCAGTGACAGGCGTGGGGTAACTGGTTTGGCTCTATTCTTTCGTTCTCTGTGAGGGCCATGGTCTGAAGTAAAGCCAAAATAGGCAAAATCAAAAGGACTAAAGTCTAATCCAGGCTTGGGTGCTGTCATGAAGGCATCATCAGCATTTAGTTTTGCTTCCACTGCACAAAGACTTTTGAAGTTGTGCTCCTTGTTGATGATCACACAATATTGGACTGGTTGCCTCAACTGTGAGATGGTTGGACTAGGTTTCCAGGCCAAGGTGACAGTTGTACGTCCAAGGGAGGTCACATCCACACGTGGGTCATAGGGGAGCTCAGGATAAGGCTGATCTGAATCCGGAGTGGTTGTTGCATAAACTTTGAAATTTGTATCTTTTTCTGTTGAGATCAGTTCCAAACGGTACAAACCAGAGGGTGAATTTGATGCTAGGTATGATTCAACATCATTGCCTTTGTAAGAGTACAGATCGGTGCCAAGTTCATTCAACACTTGCTGTCTTTGCTTCTGTTGCTCCAGTGGTTCTGGTTCTCCTTAGGTAATAGAACAAAATTAATTAATATAAACCTGCTGGTAACATTTGTTCATCACATTATGGACAGGCATGAAATAGATTGAAATTCCATCAGTAAGGCTTTCTCTTATTGATTAATTATCTTCATATAGTTTTTACAAATATACTGTGAAAAGTCAATGTGAGCAAACAACACTAACAACAAGAATATTGTAATGGCACTGAAGAACTCTAGAACATTCTGGTGATGTGCCAACCAATATGTTTACAGAATTTTTTTTCATGGAACACAAAGTGCTGGAGTGACACTGCTGGGCAGTTAGCATCACTGGAAGATATGGACAGGTGATGTTTGGGTTGGGACCCTTCTTCAGACTCTTCTTTAATTATATATTTGACCCCTCGAATAGTAACGGACTAAAACATACTTACTTTTAGATAATAATTTGGAAGAGGTTTGCTCCATAGCACAGTGTGTTCCTGATTGAGGTAATCTAACCTACTGCTTCACTGCTGTGTTCACACCTGGCTTTGTACCAGCCTGGTAGCAGGAACCCAATCATTTTATGGGATCACCAAACTGTACTGAAAAGGTAAGTGCAGGAAAATGTTTTGATTTGCTTTAATTAATACTGAGGTTTTAATTAATTTATGTCAGATAAATGTGTTTTGAGATACTGTTTATGGTTTTATTTTTTAATAAAAAATTATACTATAAACTGTAACTAATAAGATTTAATTATTTAAACCTATTTTATGTTATTTAAATCTTTGTGTTCAGAAACAGTTTTTATTTAAAAGGGCATTTTGACACCATAAGCTAAGGCAATCAAGGCAAACTGGGGGACAATGGCTCAAGATCATTGCCCATGGGCAAATCAACACTTGCAGACAGCTCCACTTTGTGGGGGCAGTAGGAGCTGCAAATCCTGGAGATGATGAGTCTCTCCAGACTGCAAATGGTCAAGGCTGCCGTGGAGTGGGTACTTGGAGGGCAAGGGCAGTGAGACCTAGACTAAGTGCAATCCAGCATACAATGGCTGTGAATTAGTAGATTCTGATAACTATTGTACACTAAATCACAGGTTCAGAACTCAATGGTAACTATCCAACATTCCACCACTTACCAAAATAGGTGTCTATGGATTTCACATTTCGATCTTACAGCTGAATTAAGAGAGTGAAAAATAAACGATTTTCCAAAAAATAGTGAGTCTCTCCCCCACCCCGATAAAGCCATGCAATGTGAAGCATTTGACAACAGCCTCAACTTGACTCTATTTAGACCAATCTCTCATAATCTGAGTTTCTAGTTATTTCCTAAATGCTCGCAGCTGTTATAAGCATCATTCCTTCACCCTTCACGTTTCCTTCTAAATTTCAAATATATTCTGGTCAAAAGGTATTTTTATGTATACTTGGACAAGAATATGTAGCTTAGTATGAAGTGCTGTGATAAATATTAACTTAAATTTCAAAGAAAACACAAAGGAAAAATTGCATTTTCAAATATTTTTAAGATTGTTGTCAATTTTAATAAGGAAGGCTTTAGGTTGTGTATATGTCTTTAGTAATGTTCACAATGCCACAGAAATGTTTGTTTGCTACGTTCAATTCTGCACCTAAGATGTATTTACTTATAAGGATACAAAACACCAATTTGAATGTTTCAACTGCACTCTCATCAAATTTGCCTTTTCGTCATTAAATAGCAAGGTGGCAAAATGGAGACAAGAACATTTATTGTGATATCTTATTAATTTTCTGCTATATGCATTTCATAGTCAAAGACCAATTGTTGATTTGTAATTTAAGAATTGCGTTCTGTTTATTTTGCAAGTGAGAATAAATTGGAAAACTTGCTTCGTCTAAGCATGAGTGGAATTATGTCACCCTATTTCCATTCTGCAGACATTAGATCATTGTTCCTGCTATTGCTATTTGCCTGGGCCTAAAATGATCCAAGTAAATGGTTTCATTTACTATTAGTGATGCAATTTGTGGGCTGTCTGTTCAAACTCACCTCGTCCCTAATTTGGATTTAAATGATGTCAGAGGCATGAATTTCAAGTCACAATCGCTTATGCCTGAACTCTTCCAAAAATATTGAGGTCGCAAAATTGGAAGTGCACTGCCCTGCAGGCAAACTCAGCAATTGAGCTGGTTGAAATTCCTGTGGCTTAAACAGCCTTCTGATCTGTCAACAGGTTTAGGACATTTGCAGTCAAACACAGGTTAATCTCTGAACTTCGTGTGTGAATTTCTCCTCCAACTATTCTAGCAAGCATATGGAGTTGTTAATACAGTTATCTATTTCAGCTGCTTCTCCAGTGATTTCATATTATTTCTATTTTATTCAACATTATTTATCATTAAAATGAAATACATAAAATATTCTTTGAAACAGAAATTCTGTTCATGCCTGTTCTGTTCACACAGAAGTACTTTTCATGAATTTGCTTTGAATTCGAATGAAATATGTCATCTGGTAAAATCCCCCAAATCAGTTATACTTTATGTCCAATGAGCGACATTCTATTCCAAAAATAGATTGCTGCTAAATGATTTTTTTTTAATCAAAGGACTGATTTATATTTGTCATAATCATAATCCATCTGAACTCTATATCTTATGAAGTTGTGTTCACATGAGAGTTCCTCATTTTATTAAAGGATATATTACTTTGAACTCTGTTGACCTCAATTACATTACATAGCAGTTTGATTTCTTGCAAGATGTTGATTGTCTAATTAACCACTTTTGGTCTTCTCATTATTGGCTTACCAGAACCTTCTCCACTTGACTCCTCGGGAAGTTCTTGAAGAGTGAGCTTCCATTCTAAGGGGGCATCACACGGCGTGATGGTAATTGACATGGGTGTATTATCTTCTTCAACCACAAAATAATATCTACAAGTCAAAAGTAAGAGCAGTTAGTTTTAATCATTTATTTATTTACATCACAGAACATCTAGAAGATAGATTTTACTAGTAAGCAATATTTTTCGTTGAGCGTGGATGTGGTTATAAGAATAGAAGTGTATTGTTAATAGAGAAAATATTTAATGTGTTTATTGTATTCATATGTTTATTGATTGAGTTGACACAGTACAGATTTAATTTTGATTGTAGAAAATTAGTGATTTCCAATGATATCACATATTATGTAACTACTTGAATTTTTATTCCATTGATTTTAATAAGAGTGAAAATCAAACTATATCATGGAAAGCTAATTTAATGATGTGTGTTTTACATCATAAATCAAAATAATTGGTGACGTGAATGAAGAGAATGACAATATAAAAAATATGCTGTCAAATAGTTTGTGCCATAAATTAATTGTCGTATATAATTGTCTTGTATAGGTAATATCTCAATAAATAGTATAAATAAATAAATAACCTCAAGATAATATCAATAAGGCATTCAAAGGTACACAAATATGCTGGGGAAACTCAGCGGGTGCAGCAGCATCTATGGAGCGAAGGAAATGGGCAACGTTTTGGGCTGAAACCCTTCTTCAGACTGAGTAAGGCATTCAAGTTCACCATAACTTTTCAAACATTTCCAAGTTCAGTTATCCTGCAGTAACCATTTTCTACCACTAGAATCAGCATTAGCTCAGTTTCTTGTGTAGGAAGGAACTGCAGATGCTGGTTTACACCGAAGATAGACACAAAATACTGGAGTAACTCAGCGGATCAGGTAGCATCTCTGGAGAAAGGGCATAGGTGATGTTTCAGGTCGAGACCCTTCTTCAGACTGAGAGTCAAGGGAGAGGAAAACTAAAGATATGAAAAGGTACAAAGACCAAATGAATGATTCTTTGCAATTTTTCAAATCTCTAGTTTTCCTCTCCCCTGACTCCCAGTCTGAAGAAGGATCTCGTCCCAAAATATCGCCTATTCCTTTACTCAGCGATACTGCCTGACCTGAGGAGTTACTCCAGCATTTTGTGTCTATCTTAGCGCAGTTTATTTCTCTCCCCTGGTGCAGGCTGGTATCCTGGACATGATCAACAGCCCTGCTCTTGGCAACATATAACTCAGACATAAAAGCATATTTTCCTTCTAACTGCCCTCAGTAGTCTATTTGACCTGATTTCATCCATAACATGTTGAATGGCTGAATGTTGCTGGTAAACATTTAATTTAGTTTATTATTGTCACATGAACCGAATTGCAATGTAAAGCTTTTTTGTTACCTGCTCCCCAGTCAAAGAAAATACTATACATAATTACAATCAAGCCATCCAAAATGTAAAGATAAAGGATAAAGGGCACAACATTTAGTGCAAGATAAAGTCCAATTAATGATAATTCAAAGTTCTCCAAATGGTTCCACAGTGAACTACCAGCAGTCCTTCACACAATATGCTCGGAAGTCAACCCATGCATTTGAATACAGAAGTCCTAAACTTATGGACAGATTCATGAAAAACAACGTGTCAACACTCTACATTAATTCATGAGGCAGGGTGTAAACTCAGAGTCCTCACACCATTGCTGGGGATCCTGGTCATGCATTCTGTGCCAGATCCAAAGAAGGTAAGTACAGGATCATTGGGTATCTAAGTAACAAGACTGAATAGCAGGCTTCAGGCAGCACAATCTGAGCCATTATGTTGAGACATCAGGAGATATTTCTGTAGAAATGCCATTAGGTGATATGTAATAATTTGTTCATTTGGGGGGCAATTGGAAGTGCAAATTGTGAATTTGGATCATGCTAAACAATGCAATATAATGTTGGTGGTGCCTACCTACGAAAAGATGCATGAACATGAATAATGGATAATGCATTCCCCAAGCCTGGACTCATTATGAGCTCTTAGCCTTCACAGAATCCCAATTCTGTTGCTCTGATTTTGAGTGATTCTCTTTCCTATCTTTAAATCATGGACTAGATTACCTTTTAGGTGCATCCCTGAACAGATAGCTGCTGATTTCAGCCCCATCTGGGATGATGGATGAATCATGAAAAAGAGACTTGTCTCGAAGCTGCATCTGGAATAGTTCTTCATCTCTGGTGGGTAACTTCTGTGTCCTCGAGTTTGTTGCTAATAGTACAAGTGATATCACCATCCAGGGTATGGCTAACATCATCCTAAACCATGAAAATGACAATTATCTGGTAGTTAAATTATTTAAAAATAAACAGTGCAACATTATGATTACATTTTGTTTGATTGTAAAACTGTATTGATATTTCCAAGAGATAAATTAGGTCATTGAATTCAGGAAAAAAGACCAGCCTTATTTTAGTCATGTTCACTTCCCATAATGGAAATTAAACAATTTGTACAAGAAGACATTCCAAAATGCATCAGGAGGGTTTCCGAAATGTCCATAGATGTATTGCACTAAGGAGAAGCAAAAGAAATTGCTGTCCAACGTTACAAGGGGACAAGAAAATTTGATTTAGCTATATTGTGCCACAATCAAAAGATATACAAGACTCAAAATGAATGAATATTGAGATGAAGTACTCATAGTCGCTTAATGCATCTGGGAGAAAAAACGTTGAAGTGAGTTAGGCATTAAATCTAGAAATCAAATGGATAAAATAAATCTGCACCACAAAAAATGATCAAATGTTCTTTAAGTTGTTTTGCTTTTGGTCTCCACCATAACTACTCAATCACTTTTCTTCAATTTTATTTACATCAATTTACAAACAATAATAGAAAGGTGCTTTGTGACCGGATAGGTTCAGTGGAATATTAATTCTCACTTAAATTACAAGCAGGACAATAAGGTGCAAGGGTCGCTGCCTGGGAGTATTGCCCTTCCTGACCCTTCTCGTTCTATTCCTACTGCCAAGGAAATTCCTTCCATGATTTACAATTAAAGACTGATCATTTTGAGGAAGTTATTTGGCCAAGGGATTCTTGTACATTTCTGCGTGCACAGAATACTCAAAGCGGAATGATGGAACACAGGAATTATATAAAAAACAAGTCAACCTGATAACTGATAGCTTGGTTCTCACCTCTTCACAAGAGAATATATTTTTCACTTTATGTCAGTATCACCAGAATGTAAAGAACTTTCCTTTAAAATAAGGAGTTTATGAGCACAGTTGGTAATTAATTTGACATTTCTCAATTTTGAGTAAGATGTTCATCCAGGAAAGCAAAGTGTAGCAGTTAAAGATGTAACCAATTGGTCTGCATTTAAAAACTGAATATATCTGGCTACTCCCCCATCACCATCTCCTGTGTTCCATGTATGCAGTGGCGGACTGGGCCTAAAGATATTGGTTGCCAGGAGACAAAGGGGGCCCAATTCATCAGGGGCCCACTTGATATAGGGGGCCCACTTCATCAGGGGCCTACTTGATATAGGGGGCCCACTTCATCAGGGGCCCACTTGATATAGGGGGCCCACTTCATCAGGGGCCTCCTTGCCATCGGGCAAGCTGACACCCTGCATGTATGTATGTATGTGTGGGAGGGGAGTGAGAGCCAGCAGTATACAGTGATTTTCAGTGGTCTCACCCCACCTTGCATGTCTACATGCCATTGGTAATTTATCCAAATAATTTTATTATGGTGAAACTCACCTCTCAGTACATCTAACAGGAAAATAAAGTTTAAAAACTGCCTGGCTCATAAATTCTGAGGCAAGTCTCAGTCCATAGAATAAGTTAGAATAAGCTGCAAATATTCCAGCTTGGCATTGCCAGTGAAGAGCCTGCTGAGTGAATCTCGCAGCTCTTCTGCCACGTTCAACAGATAAGAATTGGTGGAAAGTGACGCAATGTTTGGTAAGCGCGCTCAGCAAGAGGACTCCCCACCAGAGACACAAGGTTAGAACGTTAAAACTTTGTACTTTGTACTTGCACGGAGATGCTACTTAAATAAACAATTTCTAACACAGATTAAAGTTAAAAGCAAGAACTAAACTAATAACTTACCAAAATAACTAAGATTATTACATATTTTTAGATTTATACATATTTTGGGATATGAAAGGAAAAGGGAGCATCCAGAGGAAACATGTGATAACAGGAAGAACATGCAAACTCCATACAGATAACACTGGAGATTAGGATCAAACTAAACTCTGGACTAATAGTGGAGAAGAACATAGGCATGCCAGCACAGAAACAAGCCCTCTGGCCCAATTCGTTCAAGGCGATCAAGGTGTCCCATCTAAGCTAATCCCATTTGCCTGCATTTGGCACATATGCCTCCTAACTTTTCCTATCCATGTATCTGTCCAAATGTCTTTTAAATATTGTTTTAGTATCTGGCTCAACTACCTCCTCAGGCAGCTCGTTCCATATACCCACCCTGCTCTGAGTGAAAAAGTTGCCCCTCAAGTTTGTATGAAACCCTGTCCTTCTCTACTTCAACATATGTATTTTTGTTTTTGATGCCTCTAGCCTGGGTACAAGAGTCTGAATTCACCCTGTCTGTTCCTCCCATGATTATAAACACTCCTATATTACTGCTCAGCCTCCTGCACGACAAGGAATAAAGTCCTAGCCTGACTAACCACTCCCGAGAGCTTAGCCCCTCACATACTGGCAACATCCTCTAAATCTTCACTGCACTCTTTCCAGCTTAATGACATCGGATAGCAGGTTGACCAAACCTGAACACAGTACTTCAAGTGTGGGCTCACCAATGTCTTTATATCTGTAACATAACATGTTGAATGTCAATATTGAAATAGTGCTATTTTCAGTGGAATGAGGTGGGATCTCACTACAGTAAAATTAAACCATGGATTGGCAAGCAATAGTGTAAAAAAAGAATGAGAAAACTTTACAAGATGTATCAGATACAAACTAGGTCCATTCCAATTTGAAGGAAAAGTGGAGAAATCAATGATAATGCTACTTGGATGACAAAAGATGGAGAGAATATGAAGACATTTTTTTAAATGTTCAATTCATGTTGAAGTCAATTCTTCAAATAAGAAACAGACCAAATACAATAGGATTGCAAAGAAGAAAATAACTCGGCAAATAAATTCTTACATCATGATAGTATTCACTACATTGTGAGTTTTGAGTATGATGTATTCATCAAAACTAATCTTGTCTAATGAGTAGTACTGTGGGTGGGGGGGGGGGGGGGGGGGGGGGGGGGGGGGCACAGGGTTGGTGGATGAAGATTGATCTGATCCCATTGTTTTTGCATGGCCAAGCACACAATCTTTCAAAATCTATTCAAATATATATTACCTCAAAGTTATTTGTCAGAGTTTGCATAGCTAAAATAAGCTAACACCATTATGCTATATGTGAATAAATCCCAAAGTACCTGTAGTTCTACAATAATGGTTGTTTCCATACTGCAAATTGGATAAAATGCTATTGATGAATTAGTCAAAAGGGCCTTGATGGGATCTATCCCAGGATACTGAGGGAAGCAAGAAAAGTGATTGCTTGGGCACTGATAGAGATCTTTGTATTCTCTTTAGCCACAGCTGAGGTGTTGGAGACTAGAACTGGCACTGTTGTTCCATTGTTTAAGAAGGGCAACAGGTATAAAGGAAATTATAAGCCGGTGAGCCTTACATCAGTGGCAGGGAAATTATTGGAGAAGATTCTTGGGGACAAGAATGACACACATTTGGGAAAGCATGGATTAATGAAGGTGAATCAGCATGACTTTGTGCAGGGGAGGTACTAACACAAATTGGATTGAGTTTCTTGAGGAGGTAACAACGATGATTGATGAGGGTAGAACAGCTGATGTTGTTTATGTAGACTTCAGTGAAGCATTTGGCATGGCAGGGTGGTCCAGAGGAATAAGAGAGACATAGGATTCACAAAGAGTTGGTAAATTGGATCAAAATTGTCTTACTCATAGAAGACAGTATGCAAAGGTTGAGAATTGTTTTCCTGACGGGATGTCTGTGACCACCAGGACTTCCATGAGGATCAGTACTGGGGCCTCCGTTCGAAAAAAATGCAGTAATGATTGGTTAAAAATGTAGAGGGTCTGATTAATAAGCCTGCAAGTAACACAAAAGTCTGTGGAGTTGTGTTTAGCGAGGAAGACTGTGAAAGGATGCAACACGATATAGATTCATTTGGAAATTTGTGTCGAAAATTTGGGCAAATGATATTTAATCTAGGCAGGTGTGAGGTGTCACATTTTGGGAGGCCAAATGCAAGAATAAATATACAGTAGATGCAGAGTAGTGTACAATAAATGACAGTGCACTTAGGATGTTTTAGAAGGATTTTGGGGTGCAAGTTCATAGCTCCCTGAAAGTGTCAACACAAGTGGATAGGAAGGTAAAGAAGGCATATGGTATTCTTGCCTTCTTCAGTTCGAGACTGAATATAAAAGTTGGGAGCCTCATATTCCGGGCTTGCAACCTAACAGCATGCACATTGAATTGTTCAATCTCAGGGATAAAGCTCATCCTTCTCTTATGCCAAGTCTCCACCTCCCCCACACACAAAAACCATGCTATTTTTTCACAACTCCATCCTGTTACCCATTTCTTTTTTTACATATTCCACTTCTTCCATCTGCTCATCACTCATCTCACCCTCCACCTGGTCCCTCATTTTACTTCTCCCACTCCCCCACTCCCCCAGTTCCCTTTTTCTTTTTGTATCAGTTTGCACCTACTGCACCCTTTTGTCCCCCCCCCCAACACCTGACTCATCTGCTGATCAACCTCTCCATACCTAGGTTCACTTATCATTTGCCGGCTCTTGCCCTACCCATTCATCTCACCTTTTTATTAGTACAGTCCACTCTACTCAATTAGGCTGAAGGAGCGTCCTACCCAAAACATTGTTTGTCCAATTCTCATCAATTTTGCCTGAGCCGCTGAGTTCCTGCAGCAGTTTGTTTTTTTGCTCCGCATTCAAGCATCCAGTCTCTCGATCAGAACTGAACACAATACGCCGTATGTGCCCTAACCAACATTTTAGACACCTGCAACATGGCTTCTCAAATTTTAGACTGATATTCCCACCCCTGGAGGATTCATTGACATCCATTCACTGCAAATTCCATGCTGGGAACCAACAGGAGTCTGCAGTCGCCGACAACAGCAGCAGCAAGAGGGCCCATGAAGATTCCCCCGAGTACATTTTCGTAGGGGCGAAGTTGGTCTGGGCTGTAGATTTCTTGTGGCGTGACTGCAGGGGACAGGTCTGGGCATGGTTGGGGTTCGTAACCGAGGAGCAAGCCCTGAAGCAGGTGAGCTGTAGCAACCTTTGAAAGAGAACGAGTAGCCAGCAACTGGAGATTCGGGAACCTCGACTTCAGCGTGGGTACTTGAGAGTCAAGAAGTGAATGAAGAAGGAATAAGATGAGTGAAAGAATAAAGGGAGTTGGAGTAACTACGATTGAGGAGGACCAAATGAGTGGGGAAACCTAGCGAGATAAGGTAAAGGAGTGAGAAAGCAGTTGGGTGAAGGAGGAGAGCTGAAAGAAAGGGTGCATGCAAAAATATGTGACTATCTTCATTGCCACTATTCATGGCGAATAGAATAGTCTGTACTTGGTCTGTATTCTGTGGAAGCGAGGCATCTTAGATGCTGAAGGACTGCTGAAGTAAATAGAATAGTGAATTAAATAGCGATTTTGCAAGTTCCCATTATTAGGCATTAATCACTATATTTTTGTTGCAAGCCATCCATCATTGCTGAGTGTAGATAAAAGTGCTGGAGAAACTCAGTGGGTGCAGCAGCATCTATGGAGCGAAGGTCTACCTTCGATTTTCAAGCATCTGCAGTTCCTTCTTAAACATCATTGCTGAGTGTTGTTCCACACACTCCCTCATGCACTGGTTCTCCCATGTCCTGCCTCTCTGGCTCGGAAGCCCAATCCGCAAAGCAGCCAGAGAGAGACAGCATGGAGGCCGTGTTCGTAAAGGTGCAGAAGGATCGGCTCACATTGCCTGCGACCACCAGAGAACGGGCAATATTGTGGACCACCTTCAGAGGTTTCAGGGAGTCAGCCTGCCTCTCCACAGGAGCAATCGGTGGGGAATGAGTTAACCTGGCCAAGAGTTGGGAAGGTGACTTCCCTGACTCAGTTGTGAGATGGAGTGACGTAGCCCATCAGCCAAGTTGGACCACCAACTGGTGCCACCTTGCCCTGATCTTGCTGGCTGGCAACTGAGGAAAGACAGTAGCTGGTTCTCAATGGGGGGGGGGGGGGGGGGGGGGATAACACACTACCCGAATCAGATTTACATTATTTTGACGGTATGCAGTTTAACTTTCTCCTCTGAGAAACGGATATGCCGAGTGACATTTACAGTGTAATGACAATAAAAATGTCAATATTCATTTGTTATAATTTAGTCCATTTCGTCCACAATTCATGTTGTGGCATTTTGAATTTGTCATGCAATTAAATTCAAACTCTGTAATGGAATACTGTATTGTACAAGTGCAAACAACATCTATCTTCTCTAACACGACGAATACAGGAAAACCTTACAAGTTATTCACAAGAGCACGATAAAACAAAATGAGAGCACAGAAGTTATTCACGGTCATCTGTGGACGTGCATTGATGACAAAAGTATCCGGATATCGAGATTCTAAGAAAGGGTAATATGTCAGACATTGGAACCATGATAGCCTAGATGATTGGATTACCTCAGATTAAAAAATAGGTCTAAACCATACTGTTGCATGCAAAGGGAACATTTAAAGATTGACCAAAGGAAATTAGTCTATCTCGATGGATCCAATAGAGCATGGTGCTTGCAAAACAAACAAAAAAATCCCCTTTGTAGGGGGGAACTGCTGATGCTGGTTTACATCGAAGATAGACACAAGATAATAGGCAATAGGTGCAGGAGTAGGCCATTTGGCCCTTCGAGCCAGCACTGCCATTCAATGTGATCATGGCTGATCATCCCCAATCAATAGCCCGCTCCTGCCTTCTCCCCATATCCCCTGACTCCACTATTTTTAAGAGCCCTATCTAGCTCTCTCTTGAAAGCATCCAGAGAACCTCCCTCTGAGGAAGAGAATTCCACAGACTCACCACTCTCTGTGAGAAAAAGTGTTTCCTCGTCTCTGTTCTAAATGGCTTACTCCTTATTCTTAAACTTTGGCCCCTGGTTCTGGACTCACCCAACATTGGGAACATGTTTCCTGCCTCAAGCGTGTCCAAGCCCTTAACAATCTTATATGTTTCAATGAGATCCCCTTTCATCCTTCTAAACTCCACAGTGTACAAGCCCAGCTGCTCCATCTCTCAGCATATGACAGTCCCGCCATCCCGGGAATTAACCTTGTAAACCTACGCTGCACTACCTCATTAGCAAGAATGTCCTTCCTCAAATTAGGGGACCAAAACTGCACACAATACTCCAGGTGTGGTCTCACTAGGGCTCTGTACAACTGCAGAAGGACCTCTTTGCTCCTATATTTGATTCCTCTTGTTATAAAGGCCAACATGCCATTCGCTTTCTTCACTGCCTGCTGTACCTGCATGCTTACTTTCATAGACTGATGTACAAGGACCCCCCGATCCCGTTGTACTTCCCCTTTTCCCAACTTGGCGTCTGGAGTACTCCAGATATGCTGGAGTAACTCCGCGGGACAGGCAGCATCTATGGAGAGAAGGAATGGGTGATGGGTCTAAAGTAGGGTCTCGACCCGAAAAGTTACTAATTCTTTTTCTCCATAGATGCTACCTATCCCGCTGAGTTACTTCTGCAAACAAAATCCCCCTTGGCACTATAAAACTTGTAATATTTTCTCTTCAACTAACTTTCAGAAAGACAACCAAAATAAATCATGAAACCATCCATCAGGAGGCCAATTAAACACCCAACGTCGTGTTTGCAGAGCAACTACTTCATGAAAACCCAAATTTCACTCTTCCGTAATTCCAAAATGTGTGTGTGTTGGTTGGATACATAACATAGGCTGTCATTTGCTACAATAATGGACAACTCATCACCTGCATCCTGATGTAGAATCTTGACCTGAAAGGTCGACTGTTCCTTTGCATCCACAGATGCTGCTTGACCCATTGAGTTCAGCTAGGAGCTTGTTTTTTGTTTGCTTCAGATTGCAGCATCTGCAGTCTCTAGTGTCATCATATACTTGCTCATCCATACTCACGTGACTGTTAGACTTGACTATTTTGATTTCCAGCAGAGTCTGACCTCTCATCATTCAGCCTCATGAACATGATCTCATTCAAAATTCTACCATGTATGTTACATTTCAACAAAGCCATTATCTCTGTGTGCTAGTGTACATACACAGTGCAGCACAGGAACAGGCCCTTCGACCCATAATGTCCGAGTCCAACATGATGCCCAGTTAAATGTATCCCCTCTGCCTGCATGTGGACCATGTTCCTCTATTCCCTGTCTATATGTTAATCGTACCTGTCACCATCTTGGCAGGTCGTTCCAGTTACACACCACACTCTCTGTCAAAAAACAAATGGCCTGCTCACCTCTTTTAATCTTAGCCCCTCTCATGTTAAAGCTATGCCCTCTAGTCTTTGAAATGTCCATCCTGGAAGAAAGGTTCCAACCCAATCTATGCCTTCCACAATTTGATATACTTCTATCAGCTCTCCCATCAACTTCCGATGTTCCAGAGAAAACAATCCAAGTTTGTCCAACCTCTTTTTGCAGCTAACCCCCCCAATCCAGACAGCAGTCTGGCAAACCTCTTCTGCCTCAATGTTCAACGCTTCAATTGGCTCATGATCCAGCGATATCTTGATTCGAACATCATCGTTTTGCCCTTCACGTTACAGGTATTGTCATGCTGTCTCTGTCAACCTCGACCAGCACTGGAACACTGGAACACTGTATTCCTCCGATGTTTCTCCTTTACACCATCCCAGTTTCAATCACTCCAATCTTTGCCTCAATCTATCTGAGCACCAACATCTGCAATTCTCTTCCGCGATACTTATACTCGTTTACCTCTCTGTTCTCCATTTAGGATCTCTTGATTAGCCATTCCTTTTAACCACTGATCTTAAAGTCCATTGATAAATTTGTATCAGATTAAGTTTCAAAATGCGAGTAACTGCTTTTGGATAGAGTCCTTTATTGTGGCCGAAATATAAATCTAAATTTAACCTGGAGGAGTACGCAGGTATAACGTTTTTACTGTACAAACGGTTTTACTGTACAAAAAAAAATTTGATGGTGTAGCTGGGCATGAGAAATTAGTCAAATAAAAAAATATTTTTCGTACAGTTTTCTCCACTGTGGTCCTGGTATCTGGTGATTTATTGCCGAGACTCCGATGCATTGAAAGCGATTCGGACATAATAGACTTGGGACTGGGCAGACAAGGGGTGGGGGAAGGGGCACGTTCTAAAATGAAGTATGTTAACACTGAAGAGATCATTACTGTGACCTTTTGGAAAACCAAGCTAGCAGGTCAGCACCCGGGATGGGACTGGGCGCAAATTGCCGATTGGAATTATTCTCTGGCTGTTCCATCCATCGCGTCCGGCAAATGTCTCCTCTATTTACAGATATTGATTGTACTTATGATTGTTATTCCTCTCTCTCTCTCTTTAGATCGGTGTCTGGTGATTGAAGGTATTGCTTGCACCCTGGTGCCAATTGTCCAAGGAGCACTTTATCATTTAGTACAGGTTTCAGACGCCTGGCCTCCTTTTGACCCCAATAGACATATTTCTTGACAGCTCTTTGCAGTAACGGTTTTCCATTATCGGGGTTCATTAATAGCAGTGAGCCCGCTGCTGGAGTCTACACACATTTCTCTTTCATTGATCGAGTTAAAGCGGCCACTCCGCCACATCTGGTCATTTTTTAGATTGATTTTAATGGCTTGCATGACCTCAAGAAGAGATGTGTGATTATTTTTTAATCAGGAGACGTGTCGTTCAATCATTTCTAGAATTAAACGTTTATTATTTTGGTTGTGGATTAACTGGATGGATGTTATGATTTAGGTTTGAATTTTACAAGTTCGAATTTATTGATAGGAGCCTCGCTTGTCACGGCAGCGCCGCCGATATAATTACAACTGACACGTGAGCAAGGCTGTTCCTCTTTAAAGCTGCAAGGTCGCGCTTCGGGGAGCATTATTATTGGCACTGAGAGCTGAAACTGATCAGCTGTGGGCTGTCAAGCAAAGTATTGGGTTACAGCAACAGCCCACTCTCCCCAGCCCCAGCTCCGTCTCTACACTCTGCGAGTGGGTTCGCGGTTACAATTCTCCTGGCTGAAGCTTTTCGGCGATGTTAATGCTCATGTGTTTAGAAAGTGTGGGTGTCGATACAGTTAGTGGACGTTTGTGTTTGGGTCGGAAAAATATTTAACTCCCGCGATCCACTTTACCTCAAATCCCCGTCATATTCCTCACATCGTGCCCGCCAACCTTCCCATCTCAACTCCCCCGCCCACCGTTATCCCCCACCATCCCTCCCACACGATTCTTTCACCACTGCGCACCACCCTCCCCGTCCTCTCACCCGCCACCTCGCACTAACCACCCCCTGATCTTCCCACCCAACGTGCCGCACTATTCCCCCAATCCTCCCCCGCCATCCCACCCACTACCCGCATTATCCACCTCCCCTAGTCCTCCGACCATCCCACACTTTCCTCTCAGTTCATCCGCCCACCACCTCGCACTATTCCCTCCGCCCTCTCACCCACCCTACCTTCCACCATCCCCCTGTTCTCCCACCCACCACCCCACATTATCCTTTCTACCCACCATGGCGTACTATCCCTAGTTCACTCATCCACATCCCGTACTGTCCTCTTAGTTCTTCCATCACCCCCCCGCCCCCCCCCCCGCTCCACACTCCAACTATTAGCATTCGGTAGTCTTGAAATAAATTATGCACAAATCCTGCTGTCATATTTTGCATGACTGCAATCGAGACGAACCTGGAAATGTTACATTGCCGAAAACACGAGGGTTTGTTTAAATCCCGGCATCTGGAACGGATGGAGCGCAGTGGTTTATTATAGGGCAGGGAACGGGACGATTGGGAAGGATGGACAGAAAATTACAAGGCAGAGCAATTCGGAATTGTAGCTTTGTTCTGCGTTCTTTTATGCGCCACTATAGTTATACCAACAAAACAAAATATCAGGAATCCGAGACATTTTCAGGGATTTATGGTTCCCGTTTCGAATTCCCTTCGCAAATGCAAACGGTAAAGCTTACCCTCCAATCCTCTCTCCTGCCACTTTATGACTGAATAAGAGAAGCTTTCCTATATGGATCGGTTGTTATTTTAAACTCTCTCCGAATTTTGGCTATTTGATAAACGGGTCCTAAACGTAATCTCACTAAGAATTATGATGTGGTATCAGTTGAAACGATTGGTTATTTTGTCTGTAGGTGAAATTACAATCGCCGTTGAGTCTGTCCCCGAAACATACTTGTCCAAGTATTTGGTCATCTGTCATTTTATCCCTTCCTACGGGTCTTGCCAAAGTTTGATGGTTTTCTTTGTCAAATCGGTTAGAGGCACTTTATTCATGTTTGGAGTATTGCAAACCACTGGCCACATGCAAAAATGGTCGGTCTCGGAACTGATGTGTCTGCTGGGTCTTCGTTAGTTCTTCATCCAGGAGAAAAGGAATATAGCTTACCATGGGAAATGGGATTGTTGAAAGGGCTGCTTAGGGCATGATGATGGTCTTCTTAATATGAATGACAGGAATAAAACACCATCTTAAAAATTGAGAACACGGTACAAAGAGGTTTTCGCCTCCGGATGAGTGGCGAAAATCGAGTAAGACTGAGTGAAACAAAAGTTTCAACCCTGTTAATTAAAATGCAATATAAATTATTACTCACATGGCTGCAAGACATAAAGCTGGGAGAAATATAACGCCACAAGTTTATTTTATTTGTTGGTTTAATATGAAGCAAGATGACTAAATTGAGTTGATGCTATTGGTCAAACATGGTCTAATTAGAGGGGCTGAATGGCTTCACGTTCTTTTGAAAGAAAATAATAAACCACAGGTGGCAGAATCAGAAACAGAGAAAGCATGGAACGAAGATGCAGTGATCATCATTTAATGCGGATGTTGTGGAATATGGGACAGAACATCAAGCAAGCAGGAATAATGAGAGTGATCTGAAAGTAAAACATACAAAGATGGCAAAACCAAAACAGAGGGCCAAATAGATTGATAAAGTGAAGGTGGGAGAGGACCTGAAATGGAGAGGACAACACTATGGAGAGATGAGCAGATGAATATCTAACTGAGATCGTAGATATGTGAGGAAGCAGATGTGCTTGATAAGGAGTTGAATTGAGTTTGGTTTATTGTCACGTGTGCTGAGGTACATGAAAAACTTTTGTTGCATGCTAACCCATCAGCGGAAAGACAATACATGATTACAATTGAGCCATCCACTGCGTACAGATATATGAGAAAGGGAATAACATGAATAATGCAAGATAAAGCCAGTAGAGTCCAATCAAAGATAGTGCAAGAGTCTCCAATGAAACTAATTAACAGAGCAAAGGAGAGCAAGAAACAAAGTTACTCTTCTTTGAACAATTGATTTAAATCTTTTTATTTGAATTTCACAGCAATTTGCATACATACAATGATAACAGACAGTGACAGTCAAGGCATAATTGTGCAACAGTATGTAAGCGACCCTCAAAGCCTTTACCCTTACCCACCTTCAACCCACCCGAATCAGGTCGGAACCAAACGGGGACAAACAACACTCACATACATACACATCCACACAAATATGGTAAGATAAACGAAACAAAAAGTACTTTAAAAAAAAAATTAAAAAAAATAAAAAAGGGGGGTCACTAATAACAGTAAATAAGTAAGTAATTAAATAAATAAGTGTGGGGAGGGGGGGGGGGTTAAGGGGAGAGCAGCTGCAGTAGAGCAGAACAATGGTGGAGAGCACTCAGTCCTCTTCCGAGTCTGGGGACAAGTTGAGAGAGTTAACAAGTTCCAAGAAAGGGTTCCATGTATCTAGGAATGTCTTGGTAGAGCCTTTGAGAGAGAACCTAAGTTTTTCAAGCTTTAAATTGTAAAGCACCTCCTTAATCCAGCGGGTGTGTGTCGGGGGACAGGTGAGCCTCCAGTTAAGCAAGATCAGTCTCCGGGCTAACAAGGTTGTAAAAGCTAGAACCCGTTTCACCGCAACAGAGAGGTTGGTGTTGGGAAGGGTACCGAAAATGGCTGACAGTGGGTTTGGAGGAATAGTCTGGCCGTAGGCTCTGCTTATCAAGTCGAAAGCACTCCTCCAAAAGGCTGCTAGCTTAGGGCAAGACCAAAACATATGTGCTGGGGTACATGAAAAACTTTTGTTGCATGCTAACCCATCAGCGGAAAGACAATACATGATTACAATTGAGCCATCCACTGCGTACAGATATATGAGAAAGGGAATAACATGAATAATGCAAGATAAAGCCAGTAAAGTCCAATCAAAGATAGTGCAAGAGTCTCCAATGAAACTAATTAACAGAGCAAAGGAGAGCAAGAAACAAAGTTACTCTTCTTTGAACAATTCAGTCTGTCAGCAAGTGCTTGTTTTGAAGGCTACCGTTATTTATGAACCTCCACCTCTGTTCCTTGGGTTAACACGGCTTGTTTTCTTTGTCTATCCGTGAAATCACGTTTAGCACAGAGACTGCTGAATCAAATGAGGCAGCTACTTAGATTCTATATTTAGGTAAGCCTGATTTCAACATGATGAAACATAGCCATGCCACATAGGCAAGACAAATTGAGAGAGGATCCATGGGAGTGTTCAAAAAGGACTAATATGATACAGAACCAAATTTTACCCCAAGGGGCAAGTGATACAACAAAGCAGCTGAGGATGTCATAAAATGTAAAAGAAAAATGAAAAGCAAAACAAAAGCACAGATCCAATTGAAGGAAATTCATATAAAGAACAAGAAACAGTTACCAAACATGATAATTACTTCTAAAGTAAGAAAATAAACATGTAAGGAATTTTTAAAATCAGTAAAATAAATATACAATTGTTTTGGGAGAAAATAAGCTTGTCAAATGTGGTCATTTGAAAACTAACTGCAGTGATATAAATGAAAAGGAAAGAATTGAGACATATATCAAATAAATATTAGCGTCTGTGTTTTCAGTAGCAATATGGTGGATGGTATGCCAGACATCCCAGGCACACTAATGTTGAATTAAGGATGGGGCTTTCCACAAAATTAACATAAATCAAAAAGCAGTACTATAATTAAACCAAAGAAATATAACTACCCAGGACCAGACGGTTTCTATTCTAGAGTTTTAAAGGTCAGTGAGAACATAGCATATTTGGGAAATATGAGTGAGTGAAACTAAGAAACTCTACACCCGTTTTCTTAACATCTGTTATCAGGAAACTACTGAAGTCTGTAATTAAGGACAGAACACCTTGAGAATGTTCAGCTGATTAGAGGAGTTAACCTGGATCTGTAAGGGGTAGCTCGTGCTTGAAAAGAGAATGTCTATGTATTTTTTCGAAAATATAAGGAAGAATGGTGACCTGGTTAGGAATGTAGCTATATGACAGAAGGCTAGAAGGGATAATTGACAGATTCTGCTAATTGACAGGATCTTAACCAGTGGTATCCATCAAAGGTCATTTTGGAGCCTCAGCTACTCTGCAGATGTATTAATGGTAAGATGCTGAGATAGCGAGTTACCTATTTAAGAATGGCAATTGAATAAATTAGACTGCATTTAAGAAGAATGGAAACATAAACATTACAAATATTAAGATTTGTATGTTAATTTGGAATAAAAATGTTTTGTTAATTTAAGTATATATATTGCTGACAAATGACAGACCAACTGTGATATAATTGGTAAAAAGATTGAAATAGTGTATGTCAGGGGAGATAAACACAAAAAGCTGGAGTAACTCAGAAGGTCAGGCAGCATCTCTGGAGAAAAGGAATAGGTGACATTTCCGGTCGAGACCCTTCTTCATGTTGAGAGTCAGGAGAAATGGAAATAGGAGACTTGGGGTCCATGTGCAACGGCCAATAAATTGATGCAGAAAATGGTCAAAATCTGTGTTTCAAATGTTAGCATTCAATTCATTTATATTGTCTGAAAGTAAATAATTAGAGGAGTATTTTGACTGATGCCTTCAAGAATAGATTTGGTAGATAAAGGACATGCTACACCTGTTGCTTGAGGAATATGGCATTGGTAAGCAGTGATGGGGGGGGGGGGGGGCTGGAGTGGATGGTAGCTGGAGATGGAGCTACCAGGTGGGATGGTTGTGACAGTCTACAAATTAGAAATACCATTATATGTGATGGGTGATAGAAATCTGCAATTCTGCTGTGTAAACTACAATTACAATTACCTCAATTGTTAATAAAGGCAAGACATTAAGGAACTACATTGAACGGTGGAACAGATTATTAATGCTAAATGGCCCACTTATTTTCCAATGACAGATGTGACATGCTGAACATGTTTTCATGACAATTATACAAAGTGAAGTGTAGAGGGATTTAGAAACAGATTTCTCCATGTACATAGCTATGGAATCTGGCTCCTTAACAGTAAATTGTTTGATCCTGGTGTGTCCAAAACCCTACATTAGGAAGTTAGAGGATTTCATGACATGTTCAGGATCAATTGAATTTGCGTTCTAAACTTAACAGTAGACGGAAAATCCGATATTTTCCTTAAAAATCCACTTAACCTAGTGCCACATGAAACCTTCATTAAAGTGTACAAAATATAACTATTCACATCTGTTTCCTTTTCAAAAGTGTTACTATTAAAATGCTAAATAGCATGATTCCAGGAAATGGTTAGCGCCGATATTGATATGTTTACTCGTATTAAGTGATGAGCACTAAAGTCAGTGTGGATTAACCAGATTCTAAAATATTTAGAAACTTTCAATGATGGCGTCAAGTTCAAAGTTAATGTAAATTGATCTGTAATCTAATGAACTACGGAGTAGATGGTGCTCCGCCGTCAAACAGTGCGGCGACGAAGGGAAGCAATGATGGAATCATCCTCGTGGCCCGTTATGTTGCACTCTGCACAAAAGGAGACGGGGATTCTGCTTTGATTTATGCTGCGGTCAATTCGCACATTATATTAAGAAGAAACGGAGATCAGTTTACACTGCAAGACGCCCATTATTGCTTTACTCATGTCCGTTTGAAAGTTAGCCACAAACGAGTTGATTAAAGTAACGAGCTCTAATCTGCAAAAGAAGTAATCGCGATTTATTTTGATCTCAAGAAAGATGTTTTAAATATATACATTGAGGCCCTTTGCCATTTCCTGTCCAATAGTGTTAACCCGGGTCTACCTGCCAATTGTGCATTGTAAGAAGGCCGTGGTACATATATTTCGGAAAGGTTTTCATGCAATGTCCCACCACTTCCTCTCAGGGCGACCCCACGTCGCCGGCTGTGCTCACTCTGTAGAATTGCACTGATCGTTTCTGTAAGTCATTAGCAACTCCTTCAGATAGATTTGGCTAGCGTGCTTTTGTGAAATGATGTTTCTGATTTTAGGATTATTACATTTGTGAGATTTTAAACTCGAGATGCTGTATAGTTCTATTGTTTTCAAAACAAACTCCGTCTTCAAAATAACTTGGCCAAGGCACTCTCGTTTAGAAAACCAGACACAACAAAGACATGCTAGAACAGTACTATTTGCATGCTTGAAATGGGCGTTGCAGTAAGATCAGTTTCCTCTGGGGGTTAATTGGGAATTTGAATCCTCTTAAATCGTATTTATTAATGAGTTCCAGATCAGCCATCCACACTGACGGGATATCGCCGGCTGGCGGCAGCTTTAGCAACAGTTTTATATCATGCTATTTACTACTACTGTGTCAAGATTTCACAAACATACACCACAGGCTCTTTGGCTTTTCAGTAGATGATTAATTACTGTAAGTTTTCATTACTGATGATACCTGGAAGTTGAAGCTTCTAATACTGAACATGTGTAGAGTCTTTATAGCAATGCCATTAAAGGGTTAAAATCTTAGTGTCATGATGCGCACCGAGCTGATAGCTAGCTATAGCATCAATGGATTTTGGACAAAAAGGTGGATCTTGCGCATACAGTTTATACAAGCTTTTCTTCAAACCGACAAAAGTTGTTTATTTAAAGCAGAAAGGTGAGAAGAAACGTGAACCGGACAGGATTCGACGTGTTCAAGCCGCCGCAAGAAGAGCAAGCTGAGAAAGGACGCATGATGAAATGAATAGTCGAGGGCAGCGCTCAGAGCGGCGCTTTCTGCGGCAGCTAAGCCTGGTGTCTGTTGATCCAGGCCTGCGCGAACTCAGGTCAGAAAGGAAAAGGTTGCTTCTTCCCGCATGTCCGGGTGAAATGCTAAACATATATCGAACCCTGTCTTCCGACTAAAAGTTAAGATGGGATCGCGCCTGTGCTTTACCGGACCTTGGCTGGGACTGTCCGAGTCTCCGGCAGTGAGGGCGAGGGGTGGAGGAAGTCTGGGTAAGAATCACTTGTACCGGCGGCTACCAGCTAATCTGTCTCTTTCTCTACTTTGATACCAATACAAGTTCGATTTTTGATTGCAACCTAATAACCTCCCAGAAGGGTTGTTGAAAGGGGCGTGTGTTAGCATGATCGGCGCTGCAGCGCGATCATTACCACACTTGGCAAGTCTGTGGTGAGAAAGGGTTAACTGACAATACTGAGTGTAGTCCAACCGTGTGTGTAGCAATGGAAGCGAAATCGTCCATTCGTACAAAACGAAACAACTTCACCTTCACTAATGTTTACGGTGGACACTCAGTGACAAATGACACTCAGTCGTGGTTGACTCGTTTGCTAGTGTTGAATGAAATCTCGAAATCGCGAGACACATGGAACAGCAGATGCTTGAATCCTGAGTAAAACACAAAGTGTTGGAGTAACTTAGCTGGCCAGGTAGCATTTCGGGGAGAAATGGATAGGCAACTTTTCGAGTCGGGACCCTTCCTTAAGGGTCGCCTGTGCATTTCTTCCACAGATGCAGCCTGATCCACAGAGTTACTCTAGCGCTTTGTTTTGATTGGAGACGCGTTTCGATTCCCCACGAAAAGTTTATACATGCACCAAAAGTTTACGCCAGAAATGTGATTCCTTTCTCCGCGGCATTCAAATCAAAAACAAGGTTCGTCATTTCTGGTACATCTGGCAAATGCGAAACTTCCCTGAGTTACCCACTACTGAAACATTTATGTAGAAACAAAGAACTGCAGGTGCTGGTTTACAAAAAAAAGACACAAAGTGCTGGAGTAACTCAGCGGGTCAGGCGGCAACTCTGGAAAACATGGACTGTTCGGTTCGGGACTCTTCACCGGATTGATGTTTAACATGGTATGGACAACGGATATCAGCCCTTTAGGTTTGAGTAACAATAATCATAGACATGAATCAGCGGAATTTATTGGAACCAATTCCCTAATAACATGGGAACAAGACCCATGTATTGAAAATCTGAAATGGGAAAATACTGGAAACACCCAGCGGGTCAGGCAGCATCAATGAAATCGACGTTAAAGCCACAGATGCTGCATGACCCGCTGAGTATTCCCAGCACTTTATGTTTGTATCGCCCAATAACCGTTCTGATTGCATTTTGTGCAGCGCAATTTCAACTAAAGGCAATTATCCCCTTAACCCTTTATGCATCCATACACAAATCAAAAATACCTCACCTGTTCTACATCGGTAAATCTTGAGGTTTAATAATTCCTTAAAACGACTGCTATGTTTCTTTCTTCCCATAATTTGAGCTCAAAGTGAACGCGAACGATTTTTTGAGAAAGTTTGCTGGGATAAAATTGGTTGCTTACGACCACGAAGAAGTGTGAAGGTCCGTTCACAGAAACGCAAACGAATGAGGGGCGTTATTCTGCACCCTTTCGTTTATATAACAAGTGCACCACCTGGACTGAATACAACGGTAATCGATAACATGCACCCAACTACTTTTAAAGCAAATAAGACCATTTTTGACAATTTTGGATCTGATGAGAATTGCATGGTTAATTTTATTTTGCCCTGCGATTTATTTGAGGGTGGGAGAATAGGTGAGAGAAGACATAGTACTTCTTACCTTGACGCAATCATTTGCATTGCAAACTTCGAATTTTGTTAGTCCAGTTTATTTCCCCTCGCTTAAGATTCCACACTTATTTTGGGGGAGCGTAAAGGCAAGACTAGTGCTAGTTGGATGCAATCTGAACCTGGAAGGTTGCCAGAGTGAAACTATCCTTGTCTGTCCAATGCAGCTTTCTGTGTTGTTCTCTTCCAAATTGCGCACAGCCGAGTCTGGGAGAAGCGGATTAAAGGCTGGGTGCTTGCAGGCGACGTGCGAGCATCAGCAGCATCTGTTTATGCTCTGGCTGTCTCACTGAGCTGCTTCCCGCAATACTGTGTAGTCCCCGCGACAGAGGTGCGAGTGAACACAAGTTGGGCTCCAACTCCACACACTCCGTCCACCAATCCGGGCGCTCCGCCAATCAGCTGCACACGCTGGTCTCCGACTGCCCAATCACAGGGCGGCACACTCGCCTCCACCAATTGGGAAAGAGATAGAGGTGGGGGGGCGAGAGCACCAATCGGAGGAAGGGGACGCGCCAGCTAAGCCAATGACGGGCCGCCGCCTTCCCTTTATGAATGAAAACCCCGAGCGGCCGCGGCGCTTGCAACATCCAGCCCGGGACAGACACAGAGTACTGGAGTAACGCAGCATCCCTGTCCCGCATTGTGCGTCCATCCACGGCGCAGACCAGCATCTGCAGTTAGTTCCCTCCTACACATTTCAGCCCGATCCTGAAGAAGGGTCTTGACCCGAAACTTCACCCATTCCTTCTCCAGAGATGCTGCCTGTCCCGCTAAGTTACACCAGACTTTTATGTCCATCCCGAGCCCGGCAACTGGCTAAGAATGGAAATATCTTTTATTTTCCTCCCATTACATTTACAATAATTAGCTGCCAATAACTGGGACAATTTATTAACCAAATTTAGGATATATTCATTGTTCGTGAGCCCACCTTTTTATTTCACTTCTATTTTATTCTGCACTTTCATTTTTTCATTCTCTGATGACAACGTATGCTGTTGAGTTAAGCGAAGTTTTTAAAGGTTATTCACACCCTAAATAAAATGGAATCGCATCTCCACTCAAAATTACAGCGGCATTCGTCGGGATCGTAATGGATTTCTGAGTTGTTTCAAACATTTTCTTTGAGTTAGCTGAAATCTGCAGATTCTTGTTTCGATCTGCTTGGAGTATCGGGCGGTGCATTTCATGCAGCGATTAACACCCGCACCAGTCGTGTGTTGTTATTGTCACACGGCGAGTTTTGTGACTGCAAGGTTTCGGATACAAAGCGGGTTAAGACTGACACAAATTGCAGATACTCACAACTGCTCGCGTCCTCCCCAGTATAAATAAAACATGTTATTCCGTCAACACCACGGTAACACGGACCCAGAGGCTGATAAACGAGGCAGATCGGGGCAACTCGGACAACAAAGTGAAATAAAATAGACACAAAAAGCTGGAGTAAATCAGCGGGACAGGCAGCATCTCGGGAGAGAAGGAATGGGTGACATTTCGGGTCGAGACCCTTCTTCAACTACTGAGCAAAGGAATGATGTAGGAACAAAAGTGTTTAACGCACTAATTTAACTCGCGCGCGCACACACACACACACATATATATTTTGTTTTGGGTGATCATGTTTCATATATATACATCTATATGCGTGTATATAATCACGTGTTGACGTGTTTACGACTACCGTCTGTCGCTTTTTAATGCTCGTCTTTCCCGTCTCTGTTAATTCTATCTTTACAGCATGCACCCACTGCAAACTCTTGAAGTTTGTGAGGTCCAATCGCACCTTTCTGAACGGAGCAACATCTGTTTACAAACAATGTGCGCGAACAACAACAAAAAGACAACTGTCCCTCATTGAATAATGAATTGGAGCGTGTTCACGGCGCACGGCTAGATGGGGCAATTCTTGGTTTGCAGTCTTGCCCTCAGGAAACGGGCTCATTTCATCTCCCCTCAATCTCGTCGTTGATGGGCCTGTTCAATATTTCCAGCACTTAATTCTTTCGGATCAGGAAGATGACAGATAGAGGCGCGATGCCGTTTATAATGACCTGGGACAGATTTTGATATGCACACTTGCAATTCAAAATGTTTTTTTTGGGTGATCATGTTTCATTTATTGCTTTCAAAATTAAACTGTAATTCATCGTAACACCAACGCTGTTATTTTCATGCAATAACGAGGAGCAGTTTTGCGTGCAGGGAAATGGCGCATGCTTAACTTCACATTTAAACAAAACCAAACTGCTGCCTCACCAGCTGAGTTTATCCAGCATTTTTGTCCACCTAAAACTTAGTTAAAATATGTACACACTCTCCATCTAGTGGTCAGCACGAGTAATGCGATCTCACCGAGCCCGCGAATTTCAGCATGTTTGGCGATGTAAATTCGGGAGAAATCATGATTTAAAACTATCATATATTGAAACAGAGGAGAAAAAGCACTTCGTGTACCATAGCGCCCGTAATTAATTAGATTTTCCCAAATACCTTCCAAACGAACCTTTCTAACTAAATAAAGTGTCATTGTTACCTGGGGTGCACATTTCCATTATCATGAGATAATGTTGCACCAAAGGCTGCTAAAGAGACCGAAGAATAGGTCCACTGATATTCAGAAAGTAAAAAGAGGATAATTCAATCTTTATTTTAAACGTGCGGATTTAATAGATTGGATCAAAGTTATAAAACATCCCATGATTTAAAAATAATTCATAAATAATCCAGCCACAAGGAACTGCAGATGCTGGATTCTTGAGCAAAACACAACGTGCTGGAGTAACTGAGTAAGCCAGACAGCATATGTGAAGGGAATGGACAGGGGACGTTTTGGGTCGGGACTCTCCAGTCTGAAGAAGACTGTCCATTCCCACGGTACACAAAAAGGCTGGAGAAACTCAGCGGGTGCAACAGCATCTATGGAGCGAAGGAAATAGGCAACGTTTCGGGCCAAAAGCCTTCTTCAGACCCATTCCCACGACAGACGCTGCCTGACCCGCGGAGTTACTCCAGCACTTTTGGGTTTTGCTCGTTAATACACCCGCCAGTATCTTGTAAAGTGAGTCTGAAGAAAGGACCCGACTCGAAACGTCACCCGTTCCCTCTCTCCACAGATGCTGTCTGTCCCGCTGAGTTACTCCAGCATGTTGTGTCTATCTTGTAAAAGTGAAGGCAGCAACGTGGCTTTAAATTTGACAACACGCGGGTGAAAGGGTCATGCATTTATATTTCCAGAGAGTTGTTCTCGTGCTGTTATCATGTTAAAATTGTTCCAGTGTATCTCCGTTTGCAGGTCCCGCTTACTCGGCGCCCTGTTTGACTGCGGCTGCCACCCGGGTATCCCAATCTCCTGCATGTCATCTGCGCCGCCCCGTGGCTGGCGGGTGAATTCCAGACCTTGTCACTGCCCACTTCTCGGAAGATTTCCTGGGAGAATAACGTCCATGCTGTGAACGCTCACCACTATTAAGAACCACTATCAGGCAGTATTTCTTGGAGTGTGCGCGTCCACTTAAATATGAGATTTTTTTTTACTGTAAGTGAATCCCTGCCCATTCACAAAATAAGTCGTTGCAACATCCTCCCTTGGAATCAGGAAACGGACTTGAATGTAAGAAGCCTAAAAGCTATTCTGCGAGAAAAAGACCCTGGAAATTAATCTCTAATTGAGCGAGCTTTTAAGATTGCGGGAAGACACAACCACTGCTCTGCAAATCTCCATGCATTTCACACGTTTTATGTTTACAGCATATTCCAATATCTATCTTGATCCTATGCATATATCCCAATTATCATTTTATCATCAGGACAATGCTTTAAAAATTATGGGAAATATTGTTTTCTTAATTCCTGGTTTGCTGCCTGTGAGAATTAATCAATGGGAGAGGAGCACTAGATTCTCACAGGAGTCTACTTCACACCTTTAAGCTGTT
Source organism: Amblyraja radiata (assembly GCF_010909765.2). NCBI lineage: Eukaryota > Metazoa > Chordata > Chondrichthyes > Rajiformes > Rajidae > Amblyraja > Amblyraja radiata. The sequence goes on from NC_045956.1 coordinate 68,625,446, forward strand.
ATAATGAAAGAAATGCTGAGAAATGTCATTTAGCCTGCCACCATCTGTGGAAATAGACATTGACTTGTTTCCCCTTTCCATGGATGTTGCTGATGGGGTTACATTTTCTTCTTTTTATTTCAGATTTCCATCAGCTGCATCTTTTTTTGTTTCAAACTTCCATAATGTCAAATGTATACTTTAAGGAAATAATGTTGGTGTTAGAAATATTCCCATAGCAGCAAAAACTAATGATATCTTAGGCAGTTTCCTGTGCCTCTGTGATGGTGTTGGTACCAGTATTGGTTTATTATTGTCATCTATACCGAGATACAATGAAAATATTTGTTAACCATGCTATCCAGGTAAATGCTAACCATGCCATCCATGCTAACCCTGCTATGCAGGTAAATAATGCCAAACATGAATGCACCAGGTAGTGCACAAAAGGAAAATAAACTGAAGGCAGAATAGACTGTTACAGTTGCCGAGAAAATGCAGATAAAAAAGTGAAAGGGCCACAACGAGGCAGTTTGGTGGATCAGTGATTCATCTTCAGCATACAAGAGAACTGCTCAAGAGCCTGGTTGCAGTGGAGAAGAAGCTGTAGCTGTTCTTGGTGGTACGTGATTTCAAACTTTTGTATCTTCTGCGCAATGGGGGAAGAGAAAAGACAAAATGTCTGGGGTTTGAGTGGTTCTTGCTTATGTGATATCTGTTACTGTATGGTAAACAGTTTCATAACCATTCCAGGAAAAGATTATAGCGGGTCTTTGGAGGAGGAAACATACAGACTATTTAGCAATAGCTGATGGACCAGAACATGACTTCTTGCTTCCCCACCATGAAATAATCTGCTTCTTTGAAATGATAAATGTCTAAATGCTTTGGGGTGCAAGGAGAGAGTGATGAACATAAGATTTAAACCAAATCCCACTCGATCTTACCTTACCTATAACAAATGATAGTCTTGATCACATCATCATAAATCTTCTCTGAACTCTTCCCAGTACTGCCATCACTTTCTTTTATAGTGGTGACCAGAACTGTAGGCAGTACTGAAGTCTAACTAGTTAGGCATAACCTTCCTGCTCAATCATTTCATACCTTGACTCAGAAAGGAAATCATCCTGTTTTTGACCTGCCTTACTACCTTCAAGGATCTGTGGGTATTCACTTTAAGATCCCTCTGGTCTTCCACATCTTTGAGTATCCTCTCATTTACTGAGTATTCTCTTGTCGTGAAGCTTCTCCTTAAATCTCCTGAAACACAGTGTAAACTGTTGTGAAGCTTGCAAAGCTTTGCCATTAATTCATTACTATTAATTTTCAGATCCGTTTATGTTAATAACTGAATATTATTAACTTTGTAATTTTCACAGGGAAATATGATACTGTACAAATTACGGCATATGAGAGAACGTTAACAAAAAGCTGCCCATTAACATTGCCATTCAAGACAAATACATGCTATTCAGGCATGTTCTGCTGTATCTCCCAGAATCTCTCAGGATCCCCTCATTCCTATGGTAAAAAAAATAACTGGAGGTGGATCAATAGCAGAGCTGCAAAACATTCAGGTTTAAGTTTAGGTTTATTATTGTCACGTGTACCGAGGTACAGTGAAAAGCTTTGTTTTCCATGCTATCCAATCAGATGAGATAATACTATACGTAATCACAAGCAAGTGAAACTCAAATACAATAGATGGAGCAAATGGGAAGATACAAAGTGCAGAATATAGTTTTCAGCATTGTAACGCATAGACACAATTTGAAACATGACTTGAAGAAATGGGCTTTCCGTGAACTCCCTTGTTAAGTTTTTAGTTGCTAGAAACGGCACAAACTTCATGCAAAAATAATTACTCCTAAAAGGAGGATAAAATACACCATAGTTATATTCAACGTGCAACTTCTTACTACCATATGGTCATTATAACTTATTTCTTAAAAAGTTGATGTGAATTGAATCCTCAACAGATTTTTATTTGTTAGTTGTACAGTACATTATTTTTCAGTGCTATGCATGTCACATGCAGAGATCATGAATGCACTATAATTGATTGCATTTTCAGGGTTAATCCAAATTTATGTTTCAAGTGATCTGATAAATTTATGTTTCTCACTTGTCCAACCCATAGCACAAATATGTATCAAGTCTGGCAATCATAACATCTCAGGTTGCAAATCCCAAGTCATGCCATGAAAAATTGTAATTCAATTGCTCCTGATCTGATCATAAAAGTGAATTATAAGACTAGCTGTGAAATATCTATCCGGTAAAGCACAAATATATATGCTCCATGGGCCACATGTAACCCTATATCTGGGGAAATATTCAGGGTAATAAAATATTGTTTTTGATATTGTTTTGGAAAATAAATATGCAAACATTTATATTAACATAAACCCACTAACTAAGATAACATTGCTGTTTATTATCACAATCCTTTATACATAAGCTAAATATCTTAAAATGAAAACATACTTCTCTTATTTAAAGCTATAAATATTTCGATTGTACAAACATTCACAGGCAGTAATATTCTTTATTGCTTTGTACATCATTTATATACTAAAAGTATATAAATTATTATTAGTGAATAAATATTGAATACATTTACAGAAAATCCAATGTTTAGTAAAAACGTTGCTCTATTTATTTCAAAATAACATTCCTACTGTTAAAAAATGGATGTGAGAATGCCACACAAATATATTAAAAGCATCAGTTCAAGTTGTTTATAGTATTTCTACAATATGCCATTTTAAAACATTTGATTGTAAATCAAAAGTGTGACTTAATTGTAGATTGGCACATTAATTTTAATCTGTAAAATGCCAGATACTATTATTTATAAAGATGAAAAATCATACAGGTTTACTACGCAATACATAGCATTAAACTATGAAGGTCACAGTAACATATCTCTGTCACCTATCTAAGTATAGTTTTTACAAGAAATGTCATGGCATCTTCGTATTACCATTATTAATTATGCTTATGGTATTGGGATTTTTAGTTAGAAATCTTAACAAGACAGTTACTGTGAATATTAGAATTACAATAACAAGATATGTTCCATAACATGTAGAAACATTCAGAAGCCTCAAAGAGCAGCCTAAATAAATACCTATGACAAGTATGAAAAGAGCAGTAAAATCTGATGTAACAAATGGCAAGAAGTATAATTGTGTCATTAAAATGATGCAGATTTGATTGGAGTTATAATAGGAACAGAAAGGATTGCTCCAAGAATACGTCATATTTTTTTAACTGTGAAAAAAGTTTTTTTTTCCCTACCTAATGTATTTACATCTAATGCTTTGACAAATACCTCAAGGCTAAGATAAATAATAAGTTTGCAATGTAATAGCAACACTTGGGCATTTATTTGAATGTCCCATTAGGCTCCCATTTGATATGTTCCAGTTAAAAATTAAGCCTTTTTCTTAAATCTTGGAAATGTATGATGTTGAAGAAGTTTGTGGTTTTTCCTGTATATACTAAATGATTTTAGGAATTGGTTTGAAATGTTTTAACATTTGTAATGTTGTGAGGCAGTCTCATCTGGCTTTTAGTAACTATTTTGTTGAGCACATATAATAAAAAAGATTTTGTGTGTCAAACTAAAATGTGATTATTTAATTTAATGCTTAGTAGCAATTATTTTATGACTTCATAAAAGATCAATTGTTTTTGTATCTTTCATGGGTTTGCTTTAATCATTGAAATGACGACACTGTTTTTATTCCGACGTTTTTTATTTTCTTGCTGTTTCCAACATTTCACGAGGTGGGGCACCGAATAGATTCAAGTAGCTAAAACACCCAGGGTATAACTCACTAAATATCAGCACCAGAATAACGTCAGCAACCCTAACAAGCATTTCCTAATACATGAGCATGAAATTACAAGAACAACGTATCTTGTTCATGGAGTGATGACATTTGCATTCCCATTTGTCTGTTCATGCAAGTTGATACTACCGGATGAAATGCGACCAGTATATAGAAACAGAACACCACACTCAAACACACATAAATTATTTAGTTGATTGGAAAAAGGAATAGAAGAGTCATGTACCAATGTCATGGTAATAACATAAATAACTGACACGATGGCTGTGAGTGTGATTAAGTAGTTGCTTTGTGCAGTCACTCTAAAAGCTCTTTACCAAAGAGTCGTGACAGAAGCGTTTGGTCAGTAAATAAGCTCACAAGTCTATCCTCGGCAAACCTGCAACAGCTTTATATTTTCACAGACATTGGGTGAAAAACATGGAATCACTCTTCACAGCTTTAAGAAATCCCCATCCACCAATACGCACACGGGGCCAACTTCTCTGCAATTGATTTTTATGTTGAATCAGCTAGTTTTGCATTGTAAGACAAGTCAGATGCTGCTGAAGAAAGGTATCAGTATAGCGAGTCTGGCCTCAGGATTGCACGCTCATCAACCTTTCAGCAGAGACTCAACTTCCGGTTTACAGAATGTTTTATGACTCCTCTCACTCAGTGTCTAGCCCCCATTTCATCTTTTGTCTGCCACGTTAAAATATACATTTACCAGTCTGAATAATGTAGAGAGATATTGGTGTTATAGTTTACATCTAGAAACCAGCCCTCAACACAAGCTCAGACTCTCATTCACATTCTCTCTGTGACCTTGTGGGTTTCTCCTAGGTGCTCAAGTTTTCTCCCAAATCCCACAAATGTTTGGGTTTGTAGATTAATCAGCCTTTGTGAATGGTCCCTTGAGTGTAGGGAGTGGATGAGAAAGCAGGATAACATACAGCCAGGACCACTTTCCAATTTTAATCCTATTTCCCTCGGTTCCCTAATGTCAAACAAAATGTATTGATCTCTGCTGGGAATGTATTTGGTGAAAGAACTTTGATAGTCTGCATGAAGAGATTCCCATTGGTTTCCAAAGAAATTTGAAATTTCTTCTCAACTCAGTTTGGAATGTCTGGACGTTTATCTTTAGGCAGTGACCCTGATGCTAGGCAGCTCAGACAGGAGAATACCCCAGTATTTTCCCTGTCAATACAATGAGATTTGTGGGTCTGTAGACTGTATAATCCCAGTATGTTTAACCTCTCTTCCCAGAACAATCCTCAACACCATTCCAGGGATCTTTGGGGTAACATTCAGCAAGGAAATTAGGGCAAGTATGGAGCCTGACTAGTGTTTCCAGTGTCAATGTTTGTTTGGTCCCATGAAATGAACTCCTGGATCTACACCTGCTATATTCCGATAAGCATCTGTCAATTTTACTTTATCTGTTTTCATAGGCAAACCCATCAAACCAGGGATTTCCTCTGACTCTCAGAGTGAACAAGGGTCCTGTGCCGAAATGTCACCTAGAGATGCTGTCTGACCCGTTGAGTTACTCCAGCCTTTTGTGACTTTCTTCGGTTTAAACCAGCATCCGCAGTTCCTTCCTACACATTGCATCATGTCAGGTAGAGTCATCATGAGATCTCACCTCTGTGAACAGCACTCTCAATGCAATATAATAATGGTTGTTACATTGCAGTTTTCTCAGTCAATTCAGACCATTAAAGTTAACGACACCAAAGTTTGGAAGTGGAAAATCATCTAGTATTAACAAACCATCTTTTCAGCATTTATTGATACAGATTATGTATAGATGAAGGCCCAGCACTGATAACAACCTGACACTCTGCAAAATTCAGTTGATCCCTGAGAAGAAAACAATTTGAATGTCCTATGTGATATTCAATAATATTTTGGTTCAGCAAAGAAATTGGATGTCACAGAAAATTTAAGAAAGATATGACAGAATGGAATAGTATGAATTAAGGTGACAGCTGTGCCTGAATGCTTTGTCACAGCAAATAAAGTTTGGTATCATGATCAAAAGCTCAAATCCAGGATTCCTATCCAAATGAGCAAGAGTTTGAGGCAGCACAAGGATACTCTTCCTTTCTTTTCCAATCTCTTGCACTTTCCCAGAGACTATTCCTGCCCCGCGGTGCAGGAAAATAGCCCTTTAATCTCACACCGACTCTTCCTCTCTCACTCTCTCTCTCCTCCAGCTATTCAGCAGATCACAAGACAGCTACAGCTTGAAACATGTACCCAATCTAAAGTAAGATATGGTGAAGTAGGAAGGTAAACCTTTACTGTTACATGGACAATGTTCTGGGCAATGTCTGATCTGGTCATCTTGTCTCACATCAGGCCTGATCAGGTGGCTCCCAGACTGACATCAAGTGGTGCTGAGTAGTTTAAATATAACCTACAAAGCTGTCATCTTTGGGATATGGAGGAAATTGGAGCATGTAGTCAGAGGGAGAGCGTATATACTCCACACAGACAGCACAATGTCAGAATAGAACCCAGATTTTGAGCTATGAGGCAGCAGCTCCACCAGCTGTGCTACTGTTGCTGCTCAAAATTTTAGTGCATCCTCCTGCAGAGTACTCCTTCTGGTTAGCACTTAAACGCATTGAAACTGTGTCATAGAGTTATAATTATAGAGGGATGCAGCACGTAAACAGGCACTCAGGCTCACCATGTCCATGCTGACCATCAAGCACCAATTTTACATTAAACCCACCTTAGCCCATATTTTTCTCCCCACATTCCCATCAGCTCTCCCCAGATTCCATCACTCACTCATTTACACATTAGGGACAATTAGTGGCCAATTAACCTACCAGCCTACCAACTTCAATATCTTTGGGATGTGTCGGAAAAACCAGAGCACCCAGAGGAATACTACATGGTCCCAGAGAAAATGTGCAAGCTCCACACAGACAGCACTGGAGGTCAAGATTGAATTTAGATCACTGGAACTGTGCCAGGAATCCACTGATTTCCAACACTGCTCTCATGGCCTCTTTTATCTGAATAGGAAAACTGGTATTCCATAGCAAAGTTATACAAGACAGACACTTATCCTTTAAAATACAGGAAGTCACTTGAATATAGAGAATAGAACATAGCACAATGCAACACAGGAACAAGTCTTTCAGTGCATAATTTCTATGCCGATCATGATGCAAAGTTAAAATAATCTCTTCTTTCTGCATGTGATCCATATTCCTCTATTCCTTGCATATCCATGCGCCTATCTAAAAGTCTCTTAAGCGCCATTATTGTACATGCAATACCATCCACCATTGTCTTTATCGGCAAGTTCCTGATACATCTCCTTTAAATGTTACGTTTTCTAGTCTTTGACATTTCTATTCTGGGAAAAAGAATCTGTCTGCCTACCTTATCTATGGCTCTCATGACTTTATATACTTCTTTCAGGATTTCCCTCAGCCTCTGATGCTCCAGAGAAAACAATCTACGTTTGTCCAACCTCACCTTGTAATCCAGGAAGATTTCGGGTAATCCTCTTCTGCACCCACTCAAAAGCCTCCATATCCTTAGTGTAATGGGGCTACCAGAACTGAACATAACACTCCATGTGCAACCTAGCGAAAGTTTCATGTAGCTGCAACATGACTTCCTGACTATTATGCCAGGGCTTCCAACTCTCATGCATTGAGCATGAGAATCGCGCATCTCGACAAATTCTCACGCTCTCACGCTGATCACAAATTTCTCACGCTCTGCCATGAGAAATTCTGCTATCAACGAGAATTTCGAAATCTCATGGGCTGCGGGTGTTGGAGAGCCGGGGCTGAGGGAGAAATGGAAGCAGAAGCAGCAGCGGGAGCAGATGCGGACGGGGAGCTGGGGCTGGTGAGTGTTTGCCGGGCTGACGAATCGCTCGTTGCAGCTCCGCCCATGGAGCAGCCTCAATGCAAGAGTCCCGGGCGTTTGTCGGAAGCGTTGCGCCGCTGCCGTGAGAGGCTCTGTGCCAAATTCGCCCAGGTGACCGGCAAGGACCAGGCTGTGGCTCGCTGCATCCTGGAGGACAACCAGTGACTATGGAAGTAGGTACCAAGTACTGGGTAGAAGCGGTGGAAGATAGTGGCCTTCAAATGGGGATGGTTGGAGAAAGCATCCTGCATTGCCTGCTAGATTTTCACTTACTGTAACTGCAGGAAAAATGTTCCCTATGTTGGAGGAGTTCAGAACCACGGGTCACAGTTTAAGAATAAAGGGGTAGGACAATTAGGACTGAGATGAGGATAAACTTTCTTCACCCAGAGAGTTGTGAATCTGTGGAATTCTCTGCCACAAAAGGCAGTGGAAGCCAATTCACTGGATGTTTTCAAGAAAGAGTTACATTTAGTTCTTGGGGCTAGCGAAATAAAGGGATATGGGGGAAAAACAGGAAAGAGGTACAGATTTTAAATGAACAGCCATGATCATATAGAATGGCAGTGCTGGCTCGAAGGGCCGAATGGCCTATTCCTGCACCTATTTTCTATGTTTCTATGCTTGAGTATATGGCAATAAAATTCGACCACTTGATTTTGAAGCATTCATGCATGTGAAAACGGGCCCTTCGGCACAACTTGCCCACACCCGCCAACATTTCCCAGCTACACTACCTGCTTTTGGTCCATATCCCTCCAAACCTGTCCTATCCATGTATCAGTCTAACTGTTTCTTAAATGATGGGATAGTCCCTGCCTCAACTACCTCCTCTGGCAGCTTGTTCCATACACCCACCATCATTTGTGTGGAAAAAATTACCCCTTAAAAAGTTACTTCTTAAAAATACTTCAAACAAAAAACATTGAAATCATACTTCTACATTGCACTAAAACATGATTTTAATTCATCAAATTTCAAAAAGTCCCTATCCCCCTCCCACACCCTCCCCCACTCAGTTGCTCCACTCCCTCGTTGGGTACCCCCAAAACGAGTGATCGGTGATCGCTCAGCCCCCCACTTTCAAAAACGCTCCATGGCCCCTGGTTCAAACAGAGAGCACTGCCAGATGTGAGTGGGGAATTGATGTCAGTTGTCCATGATGGCTGGATCCCAATGCTCAGCGCTTCGTGTTTTGGAGTTGGCTAATGTTATTGATTTGTAATTAGCCTGATTTGTAATTAGTTGACAAAACCTTAATTTATTAATCCGGAATATCCAGGGGGATCGGATAAGTGTAATATTAAAATGACATGCAAGGTGTCAGGCTGTCTGTCACAACATACTGCCCCGATAACCCATTATTTCCTTCAGTTAAATACTGGGAAGGTAGCACTATTGTCATTTGCCACTCAACTATTATGTTTGTTTACCTCACTATTTCTAAACCCCTCCCCCCAAATTCCTTTGACAGGTTGAATGTCCCCAATCTCATTGTTTTATTAATTGAACACGTAGATGAACATCCTCAAAGACTGTAATCAGATGAAAACTGATTCAGATGCGATGTTTAAGACCTTGTTCAAAGAAGGGGCATATTTTAAAGGAGTGACAGAGATACTTGCAGTGGAATGTGTGAGGAGGTTATTATTTGTCTTTAGTTTTAGCTTGAACCAGGACATCTGAAGGTTCAAAGTTTAATATAGTAATTGTGCTGATACTGACTCCAACCAACCACGTAATGAATATCATCCATTCCGGAGGTTTTATTTTTCTGATGCCATTTAAACTTCACTTGGATTTTAATCAGTTCAATGCGAGAAGCGGCTGACATGAGCCAAGCGGGCGAGCGGTAGGTGAGAGGTGTTCAGACGGAGAGCACTGCCAGAGGTAAGCGGGCCGGCAGAAGGCGCTGAAATGGCAGCCGGTTCTGCTGTCGGGTCCCAGCGGCTGCTCGCAGTCACCTGAGCTGCTTCCTTCCCCGGAAGTGGCGGCCAGTTCTGCTGTCCATGCCCGGAGCACCGCGGCAGTGGTGAGTGAGTCTGACATGATCTCTGACCCCCTCCTTCTCAACACTCCTGCCTTCACCGCATCTTTAACCCCTGGCACAAACTCCCCACATGCTGTGAAAGGAACTCTCCCTCCAATTGGACCCTTGAATTAGTTTTTTTTTTTTTTTTTTTTTTTTTTTTTTTTTTTATATTTTATTTTATTAGAAGTAAGTACAGTCATATGGCACCAAAGTGCCTAATATATATTTTCATAATACATTTTATGTACAACTTCTTTTTTTTTTTTGTTACACTGAAAAAAGATTAGAATAAGAAAAAGAAGTTAGATAGTAAAGGATAGAAAGATGTGAAATATATAGTGTGTGAAAAAAGAAAACGAGTAAATGAAAAAAGTTGAGAGAGAGAATAGAGAGAAGAAAAGAAAAAAAAGAGGAGATCATTATTTATAGTCTTGACCAACCCTCGTCCAGTCCTGAAACAGTTATTTTTTACAATTGTGTTGCACCATATGATTCCAAAAAAACGACGAATGGAGACCAACTCGTTATGAATTGGTCTGATTTATCCATTAGGAGGAATCGCATTTCCTCAAGATGAGCGGTGTCCAACATACTTGCAATCCACATTTTAAGCGTTGGTATTGATGTACCTTTCCAAAATTTAAGAATTAATTTTTTTGCTATTATTAAACCATAGTTAAGGAATAGATTTTGAGATGTGTTCAATTTATTTCCATCTTCCATTACGCCAAATATAATCATTTCAGTATTAGGTTCCATTCTTGTCTTGAATAATTTTGTAAATATTTCAAAAATATCATTCCAGAATCTATAAAGTTTTATGCAGGAGACTAAGGAGTGTGTTATAGTTGCCTTTTGGGCTAGACATTTATCACAAGTGGCGGATATATTTGGATAAAATTTGTTCAATCTTGTTTTTGAGTAATATAATCTATGTACAATTTTAAATTGAATTAAATTATCTTACATTAATTGAACATTTGTGAATATATATCAGGTATTTTTCCCATTTAACCTTCGTAATTTTTATCATTAGTTCCCGTTCCCACTCTTCTCTAAGTACCTCTGTCGATGGTAGGTCTATATTTAGAATACTATTATATAAATATGATATTAATTTTTGTGAGTCAGCTTCAATATTCATTGCCTCTTCCAATAAGTCAGGAGTTACTTTTTGATATCCTTGTATATATTTTTTCACGAAATCGCAAATCTGAAGATATTTAAAATATTGGTTGTTTTTCAATTTAAATTTTAATTGTAATTGTTGGAATGATAGTAAGTTTCCCATTTCATACATATCCCCGATCCTTCTAATTCCGAGACTTTCCCATTGGTTATATGTCTTATCAATAAGAGATGGTTTAAATAAAGGGTTATTCGCTATTGGCATTAACAGTGATAGATTTCTTAATTTTAAAGATAATTTTATTTGTTTCCAAATTCTTATTGTACCATATATAATTGGGTTCTTCTTATATATTGTGTTATTCAGTTTTTTTGGGGAGAAGAGGATCGTTCCTATATTACTAGGATGGCAATCCTCCTTCTCCATTTTTATCCATTCTGTCTGTTGGGTAGCACTATCCAACCAATAAATCATATTCTTAATATGCACTGCCCAGTAATAATACATAAAATTCGGAAGTGAAAGTCCCCCGACCTCTTTTGGTTTACATAAATGTTTTTTTGTGATTCTATGTGATCTATAGTCCCAAATATAATTAGTAATATTAGAGTCTAATTTTTTTAAAAAGTATTTTGGTATATATACCGGTATAGATTGAAATAGGTATAATAATTGTGGTAGGAAGATCATTTTTATTGCATTTATTCTACCTAATAATGATAAGGGAAGTGTTTTCCAAAATTTAATCAACGTATTAAGTTTATTTAATAAAGGCATGAAATTAGCATTGAATAATGCTTTATATTTTCTAGTAATCTGAATACCCAAATATTTAAATTTTTCTGTTGCGATTTTAAAGGGGAACTTCAGTAAGTGTGTAGGTTCTTGAGGTTTTAATGTCATGATTTCACTTTTATTCCAGTTTATTCTATATCCAGAAAAAGACCCAAATTCCTCTATTAAGTTTAATAAATTTGGTATGCTCGTTTGTGACTTTGTAATATATAAAAGTATATCGTCTGCATATAATGAGATTTTATTCTTTGAGTCTCTGGTATTATAGCCCTGAATATTCGGATGAATTCTTATACTTTCAGCCAGGGGTTCTATCATAAGGGCAAATAGCAGGGGTGATAGTGCACATCCCTGCCTATTACCCCTTGATAGTTGAAATTTTTGAGATAACATGTTATTAGTTAAAATTCTTGCCATCGGTTTATCATATAATAATTTTACCCATCTTATAAAATTCTCTCCCATATTAAATTTTTGTAGTACTTTATATAAGTATTGCCACTCTACCTGATCAAATGCTTTCTCTGCATCCAAAGAAATAATTGATATATCTTCTTCCTCTACTTTATGCGAGTACATTATATTAAACAGACGTCTCAGATTATTAAATGAGTGTCTTTTAGGTATAAACCCCGTTTGATCAGGGTTTATCAATTTACTAATATATTTGCTTAATCTTCTTGATAAAATCTTTGCTAATATTTTCTGATCTGTATTTAAAAGTGATATAGCTCTGTACGAGCCCGGATCTTCTAAATCTTTATCTTTTTTTGGAATAAGTGTAATAGTTGATTCTGTTAGTGTTTCAGGTAGTTTGTTTTCTTTAAAAGCATGGGAGTATAAATTAAATAAATAAGGGGTTGTTATCTCCTGAAATTTTTTATAAAATTCATTATTAAAACCATCTGGTCCCGGTGTCTTACCATTTTTCAGCGATTTTATTGTTTCACCTATTTCTTTGATTGTAATTTGAGCTCCTAATTCCTCTTGTTCCAAAAGGTCCAGTATTGGAAGATTACAATTATCTAGAAATTTTTTTATTTTACTATCTTCTCTTTTAATTTTAGATGTATATAAGTTTTGATAAAATTGGGCAAATCTATTATTAATATCTTTAGGTAGTATTAGTAATTCTCCTTTCTCTGATTTAATTTTGGTTATAGTATTTTCCTTTTCTTGTTTTTTCAATTGGCGAGCTAAAAGCTTATGTGGTTTGTCACCAAACTCAAAATGTTCCTGTTTTGTCATTTGGAATAGTCTTATTACCCTTGCCGATAAAATTCGATTAAGTTTAAATTTCAGTAATATTATCTTATTGTGTTTATCTGTCGTGGAATCTTTGGCATTATCCATCTCTAACTGTCTGATTTCTTGTTCTAACAACAATTGTTCTGTCTTATTCTTTTTATTTTGAAAACTTTGATATGAAATTATAATTCCTCTCATAAATGCCTTAAAAGTTTCCCATAGTAAAGAAGGCAAAGTACCTGGTATATCATTTGTATCGAAAAAAAGTTCCATTTGTTGTTTTAAATATTGATAGCCTTGCACATCATTTAAAATATGTGTATTAAACCTCCAAAAAAAATTTTTGCCCGGCATTCCCTCAAATTTTACTGAGAATGTCAACGGGGAGTGATCTGAGATACTACTAATGTGGTATGTTGGGTTGTTTGTATATGGCATTAATTTCATATCCACTAAAAAATAATCAATTCTTGAATAAGTTTTATGCACCGAAGAGTAAAACGAGTATTCCCTTCCAACTGGATTAGCAGATCTCCATACATCTATTATATTCGTATTTTTTATATATGTATTTAGAAGTTCGCTAGTTTTAGATTTTAAATTACTCTTCTTTTGTTTTGCTGATTTATCTAGATATGAATCTAAAACACAGTTAAAGTCCCCCCCTATTATCACATTTTGGTAATTAAACTCTGATATTATGTCAATAATTTTATCAAAAAAGTGGGGGTTATCAAAATTCGGAGCATAAATATTTATCAAAGTTAGTGGGGTTGCATAAATTTCACCCGAAACTATAATATATCTTCCCTCTTTATCTGATATGGTATTCTTTAATTTAAAAGGAATACCTTTCCTAATAAGAATAGCTGTACCCCTAGATTTAGAAGTAAATGAGGAGTAGTATGTTTGGCCTATCCAATTCGCCTTTAATCTTATTTGTGTTTGTTGTTTCATGTGTGTCTCCTGCAAAAACATTATGTCGCTTTTCAACGATTTTAGTTGGGCAAAAATTTTACCCCTCTTAATTGGTTCGTTGGCACCCCGTATATTCCAACTACAAAATGTAATTCCTCCATTCTTTATTTGTCTATCGTCTTGCATTGTAAATCAGGGTAATATTCCTGAATCATATGGTGCAAACAAATACCTCAGAACTTTAGGACTTGGGTGGTCATCCCGGTTTATTAGATTTATATTGCATCTCCTTCTTGTAAAGTGCCTTAGAAAAAGAAAAAAAGAATGTGATACACAATTACTTTCAAAAAAATTAAACAGATAAAAATCTTGTTTGTGCTTTAAAAAAAAAGGTGCTATTAAGGTATCTAAAGGAGGATACCTTAAGGACGAATAGCCATCAACGATGGCAAAAAATGTATAGACCTCCGTGATGTTGTTATACATTGAGCTCCTCCCCCTAGGCGAATCCTCATAAAAAGTTACATATCGTTTCATATTGTGTTTTTTCTTATATGAGTTTATCAAATCAGTGCTAGTGACAGCCGAGAGAAAAAAGAGACATAAGGAATAAAAAAACAAAACAAATATAGAACAAACATATACACGATTATATAAGTATATATGTCCCTCTAATTTATCCAATCTTAATCTAATCTAAACTTTCCCATATATATCCACCCTGTATTCTTACATAATATCCCATTCTATAACTACCATACATCATACAAGCTGGTACCAAAGGGTTAACTACCGTACAAGCAGGTGCCAAGGGGTTAAACTTTGAGCTTTGCATCCAAGGTTGAATATAACCAAGCTCTCTGAATAACACATTCCAACGAGATAAGCTTTATAATTGTCTGGGTAGCTCGGCCATTTTAATCAGTTCAGAGCTTTGTAAAAAGTTCAGATTTCTTCATTGTCGGCAGCTTGACCCGATGTTTTCTTAACAATATCCTCTGCATACTTTAAAGCTTTTCCGGGAGCTGCAAATGAACGTTCAACGCCGTTATAAGTTATCTTCATTTTTCCGGGAAACAAAATTCCATATCTTACTCCCGGGACTTCCCTCAAAGTGTGTCTTGCCGGTGTAAACAATCTCATTTTCTGGACTACCTCAGGAGAGTAATCGCGAAATATTCGCACATCATCCCCACGGTATGTCAGCTTTTTCCCATGAGTGATCTTTTTCAATATAAATTCCACTGAGGAGATGTCACGGAATTTCACAATTATCTGTCTTGAATCATTTGTTCCTCTTCCAACTCGTTTAGCGACGTCTGTTCTTGGTTCTTCCGACAATTCCAACACATCTTTGAGTAAGTCAGTAACGAAAGTACATGTTTGAGATTCATGTCCCTCTCGTCCTTCCTTTACTCCGAGAATCCTCAGGTTATATCTCCGATTTCCTGAATCCAGGTCCAGACATTTATCAGTCATTCTTCCAAGTTTTTCCTCTTCAGTTTTCTGTGATTGTTTCAAATTCTTTATTTCCGATACAATCTCTTTTATCTCATTCTCCATCTCTTCCATTATCTCATCCAGCTTTCCGATATCATCACTTATACCTTTAAATTTCTTGTTGTAATCATTTTCAATTCTGACACACTCTGAGTTTAATCTCTTATCAAATTCCTTATACTGCTTTTTGAGTTCTTTTAACTCACTGCAAGTATTATCAATTTTTTGAGAAATACTCTCCATATTAGTTTCCATACTCTGTTTATTACTTTCCATGTGAGAGTCCATACTTTGCATCTTCTCCAGTGTCATGTTAATTGTAGCAGTCATATCTAAAAGCATTTGCTTCACCTCTTTCTCCTTCTTGTCTCCTTTTGTTGCCATTTCAAGCAGAGACCCTTGGCTGTAAGAATCTTCTTCTTCTGTCGTTTGCAGAGTATCCAAAACTTCCTCGAGCTGAAAGCTGATAGTATTTTTCTTTGGCGCCCTTGAACGATTACCTCTGCTCATTTAAACTCATTTAAACACCCGATTTCACCATTAATCTCCCCGATTTTCACGTCACCTTCTGATGATAACACCCTTACACAACACCAGGCGACTTCGGTGAGTTTTTAAAAAAAATCGGTGCTGACTTAAACGACTTTTACAATTTTTTTCGGGGGAGAAGCTCAGTGCCGCGCCTTAATTCTCCATGACGCCGCCGGAAGTATTGTCATTCAATAAGATGACAACTGATTCAATGTCCCGGTGTGCTCCCGTTTTTCCCACCATCTCTCCACCTGCCTTCATCCTCCGTCCCCTACCCATTCATTAATTAAAAAATGAAGGAGATTTAGAAGCCTTGGGAAAATTGAATTGTTACTTCTTTTTATTTTTTACTGAGAGAACAATCTGCGCATGCGCGGTTTAAGATTTTTTTTTAAAGCCGGCTGACTGCCTACCTTGAGTAATTACTCATGGCACGTGCCTGGTGCAGTGAGACCCAGGTTGGTCAACATGGGCCAAGTGTTTGATTATAATCTGATTTCCATACATGAATATACTAAGATCATTCATGTGTTGCACCTTTTGATCAGAGCCTGGCTCTACTGTGGAATGTAATTAGGAATGTAATTTAGCCTAACCATATTCATAGCTAATCCAATTTAAAGCATAAATATTGCATTCAAGTGTAAGTTAAAAGACACGCTACAGTATGCACCAAATTGCACAATTTCAGGCTGAAAAATGAAAAAGCTCCATACCAATGGTCGCTACGCTCCCTCGGGCTTGGTCTCTCACAATTTCTCACTCCCAACTCTCAATGTTTGCAGCCCTGATTATGCTCAAGGCCCCTTCAGAATTTAGGAAGTGTCCAACCTCAGAGGGACATATGGCAAGGTCGATAATCCCATGAGCTGATATTGTGACCTTAATCGGGGCTGCAACCAACAATTTGGGAAATTGTGGAGTAACTGATTCATAGTTCCCTGTGGAGCCTCTCCTTTCCCGAGTAGAGATTTTACATGAATTATCTTCCAAACTGCCTTGACTGTTGCAGAATGAAGGGACTTTTAGATGATCATTGATTGCGCATCCACAACAGAGTCTACCTTAGCAAACCTGCGAAGCAAGCAATCAGGTTTGAGGGTTCTTTGCTGCTTTACATCTCTTAAATTCTCGGGTAATTTTCCTTTTCTAACATTTATTTCTTTAGCCTTCCAATCCAGAAGTGGCGGCGCTGTTGAACGGCTGTGGCTCGCCTGCAGTCCGTTTGTTTTTACTTTTTTGTGTTGTTTTTTTTCGTTTTGTGTAGTTAAGTTTTTGGTTTTTATGTGTTTATGTGTGGGGGTGAGGGGTTGAAACAGTGCTTGCTGTCTCTTCCTTCGGGGGAATGCGACTTTTTTGTCGTATCCCCCTTCTCTGCCTCCGTCTGCGCTGAGGCCTAATGGAGGAGCTGGCGACCTCGAGGCTCCGGAGGCAGCCTGTCAGGACTCGCCCTGGGCTCGCTCCCATGAGGGCGGTCCGGCTCGGGGCTGGAACGGCGCTCCCGTGAGGGGCTGTGATGCTCCCGTGAGGGCGGCCTGGCGCGGGGCTCAGACGCTCCTGTGTGGGCGGCCCAGCCCGAGGGAAACGGCGCTCCCATCGGGGGGGCCCAGCCCGAGGGAAACGGCGCTCCCGTGAGGATGGCCCAGCTCGAGGGTAACGGCGCTCCCATCGGGGCGGCCCAGTTCGAGGGTAATGGCGCTCCCGTGAGGGCGACCTGGCGCGGCGCTGAGACGGTCACGTGAGGGCGACCCGGCTCGGGGCTGGAACGGTGCTCCGGTGGCTGAGACGGCGTTCTGGCGGCGGCGACCTGAGTCCGGGGTTCGGCCGCGGGCCAGTGGACGACGTCGTCAACAGCTGCGTCCGCTGGACTGGAGGGCGGCAGCTTCGACCACCCCGGGCCACGGTGTTTGAACCGGCCCGTTCGCGGAGCTCGGTGAGCCGCGGGACTGATTATACCATCGCCCGGTGGGGTATCGCCTCAGCGCAGAGGGAGAAGAGGAGGGAATAGACTGCAGCCCTAAGATTTTTGCCTCCATCACAGTGAGGAGGTGCTTGGTGGACTCACTGTGGTGGATGTTAATTTGTGTTTACTGTCTGTTCTGTTGTTTATTATTGTATTATTGTATGTATGACTGCAGGCACGACATTTCGTTCAGACTGAAAGGTCTGATGACAATAAAGGAAATTCAATTCAATTCAATATAGTATTCAAGCCCCATTCCCCAATATTTGTTTTGCCTATTGCGATAGACAATCTATCTTAAGTGTAAACCACTAATCTATCTGCAAATTACATTAACATTATCTTTTTAATGTTTCTTTTAGTTTACACTTAGAATCTATCCTCCGCTTTTACTAAATGTTTGATCTTTCAATGCTGGTTTCAAAATCTTCCTCAAAATTGATTTTCGGAACATAATAAGTATTCTCTTTTAACTAGATGCTATCCTTAATCTCTGTAATTAGCCATGAATGAATCACTTTTCCCATAAAGTTTTCAATCAAATGAAAATAAAAATACTTATTTTAGTGGTTACATTTTTTTTCTAATTACATAATCTAATTTCTCAATCTGCGTTCATCCTATAACTATATGCATTGGTTTTATTTAAATTGAAGACACCAGTTTTTAGCTGAATTGTGCCGCTCCTGAACTGAGCAGATTTGACATGCTGGCAGGAATGTTTTGTTTTAGAAAGTGCCATTTTCTTAAATAAGGATCTTTCCCTTATGTGCCTCTTAAAAAGTCATGGGACTCTGGGGGTTAACTTTAAATTTGCTTTCTTTCATGAAATCACATGTAAGCAAAATAAATGCCTTGCCTGTCAATCCTCTCACCTTTTATGTTTAGATACTAATATATCTGGAAATAAGAAATTATAGATTCTGACTAAAGGCTTCTTTCATTACGTATCTATACATCTATATGAACATCATTTAAATCAGATTTCAAGATTTTTAAATAATTTGATTTGGGTGGAATCATGCATAGTATGAAATAATCATCATTTTACAGGTGGCATCAATTAACATAATTTCAAACAGCAGGACCGGCTATTGTTCCTGTTAAATAACATTAGCAGCGTAAATCCACAGGCACAAACTTTAATAGGAACAGTTGACTTTTGAATTAGTTCTTTACTGTATCACTGTTTCACCTAAAGTCGCATTTATATATAAAATAAATGAGCATATTCTAGTAAGGAAAAGAACAATTGAGAAGGTTAATTATTAATATTTTGTTGCTCGATTTGAGCACATCCCAGTCAGGAACATTTTGTTGTTCCTCTTCAGAAAGTACAGTTTAAGGGAGAGAAAATAATAAGCAGCTTGCTAGCAGAATATAACCAGAAATCATGAAAAAATGAGAGATTTCTCCTTTAGGAGCTTTTGACCTTGGCTTTCGCTGGAAACAAACACTTGAGAAAATGCACAGGGGAACCATTGGCAAGTGAAATGTTCTCCATTACATATTGTCAGCATATTTTCTCAAAGATACCTTTTTATGTTGTAAGTTATCCAAGTTTTGCAATAACAAATTCGCATAGTAATTGTTCCGTTTTCATGTGTTATCAGTTTTCCTCCATTTCATTCCTTGATGTAATTTCTTTGAGCACATATGGAAGACAGAATTACTAATAGTGTGGAACCTTTTGGGAAATGCCAATACTTCTTTCCTGAGCTGCCAGCATTCCTCTGTGCAGGTCTGGCATTGGAAAGGATGAAGTACTGAACCTTCGAACTATTTTTCCCAAGGATTTTGCTGACTGCTTCTTGATGTTGGACCTCTTAAGGAATATAACTAGAACGGTTGGGGGGAGGGACACAAATAGGAAAAGCTAGTAGTCAGTGTGTGAGGCAGGAGGCAGAGAAGGGTAGCACTCGGACACAAAATGTAGGGGAGAAAGAAGAAAAAGATAATAAACAGGGAATGCGAGTGGGTGGGTTTCTTAAATGTGTATATTTTAATGCTAGGAGCATTGTAAGAAAGGTGGATGAGCTTAGAGCCTGGATTGACACCTGGAAGTATGATGTTGTGGCGATCAGTGAAACATGGTTGCAGGAGGGCTGTGATTGGAAACTAAATATTCCAGGATTTCGTTGCTTCAGGTGTGATAGAATTGGAGGGGCAAGAGGTGGAGGTGTTGCATTGCTTGTCAGGGAAGATATTACAGCAGTGCTTTGGCAGGATAGATTAGAGGGCTTGTCTAGGGAGGCTATTTGGGTGGAACTGAGAAATGGGAAAGGTGTAGCAACACTTATAGGGGTATATTATAGACCGCCTAATGGGGAGCGAGAAATGGAAGAGCAAATATGTAAGGAGATCGCAGATATTAGTAGTAAGCACAAGGTAGTGATTGTGGGAGATTTCAATTTTCCACACATAGACTGGGAAACACATTCTGTAAATGGGCTGGATGGTTTGGAGTTTGTAAAATGTGCAGGATAGTTTTTTGCAGCAATACATAGAGGTACCTACTAGAGAAGGGGCAGTGCTTGACCTCCTGTTAGGAAATTAGACAGGTCAGGTGGCGGAGGTATGTGTTGGGGAGCACTTCGGGTCCAGTGATCACAATACCATTAGTTTCAATATAATTATGGAAAGGGTCAGAACTGGACCTAGGGTTGAGATTTTTGATTGGAGAAAGGCTAACTTTGAGGAGATGCGAAAGGATTTAAAAGGAGTGAATTGGGGCATTTTGTTTGATGGGAAGGATGTGGAGGGGAAATGGAGGACATTTAAAGATGACATTTTAAGAGTACAGAATCTTTATGTTCATGTTCGGTTGAAAGGAAATAGTAAAAATTGGAAAGAGCCATGGTTTTCAAGGGAAATTGGACACTTGGTTTGGAAAAAGAGAGAGATCTACAATAATTATAGGCAGCATGGAGTAAATGAGGTGCTTGAGGAATAAAAAGAATGTAAAAAGAATCTTAAGAAATAAATTAGAAAAGATAAAAGAAGATATGAGGTTGCTTTGGCAAGTAAGGTGAAAGTAAATCCAAAGGGTTTCTACAGCTATATTAATAGCAAAAGGATAACGAGGGATACAATTGGTCCATTATAGAGTGGACAGCTATCTGCAGAGCCAAAAGAGATGGGGGAGATATTGAACAATTTATTTTCTTCGGTATTCACCAAGGAGAAGGATATTGAATTATGTGAGGTAAGGGAAACAAGTAGAGTAGCTATGGAAACTATGAGATTCAAAGAAGAGGAAGCACTGACACTTTTGAAAAATATAAAAGTGGATAAGTCTCCAGGTCCTGACAGGATACTCCCTAGGACATTGAGGGAAGTTAGTGTAGAAATAGCAGGGGCTATGACAGAAATATTTCAATTGTCATTAGAAACGGGAATAGTGCCGGAGGATTGGCGTACTGCGCATGTTGTTCCATTGTTTAAAAAGGGTTCTAAGAGTAAACCTAGCAATTATAGACCTGTTAGTTTGACGTCAGTGGTGGGCAAATTATAGACCTAATGGAAAGGATACTTAGAGATAATATATATAAGCATCTGGATAAACATGGTCTGATTAGGAACAGTCAACATGGATTTGTGCCTGGAAGGTCATGTTTGACTAATCTTCTTGAATTTTTTGAAGAGGTTACTCGGGAAATTGATGAGGGTAAAGCAGTGGATGTCGTCTATATGGACTTCAGTAAGGCCTTTGACAAGGTTCCTCATGGAAGGTTGGTTAAGAAGGTTCAATTGTTGGCTATTAATGGTGGAGTAGCAAGATGGATTCAACAGTGGCTGAATGGGAGATGCCAGAGAGTAATGGTGGATGGCTGTTTGTCAGGTTGGAGGCCGGTGACTAGTAGGGTGCCACAGGGATCTGTGTTGGGTCCACTGTTGTTTGTCATGTACATCAATGATCTGGATGATGGTGTGGTAAATTGGATTAGTAAGTATGCAGATGATACTAAGATAGGTGGTGTTGTGGATAATGAAGTAGATTTTCAAAGTCTACAGAGAGATTTAGGCCATTTGGAAGAGTGGACTGAAAGATGGCAGATGGAGTTTAATGTTGATAAGTGTGAGGTGTTACATCTTGGCAGGACAAATCAAAATAGGACGTACATGGTAAACGGTAGTGAGTTGAGGAATGCAGTTGAACAGAGGGATCTGGGAATAACTGTGCATAGTTCCCTGAAGGTGGAATCTCATGTAGATAGGGTGGTAAAGAAAGATTTTGGTGTGCTGGCCTTTATAAATCAGAGCATTGAGTATAGAAGTTGGGATGTAATGTTAAAATTGTACAAGGCATTGGTGAGGCCAAATCTGAAGTATGGTGTACAATTTTGTTCGCGTAATTATAGGAAGGATGTCAACAAAATAGAGAGAGTACAGAGGAGATTTACTAGAATGTTGCCTGGGTTTCAGCAACTAAGTTACAGAGAAGGGTTGAACAAGTTAGGTCTTTATTCTTTGGAGCGCAGAAGGTTAAGGGGGGACTTGATAGAGGTCTTTAAAATGATGAGAGGGATAGACAGAGTTGATGTGGATAAGCTTTTCCCATTGATCGTAGGGAAGATTCAAACAAGAGGACATGACTTGAGAATTAAGGGACAGAAGTTTAGGGGTAACATGAGGGGGAACTTCTTTACTCAGGGAGTGGTAGCTGTGTGGAATGAGCTTCCAGTGGAAGTGGTGGAGGCAGGTTCGATTTTATCATTTAAAAATAAATTGGATAGGTATATGGACGGGAAAGGAATGGAGGGTTATGGTCTGAGTGCAGATAGATAGGACTAGGGGAGAATAAGTGTTCGGCACGGACTAGAAGGGCCGAGTTGGCCTGTTTCCGTGCTGTAATTGTTATATGTTATATGGTTATATGGTTATATAACAATTGAGTAGAAATAACTGGGGCATCTGCTTACAGAAATTGCTACAGGGTAATCTTCATGGCAAGGAGTGAAGGGGTGGATGCAGCTGGGGAGGGGTAGAGGGATTGGGGGAGCTTAAAAGCTTGTTCTGGTGAACCTAGGACTGAAATACAAAGGACAAGTGCTGAGAGCTTCATCACCTCTCATCTAAGTTTCCATCAAGATTATGATGCACACCAACGTCTATTAGAGCAAGCTCAGAGACAGGACCTTGTTTGCAGATGAACAGACGCGAGTTAGAGACACAAGGGAGGATTTTGTGACACTGACAGCTGGTAAGAAGGAGATTGACAAGATTAACCCCAATGGATGAGATAGATGGAGTAGCTAGACTTTCCGAACCAGCAACAACGGCTCTGACAGGCTGGGGCACAATGTCATCAATCCTTCATCAATAGAGTTTGTAGGCTCATGTAAATGTGAGTGAAAACTTCTCTCTCCCTCTCCATTGAAATTTATCCATAATCTTGGGAAAAAGGGATGGGGAACGTTACTCTGCATGAACTCCACTTTGTTCTTAAATTTTTACTGGAGCTCAAGAATACTGCTGTAATGTTCGGGTGCAAAAGAGTGTCTTCGGATTCCCTTAATGTAAGTGTCCCTGTGCCCAGCATGACCTCTGCACCTTTAGTCTCCGCATCATCCCAGTCCACCACCAAGTGATGGTCTAGCTGAAATTCCATAATGAAATGGATGCTTCCTGCACCAGTGAATGTGAATATTCTGTTACCCTAATTCATTAGTTCCATTCATCCAAGCTGCACGTTGAATTATTGGCTGTTTCTCGGCTCCCCCTTCAGCCCCTTCTGGTAAGGTACTTCCTGGATGCCATATTGAGTCAAGCCCCCAAAGCCCTCAGAATTGGAACTGTTGCACTCAAATGTGTTTCTTTCCTTTATAAAAGCTACTCAGCACAATTTTGTCGAAGGAACCAGCTATAAACTATGTTAACTAGGAACCCCTTGAAATATTTGAGGTGGTTCATTCTTCCTCGCATTTGTATGTGTGATTGTGCGTATCTGAATGCGCCTGCTTAATTCACATTTAAAATACTTGACACAGCAGTGTAAACTCCATGTATGCACAGATAGTGTGCTTGTTTAGAGTTAAATCGGAAAGAATTTTAGGGTTCACGTTTTTCACACATGCTCAACTAAATTGATATGGACATTTTAGTAGTGCTGCAGTCAAACTAGCTTTGCAAGAGGACTGATGTTATGAGCAGCCCACTTGGGAATTAGCATTCCCATGCAGGGAACTAGCTATTTAATTTGAGATGTAGTCCAAGCTGCAATACAAGGGAGGTTATGAGCAAATTGTCCCCATTTGCTCTGATAGAAACTGCAAGACCAGTTTGGGAATACCTGTGAAAAACACTGACCAAATTATTTTTCTCTTTGAAGTTGAATTCCTAAGTTCATGTCTAATTAAATTATATAGACCAAAATAATTGATTATTCTTGAATCAGAAACTGAAAATTCTGTAACAATATCCCTAAAATTCTTTCTGATTTAACTGATTTAAATAAGCACACTATATGTGCATACATGGAGTCTACACTGCTGTGTAAAGTATTTCAGATACACACAATCACACACACAAATGCACACACACAGATGTATATCCCTGTAGTTCACATGTAGTAACAGTAATGTCTCACATTCTCTTTGGCTCATCAAAAGCAAAACAATCACACCATTTATTGAAGGTAAGAGTGATTGCATTCCAATATACATGTAAAGGCACTGGGGTGATTAGTTCATGTCAGACGTAATTTCCAGGACTCGTGTGATCAAACTGCAAAAAACAAATTGAAGAACGCTGACTCCATCAGGCACACATGGGAGGTAGCTTTCTGCGTGCATGTATAAAGGAGAGGTGTGGGAGGTTTGATGATTGTCAGCTCAGTCAACTTCCACCTGCAATAAAATCCTGGAAGTCCAATGTGAGGTCATCTGCCAAGCACACTATGGCCTGCACAATACTCAGTTTAGCTTGGATTTATAATGAAAAAGACCTGATGGAAAACTGAACACACAGGCCTGCATTCTAAATCTGACCTAAAATCCATCATGATCAAACTCTGTGGCATTTTTGACACAACTGCACCCGTCGATCTAATTCCTTATATGATGGGTCTTTTGTGGAGTGGGATTCCTGATCTCTCACAAAATAAACTTTCCACATTTGTGCTACGTGTGTGGTCCAGATGTCCCTGTTGTTTCAGTTGAAGTACACACAGGCCAGGCTTTACTGTTGGTATTAGCGGTGGATAAACACTTAATGAATGCATTTTTAAATAAGTGCGTTACTGCTGCTGTAAAAATGCAATGGAACAATGCCATTAAGTGTTCATCCACTACTATTGCCAATAACATTTTCTGGTCCATATTAAGTTCACAAGCTTCTCCTTTCCAGAAAAGCACTTCTTAAAAAATTCCAAAGCCCTCTGCATTGCCGTGTTTAAACATCTCTTGGGTCAGTCTCTGGCATGTGTAGATATTGCTGATGTTCGCTGAAGAGAGTACTTGACTGGACATTGATGTTTCCAGAAAGCATTTTCCTGGGGAAAATGCAGCCTATGGACGGGATCTTAATTTTGGCCAAATCAACAGCATATTTTTACACTATTCACAAATCATTTGAGATATCAAATTCATGGCTGGTTCGCTGTCACTGCTCCATGTTATTTTACAAAATCAAAATCTGCCTCCACCCGTGTAACACATTTTATTTAACTATTTGTTTAAAAATTGCTAGGGCAGAATTACTTTTCAGAATGATAACAGCCTTTTTGTTATTTGCAACAGAAACAGAAAATGCTTGAAACACGCTGCAGGTCAGGCAGTATCTATGGAAAGATGAACAGAGTTAACCATTCAAGTCAAAGACCCTATGTTCTGACAAAAGATCCCAGATATGAAACAACAACTATTCCTCATTCCACATATGCTGAGCGTTTGTATCATTTTTCTGTTTTTATTTCAGATTTTGACCATAAGATTTTGCTAATGTTCAAAAGCAACTACAGTTCTATTGAATATAAAACATAGAAGATGGAACAGTACAGCACAGTCCATGCCAAACATGATGCCAAGTTAAACTAATCTCCTCTGCCAGCATGTGATCCATATCCCTCCATTCCCTGCATATCCACATAAGTGCCTATCCAAAAGCCTCTTAAATGCCACTATCCTATCTGCCTTCAACACCACCCCGACACCTCATTTGGGGACCTACCATGTACCTGCCCTTGTGAATTTCATTTAATTTTAATGGTCGTCATTTTCACAATTTCAATGGCATTGAAAAATACATGAATAAAAGGAAGGTAGTTTTCTCATCTTATCCCTACCCATCCTGCATGCGATCAGCAGAATCATGAAGGCCTGCTGGATTTTTCTCTGGCCATTTATTTAATCAGTTAGAAAATTAACCGCAGAGCCTGCCTACATCTTGAGATATTTTATAAGCTGGCAAAAATCACAGAGCATGAGTTAAATTTGAAAAGGCAGTCCTACGAACTGGTTTAATATGTTTGTGATTGAACGGTCATGCAATGGAGTAATGCTTTGAGGATAAATTGAACCTTCTCCATGTAGGTTGACAAACACCTCTACAGGAGGATCAAATTGAATTATACTTCTTCTTCCACCAAACCAACACCTATATAACATCACTCAATGTGGGAAGAAGTTTCTGCAATCTGCCCAAAGTAAAATATAGCTGATGATGCAACACTTATCCTTGCACCTCTTCCCTTCCCACTATCCAATAGCCTGAACAATCCTTCCAGGTGAAGCAGTGATTCACTTGCCCTTCTTCCAATCAGAGTCACCCCACTCCCGCATCCTCCATGCAGCTGAATGAGCTTCTTCACACTCATTCCCTGTACTGAGTACTTGGGTCCTTTGATCCAAGATGCTAATGCTGCTTCTCCCACAGAGGTAGTTGACCTACTCCAGCAGTTCCTGTATTATTTTTTTTATTTCCCCTTTTTTGACTCCCCCACTACTCAGGCCCACGTGGGTTAGTCTACACATCTAACATCACATTTTGGGCTGTTTTGTACCTACAGTGGTGCCACTAGTAGATCCACTGCCTCACAGCTCCAGCATCTGATCTTGTGCTGTCGGTGTGGAGTTTGTGTGTTCTCTCTGTGACAGCATGTGTTTCCTCTGGATGCTCTGGTTTCCGCCCACATCCCCAGAATACGTGGGGGTTGGCAGGCTAATCCACCACCGCAAATTTCTCCTAAGTGTAAATTAATGATCTACTGGGGAGGGGGTGATTGATGAGAAGGTAGGGAAAATAAAATGGATTGCAAGAAACTGCAGATGCTGGAAGTCTGAAATAAAAACAGAAAATGTACTGAACATTCAGCAGGTCAGACTGCATCTGCGGGAAGAGTAACAGAGTTAACCTTCATCAGAACTGGATAAAATTGGTTACTTAGGATTAGTGCAAAATATGGATATGCGATGGTTGGTGTAGTCTCAGTGGGCAAAGGGCCTGTTTCCCTGCTGTAACTCTCTGTGACTATAAGAAACTATCACATTTTGGAGATAATTGGTCGTTGTGACGGGGGGACCAGCAGTTTCCCCCAAAGGATGAGTAATTCCTTGTCTGCTTCATCTTATGATCTCGTGAAATCTGTTGCAAATTGAGCTTCCTACAGCCAGCTTTTCAGGGGCTTGTGTTCCTTTGTTCCTTTATGGAGACCTAATTAGTGACCTCATTACATCATCACATTGTAACAAATGGTATTCACACAGTATGAATAGAAACTCCGTTCAAAGCGGAAAGTTTGAACTCTTTTCTGCCCACGGATTTCTGAGAAATAATAAAAGATTCCATATAAGTTAACGTCGACACAAACAGAAGTGCTTCTTTCACGCAGCTAAGGATGTTACGGTGCATTTGTCTCTGCCAGGGGAGCAGAAACACATTCCTAAATGTAGATGGACATGTCTCTCCCTGACATTATCAAAATAATATATTTTATATGGATCGGGGCCACATGAGTGGCAATAATGTTTTAGTTTAGTTTTGACATACAGTGAGGAAACAGGCCTCTCGGCCCACCGAGTCCGCACCAACCAGCAATCAGCCATACACGTCTTGTACCCTTCACACTCGCAACAGTTTACAATTAACTTACAAACCTACATGTTGCTGGAATGTGGGAGGAAATCAGAGCATCCGGAGAAAATGTACATGGTCACAGGGAAAACATACAAAAACAGACAGCACTGGATCAAACCTGGTTCTCTGGAGCTGTAAGGCAGTAACTCTACCACTGGACCACTGTGCCACCCACAATGTGGCACTGAGAATGTATGAAAAACATTTGCACAGGTTTTGTATTGTGCATATTTTTTATTTGGAATAAAGTTTATCTTTAAAATAAAAAGAATCACTATAATATATTTTATTTGGTGCTGCTACGAGAAACTGGATGCACGGCACTCTCACAGCTGCAAGTGACTTCATTGGACTCTTCACCAGTTTCTAAACAGATTCAATGGAGCCTTGCAAGATCTAACAAAATCTGGACTTTCTACGGCAGATGGAAGAACAAAGATTGGGTTGTTTATCTTTACAGCTCTCCCTCTGTGGGCCGCTCCCTTCGAATGCAACACTCTGTTTTAGTTTGGCCTAACAGTGCCTGAAGGTATAGGGGGTGGAGCAGGTGTTTGCCAGCCTGCAAACAGCAACACTTACAACCACTGACAGATTTACCCACCCTCTCGCCTTTCAGAAACATTCAGGTGTTCTATTGAAAATATAAGTTGTCCTTTCATTCTCCAGTTATGTGTCTGGCTTCAGCTTTTGATTCTTTTTATTACCTATATGAAATGAGAAACCTAAACATTACAATATCGCGGACAGCTTTAGGTTTAGGTTTATTGTAGTCCCATCTATCGAGGTACAGTGAAAAGTGTAGTTTTATGCACTATCCAATCAAATCTGATAATGCTACACATAAAGATAATTATGCCAAACTCAAGGACAATAGGTTGAGTAAAGGGAAAGCTAGATTTACAGGTAGAAAAGAGATTTAAAGGTGTAGTGCGCTTGCATCAGGTGAGAGCAGATCCTCTCCGGCACTAGCACACAAAGAGTCACCATGCTCCAGCACCATCTTGCAAGGACTTCTTCAAAGTCGGACATATAGGGATGAGATAAGGAGACATTTCTTCATGCAGTGGGTGGTGGTTATTTTGAATTCCCTAATCTAGAGAGCTGTTGAGGGTCAGCCTTTGAGTTCATTCAAAATAGAAATTATAGGTTTCTTTTTTAATTAAAAATCAAGAGAATTGTGGACAGTGTAGGAAGATGGCATGAAGGTGAAAAAGCATGTAAGATCAGGCAGCATGTAATGATGGAGCAGACAGGAAGGGCCAAGTGGTCTACCCTGCTCCTATTTCTTACACTTTTATGTTTTCACTTTGTTTTCTTTTCTGACATTATTCTGCTCAGTCCAGCACTCATTTCAAGTTTACAACACCTAGTTGTTGACTCAATGCCAGATAGCATCCTTCTCCATGTTTTCCTTCAATCATGAACATTTTAACTAGATCACTCATTAATCTTGCATATTTAGATGAAACAAAGTTATTTTACGTCACTTAACTCTTGCAGCCCGCGTGTCATTCTAGGCTGATGAATCTATGCAAAAGCCACTCTAAGATCAATGTCTCCTTCCTGAAGTGCACTGACCAGAAATGACTGCAACTATCCCTATTTAGTGGGCCTAAAACTAAGCGGAAGCTCAGAGGATGACCGTGCCTTTGCTGTGTCGGCACCCAAATTATGGAACGATCTGCCTCTCCACATTAAACAGGCCTCTTCTCTGTCTGTTTTTAAATCACTTCTTAAAACCCATCTCTTCTCCGTGGCCTTTGATACCCAGTAAGATGTCGACTTTATTTATTTACTTGATTTAATTTCTTATTTTGATTGCTTTTATTGCGTGGGTATTATTTTTACTCATATTTTATGTCTTTTAATTTATTGTTGTATTTCATATGTAATTTTTGCGCCTTATGTGAGCTGTTATGTTATGTTCTGTTATGTTGTCTGTTTATGATGTCTTGTTTATTCTTCTGTACAGCACTTTGGTCAACATTGGTTGTTTTAAAGTGCTTAACAAATAAAGTTGGATTGGATTGGATTAGTTCACTGGTTAACGTTGCATTAATCTTGGAGACACAAGCAACTGCAGATGCTAGAATCTTGGGCAAACACATATTGGTGGAATAACTCAGCAGGTCAGGCAGCATCTCTGGACATGGATAGGCTATGTTTCAGGTCGAGTCCCTGACCACCAGTCCTCCAGAGATGTTGCCTGAACCGCTGAATTGTTCCAGCGCTTTATGTACTGCATGAGTTTTAATTTCTTCTCCCAGAAAATGGCAGAGCTATGAAATTCTGTACCACAAAAAGCAGTTAAAGCCAGATAATTTAATATATATTTAAGAATGAATTAGGTATTAGGTAATAGTGGGATCAAGAGGCATGGGATAAAGCCAGAATGGTACAGAATTTGGATGCTCATCTTCAATCATTTAGAATGGTGAAGAAAGCACATTAAACTTAATGGCTTGCACTTACTCCTAGTTTCATTGAGGCAAACATCCTACAGTGCCCTCCATAATGTTTGGGACAAAACCCCATCATTTCTTTATTTGTCTCTGTACTCCACAATTTGAGATTTGTAATTAAAAAAATCTCATGTGGTTAAAGTGCTCATTGGCAGATTTTAATAAAGGCCATTATTATACATTTTCACCATGTCGAAATTACAGCAGTGTTTATACATAGTCCCCCCATTTCAGGCCACCATAATGTTTGGGACACAGCAATGTAATGTAAATAAAAAATTGCCATGTTTAATATTTTGTTGCATACAATGACTGCTTGAAGTCTGCGATTCATGGACATCACCAGTTGCTGAGTGCTTCTCTGGCGATGCTCTGCCGGTCTTGTATTGCAGCCATCTTTAGCTTATGCTTGTTTTGGGGGGTAGTCCCCATCAGTTTTCTCTTCAGCATATAAAAGGCATGCTCAATTGGGTTCAGATCGGTTGATTGACTTGGCCACTCAAGAATTGACCATTTTTTAGCTTTGAAAAACCTCTTTGTTGCTTTAGCAGTATGTTTGGGATCATTGTCTCGTTGTAGAATGAACTGCCGGCCAATGAGTTTTGAGGCATTTGTTTGAACTTAAGCAGATAGGATGTGTCTATATACTTCAGAATTAATTATGCTTCTACCATCAGCAGTTGTATCATCAATGAAGATAAGTGAGCCAGTACCTTCAGCAGCCATACATGCCCAGGCTATAATGCCCCCACCACTGTGTTTTAACAGATGAGGTGATATGGTTTGGATCTTGGGCAGTTCCTTCTCTCCTCCATGCTTTGCTCTTGCCATCACTCTGATATAAGTTAATCTTCATCTCATCTGTCCAAAAGACCTTTTTCCAGAACTGGGGTTACTCTTTTAAGTACTTCTTGGCCAACTGTAACCTTGCCATCCTATTTTTGCAGCTTGCATCTTGCAGTGTAGCCTCTGTATTTCTGTTCATGAAGTCTTCTGCGGACAGTTGTCACTGACAAATCCACACCTGACTCCTGAAGAGTGTTTCTGTCAGACAGGTGTTTGGGAATTTTTTAAATTATAGAGAGAATTCTTCTGTCGTCAGCTGTGGAGGTCTTCTTTGGCCTGCCAGTCCCTTTGCTATTAGTAAGCTCACCAGTGCTCTCTTTCTTCTTAATGATGTTCCAAACTGTTGATTTTGGTAAGCCTAAGGTTTGACTGATGTCTCTAACAGTTTTATTCTTGTTTCTCAGTCTCATAATGGATTCTTTGATTTTCATTGGCACAACTTTGGTTCTCATGTTGATAAACAGCAATAAAAGTTTCCAAAGGTGATGGAAAGACTGGAGGAAAGACTAGGTGCTGAGAGCTGTCTTATACCTGCATTATTGAGGCATTTAATTACACCTGTGCAATTACAAACACCTGTGAATCCATGTGTCATTATGGTGTGAACATTATGGTGCCCTGAAATGGGGGGGACTGCATAAACACAGCTGTAATTTCTACCTGGTGAAACCAAAATGTTTATAAATACCCTTTAATAAGATCTGACAATGTGCACTTTAACCACATGTGACTTTCAGTCTGAAGAAGTGTCTCGACCCGAAATGTCACCTATTGCTTCTCTCCAGAGATGCTGCCTGTCCCACTGAGTTACTCCAGCATTTTTTGTCCATCTTCGGTTTAAAATATCATCTGCAGTTCCTTCCTATCCATTTAGGCCCATTTTTATATATATCCAAACACCAGAGGTCCGTGCACAGATCCCTGTAGATCTCCACTGGTTACACACCTTTAGCCTGAAGAACCCCATTTTACTCCTATCCTGTCATTTAAAAGGAAGCGGTTGTGAAGACTGCATATTCCTTGCATCTTAATTTTCTGGATCAGCATACCATGACAGACTTTGTCAAATGCTGTACTAAAATCTCTGATGACAACATCCACTGCCCTACCCTCATTGAATACCTGCATCAAATGGTGACGTTACTGCAAAGAAACCTGTCCCTGTAAACCATGTTACTGGTAGTCTCGCACCATAACTGCACCAGCCATTGCTGGAACCAGTAACACACCGCCTGTAAGATATTTTCCTTTTTTCGGCCTGGTTTGTCTCTGTTCTTTACTGTCCAAAATTGAACAGAATACAGGGTCAGATTATGGTTTTAACTTACTGCCAGTTCTGTGGAAAGGTACTGGCCAGCTATAATCCACATATCAGTGCATTCTGGACTGCTGCATCTGTGACCTTCTGCCAGAAATATAAAACATGCCTGGATCAGCATATTGAACCTCTCACTCACTGCTCGACTACCACAGCAGTGATTACAGAATGCATTGAGCTGAGGGGTCAGGTGCACTTCATATCTGGCCCCTCAGTTTCATGTCAATTGTGTAGTAGGGGACCCTCTTATTTATTTGAGTAGCATCACACATTTTCCCTAAACATATGTGAATGCCTGATTACATAGGTGTTCATATGTAAACATAAATAATAATAATTTTTCCTTTTGCTGGAATGAATACAAATATTTTAAATTAATTTACCTGACTTGAACAGAGCTTTAAATTAATATACTAGTTTGGCTTTTCATCGGATATTGGACAAGGCTGTCGGGTGGCAGGGGCCATGTGGTTGAAACATTGGCAGAGCTTTAGCGTACACCTCCTGTTGCCCAGTTGCTGTTCTCACTCCGTCTTATGGAATACTGACAGTGGTCATGCTGGCAAGATGTAGGGAGCTTTAAAATGCAAGTCTGATCACGGACGGCAGGGTGCCACAACAGTAGTTTCTGCCTTACAGCTCCAGAGACCCGGGTTCGATCCTGACTACGGGTGCTGTTTGTATGGAGTTTGTACGTTCTCCCTGTGACCTGTGCAGGTTTTCTCCTGGATCCTCCCACACTCCAAAGATGTATAGGTTTGTAGGCTAATTGGCTTGGTAACATTGTAAATTGTTGCTACTGTGTGCAGGTTTGTGTTAGTGTACAGGGTAACTGGTCAGCACAGACTTGCTGGGCCTGTTTCCGTTCTGTGTATCGAAACTAAACTATCCTGCAAGAAATGGACACAAGGCATAGCTAGGTCCAACTTAATCTGACCCATTCCTTCAGTTCATGGGTCTGCTGTGCTTTAACCCATTGTTTTACTTTGGGTGGGCAGTTAACATAGTCAGCATTATTCCTAATTCTTAACAAAATAAGGAACTCCCACTCATTCCTGCTTAATTACTGTGTTAAAGACAAGGTGGCTGGTATTGGACAATGTGTTAATTTGAAGCTAATACAAGTGAAATCCTTTGGATTCCAAACAAAAGCATTAGCCCTTTCTGTACCATAAATGAATCCCTTTGTATAAATTGCAATGGAATTTTGTCACTGTTCATTTGTCATGTCGTTGCCTACACAGGGAGCCGTTGGAGAGAGGAGGACTTACCTGCAGCTGTAAGTATAAATACAGCGCGGGGTTTGCTTCTACAGAGGCCAGGGGAGCCGTTGGAGAGAGGAGGACTTACCTGCAGCTGTAAGTATAAATACAGCGCGGGGTTTGCTTCTACAGAGGCCAGGGGAGCCGTTGGAGAGAGGAGGACTTACCTGCAGCTGTAAGTATAAATACAGCGCGGGGTTTGCTTCTACAGAGGCCAGGGGAGCCGTTGGAGAGAGGAGGACTTACCTGCAGCTGTAAGTGTACCCAAATCTGTAACGTTCCATCTCACTTCCAGAGAAGGATTCTGGTGGAAACCTCTGATTGGTGGAAGAGGACTAGCGGAAGCAGCTGATTGGCTTGTATTGTATTGTAATTGTAAGGCTTTATTGTATTTGGATAAGGGGGAGAAATGAGGGCCAGGGCAGTTTACTGTTCTGGATGTCAGATGTGGGAGGTCATGGAGTCTGAGTGCTCTCCAGACGTCCACATCTGCGCCAGGTGCGTCGAGATGGGGCTCCTAAGGGACCGCGTTAGGAACCTGGAGCAGCAACTCGATGACCTCTGTCTGCTCAGGGAGAGCGAGGAGGTCATAGAAAGGAGTTACAGGGAGGTGGTCACTCCAAGACCACGGGAGACAGAAAACTGGGTCACAGTTAGGAAGGGCAATGGGCAGAGGCAGGGACTGGTGAGTACCCCGGTGGCTGTACACCTTGAAAATAAGTACTCATGTTTGAGTAAGGGTGGGGGAGACAGCCTACCTGGGGGCAGCGACAGCGGCCGGGCCTCTGGCACAAAGACCAGTCCGGTTGCTCAGAAGGGTAAGGAAAAGAAGGGGAGGGCAATTGTAATAGGGGACTCTATAGTCAGGGGGTCGGATAGGCGATTCTGTGGACGCAGACAGGAGTCCCGGATGGTAGTTTGCCTCCCTGGTGCCAGGGTCAGGGATGTGTCTGAACGTGTCCAAGAAATCCTGAAATGGGAGGGAGAGGAGCCTGAGGTTGTGGTGCATATAGGTACCAACGACATAGGTAAAAAAAGAGAAGAGGTCCTGAAAGAAGAATTTAGGGAGTTAGGTAGAGAGTTAAGGAGAAGGACTGGAAAGGTAACAATCTCAGGATTACTGCCTGTGCCACGCGACAGTGAGAGTAGGAATGGAGCGAGGTGGAGGATAAATGCGTGGATGAGGGACTGGTGCAGTGGGTATGGATTCAAGTTTCTGGATCATTGGGACCTCTTTTGGGGAAGGTGCGACCTGTACAGAAAGGACGGGTTGCACTTGAACTCAAGGGGGACCAATATCCTGGCGGGGAGATTTGCAAAGGCTACTGGGGAGACTTTAAACTAGTATGGTTGGGGGGAGGGACTCAAATTGGGAAAGCTAGCAGTCAGTGTGTGAAGCAGGGGGCAGAGAATGGTAGCACTCTGACCCAAAATGTAGGGGAGAGAGAAGAAAAAGAAAATAATCAGAGAATAAGAGAGGGTGGGTTTCTTAAATGTGTATATTTTAATGCTAGGAGCATTGTAAGAAAAGTGGATGAACTTAGAGCCTGGATTGACACCTGGAAGTATGATGTTGTGGCGATCAGTGAAACATGGTTGCAGGAGGGCTGTGATTGGAAACTAAATATTCCAGGATTTCGTTGCTTCAGGTGTGATAGAATTGGAGGGGCAAGAGGTGGAGGTGTTGCATTGCTTATCAGGGAAGATATTACAGCAGTGCTTTGGCAGGATAGATTAGAGGGCTCGTCTAGGGAGGCTATTTGGGTGGAACTAAGAAATGGGAAAGGGGTAGCAACACTTATAGGGGTGTATTATAGACCGCCAAATGGGGAGCGAGAATTGGAAGAGCAAATATGTAAGGAGATTGCAGATATTAGTAGTAAGCACAAGGTAGTGATTGTGGGAGATTTCAATTTTCCACACATAGACTGGGAAACACATTCTGTAAATGGGCTGGATGGGTTGGAGTTTGTAAAATGTGTGCAGGATAGTTTTTTGCAACAATACATAGAAGTACCTACTAGAGAAGGGGCGGTACTGGACCTCCTGTTAGGAAATGAGATGGGTCAGGTGGCAGAGGTATGCGTTGGGGAACAGTTCGGGTCCAGTGATCACAATACCATTAGTTTCAATATAATTATGGAGAGGGACAAAACTGGACCTAGGGTTGAGATTTTTGATTGGAGAAAGGCTAACTTTGAGGAGATGCGAAAGGATTTAAAAGGAGTAAATTGGGACAGTTTGTTTTATGGGAAAGATGTGGAAGAGAAATGGAGTACATTCAAAGGTGAAATTTTAAGAGTACAGAATCTTTATGTCCCTGTTCGGTTGAAAGGAAATCGTAAAAATTGTAAAGAGCCATGGTTTTCAAGGGAAATTGGACACTTGGTTCGGAAAAAGAGGGATATCTACAATAGTTATAGGCAGCATGGAGTAAATGAGGTGCTTGAGGAGTATAAAGAATGTAAAAAGAATCTTAAGAAAGAAATTAGAAAAGCTAAAAGAAGATATGAGGTTGCTTTGGCAAGTAAGGTAAAAGTAAATCCGAAGGGTTTCTACCGCTATATTAATAGCAAAAGGATAACTAGGGATAAAATTGGTCCATTAGAGAGTCAGAGTGGCCAACTATCTGCAGAGCCAAAAGAAATGGGGGAGATATTGAACAGTTTCTTTTCTTCGGTATTCACCAAGGAAAAGGATATTGAATTATGTGAGGTAAGGGAAACAAGTAGAGTAGCTATGGAAACTATGAGGATCAAAGAAGAGGAAGTACTGACACTTTTGAGAAATATAAAAGTGGATAAGTCTCCAGGTCCGGACAGGATATTCCCTAGGACATTGAGGGAAGTTAGTGTAGAAATAGCAGGGGCTATGGCAGAAATATTTCAAATGTCATTAGAAACGGGAATAGTGCCGGAGGATTGGCGTACTGCGCATGTTGTTCCATTGTTTAAAAAGGGGTCTAAGAGTAAACCTAGCAATTATAGACCTATTAGTTTGACGTCAGTGGTGGGCAAATTAATGGAAAGAATACTTAGAGATAATATATATAAGCATCTGGATAAACAGGGTCTGATTAGGAACAGTCAACATGGATTTGTGCCTGGAAGGTCATGTTTAACTAATCTTCTTGAATTTTTTGAAGATGTTACTCGGGAAATTGATGAGGGTAAAGCAGTGGATGTTGTGTATATGGACTTCAGTAAGGCCTTTGACAAGGTTCCTCATGGAAGGTTGGTTAAGAAGGTTCAATGGTTGGGTATTAATGGTGGAGTAGCAAGATGGATTCAACAGTGGCTGAATGGGAGATGCCAGAGAGTAATGGTGGATGGTTGTTTGTCAGGTTGGAGGCCAGTGACGAGTGGGGTGCCACAGGGATCTGTGTTGGGTCCACTGTTGTTTGTCATGTACATCAATGATCTGGACGATGGTGTGGTAAATTGGATTAGTAAGTATGCAGATGATACTAAGATAGGTGGGGTTGCGGGTAATGAAGAAGAGTTTCAAAGTCTACAGAGAGATTTATGCCAGTTGGAAGAGTGGGCTGAAAGATGGCAGATGGAGTTTAATGCTGATAAGTGTGAGGTGCTACATCTTGGCAGGACAAATCAAAATAGGACGTACATGGTAAATGGTAGGGAATTGAAGAATGTAGGTGAACAGAGGGATCTGGGAATAACTGTGCACAGTTCCATGAAAGTGGAATCTCCTGTAGATAGGGTGGTAAAGAAAGCTTTTGGTGTGCTGGCCTTTATAAATCAGAGCATTGAGTATAGAAGTTGGGATGTAATGTTAAAATTGTACAAGGCATTGGTGAGGCCAATTCTGGAGTATGGTGTACAATTTTGGTCGCCTAATTTTAGGAAGGATGTCAACAAAATAGAGAGAGTACAGAGGAGATTTACTAGAATGTTGCCTGGGTTTCAGCAACTAAGTTACAGAGAAAGGTTGAACAAGTTAGGGCTTTATTCTTTGGAGCGCAGAAGGTTAAGGGGGGACTTGATAGAGGTTTTTAAAATGATGAGAGGGATAGACAGAGTTGACGTGGAAAAGCTTTTCCCACTGAGAGTAGGGAAGATTCAAACAAGGGGACATGACTTGAGAATTAAGGGACTGAAGTTTAGGGGTAACATGAGGGGGAACTTCTTTACGCAGAGAGTGGTAGCTGTGTGGAATGAGCTTCCAGTGAAGGTGGTGGAGGCAGGTTCGTTTTTATCATTTAAAAATAAATTGGATAGTTATATGGATGGGAAAGGAATGGAGGGTTATGGTCTGAGCGCAGGTATATGGGACTAGGGGAGACTATGTGTTCGGCACGGACTAGAGGGGTCGAGATGGCCTGTTTCCGTGCTGTAATTGTTATATGGTTATGTCAAATGGCTTGCTTTCAATCTCATTGTTTGAACATAGGGGCTGAAACTGTCATGGACATGCATAAAATACCTTTCCCCAAAATTGTAGTGAATTTGCCAGCTCATTCATTTTAAATTTGTATATGACTTTCCATAAAATAATATACATAGGTATCTCATACATCATAAGTAGCCTTCAAAGGAGAATTGGATAAATGTGGGGATGAAGGAATACTAGACTTAGAAAGAGCATCACAAATATGACGTGTTAACTCTGTAGCCTTCCTTGATGTTGCCCTGCTGTTACTTTTATGACTTAATATTTCTAAATTTGAACAAGTGTGTAACTATGTTCTGTTGAACATGCATGCAGTAAAGAAGCCCATTAAAATAACCACACAAATAGTCAGGTTAAATATCTCTTTCTCATTATCTGAAAAACATCATAGAATTTTAAACAGTCACAATATGTTACAGTCTACATCTAATATATACATTTCATTAAGATGACAACAGGTCAATTCACAAATATTAACACAACATATTTTCTACAGCAAACAAAAATGAAAATTGTTTTCATGCAGCAGTATCCATAATGAATACTGAGGTAAATGTCCTTGCTTACACATGTTCGGAAATATAAAACAACAATTTCCCAATGAAAATTTAACAAATGGATCCAATTAAAAATATCAGAGAACATGACAAACTGATGAATAATTTCCTGCCAGTTTGTTTTGGTTTGGTATGTTATTTACAACTTTGATAAGAATCTGCAGTTTTCCCTTTAATGTTATGCTGCACACATTGAATATGTCAATGGGCAATTGCCCTCCCTTTTAACATGGTAGCCATCTTGCCAGCCAGGTCCGAGACTGGGCTCATGCAGATAATGTGCATGTAACTATTCAATTCTCAGATAGTTTTTCATAAGAATTATCCTGGTATTAGAGTCATAGAGTGATACAGTGTGGAAACAGGCCCTTCGGCCCAACTTGCCCACACCGGCCAACATGTCCCAGCAACACTAGTCCCACCTGCCTGCACTTGGTCCATATCCCTCAAAACAAACCTGTCCTATCCATGCACCTGTCGAACTGTTTCTTAAATGATGGGATAGTCCCAGCACCAACTACCTCATCTGGCGGCTTGTTTCATACACCCATCCCCTTGGATTCCTATTAAATCTTTACCCCTTCACTTTGTACCTATGTCCTCTGGCCCTCGATTCCCCTACTCTGGGCAAGGAATGGTGCATCTACCCGATCTATTCCTCTCATGATTTTACACACCTCTATAAGATCTCCCCTCATCCTCCTGTGTTCCATGGAATAGAGACCCAGCCTACTCAACCTCTCCCTATAGCTCACACCCTCTAGTCATAGCAACATCCTCATAAATCTTTTCTGACCCCTTTCAAGCTTGACAATATCTTTCCTACAACATGGTGCCCAGAACTGAACACAATATTCTAAATGCGGTCTCACCAACATCTTATACAACTGCAACATGATCTCCCAACTTCTATACTCAATACTCTGACTGATGAAGGCAAATGTGCCAATAACCTTTTTGACCACCTTATCTACTTGCGACTCGACCTTCAAGGAACCATGCACCTGCGGTCCTAGATCCCTCTGCTCTACAACACTCCCAAGAGGTCTACCATTTACTGTGTAGGTCCTGCCCTTGTTAGACGCCTCGAAATGCAACACTTCACACTTCTCTGTATTAAATTCCATCAACCATTCCTCAGCCCACCTGACCAATTGATCCAGATCCTGCTGCAATCTTTCACAATTATTAGACGTTGCTATAGTTTATGTTTCCTCTGCTCCTTAAACAGTAACTTGAGTTTGGAATTAAATGTGATCCAAAAATTATTATTATACAAAAGTATGGAGCTGCAAGATTAAAATAATCTGGATCCCCACGGGATTAGGAGTTCTCAGAGCCTCATTATCTCTGCCCCTGGAAGGCTCCACTTCAAAGCATTTCAAACATCTTAATCAGCCAATTTAATTTTAATATTCCAGCAGTGCTGGGAACATGCATAATTTGAAATGCAGAACATTTAGCACCCGAGACATGCAGTATGGAACAAAATAGCATCTGAACAAGAGCAATGGTTATAATCACAATCTCATGCCTTTCAAAAGATCCAAAAATACTTCATTAAGAACAAAGCTACTTGAAAAAACAATTTTTACAGCCAGTCAGGACAGGCATTTTGTACTTAGCTGAGTGCTACGAACAAATTGAGATGAATGGCCAGGAACTCTGCCTTGGCTGGTGTTGGTCTCAGAAGGGACATTGGTTTGGACACCAACAAGTAATTCAAAACCAATGAGACCATGAACCATCAGAACTGGACTCTAGTTTAATGCCCCATCCAAGGATATTGAAATGGGTAAGCACAGTGGTATGGATGGTGGAGCTTTACCTTACAGTCCCAGAGACCCAAGATTGACCCAACCTCCAGTGCTGTCTGAGTGGAGTTTGCACGCTTTCTGTGCAACTGCAGGGATTCCCACCAAATGCTGTCATTTCTTTCCACATCCTAAAGAAATGTTCGTTGGTAAGTTAATTGGCCATTCTTTATTGACCTCAGTGTATAGGTGAATGGTAGAATCTAGCAGTATTGATGGGAGTGTAGAGATAGAATGGGATTAGCGTATGACTAGTATAAATAGCTGCCCGAGGGTTGATGTGGTCTCATTCGGCCGAAGGGTCTGTTTCCGTGCTGTATAATTCTATGGATCCTTTCAGACATTGCACTGTTAAGGCAGTTTATGTTTTATACTGGAATGGGGCACACCAACTACAGCATTTTATGGTATTTTTGAACCATAGACAATCTGTGCAGGAGTAGGCCATTCGGCCCTTCGAGCCGAATTCAATTCAGGTCACAATGTTTTGAACAATTCAAAACATTGTGACCTGCTTCACAAGAATATAATAAAGCTGACATTTTCACTCAGCCATGGAAGGAAACATTAGGACAGATGACCAATACCTTGGTCAAAGAGAATCAAGGAGGGTATCCATTGAGGTGGAGATAGAAAGGCAAGTCCAAACAGCAACCCAAGACAAACCATCAAAATGTATTGAATTGACACTAAGTGCTGGAGTAACTCAGCAGGTCAGGCAGCATCTCTGGACGCGAGGTCCCAACCCAACATGTCGCCTATTCATGCCATTTAGAGAATAGATACACATATTGTGTTCTATTTCAAAATATATACCATTGTACATAGCAGTTCAGTGCTTTCTGGCTCACAAGCAACTTGATCCACCATTGGGGGCCACAGTTGCATCTTATTAGGAAAAAAAGTTTGAAATTCCCAACATAGACCCCTGCTCCTCAACCTTTACCTCCATATTTAATTGCATGCCCTGTCTTTCAATATTCTTAAAATGCCTTGGGGCTTTTTAATACATTAAATGACCGGTGGAAATATAAATTGTTACAGTTGACACAATCAAGGAGGCAAGCTTGAGTTTTCTTTAAATGTGCATATTTAAGAAGTGGAAGCCAAGAACATACATTAAATTATAATAGGGGCAGATGCACCAGAGCAACTGTTAGCAACGACCTAGTGTTGTTTGAAGACATTGATAAATAATCACAGCAATCATTTTACTCCGCAACTTGCTATTGTGGAGTTCTTTTTGCTGTGGTAACATCTGCAAATGTGGAAAAAAGTTTGTTAGTAGTTGAATGCAATTTAAGATTTGTTTGCTAGCATTTCAATTGATTGATTGATTGATTGCTTAAATTGATTGAAAGATACAACATGGAAACGAGC
This sequence comes from Amblyraja radiata, assembly GCF_010909765.2. NCBI lineage: Eukaryota > Metazoa > Chordata > Chondrichthyes > Rajiformes > Rajidae > Amblyraja > Amblyraja radiata. Next base: position 68,667,415 of record NC_045956.1, read on the forward strand.
CATTCAACCCATCAAGTATTTGCTGATTATTGGTCATATGTTCATACTAGTTCAAAAGTTTCAAAGGTCAGTTTATTGTCACATGTACCAATTAAGGTACAGTGAAACTCGATTACCATACAGCCATACTAAAAATAGCAACAAGACACACAACTACATAAAAGTTAACATAAACATCCACCACAGCAGATTCCCCACTGTGATGGAAGGCAATAAAGTCTAATCTTCTTCCCTCGTTCCCTAGTTCTATGTTATGCTACCTTTACATTCACTCGCTACATATTAGCGGAATTTTGCAGAGGCCAATTAGCCTACAAACCCGCATGGCTTTGGGATGTGGGAGGAAACCGGAGCATCTAGAGGAAACCCACACAGTCGCAGGGGAAAAAGTGCAAACTCCACAAAGACGCCACCTGAGGTCAGGATCAAACCCAGATCTCTGGTGCTGTGAGGAAGCAGCTTCACCAGCTGCTCCACTGTGCCTGCCAAAGTTTTTCAATGACTGTCATCCCTGGCAGTAACAGTTCACTCTAGCCACAAACAAGAATTTCAAGGATGAGGATTTTCTACAAATTTACAAATAACTGAGACAAAGAATGTTTGATTGATATTGGGAAATGGATTGATGTCCCAACGCGTTAATTCAAATAGCAAAAAAATAAACAAATATAATCATAAAGGACTGATCAAAGGCTTACCTTTTGGCCTGCAATTTTGACTGTTTTGCTGACCTGATGAAGACTGGTTGGTATATGGAACATACCATGGATATTCTGGCTACAAATCAAAGAATATACAAAAATTGTAAAAGATTGCTATAAATGTATTTGGATGGCTGATGAAAACGGTGAGGGAATTCTGTAACCTCTCATACAGATGGAGTGGGCAAAGTTTAAATGTAATTGGGAAGTGGTGCAAAGATACACTTTTCAAAACATCTCATCCACAAATGTAAATCCTTAACTTGTTGGAATATACCACAGTTAGACACAAAATGCTGGAGTAACTCAGCGGGATAAGCAGTATCTCTGGAGAGAAGGAATGGGTGATGTTTTTCGGGTCGAGACCACTCTTCAGACTGGTGTCAGGGGAGTGGGCGGGACAGAGATAGAATGTAGCTGGAGACAGCAAGACTGGTGGGAGAACTGGGAAGGGAGTGGAGAGAGGGAGAGCAAGGGCTATTTGAAGTTATAGTTACAGACATGTCTCTTATGCAAAGTTGGTCTTGATGTGAAAGACAAATTAAAATATACTCCAAAATAAGTACAGAATGGCAAAAAAAGAGTAATAAATAGACCAATTAAAGAAAGATTCCAGAATTGTAATTTACAACATCCTGAATTTTAAACATTCTACTGAAGGTATAGACTTATGGCAGAGGTTAAAATTATAAATTCAGAACCATCTTATCTTAGACTGGTCTCTTGTAATATTCAGAGAACCTACAGCGGAGAGGGTGGGCAATTGGTCATGAATGGAAATGCCAGGCCAACTGTAATAAACTGTGGAAATAATTTAAACATCTTCCTTGCTTTGCAGTCTGGGGAAGTAGACATAACATACACTCCTGGCAACTTTCCAAAAGGCAGAATGGAGTAGATATTTGTCTTGGCAAAAGAAAGTTGGACAAGTTGTTAAACTGCCTTCCTCGATAAAGAAAAGTGGTATGAAATGGGATAGCAATTTGTTACTGCAAGGTTGTTTCATGTATTTTGTGTTTTGTGTTTTTTTGACTGTTGGTAGATCAATTTCCCTCCTGGGATAAATAAAGCTCTATCATATAGTACTTCCCAGATTTAGTATTTACTGGCACCTTCATTCTGCAACATGATATGCCATGTGTTTTCTGCACCGTTCCAGAGCCAGCCCTTTAATATTTTTAATCAACCAGTTTCTCCATATCAGAGTGTATTGCTCTCTTTATGAAATGCCCAATTATCAAGAATTACACTCAATAAGGCTCTCATAGAATCAAAAGCATTTATGCCATAGGAAGCTGTTCAGCCCATTTTGTTTGTGCTTGTTGAAGAATGGTAATCCATGATCCAACCCTTGTTCCATAGCCTCACAGATTCTGTCTCTTCAAGTCTTCAACCTGGCATGTTAAACATAAAGCGGGTTTCTGCCTCCACCACTGTCTTGGGTAATGAGTTTCAAATTTCCTGCACTCATTAACTGATTTTTATTAACCCACTCAGCATTCATTAACACATTTTCTTTTCTCATAGAGTCTTAGAGTGATACTGTGTGGAAACAGGTCCTTCGGCCCAACAATGTCCCAGCTACACTAGTCCCACTTGCCTGCGTTTGGCCCATATCCCTCCAAACCTATACTACCCATGTACCTGCCTAACTGTTTCTTAAATGACAGGATAGTCCCAGTCTCAACTACCTCCTCTGGCAGCTTGTTCCATACACCCACCACCCTTTATGTGAAAAAGTTACCCCTTGGATTCCTATTAAATCTTTTCCCCTTCACCTTGAACACATGTCCTCTGGTCCTCGATTCCCCTAGTCTGGGCAAAGGACTGTGCATCTAGCTGATCTATTCCTCTCATGATTTTGTGTACCTCGATAAGATCTCACCTCATCCTCCTGCGCTCCATGGAATAGAGACCCAGCCTACTCATCCTCTCCCTATAGCTTCCACCCTCTAGTCCTGGCAGCATCCTCATAAATCTTTTCAGAACCCTTTCAAGCATGACAATATCTTTCCTACAACATGGTGCCCAGAACTGAACACAATATTCTAAATGCGGTCTCACGAATGTCTTATAGAACTGCAACATGACCTCCTAACGTCTATACTCAATACTCTGATGAAGGCCAAATAGCAAAAAGCCTTTTTGACCACCTTATCTATCTGCGACTCGACCTTCAAGGAGCCATTCACCTGTAGCCCTAGATCCCTCCGCTCCACAACACTACCCAGAGGCCTTCCACAAGGTCCTGCCTTTGTTCGACGTCCCAAAATGCAACAACTCACACTTTTCTGTATTAAATTCCATCAACAATTCCATCAATCATTCCTGGCCAATCGATCCAGATCCTGCTGAAATCTTTCACAAATATCTTCACTATCTGCAAAACCACTAACTTTTGTATCAACAGCAAACTTGCTAATCTTGTCCTCTTTGTTCTCATCCAAATCATCGATGTAGATGACAAACAGTAACGGGCCCAGCATCAAATCCTGAGGCACACCACTAATCACAGGCCTCGAGTCAGAGAAGCAACCTTCCACCATCAGCCTCTGCTTCCTTCCATGGAGCCAATTTGCTATCCATTCAGCTATCTCCCCTTGGATCCCATGCGATCTAACCTTCCAGAGCAGCCTACCATGCTGAACCTTGTCGAATGCGTTACTGAAATCCATGTACATAACATCTACACATCTGCCCCCATCAACCTTTTTGGTCATGTCTTCAAAAAAAATCAATCCAGATTTATGAGACACGACCCCTCACATACAAAACCATGCTGACTATTCCCATTCAGCCCTTGTCCATCCAAATGCCTGTATAACCTACCCCTCAGAATACTCTCCAGTAACCTACCAACTACAGATGTTAAGCTCACCGGCCTACTGCTCCCAGCATTTTCCCTGCTGCCCTTCTTGAAAAGAGGCACATTTGTCACCCTCCAGTCTTCCGGCATCTCTCCTGTATTTAAGGACGACTCGTAAATTTCCAACCAGGGCTCCCCCAATTTCCTCTCCAGTTTCCTTGGATATATCTGATCAAGCCCTGGAGATTTGTCTGCCTTCAAACATGACAATATCTTTAGTACTTCAAATCTCCTCTAGTGCTTCCACCAATTAAGGTGTTCTTCTTGTCGAGTCCACACACAAGATTAGAAGTTGTTCAGCCAGAGCTGAACACACTTCTCGACATCTGCATACAATGGTGTCTGTCTTGTCGCTTCTTGTGCGCGGTGGTGGAAAGATCGGTGAAAACAGGGCCGCAACGTGAATGCTCTTTCCTTGACCTCACCAATTAACTGAAATTTATGGAACCTCGTTAAGTTCTTACAGTGCACCCAAGCATCTCAGAACTTTATAAACTTTAATTTAATCCCAACTCAGCTTCCTTGGTTTCAAAATCAACAACCCAGCCTACCTAATGTTTCTTCCTAATTAAAATTATCCAGTCTTGGCAACATCCTTGCAAATCTCCTCTGCACAGAGAATACAGCGCAGTACAGCACAGGAAAAGGCCAACACAAAGCATGTTGCCAAATTAAGCTAATCCCTTCTGCATCCATGTGATAAATTTTCCTTCATTTCCAACATATTCATGGGTCTAAGTAAAAGCCACTATTGTATGTTTCCACCAGCACCCCTGGCAGCATGTCCCATATACCGAACACACCGTGTAAAAAACAACTTGCCGCATACATCTCTTTTAAACTTTCCCCTTCGGGCCTTAAAGCCATACACTGTAGTATTTGACTGTTCAATTCTGGGGAAATTATTCTGACTACCCACCCACTCTGTGCCTCTCATAATTGTATAAACTTCTCCCCTCAGCCTCTGATGCTCCATAGAAAACAATCTAAGTTTATCCAACCTCTCTTTATACTTAATACCCTATAATTCAAACGACATTCAGGTAAACCTTTCCTGTATCTACTCCAAAGCCTCCATGTTCTTCCTGCAATAGGGCAACCAGAACTGCACACAATTGTCCAAATGTGGCCCGACCAAAGTTTTATAAAGGTGCAACATGACTTCCTGACTCCTTTACTCAATCCCCTAACTGATTAAAGCAAGCATGCCACAAGCTTTATTTACCACTCTATCTACTGGTGTTGCTACTTTCAGTGAGCTATGCCCTAGCACCCCAAGATCCATCAGTTCATCAATGCTGTTAAAGGTGCTGCCATGTGACCTCCCTAAGTGCAACACTTTGCACTCGCCCAGACTGAACTCCACCTGCTATTTTTACATCCATATCTGTTCCTGATCAATATCCTGCTGTATCATTTGACAGCCTTTTTACTGTCTTTAACTCCACCAATTTGTGTCGTCTACAAACTTATTAACAAAGCCATTCGTCATTTATGCAACTTCTCCAGTTCTATCACTTCCCTCCCCAGTAGGGATTTATCAAGTACTATCACTGCCTCTCTTGCTCTTTTATTCAATACCTCAGCCAATAAAGTCAAGTACCTGGAGTGGCTTTTTAACCACGTATTACACCATCTTCAGGGATACATGCAAACGTGATCCAGAATCCTTTGATTCCTATACCTTTCTTAGTTTTCTACAATTTGTTTTGCATACCTTTGAGTTTTCTCACTCACTAAATTACATTGCCCTTTCCTGGATGGAATTCCATTTGCCATTGTGTTCCCAGCCAGCCCAACCACTGTACTCTGGAACTTTCCTCCTCACAGTTGATATACTGTTAATTTCAATATAATCAGCAAACATTTTAAATTGCCTTCTTCATTCAAGATGACAATTTATAACTATCACAAAATGCAAAGCCTCACATGAAGCTCTGAAGCACCTCATTGCTCAGAGTCCTCCAGTTACTAAAATTCTTGCCAACCATTTTGCTCTGGTTTCTACCATATCCAGATGGACACTTTTATGGACCCCGGAAGTTTTATTTTCTAGATCAATCTGCAAATTTGTATTTTGTCAGATACCTTGCCATGATCAACAGAAACCTTATCAAACACAGTTCATCCTCCTTTTTACAATCTCATAAATTTCCATCAAATTAATTAGACATTACCTTTCTTTAACCAATCTATGCTATCTGTCCTTGGTGCACGCTGTACTTCTCTCAATGCTGGTTTATACCATGCGTCAGAGTTTAACTCAACATTCTGCTCCTCGCCAATGTCAAACTGGCTGGTCTATAGTTGTGCAATATATCCCTTTCTCACTTTTTTAAGTATATCACAACTAGGTATCTGCTCATGAACTAGTCCCTGTCTGAACATGTGGATCTGTACATCTGTGTGGTTATTAATACAGTGAAGGTCAGGCACAATGGGGTAGATATCTGTCCTGAAAACATAGCATAAACTATGCAAGTGCAAACTGGCAGCTTGCCCAAGTAAATAATAAAACAGGATGTTAATTCACCAGTGTCTGTGATGTATCAGGTTTTCACCATGCTGCACCTTATTTAAGATCCATGCATGACAAGTTATTGCAATTTCCCTTTCTCAGAAAAATCCACTGCTCTTCTTTGAACATCCTGGCCTGCATTTATCCCTCAGGCCATATCCCTCAGTCAGGTTTAATGTGGTAATGCAGGTCAAAGGTTAAATTAATTGTATAGAATTGCAAAGGTAACTTCAGTTAATAAACTGAGGTTCAGGAAGCAGAATAGAGATTCAACTACACACAGCAGGAAGCAATGTCACTTTTATTAATTCCTGTTCTTTTGGAAAAGTGTTATTTTAATTAAGCCACATTCACAAGTAACAAATTGATTAATTTTCAACTATACAGTGCCAGGTATATTTAGGAAATTATAGTTTAATTGAAGATGGAGAACGAGAACAGGAATGGGAGAACAAGAATGGGAGAGAGAACAAGAATGGGAGAGAGAGAGTAAGTGAGGAAGAGAGAGAGAGAGAGAGAGAGAGAGAGAGAGAGAGAGATAGACAAGAGAGAAGGAGACACCAAGCTACAGTGAAACGGAAAGGAGGAAGTCCCATTCAAAGTTTCTTGCTTTTATCTACTTAAAACAAAATCACAAGAATGTGCAATGTTTGTCCCCAAGATGGGGTTGTTTACACCAGAGACCAGGCTGGTTTCTCATCACTACCAGGTAAGATAAAATAACAGACAAAAGCAAATCCTCTCGTCAATGGCTTACCCTGCGCAACAAGGAAGGTAAAGGTCTGGCAGCGGAAATTTTCTTTCCTGTACAGTAAAGTCTGTATTTACACTTTGCCTTGGGGATGAGAACTTCAAATACAAAATGCACAATGTTTTCCATGCACTTTGGGAATAGATATGTTAGCAATTACTTTCAAATATATTTAGCATTTTACAATTTTATTTGATACAAAATAAATGATCACTCACCATCGGATGCTGGTAGGCTCTACTTGTGGTCTGTGCCGTGAGAATGGCTGGGCCTGGATAGTGGATGGGGATTCCAAACGGGGCATGTCCATAATTAACACATGGTGCGTAAGCAACGGGCAAGCACGGGGCGGCAGGTGACGGTGAAATCTCTCTTGCCTGAGAGAAAGATACAAAAATATACAAAATGATCTACGCTGTAAAAGTAACTGCATTAATGCACTTTTCATGCCACGGACGCGAGTTGTGACTTAATTTTCCTATTTTTGCAACCAAAAGCTTGTGGCCAAAATTTATCTTCCAGAACCTTCATTGTTCCACTGAGCAGAACGCCATCCCATACATTCAATAACAATAACACCAAGCGTAGGTTGGGCGACCGTTTCGCCGAACACCTCCGCTCAGTCCGCCTTAACCTACCTGACCTCCCGGTGGCTCAGCACTTCAACTGCCCCTCCCATTCCCAATCCGACCTCTCTGTCCTGGGTCTCCTCCATTGCCAGAGTGAGCAACAGCGGAAATTGGAGGAACAGCACCTCATATTCCGTCTGGGGTCCTTGCGCCCTTATGGCATCAACATTGAATTCCCCCAATTTGGCTAGCCTGTGCTGTCCCCTCCCCTTCCTTCACCCTATAGCTGTCTCCTCCCACCCTCCCATCCGCCCGCCCTCGGGCTCCTCCTCCTCCCTTTATCCTTCTTTCTTTCCCCACCCCCCATCAGTCTGAAGAAGGGTTTCGGCCCGAAACGTCGCCTATTTCCTTCGCTCCATAGATGCTGCTGCACCCGCTGAGTTCCTCCAGCAATTTTGTGTACATTCAATAACATAGTTCAGCTGTTATCTTCAATTACATTCATGTTCACTCTGAAGTTGCATTTGCAACCCCGGAGGATATTTCAGCTCCTTAACTAGAAAATGGAAACATCAAAAAAACAATTGTCCAGATATTGATTTTAATCCCTACATAGTGTACTGAATGGATCATGTGCTTAACATTAGCACCCAATCAGCAGACTATATAGAGTCACAAAACTGGGAAAATTTACCTTTGAAGTATAGTTAGGGTGGTCTGCTGCACTAAAATGTGCCTTCCGTGGTTCCTAATGGCCACAGCCTGCAGAGCTCACTGAAGCTGCTCTGAAGCATTAATAAACCGGTCCAAGACTTTGAAATCTTAGAAAACAGGTCCCAAACTTAAAGACTTTCCTCCATAGCAGTCATTGTGCAATGGCATTAACGCAATGTCATACAGAAGAGGGAAATGGTGTGCTTTATGGCCACGTTAAGACACTTCAAATCTTTTTTTAAATTTTGAACTTGAAAGGAACAAACGTAGCGACTCTTGTGCACTGACTTAGTGTGGTCTACTATCTTGCACTTGTATACTTAGTATGATTGTGCCTAATGTATAGTGGGGCTACCACTGAACTGTATGGAATAAAAGAATTTCACTGTACATGTGATAATAAAGTAGCATTGAACCATTGCAAGGTGGTACAAGCGACTTTAGTATGTGAGGTTTGCATTGCAAGGAGCCTCAGTCCATTGTGAATCACGGGCCCATACCATGGTACCTGCACTAAACTTGAAAGTCTGTTATAAGCACCTGATCCAGTCTTGATATAACAAATAAATACAAATAAAAAATCTAAGCATGCGAGGCAGCAACAAACTGGGAGGAATTAATTCACGTTTGCTTCATGCCTTAGTGTGGGGTTTGTTCCCTGTTTCCTTGAGGGTAATAAACAAGATTATGGAAGGTGCATTGTTCTTTTGATTTCTATGAGGTAAAGATGAGCATCGTTCACGTTAATAGATGTCACTTTACTATGCATGATGCTGGAAAAACATCAGTTGTGCTATGTTGAATGACACCTGCAAGTCGAAACAGTGCCTGGTCCAATTTCCTAATCATAGATAGTCATAGAGTCTTATAGTGTGGAAACAGGTCCTTTGGCCCAACTTGCCCATACCGGCCAACATGTCCCATTTACACTAGTCGCACCTGCCTGCATTTGGCCCATATCCCGCAAAACCTGTCTTATTCATGTACCTGTCTAAATGTTTCTTAAATGTTGTGATAATGCCAGTGTTAAAAAATCCTCCGGCAGCTTATTCCATACACCCACCACTCTTTGTGTGAAAAAGTTACCCCTCAGGTTCCTATTAAATCTTTCCCCCCTCACCTTAAACCTACGTCTTCTGGTTCCCAATTCCCCATCTCTGTGCGACTACCCGATCTATTCCCCTCTTGATTTTGTACACCTCTATAAGATCACCCCTCATCCCCCTGCACACTAAGGAAAAGAGTCATATAGCTCACTATAGCTCAGGCACTCAAGTCGTGGCAATATCTTCGTAAATCTTCTCTGCACCCTTTCCAGCTCGACAATATCTTCCCTGTAAAATGATGCCAAAAACTGAATCCAATACTCTAAATGCAACCTTACCAATGTCATATACAGGTGCAACATGACCACCCAGCTTCAAAACTCAATACTCTGACTGATGAAGGCCAATGTGTCAGACGCCTTTATGACCATCCTATCTACCCATGATGCTATTTTCAATAAACTATGTACACCTAGGTCCCCTGATATACAACACTCCCCTGAGCCTAATGATTCACTGTGTTAGTCCTGCCCATGTTAGTGCTCCCAAAATGCAATACTTCAAATTTCTCTCCATTAAATTACATCAACCATTCCTCAGCCCAGCTGATCAAGAACCTGCTGCAATTGTTTGACAACAATTGTACATACATTCACTATGTACAATACCACCCACTATTGTGACATCTGCAGACTTGACTAGGGACCTTCAAATCGGTTGCACTTCCACTAGAAAACATTGCTATTGTGTTAAAATATGCACAAAACAACTTTTATGTTTGATTTAAATGCGATTCCAACTAAGATTTCCAAGTTTGAAGCTGGTGCATTGATTGCAATAACAAGGTAATCAAGTTAAACTTCTAACTTGATGGGTGTATGGGGTTCAATACTGGGTACCGAGCTCCTGGGAAAATGACAAGGATACAGAGAGGACAGAGAGGACAGAGAGGAGCAATTCCAAAGTGGTTCCAGGGATGAGTCATTTTAGTTATGTGGATTGATTGAATTGGTCTCTCAATAGAATCATCACATAGATCAAGTAAATAAAGCAATTTTCCCTGGCACATTAACCAGATATACATTGGTCAAAGGTATACATTGATGGCCAAAATTAATCTAGAGGGAAAATAGATAGAAAATTAACAGATCTCAGCCCTTTTGTTGTGTAATATTCCTTTTCTTCAACCAAAAGAAGACTTCGGAGGTCTGCAACTTGGTGAAAGTGGGGCGGCAGTGAACATTACAAAAACATACAGAAGGAAATGTGAAAGTACTTGAGCAGGGCTATGAAAAGACTCCTACAACTTCTGAGAGTATGCATGTTTTAATTGTTCCACTTGAAACTTTAAACATGAAATTAAATATGTCTCCCTCCACATTTTGAATCAAATAAAGAAAAGAAAATGAAACTGAAATACAAGACAAAATCTGGGCAGAGATATTGGATTGCAAGGTTTTGATATGCATCATTATGCTTACCAGGAACAGGGGTTAGTCATAGGTGGATTCACTGTCTCATTCCTGACATTGCTTGGCTCGCTCCCAGATTGATTGGGGACTTCAGTTTGTAACTGAAGCTTTTGCCAAGAAACAAAGCAGACGGAGCTTAAAGGGGCTCTGTCTTGCTCATAAAACACTGGCTGCAGGAGTTTTAGAACAATTTTTGGAAAGGCCTGAAACATCTGACATGCTCCCTGTCACCACATAATCAACATTACTGTTGCTTGTCTCTTTGCTGTCTTGCATTTCCTTGCCCCTTGCATCTCACTCATAATCAGAAAATGCAACAGAGCTGGTAGATCATACCAGTTCCTTGCACCTCCCCATCTTAACTTTGTTAATTTACCTCTATGAATCCAAATGACTAGACAGCACGCTATGAACAGCAGAGCTCTTTGAATGTAATCAGTCTCCAAGCAGCTCAATCCTATTGACACTGGCCAATAGGTCAAGTATAATCCACTAATAAAGGACACTCTTGGCAGAAACATTTGATTTATTCTTCTCAGATAAAAAAGGGAGAGCTAGCAATATTTAAAGTAGTACTCATTAAAAATAAAACAAATACTTGTAACTGACCTATAGGTCAAGTATTCATTGGGAAAATTGCTGCTGTCTTTAAAGTAATGTCTGTAAAGGTCAAGGATTTTGGTCTGGGTCAAAAAAGTGAAAGAAAGCAATAAATCAACAAGATTCCATTAATGTGGACAATGAAAACATTGAGCACTTGGAAATGGAGCTAAAAGCAATCAAACAGGCTACATGTGGTCAGGAAACCTTTCCTTAGACTATGTTATGATAACTTATTTTAACTCAAAGCATCAGAACAAGATGCTGCAGCTTTCTAATCAATGTTAGATATTTCTCATTACAAGGAGACTAGCAATAATGCTATTACTTTAACAATCAATTCTGTGCAGATGATGGGTTTTATCCTAACAATGTCACTGTGTTTGCACAATTGCGAGCATCATTGCTCAAGCAATCCCATACTTACGGCATGCATTAGTCGTTTTCACCAACAGCATTTGCAAAGGCACCGTTTCTACTCATTCGGACTTGATTTTGCCTAAATTAACCTGCACTTCCTATCCATCAGCTCCTTCCCCCCCCCCCCCCTTCTCTATGGCCAATTGGCAAAAGCTATGGTCCACAAATAATAGCAATGCCACTCTTAACCAGCATGTCAGGCACATTGCTTTTTATCTGCTTTGAGAATTGAAACTATAGCAAACCACTTTCACTCTTCTCAGAAAATACTACAATCATGTATAAGCAATTCCATAAACTTTTTAATGAGTTCATGCATCTCAAAAAGCAGGCATTTCCCCCCACCTCTTCAAGGCAGTGGTTGCTATCTCGTCTAAAATATAGAAAACACTGTGGTGGGAATCAATCTCTTTACAGGTGTGATCTATATGTAGGTGCTATGGAGACATTCCACTCAGATCACTATTTCTGGGAACTCATAACACGGATAGCTCTGCGCTAATCTTTATCTCACAGTTCCTTTTGTCAGTTTATCCAGTAACACACATGCAATCCAAAGCAATCAGAAAAAAAAACGATGCTGAAGAAAAATGATGAATGAAAAGTATGTTGGGAGTGTGGAACGTTCCATTATTTGGGAATAATGTAAGAGTGCAGAGTGAAAACATTTCAAGACTTTCCACACTCAAATATTATGTGGAGACATCAACAAATTCTGCATTTATCATTTTTATTTCAAGTTTCGTGCCATACAATTTGATACCATGACACGTGAGAAAATATGAGAATCAAAGTTATTCAGAGTGCGATATTTTTCAAAGTCACTTTGGAAGAGGAATCTTTGGGTCAACTTTAAGCTGACGTTTCCAAACCAAAATTAATAATGTCAGTTGAAACATTGAGGAAGAAAAATGCCATAGTTAAGCAATTTCCTGCAATATAAATGCTCTTGTGTTTTACACCCAAAATCCCCCAAGATACTACTCCCTTTACAACTAACTCCTTGTTCCTTCAGCATTTCTCTCCATGTTCATTTACTGATTAGAAATAGAAAATAAGCTACACCTACTAAATGAGAGGTACATTGTTGCAGCAGCTAGCACTGGGGAACTATCCAAATTAGGAGGTGTTCAGTTACACTCTAACAAATGAGAGAATGGTTATTTGGTTTTCTGAATTAGCCTGGGCATAGGAGTTTGAAAGATGTCATGTTTCTTCAATGCTCTCTAGGTGAAGGCAGCAAAACCAGACAGTGTTGTGGTCTGCACAATGCTCAAGTCTTGAAGACTGGGATGCAGCGCTGCCATAAGTTAAATGACCTCATGCAGGTCCTCGAAGTCTGCAAATGTCTCCTCTCCTCCCTGTGATTGCTCAGTGTATATCTGAAGGCAGGAGCTGAACCTTCAAATTGGGATGGTTGCACAATACTGTAATGTACATTTAGAGGGAGTTTTACAGCAGGGAAACAAGCCCTTCGGCCCTCTTGGTCCTCATCGACCAACCGCACCACTCGTTCTATGTTGTCCCTCTTTCTAATCCCACACACTAGAAGCAATGGTCACCTGGTCAGAGGAAGAACGTACAAACTTCACACAGAGAGCACCCAAGGTCAGGATTGAACCTGGATTTCTGGAGCTGTGAAGCAGCAGCCCGACCACAACACCACACCTGCTTGAGCTTGCTTCAAGAGCACTGCACATCAGCCCTCCTTATGGAATCATTGTTTCAGGGTTCTGCTTAAATACATTTTAGGTTGGTGAGTGACTTTGACCATGACTGTATGACTCAATAGCCATGGCATATTCAGATAAACCACATGCACTAAATGACTGCTATCTATGGTTTTCCATGGAGAGTTAAATTAGGTTAGTAAATAAACTGGACCCTTCACCCACCGAGTTCACATTGACCATCGATCACCCATTCACACCAGGTCTATGTTATACACCTTTTGAATGCACTCCCTTGACACCAGGGGCAACTTTACAGAGGCTAATTAACCTACAAGCACACACATCTTTGGGATAGGGAAGGAAACTGGAGCACCTTGAGGAATCCCATGTGGTCACAGGAAGAATGTGCAAACTCTGCACATACAGCATCCAAGGTCAAGATCAAAGCTGGCTTTCTGGCCCTGTGAGGCAGCAGCTGTACGAGCTGCATCATTGTGCCAAGGGATACTTAATAATCATAAATAATAATAACTCTGCAAGGTTATCAAACAGTTGGATATTAAGAATATAATTAATTCTAGGTAATTCTGGTATATTTCTGGTTGGTGTGCAATGGCCACAAAGAAATGTGCCTGTAGTCAATGCCACCCTGCACCACAGAGGCACCTCCAGCGCCCTCCATAATGCTTGGGTCAAAGACCCATCATTTATTTATTTGCTTCTGTACTCCACAAATTGACATTTGTAATAGAAGAAAAAAAATCACATGTGGTTAAAGTGCACATTGTTAGATTTTAATAAAGGCCATTTTTACACATTTTGGTTTCACTGTGTAGAAATGACAGCAGTGTTTAAACACAGTCCCCCCCATTTCAGAGCACCATAACATTTGGGACACAGCAATGTCATGTAAATGAAAGTAGTCATGTTTAGTATTTTGTTGCATATCCTTTGCATGCAATGACTGATTGAAGTCTGATTCATGGACATCACCAGTTGCTGGGTGTCTTCACTGGTGATGCTCTGCCAGGCCTGTATTGCAGACATCTTTAGCTTATGCTTGTTTTGGGGGCTAGTCCCCTTCAGTTTTCTCTTCAACATATAAAAAGGCATGGTCAATTGGGTTCAGATCGTGTGATTGACTTGGCCACTCAAGAATTTACAAATTTTTAGCTATGAAAAACTCCTTTGTTGCTTCAGCAGTATGTTTGGGATCATTGTCTTGGTGCAGAATGAACCGCCGGCCAATTAGTTTTGAGGCATTTGTTTGAACTTGATCAGATAGGATGTGTCTATACACTTCAGAATTCATTATGCTACTACCATCAGCAGTTGTATCATCAATGAAGACAAGTGAGCCAGTATCTTCAGCAGCCATACATGCCCAGGCCATAGCACCCCCACCACTGTGTTTCACCGATGAGGTGGTATCCTTTGGATCTTGGGCAATTCCTTCTCTCCTCCATACTTTGCTCTCACTCTGACATAAGTTAATCTTCGTCTCATCTGTCCACAAGACCTTGTTCCAGAACTGTGGGTGCTCTTTTAAGTACTTCTTGGCAAATTGTAAGCCGGCCATCCTATTTTTGCAGCTAACCTCTGGTTTGCATCTTGCAGTGTAGCCTTTGTATTTCTGTTCATTAATAAAAGTTTCCAATGGTGATGGAAAGACTGGAGGAAAGACTAGGTGCTGAGAGCTCCCTTATATCTGCATTAAGGAGGCAATTAAACACACCTGAGCAATTACAAACGCCTGTGAAGCCATGTGTCCCAAACATTCTGGTGCCCTGAAATGGGGGGACTATGTATGAACACTGCTGTAATTTCTACATGGTGAAACCAAAATGTATACAAATGGCCTTTATTAAAACCTGACAATATGCGCCCAGGTTAACTGCAGTTGAATGGCTCGAGAGAATGAAACATATTCATTGCTTTAGGAATAGAAAGAAGAAGTAACTCCTTTTGCACAAAAGTGTTGGAAATATCTCCAAATCCAGCCTGGAAGGATATCGGTTTTGGGCTTCTCAGATTCTGACCAGCTGCAACAAAACAGTCCCCACCCCGGTAAATAAAGGGGGTGCATATTTTAGTGTCAATGTCCTTCCTGAAGTACAGGTGTTTCTAGGTTGTGGTTCTTCACTATGCTCCAAGTAGCTGAGGGGCTGAGATGAGACCTTGTAAAGAACCTTTTTCAATGAATATAGACACAAAGTGTTGAAGTAACTCAACGAGTCAGGCTGCATATCTAAAGAAAAAGGATGGGTAACATTTTGGGTCGGGACCCTCCTTCAGACCCGAAATGTCATCCATCCTTTTTCTCCAGAGATGCTGCCTGACCTGCTCAGTTACTCCGACACTTTGTGTCTATGTTTGGTACAAACCAGCATCTGCAGTTCTTTGTTTCTACCCTTTTCACCATCCTCCCCCTGGCCTCTGGTCACTCTCCCAATCCTGCTGCATTGTAAGAGAACTACCTCTGGTACTCCATGTCTAGGAGCGACTGGTATGTGCAGAAGCTGTGAGGTCAAGACAAAGTCCTTTGCTCCCTGTCCCACCACGCCCTGCTTGAGCAACATGTGTTCAGTTGTGTGCTGAGCTTCCATTGGGGATCAGCAGCTGAAGCTTGAACTTCCTATGAGCAGTGCAGAGGTTACATCAGTTATTCGTGTTACCCTTTGTTTGACTTCAATGGAAACGAATTTCAGAAACGGAGCTCAATGTGCATGCATTAAATGTTTCAGCATGTACAACTGAAGACAGATGTCTACGCCACAACATTCTCCTTTTACCCAAAAAGGTCTTCATGTTGCCGAGAGCCATTAGAGATTCTTGTGTACTGGCTTTCTTCAAAACCAACAAACTTTTATCTGCATAACTGAACTTAATCCAAAGTCATTAAATAACTGAACAATAATGAATTAGAATTCAATAAACTCTCTTATCTGAGAGACCAGAATAAACATCCAACCCAACATGTGGAAGATGTAAGGGTTGGGCTTGCAACTCATTTATTGCATATTAATTGGAAGGATAGCCATCAAACCAAAACAAATCTGATCTTGTTTGTTTGCCATTATCCTCACATCTATTCTTCCATACAATTCTCTCCAAAATCACAACAGATGAAAGATAAATCATTGGTTGCTTTCGAATTCAACAGTTATAGACTTTATTTTAGACTTGAGATACTGTGTGGAAACAGGCCCTTCAGTCCATGCCAACCAGAGATCACCCCATACACTGGCACGACCCTACAATTTACAGCAGCCAATTAACCTACAAACTTGTATGTCTTTGGAGAGTGGGAGGAAATTGGAGCAGCCGGGAAAAAACCCCACATGGTAACAAGGAGAATGTACAAATTCTGTACAGACAGCACCCGCAGACAGGATCAAACTAGAGTCTCTGACGCTCCAAGGCAGCAACTCTACCACTTTGCCACCCCAGTTATATTCAAATTCATTTTCAAAGTCAGGCATATACATTTCCTTCTAAATAGTTAGCAGTGCATAATATTTCACACTGAATAAATATCCAGTAAACAAAAACATAATTAGCAACATTTTATTGTTTTAATCAAAATGATCTCCGGAGAGACTTCCTACGGTCTATATTTTTATTAGTATATATCAGTCATAGATCTGGAAAAAGCTCCTTCAGTCCAACTCGTCCATGCCACCGACATGCCCCATGAAAACTTGTTCCATTTCCCGTGTTTGGCCCATATCCCTCTAAATCTTTCCTATCCACGTAACCTGTCCAGATGTCTTATAAATGTTGTCATTGTACCTACCTCAACCACTTCCTCTGGCAGCTCATTCCATATATCCATCAGCATGTGTATGAAAAAGTTGTCCCTCAGATTCCCATTATTTCATCCCCCCCCCTTCCCCCACCTTAAACTCGTGTCTTCTAGTTTTTGATTCCAAGTAAAAGACTGCATTCGCCCAATCTATTCCTCTCCTGATTTTGTACACCTCTATAAGATGACCTATCGCCTCCTGAACGCTAAGGAAAAAAGTCCTTAATCTCATACCTGTTTCTTCAGCTTCTTTCCCAGTATGTCCTTCTCTTTTCTTTCTTTTACGAAGTCTTCTTCATAAGTTTTAAGCTGCAAGAAAAATGCAACAATTCCCTTAGTGAACGTCTGGTCACATGATCAAAGAAATAATGTACAAGTGAAGCAAAAGCAGCTTTTAATATCAGATATTTAAAATATTTGAGTAACTGAAGGAAACGAAACAAACTAAATGGAAAGTAGTGAATATTACAACGTTACCCGTGTGTTCAGCGAGGTGAGTTTTGATTGTAGCTGCTCAATTTTTTTCTTCAGTTCCTCTTTTTCTTCATTCATTCTTTCCCTGTCGCATCTCTCCCTCTGGAAGTCTTCTTCAAATATCTGCACCTTTACAGAACCCCAAATATTTAAAAAGCTTGTGGATATAATTAACATGAACCTCAATCGAGTCAATATTTTTGATTTCTATTAGGCTGTGGGCCGAGGAGCTTTTTTGTTCAGGTTCGTGACCCAACTCATGGAACTACTTGAATTTTTAACATATTATGTAAAAATATTATATAAATCAAACCTTAAACTCATGAACAAAACCTGCACATTTTGTTTAAATATGACAAAAACGTCCAATTTTCTGAGTAGTAATTGTCCAATCAATGCAGGTTTGACATTGAGGTCAGACACAAATTGACCTTTGTTTTATGGTCGCTAGGCAGCGAGGACTCTGGGATCATGGCTGCCTCCTCATTACATCAATAGCAATAGCAATGTTTCCAAGGATAAAGGTAATGCTAACCTTGTTGATCATTTTGTTTTCCAATTGATTTTATCTTTATAAAGTTATGATGTGAACTGTTAAATAAAAATGATAAATAACAAATGTATAGCTAAGGTTAGGGTCAGTGTCAGTCGGTCGGGCTTGCCGTGAGGCCGATGAATGCTGTGGAGGATCGGTGGGGCTGTCGGTCCGCCGGTGGATGTTGAGAGTGGTCGGATGGCCAGTAGGTGCTGCGAGTGGTTGGTCGGGCTGTCGGCCGGCCGGTGTTGCAGCAAGCGAGCGGGCGGACTGACGGAGCCAGCGCTATGGGGGTGCTGAAGGCGGCCTGGGTGGCGTGCAGGGCAGTGCTGCTCCCCACCATCATCACCACGACGATCCAGAAGGGCATGCTGGCCAAGGTGGACTCGCTGAGCGGCCACATGTACAGAGCCCGCATCCGGTCCCAAAGCGGCTCCAGCTGTGGGCAGCTCTGGAAGGAGGGCGACTTAGGGTTAGTATAGGGTTAGGCATTTTCCTCTCAGTGGAAGATGCCTTAGCCTTCCCCCAGCCTGGCAATGTCCCAGTCCCACTATGGCCGTGACCTCCACTCTGCACACTGGCAGTCAGTGGGGTTTAGTAAATGGGGGAACCCAGAAGAACTGCCCTCACCCATTAATTAGGCTGGTTCAGGAGCCAGACCTCTGCGGCAGTTTCATTCAAAAAACACACACAATTATATTCTTTTTATATAATATAATTATATACGGTTACAGTCGTATTCACAAGTTATATATATATATATATATATATGTATATATATATGTATATATATATATGTGTGTGTGTGTGTGTGTGTGTGTGTGTGTGTGTGTGTATATATATATAGTATAATAATGTATAGTTTAAATAGACTGCAGCACGGAAACAGGCTCCCCATGGTGTAATATGGGCATTGGGCACCAGGTGCTTAATTTTTTATCTCATTTTCAAATTAGTTTAATTAATTAATGTGCAACTTTTGGCAATGACGAGTTATGACTTCCTTCTCAATTATATTTTATCTAAATCTGTGCAAAATTTCATGTAGTTCCGAGACATGGGTCACGAAAGTTGATTTCTAGACACATTTTTGATGCTCGACCCACATCCTATATGCAGAACAAATATTGCAAACGTCCTACAGCTACACAATGCTTTTCGGAGGTGGTTTAAGATGGAAATTAATTGCAAACAGCAAATACAGAAGTCACAATTGGACGTTAGGAGATGAATGCATGGTCTCAGTTAAAGCCATGAAATTGATGAGTTCTGGCTGGTAAAGGGACTGAAATAAATTTAACAGATAGTCAAATGTTGATGAGCAGCATCCCAAAAGCATTTAATAATGAAGATGATCCTTTGCATTTCAGTTCTCATTACTGTTTAAAGATTAAAATCACTGCCCACATACAGAGGAAAATAAACAAACCACTTTTCCTTCTGCAATATATAAACTGCAGTGATATAACAGTTTAAAAAAAGTAAAATACCCTAAACATGAGAAATAAAAAGGTCTGAAGAACACAAAGTGAAAACTTCAAATACTTGAAAATAAGTGAAATAATCCAAAGGGGTGGGACCATTAAATGTAAATTTACAAACATCTTTACATTATTTTGTTATTTGTAACCTGATTTGCAATGGAGTATTACCTGCTGTTTCAGGACCTCAATTTGTGTTGTCAGTTCTTCAGGACGAGATTTTCCCATCATGTCTGTTTTATCAAAACTGTGTGGCACGCAAAAAACATTCTGCTCTCTTAAAGCGTCGGACAAAGCCTGCAATAAAAATAATTTAAGACTTACAATCTGTCTCCGCTGAGTTCACAAAAGCTTACTCGAAGCTTCATTTTTTACGCAAAACGCACATGAACAAAGATGAGTCTGCACCTACATTCTGTTGGTTTGTGTGGTGCATCAGGGTGGAATTAATTCAAGTTGTCCAAGTTATAGTGCCCCCCATCTGGAGCCTTTAACTGGAACTCTGAATTCTGCTTAGCTAAACCTTTGTGAGGTACAACTTTATAGTATTGTTCAGAAAAATGTATACATGCTCATCAGTAACATTGCCAGCCAAATAATAATCATGCTATCAGCAAACCTAGGGGGGGGGGGGAACAGTCAAGGGGAGCCATTTTTAACACAGAGCAACATTCACCAACGAAAAAACAAAAACAGAAAATGGTGACAATGTTGAGCAGCTGTGCCAGCCATTGAAGCATAACTCATGGCTTGTGAATAAGAAGGAAAAAAAGGTGACAGCACATTAGTATTTTGGGGGTATATCCTTCATCAGTGGGAACGGAGTGCTAATGAGGAGTGCGACTCTGAATACTAGCTCAACCTTTCACTGCTGAAACTGGCAGGACTCGTCTATTTACAGAATTAATTTTGTTATTTCATTTTATTCTCATTTTTCAAGCCATTTTATGTCTCTTGAAGCATTACATCTTGGCAATGGCAACAAGGCCCGTGACACTGATTGTTGTTATGTTCATCATTTTCAATTAATATATAAATACGCAATAATTCTTCAGAAAAATAAAGCTTCCATCCTGCTCCTTTCTGAAATCATCACAGAAGATCTTGGATCTGGAATTGCAGGAAAACAATTCTCACTGCGATACTTATGGAGTCAAAGAGTTGCACCTAAATATGTTCCATATATTCAGAACTTCAATCATAAATCTTCAGAACTCCACTTAAGCTCTCCTCTGTGGATTTCTATGTTGTGTGAAACAGCAGGAGACCGATATTTCAATGTACACTGATGGACATAATCCAGTAATGTAGAGCACATCTGTTTCCATGTTTTAGAATTATTGTATCGAGTCAGTTACCAAACTTCTTGTTTCACTTTTTCCGTATGTTTTTTTTATAGTTAAAAATGCTCTCACCATGATTTTGGAATTTAAATCTTTTTGCTTAGTGCTAAGGTCATTTTTTTCCCTTCCGACCCAGTATTTATTTTGCCCTTTCATAGGTTTCCCTTGTTGCCCATTGTTCCTCAAATCAATACTGCACCGTCTCCCTGAGGTAAATGTTTATGTGTTTCCTTTATACCCTTTCTCCCATTCAAGGAAGAATGCTTCCATTTGGACTTTCCCTTAAAGAGCTAAGAGGAGATCGGGAACTCTATTTGGCACAGCCGTGGTGTGAAAGAAAATCCATTACACACAGCCTCGCTATTCATAACCCAATACCAGTCCATCCACCCACTACTGAACTGCGCCATCAGACAGACCACAGAGAAGAGCATCTGGACAAAAAATAAAATCACAAAGGCATGGTATATGGACCAAGTGCTGGTAAATGGGATTAGTATAGATAGGTATATAATGAATTTACTGAATTAATAAATTAATTAAATTTATTATTTTACTGAATAATTATTATAAATCAATTCATTGATTTATGTATTAATTAATTGACTTTTATGTATTGTATATTCTCTATATGTAACGTGTTACTTGCCCGTTAAGCTGCTGCAAGTAATAATGTCGATACATTTGACAATTAAACACTCTTAACTTAACTCTTGATGGTCAGTTTCAACATTGTGAGCTAAAAGTGCGGTTTCTGCACTGTATTCTCACTACAACTCCAGAACATGACCGCCACAGACTGGATTCAGCTTTATGTGAGTACCTAAGACTATCATATATCACGTACCACCTGAAAGTATGGAGTGTAATATTTGACAGCAGTTAACCGGATGTTTTGTGTTGCCAGAAGCCCACCATATATTTTACCTTTTCAAAGTTTAACATTTGGCAAATTAAAATATAAAACTATATAATTTTGAAAATCATTAGAGAGGCTGTCAGAATGTTGCTAGGCAGAACATGACAAACACAACTTATCCAGTTAAGGTTAATTAGCATGTAGTACAAAGCTAGTGGCCACATGCTTTAGCACCTTCCTAGTTGAGGAACAGAGATGTATGTTTTTTAAATTAGCAGATGATTTTGACATTGCAGAAATGGGAACCAGATTTACTGGTGGGAGGCATACTTGTTTGTGTGTTACTGCCCTGTTTTACAGATGAACATGCAGATAAAAACAAAATGCTCAAATGTCATCTATAAATTCATTGACACCATTGTTGATGGCCAAACAATGGGTGATACGAGTCAGCATACAAGAGATGGAACACCCAGTGGAGTGGTGCCACAACAATAACCTCTTGCTCAATGTCACCAAAACCAAAGAACTGGTATCATGAACCAGTTTTCACTGGTGGATTGACAGTGGAGAGAGTTGCCAGCTTCAAATTCCTGGACATTAACATCTCAGATGACCTGTCCTGTGCCTAACATACATAAGCAAACACAAAGAAGGTGTGCTAGCACCTCCACTTTCTTAGATTAAATAGATTTAGCATATTACTGAGTAGTGTTAACACATTTCTGCAGATGTATTGTAGAAAGTATTGTGACCAGTTGCATCATGGCCTGCTATTGTAATTTCAATGCACAAGATTACAAGAGGCTTCGGAGAGTGGTGGACTCAGCCCGGGACATCACAGGTATAGACCTCCCTTCCGTCAACAACATCTTTACAAGACGCTGCTTCTGGAAAGCTGCATCTATCTTTAAGGATCCCCAACATGTGGCTGCTACCATCAGGCAGGAGACTAAGAAGCATTTAGTCCCATGTCAGCAGGTTGAAAAATAACTAGTTTCCTATAACTATCACGTTCTTGAACCGACCTACACAACCCAAATCCTACCAGGAATCTAACCCTAATCCTACCTACATTCCTCATGGAATGCTGCGGACCACCAATTGCACTACCATGGAATTGGTTTTAAATTGTTTATTTTGCACTAAATTCTGTTTCTTTTTAGTGTCTTGTAGAATTTGTATATATTATGTATAATTTATTATTTTGTTGATCTTGTCCGAATCTATGCGATGCTACTGCGAGCCGGATCTTTACCATGTCTGTACTTCACAGAACTTGCAAATGTGATCATAAACTCAACTTGAACTCACAACTTTACAAACCTTATTCAAACGAGCAATTTCATGTTCATAATATTCTTTACGTTTAGTTGTCGAAGAGTGGCGTTCTTTCAAATGCTTGTTTTGTCCTTCAGCCTCAAGCAATTTTGCATTTAGTGTCTGCTTTTCTTCCTTAAAAACAGGAAGACAAAAGTAACATAAAAGTGAATAAATTTAACCAATAATAGGTTCTACACCCTTTGAATCAAATTAAGTTACAACCTATTAGAAGAGGTTGTTCATTTAAAAATCAAATATAATTTGCTGTCTACTCATCAGTAGCAATAACCTACTTCTACTGTTTCAATTTTAGCTTTAGCCAACAGCAGCTTCTTATCAAAATCCCTCTGCTTCCAGTCCAATTCTTTCTCCAAGGAACTCAGGGACTGCTGATATTTGGTGAACTTTTCCTTCAGCTGCAGAATACAAGAGACAATGGAAGATCCATTATAAGTTAGGATGTTATGGAAGATTTATTGAGTGACAGAATTAAGGCATGCGTGGTTTAAGTTGAGTGAATATCAGGGCTTACTATAAATAATTAAACAAGTATTAATCTTGGCAAAAGATGTTAATTGACCCAGACAGCATGCGGACGTACTGTTCTGGCAGAAGTATTTTGTTAAGTTTATTTCTCTTTTCCCTGCCTTTATATGTATTCAACACCAAACAGTGTTTGGTCCCTAACCAAGATATAGTATACACCGACAGCTTGAGATCAAGATAGTACAGATGCAATATTCTAATACTTCACTAGGGGGAGGTGTGAGAACAGCCTAGCATTGAATTAAGGCAATTGACCAAAGGCATAATAAGAAATGCTAAATAAAAAGGAAACCAAAGCAGTTGATTTAATATAATCTAATGATGTATCATGTTTAAAGCGTTTTTGTATTATACATTAAAGCTGGAAAGGGTGCAGAGAAGTTTTAAGAGGATGTTGCCAGGACGAGAGTGTCTGAGCTATAGGGAAAGGTTGAGTAGGCTGGGACTCTATTCCCTGAAATGCAGGAGGATAAGGGAGGATCTCATCAAGGTGTATAAAATCATGAGAGGAATAGTTCAGGTAAGTGCACAGAGTCTCTTGCCCAGAATAGGTGAATCAAGGACCAGAGAACATATGTTTAGGTGAAGGGGAAAAGATTTAATAAGAATCTGAGGGGTAAATGTTTCACACAAAGGGTGGTGAATGTATGGAACAAGCTGCCAGAGGAGGTAGTTGAGGCTGGGACTATCCTAACGTTTAAGAAACAGTTAGGCAGGTACATGGATAGGACAGGTTTGGAGGGATATGGACCAAACACAGGCAGGTGGGACTAGTAGAGCAGGGACATGTTGCCGGTGTGGACAAGTTGGGCCGAAGGGCCTGTTTCAACACTGTATCACTCTATAACTCCATATATCTATCAGCAAATGCTTGTGGGTAACAGAACAGTTGACAAGTGGGGGAGTTGGTAAGAATTTGGGGCAACGTAAGGGTGAAAAGAAAAAAATGTCAAGATGCTCACACATCATCACACGATAATTCAACACCCCCTCACCCTCAAATAAAACTGGAACTAAAAGAGGATGCCGTGCTTTACCTTCTGCTCATAGAGTGCCTTCATATTCCTGAACTCATGGTCCCACTGCTTGTTTATCTCCAGAAGCTGTCGCAAGAATAAATTCAGAATCAAAATTAAAATGCTTCGCTCAATACACAGACTAACAGAGGTTTTTGATCTACAATGTAATAATTTGGAAAATGCCATTCTGAAAACATCGAAAAAGTTTTTTAAAAAGAGAGAACAATTGCTGAATTTCAGGAACTAGGAAGAATTAATTTCTGATGCAGGGCACACAAGCACCAAAATATCCCATCTCTTCCTCCCCTTTGAACATTAGGCTTCCCATCACACTGTTCACACCTCTGTCACCCCCAGTCCAAACAGCCAACCAGGTTTTGAAACATAGCCATAAGCTCGCAGACTGCTGCCACTTTAATTCTCCACCAACACCCAGACTGCTCTCTTTAGTTTCCACAATGAAGCTCAGTGGAAGTTTGAGGAGCAGCACTGCACCCTTTGATTGTGCACTGTACAGCCTTCCTGATTTAACAATGCATTTGTGGCGGCTCCCAAGGGTCGTGCCATCATAGTGTCGAACCCCTCGGCACAGGAGTGGTTCAGTCCGGAGGCGGACCTTAGCCAGAGGGTTTAAAGGCAGGGGTTTGGGTGCCATCTTTCTCTTGTTTGGTCTTCCCTACAACCGGGAGGAACTTAATAAAAGGTGCCTCTCAAAACACTGTACTTCGTGCTTCCTTTGAGACCCACGCACTACATTGGTGACCCCCGACGTTCCATTGGCGTCATGATGGAGAGAAGAGAAAGCCCTACCTCCTCACAGGCCGGCCCGGCCCTGTCTCTGGACGCGGTCTCGGTGAAACTGCCCAACTTCTGGACCACCCTGCCGCTCATCTGGTTCCAGCAGGCGGAGGCCCAGTTCAACCTGCGGGGCATCACGGTCGATGCCACCCGCTTCTATTACCTGGTGGGGGCCCTCGACCAGGACACGGTTGAAGAGGTCACGGACTTCCTCGCAGCCCCCCCGGACACTGATAAGTATCTCGGCCTTAAGGAGCTCCTGCTCCAGATTTATGGACTAAGCAGGATGGAGCGTGCTGGTAGGATCCTGCATATGGGGGGCCTGGGCGACCGACGGCCATCTACCCTCCTAAAGGAGATGGTGGATCTGCTGGACGGGCACACACCGTGCCTGTTGTTCGAGTATACCTACCTGCATCTGCTGACGGCCTACATCCGTCTGCAGCTCACAGACGTCTCCTTTGCCGACCTCAGGGCCCTCGGGGGGCGCGCTGACGCGCTGTGGATGGCGCGCCCTGATGACGTCAGCGCGCTGGCCGTCAGAGACCCACGCACTACACATTCAACAATTTCAGCTCACAATCAATTCTTCTATTTTTTTTTATCAGGCACCAGGTTTAATGGCTTTGATATTATCTACATCCATCATCATTTATTTTACTTGTCCCTTCATTAATCTATTTCATGGTCCATCCCTTTTGTTCTTTACTCTCCGTCGTCTTTTTTCCCTGTTTCTGCATTCGTTCAAGGCTCCTTATAATTCTGACATTTTCCTATTCTGATGAAAGGTGTTTCACCCGAAACCACAGCTCTCTTTCACTCTCCACAGACTGTCCCACTTGTTGAATACTTTCAACATTGTTGATGTCACATTTGTGGCATATCACACCAAAATCAATATTTGGTTGACTTAATTCCAATTAGAAGGATGCCATGTACATTATTTCATGCTGAATAAGATTGAACAAGCAAACCAACACTTATAGAAACTAGTTATTAGATTTTAAAAGTCTAGGCAAACCCTGAACCATTCCATCCATATAAACGCTCTGTGTCTGAAGAAGGGTCTCGATCTGAAACGTCATCCATTCCTTCTGTCCAGAGATGCTGCCTGTCCTGCTGAGTTACTCTAGCATCTTGTGTCTATCTTCCATATAAACACTCGTACCCATATTTACAACTGTCTGCTCAACCTTGTGACGTCCCAATCCATATTAAAACTAAATATGAGCATACCTCAATCTTACCCTGAACAAAGTCCTTCCCTATCAAGCTCCCTATCCCCCTTTCAGTTCACTATTAAAATCCATTATTCAACACAAAGATGACCCTTGGACTTTCTTTGATCAGACTTTGCTGGCTTTACCTTGCACTAAACATTATTCCCTTATTATGTATACACTGTAAATGGGTCGATTGTAATCATGTATTGTCTTTCCATTGACTGGCTAGCCTGCAACAAAAGCTTCACTGTGACTCGGTACACGTGTTAATTAAACTAAACATTTGATCAGCCCTACTAGAATCACTAACTTTGGTTAGCAGTGCAAGATACGTTGGGGAGGCTTCTTGGGTGAATTCACCTCTGTATTGTAACAAAAAGAGGTCACACAAACTTAATTACAATGGCAGTTTCAAACTTGAAATACCTCCTTTCTCTGATTTTCCAGAGTCTTAATCTGTCTTTCAAACACTTCTTTTTCATCTGTGGAAGGTTTTCCCTGGTTTTCGGCTTCCATTCCAGTTACATTCTACAAAGGAAAAATATATTTTTTTTTAAATTATCCTGTTTTCCCCATTGAAGCCTTTAGCTTATCTCACACCAAATCCAATTGCAATTTATGGCAAATACTTTTAACAATCACAATCCAAACTGAGTTTACCCGTCGATAAATCTGAATGGAAAATAGATTAGAGTAGTTAATTGAAGGCAGTGTCATTTTAATATACAGTACTTTCAATAAATTAAATGTACTGAATAATTGAGCTTAGTTTCCATATTCTTGATTTTCCAGTTCATTCATTCAATATTTTGCTCAAATGCTGCCATCAGGAGAGGCAACTTGAGGCATTTACTATGCCTGTGAATGTTATTAGAATATCTATGGATGCTGGTTTAGAGTCAGAGTGATTCAGTGTAGAAACAGGCCCTTCAGCCCAACTTGCCCACACCGGCCAACAATGTCCCAGCTACACTAGCCCCACTTGCCTGCGCTTGGTCCATATCCCTCCAAACCTGTCCTATCCACGTACCCGTCTCTTAAAGGATGGGATAGTCCAAGATCTCCTCTGACCACTTGGTCCATACACCCACCACCCTTTGTGTAAAAAAGTTACCATACCCCTCGGATTCATATTAAATATTTTCCCCTTCACCTTGAACCTATGTTCTCTGGTCCTTGATCCCCTACTCTAGGCAAGAAACTCTGTGTATCTACCCGATCTATTTCTCATGATTTTGTACACCTCTAAAAGATCCCCCTCCTCCTCCTGCGCTCCATGGAATAGAGACCCAGCCTACTCAACCTCTCCCTATAGCTCACACCCTCTAGTCCTGGCAACATCCTCGTAAATCTTTTCTGAACCCTTTCAAGCTTGACAATATCTTTCCTATAACATGGTGCCCAGAACTGAACACAATATTTTAAGTGCGGTCTCACCAATTTCTTATACAACTTATGTTTCCATTAAAAACTCCTTAGTTCATAAAGTAAATTTCCTTAAAATGTATACAAGCAATCTCACTGTTCCATGATATAATTATGTTGTCCTCAAATCTCAGTTATTACTTTTCTTCACAAATATCTCAGTATTGCATTTTGTCATTCCCTCCACTCATGTCCATGGCTCATTTACTCCTCCATGGTCATTCAACACCTTCTCATTTCCAGCCCTATTGTTCCACAATGCCATGCTTAACCCCCATTAGGTGGGCCTGACATCTAGCTCATTCACACCCTGCAACTGGCATACCGTCTCTGTGGCATAACTACACCGACCCCTCACCGGGCCAGTTATATCAGAACATGCACATTCACTGCATCACTGACCCACAAGGATATGGAAAGTAACACAACGTCACCACCTCTTCTCATCTAAAGTTTGCAGTCTTCACTAAGTTTACTGGTCTCTTGATTCTTCCCCATCTACGTATTTCTCCCGAGCTCCCTTTTTAATCACATTACCATGTTTCACATTGCTGACAAAACACTCAGCCATGTCTCCACAGGACATTTTTACTAAATCGTTCCAGCTCTCAACCACCTCTCCTTATTACTGTGAAAAATCAAGGTATCTTAGGGGAATTCAAGTTTCTGTTGCTAATCAAATACTTTCTCACATTCTCCTTAGAAGAAATTAACCAGTCCAGAGCAGGAGCAGTGACAAGCAAGGTCCACAAGATTTACAATTTTTAACCGCCCGCACAAAATATTGCACTAATCCGGCACAGATACATACAAATCTCAGGCCAGGTGTACAAACATCAGCAGATAAAAAGACCTTGCAAAGTTAAACCACTCTACCTGTTGAAAATGAACTTTCATCCTGCTTTCTTCATCGGAAGCTCTTCGCTTATTTACCATAACGCGTTGGTCTTTTCAAAATCAAAGATGAAAGCGCTGTTATTTCCAGTTCCAATTGACCAATATAGTTTCTGATTCTAATCTGTCTTCGCTCCCTGGCTTTTAAAAGATCCCAGTTCTTTTTTGTATCATAATTAGAACCACACCAAATTACACAAAGGAACGTTTCAACATTTTTTGTCGATGACAGCTAATGTGAAAGAGGACTGGGCTTCCCATTATGTTGCAAACCTGTTATGTCTCCCTCCAATGACTAAGCTATTAAAACGAATCAACCAACACCTGGAAACGACAGGGCCGGTGAATCTCGCCAGCGGCAGAGAAGCGACAGGCAGTGTCACTGCACAACACAGCAACCAGTAAACCAGTTCATGAAAACAATCAAAGCCGCGTAAATAGTCTCTGTTACACAACGTGACCCTCCCAGTTCCTCCTTGTGAACGTGCTGGAGAAGGGTTTGCCCTATTGCCCACTCCCTTTCAGTAGGACAGGCGGAACAGGCATATCTTTTAGGAGACTGAGAGATCGTGTTCAACGCCAGATGTCGTCAACAGCACTCGGGGTCAGCGACCAGTTGGCACTTGAACCGATAATATCACTAACCATTATTTCAGCACCTTAAAATATAACGAGGGAGTGGGATGCCCGGGCGCCTGATCAAACGCAAGCTAGTGTTACAATTGACAGCGGGAGACTTGGACTGCCGCACACGTCAGCTTGACTGCTTATCCATGAAATGTATATCCCCGTCATTAAAACCAAAGGATCTTTGATTAAAACCTTGACCCGATGCTAAAATCCGACGTGCAGAGCGCCGTTCTAAAACATTGCAATGTAGATGGGATTGAATGCACACGAGCGTTTTGCACAATACAGAATGACTCATGAGTTCGCTACGTGGAGTAATCTGGAAATTCCAGTTTCACACCACTTGTGCTCGCTCTTCTCGTACGGATTATTACCTCAGCAACGTTTGAGTGTTGGTTTGCAAAACAGTCTTGAAGTTGCCATGACATTCCCCTCATCGCCGTCTTTTGTCTCTTTACAGAGGAAAAACAGCGCCCTTAGTTTATATAATCAACCGCCGTTTACTAATATGTTAAATATCTTGAATGACGGCAAACACTTTTCAAACGACTGTTGCGCGTCAAAGGGGAAGAGAACTGGAATAGTTCTCATTATCCCAGAGCAGCAAGGATATTCCACGTCTGAAGAAGGGTTTCGGCCCGAAACGTCGCCTATTTCCTTCGATCCATAGATGCTGCTGCACCCGCTGAGTTTCCCCAGCAATTTTGTGTACCTAGGATATTCCACATGGTGTTCCAAGGTTAAATCCCCAGATACCGTGAATTTAGTGAAGGCACGAGACAATTCGAGAGAAACAGATCCGTAATTTGACAGGAAAAGGAGAGAGCAAAATGTAGACCGACGTACTAAAGTGTGTTGGGCGCTTGAACCTTGCGCTATGGGTGCACTGAGTAAATTGGTATTGGTAAAATTTATAAATCTCCCAGCCATAACAAGGCGAACTGTGCATGCAACTAGAGAAACATACCTCCCTTCCCACATCGACATTTCTGTCCTGGTTGCCAGAATGAGGCAACATACAAACTGGAGGAACACCTCATATACCGCATGCATCGTTCATGCCCCAACTGTATCAATATTGAAATCTCCCATTTCATGTAACCCCCACCTTATGCCCCTCTTCCCTATGCTCCAAGCTCGGTGCGCACCCATTTCTCCCACTATCTCATCTTCTCAGTCACTTTGCTCCTTTCCCGTCCTTCGTACACTAAACTCCAATTCCCTCATTTCTCTTTTACTCCCCCTCCTCCATCTTCCGTTTATATCCTTCTATGTTTCTATGTTTCTAAAGCCAGAGAGAAAATAGGTGCAGGAGTAGGCCATTCGGCCCTTCGAGCCTGCACCGCCATTCAATATGATCATGGCTGATCATCCAACTCAGTATCCTGTACCTGCCTTCTCTCCATACCCCCTGATCCCTTTAACCACAAAGGTCACATCTAACTCCCTCTTAAATATATCCAATGAACTGGCCTCAACTACCTTCTGTGGCAGACAATTCCACAGATTCACCACTCTCTGTGTTAAAAATGATTTTCTCATCTCGACTTCCCTCTTATCCTTAAACTGTGACCCCTTGTTTAACATTGGGAACAATCTTCCTGCATCTAGCCTGTCCAACCCATTGAGAATTTTGTAAGTTTCTATAAGATCCCCCCTCAATCTTCTAAATTCTAGCGAGTGCAAGCCAAGTCTATCCAGTCTTTCTTCATATGAAAGTCCTGCCATCCCAGGAATCAGTCTGGTGAACCTTCTCTGTACTCCCTCTATGGCAAGAATGTATTTCCTCAGATTAGGAGACCAAAACTGTACACAATACTCCAGGTGTGGTCTCATCAAGGCCCTGTACAACTGCAGTAGAACCTCCCTGCTCCTATACTCAAATCCTTTTGCTATGAATGCTAACATACCATTCGCTTTCTTCACTGCCTGCTGCACCTGCATTCCTACTTTCAATGACTGGTGTACCATGACACCCAGGTCTCGTTGCATCTCCCCTTTTCCTAATCGGCCACCATTCAGATAGTAGTCTACTTTCCTGTTCTTGCCACCAAAGTGGATAACTTCACATTTATCCACATTATACTGCATCTGCCATGCATTTGCCCACTCACCCAACCTATCCAAGTCACCTTGCAGCCTCTTAGCATCCTCCTCACAGCTAACACTGCCCCCCAGCTTCGTGTCATCCGTAAACTTGGAGATGTTGCATTCAATTCCCTCGTCCAAATCATTAATATATATTATAAATAGCTGGGGTCCCAGCACTGAGCCTTGCGGTACCCCACTAGTCACTGCCTGCCATTCTGAAAAGGAACCGTTTACTCCTACTCTTTGCGCCAGTTCTCTATCCACATCAATACTGAACCCCCAATACCGTGTGCTTTAAGTTTGCATACTAATCTCTTATGTGGGACCTTGTCAAAAGCCTTCTGAAAGTCGAGATATAACACATCCACTGGTACTCCCTTATCCACTCTACTAGTTACATCCTCAAAAAATTCTATAAGATTCGTCAGACCAGATTTATCTTTCATAAATCCATGCTGACTTTGTCCAATGATTTCACCACTTTCCAAATGTGCTGCTATCCCATCTTTAATAACTGACTAGCATTTTCCCCATTGCCGATGTTAAGACTAACTGGTCTGTAATTCCTCGTTTTCTCTCTCCCTCCCTTTTTAAAAAGTGGGGTTACATTAGCTACCCTCCAATCCTCAGGAACTACTCCAGAATCTAAAGAGTTTTGAAAAATTATCACTAATGCATCCACTATTTCTGAGGCTACTTCCTTAAGTACTCTGGGATGCAGCCTATCTGGCCCTGGGGATTTATCGGCCTTTAATCCATTCAATTTACCTAACACCACTTCCCGACTAACCTGGATTTCACTCAGTTACTCCATCTCATTTGACCCCCGGTCCCCTGCTATTTCCAGCAGATTATTTATGTCTTCCTTAGTGAAGACAGAACCAAAGTAGTTATTCAATTGGTCTGCCATGTCCTTGTTCCCCATGATCAATTCACCTGTTTCTGACTGCAAGGGACCTACATTTGTTTTAACTAATCTTTTTCTCTTCACGTATCTATAAAAACTTTTGCAGTCAGTTTTTAGGTTCCCTGCCAGTTTTCTTTCATAATCTATTTTCCCTTCCCTAATTAAGCCCTTTGTCCTCCTCTGCTGGACTGACTTTCTCCCAGTCCTCTGGTAGGCTGCTTTTTCTAGTTAATTTGTATGCTTCATCTTTTGTTTTGATACTATCCCTGATTTCCCTTGTTATCCATGGATGCACTACCTTCCCTGATTTATTATTTTGCCAAACTGGGATGAACAATTGTTGTAGTTCATCCATGCAGTCTTTAAATGCCTTCCATTGCATATCCACCGTCAACCCTTTAAGAATCAATTGTCAGTCTATCTTGGCCAATTCATGTCTCATACCCTCAAAGTTACCTTTCTTGTCACTCATTTTCTTTCCTTATCTGACACCCTTTATCTCCTTTCACCACTTGCCTTTTTCACTTACTCCACCCACCTACTAATGAACCACCTCAACCTCCCCACCTGTATCTACCCATCACTTGCCAAACCGCGCCCTGCGCCCACCTCTTTTCCAGCTTTCTCTCCTTACTATTTGTCTGAAGGGTCCCGACCCGAAACGTCACCTATCCATTTCCTCCACAGATGTTCTCTGTCTGACCCGCTGAGTTAGTTCAGTACTTTGTGTTTAACATAATGATCCGAAGTTTCAAAACCTATTTTCTGCATTTCTTGTTTTATTTCCATTTCGATTCGGATTTATTGTAAATGTAAATTCAGAAGCTGTATTTTACAGAAGCTGGAAATCTGAATAAAAAGCAGCAACATTCTGGAAGTGCTCAGCAGATCAGGCAGCATCTTGGGAAAAGGAAACAGTTAAAGTTTCCTATCTGAGTTTTTCTCTGAAACATAGAAAATAGATGCAGGAGTAGGCCATTCGGCCCTTCGAGCCAGCAGCACCATTCAATATGATCATGGCTGATCATCCAAAATCAGTACCCCGTTCCTACTTTTTAACCATATCCCCCGATTCCGTTAGCCCCAAGAGCTAAATCGAACTCTCTTGAAAATATCCCGTGAATTGGCCTCCTCTGCCTTCTATGGAGAATTCTGCAGAGTATTCCACAGATTTACAACTCTCTGGGTGAAAACGTTTTTCCTCATCTCAGTCCTAAATAGCCTACCCCTTATTCTTAAACTGTGGCCCATGGTTCTGGAACTAGACAAGTCAGGTTTGTATCAAACTCCGATATATTTAACAAATCCTTCACAACTCGCCAGATTGTTCAACAGAAAGCCTGATGTTATAAAACGGCGTTCACTCCTGAAATCCTAACCTAAATCAGAAGCCAACACTCAGATTTTCAGAAGAGCACTCCATGCTTTCCCATTTAGATTCCTGCATCGGGAAACACGGAGGCCCCGTCAATAGTGTCAAGAACAGTTCCGCAATAGTATTTTGTAAAGCAGCAAATTAGTTTAGATCAAGATCCCACCCCTGTCCCGTCTTCTCCATTTGTTCCCTTGTAAAGCTGGCGACAGGCCAGGTGACCTTCCCATCACGACAACCTGTGCTCCAGATCACTGGCTCCTGCGCCTTTAACAGGCTGCTGAAACACAAGCCGAAACTGAAATGGAAAGCCTGCTTGCTGCTCCAGCGTACTGCTCTCCCGCCTGTCAACACACAATGCTGCCTGCCGCTTATTACACCCTCGTCTCACTGCCAGAGGACAACACAATACCAGAGCGTGACCCTGAGCTCTCCTCCCACACGATCCCCAAATGGGAAGCTGTCAGCCGGGGCAGCACCGGCGTTGCCGGCCTCGGTCGCCTAGAGCTCTCCCGGGACACTCCTGTACTAAACAGTCTGCCCTTGGTTTTAGACTAGTAACTGCAGTCTCGCACCCTGAACCCCGCCACCTGCAAACTGCCCGCAAACCGAGCCCAGATGCAACTTACATAAATTGTTTCCTTAAAAAATAGAACAGGTGCTGCGTGCATGCACTAACGGCAATGTAATTCTTACCGACACTGGATTTCAGTGGAAGATGCAACAATGCCTTTATTGTTGTTCGCTGTGAACCCATCAATGTAAACAGCGGCCAGGCACCGCCGTGTGGGCTGCACACATTTATCGGCCCTACATCAGCTCTCGGACACAAACAGATGAAATAACAGGTACGAGGGTTTTTGATGCTGCCCTCTAATGGAGCTCGACTCCTGGGCTCGGCTACAGCTGGCGCTCTGGTATTGAGGGCAAAGCTCGCTGCAATCTGAAAGGAGCCACCCGCCTGCTCAATGATTGCGAGGTCACTCAGTTACAACGAGGTTTGTGGTTCACAAGTTCACAAGTTATAGGAGTGGAATTAGGCCATTCGGCCCATCGAGTCTACTCTGCCATGGCTGATACTCAATCATGGCTGATCTTTGCCACCAAACCCCGTTTTCCTGCCTTCTCCCCATAACCATTGACACCAGTTCTAATCAAGAACTTGTCTATCTCTGCCATAAAATAATCCACCGATGGTCTCCACCGCCCTCTGTGGCAATGAGTTCCACAGATTAACTAACCTCTGATTAAATAAATTGCCCCTCATCTCCTTTTTAAAAGAGAACTCTTTAATTCTGAGGCTATGACCTCTGGTCCTAGACTCTCCCACCAGTGGAAACATCATTTCCACATCCACTCTATGCCTTTCATTATTCTGTAAGTTTCAATGAGGTCCGCCCTCCACCTTCTAAACTCCAGCGAGTGGAGGCTCAGTGCTGTAAAATGCTCATCATATGTTAACCCACTCATTCCTGGAATCATTCTTGTTAACCTCCACTGGACCCTCTCCAGAACCAGCACATCCTTCTTCAGATATGGGGCCCAAATTTGCTCATAATACTCCAAATACAGCCTGACCAGCACCTTATAGAGCCTCAGCATTACATCTTTAATGTTGGTGTCTGAATGTGAACAGATAAGCAGTAGTAACCAAGGAGAGTGGTGTGGGATTGGGTTGAGTGGGAAGGGATGAGCAAACCAAGGAGTTGCAGAGAGTGATCTCTACCGAAAGAGGTGAAGATGAGAAGATGTGACTGGTGGTGAGATCAGGTTGAACTTGGAGGAAATGTCAAACATTGATGTGGTGGGTGAGGAGCTGGTGGGATGAAAGCGGAGGACCAGAGGAACTCTATCATTTATTTGTTCCGACTGAGGGAAGGGGGG
Source organism: Amblyraja radiata (assembly GCF_010909765.2). Lineage (NCBI taxonomy): Eukaryota > Metazoa > Chordata > Chondrichthyes > Rajiformes > Rajidae > Amblyraja > Amblyraja radiata. The sequence continues at coordinate 68,703,354 of NC_045956.1, forward strand.
GTCGTGAACAGATTTGCAAGACGCAGAGGAGAAAGGGTTGAGAGCTCCATCAACAGTAGCAGGGAGGAAACCACATTTCCAATAGAAGGAGGATATCTCCATGTTTCCATATTGACACAGAAGGAGCAATTCTGACCCATCATCTCTTTACCACCTCACAGAGTTATCTCATTCCCTATCGAGTACCTATTCTCCCCTTGTTCTCAATAAGTATACCCTCTGCCCCCCAGATTCTACCACTTACCTTAAGTGGCCAATTAACCTATCAAGCAACTGAAGCCGGAGCACCTAGAGAAAAACACTTACAGTGATAACTCTCCACAGACGGCACCCAGGGTCAGGACTGAACCCTGGTCGCTGGAGCTATTAGGCAGCTGCTCTACTAGATCTGCCACAGTGCCACTGAAAAGTTGCTTCCCTTCTTTTGGGATACAGTTTATCCAAAACCTTAGCTAACCAAAGATGTGGTTTTACTTTCCTTTCCTTACAACAAATAAAGGGGAAAAAATTATTAACCAGCTACCCCACCAAATTATGTGATATCGCATTTAGATATTAACCGCATTTTACTATCTCATTGCTTACAAAAGCAATTAAAAGCTCACAAAATATTGCTGCAAATAATTAGAAAGCTGAATCTCTGCAATTTAAGAGCAGTGGTCCATCGGGGAAATTCCTACTGGGAGGGAAGGCTTACAGCAGATGTTGTAATGGTACCATTTCAGATTGATTTAAAGTTCAAAGCAGTTGCGCCATTGTGGCAGACATGGAAACATAGACACAGCAAAATAAAACTATGATAAAGTTTCCCAGCCTTGTCAGGGAGATTAGATTTTTAAAGGCAAGGGAAGTGATTTTATGGTATTAGGAGGAGTGCCAGAGTAAATACACTCATCTGTATTTTACTACTGGGACATAGTTCATTTGGCGCAACCCATATGTGGGAGCTGTTGTGCCAAATGAGGATGTAAAGGACAGAGGGTGGAACCGACCCTTTGCCCTCATGTGCTCACGGCTGGCCTTAGGCCATGCCACGTTTAGTTAGGAAGCAGGTGGCACACGACTGTAGACATGCACACTCTGACCAAAGGCAGGCATCTGAAGCTGCTACGAGGTGTTTGCACAGGGGAAGTTATGCACTGGCCGTAGGGAGCTATCTCAGGCTCCCCAGCCAAGTTCGAACATCTGGATGTCTTGAGTGCTGTTAGGAGAAAAGCTGAACATCATCAGTTGTGTTGGCAATGCTTCACTAAATCTAAAGGAGCAGGGAGGATCTGAGTGGACAGAAGGAACTGCAGATGGTGGAATCTTGAGCAAAAACACAAAGTGCTGGAGTAACTCAGCGGGACAGGCAGCATCTGTGGAGAGAAGGAATGGTCGAGACCCTTCTTCAGAACTTCACCAGGCAGCATCACTGCAGAACATGAATAAGTGGTGTTTTGGTTCAGAACATTTCAGTTTGAAGAAGGGTCCTGACACAAAAAGTCGCCTACCTGTGTTCTCCAGGGATGCTGCCTGACAGTCTGAGTCACTCCAGCAATTTGTGGGTTTTGCTTGTAGTGAGGATTTGAGGGGAACATGGAACAGGCCAAGGGGATCGAGGGGGTCATAGAGTTATAGAGTCATACAGTGTAGAAATAGGCCCTTTGGCCCAACTTACCCATGCCGACCAACATGCCACATCAAAACTAATCCCTCATGCCTACTTCTGTCGTATATCCCTATCCGAATTGAGTCAACAAGTTCAACATTTCCCTATGGCTCAGTCTATTGAGTCCTGGCATTATCCTGGTAAATCTACTCTGAACCCTTTCAAGCATGACATCATCTTTCCTATAACATGGCGACCAAAATTGAACACAATGTTCTAAATGCGGCCTTACCAACGATTTATATAACTGTAACATGACCTCCCAACTATACTCAACACTCTGACTGATGGAGGAAGGCATCCTGTACCACTCGCAGAGTATTTGTCAGCTTTATCTGTTTATCACTCAATAGCATCAATACAAATGATAGCATGATATGGCTCCATTGTCCTTTCTAATCCTATTTTTCTCTCCCTAGATGTTTACTTGAATCAGGTATAAGAGAGAGAGAACAATTGCCAGAGGCATCACAGAGATGGCAAGCACTTACATGTGGAACCAGATCTTCATCCTTGACATCCTTGTGATTGAGGCAGTGCAGCATAGGTTCACGAGATTAATCCCTGGGATGGCGGGACTGTCATATGAGGAAAGATTGAAAATACTAGGCTTGTATTCACTGGAGTTTAGAAGGATGAGGGGATATCTTATAGAAAAATATAAAATTATAAAAGGATTGGACAAGCTAGATGCAGGAAAAATTTTCCCATTGTTGGGCGAGTCCAGAACCAGGGGCCACAGTCTTAGAATAAAGGGGAGACCATTTAAGACTGAGGTGAGGAAAAACTTTTTCACCCAGAGAGTTGTGAATTTATGGAATTCCCTGCCACAGAGAGCAGTGGAGGCCAAATCACTGGATGGATTTAAGAGAGAGTTAGATAGAGCATTAGGGGCTAGTAGAGTCAAGGGATATGGGGAGAAGGCAGGCACGGGTTATTGATAGGGGACGATCAACCATGATCACAATGAATGGTGGTGCTGGCTCGAAGGCCCGAATGGCCTCCTCCTGCACCTACTTTCTATGTTTCTATGTTTCAGCTCACAAGAACTTGTTACGACCAAACTCACCAAGCTGAAGCATATCTCAGGTAGCATTCTCATTGCAAATGGTAGCTTACAGTGTCTGCAGGGTGCCCAGGTCAGGCAATGGCAAGAGAAGGAGCATGCAAGAAAAAACCCTCTTAGAGCAACCATAAGTATTGGCATTGCTGTATTATTGTCACATGCACCAAGATATAGTGAAAAGCTTTTGTTTGCATGTTAACCAATCAAATCAGATAATACTACACATGAATATAATCAATTTAAACATAAGTACAACTATATCCTGCAACTTGATTTTTTTTGGAGCAAAAAAGCATTAAGACTGCAGAATGTTGGTTCTCAGCAACATAGCATAACTGTTCCAGAGAAAATGTCCAATACCCACAATGAGGTAGGTTAGACAATTAGGACTGTAACATAGTTTATAGCAAGACTGTCTGATAACTTGGGGGAAGACGCTGTTCCTGAGTTTGGTTGTAAACCTGCCAGCAGATCTGGCTCCTCAAATGTCTGAGGTATTGCTACCTGGCAGGCAAAAGCTGGCAGCCACACTTTCCATGAACATTGTTCCAGCTTTGACAGAGACATTATATAACCCTGCTTCTAAACAAACCAAACTATTTCCACCTTGCCAAACCTGTTGCTACCTTTGGTCCTCCCACAGATCTTGCACGGATACCATAACTGGCTAGGAAATATAAAGGAAACACATCTACCAGGTGGTCATAGCATGAACTGATAGTGAAACCTTTTCAGCAGTGGTGTACTGGTCCAGGCGCTGAAAGTGTGGGAGAAAACCTGCCAGTAAACTATGGTTTAATGGTTCATGGCAGATGGGAGCAGTTACAATGAAACAAATGAATCATGCTCTTTGCCGATAAGTCTACATTTTATTATTTTTTATGAGCAACTATGGCACTCTACGATCTACCCCAATGGAAACCCTCGGACTATCTTTGATCGAACTTTACTGGCTTTACCTTGCACTAAACGTTATTCCCTTATCATGTATCTGTACACTGTGAATGGCTCAATTGCAATCATGCATTGTCTTTCCGCTGACTGGATAGCACGCAACAAAACCTTTTCACTGTACCTCAGTACACGTGACAATAAACTAAAACTGAAACTGAATTTACATTTTCTCTGCACTTGGGTCTCAGCCATGGATGTCTGAAGGGCACCTGTAGTAGCTGACCAGACACTTTAGACATGGTTAGAGCAGTGGGAGCAGGAGCAGCAGATGCAGAACGCCTGTGGTGGTGGCTGGGTGAGATTTGAAAGCTCTGGAGGTGTTATTTGTGGATCACGTGCTCCGCCCTTCAGCACCTGGGAGAGGTCAGCATGGGATTGGGAGTTCAAGGGTTTGGCAACTGGGAGATCACATAGCCCAAGGCCTATATATCGGCGAGACCAAATGCAAACTCGGCAATCGTCTCACTGTCCCCCGTGGCCTATGTGAACTCCCGGTTGCCAAACACTTTAACTCCTCTTCGCATTCCTATTCTGACCTCTCTGTCCTGGACCCCCTCCAGTGTCAGAAGTGAGGCCAATCATAAATTGGAGGAACAGCACCTCATATTACGTTTGGGTTGCTTACCCCCCAGCTGTATGATATTGATTTCTCTAACTCCAAGTAACGCTTGCATCCTCTCTCCCTCTGTCCTCCCCCTTCCTAATCGTTGTACTAGTTTTACTGTCATCTGTTGAGTTCCACTGTGTGTATTAACTCATTATCACCTATCCCACAGCCAATCATGGACCATTGTGGGCTCCACATTTCATTGCTTTTGGCATATCTTCCATTCATTTGTTCTAAGTACTGGTTACATCTCTCGGTTCTTGGTCCTCCAAAATATTCCAAAAAAATTTAAACTGGAGGTGACGGAGGGTGGACTTAAGCAAAAAAGGATTCTTGGAGATGAAGAGCTTAAATTTAGTTGCTTCTGGTTGGGTAACTATGATAGGGTGAAGACTATTCCATGCTTCAATTGTGCAGGGGAAGAATGAATTGCTGTACACATCTGTCTTGGTAGCTGGTATCTCAAATTAGATCAAATGCCCTTGTCTGCTCGTAATAGGTTTGGGTTTGGTGTAGGTTTGGTAATCTATGTCGAGCTGACCATTCTCGTTCCCCTTTCCCCTCTCTCTAAGTCTGAAGGAGGGTCTCGACCTGAAAGACCATCAATTTATTTTCTCCAGAGATGCAGTCTGACCTGCTGAGGTATTCCAGCTGTTTCTATTCACTCTAAATAATGTTTAGTTATGCCCTATTGAACCACGTTATTTTAGTTTTACAAGGATACAAACCCTTTGGCCCATGCTGACCATCACACTGTTATCCTACTATCTCATCCACTCCCAACACACGGAGCAATTTACAGAGGCTCATTAACCTACAGATCCGCTGTATTTGAGATATGGGAGAAAACCGTATCCATGTAGTCACAGGGAGAATGTGCAAACTCCACGTAGGCAGCATCCAAGGTCAGGATCGCACTCAGGTCTCTGGCGCCGTGTGGCAGCAGTTCTCCCAACTGTGCCACCGTCCCAACCTGTGTTGCAGAGCACAATCTGCACTGCAAGTGGGTTGGTGAGTTCAGCTGGTGCCTTGGGGATGGATTCAGCCTGCAGGTAGCGGGAATGTCCCCCCACCAACCACCTGGTTGTTGTCACATGCCCAGGTGAGAATGTTGCAGAAGGAGGTGGGAACGGTGGGCTGATTCTGCAGTCATAGGGAGAACGTGCAAACTCCACACAGACAACATCTGTAGTTAGGATCGAACTCAGTTCTCTGGTGCAGTGAAGCAGCAGCCCTACCACCTGTGCCACTGTGCCACCAAAGTACTCTTGATGTACTTCAAAGATGTCTTGCTATTTTAACACTATTAGACTACTAAATTAATCCAACAATAAAACATGTATATTTTATGCTTTTAAGATGGCAACAATGTCCAATGTTCCATCACAGAAGCATATTAAGCAAAGTTGCTGGTAGGGCATTTATAATGCAAAATGTAGGTTTTGGGAATCTATTAAAGAAGCAAAGGGAACAGAAGGTCTTAGGTAATTCTTGTACTTTGGATCTTGGCACAGCTGCCAAGTCACAGCTGCTAATGCTATGATCAAGAGAACAGATTGGAGAACACAGAAAATGTATATGACATAGGCTGAGGGGGTTTTGAGTACAAGGCTATAGAATGGTATGTGAACAAAGATAAATAATAGACATTTCTTAAATGAAGTAAATGTGAGTCAGGAAACACAAGGGTTGTTGGTGAACAGGAAATGAGTTAGATCAGTAGACAAGGGAGGATTACTAAGGATGTATCTAGTCAAGTCTAGAGTTAATAAAATACAGATGAAGGTTTCATCAATGGAAAGAAGGCTAGGTGATGTTATAGCAGGGGAAGGGAGAGTTGCTGATATAACAAAGACAACAATGACTGGTCTTAGTGACGGCAGCAATGTAATGTACGGCAGCAATGTATGGGTTGAAGGTCACTTATAACTCCCAGTTTGTAAATATCTAAATTGGTGTCAGACAGTCACCAGGAAGAAGGATGGAAAATATCCACAGGAAAATATCTAGTGACAGGGATCAAAAATAAATATCTAAACCAAGTTGTTATTATTGTTGGGAAATACAGGATCGCACTACAGGCGATCTACAGGCCGGATTCAGAGCTGAATCTCTCCAATAACTTTTTTTTTTAAATGTTATTCTTGCACAACCCTTCCAACGAATGGTATTGTTTTGATCCCAACCAGTTGAAAATAAAATCTCAGCTGTGCTCATAGCCATTGGCAGAAAACCCGGGGGGGCCAGGGGGGACGTGTCCCCTCCATGTTTTCAGAGGTGGGGAACGGTCCCCCTCACATTACAAGCTTTAAATCTAATTTGGGGCGCACGGCTGAAGCTTCCGATGCCTCGCGTGTGTGTGTGAGTGTGCGCATGCGCGCGCGGCCGCCAAGAAATTGTGTCCCCCCTGACCCTCGGTCCCTCCCATGTTTTGAAAGCGGTTTCCATCTTTGCTCATGGCAAAACAAGATACATTGAAAAATGTGCCCAGCCAGAGCCCAGTGCCCATGGGACCCAGATTGGTGATAATAATCGGTATAAACACTGTCTGCACTATCCAAGGAGGCTCAATTTTTTCAACATCTGCAGTAAGATGCTGCAGATGTTCCACCAATCGGTGGTGGCCAGTGGCATCTGCCACACTGTTGTGTGCTGGGGTAGCAGGGCAAAGGACACCAACAGAATTAATAAGCTCATCAGGAAGACTGGCTCCCTCCTGGGTGCGGAGTTGGATTCACTGGAGATGGTCTCGGAGAGGAGGATGCTCCTCAAACTGCAGATCATCTTGGACAATACAGCTCACCCCCTCCATATAATAAAGGATCAGCCCACCGTTCCCACCTCCTTCTGCAATAAAGGAAGATTAGAGAATAATCTTCATGTTCGAATTTAACAGGATTGACAGATTTTTTTCATGTTTCTCCACGTTATCAATAGCATTCATTTTGCCCGAACTCATTAGACCAGATCAACAACCTAGACTCAGCACACTGTCCAGACCTGTAGTCCACAGTGTCCACCTGCCTCAGCTTCCTTTCTCTGCTCACTGCTGTCAAAGGCTTTCCAAAACATTGTAAATGTCTCTGATAGTCAAAGACATTACAAATCTGTTCAAATACATTAACACAATTTTAAAATATTTTTTTCAAAAGTAAGTAAAGATTCATTTGTAAACAAATGATTAAGGATAATAAAATAAGTCAAGTGTTCATATGTATCTATCCCTCCCTCCCCCCCCCCCCCCCCCCCCCCCCCCCCCCACACACACACACACACACACACACACACACAAGATTGGTGGCCCCAGTCTATTGAAAGAGGTTGTCATCTATATATGGACAGGATAGGAAAGATTTAAAGGGATATTGGCCAAACATGGGCAAAATGGGAGCCTATATGAGGCATATTGGTTTGCATGGACAGGTTGGGCCAAAGGGCCTGTTCCCATACTGTGTAACTCGATGACCTGCCTGCCTGGTGCACAGATGAGGGGGCAGTTGTGAGGTGCTTCTGACCCTCTGTTCGGTGAATCACTGCACTGCTACTGGGCTCAATGGTGTGGGCACTCCTACCTCATCCCAAGTTTGTCTCTGACTTCTGTCTTTCACTCTGCATGAGTAAAAATCTGAACTCTGAACAGAGCTGAATTGTCAAAGTCCGATCTCCAAACAGGACAGAACTGGCAAAATGTTAAAGGAGATGTGCAGGGCACGGTTATTTTACACAGGGGCGATAAGGGAGATAGAGACGAAAGCGGTGTTTTTATTGATAGACTGAACACCTATGCTCAGTCCGCCTTGGCCAACGCGATCTCCCTGTTGCCAAACATTTTAACTCACCTTCCCATTCCCATACTGACCTCTCTGTACTGGGCCTCCCCCACTGTCAGAGTGAGGCCAAAGGCAAATTGGAGGAACAGCATCTCATATTTCGTTTGGGCAGCTTACAAGCCAGCAGTATTTGAATTTGCCAGCTTCTAGTAACTCTTGCATTCCCTTTCTTTCCGTCCCTCCCCCACCATAGTTGTCCTACTAGTTTCAATGTTAAACTGCTAGTTTCAATGTTTGTATCCCTTTGTTTCACTGCCCACAGCTAAAAGTGGACCTCACCTTTTCTTGCTCATCCTTGCTGGCTCTGATTTCTTCTTTTCACACCTTTCATTCATTTGTTCTTTGTACATTTTCATACCTGTAGTTTCCCTCTCCCCTGACTCTCGGTCTGAAGAAGGGTCTCAATCTGAAACGTCACCCACTCCTTTTCTCCAGAGATGCTGCCTGACCCGCTGAGTTGCTCCAGCATTTTGTGTCTATCTCTGCCTTTACATAGGCCCATGGATATGCAAGGAATGGAGGGATATGGATTACATGCAGGCAAAAGAGATTTGTTTAACTTGGCCTGATGTTTGGTATTGATATAGTAGACTGTGCTGCACTGTTCTATATTCTATGTTCCACGTTAGCAATCAGTTAGCAATATCTCACCCTTTATTCTTTTCAATTGATTTTTCATGTTCAGAATTATTTCTCTTTAGCCAAGAAAATTAGGTATCCTATGGAGAAAAGAATCCATAACATGCTTATGTACGATCGATTCCCTGGAGAAATAAAGATGAACTAAAGATAAAAACATACCTCCAAAAATATACTGTGCACTTGTTTTGCAGTAATTATAACCTTGCCTGCAGCTGGAGGGAGAAGGTGTGCAGCAGTATGACATGTGATCAGGTAAGGCATTAGTTGGTGTGCATGGAAGCAAATACTAACATATCTTGGTCAATTTTGTAATGCTGTGGCACAATACATTCATATTGCAACGAGGAGGTTTGGACCCTTTACTTTTCAATGCTCTCTAGAGTCATTGCTCACCACTTCACAGTTAATAATAGTGGCTTAAGTGGAGCTGAGTACCGCTACTAACAGATGACAAGTGCACTCTTATTCCATTACTCGAAGCAGAAACTGGGATAAATTAACAATGTCACAGAATTCATTAACAGGCAAAAGACTAAAGGGTCTTGTAGAAACAAAGAACTGCAGAATCTAGTTTACAAAAAAAAACATAATTCAACGGGTCAGGCAGCATCTCTAGATCACATGGATAGGTAATATTTGTGCCTGGAACCTTCTTCAGATATAGTGAGGTTGGGGGGGGAGCTAAAGAAAGCTGGGAGAGGAGGAGCAAGACAAAGCCTGGCAAGTAATGATGCACATGAGGGGTGGGGGAGTTGATGGACAGACATAACTGATAGGGGGAGCTCACTGGTGCAGACCAGCGACATCGACACCTAGTTTTAGGGTGAAACGACACTGGGTGCTGGAATAACTCAGCAGATTGAATCAGTCTGAAAAAAGGTCTTGAAGTCACCTATCCATGTTCTCCATAGCTGCTGCCCGACCCGTTGAATTACCCCAGCACTTTGTGTCCCTTTGTGTATTAACCATCATTTGCAGTTCTTTGTTTCAACTAAATTCGATGATAATGCTTTACTCAGTTATAGCGGACAATCGGCAATAATGGACACTACTCTCTCCCCCATGCTCCGTTATAATGAGGGCTTACTGTGTCTGCACACTGTCTGCAACAGCCATCTCCAGCTTCCATTTTTACATCACTTTAACTCTCCTTCCCACTCCCACACTGGCCTTCTCCAATGCTACTGAACGGGTCAACACAAATTGGAAAAACAACGACTCGTATTCCACATGGGAGAGCCAACAACTAAGTAGTGTGAACAATGAGCTTTCCAATTTCAGGTAGCCCACACCCTTAGTGTTCTCCTCCCTCACACATTTATTTTAATTTTGTTCACCTCAGCCATACCCCCTCCACTCACCTGGTCCCACCTGCCCATCTAGTTCCAACAATCACTGATCAGCCTCTACCCCACACCTATCTCCATGTACTGCTCTACATCAGCAATCCTTCCACTACATTCACACTCATTATGCTGGGTCTTAACCATAAACAATCGATTTATCTTTTCCTGACTTCATGGATGATGTTTGATCCAGTGACTTCTTCCAGCATTTTGTTCTTTAGTTTAGTTTAGTTTAGTTCAGAGATAAAGCGTGGAAACAGGCCCTTTGACCCACCGAGTCTGCACTGACCAGCAATTCCCACACGCTAACACTATCCTACACACACTCAGGACAATTTATACCAAGCCAATTAACCTACAAACGTGGACATCTTTGGAGTGTGGGAGAAAACTGAAGATCTCGGAGAAAACCCACGCAGGTCACTGGGAGAATATACAAACTCTGTACAGACAGCACCCGTAGTCAGGATCAAACCCAGGTCTCTAGCGCTGTAAGACAGTAACTCTATCTCTATGCCACCATTCTCTTTCTACTTGATGTAATGTTCAGAGGGGGTAGGGCTCGAGATGGCAAGCCTTCCCCCATGTCTAACATAGGCGTCAGATGCATAAATATGTAGATCAGGATCATAAATACAAACCTGTAATTTTTCAAGTACAAATCATCAGGGTATGAGCTGAACAAGCCCTGCCCATTCATATCAAAGCATTAGTCTCTTAACCAGTGGTCCTTAAACTGACCGCTAGAATCACTCAATAAAAAAGGCCAGTGAATAATAAGGCCCATCCTGATACCATCCCTTTCAAGATCTCATTTGGGTCTATTCTCTGAATCCCTATTCCCAGGCCATTTGGTACAAGAGTCAACCAAACTCCCACCTGGCCAAGCACCAGTGAACTACAGCAAGGCGGTGGTGGCATCCCACTGATGTGTTGAGCCCCATGTTGGCACAACCCAATGAGCAGTGCACTGCTCTGACAACATGTCTCCCCTGAATCAAAGCTCACAGGTTGTGTGTTTTTATTATTATTGCCTCCCCACCTAATCCCACCCCACGCCTCCCAATAATTCCTCATTCCACAACAAAGCCACTATATTCAAGAAAAAGTAGATAATTGCAACTCCAACTACACCAAAGTAACAAAGGAGCCCAAAAGTAAAATTGCAGATGCTGATATTTCAAGCCCACTCTGCTTATATTTTAAAGATGCCTGAATCGATTAGAATCACATTCGCCATCCTAAACATTCAGTCTTTCCACCAATTATGGTGGAAGGGTGGAAATTGGAAAGGATGCCGAGAAAATTTCGAGGATGTTGCCAGGACTCGAGGGCCCGAGCTACAGGGAGGGGTTGAGCAGACTAGGACTCTATTCCTTGGAGTGCAGGAGGATGAAGGGTGATCTTACAGAGAGGTGTGCAAAATCATGAGAGGAATAAAACGGTAAACGCACAGAGTCTCGTGCCCAGAGTAGCGGAATCGAGAACCAGAGGACATAGGTTTAAGGTGAGCGGGGAAAGATTTAATAGGAACCTGAGGGGTAACTTTTTCAAACAAAGGGTGGTGGGTGTATCGAACGAGCTGCCTGAGGAGGTAGTTGATGCTGGTATTATTGCATCATTTAAGAAAAATGGACAGGACAGGTTTAAAGGGATATCGGCCAAATGCAGGCAGATGTGACTAGTGTAGATGGGACATATTGATGGGTGTGAATAAGTTGGGCTGAAGGGTCAGTTTCCACACTGTGTGACTATATGGCTGCCATTTGTAGCATTTACAACACACATTGTGGTAAATCCTTCTTTCACAGCAACTCCAAGGTACTCCAAATTTAAAACCTAGGCTATAAGGGCATAAGAGGCCAGGAGCGCATCTGGCCCTGACACCTGCTATCTGGCTAGTCCTTGTATTGCTGTTTCTTTGTTATTACTGGATGGACACTCTCCAGTGAGTCTCTGCAAGTAATCTCACTCCATGGACCGCAACATTTGAAAAATATATCACCCCACCATCTTCTTGAGCAATTGGAGATGGTCACTTTACATAGAACGTGCCAAGTGCATGCACCTGGATAAGACAGAATTAACAAAGAAATTATAATCAAACACAAAACCACATCTGACAGCGAATTCTGATAAGCAAAGAAAGAAAAAGTAATCTAGTCCTGGATTCAGGTAAAACAGAGATGAGTGTGTCTTTACGTACCGTCACCAATATTTTCAAATAAGACAGACACAATATGTCCAAATGCTGCCCTTCAGTTGAGTCCAAAGTCCAAATGAGACTCACAGTCTCATCACATCATGTGTTTCCTGTGCACCAGGGCTGCACTACAATGGGAAATGCACAGTCAGCGTGCATTCCAAGATTTCTTAAAATGAGGAAGTTCTGGCTGGGCTTTAATTCACTTATTTACAGGGGTGTTCCCCATTGCCCTTTCCCGGCGGTGTGACTGAATGATCAATTACTCACTGTAAAATATATGCTAAAAAAAAAATTAAACTGCGAATGCTGGAAATCTAAAACAAAAAGAGAAATGCTGGAAATACTCAGCAGATCCGACTGCAACTCCGGGAAGAGAGACAGATGAGAGACAGACGAGTTCTGACAAAGGGCCCTAAACCCTGTAACATTAATCCTGTTTCACTTCCTGTAAATGTAGCCTAACCTGCTGAATTGACGGAATTTTCTGTTTTCGTTTTAAATGTAATATAGGCTGTTAATGAACGTTGTCTGAAGAAGAGTTCCGATCCGAAACATCGCCTATCCATTCGTTCCCCAGATGCTGCCTAACCCGCTGAGTTCATCCAGGTCTTTTGTGTCTTGGCCGAGATTCCAGGCTCCCAGCTGGCCACACGGCAGAAGCTCCCGGCTTGTAGTGAGCCGAGACAACCCCTGCTCATCCCCTGTAGCCGAACGCAAGATCCAGCAGACTGCGGCCTGCGGCCAAACGGGTCCCTGCTCGTACAGAGCGAGACGCAGCGGGCCATGACCTGTAGGAGGGAGGATGAACCAGCCCCTGCTCATCCCCTGAAGGCCAGAGACCGGGAATATGGAACCAGCGACGACCACAGTCACGACAGGCGAGGAGAGGGAACCGCGTCCTCAAGGTTGGCTGCGGGAGGCACCCCTGGGGCACAAATGTGGATGGGCAAGGAGAGGGAGGGTGGTTCGCTGGTCAGTCGGCACGTCCAAGGAAGGTGACGACTGGAGGCCTGCAGCAGCCTGGGGCTTGCCTAGAACAGACTGTGAAAATTGTGCCAAAACCTGACACCTGCAGCATGCGGGCTCAGTACACTCTTTCTGTACACTCTGCTCATCGGGGTTTGTGCTGAGGTATGGCGATACCTTTCTGGACTGTATGTAAGAAATTAATTTCACTGTGCATTTCCACATGAGACATTAAAAGCACCATTGAACCATTGAGCATCTAGAGAGTCTTGTGTCTCCAATGAATGGAGTTTAAAGCTTTGGACTTTGACGATTGTGTTTGAATTAACAACTGCACTCCAGCATGTAAGAAAGAGAGAGTTGATCACTCACCTGCTCGGCTGAAGAACTGTCTTCATTCATGTTAATCGCCTGCTGCCTGGAGGCAATTTCATATTGTTGTCCCACACTTTTGTTCACCTTCTCCTTCCACCTTTGTGCCTCGGTACTCACATCTTCAATAGTACATCTGCTTAACAAAACAGATGAAAGTATAACCATAGAGATCTGTTACTGCTCCTTGGCTCAGACCCACTTCCCTACAGCCATGACTTTGCACCACGCACATTTCAAGAACATAGTGGTTAACTTCACAAAGGTGTCTTTATGTGCAGTGAACTCTCCCTGTGGCCTTTACAAATGCTCGCTAAACCACTCTCTTCCACCGTGAGACACTCCATGATACCATCTTAGTGTCTATCCATTGAGGTGGATGCTGGCTCAAGGACTGCTCTCTGGTTGTTGGTAGAATGTTTCACCTGTTATCAGGCAGCATTAGCCATCCTACCAATGGCTATAGAGCAGTCGTGGGCTACTATCTACCTCACTGGAGACCCTCAGACTTTACTGGACTTTATCTTGCACTATACGTTATTCATGTATTTATCATGTATCTGTACACTGCATGGCTCAGTGGTAATCATGTATTGCCTTACCGCTGATAGACATGTAGCGCTTCTTTGCCCTCTACATGAGCTGCGCCCCAGGTTCGTAAACTTTAATTCCCTTATAGGTGTTAGTTAACCCTTAATTTAAGTATTTATGCACTCTCTTAATTTGGACAATAGGGCACCTTTAATTTCAATATTAAATGGTATACCCTACTGTAGAAACAGTTAAAATAAATCAACTGACAACTATGTTCCAATGAATTACCTTCACATTTATTCTATTAATTAAAATAAATGATATGTTGGTCAGGGAAATACAAAATAAAATATCAATAACCAAAAATATGGTGTTTTACTGGTGTTTCTCACACAGATATTCAAAAACAAACAAGACTCTATATATCAATATTGTATAGTACCTTTAAGTACTAATTACTATGTGGGCCCACACACTCACTCACACAAGCCGGCAACATTAAAAACAAAACAAGAATAACCCCACGTTGCAGGCCTAGTCGAAGCTGGAGAGCGTCGCGGCCAAATACAGTGGAAGCCGACAAGTGCACAGTGCAGAAGCTCACAAGATGGCGGGGAGTTGGCTGACCAGAGAGGACCCCATGTGGCAGAAATCTTCCTTCTCCCTCGTTGTCTCCAGGGCTCAGCTAACCGCTGCTCTCACTCTCCTCGTAATCACAAAGTCCACACAGCGACAGTCTTTAATCCACCCCTCCGAGCTGAAGGGGTAGCAGTTAGCCTAGGCTTCTTCTGTCTTCTTCTGGACTTCTTCGCTCTCTCTCTCCTGGACTTCGATTACCCACAATTTCCAGCTCCCGCCCCCAAACCAATCACCACACAGGAAAAATGATCTAACTCATTAACAACAAATCAAATGCAGAACACATATTCACAGCAAAACTTATATAAATCTCTTAATAAGAAAAACTAATATGAAGTTACACAGGGCTACACCCTCCCCCTGCTAAACGTCTGATGTCCCTATCAGGCTAACCTACTGTGCACTAAACACATCTGCTTCTTGGGCTCTTTAGATGGATTCTGAACTTAACGTTAATCTTGGTTCACTAGTGTCTGTGGTCTCTGTGTCACAGCATATTTGAATAATCAGGCATCTATAAACTATCGTCACAGGTCTGTCAGTCGGCTGTCCAAGTTTGTCATAACTGAGGCGTAGGACAGGTTTCACAAGCCGTTTGGCACAGGGTGTCTGGGAGGACTCAGCAACCACAGCCAAGGGACGTCTCCCTCCCCCAGCTCTGTGTCCACCACAGAGTCTTGGTGTGGCTGTAAGGGTTCTTCCAGATCTTCTGTTGCTACTGGCAGTTCATCCACTTGATCCTCCTCTTCAGGTGAGTCATGATCATTGGAGCAGACGCTGATAGCTGTATCTATCATGACTGGGTCATGTCTGTGTTCAGCCTCCAGGCCTTGGGTTTGCGGACGTAGACAGAGTTTTAGCTGGGGTAAGTAGTAATTACTCTCCTCTTGAGACTCTGAAGTCTGGTCCTCTTGACTCACATGTTCTGGATTTTGGGCTTGCGGACGTAGATAGAGCTTTAGCTGGGGTAAGTAGTAATTACTCTCCTCTTGAGACTCTGAAGTCGGTGGCTCTTGACTCACATGTTCTGGGTTTTGGGCTTGACACTTTACTTTCTGTGCTCTGGTTACTGGTTTCTTTGGTTGTGTTTTCCTCTCTGCAGGAGTAGGCAGTCTTACCAAGTAACCAATGGGAAGCAAGTGATCTCTGTGCATTGTTTACACTGTGCCTGTTCCTCTCTCAGGTTTCACACGATACACCGGAAGATTGGGCAACTGTGCTATTACCACATAGGGCAAGGGGTTCCATCTGTCCTGTAGCTTGTGTTTTCCAGTGATGCCAAGATTGCGAACCAGGACACGGTCTCCTTCTTGCAGTGTCTGATTTCTCACTCTTGCATCATGGAGTCTTTTGTTCCGTTCATGGTTTTTGGAAGCTGCTTCAGCTGCTAGCTGGTAAGCATCCCGCAACTCTTTTTTCATTTTGGCCACATATTGCTGATGCTTAAGACCATCCTCTTCCTCCCAACCAATGCCAAAACAAAGATCCACTGGTAGCCGCGCCTCTCTCCCGAACATTAAAAAGTAGGGTGAGTACCCTGTTGCATCATTTCGGGTGCTGTTATAAGCATGCACTAGCTGGCTTATGTGTTGGCTCCATTTGGGCTTTAGAGCTGGATCAAGGGTGCCAAGCATGGACAGGAGAGTACGATTGAATCTCTCAGGTTGGGGGTCTCCCTGAGGGTGGTACGGAGAGGTTCTCGACTTGCGAATGCCCAGCATGGTCAGGAGCTCTTTGATAATTTTGCTCTCAAAGTCGCGACCCTGATCTGAGTGGATGCGGGCTGGCAGTCCGTAGTGAACAAAGAACTTTTCAAAGAGGACTTTAGCCACGGTGAGGGCCTTTTGATCTTTGGTCGGGAATGCCTGAGCATACCTTGTGTAATGGTCTGTGATGACCAGCACATTGGCAATGCCTTTGGAGTCGGGCTCAATAGAAAGGAAATCCATGCAGACCAAGTCCAACGGTCCATTACTCGTGATCTGTTGCATAGGGGCAGCTCTGTGTGGAAGGGACTTCCGGGCCACACATCTCCCACAGTTCTGGATGTAGGTTGCAATCTCAGAGGCCATTTTGGGCCAGTAAAATCGGTTTCTGACAAGCTCTGTGGTTCTTTCAATGCCGAGGTGACCAATGTCGTCGTGCATGGACTTCAGAACCATTGATTTGTACTGAGCAGGTAAGATAAGCTGACTCACCTCTCTTCCAGAGGGTCTCTTAATGACTCTGTACAGGAGGTCACACTTTATCTGAAGCTTGGAACTTTCTCGCTGCAGCAAGGCGACATCAGCATTTGGATGTTTAGGAGCTGGGTCACATTTGCCTAGCTTCACTTGAGACATTACCACACTGATGACAGGGTCTAATCTCTGGGCCTCTATCAGTTCTTTACGGCTCAACTGTTCAAGCTCATTTCCCTCCACTTGAGTGAGGTAGGAATAAACAGCAGGAATAGCATCGGGGGAAGCACCTAGTTGGTCGACACATCTAGGGGTGCTTTCGCCGGGACCACATGCAGCGATTCTTCGGCAGAGAGCTTTCATCCCAGAAGTAGGAACATCCACCCATCCATCCTCTGTCTCCTGATGATTTCTGGAAAGCAAGTCCGCATCAATGTTTTCACGACCAGGCTTATACTGAACGTTGAAGTCATAGGTGGAGAGGGCAGCTAGCCGCCTGTGGCCTGTGGCGTTAAGCCTGGCAGTGGTTAAGACATATGTGAGCGGATTATTATCCGTTCTCACAGTGAATTTGGTGCCATACAAATAATCATGGAACTTATCGACTACCGCCCACTTCAAAGGTAGAAATTCTTGCTGGTGGATGGGATAGTTCCGCTCTGACTGGCTGAGCTTGCGACTGGCGAAAGCAACTGGACGGAGTCCTTCAGGATGCTCTTGATTCAATACAGCTCCCAGGCCATTCAGGCTTGCGTCTACATGCAATACGTAGGGCCTTGTCGGGTCCGCGAAAGCCAACACAGGAGCATGCGTGAGCTTGTGGATGATGATGTAAAAGGCGTCATCACAAGCTGAGATCCAACGGTCGCTGAACGGCTCTGAGACTTTAAAGTAGTCTTTCTTGTCCTTGAAGGTGGCTTTGTTTTTGCGTTGAGCTGGAGGGTACCCTTTAGTTAGGTCTGTGAGAGGGCGGACAGTGGCAGAGTAGTTCTCAATGAACCGCCGATAGTACCCACAAAATCCTAGAAACGACCTCAGGGACTTTAGGTCAATGGGTTTCTTCCAATTGGTGACGGCACTAACTTTCTCCCGGTCGGTTGCGACGCCGGCGGCGGAGACAATATGCCCCAGGAATTTCACTTTTGGTAGACAGAATTGGCATTTGTCAATGGAGATCTTGAGTCCACATTCCTCCAGCCGATCCAAAACTTTGAGGAGACGTTCTTCGTGTTCCTCTAGTGTTTTTCCAAACACTATGATATCATCAAGATACACAAGAACTTGGATCAGGTTCATTCCTACCGCAATTAACTTTTTAAACTCCGTACGGTGAGGAAATACGAATAAGCATGGCCCTTATGTATTATGAAATGTGTCTGTTTGTATGTATATCTACGTTACGAGTTGAATGTTTGATGAAATGTTGGAACCTGTACCGAGCTGTACTGATAACAAATTCCACCAGCCTGGCTGTGTGGTCATTAAAAATACAATACAATACAATACAATACAATACAATGTCTCCTACAGCCTTCTCCATCAATCTTTGAAAGGTTGCAGGAGCACCTGTGATGCCTTGGGGCATCCGCTCAAACTGGAAAAAACCTAGAGGGCAAATAAAGGCTGTCTTTTCTTTGTCTGCCTCAGACATTTCCACTTGGTAATATCCGCTTCTCAAATCCAGCACAGAGAACCATTTACTGCCAGTCAGACAATCAAGTGCATCATCTATGCGCGGCATGGTGTACTGGTCTGGGATGGTTCTGGAGTTCAGCAGACGATAGTCAATGCACATTCTCACTTTGCCATTCCTCTTCCTCACTATGACAATGGGAGAGGCATACGGACTTCGGGATTCTTTGATTATTCCGGCTGCCAGCAGTTCTTGGAGATGGCGCCGAACATCCTCAATGTCTGCAGGTGCGATTCTGCGGGATCTCTCTCTGAATGGTCTAGAGTCTCTGAGTCTTATGTGGTGTGTCACACCTCTCGCTAGACCCACATCCCATTCCTCCAATGAGAATACATCAGCTCTCTCTGACAACTTGTTGGCTAACCTAGCTCTCCATGCTTCGGGAATGGGTGAATCCCCAAAATTGAAGAGCTCAGGATCAATTGACATTGTTTTCGGAGACTTCTTTGGCTCAATGACAGAGTCAGCCAGGTACACTTGGGCTAGCACTGTACCCGCAGGAAGAGCAGTTTCTTTTTGAGATTCATTTCTCAGCATGAGTGTGAAGCCATTGGTATCCATAGCTGAGGGTGGCAGGACCACTGGCGGAACCAGCACACCAGCAGGAAGGTTGGTACTTTCATCAGCCTCCACCATTAGGATGCTTTTATCCATAGGTTGCTGCTTCTCCACTTCACAGACAGCATAGTGGGCTCCTCCAGGTGGGATTCTTAGAGTCCCAGGGCCCTGCCATTTCACTTGGCCGACCACATCCATTGGTGGATTACAAGGTGATGGGGATTGTTCAGAACGAAGTGTTTATTCTCAGAGAGTGAACCTCATCGTTGCCTTTGAGTTCCTCACATTGGTACAGCAGGGAGCGCAATTTTGTTGTATTAGTGCCAATGACAACAGGAACTGGGTCAGGACTTGGCGAATCAGGGCATATTAGAGCCACCACGGGAACTATTTCTTCAACTCCCTTGGAATTAGGAGGCAGTCCCAGCTCAACTGCCACATAGCCTGTATATGGATAGCTAGTGTCACTCAGTCCCCATATGGCAAGGTCTTTGAGTGGGTGAATGGGCACATTGGGAAGGAATCTGGTGTGCCAACTCTCAAAGATGATAGTGACTCTGGAACCGCTGTCTAAAATGGCTCTACAGGGTTGACCATCAATTTTCACATCAGCCATCATGGATGGGCCAACCAGTCCTTGTGGCAGGTTACGAGGCTGCTGTGTGTAGACTGGACCAACCTGCTTCGACTCAGCAAACCTTTTGTGTGACGCTTTATCTTCCTTACTTTTGCGCAGAGCACCGAGTAATTTTTGGATTACTTTGGGGCTGTTCTCTGGGGCTGTGCAGTGTGTGGCAATATGACCATTTTCTCCGCATCTGTAACAGAAGAAGCTCTCTGAGTCTTTGGCATTATGTGGTTTAGCTGCTGGACTGGGGCTGGCCTTCCCATCCCTCTTTTTAGGGTCTGCAGTCACAGGACTGTGAGATACAGACATCACAATTAGCTGATGTTGTAGCTGCAGCACCTGTTGCCTCAACATTTGAACTTCGTTTTCTTTTTCAGTGTCTATAGTGTTCTTGGTGGGTTTGAATTTTGGCTCAGTGTGTGTGTGTCTTGCTGCTTTTCCCTTAGCTCACCAAGCTCTGCACGAAGCTCTTGAATCTCTGCCTTCAACTTTTGGTCTTCTGTAGCTTTGGTATTGGCTTGGTCTCTGACTTGTACTTGTCTTACTGTTGTAGTTAATTTTTGTCGAGCTGTCTCATATTCCTCCTCTTCACGAATCTCATTTCGGAGCTTTAAGAAGGTAGGAGGTTTCTCTTTTCTTTCTCTCAATCTCAGCTGTAACAGCATCATATCAGAGTCAGTAGCACCTCTAATGAGTTGGTGAATTCGAGCATGATCGGCTCTGTGGCTGAGAAGGCCTCCTTTTTGCACTACTTTGATCAACGAGCGTTCCAGCCTCCTTAAAAAGTCAGAGAGCTTTTCACCAGACTGTTGGTGAAGGCTCCTGAAGGCAAAATATAAGTCTTCTTCTGACACAGGCGTGCCAAAGGCACTTTCCAATGCCTTTACATAGCAGTCAGGGCTAGCATCTGGGTTGTTTAGTCGTACAGCCTGAATTATTTCCAGGGCCGGCCCCTTTAAGCTCTCGACTATTCTCTTTTGTTTCTCACGTTCAGAGCAGTCACATTCTTCAATCATTAGATAGGCTTGTTCGAGCCAATGGTCAAGGCTCTCCTCTCCTGGCGGTGTGGGAAGGTTTCCAGAGAACATCCGCAGACGTCGAAATGCATTGTTCTCACTGGTAGGTCTCATCGTTTTTCCCAACAGGTCTCCCACTGCTCGGATGATGGACTCTGGGGAGCTTCCTTGTGGAGTCTCTGTAGTCAGCATGGCTTGAACATCATTTACTGATTTTCCTTCATCAGTCATTAGTTTGTTTAGCTTAGCTAAAAAATCTTCAGCTGGGCTCACAGGTTCATTGAAGAGGAAAATTTTCCATTCTGAGCCTCCCTTCACTGGCTGCAGTTGGGGGGGAATGCGATCTGGCTGTACAACTTCACGGCATTCACAGAGTACCAGGTTGCTGCCAGTCTGAATGTCACTTTGGACGTCCCGTACCTTTACTCTCCCAAGTGCCTTTACTGTCTGAACAGTCTCTTCAATGTCTGCTTGGTCAGTATTAGTCGGCACGTCAAACAGGACAAAAGCATGGTTTGGGTCTAAGCATGCTTCACTACACCAGCTATGAAGCTTAGCTGCTAACTGAGAGTCTGCTTGAGTAGCCATTATACTACAACTGCTATAGGCACTTTAATACAAAAGTCGGGAAACAAAAACACTTCTTAAAGGCAAAAACTAACAGTAAATGAAATGGGAATCAATCTCAGCGATGCCTCCATTTTGTGTAGCGCTTCTTTGCCCTCTACATGAGCTGCGCCCCAGGTTCGTAAACTTTAATTCCCTTATAGGTGTTAGTTAACCCTTAATTTAAGTATTTATGCACTCTCTTAATTTGGACAATAGGACACCTTTAATTTCAATATTAAATGGTATACCCTACTGTAGAAACAGTTAAAATAAATCAACTGACAACTATGTTCCAATGAATTACCTTCACATTTATTCTATTAATTAAAATAAATGATATGTTGGTCAGGGAAATACAAAATAAAATATCAATAACCAAAAATATGGTGTTTTACTGGTGTTTCTCACACAGATATTCAAAAAAAAACAACACTCTATAAATCAATATTTTATAGTACCTTTAAGTACTAATTACTATGTGGGCCCACACACTCACTCACACAAGCCGGCAACATTAAAAACAAAACAAGAATAACCCCACGTTGCAGGCCTGGTCGAAGCTGGAGAGCGTCGCGGCCAAATACAGTGGAAGCCGACAAGTGCACAGTGCAGAAGCTCACAAGATGGCGGGGAGTTGGCTGACCAGAGAGGACCCCATGTGGCAGAAATCTTCCTTCTCCCTCGTTGTCTCCAGGGCTCAGCTAACCGCTGCTCTCACTCTCCTCGTAATCACAAAGTCCACACAGCGACAGTCTTTAATCCACACCTCCGAGCTGAAGGGGTAGCAGTTAGCCTAGGCTTCCTCTGTCTTCTTCTGGACTTCTTCTCTCTCTCTCCTGGACTTCGATTACCCACAATTCCCAGCTCCCGCCCCCAAACCAATCACCACACAGGAAAAATGATCCAACTCATTAACAACAAATCAAAATGCAGAACACATATTCACAGCAAAACTTATATAAATCTCTTAATAAGAAAAACTAATATGAAGTTACACAGGGCTACAGACACAAAAAGCTGGAGTAACTCAGCGGGACAGGCAGCATCTCTAGAGAGAAGGAATGGGTGACGTTTCGGGTCGAGACCCTTCTTCTTGAGGATCAGTGCAATTGTTTACCCTTGGGGCTTATCCTGTGGCTCAGTGCAATTGTTATCAAGAATTGGCTGCCAGAATCACCCTGTGAGGCAGACTCTCTACAAGCTACATTTATGGGCCTGTCCCACTTAGGCGATTCTTCAGGCGACTGCCGGTGACTGTCAAGTTGCCCCCCAGCAGTCGCCTGAAAAACCGGCGACTGGAACGGCCACTGTTAGAGTGGAGAGCACACACACACACCCACACACCCACACACCCACACACCCACACACCCACACACCCACACACCCACACACTCACACACCCACACACACACACACACACACACACACACACACACACACACCTTCCTTCACCAGCCCGTTCGTTATGCATGTGGGGGACAGGGCAAGTGGGAAATTCACACGGTGCAAAGCCAATGTGATATAGACACACACCGCGATGAACAGGAAGGTTGGCGCTGTAATTAAGATGGTGAAAGCACAGTGTACGGGAAGGGTCATGTAAGTCCTTTAAAAGAGGGGGGGAATAAGGGGGGAGAAGGGGTGGACAACTTTTAAGAAGCCAGAGATACACGGCTGTGAAGTTAAGCGGATATTAACATTAACATCGGTTATCCTTGGTTCTGAAAACAACTGTTTACCTTTTTTTCCCCAATGAGCCAAAGAAATTCACCGGTCAGCACTGGCTACAACCTTCAACCTCCTGGCAACCCACTACCACGGCACCTACGGCACGAGAATTCTCGCTACTCTCCATGGCGGCTTCATTCTGGTCGCTGCTAATTTTTCAACCTGTTGAAAAATTCATAGCGACCATAATGAAGCCGCGACTAGTTCCCAGAATGCGGGAAATCTTCACGACCATGAAGGCGACTCCCCGGCAACCACCCGCGAACATATGGCGACCATGTGGCGAATGCATAGTCTCCTGCAGTCGCCTAAAAAGTCGCCTAAGTGGGACAGACCCATTACTCTCAGATGGTGAATCCTGAGACTCCACACCTGCAACACCCTGGTTACGCTGTCAACAATATTTGATCTTTATATTGACCTGCACTAATATAGTCATTTGTAAAACCTTTGTCAATATTTACAAATTCTTCCCTGACTACATACTCCCTGTTCTCTGCTGATTCCTGTCATCCCACACCCCAGCTCACACTATCCTCCCTGTAATCCTGGATGATATTCCTATTCTCTTTACGCATTTTGTTCAAAAAGAATAATTTTCATTAACAAAGTTTGATATTTTATAGAGGGAACACATTCTGTTATGGCACTTGTCAAGTTATTTTGAAATATCCATTATTTTTTAACCCAGAGAGACACATGATGCATGAAGCAGAATAAGATCCTCATTACAAAATGCTTTGCATGTAGATTATGTCAATAATTTTCCGAACTATCTTGACAATTTTAAATACCCCTTATAAACGTCCAGTGGACACGTTCATTTTGCGAAAACCTTTACCATTTCTAAGTGAGATTTGACACAATATATCTAATGATTTTGCGATTAGAAAATTTCAAAAGTTTTTTAAAAAGTCTGTGCCAACCAGTGCTTAAAAAATGACTGATTTTTATCAATGATAATCTTAGATGAAGATTAGGATCTTCCTCCCACACATTCACTTGGATCTGCAGCTCTCATTTGAAGGGGATGTTGTTTTTCAGAAGTATGACTTATTCTGGTAGACAATCATTTCCTGCTCCCACCTCAACTGTCAGCTTCTGGCTTTTTGAAAGCAATACTTTGCATTGCAAATGTGTTTTAAATAGATTGGTTATGTAAGTAAATATGCCTTTGTGTCCTACGTCTCCTCCATTGTCAGAGTGAGGCTAAACGCAAATTGGAGCAACAGCATCTCATATTTCGCTTGGGCAGCTTACAGCCCAGTGGCATGAATATTGATTTCCCTCACTTCAGGTAGCCCCGGTATTCTCTCTCTCTCTATTCCTCCCCCACCCAAGTCGCACTTGCTTTTACCCTACCCTTTTCACCCAACAAACAGCTAACAATGGCCTGTTTCCTTTATCATCATTACTTTTTTGCATATCTTTCATTCATTGTACTTTATCTCTCCACATCGCCGTCTATACCTCTCATTTCCCTTATCCCTAACCAGTCTGAAGAAGAGTCTCAACCCGAAAAGTCACCCATTCCTTCTCTCCAGAGATTCTGCCTGTCCCAGTGCGTTACTCCAGCTCTTTGTGTCTAAAAGATATTGCTTTCCTTGTTAGAACTATCACACCACCATTTTTATTTCCTTCAGAGTATTTCAGTTCAAGTGCATTGGGATCAATAGATTGTAAACATGTTTCTACAATAAATATTTTTCAAATCCCCATAGAGTCTAGTTTTAGATATTGTCAGAATGATTAAATCTAACATGTGCACACACAACTAATAAAAATCTAACATGTGTACACACAACTAATAAAAGATAATCAATATTTGCAAAAAAATGTAAACCTAATGTAATAAAACAACTTAAAATTAAGCTAAATACAGTTGTGACATATCAGATACATATTTGTAACCATTAATGTAAGTCACAAGGATAATGTGCAAAAAACAATGTTAAAACGTGTTTTTGAAAATAATAGGTATTCTGCTTTTATGTGGATGTTTTATGCGAGCTTCTGAAGTAATGAATAATCTGTTACTAAGGGAACAAAATGATTTATTACATTGTCAAGGCAATTTGAGCCTATTTTATTGGCCCTGGAATTACTACTAGTAGCCAAATGCTATAATTTCACCATTTTCACACTCCTTCCTTCCAAATTTAGAGATACAACATGGATATGGGCCCTTAGGCCCACCGAGTCAAAGCCAAACATCGATCACCCGTACATTAGTTCTATGTTATCCCACTTTTGCATCCTACATTCGAGGGGTCATTTATAGAAGCCAATGAACCCACAAACCTGCATGTCTTTTGAAATGTGGGAGGAAACCGGAGTGGCCGGAGACAGGATGGCCACGCAGTCACAGGGAGAATGTACAAACTCTGCACAGACAACATCCTTGGTCAGGATCAACCCCCGATCTCTGGCGCTGTGAAGGAGCAGTCCTACCACTGTGTCAGTGTGCCATACAAACGTTGAAACTTTTCTGTATTCCCCTGTCAACCCAGTGCTTCATTTATGTGTCATATGAAGCGTGCCTTCTTTTGAATTAATAATAATGCATCTTAATCAATTAAGGAATTTGTGTGGCTCATAAATTGATATACTTTTATGTTTTTAGATTGACATTTTTAATCTTAAATGGACATTTGTCATAACCAAATTCTAAACCTTTGATCCTAAAGTGACTATTCACATCCCACACAGATGCTGGATAAGTACCCTGTTATCTGCATCTCACATCAGTGAAATTGCTGTCCTGAATTAGACCATTTAACTGCACCACTCTTCAACTAATGCTCTTTATTATGTTGATTTTCTAATTAACCCCATTGACACAGCTTACATTATTCCAAATAAATGGGTGACAACATGCACAAGGCCCATCCTACGGAAAATAGTTATGAGCAGTATTATGCCATTGTAGTATCCATAATTTCTTTATAGTATTCAGTAAAGTTACTGAAGTTACTTCCAACCAAACATCTTCTCTTGAAAGCAGACAAGACTCGACAAACAACAGTGACTGATTCAATAATACATCTAAGATCAAACATCTTATCATATATAGTCCCGACCCCCTGGGAAACTGAAGGGAGCGACAATCAACCGCCACGGATACAAATAATGTCTTACACAAGAAAGGGCAGATGCTGGTTGACAAAAAATGAACACACGGTGCTGGAATAATACAAAGACGCAGCAGAAATTTCTAAACGTCATCCCATCACCCATTCCTTTTCTCTAGAGATGTTGCCTGTCCCGCTGAGTTACAGAGTGCCCACGGTAGATTCACGAATCACTACGGTAAACTCACTGGCTACTACGTTCTTACCACGAGTTTAAATGTTTCAAATGCTGGAGTAACACAAAGATGCAGCAGAATTTTGGAAACGTCATCCCGTCACCCATTCCTTCTCTCCAGAGATGCTGCCTGTCCCGCTGAGTGACCATACTGAGGGAATTCCCACGTATATGAAGCAGAGAGAAACGCTCTGGCTCGGAAGGTGTGCATTTTCCCTTTGTGGGTCATATCAATAGATATTCTATCTTTAACTCAAATCCACAGGATGGAGCTGTCTTATTTAACACTGTTGCTTCGCTGCCACCGCCTCCTTGCTGCACAATGGCAGTGAGTGCGGGGCCGAGATCCTGCCTAGTTTTTTACGTTCTGAAATTGAATAACTTTCAATGCTGAATCTGAATATACTTACTGTATGACATGCTGTCCAGCTCCTCTATTTGATAATTAAAACAGACCTTCATTCACGGTTGGCTCAAGAGTAACTCGGGAGAGGAACTTGGTAACTCACCGGATCACCTACAAAATCCTGGTCCTCACCTACAAAGCCCTCCACCATCTGGCCCCCCCATATCTCACTGACCTCCTCTCCCCCTACCAACCCTCACGGTCCCTCAGATCCACATCAGCCGGTCTCCTCTCCATCCACAAGTCCAACCTCCGCAGTTTTGGGGACAGAGCCTTCTCCAGGGCAGCTCCCAGGCTCTGGAACTCCCTCCCCCAACTGATCTGCAATTCCGTGTCCCTCACCATCTTCCAGTCCCGCCTCAAGACCCATCTCTTCACCTCTGCCTATCCTTAGCCCCACGTCCCCGACCCTTTTCATCTGTGCATTAATTGCCTCATACTGTGTTTTGTATTGAATTCTGTCTTTACTTTGTGTACTAGTCATGTCTCTACTATTTATTTCATTCCCCTTACATGTTTTTCCTCTACATGCTCAATTTTTGTAAGGTGTCCTTGAGACTCTTGAAAGGCGCCCATAAATAAAATTTATTATTATTATTATTAACTCGGGAGAGGAACTTGGTACATCGCAGAAATGAGAAGTAAACGGCAAACTTAGACATACACGTGGGAACTTGTTTAAACTCGTGAACATAAACTTGGAATCTCGTAGACAACCACGAGTGTGATTTTTTCTTTCACTCGGGATCACTCGTGGGTGGACTCACACCGTGAGAGGGCCATTAGGCTTGTTATGTTGTTATTTTGTCCTGAGGCATGAACTCAAGTCTAAGGAATGCAATAGTGGCAACTATATTGCAAGCCTCTTGAGGAGAATTTGTCTAATGATGGGGTACTGTTATGTACACAAGTGTACACAATGTCTAAGGCAAATATCGTGCATCAAAAAATATGTGTTCTTTTACAAAAAGGCTTTTGACCTTACACTTGGCCATTCCCCCATACATCACGCCTAGGTATTACTAGACTTGAAACAGGAAACCCTTCATATGTTCTCCAAACAGATTTAGTTTAGTTTGGAGGAGGAGGAGCCATCTTGGGGAACGGCTGCTAACCAGCAGCCGTCCGTTTAATTCACTTTTTTTTTGTAGTTCTAGTGAGTCTTGTGTTTTGTTTGTGGGAGAAATAGACTTTTTAATGTGGGGGGAAGGGGGTAACTATATTTCTAGGTCCCTACCTGGTCGGTGAGGCAGCGTTTTCTCCGGGCTGCCCTGTCGACCCGTCCTCGTGGCCTACCAGCGGGCCTGGAGCGCCGTTTCCTGCCGGGGACCGCCCAGCACCTCGGCTTCGGTGGCGGCACAGCGCTGGAGCGCTATCGCGGAGCGGAGCGGGCGATGCCTTGCCTGGGTCGCCGCGCTGGATCGACGCGCTGGAGCTGTGAGCTGTGACCGCCGAGTTCAACACCTCCGGGCTGCGGGTCTGCGGAGCGGAGCGGGCGGCGCCGACTTCAACATCAGGAGCCTGGGAGCTCCAAACCGGCTCGGCCTTGTCGGCTTCGGAAGCCGCGGTCTCCGGTAAGGAAGCGGCCGTTCCAGGTGGCCCAGCCGCTGAGAGGACTCTCCCGACGCAGGGGCAACAGCACCCAGCGAGAACGGCCAGGAACATCGGGCCTCCGTAGAGGCAATAGCGGAGGCCTCAATAGGCCTGACTTGGGAGAACTGGGGATGGGGACTGGACATTGTGCCTTCCCCTACAATGGTAACCATTGTGGGGGGATGTTTTTTGTGTGTAAGTGATTATTTTAGTTTGTGTCCAAGATGGCTGTCGGAAGGGAGATTGTACACTGGCGCGGTTTAGCTGCCGCTGCTCTCTCTTCACATTGTGTTTTTGATTTTTTTGTCTTTGGATCGAATTCTGTCTTTAATTTGTGTATTGGTGATGTCTTTATTATTTATTTTACTCCGATTATATGTTTTTTACTCTTGTTAAATTCTGTAAGGTGTCCTTGAGACTTTTGAAAGGCACCCACAAATAAAATTTATTATTATTATTATTATTAGTTTAGAGGTACAGAGTGGAAACAAGCCCTTTGGTCCATTTAGTCAGCGCCGACCTGCGATCCCCGCACACGAGCACTACCTGACACACTAATGGACAATTAGAAATGTTACCAAGGCAAATAGCCTACAAATCTGAATGCCTTTGGTGCATGGGGGGAGACCGGTGTTCCCGAAGAAAACCCACACATGTCACAGGGAGAACCTACAAACTCCATACAGGCAGCCCCCGAGTCATGATTGAACCTGGGTCTCTGGCACTATAAGGCAGCTACTCTACTGCTGCGCTACCACTCCATCTGTTATGTTACGTTTTCTGCTCTTTTTGTACTTGGTGCATAGCTTATGGCCACCTTCGTAAATTGTGGTCCTATAATAATCGTCGATAGATAATGGTATCTGAAATTGTACAGGAACTTTTGCAGAGTTGTTATGTCATGTATATATACACTGTAAATGTTCGATTGTAATCATGTATTGTCTTTCCACTGACTGGTTAGCACGCAACAAAAGCTTTTCACTGTACCTTGGTACACATGACAATAAACTATACTGGACTCATGATCGAGGTCTAGACCAAGCATATGGAGAAAGTCATAGAGTATCATTTGGACAAGCAAAGGTCACTTGGTTTAATTAACTCTTTTATCATCTTACACACTTTATTTTACCAATAATCACCTACAAATGTTTACACACCTCTGTCCCTTAAAACCTGGATGGTTCTCAGGATGATTGTATGCAGCATCCTACGCTCCAATACAGATTTATTTTAAACTAGACCAAGTGCAGACCCGTTGGGTCTGCTCCCCCAACGCAGCCGTTCCCTATCCATAGCCCCCATGGGAGACGTGGTCCTCCAACTCAAGCGGCTCAGGAATCAGCAGTGCGGCTGTTTTTAAATGGCGTCTTTGAGGCGAGATGCGGGCGCCAGTAGCCGTTATGGTCTCTGGCCAGCAGGAGGCAACAAAATGAGTGAGTGGGGGGGGGGGGGGGGGGAGAAGGATTTGATTAAAAAAGTGTACATAAACACGACAAAATTTAATGAGGAGTGGATACTTGGAATGAAAAGTGAAATATCTACCGAAATGGAAAAAATCAGGGCGTTTCTGGGTCGGGTGTTGGCGTAACAACGAATCAAAGGCTGGCAGCCACGTCAGGCAGAAACACACACAGCCAGCCGACAGCCACACAGTTTTATCTATATATATATAAAACTGTGTAGATATAGTTAGATAGATTACAAAGTGATGATGTTTTCTATTTGAGGGAGTGCTGGTTGCATTTCTGGTGAAGAGACAAATACTGGGAGTTGCTACTAGGTGGAAAGGAAAAAACAGGAGATAAAATGCAGGAGTGGTGGGGGGGGGGGGGGGCGGGGTGTGGTGGTGGGGGTGGGGGGGGGTGGTGGTGGTGGGGGGGGCACACACTTTCTCTTCCTGTCACAGATGGATTAAAAGGCAACACGTTGATATTCAGAAATATTTTATATTTTAGCAAGAGGTTTAAGTCATCTAAACATTTTGCCACTGTGAGGAGGAACCAGCTTGAAGTTTAGCAGCAGTAAGGTATTTATAAAGGATTAAAGGAACGAATATTCTTTGGAACAGCACAGCCGATATTGGCCTCTGTTGTCATTTATATATGAATGACATTTATAAAGTATCAGCTTTGGCTCTTCATTAATGCTAAGATTCCACAAAATATATAGTGCTCAAAAAGGCTATCATATGCCATCTCACTTTTGGGAAGTATGTTCTTTGTGCTGGGCATCCCACACTTCAGTTTAAACCAGCAACTGTAGTTCCCTCTTACACATTCAATGTTTCTATCTGTCCTTCATGTGCCTCTCATACCAGCCATCAAATAAGACTTGGCAGAAACAAGGAAACAGTCGTAAGTGGTTTTGAGGGATAATGACTAGGAGCTGGTAGCCATTGGGCAGTGGGGTGGCCATTTTATGTCTGAACAAAATGCAGTCCATTAAGTTTAATAGTCGCTTCACCACTTATAATAATTTGCCATTAATTAATGGCATGTTATTGGTTATAACGGTAAAAAAAAACTGTTAGCAACATATAACTAAAGTAGAGGTAGAACCATTCCAAGACTTGTCCCATCCTTAACAGTTAACATTTTCTGCTATTTTCCCTCAAACCACTTTCCCTCATCCAAATATTTAATTCAATCGTGAGGGTTAGTACATTATCGATTTCCACTATAGAAGCTGGAAGTGCACTGACCTGACTCCACACAAAGGCTGCTCTGCAAGCGTTTCTGCATCTCTGTCCTCATGTCGCAGCTGTTGACAAAGAAAAGGATTGAGAGATTTATTGATAAAACCAGAAAAGGTTGAAAGCATTCAGAAAGTCAGGCAGCATCTGTAGAATAAAAAGCAGTAGCATTTCAGGTCTGGGACCCCTTCATCAGAATTGTGAAGGAAAGAAAACAAGTTCATTTTCAGCAACAGGAAAGAGTCCATCATAAAGGATGAGGTTACGGGGTACTTAGAGGTTTATGATAAAATAGGCTGAAGGTTTTGTGAAGGGGAGATCTTGCCTGACAAATCTCTTGACATTTTTTGAGGAAGTAAATAGCATGACAGACAAAGGAGAGTCAGTGGATGTTATTTACCTAGATTTTCAGAAAGCCTTTGATAAGGTGCCGCACGTGAAACTGCGAAAGAAGATGAGAGCCCATGGTATCAAAGGGCAGATGCTAGCATGGATGGCAGGTTGTCTGGTTGTCTGATGGCAGAAGGCAAAGAGTGGCAATAAAGGGGGGGGTTTCTGTTTGGCTGCCAGTGATTAGCACTTGCTGATCACGTATTGAGTCAGTCTCAAAAATATCTAATTTCTCGTTTCCAGTCTAGTTTCCTTCCAATAGATCAGTAAGAATAACATCACTATTGACGAACAATTGAATAAGGTGACCCTTGAATTATATGTGGGATGACGGAGAGAACGGGACAGAAGGGGGAAGAGGGCATGTGGGGTAAGGGAGGTTGAGGGGATAGGGATAGGGAGAGGGGGGAAGGGGGTGGGAGGGGGAAGGCAGATGGAAGTTGAAGGGAGCAGGAGGGAGAAGTGGAGAGGAAAGGGCAAGGGTTGCTTTCTGAGGAAATGAGCAGCCATGGCCATTTTCCTTAAGCTGTATATTCTGCTCATGTGACAAGGAATCGGCACTGAAAAAAATGTGTTGAATTACTTAGCTCCTCCACATATATTCCATGAGAGGGAATTTTATTCCATATCACAAATCTTTAGACGGTGATTTGTGAATTTGGTGAGGAGAATTTTCCAGCCGAACAGCTGTAATGTGGGGGTTTGCCAGTGTTCTGTTATAAACTGGCTTTGTGACAACAACTCAGAAGATACCTCATTATTTTGAATTAAACAAAGATAAAACCATTAATGCTTCACTTCATCACGATAGATACTTGGTTCCCTGGTTCCTGTACAGTCATATTAAAACCCCCACATAAGCCTGAATGAGGGCTGGTTTAATAGGCTGATAGCGGAGTCAGGGGATATGGGGAGAAGGCAGGTACTGATTGTGGATGAACAGCCATGATCACATTGAATGTCGGTGCTGGCTCGAAGGGCCGAATGGCCCACTCCTGCACCTATTGTCTATTGTCTATCCAATGCATCATAGCGCTGGTTAATGTGTGAACATGAATAAGGTGACGGTCAACAGTAGAAAATATTAACATCAAGAATCTAATAAGTGTGTGTAGGTACAATCTAATTCTAAACTGTATTTATTTATTCTACACTTTATGCTGTATAATGTATGACTTCATGTCAATGAAACTTTCCTCTGTCCAATTCAGCTTGCAGCCAAGCTAGATTTGAATAACTAATAACAATGACTGTGCCAAGTGTTCATTGTAACAGTAGTTCATGGAAATTGTAGACGTGCCACAGGGCTGTCGAGGTGTGGGTAGTTCAGCTACAATACATTCCTAATGAACCTTGTGTTATAGAAAAATGTTTGTAAAAGCAATTGTATCAATGGGGAACAGGGGGTTAGGAGCTGGAGAGTTTCAGACTCGCAATAACAAAGTTATTGCTCCCAGGAGATTTTCAAAAATAAAGGTCTGTTTAGTAGCTACAAGATTAGTTTTGTTTCTGCAAGCTAAAAAATACTGAAGGCTGTATGTTGTATTGTTTATTAGAGTAAAGGTGTGCAAGTGTCAATGGAGGTGATTCTTAGGGCAACTGTGGTTCGTTGGCCACCTGCATCCCTAGTAGTTGGTAGTGTGGAGAATGCTGCAAATAAATGAGACCTTTAAAGGGGTATGGGGTGTCACCTAAAGGCATAATAACACATCCAGCCATTACCATTTAATTGTGTTAATGGAAGATAAAATCAGGCAGTAGGCAGAACAGGATACCACTCAGATCACACCGGCTTCTTAACGAGAGGAGAGCATTTATGTATGTGTGTGTGATTGTATGCCTGTGTATATCATGCATACATGTAGAGAGGATGAAACAGAAAGCAATATACATATTTATTTATCAACATTAGTTTCTTACTGGAGGAGAGAATGTGTGTGTGTACGTGTGCGTGTATGTGCATGTGTGTATGTCTGTGTGTAACATGCATACATGTAGAGAGAATGAAGCAAAAGTAATATACCTATTTATCTTCATTTCTTTAACTGTTTTTGCTTTAAGGATTATTAATACAATTTATATTTCTGCAAGAAAATTATTATGTACCATGTTATTGTTAAAGCTATGTATCAATTCAAGTTTTTGCAGTTTAATTGCAGTTTTGGTTTTACGATCAATAAAATTCTCAGCTTGAATAATTTTCGAACAACAAATTAAACCAGTTTGTGTTTGAAATACTAGAGGTATGAGAGGGTGGGGGGGGGGTCTGGGTAATGGCTAACCATCGACTTTACAGCCATGAGCCTTCACTTCTCTTGTGGGAATATACCACAGATATTAATAGACATTGAATTTGCACTTCAGTCAATAGAATTTGTCAGGTCGTTAGTTTGTGAAGACAACACTGCTGGCTTGAATTCAAAAATAATTTCATCAATAATATCGTACTTATAACATTTTTTGCATTAAAGATAAATTGTATTAATAACTTACAAAGCATAATCAGTTAGATAAGTGAAGATAAATATTTATATTGCTACCAATTTCATTCTCTCTCCATGTATGCATGCTAGAGACACACACACGTATGTCAACGAATACTCTCTTGAACTTTCACAGATATACAGCAGAGAGCATATTGACTGGTTGCAACACGGTCTGGTTCGGCAGCTCGAAGCCCCCAGGAATGAAGAAGACTCCAAAAAGTGATGAACACTGCCCAGTCCCTCGTGGGTATTGACCTCCCTGCCTTTGAAGGGACTTACAGGAGTCACTGTTTTAAGAAGGCAGCCAGCATCATCAGAGACCCCACACCACCCTGGCCACACATTCATTTCACTCCTGCCATCGGGAAGAAGGTGTAGGAGCCTGAAAACTGTAATGCCCAAGTTCAGGAGCAGCTTCTTCCCAACAAACATCAGGATATTAAACACTACAACCACCAACTAAGCACCGAAGTGCATAGATTTGGGGGATTGTTTTGTCTTTGCACTATTATCATTTTTGATATATTGAACTTCTTTTTTGAGAATTTCTTTATCTTCCATTAACACCATTAAATGTTAACTGCTGGACTTTAATATGCCTCTGGGTGATATCCCCCGCACCCACTAAAATGCTTTGTGCAGGTGGGGTGGAAGGGGAAGGGTACAGGTAGTTCAAAACAGGGAGTATTGATCCTGTGGGGGATCCAGCATGTATACGGATGCTCTTGTTTCCACAATATAATGTCTTAAAATTTAGGTGGAAAAAAAGCCTCTTTGGTCTTCCGGATTAAGAACATAATTAGGATTATTTCAATATTGCAGCATCACCAGTTGCAGAAGTGTATATGCCTGTCAACCTGGCTTAGGCATCTCCTAAACCAGAAAAATCAGGCAACTTCTGATTTATATTTGATATCTATATTTTCATCTCTGTCTGTTGTCCAAGCATCTGCCTATCAGAAAATCGTCCTCACCTATATCAACCTATTAACTGTATTATCTGGTAGACAAAAGTGCCGGAGAAACTCAGCGGGTGCAGCAGCATCTATGGAGCGAAGGAAATAGGCAACGTTTCGGGCCGAAACCCTTCTTCAGACTGATGGTCTGAATTAAATTGTATTACCTACCAGGATTTTTCTTGCCCCTCCTCTTTTCCATCTTTCTATCCTCCTACTCCCTTACTCCCCCTACACCCCACAATCAGTCTGAAGAAGGATCCCGAACCGAAACGTCTCTTATCCATGTTCTCTGGAGATGTTGTGTGACCCCTGAGTTACCCCAGAACTTCCCAACCTACTGTAAAATCAGATTTGAGTGGGCATTTCACATGCTCTATTCTTATTATCCATTCACCCTGGCACTGCTACGAGATATAAAAATATTTCCCAAAAGTTCCTGAGAAGAAAAATGCAACAGTTTTTCTTCACCGTTCTTCGCAATCACATTTTCCAAAATAACCTCCACAGTGCCATGCATTAACATAAAATAATTAGCATGCCATTAAACACAAAGAAGCACAGCCGGATCCATTTCCTTTTTATTAAAACCTGAAGTTCACCCACAAAAAAATACCAGAGAAAGCATAGCGAATTGTGACTGGGAAAAGATCAACCAACCAGCCATTAAATAAAATGAAACTGACAATCAAACTGTTTTAGGTACACAAAATTGCTGGAGGAACTCAGCGGGTGCAGCAGCATCTATGGAGCGAAGGAAATAGGCGACGTTTCGGGCCGAAACCCTTCTTCAGGTCTGAAGAAGGGTTTCGGCCCGAAACGTCGCCTATTTCCTTCGCTCCATAGATGCTGCTGCACCCGCTGAGTTCCTCCAGCAATTTTGTGTACCTTCGATATTCCAGCATCTGCAGTTCCCTTTTGAACACACAATCAAACTGTTTTATATAGGTTCAATTTTAAAACTTTATCAATGATGTTTAATCAGAGGGAAATCTTGTCTTATCATACGTAGGATATGCATATCTGAAAGCTAGTTTAAAGACTTCTGAGGGGATTTCCAGTTTTGTGTGGTTTCCCCATGTGATTTATTTCCATGATCTAATATATTTTATTCTTAAGGGAACTGTTAAAGATTGTCCCATGGGTTGTTATCTAACCAGAAATCACACTGACCGAGTGGAACCAATGATCTGAACTTCACATTCATTTGTGCATACAGCTCAGCCAGTTTCACAAGAGAACTCAATGACCACAGATATCGTCTACCCCCACTGAATTAAATGGCTTGTAAACATTAGAT
This sequence comes from Amblyraja radiata, assembly GCF_010909765.2. Lineage (NCBI taxonomy): Eukaryota > Metazoa > Chordata > Chondrichthyes > Rajiformes > Rajidae > Amblyraja > Amblyraja radiata. Next base: position 68,739,714 of record NC_045956.1, read on the forward strand.
AGGCAATGATCAGATTGACCCAAATTATTGAACTTTCCCTGGTTATTTTTACTGGTAATGGAATGTGCTGGAGTTTGAACAGATACCACATGGAAAGTGCATAATGTTTTTTATTGAAGGAACGTTCATGTATTAATTATTAATTCATAATTTAATTATTATGCATTTGTTCAAGAAATATGTTAATATAAATGATAATTCACATTTCTCCCTCTAACCTATGAGTGATCATTTGTAAATTGATTAATCCATGTATTTAATGAATTTAAGCTCAAAAATTAAATGTGTCCTTCTGATCTGTTGATGGGTGATGAAAGCTATTTTTAAAATATAACTTCAGCAAGACTTACGAGTTGAATAACTGAGACGAAATGAGTTGCACTGTCATAAATATTACCACAGCAACTGGAGACTGCAATGGGGGATACCAAACATAAATCTGCAGTCTTTTTTACAACCGTTTTCTTTTCGAGGGATTAAATTTAGATCGAGTTAGATTTAGCTCTTGGGGCTGAAGGAATCAAGGAATGAGCTTCCAGTGGAAGTGGTGGAGGCAGGTTCGATTTTATCATTTAAAAATAAATTGGATAGGTATATGGACGGGAAAGGAATGGAGGGTTATGGTCTGAATGCAGGTAGATGGGACTAGGTGAGAGTAAGGGTTCGGCACGGACTAGAAGGGCCGAGATGGCCTGTTTCCATGCTGTAATTGTTATATGGTTATATAACCTGGCCCTCAACACCAGCAAAACCAAGGAACTGATTGTGGACTTTGGAAGGAGTAGGAGGGGGACCCACAGCCCCATTTATATCAACGGGTTGATGGTTGAAAGGGTCAAGAGCTTCAAATTCCTGGGCGTGCACATCTCTGAAGATCTTTCCTGGTCCGAGAACACTAATGCAATCATCAAAAAAGCACATCAGCGCCTCTACTTCCTGAGAAGATTACGGAGAGTCGGATTGTCAAGGTGCACAGTCGAGAGCATGCTGACCGGTTGCATCGTGGCTTGGTTCGGCAATTTGAGCGCCCTGGAGAGGAAAAGACTACAAAAAGTAGTAAACACTGCCCAGTCCATCATCGGCTCTGACCTTCCTTCCATCGAGGGGATTTATCGCAGTCGCTGCCTCAAAAAAGCTGGCAGTATCATCAAAGACCCACACCACCCTGGCCACACACTCATCTCCCTGCTACCTTCAGGTAGAAGGTACAGGAGCCTGAAGACTGCAACAACCAGGTTCAGGAATAGCTACTTCCCCTCAGCCATCAGGCTATTAAACCTGGCTCGGACAAAACTCTGATTATTAACAACCACTTTCTGTTATTTGCACTTTATTTGCAGTTTATTTATTCATGTGTGTATATATTTATATCATGGTATATGGACACATTTATCTGTTTTGTAGTAAATGCCTTACTATTTTTCTGTGTGCTTAAGCAAAGCAAGAATTTCATTGTCCTATACAGGGACACATGACAATAAACACACTTGAACTTGAATTTGAACTTGGTTATATGGATATAGGGAAAAAGCAAGAACGGGGTACTGATTATGGATGATCAGCCATGATCATATTGAATGGCAGTGCTGGCTCGAAGGGCCGATTGGCCTACTCCTGCACCTATTTTCTATGTTTCTAAAAGGAATAAATAAAAATTCTTGACTAAATAGCCACTTCCCTTTCTGAGCAAGGATGATACCTCGTGGTTTGTCCGTCTGAAGCCTCGTGCAATTTAGGTTGAATGCTGAGAGGATGAGTGCTTGAAAGCAGCATCCTCAGTGTTTTACATTCTGAGTGGCAGCATCTATACTGATGACTGTTTCCCACGGAGAGGAAATGGAAACAGACTGTGTTCGCACAGAGGCGCTGCAAGGTTTTGCACACATTGAGCACGTGTGTCACTGCTCTCATCGCTTGTCTGCACAGTAAGCCACGTGGAATTCTATGGTAAGTGAACACTGCACATTTTTGAACTGAAAATACTATTAAACCCTTCAGCAAAACACTCCATTGGTTCTTTAATGGCTAAGTTTGGCCAAAGTCACGGTAGAGACTTTATAACTGTTTTATGCCCCTGTCCTACTTAGGAAACCTGAACAGAAACCTCTGGAGACTTTGCGCCCCACCCAATGTTTCCGTGCGGTTCCCGGAGGTGCCCCGAGGTTTTTGTCAGTCTCCATAATGGTCGAAAGTGGTTTCCGCTTCTTCTATGTTCCAGCGATTATTTCAAAAAATTCTTACCTTCCACTACCTGCAACCTCCGGCAACCACCTGCAACCTCCGGCAACCACCTTCAACTAGCATCGCAACCGGCTTCGACTAAAAAATTACCGATTTTTAAAACGGCAACCTATTTTTAGTCGCGGCCGGTTTTTAATTTTTTGAAATAATCGCCGGAACATAGATGAAGCTCGACTACGCGGAAACCACTTTCGACCATTAGGGAGAGTGACGAAAACCTCCGGGAACCTCCAGGAACCTCACGGAAACCTTGGGTGGGGCACAAGGTCTCCAGAGGTTTCCATTCAGGCTTCCTAAGTGGGACAGGAGCATAAGTGTGTAAGATAGTGTTAGTGTACGGGACTCCTTGGTCAGCGCCTTGAAATAATCGCCGGAACATAGAAGAAGCGGAAACCTCTTTCGGCCATTAGGGAGACTGACAAAAACCTCCGGGAACTGCATGGAAACCTTGGGTGGGGCGCAAAGTCTCCAGAGGTTTCCGTTCAGGTTTCCTAAGTGGGACAGGGGCATAAGGAAGCACTTTGGCTTGGACTGTGCCCTCCACTAAACAATATGCTATTTCTCTTCAGACCATATAGGATGCAGCTTAATCACCGGAGAGACTATTTATACCAATGGAAATCACTGATGATAACACAGTATAATGGAAAAGGCTCCCAATTTCCTATGAAACAATTGTTAATTTTCTGTGTTGCAGTATACTCGGGATAACCCTTTGTTCCAGCTATGAAATAACATGACTTCATTGTTTGTTCAGTGTGTAATCAATGTATAGTGCCACATTTCAGAGATTGTCACAGAATATCATTCGTTATGACAAAAAATATTAAATTAGTAAGCACTACTATGACAAGTTTTGCCTGTCATCTAATCCTTTTTCAATAATTAAATGGTTATTTATGAACGTCACATCATTCTATTTCCTGACACTTTTTTACGGTTAATATCTCAAAATATAAACACAATTTCCCCTCATGTTTGGTTTTACATTTACTTTACAGGAATTGTGTTGTAACCTTTATTGCAGCAATGATTATCCTTCATGGGGGTGGGGTAGGGGGGAGGTGTGGGAGGGTCAATCAGAAGACACTCACTGGCTCTCAGGATGACTGTGAATGTAGGAAACTTAACAGAAAGCAGTCTACTGAGAAAGACAAATGTACTCAGCCTTCTGAACAACTAGAATACATGTTAAGGAATTATGGTCATAGAGTCATACAGCATGAAGACAGATCCCATGGCTCAATTTGCCCATGTCAACCAAGATGCTCTGTCTATGCATGTCCCACCTGCCCACATTTGGCCCATAAACATCTAAATCTTTCGTATCCATGTACCTGTCAAATTGTCTTTTAAACGTTGTTATAGTACCTGCCGCAACGAGCTCCTCAGCCAGCTTGTTCCTGCCATTCACTGTGATGGTCCTGCCCAGGTTTGACTTCCTGTACTGCAATACCTCACACTTATCTGCATTAAAATCCATTAACCATGCCTCAGCCCATTTGCCCAACTGATCAAGATCCTGCTGTCATTTATAATCACCATCTTTGCTATCTTTGATACCACCCACTTTAGTGCCGTTTATAAACGTACTGATCATGCCTTGTACATTCACATCCAAATCATTGATATAAATTACAAACAGCAATGTTCCAGCATCGATTCCTGAGGCTCATCATTAGTTACAACTCTCCCGACATCTCCAAGAACTTTCCCAAGTTCCCCAATCTTCATATTTTTCTCCCTAGTAAAAACAGTGAATAAATACTCATTAAGGACATTGCCCATCTCCTGTGGTTTGACACAGAGTTGAGCTTTAGCTTCTGAGGGGGCCCATTCTCTCTCTAGTTACTCTCTTTCCCACAATGTACTCATAAAATCTCTTGGAATTTCCTTAATATTATCTTCCAGAGCTATAGTCTGCTTCTGTTTGGCCTCCTGATTTCCTTCTTAAGTCTTCTACTTAGGTTCCGAAAGTCCTCCAGGGATACATCTGATCTCAGATACCAATACTTGTCCCATGCCTCCTTTTTTTATCCAGAACAGAGCCTCAATTTCTCTCGACATCCAAACTTCCTTATTCCCACCTGCCTTGCCCATCACTCTAACAGGAACATGCATGCCTTGAACTCTTATCACCACATTTTCAAAAGCATCTGACTTTGTTGGATATTCATTTGCCTGCAAACAACCTACTCCAATCAACTTTAGCAAATTCCTGTCTAATACCATCAAAACTGGCCTTGCCCCATTCAGAATTTTATCTTGTGGGCCTGCCCTGTCCATAACTATTTTGAAGCTAATTAAAACAATGGTTGTTGGTCCCAAAAGGCTTGCCTGTGACACTTCAGTAACTTGCCCTTCCCAATTTCCTAAGGGTAGATCAAACTTTGCCTTCTCCCCTGTAGGGCTCTCTGACGTATTGCCTGAGGAAAGTTTCCTGAAAACATTTGATAAATTCCACCCCGTCTAAGCCCTTGGCACTATGACAGTTCCGTCTATATCGGGGAAGTTAAAATCCCCTACAATGACAACCCCATCAGTCTTGCAGTTGCCTGCAAGCTCTCAGCATGTTTGTCCAACTAATTCCCATTTACTATTTGGGGGCCTATAGTACCATCCCAAGAAGTTGATCGTCCACTTTTAATTTAAACTATTGTGATAATCTCCTTGCCAGACTTGATGTGCCTTGAAAGTTGACATTAAAAATCAGCAAGAAGAGGAAAGAGAAACATTTTTTAAAAACTCACAAGTGCACCACTCAAATTATTCTATGTTTGGGGTCCTAATTTAGTTTGCGTTAACAGTCGCAGAAACAATTAAAAGAAACTGGGAACAAGAATTATCTATAAAAATTCCGAAAGACAAATGGGAAAAACACTTGCTATATGTACATAAATGCTCGATTAATGTAAGACACAACTTAATTCAATTAAAAATTTTACAAAGATTATATCACTCGAAAACCAAACTGAATACAATGTTTCCAAATGTTTCTCCCATCTGTGATAAATGCCTATCTCAAAACGCTACTATAGTACACTCTTTTGTCTCTTGCATAAAACTTCATAAATCTTGGAATGAAATCTTTGGAATTTTCACAAAATTATTTAAAATAAAATTGAACCCCAATACAGAACTGATTATCTTCGGATTAACGGAAGCTGACCTCGTTTCAAAAATGTCTACTTAATTATGGTCTAATAACGGCAAAAAAATTATACTTAAATTCTGGAAAAACGCACCCACACCGACGCTCAAAATGTAGATTTCAAATATGTCAGAAATGTTACACCTTGAAGATATGAGATTCGTCCTATCAGACAAATCAGACCAATTCTTAAAGATTTGGTCTCCGTTTATTGATTTATTACAAGCATGTGGTGCAACATAACCTTAGAAGTTAAGTGCTTCAGAACTGGGTGGGAGGTGGATAAATATATGAAGGAGGCATATCCCTTTCAATTTCTATCTCTTTCTTTTCTTCTCTCTTTTCTCTCTCCTATTCTTTTTCTTTTTCTTTGTGCTTAGTGCACATCACCTTTTCTTTTTCGAAGTATATAATATTCTCTCTCTCTATATTTCTTGCTTTTCATATCTCTTTTTCTTTACTATTAGATTTAAATGAAGAAGTTGTACATGAAATGGAATATGTTATTCATGTAGTATATTATTGTACATCACTTCTAATAAAAATATATATTTTTAAACTTGCATTTACATTTCACTTTTATAAACTTAATTCGGACTGTGCCATTGGCAAGTTACATTGTCTGGGGAGTGGTGTTTTTTGAAACATAAATATTTTAACTAAAGTTAGTTTGATCAAGTTTTTATTGCAGTTGCAATCCTTTACAATCTACTCAAAAATTCTTAATTTTAGTAGAGCATTTGGAACAGATATTTATCCAGAATGGAAGACTGGAGTCTCCAGTGGCAGATGAAAATGGCTGGACCTGTGCCATTTAGTTTCCAGACATTTGTTTTTTTTAAGGTCGTAATCAGAACAATACAGTAGGCGGAGGGCTTTACTTTTTGAAACTAAGCAGATTTTCATCAGGCTTTGGACTGGAAAAAAGAATCTGACTATATATCCTACTCAAGTGCTTCTGGAAATAAATATTGTTAATGTGAAGTCCCTTTGCAGCTTGTTATATTACCAACCATTGAAATAAATGTCAACATTGAGGGATTGCAAAAGGCCCAGCTGAAAACTGTATCAAAGAGGCAAATAGATGCTCAAGGACTCCATTATATTTTCAATTGTTCCTTGCTCCTTTCTCGGTGTGTTGAAAATCAAGTGTCATTGAGACTAGCCAATTTCTGGCTCTTCAGGCCAGTATTAAGTGTCCACCGCTAAGTCTTGAAACGTATGTTAGCAGCTGATTCCACTGCAAAGGGCTTCAGAACAAAAGACAATGCTGCCTGCATATATTTGCAGCAGGCATGGATTACTAACTGCGAGATCGAGAGAGAAATAGCAGCCAAATCTGAGACTACGTCAGAGAGTACTGCTCTAAACATTTGCTTAAATGCAAATTTGAAGTTAAAAAATGTTGCATTGCTATACATGTATTTCTTGTTGCTGGTAATTTAACAAAGACAGCTGACTCCAATGTTATTATTTATTTTCAGATACATGTGAACCTCTTGGGTGGAATAGTTAATCAAAGTCTTTTTCCCAGGACAGGGGCATCTGGAACAAAATGGCATGGGTTGAAGATGACAAGAAAGAAATATAAAGGAGTTCTGAGGTTTGTGATTTTCTCACAGAGGGTGGTGATTATCTGGAATGAGTTGGATGAGACAGACATAATTACAACATTGAAAAGGCATTTGGATGGGTAATTAGATAGGGAAGGTACAGATGGATACAGGCTCAATGATGGCAAATGGGACTAGCATCGATAGGTTTCATAATCAGCATGGGTGAGGTATCCTGAGAGCGGCCAATTATGTGCTGTTTAATTCTATGATTTTCGATGAATATATCATTTTTTATGATTTTGCTTCAGCTCAAAGATGTTTCGTCAGTATTATCATTATTTATCAAAATTGGTATTTGTTTGATTCATTCAAGAGATGCATCAAGTTCAACTCTCTATAAAATTTATTACAATTAAATCGTTACACCAGTTCAGACTCTGCTTTAATTATTTCTAGCACATAATCGTAATTTACTTTCGTATAATAACATATTGTTTTTGTTTCTTGAACCATTTCTGTCAATGCTTTTATTTCACACTTTTTCAACAGAGCCGTGCCATTGACAAGTGCATTTCCACAAGCAAGCAGATTGGATCAGCGTCTTTTTGTCTGTTCTGAAAGCCACATGCAGCATTCTTAAAGCAGAGTGAATGGAAATGTCGATTCCATATAACCGAGGTTTATTGATAGCATGGAATTTTAATGAAAGCACAATAACACAATAATAGGCACCTTATTTTAAACACAAAGAGTTAAGACTGAAGAGAAAGTATGAAATCCCAATCCTTTGCATATATTCTTGCCTTCTGCTGAAAACATCCCTTGATTTATCACTCGGGGCACGGGATAAAATTGGTCACTACCCAACAAGAACATTCAAGGCCTGCTGTGACTAGTATGGATTTTTTTTTTGTTTCTTATGTCTTATGTCATTGAGGGATATGGGGAGAAAGCAGGAACGGGGTGCTGATTTTGGATGATCAGCCATGATCATATTGATAGGTGATGGTGGCTCGAAGGGCTGAATGGCCTATTCCTGCACCAATTTTCAATGTTTCTATGTTTCTATGAAGGTCTTTACCTTCTGCCAAAAGTAAATGATAAACAACCCTGCAATAAAATGGTATCAGTTTTGAAAAAAAGTTTAACGAGGGGCTGCCCAAAGTTCTTGTGAAGAATGAAAGGGCATTAGGACGATAGCGTTGTGTTTAAGTGATTTGTTTTACTCTCCGGAGGCATTTGGAGGGTGTGCTGCCACATTGGAAATCTTTCAACTTTTATTGAAGTACATTCATGGCACTTTGAAATATCAGACTTAAATGGATTCTTAAAGCAAGAAGGAACCCAACCTGAAATGTCATTGATCCATTTTCTCCAGAGATGCTACCTGACCCACTGAATTACCCCAGCACTTTGCGACCTTTTTTGATCAATAGTTTGATATATTTCCAAGAAACTGCTGATGATATGTTATAAATCAAAATTTTATTTGACCAGCCCATTGCCATGCTTATAAGTTTTATTCCGTTTATTGTGTACCTCTGTGCTAGGAACATGGATTCAAAAATCCAGCACAAACAGTAATCCTCAAGTTCAATGCAGGACTGTAAGGAAGGTCTTTTTTGTTTATATTAATTTAAATCTTCCAGATTCAAATATTCATTAACAATATTTAAATAAATCAGAAATAAGATATGTTTGCTGCAAACTGCAGTTCTGCAATCACAAATCTGCTAGTTTTCTCAAACATTATAAATGTTACAACATATCTTGATTCTAGTTCCCAAAATATCATTTTTTCAGTGTAATTGCTATTTCAATCTATCCTGAGGGTAGCAAGTTTATCTTCTGAAACATATTGATTCTGCAAATCATGTCCCCGCATAACCAACATTAACAAAATTATATATTTAGGGATTCCTGCAGGAAATTACTGAAGAATAGCAATACATTTTGAGGCAGTAATCTGCTCAATGGGATTACCATGCATGAAAATTAAGAAACCAGCTCAGTTAAACTCTATATTTGCAAGGTTTTATTAATTGCACAAGAAGATTGTTCCATCCTGCACTCAAATTCACTTGGACCATCTCTGACATCTCCCTATCATTTCTGGATCTCACCGTCTCCATCACAGGAGACAGACTATTGACCGACATCTACTACAAACCTACTGACTCCCATAGCTATCTAGACTACATTTCTTCCCACCCTGTTTCCTGTAAAGACTCTATCCCCTACTCACAATTCCTTTGTCTACGCCACATCTGCGCCAAGGATGAGGTTTCCCATACTAGATCATCGGAGATGTCCTCATTCTTTAGGAAACGGGGGGTTCCTAAATGAGACTCTCACTAGGGTCTCCTCGATATCCCACAGCTCCGCTCTTGCTCTCCCTCCCCCCATTCGCAACAAGGACAGAGTCCCCCTTGTCCTCGCCTTCCACCCCATCAGCTGTTGCATACAGCATATAATCCTCCAACATTTTTGCCACCTCCAACGGGATCCCACTACTGGCCACATCTTCCCATCTCCAACCCTTTCTGCTTTCTGCAGAGACCGTTCCCTCTGCTACTACCTGGTCAACTCGTCCCTTCCCACCCAAACCACCCCCTCCCCAGGTATTTTCCACTGGACCGCAGGAGATACAACACCTGTCCCTTTACCTCCCCCCTCGACTCCATCCAAGGACTCCGACAGTCTTTTCAGGTGAGGCAGAGGTTCACTTGCACCTCCTCTAACCTCATCTACTGTATCCGCTGTTCCAGGTGTCAACTTCTGTACAAGCGCAGGCTCGGCGATCATTTTGCTCTATACCTCCGCTCAGTCCGTCTTAACCTACGTGATCTCCCAGTTGATCAGCACTTTAACTCGTTCTTCCAATCTGATCCTTTCTGTCCTGGGCCTCCTCCATTGTCAGAGTGAGGCCCAGCGCAAATTGGAGGAACAGCACCTCATATTTAGCTTGGGCAGCTTACACCCCAACGGTATGAACATTGACTTCTCTAACTTCAAATAGTCCTTGCTTTCCCGCTCGCTCCATCCCCTCCCCTTCCCAGTTCTCCCACCAGTCTTACTGTCTCTGACTACATTCTATCCTTGGCCCACGCCCCTGACATCAGTCTGAAGAAGGGTCTCAACCCGAAAGGTCACCCATTCTTTCTCTCAGAGATGCTGCCTGTCCCGCTGAGATATTCCAGCTTTTTGTGTCCACCTTCAATTTAAAGCAGCATCTGCAGTTCTTTATTACAAATATTGCTTATGCAGTTCAGTGTCTACATTGCCCTGTTTTTCTACATTTATACCTTGTTTTTTTCAAATCTGTGCAGTGATGTTCCAGACTTGATCATCTTTGATACAGTGTTAATGATTGAAGGATACGGCACGGAAGCAGGCCCTTTGGCCCATCGAGTCCATGCTGGTCATCGATCACCCGTTCACACTAGTTGTACATTATTTCACTTATGCATTCTCTCCCTCCACACAACATGGGCCAATTAACGTACACCCCGCACATTTTTGGGATCATCACATCACAGGTGTGAAGTGTTTAGCAGATGTGTGGGGTAAATATTTTACACAGAGAGTGGTGGGTGCCTGGAATGTGCTGCCAGGGGTGGTGGTGGTGGAAGCAGACACAAAAGTAGCATGCATGAGGAATTTAGATAGGCACAAGGATATACAGTACAGAGAATGGATGGACAATGATCACATGCAGGCAGAGGAGATTAGTTTAACTTGGCATCATGTTTGACAAGGACATTGTGGACCAAAGGATCTATTCCGTGCTGCATTGTTCTACATTCTATGTTCATCGAAGCTGAATAATTTGAAGAATGGTTTCAGCTTTTCCTATTTTTACTCATTGAAAGCAATTTTTACCCCTGTTCCATTGATCTCATTTTGAAACCAAATGTATCTGGTTTAAATATTTTGAGAGCAGACACAACCCTTCACATAAATCATTATATGATAGCTGGGAAAGAATTTGTGGAATGGCAGTGTAAGATTTACTCTGTGCAGATCTGTAAAGGAAATAACACTCAACTATTGCTAGGAAGGAAGTGCAGATGCTGGTTTAAACTGAAGATAGACACAAAAAGCTGGAGTAATTCAGCGGGACTGGCAGCATCTCTGGAGAGAAGGAATAGGTGACATTTCATGTCAAGATCCTCCTTTTTCTCTATTCCTTTTCACCGAAGATGCTGCCTGACCCACTGAGTTATTCCAGCTTTTTGAGTCTATCTACTGTAATATTGCTATATATTTCGCAAGTATAATGCTTCATCACTTATTCTTTAAATATGATTAATTATGTTTATATATATATATAAATATTGTACATAACTATATGTATTTATAACAAAACATGCACTGATTTCCCAACGATTCAGATGATAACAGTTGAATAAAATTCACAGAGTTGGAATCAATTCGGCCAGACATGTACTGGGTGCATATTGCCCATGTGATTGTAAAGTCGAGACAATTGTCTATAAACAGATTCACATTGTGCTACATACAAAGGACAAGAAGATCTAACTTACCATGATGTGTCCCGTGGACGACTCTTTTGGGTCTTTACTATTATGGTCAATGCACAAATTACAGCGACTCCACTAAGAAATCACGAAAACAAAAAATCAAGTCTGTGCGTGAGGCTGTTCCACTATATATGTGCACATGTATAAAAGAGAAACCCAACCTCGCTCTTATCAAAGGGGAATCCCTTTATGAAAAAACAATTGCTTTCTCGACGGAACTCTCGTTAAAACGTTTCAATTCTTCGGCTCTCCCACGTATTTCTCTGTAAAGTGAGCAAGACAGCCCAGCCCCCTGTGTGTTGTCGAAATTCTGAGGATTCCCTCGCCCGCCGACACGTCGGAGTGAAGGGGAAACAAACTCCCACACTGGTGGAGGGAGCGAGCGCAACAGGAAAGCCTCGGTGAAGAGGGCAGCCCACATCGATGGAAAACTTGACATCAGCAACAACGGCAACACTATCAACGAGCCGCAATTTACAGTAATAACCAATCCCTCTTTTCACCTTAATCGTAAATTGCATTTTTTTAAACAAAACAAAAGTGGGTTCATTATTTTTTACATTTTAAATGACACAAAATCGCCTAAAAACGCGTTACAAAGAATATGCAGAGGCACGGCTATCATTCATCATATTATAGTATTTTGAACCATCCTCCCAAAGATCCTCAATTGCTTGGTGAGCTTCATGTATCAGTTGCTGATGTAAAGAGGTATCTGTGTGTAAGCGGGTTAATGCATGGTCGGCGCTGTGTGAAATGCTGATCTCCACAGAAGCGACCTGATCGAGTTCAGCATCCTTCGTTTATATTTCAGATGGCCAGCATCTGCATTAATTTGCCATTCAGCTGCCAGACATTATGATGTTTTAGCAGAGATCTTTGTTCAAGGAAAAATCTAAGGTTAGAAATTAGCTTGTTAATGTTAGACGAGAAACACTTTTTTGAATAACATATCAAAGAGAAAATGCAGGAAATTCATGAAGTTAATGTTTCCGCATGATCACCGTTCATCGATGCGGGAATAAGATAGTATCAACGTCAATGTGGGGCGTAGGGTCTGTTTTTGATGTGCTGTATGGCTCTACACAAAACACCTGTTCATTCAGTGTATTTTGACCTCCCACCCAATCATACACAGCCCTTTCCTTACCTTCATAACTCATCCTCTGTAACTTAAAACATGTTTGTTTTCTAACTCAAAACAACACAAAGTGCTGGAGCAACTCAGCAGATCAGGCATTTCTTGAGAACATGGACTGGTCACGTTTCAAGTCCAGACCCTGCTTCAGACCAAAGATCTCCGCTATAGGATCTTTGCTTCGAACTGATTGTAGGGATGGGGGGGGTGGGGTGGGGAGGGGGAGAAAACTGGAAGACTGGTAATAGGTGGACACAGGTGGGTGTTGATAGGCGGTGTGTTGGATCAAAGTTCAGGGATAAAAGCAGAGGTGTGAGACAGGATTGAAGAGTTGTGAATTTTGAAGCCAGAGGGAGGATTGTAGCAGGGAAGGGGTTGAGGAATAGGTGAAGTCCAGGTGAGGGGAAGATTTTTTTAACTGCTTTGGCCCATTGAGTCTGCAGTGACCATCTAGCACTCATTTACACTAATCCCATTGTATTCTCCCCACATTCCACACTTCCTTGGGATGTGGGAGAAAACTAAAGGGCTGTTCCACTTGGACGACCTAATTGGCGAGCTTAGAAGAGTTTGAAAAAATGACATGTTGAAGACCTCCTTCGACTATGTAGAAGACCTCCTTCGACCTCCTTCAACTATATTGAAGACTAGTTTCGACTGGCTACGACTAGCTGCGACTAGCTACGACTAACTTCGGGAAAACTGGACACCGAATAGTGGAGAGTGAAGACGACCTCCTTCGACCTCCCTTCAATAGACAATAGGTGCAGGAATAGGCCATTCGGCTCTTCGAGCCAGCACTGCCATTCAATGTGTTCATGGCTGATCATCCCCAATCAGTACCCCATTCCTACCTTCTCCCCATATCCCCTGACTCCACTATTTTTAAGAGCCCTGTCTATCTCTCTCTTGAAAGCATCCAGAGAAGTGCCTCCACCGCCCTCTGAGGCAGAGAATTCTACAGACTCACCACTCTCTGTGAGAAAAAGTGTTTCCTCGTCTCCGTTCTAAATGGTTTACTCCTTATTCTTAAAAGACCTCCCTTCGACTATGATGAAGACTATCTACGACTACCTTCGACTACCTTCGACTACCCTCGATTACCTACGACTAACATGCCGACCTACTACAACGTACTACGACCTACTACGACTAAACCTAAGAGTAAAAAAAGTATCGATTTTGTTCCATGGCGACCATTTTTACCCACGGGCATTTTTTAACACATTGAAAAAATGCCACGTCCTAGCTGAGGCCTCGAGTACGCGGAGACCACTCTCGAGCATGAAGGAGAGTTACGAAGACCTCCTACGACCTCGTGTCGACCATGCTGCGAGTATGAGTCAGGGCAAACACGCCAGAACTAGCGGATTAGGTCGCCCAAGTGCGATAGGCCCTTAAATCACCTGGATAAAAATCCATGTGGTTACAGGAAGAACATGCAAACTCCACGCAGATAGTACCAGAGGTCAGGACTGAACCAGGATCACTGTGGTCGGGAGACAGCAGCTCTACCCACTGCAAAATTGTGCCGCCCACCAGTGCGAGCTGAGAGAGGGTGGTGAAGCTGACCTATCTGGAGGAGATGTAAACAAAGGGAGGTGAAGGAGAAGAGTGGAGAGATATTTCTACCAGTTACATCACCACTAACAAAAACAGAATTGTGTTAATCCAGCTGGACACTCTGCTTCTGATACTTAAGCTATGATCACCAGGCACCTCCAAACACCGGAGATTGTTGGCTCCATGAGAATCACTGGAAGGAAAAGCATTCTCTCCCAGACCGACATCCACACCAATAAAGTCCAAATTTCTCAGTGGACCCCTTGGTAGATTTATCATTGGCATGTGTAATTACACACGCTCTATCAGGTACTTTATCCCAAACTCTGTCAGTTTTTGTTATTCATTCAAAGGATGTGGATTTCATAGGCTGAGCCAGCATTTAATTGCTCTTGAAAAGTTTGTGGTGATTTGCCTACTTGAATTAGTAATCCCTTAGGAGTGGGTATATCCGCAATGCTGATAGGGAGGGAGTTCCAGGGAGGGAGTTCCAATGAAACAGCAATAATGAAGGAAGAATTATATATTTATATATAGGAAGGTATGTGTGTTGGAGGGCAACTTCTAGGAGGTGATTTTGCTGCTTTTGCTGCCCTTGTCCGTTTAGCTGGTGGAGGTTGTGGATTTGGATGGTAATGTCAGAGAAGTCTTGGTGAATTACTGCAGTGCATCCCTGTAGATCGTACAAACTGCGGCCGTATCTAGGAGCGCTGCATTGAAGGCGCCTCTGCCTACAGTCTGTCCGTTTTTTCCTATCTTTTTTTATTTTAGTTTGTCTAAACAGTTTTGTTTTGGGGATTTTTTCATTTTTCTATGTGGGGGAGGGGGAGGGGTAAGTGGAAACCGTTTCCCAGTCGCTTCCTGGCGAGGATGCGACAATTTCTCCGTGTCGTGCCCTCGCCCCCCCTCCTCGCGGCCTACCAGCTGGATCGGAGCGGCCTTTCCTCCCGGAGACCGGGGACTGGACCAGAGCTTCAGCAGCGGCGGCGTGGCGCTGGATTCACCTACCTGGATCGCCGTTTGGAGCTCCGGAGCGTTGGGCCCGCTGCTCCAACATCGCGGGGCTGTGGTTCGCGGAGCTCCCAGCGCGGGAGATGCTGACCGACATCGTGGAGTCCCTGGGGCCCTTTGCCGAGGTCCATCAGCATGAATCTCTGCCCAGCGTGGCTTGGGGACATCGGGAGCTGCGGACTCCGGTGGGAAGCGGCCGATTCAGAGGTTCAAGCCACTGAGGTTGGCCTCCCATTCTGACATCAGAGTTCCAACATCCCGTTGAGCGGGCCTGAGCGGCGGGCTGCCCGTAGCGGCGACTGCGGAGGGCTCGGGAGGCACCGACCACGGGTGAACATCAAGAACATCAGAGGAAGAGGACTGACTTTGGTGCCTTCCCTCACAGTGGGAAACTTTTGATTCTGCTGTGTGGGGATGTTTTATGTTGAACTCTATCATGTGTAGTGTTCTTTATTTTATTCTATGGCTGTATGGTGATCATATTTCACTGTGCCAACTGGCACATGTGACAAATAAATGTATCTTGTATCTTGTGAGTGATGGTGTATGTGAATGGTTGTGCATGGGTGCCTATCAAATGGGAAAAGGTCATGTTTCCATGTTGAATTGAATTAAATCTCAATTAAATTAATTTTTAAAAAAAATTATCAGGTACATAGAGGAAACGATTCTGGTTATGCTTAAAATCTCCTTGAAGAAAAGAAAAATGGTCACAGATTCAAGTCAAATTGAGTTTAATGTCATGTTGAAGTGAATTTTGTGTTTAATCTGTACTCTATATCTAGCTTTCACATCGGGCCCAGTTGCTCTCTTAATTATGGCTCATATAGAAACAGACACAAAGAACATCTTGTAGAGCAATGATGAATTTCTCAAACAAGTTGATTTAGTCAAGGCCTTAACAGTTTGACTGGGAAACACTCTGAGAGAACCCGTGGTGTTTCAAAGATTTGCAGCACCAACACCATTTTTATATTCCCCCAACACAATGGTTAAATGTGGATTTTACACCTTTAAAATGATTCACCATTGATCAATGTTTGACTTTCTGTTTCAAGTTTTCAAGGTCAGTTTATTGTCACATGTACCAATTAAGGTACAGTGAAATTCGAATTACCATATAGCCATACTAAAAAAAAACAACAAGACACACAGCTACATAAAAGTTAACATAAACATCCACCACTGCGGATTCCCCACGTTCCCCACTGTGATGGAAGGCAATAAAGTCCAATCTTCTTCCTCATTTCTCTCCCGCAGTCGGGCAGTCGAACCATCCGCAGGCGGGGCGATCAAAGCTCCCTCAGTCGGCGGTCGAAGCCCCCGCGTCCAGCAAAGGCCGCCAACTCTTCGACTTTAGGCTGCAGTGCGGACGGAGATAAGATACGGAAAAAAATTGCATCTCCGTCGAGGTAAGAGATTCGAAATTGTGGGGAATTACAGAGACATGGCTGTACGAGGATCGGGACTGGGAACTGAATATTCAGGGTTTGAACCTGTTAACTCTCTCCACTGCTGACCTACCAATGAAAATGGATGTGTAGCCCCCTGAATTTCCTTTGCTGAAGTTAATGATTAGTTATTTGGTCTCGGTAGAGCTGGTCATTGGGACACCGCCCAACCAGGTATTCCCCCTCGCTCCTGTAGGCTGACTCATCACCACTCATTAATCGGCTAACCACAACGGTGTCCTCAGTGAATTTATAGTTGGCATAGGAGCTGTGGTTAGCCACACAGTCATGAGTGTAAAGAAAGTAGAGCAGGGAGCTACACATGTAGCACTGATGTCCACACGTGCTGATGGTCAGTGAAGAGGAATGGTTGTAACAGATCCACACCAATTAGATGAGGAAGTCAAGAATCCAGTTGGAAAGGGAGGTACAGAGGCCCAGGCCTTGGTGCTTGGGGATGAGTTTGGCGAGGATGATAGTGTTTACTGCTGAGCTGTGGTCGATGGACAGTGACAAGATGCATGTGTTTCTCTATTATCCAGATAGTCCAGACCACAGGGCGGCACACTGGTGCAGCTGGTAGAGCTGCTGCCTCACAGGGCCAGAGATGGATTTGATCCTGACTCTGGGTGCTGTCTGTGTGGGGTTTGCATGTGTGACCGCGTGTGTTTACCCCAGGTGCTCCGGTTTCCTCCCACATCTCAAAGATGTGCAGGTTTGTAGATTAATTAGCCTCTGTAAATTGCCCTTGGTGGATAGGGTGTGGTTGTATAAGTGGGATAACATAGAACTGGTGTGAATGGGTGGTCGATGGTCGGTGTAGGCACAGTGGGCCTGTTTCCTTGCTGTATCTCTAAACTAAAGTAAAATAAAGTAAACTAAACTGGAGAGCCAGTGAGATAGCATCTGCTGTTGACCTTGAAGTGTCAAGTTAACAGTCAAGAGTCAAGTCAAGTCAAGTCACATTTATTTATATAGCACATTTAAAAAAACAACTCTCGTTGGCCAAAGTGCTTTGCATTTGTTATAAGAGTGTTTAATTGTCATTGTACAGCAACAGAACAATGAAATTCTTACAGAGTGCAGTTTAACAGCAACTCAACAATGTGCTGATAAATATATAATAATTAATAATACAATAAATTAATAACTATAATACAAGATAACTATAATAGTGCAAACCAAAATCCACAGTGCAACCATTCCCAGTCCATAAAAGATCATAGTTACTGAGGTTAGTGTTATGTTGTGTTCAAAAGCCCAATGTTACTGGGGAAAAGCTGTTCTTGAACCTGATGGTCAAGGTTTTCAGGTTCCTGAACCATCTTCCCCATGGTTGCAGCAAAATGAGAGTGCGATCTGGGCGGTGTGCATCTTTGATGGTATTGTAGGCCTTTTTGAGGCAGCGTCTCCTATAGATCCCTTCGATGATGGGGAGGTCAGGTCCCTCTGATGGATCAGGCATATCCAACGCTCTCTGTAAACGTCTTTGTTTCTGGGCATTCGGGTTGCCGAACCAAGTCATGCAGCAACCAGTCAGTAGACTCTCAATCGTACACCTGTAAAAGCATAACAGAGTATTTGTCAACATGCCAAATCTCCTCAATCTTCTTATGAAGTAGAGGTGTTGATGAGTTTTCTTTCCCGTTGCATCAATGTGCTGAGCTCGGGATAGGTCATTAGAGATAAGCAAGCCCAGGAACTCGAAAGTTGACTCTCCCCACACCTGTCCTTATAATGAAGGCAGGTTTATGGATTTTATAGAAACCAAGAAACATTGCAAATAGGCCATTCGGCCCTTCGAACCAGCACCACAATTCAATGAGATTAATTACGAATAAGGGGTAGGCTATTTTGGACTGAGATGAGGAAAATCTTTTTCACCCAGAGAGTTGTGAATCTGTGGAATTCTCTGCCACAGAAGGCAGTGGAGGCCAATTCACTGGATGTTTTCAAGAGAGAGTTAGATATAGCTCTTAGGGCTAATGGAATAAAGAGATATAGGGAGGAAGCAGGAACTGGGAACTGATTTTGGATGATCAGCCATGATCATATTGAATGGCGATGTGGTTTTGAAGGGCTGAATGGCCTACTCCTGCACCTATTTTCTATGTTTCAATATGATCATGGCTGATCATCAAAAATCAGTAGCCGATATCCCTTGATTCCGTTAGCCCTAAGAGTTATATCTAATGCCCCTGTCCCACTTAGGAAACCTGAACGGAAACCTCTGGAGACTTTGCGCCCCACCCAAGGTTTCCGTGCGGTTCCCGGAGGTTCCCAGAGGTTTTTGTCAGTCTCCCTACCTGCTTCCACTACCTGCAACCTCCGGCAACCACCTGCAACCTCCGGGAACCGCACGGAAACCTTGGGTGGGGCGCAAAGTCTCCAGTGGTTTCCGTTCAGGTTTCCTAAGTGGGACAGGGGCATTAGATATAACTCTTAGGGCTAACGGAATCAAGGGATATCGGGTACTGATTTTTGATGATCAGCCATGATCATATTGAAACATAGAAAATAGATGCAGGAGTAGGCCATTCAGCCCTTCAAAACCACAAGTGGGACAGGGGCATTAACTCTCTCTTGGATACATCGTGATTCCTGGTTTTCCCCTCCTGAAGTCAATAATTAAGGGCCTGTCCCACTTGCCGATTTTTTTGGCGACTGCCGGCGTCATTGACTGATGTATCAAGGTCACCGAAAGATTTTGAACATTTCAAAATCCAAAGGCGATAAAAAAAACGTTGCGACACTTGAGGAAACATCGCGCGTCAATACGTCATCACGCCTAATCACGCCTAATCACGCCGCGTCACCGCTGCGTCACCCTGCATCACGCCGCGACTTTTTCTGTGACTTAATACATCAGTCAATGATGCCGGCAGTCACCGAAAAAAATCGCCAAGTGAGACAGGCCCTTTAGTTTCAGTTTCAGTTTCAGCTTAATTTATTGTCATGTGTACTGAGGAACAATGAAAAACAGTTGCCTAATAACAGCTGGGAAGAAACTGTCTCCGAATCTGGTGGCGTGCGTTTTCACACTTCTATACATTTTGCCTGACGGGAGAGGGAGAAGAGGGAGTAGCCAGGGTGCGACTCATTCTTGATTATGCTGCTGGCCTTGCCGAGGCAGTGTGAGGTATAAATGGAGTCAATAGAAGGAAGGTTGGTTTGTGTGATGGTCTGGGCTGCGTCCACAATTTGTTGCAATTTCTTGCGGTCTTGGAAGGAACTGTTCCCAAACCAAGCTGTGATGCATCCTGATAAAATGTTTTCTACGGCGCATCTGTAGAAGTTGGTGAGAGTTGTAGGGGACATGCCAAACCTCCTAAGCCTTCTATGGAAGTGGAGGCGTAGAGGCATTAGCTCTTTGGTCTTGATTTGATTTGATTTGATTTAATTTATTGTCACTGTCTTCAATGAAGAGATAACAAAATTATTTTTCCCTTACAGTCATACAAAAAATGGTCTTGCTAACACTGAGAGCAAGATAACTGTTCTGGCACCATTCATACTGATTTTCAATCTCCGTCCTGTACTCTGACTCATCTTTATCTGTTATTCATCCAAGAACGATGGAGTCATCAGCAAATTTGAAGATAGCCTATCTAGCTACACAGTCATGGGTATTGAGAATGTAGAGCAGGAGATGGAGCCCATGGCCTTGTATTAATGGGTAGCAAGGAGGAAGTGTTGTTGCTAATTCATACTGATTGTGGCCTGCGATGAGGAAGTTGAGGATCCAATTACATAGGAACGATGAGAGACCCAGTTCCCCAAGTCTGTTTTTAAGTTTGGAGGGAATTATGGTGTTGAATGCTAAGCTGTAGTCAATGAATGACAAAGAACACTCCCTGTTGAACTTCTGTGGCGATAGGCATAATGTACTGGGTCCAGGTCCATACTAAGGCCATACTGATGTTGTCTGGGAGTGAATCCTCACTGTTACATGAGGTTCTTGATTTACATAGTTACATGAACTACTTTAATTTGCCTTGTCAGAAGTATGGGTGTGAGGCATGGACTCTCACTCGAGCACTGTCCAGGTCTCTCGATGGTACCTACACCCGAATATTCAGAAAATGTCACTTGGAGGGACCACATCCCTGCTCTATGGGGAGAATCCACCTCTGACCAAGAAGATCAGGGCGAGAAGGAGGAGGGTCGCTGGTCACTGCCACCGCCACCCAGAAATGCCAGCAAACAGGGTTGTGCTGTGTGAACCCACCTATTGAAGACGTGACCCAGGACGGCCAATCAAGACGATGCTGAAGACGTTGACGGAGGACGCATGGGTAGAGACAAAAGAGGAGCCTGCCAACTACATGGAGGACAGAGATGTGTGGTGTGTCCGTCATCGTGCCCGTCGGAAACCAGCACCACTGCGTCGCTAATGTTTCAACGATGATGAAAGAAGTGATGTTGTGCAAGCCCTGCCACAGCTGCTGAACGCCTATATGATCTTCCAGTTTAGACTGAAATTGTCTCATCGCTTTTCGAATGGCTTATTGAGGTCATACCCTTACTTTCTATATGACCTGTAAAATCAGATTTGATTGTCCAAGATTTGGTCCACAGTAGATTGCAGGCTTCTCGAAACACTCGGATCGTCTTGGTGGAAGCACATTCCTTATGAGCAGGGCCGGCCTTAAGCCGATTGGACCGATTTCTCCCAATTGGGCCCTGCGCCCAAGGGGGGCCCTGCGTTAATTTTCCGTATTTCATATGGAAATACAAATTCGCTTTGTTAAATAAAGATTTTTTTTTAAACATTCGCCATACGGATTTGTTTACAAAACGAACATGGATAACAACCGCTGCACAGCCATCAGACACAAACAATTTGTTAACTACTACTTTAGCACTTGTTAACAGCCAGTAGTTAACAAGTAGTTATACAATGTGTCATCAATGCATCGATCCACATCCCTCAGTAAATGTAATTGTGTTTTGAACAAGTATTAATGATGCTGCGTTCCTTTGAATACAATTCACACGGCGTCATTAACACTTGTTCAAAACACAATTAAATGTACTGAGGAATGTAGATCGATGCATTTATGACACATTGAGAATTTCGTAAAACTCACAATCATGATTGAGGACTTCTTCTTGGTGAGCTTCTTGGTATGCAGCAGGTTAGTCATTCAATTTACCTACCGACCCACGTTGTGTCTCTCTGTCTTTTGCTCTCTCCCTCCCTCTCTCTCTCACGTGCTCTCTCTCTCTCCCACTCCCCATCTTGTCTCTCTAGCTCTCTCGTCATTCCCAGAATCATTGACGTTTTGCGGTAGACAAAAATGCTGGAGAAACTCAGCGGGTGAGGCAGCATCTATGGAGCGAAGGAAATATGCAACGTTTCGGGTCGAAACCATTCTTCAGACCCGGCCTGAAACTTTGGCTATTTCCTTCGCTCCATAGATGCTGCCTCAGCCCTGTCCCACTGTGCGAGTTCACCCAAGGCTCTCCCGAGTTTAAAATCTCAGTGTAGCATCTGTGTCCCTATCTTCAAATTCCCACTTTGAAATAAAATACGACTTTCAACTTAAATATTTCTCAGCAGGAACGCGATTAGTCGATTCCCACGCATTTTCAATCATCGTTTGATTCAGTGTAATTTTCACACCTGGTTGATGTAGTTTTAAAAAAAAGATACAGTACATTACAATAAATTGTTTCAAGCATACCCGGTACTAAATGCATGAACATTAAGGTGGTTACTGATGTTACAAACGGTTATAAATGAATATAATTTCAAAGTGAATTAGGAGATTTCAGTGGAAAGAATATTTAACCAGAATATAAGGTGAGGTCGCTGCAAAATGCTCACTTAAAACAATACGCTGTCAACTTAGGATTGTTTTTTAGCCCTCTGACAGGTGTTTCAATCTAACCTCGTAGCTCGCTGTTAATCGATTCATAGCTATTAATTTTCATTCCTGGTCCGTATCGAACTTCTCCAAATGCAAACGCTTCAAGTTACGCTTCTTTAAGCGGCCTTTTCACGGGGCGACTTGACGCAAGAGTTAACCGGAGTTTAACATCGTGGGAACCTCGTGCGATAACAGTACGGCATTCGTGGACCACCGTGGACCACCGTAGCGCTAACGGCAGGTCATCGTGTAACTTGGTCACTCGGGAGAAAATTCAAGAAAGTTTGAATTTCTCCAAGAGTGACTTGTACACTTGTGGTTGAGTATTGCAACATTATATGGACGTAGTGGCCAGTGCGATATCCGTAATAACTCTTGCGGGTACCGTGGGAACTCCTGCGAACGGTGAACCCGGAAGCTGGACAGAGGGGACAGAAGGTGAGTAAAAATTATCTTATGTGGATTGAATTTAAAAAATAAATAAAAATAAAGATTTGCATCCGCATATGGACATCAACTTATTCATGAGTTATGGTAATGAGATTCAAGAAAATAACTATAATCTTTAAAAGGGACTTTAAAAGGGACTTTACTGAAAGGTTACGCATTTTTATGGTCCGTGAGAAATTTTTCACATGTACTTCTTTGAGAGATACAGGTCGGAGTCCTCGGGTCCAGGGGTCCGGAACGCTACCAATCAATGTTGTACAGAGACCCGTGTAAGGAGTGAACTGTACATGCTGGTTTAAACCGAAGACAGACACAAAAAGCTGGAGTAACTCAGCGAGTCAAGCAGCATCTCTGGAGCAAAAAAGCTGATGTTTCGGGACGAGACACATCTTCAGACTCAATTCCGATTAGGCTGTCTGAAGAAGGGTTCCGGTGTTGGGGGAGTCCAGAACCAGGGTCCCAGTTTTACAGTCTACCGTGGGAACTCTTTAACTCAGTAAAGTAAAGTAGCCTTTATTGTCATATCAGCGCACAGGCAGCAGTTGACTGTTGCTCTATTCAGTTTCCCAGGGGGTCGGGACGGGACTGGAGTTGGGAGAGAAAGGTGGGGGAGTCGAGGGAGAGGAGGGGGAGACAGATGGGGGTGTCTTCATTTACTGACGGCGGGTGTCTGTCACTGAAACAGGCAGGTGAGATTTCACATCCACCTTGTGTGTGCCTCTCTCTCTCTCTCCCTCCCTCTTACACAGGCTGAGAGACTCTGCCTCTGTGAGTGTACGTCTCTTTCTCCCCCTCTCCCACACACAGTAAGACCGAGGTACTGTGCTCAGTCCATCTGTGTCTCCCACATACACAGTAAAATATGTCTCCAAATGAGCCAATTCAACCAAGGGAGGATATATATAGTGTGTGAAAAAAAAAGTTACATCATTTGTGTCACGTGTAGTTCACGATGTTCATTCAAGATTTAACGGGAAAGGTCGGGAAACGGACAAGTCGCTCGCGCAAATAGCAGAAATGCCGAGTACCGTGGGAACTCTTTATCTACTGCCGTTATATCGTGCGAGACTCGTGCTGGACCACGACCTCTTCACTCTGGTGACATCTTGCGTCAACTCGCCCCGTGAAAAGGCCGCTTAAGTGGTGGTAAGGGGGGGAAGGGGATGCTAGGTTAAAATTCCATATATTTGCATTTATATAACGATCCTGCTGCGAAGTCGAAAGTTGTATTTTATTTCAAAGTAGGAATTTGAAGATAGGGACAGAGATGCTACACAGAGATTTTGATAGGAAGGAAACATTACAGCAGCTGAGTAAAAGATTGGTCAAATGGTAGATTCAATGAAGATTGGCCGAGGGGGATTGGGGGGAAAGTATCTATACCTTGGGACTTGCCTAAATAAGTACTGAGATGGATTATCATTCCACACCAAATTTCTTAGACAATAATACCTTTTATGCAATTATTACAACATTTTGCTGGATATGGATCAATGGACTATGTATGGTACATGCTCGTAAATTAGTAAGACAAATGTTCTTCTTTAAGTACTGCTATAATAATAATAATAATAAATTTTATTTGTTGGGCGCCTTTCAGACATCTCAAGGACACCTTACATAGATTAACAGGAATATAAACATATAATCAGAGTAAAATAAATAATAAAGACATCACAGAGACACAAACTAAAAACAGAATTCAGTCCAAAAACAGAAAATCAAAAGCACAATGTGAAGAGAGAGCAGCGGCAGCTAAAGCGCGCCAGCGGCCACTCTCCCTTCACGGCAGCCATCTTGGACAAAGACTAACAGGATTACGTAGAGACAGAAAATCATCCCCCCACAATGGATACCACTGTGGGGGAAGGCACAATGTCAAGTCCCCAGCCCCAAGTTCACCCAAAGTCAGGCCTGCCACCGCAGTTGCCTCTACGGAGGCCCGATGTTCCTGGCCGTTCTCACCGGGTGGTCTTGCCCCGGCGTCGGGAGAGTCCTCTCATCGGCTGGGCCACCTGGAACGGCCGCTCCTAAGTTGTAGACCGCGGCTTCCGGAGCCGACAAGGCCGCGCCGGTTTGGAGCTCCCAGGCTCCCGATGTTGAAATCGGCGCCACCCGCTCCGCTCCACAGACCCGCAGCCCGGAGGTGTTGCTCTCGGTGGTCCAGCTCACCGGAGCTCCAGCGCGTCGATCCAGCGCGGCGACCCAGGCAAGGCATCGCCCGCTCCGCTCCACAATAGCGCTCCAGCGCTGTGCCGCCACCGAGGCCGAAGTGCTGGGCGGTCCCCGCCAGGAAACGGAGCTCCAAGCCCGCTGGTAGGCCGCGAGGGCGGGTCGACGGGCAGCCCGGAGAAAAAGCTGCCTCACCGACCAGGTAGGGACCTAGAAATAAAATTGCCCCCTACCCCCCACATTAAAAAGTCAATTTCTCCAAACGGACGAGACTAGGACTAACTAAAAAAAACTTTTTAAAAAGCGAGTTTAACGGACGGCTGCAGGTTAGCAGCCGTTCCTCCAAGATGGCTCCTCCTCCGAAACTGTTGTTTCTGGAAGGGGATGACTGATAACAAATAACCTACATTCTACATATTGTCATAATGTGGCTGAAACAATGGCATATTTGGTGATATTTATTGAGATAGAAAGATAGAACTAAGTTTGGGCAAAATATTACCTTGCAACATTCTGTATGTTTGATAGATATTGTGAAATGGAACTCAGAAATTATGGGAGGTTTACATAAAACTACAGTTCAAAGGTAATGAATATACTGAGTATTTTTATTTCCATCATGAGCATACATTAGTGATATAGGACACCAGGTCCTACTACGGTAAACTCACGAGCTACTACGGTATGACTATGTGTTAAAAAGTATCGAATTTTTACATCCCAAGTATATTTTATTCGTGGACATTTTTCAACATGTTGAAAAATCTTCACGAGTAACCACGTTTCCCGAGTACCTGCCATTCGCGCTAAGAAACGTCCCGAGCTCCGACGTACCCGCTACGTTCATTCTACGTGCTTACCACGAGTTTTGATTTGTTACGTTTTTCGGAGCCCCGCGCGATGTCAGGACCAGCTCCGCACAACTCCATACGGTTCCGGCGATCGAAGTGGGACCAGCCCCGCGAGGCCGTACGGCTCAAACGACCACGTTAGGTCGAGCTTGCCGCATGCAGTCGCATGCTCATGGGACAGGCCCTTAAGGGACATCGGCAGAACATATTTGAGTGGCAGTAAGAAGAGGGGTATAGCCAAGGCAAAGAAGGCCGAAGCAGAAAAGGAGAAAGGTGCATTAGAGCTAGGGCAAAAATGGGGGAGGGGGTGAGTTGGAGGTTGGGAAGGATGGAAGTGAGGGAATGAATGAGGAGGAAAGAAGTGTGAATGAGGGGAGAGGGAGGGAATGAGGGGAAGGGAGCCTTTTTAAATACTGAAGATATGAAAGTGAATTAGGTGTCAAATTAAACTTCTTTTTATGCTTTATCTGATGGGATTAATTGCAGACTTGATTTTTTAAATCTCAAAATTTTGTAACATTGCTAGAAAATGTATCTGTATTTTGGAGGCCGAAGCTTAGGTTGTTAGACAAGAAAGATAGACTTCGTTATCCTTCAGTAAGCAACATCAAGAATGATGTTGCTGTACTGAGGGATAGCCAAGTCTATCCCTCATTGCTAGCAGCTGATGGGAAGCGGCTTTAAAGTGGGAAGCAGCTGTAAAAGGACAGCGCTGCTGAGGGGGGAGTTTCTTTCAGAGCGTGTGGGTAGTCTGTCCAGGGGTAAAGTTGCGGGGAGGGCAGGAGGGTTGAGAAGGAGGGAGTCGGGGTCATCCAGCTCAATAGCGGGTCAGCAGGCGATGGATAAGAGGACAGCGGATGGTGGAGCTTACTCCATATGTCAGTGCGAGTAACGTCAATAGATCCCTTGTTTGCGCTGACACAGGAGTAATCTCCACCGCCCGCTGTGATGTTATCCATCACCCGCTGATCCGCTCCGCTCTATGATCTTTGTTCTTGAGCTGGTCCCCTCACTATTCAGATGGAGAGCACTGCCAGAGGTGAGCGGGTCGGCAGAAGGCGCCGAGATGGTAGTCAGTTCTGCTGTCCGGTGATGGCGGCCGCTCGTAGCCACGTGAGCTGCTTCCCTCCCCGGCCACAATGCGGTAGCTCCACGACCGGAGCGCCGCGGCAGCAGTGAGGGAGTGAGTTACTGGCATGAACCCGACCCCCTCCTTCTCAACGCTCCCGCCCTCCCCGCAACTTTACCCCTGGCTAGACTCCCCACACGCTGTGAAAGGAACTCTCCTCCGAATTGGTCCCTTGATAAGTTGAACTAGTATTGTCATTCAATAAGATGACAACTGATTCAACTTGTCCCGGTGTGCTCCTGTTTTTCCCACCATCTTTCCACCTGCCGTCACCCTCCACCCCCCACCCATTCAGTAATTCAGAAAGGAGACTTGGAAGCCGTGGGAAAATTGAATTGTTACTTTATTTATTTTTATTTTTATTTTTACGGAGAGAACAATCTGCGCATGTGCGGTTTAAGATTTTCTTTAATGCCGACTGACTGTCATATTACTCACGACACGTGACTCATTTATAATTATTTATTTATATTTCTATGAAAATTTTTCCCAATTGGGCCCCGCACCTCCTAAGGCCGGCCCTGCTTATGTGAGGTCAGTAATAACTATAGTGTTTTTCTTCTGGTCTATTGTGGCCATAAGCAAATTGAGGCAGATCTGGGCCTTTGTGAGATAGGAGTTGATTGGTGTCATCACCAACCTCTCGAAGCATTTCATTGCGGTGGAGTTATGTGAAACGTGGCGATTCTTTGCGTACTGCCTATGTGAGGCCTGCGGTATGATTTTACCAGGCTGTGTGCAAAACCAAAGAATTTCACTGCACCTACGTACATGTGACAATAAACCTCTATTGAATCATGGAAGTGCGACCTGATGACAGTCAATAAGGCAGATCCCAGGAGTCCATGATGCATGCCCACTCAAAGTGGGGAATGAGCACAGGGGTAGTGAGACCACATCATGGGGTTATGAGAGATGTTTTGCTGGGCAAAAGGCTGGGGTGAAACTGAAACCAGCATTTTTAGTTTCATCCAGTTAGTAGCTTTTTTAGGCAGCACTGAGCTCCCTCAACCATGTGCAAGGTAGTATAGCTGTTGAATTACTGAACTGGCAGTCAGAGTTGCAGAGCATTCATTAATTGAGGTGAATTCAAGTGCCACCACAGCAGCCGGGCAATTTAAATGCACATTATGAAATAAATAGATTTTTTTTTAAATAAGCTGTCCGCAGTAACAAAAGCCAAGGAATTACTCGATTTTTGAAAATATATATCTGACTAAAGGAAACCAATACGCTGACCTAGTCTATCCTACATGTGTCCTACAGTATAGACTACAGGTTGGTCTGTTTCTATACACTTAATGCTATGAATTGAATCTACCTGGGAAGCTGTGCAGAGAGCACATAATCACTGTGACAAAATGAATACATTCATCTCCGCAATCAGACTATTTTCTTGCAGCGTTGTGAAAAGTGTCAAATTCACTGCCACACAATTTCTGTATTCTAATCTCCTTCTTAGTAGTTAATATCAAATTATCAAGAATGGATGCAGAAAGTTCATTTTTAGTTTATCTACTTCTTAACTTTTGAAATCTCATCTTCAAAAAATTTGAATGGTGAAGGAGTCATGTTAATTCTTATGTTTCTCGTGAAAGCGAAGTAAACCATAAGGCCCATCGAATCAATGACTGTGAAAATTCATATCAGCCCCATTTCGCAAGTATTTCCTTTTAAATTATTCTCTCATTTACCCAAGAAATCGCCCCTTTCTTCTGCCTACTACCGATAGTAGATGCGATTTTACATTAACCGATTATCCTGCCAGTAGATCTTTGAGATGTGGGAGGAGCACTAGGGGAAACCCATGCAATCGCAGTGAAGATTTGTAAACTCTACATCAGAGGTCAGGATTGAACTCGAGTTGTTGGAGTTACTCAGCAAAAAAATTCACTGTTGCACCACTGTTCAGTTAATATAATAATAATAATAATAATATATTTTATTGTTTTTGCACATAGGTGCAACGAGATTTGTTATGTAGCTTCCATCCGATGTCATAACTTAAACAACTAATGAAATTTAGATACCCCGAGAAACATGATTTATAAAAAGAACAGTAAAACAGTAAAACAGTCTAAAGTGCAAATAGGACTGTGCCGGGTCGATGTGCGATGTGACCATCTGAGGGAGACAGTTCATGGGAGAGGGGGACACTCAGCAGGGCCGGTTCAGAGCAGCGATAGCTCTGGGGATGAAGCTGTTCCTGAGTCTGGAGGTGCGGGCGTAGAAGGCCTTGTAATGTCTGCCAGAAGGTAGAAGTTCGAACAGTCTATTACAAGGGTGTGAGGAGTCTTTATGGATGCTGACGGCCTTCCTGAGGCACCGTGTGTAGTAGATGCCCTCCAAGGCAGGTAGCTGTGTCCCAATAATCTTTTGCGCTCTGTGGACGACGCGCTGAAGAGCTCTCCTCTCCGCCTCCATGCAGCTGAGATACCACACAGAGATGCCATATGTTAGTATGCTCTCTGTGGTGCTGTGGTAGAAAGTTGTCAGCAGCTGTTAGGCCAGCCCAGTCTTCTTCAATGTTTTCAGGAAGAACAGTCGTTGCTGTGCCTTGTTGACCAGTGCAGCGGTGTTGGTGGACCATGTGAGGTCCTCTGAAATGTGTGTGCCCAGAAACTTAAAGCTGGACACTCTCTCCACACTGTCCCCGTTGATAGAGATTGGGGCGTATTCCCCATTATGTATCCTCCTGAAGTCGATAATCAGCTCCTTGGTCTTGGAGGTGTTTAGGGACAAGTTGTTACGTGCGCACCATACAGCCAGGTTCTGCACCTCCGCTTTGTAGTTTGTTTCATCACCGTTGGTGATCAGCCCGATCACTGTTGTATTGTCTTCACACTCAATCCATACAATGTCCTGATTCATGGCAGGATTCACATAACATTGTATATTAGGTACATGAATTTACAGGAGATGGAGGGATATGGAACACCTGAAGGGAGAGGAGATCCGTTTAACTTGGCATCATGTTCAGAACAAACACTGTGGGCCAAAAGGCCTGTTCCTGTGCTGTAGTGTTCTATGTTCTATATTTTCTTAGTATGGATAAGAATGCAAGAGTTCGGAACAAGATTAGGGCTGCACTCAAATTATGTCTTTATAAAGGTTAACGTAACATTTCCAATTCCCAATTAATTTTTTCTACCTACATGTTACCTTTCAGTGATTTGTGTGGAAGGACACCTCAATCTCCCTGAACATTAACTGACAGCATTTAACAATGCCCTACTTTTAGATATGGCTATTGAAGTTGATGACCTCGCATGTTTCCATATTATATCCATCGGCCATGCTCCCACACACTCTGTAACTATCTCAATCCCCTAAAAGCCTTTGTCTTCCTACTTACATTACCACCTAGTTTGGTATCATCAGCAAATTTGGAAAAATAATATTTTCTTCCATCTGCTAAATTATTGATGCTAATTGAAAAATGGGATCCAAGCACCAAATGTGATGGATTGGACTAACCATAGTCTGCCAACCTAAGATATATAACTTCTCCCTCTTTGCTTTCTGTTTGATTACCAATTCTAATTATTCTTAAATCCATGTGGTATGAAATTGTTGTCAAATTTCTTGCATGGAACTTTAGCAAAAGCCTTCTGAAAATGTGAACGCCCTACATTCACAGGTTCCCCCTTATTCATTCCACTCATCATATTCAAAGAACTCTATGGGATTAGCTACACATGAGTTTCACTATATAGATACATGCTATCACACAATCCTATGGTGCTGTTTTCTCCATTCTTCATTATTCCCGCATTTTCTCTGCTACTCACGTTAGGCTAACTGATTGGGAGTTCCCTATTTTCTCTCTCTCTTTAAATAATGGTTTCACATTTGCTGGCATCAAATCTGTAAGAGCCATTTAGAATAATGGAAGATGATAACCAATGGACCCACTAATTGTATGACATTTCAAATCTCTGGGGTGCAGATTCAGGTTCAGGTTTGTCGACTTTCTGCCAAACTGTAGACTAATATGGTGAATCTACACGAACAAAGGTCCATCAGATTGATAGGGGTATTTTCCTGCGAGGAATAAATATGTTGGCTGGACTAATATTGAAACATATATCATTTTTAATGAGGTTGATGGGGAAGATCCAAGAATGGTATTTCCCCAAGTTGCGGTGAACAAGGGACAAGACTCAAAGCGAAGGGGATAACCATTCATTACCAAGATGAAAATAAATTCCTCACACAGAGCATAATGAATTCTCTATGGGGATCTATAGACATTTAGACATTAAAGCAGCCAATGCGTAAAGGGTGAGAATAGTAAAGGTTTACTGAAGTTGAAGATCAGCTTTGATTTTACTGAGGACAGATGTCCCACGTGGGACTCCTGTTCCTATGTTTGTTATTTTCTTCTAATTTATGTTTCAGTTTTCCATTTGTTGATTGGGGCTGAGATGGCTGAATTACCAACAGCCACAATTAACTTCCTTTGCACGAGGCAAGGCCAGGAAGTGGAGAAATTTCCCCTTAATTTCCATTATTACTGTATCAACTTTACCAAGACTCCTGAACATTCATCTAAATGCTACTTTGAAATCAAGCCCAGTTACTCTAACCTCAACTCGCCGACAGAATGATTAACTTTTGTTTATCAATATCCAAGTCAGCGTTCATTGTTCATCTTTAATTTTTACTAGACCAAGTGCAGACCCGTTGGGTCTGTTCCCCCAATGTGTGGTTGCGGGGGAGGGGGGTGAGCTGGTGGGGGGAGCATGCGGTGTCACACACACTAACTACCCCCCTGCACATTCACACTAACCACCTCCACACACACACTAACCACCCCCCTTGATATACGGCAGACGGGTAGAGAGCAAAGTGACGGGTAGAGAGCAAAGACATCCCCTGTGACGGGTAGAGAGCAAAGATATAGCGGTATAGGACCTTCGGTAGAGAGGAGAGGGGAGAGAGGGAGGAAGGAGAGGGGAGGAGGTGAGAATAGGGGATGGGTGGAGGGGAGCCGGGCTGCCAAATGAGGAGAGAGAGAGAAGTGGCTTCTGACTCTGGAAACCCACAGCTGGAATGAGCGCACAGGCGGGCGGGGCTTCACGAGCTGCACCGACAGTGATGAGAAGGTTCAGCGCGTGAGGCACCACTGCCCCGAGACTGCAGAACAAAGATCCTATAGCGGAACGGAGCTGTAGAATCTTTGTTCTGCAGAACTTTCCCTATTTTTCTGTGCCTTTAATCCACATTGGCGGGGGGGGGGGGACGGGGCCAGGAGGCAGGTGAGCCTGGATTGGTGGGCACGTGGGCATTGTGACGTCAGCAGCTGGCAAGCGGCGATTGTATTTTAAAAAGTGAGTTTTGTGAACAACTTTATTCAAAATCTGGGGAAATAATTGACCAAATTTAGAGAGGAGTGCATTTATGAAATCGTAAGTTAAATCACTACCGAAAGCCGGGCTGCCAAATGAAGAGAGAGAGAGAGAGAAGCGGCTTCTGACTCTGGAAACCCACAGTTTCATGAGCTGAGAAGTTTCAGTGCGTGATCCTATAGCGGAACAGAGCTGTAGAATCTTTGTTCTGCAGAACTTATGAGGAGAAGGTTCAGCGCGTGAGGAGTCGCTGCCCCGAGATCTGTAGAACAAAGAAGCAAAAATTAAAAACCGGCCGAGACTAAAAATAGGTTGCCGTTTTAAAAATCGGTAATTTTGATGCTAAAAATCAATGCTAGTTGAAGGTGGTTTCTGGAGGTTGCAGGTAATGGAAGGACTTACCTTCCACTACCTGCAACCTCCGGCAATCACCTGCAACCTCCGGCAACCACCTTCAGCTAGCATCGCAACTGGCTTCGACTAAAAAATTACCGATTTTTAAAACAGCAACCTATTTTTAGTCACAGCCGGTTTCGAATTTTTTGAAATAATACAATCGCCGGAACATAGAAGAAGCGGAAACCACTTTCGACCATTAGGGAGACTGACAAAAACCTCCGGGAACCGCACGGAAACCTTGGGTGGGGCGCAAAGTCTCCAGAGTTTTCCGTTCCGGTTTCCTAAGTGGGACAGGGGCATAAGTTTGCTGACAATACCAAAATTGGAGGAGTTGCAAACAGTGAGGAATGCTGTCAGAAGATACAGTGGAATATAGAACAGCTGCAGAAATAGGTTGTGAATTGGCAAATGGAGTTTAACCTGAGCAGGTGTGAGGTGTTGCACTTTGGGAGTTTCAATGTAAGGAAAGGGTATACAGTTAATGACAAGACCCTTAACAGCACTGATGTGCAGAGGAATATTGAGGGTGTAACTTAGTTCCTCTAAAAATAATAAAATAAAAAATTATGTGTCTAAATAATCAAAGAGGAAAATTGCTTTATCAGGAAATAAAATGAAAATCTTAATAAATTCAATAGAAATATTTTACATTTAAATTGCATGAAGAAGCAACTGTACTTTGAAAATCCCCAAATGAGCAGTTTGTTGAAAAACCCGAGTAGAAGTAATAATAGAGGTTAACCACATATCCCACAGAAGAGGAAAAAAATAATTTTGTAGCTTTAAAATAATGTCTCAGCTGTAGATGGCACTCCAGTAAGAGTGGAACAATTTTTAATGAAGGTCGGAAGGGTACACCCCCAAAAATCCCCCCAGAATTTCTGAAAGTTGTATGGCTCCTTATTGTTATTTTGCATTTTTCTTCAGGGAGTGACTCAAACAACCAAATGCATACGTAAAGTTTAGTTTAATTTAGAGATACAGCGTGGAAACAGGTCCTTCGGCCCACCGAGTCCGCGCTGACCAAGGAGTCCCGTACACTAACACTATCTTACACACTTATGTCCCACTTAGGAAGCCTGAACGGAAACCTCTGGAGACCTTGTGCCCCACCCAAGGTTTCCGTGAGGTTCCGGGAGGTTCCCGGAGGTTTTCGTCACTCTCCCTAATGGTCGAAAGTGGTTTCCGCGTAGTCGAGCTTCATCTATGTTCCGGCGATTATTTCAAAAAATTCAAAACCGGTTGTGACTAAAAATAGCTTGCCGTTTAAAAATGGGTAATTTTTTAGTCGAAGCCGGTTGCGATGCTAGTTGAAGGTGGTTACCGGAGGTTGCAGGTAGTGGAAGGTAAGACCGTTTTTTCACCCAGTTTTATTCCACCAGGTAGGTGGAAGGGCCATGCATGTGGTGGTTTGGGGAAGCCAAAGGACTGAAGTAGATATAGGACTTCCTTAGCACTGCAGTATCCACACTTGACTTCCTGGTGTGTGCCCAATGAGGGTGTTTTGGAGGCAATTTAGCCAAGATTCCCTTGTAAGTCTCTAACATCGCAGAGATAGCAATATCATTCTGTGTGCAACTGACACAGAAACTATGTTTGTCACACACTGGTGAATCACTCCAGGAAGTATCCAGTCAAATTTCTGAAGAGATGCAAGGTGACCCAGAAATGGTTGTTATCACTTTTATTTCCAGGTGGTTATTTTCCTGTTCCATAACACAGAAAAAAAAAAGATTCTTTATGCAATCGAATTTATATATACTGAAATGTTCCAAACCATATTTACAGTAAGGTAGAAACAAAGAAGTGTAGATGCTGGTTAATTCACAAAAGGACACAAGCACTTTGTTTCCTTTCTGGTTATGCATGTGTATGGGGTGGAAGATTGCAACATTCATGTGGTCCGCCCTGTTTCGATGAATGCAATCAACCCAGCATGCACAATCAAATTAGATCTAATAGAACAATTTGTCCTTACACCATACACAAGAAGAAGATGTATGTGTGTTAACATTGAATGCCCGCAGGAAACTGTGAGGACAATGATATTTATCTAGGTCAAGTAAATATTTGCCAGAGTCTTATGGTATGTTTGTCCTGCTTTTGTTCTTTCTAAAAGAAGGAGAATAAATCAAACTATTTTTGAAACAAGTTTAAATGTCAGCTTGAATACCATCCAAAAACAAACAGGTAGTAATTACTAAAGTAAAACCAGAAAATACCAAACATACTCAGCAGTTCAGGCTGCTTCTGTGAGAAGAGAAATGTCAGGCCAAAGATCCTTTGTCAAAATTGAAATGTGAGCACCTTCTCTTCCCACAGATCTGGCATGACCTGTTGAGTCTTTTCAGCATTTTCTGGTTTAATTTTAGGTTCTTTTATCTGATTTTCAGATCATCATGACCGTCTGCAGCAATTTACTTCCAACAATCGAGGAGGCAACTAACTGCTTCATTGAATTGTCAGACCCTGGTGACAATTTTAATCTGAGATTTAAACTATTTTAAACAATGGCTGGTTGTCATGTCTAATTCACCAGGAATTTCTCGAGGCAAGCTATAAGCATTACTTTTATTTCTTGTGGGAGAACTGGAATGTTCAGATGGGCCCCACAAGGAAACATTGGGTGCCCATTGCTTCTGGTTTTGCCCTTCCTCCACTGATCATCTTTCCTTAGCACTCATTAAAGTGCATGGTACAGTTATCTCGGAACAATGGCACCAGGCTGCTGAAGCACAAACTCTCCCTCCCTTTCACTGGCAATGGTAAAACACTGTGCAAATCTAGGCAAGAGTCCATCCGGATCTGTACAAGTGAGCTTTGGGTTAAAGATCCTGGGAACTACGCTGCAATAAGCTGGATGATTGCCTAATGGCCTGTACAACTTGTGAGTTAAGACCTGGGTTTAGAGTGTAAATATGTTTGTGCTTTAATGTATACCACAATATGCTGAATATAAATAAATACTTCCCCTTCAGAATATTTGCCTAATGAGTGAAAAAAAATGCGTCTTTCATGACCTCAGGACATCCCAAGTACTGTACAACAATTAGTTTATGCAGAGCAAGCTCCCACAAATAACAATAGAATTAATGATTGGAGTAGCACTGGTGCAGCAGATAGAGATGCCACCTCACAGCACTGGAGAACCAGATTCAGCCCCAACCATGAATGCTATTTGTGTGGAGTTTGCATGTTCTCCCGTCAAACATAGATTTCTCTGGGTGCTCCACTTTATTCCCACAGCCCAAAGACGTGTGGTTTAGTAGGTTAATTAGTCATTGTAAATTGCTCCTGGTGTATGTGAGCAGTAGAACACGAGAGAATTTATGAAAACGTGGGGAAAATAAAAAAATAGGATGCCTGTGCTGTTAATCAGTGTGAATGGGTGGTTGATGATTGGTGTAACATTAATGGTCTGAAAGGCCTATTTCTGTGCTGTGTGTCTCCAAGAATCTATGACTCAAACTGGTGTTTCAGAGGCTTATTTAAAGACAAGTGTTGGCAGAGATTCGGGTGACTACTCCCCTGATCTTAATATGATGTCAAGGGGGTTTCTACTTTTACCAGAAGCAGCAGCCGGAGTCCTGGTCTAACATCTCTGTCAGTCCTGGTCTAAAATAGCACTTCTGACGTGAAACACTACTTTGGTTTCAGACCATGGCTTGTACACTGATCTCTGCAGCGGAATTTAAAATAACTCGAATAACACGAAGCTGCATAAATAAAACAAATGTAAAATGGGACTGCAATCAGTGGAAAGTATCAAATTGCAGCTTCTCATACTTAATGTACACCATGAAGCAATTAGTGCAACAAATTGTGTTTAAGTGATATCACATCCAGCAATTGTTTTCAGCTTCTTGTCAACTGCAGCAGTCAATTACACACTGGAGCTTACACTGGATAGTTAACAGGGACTCAGTCAAATGTAAAAAGGAGGTCCCATCACATTTGTAGTTTATAAGATATGTGACCTCTAAATAGGTATATCTCTCTCTCAATCTCTTTATTTTTATTTCCTTTCTGTCTCTCTATGTCTTTTTCTTTTTCTTCTCTTTTTTCTACTCTATCCCCTTCTACCTTTTCTTTGGGCTTTCTTCACTATCTCACAAACTAACACTACGGCTTAGGATATTCTTTTCTCCTCTATCTTGACCTCTCATTTTCTGTTCTATTCTGCTAAATTTGAAAATAGAAGTTGTACATGAACTGTATTATCTCATTATGTATTAGATACTTATGTACTACATTATTGAACTTACTTCTAATTTAAAAAAAAATAATAATAGATAAAATATGTGACCTCAGCTTATTAAAAAGAGCCTTCCGCTGCAGCCCTTCATAGTTGTGAAATCTGAGTTTCTATCAGTACATAATCCATATGCAAGATGTGACAAAGCACAATAAATTGATGCCTCTCATACTTAATGTACAACATGAAGCAATTAGTGAAATAAATTGTTTTCAAGTGAGATCCCACCCAGCGGTTGTCTTCAATGCCTCCCTACAGGCAGCAGAGAGACTGAGGCCGGAGCCTTGCGGGTAGGAGCATGCGGCCGGCCCCCAGGTCGGCAAAGTCCACAGCCGAGGTCAGAGCCCGCGCGCCGTGAGTTGACGGGGCCTGTGCTGTTCGGGCCTGGGTCGGTGGCACGGAGGCGCCCGGAGAGGACCCGGCAGCAATAGTGGAGAGTCCGGTGCGGTGGTCAATGACGGTCAATGACGGATGAGGATGGGTCACATGGAAGTGAGGACGCTGCTGCTGAGTGGAAGGAACAAAGGAGGACCCGCGTGTGGGGGGACCATCGTGAGGGAGAGGGAAGAGCAATGGGAGACCTGGAGCAGGGGTACTTTGTAACTTTGTAAACGCCCTCTACGTGGCAATGATTTGCATACCTGGGTATGCAAGCAAAGAATTTCACTGTAACTTGTCACATGTGACAATAATGCATGCATTAATCAATTAATTAATCAAGCAACTAATTAATTAATTCATACATAAATAATAACTTTTTCAGGATATAGAATAAATTGAAATAAAAGTGAAATTATGTCTCTAAAACCACAGGATGCGAGACACTTACTAAAATTCCCTTTCAAAATTGCAACAGAAAAATTCAAGTGTCTGGGTATTCAAATTACGAGAAGACACAAATCATTATTTAGCGCCAATTTTATCCCACTATTAAATAAATTGAATGATATGATTAAATTTTGGAAAATGATCCCGCTCTCATTGATAGGTAAAATTAACGCTATAAAAATGACTTTCTTACCACAATTAATATATTTGTTTCAAGCGACCCCAATATATATTCCAAAATATATATTTTTTAAACTAGATTCTACTATCACTAATTTTATATGGGATTACAGAGCACACAGAATTCAACGAAAGCATTTGTGTAAACCTAAAGAAGTTGGGGGTTTATCATTACCTAACTTTACGTATTACTACTGGGTAGTGCATATTAAGAACATAATGTACTGGTTGGATAGTTCCACTCACCAGTCGGAGTGGATAAGAATGGAGAAAGAGGAGTGTTTCCCGTATGATATAGGAACAATCTTGTTCTCACCGATAAAATTGAATAGTATAATATATAAGAAGAACCCAATTATTCACAATACAATAAGAATTTGGAAACAAATAAAATTATCCTTGAAATTAAATAATCTATCAGTACTAACCCCACTATTGAACAACCCTGCATTCAAACCATCTCTTATCGATAAAACATATAAACAATGGGATAGACTGGGGATTAGGAAAGTAGGAGATATGTATGAATTGGGCAAATTGTTATCATTTCAACAATTAAAATTAAAATTTAAACTGAAGGATAATCAATATTTCAAATATATACAGATATGTGACTTTATGAAGAAATATACACATAGAATTCAAATTATATTTTTAGACCCTTTAGAAGAAGCAATGAATATTAAGGCTGATTCACAAAAACTAATATCATACTTTTATAATAATATATTAAATAGAGAATTACCCTCAACAGAGGCACTAAGAGAAGATTGGGAACATGAACTAATGAGAAAGATCCCGAAGGATAGATGGGACAAGTATCTGATGAACACACATAATTGTTCCATTAATGAAAGATAATTTAATTCAATTTAAATTATTACATAGACTATATTATTCAAAAACGAGGTTGAATAAATGTTACCCAAACGTCTCTTCCAGATGCGATAAATGTTTGTTTCAAAATGCTGATATAACACATTCATTTGTAGGATGTATAAAGTTGAATAAATTTTGGAGCGATGTATTTGATATATTTACAAAGCTTCTCAAGTCAAGAATAGAACCTAATACGGAATGGATTATATTTGGAATAATAGTAGAAGACTAGACCAAGTGCAGACCCGTTGGGTCTGTTCCCCCAACATGCGGTTGTGGGGGGGGAGGCGGCATGCAGCGTCACACACTAACTACCCCCCCCCTCCCCCCGCACACGCTAATGGAGGGGAGGAGGGGAGAGAGAGGGGGGGAGGGGGGAGGAGAGAGGGGGAGAGAGAGGGAGTGCTGAGAGGGGGATGAGATGAGGGGCGGGGGAGAGGTGGGGAGCAGGGAGGGGGAGGAGGGTGGAGGGTAGGGGGTAGGGGTGTGTGGAGGGGAGGGGGGTTTAGGGGAGGGACGGTGGGGGAGGGGATGGAGGGGAGGAGGGGGAGAAAAAGAGGGGAGAGAGGGAGAGGGGGGGGAGAGGAGAGGGGGGAGGGGGGGGGAGGAGAGGGGGGGAGTGGAGAGGGGGGGGAGAAGAGAGGGGGGAGAAGAGAGGGGGGGGGAGAGGAGGGGGGGAGGAAGAGGAGGGGGGAGAGGAAGAGGAGGGGGGGAGAGGGAGAGGAGGGGGGGGAGAGGAGGGGGGGAGAGGAGGGGGGGAGAGGAGGAGGGGGAGAGAGGAGGAGAGGGGGGGGAGAGGAGGAGAGAGGGGGGAGAGGAGGAGAGGGGGAGGAGAGGGGGGGGGGGGGGGGAGGGAGAAAGAGTGCCTTTTTACTTCAACCCAAACAACCATTTGCAGGCAGTGCTTTTTTACCTCTAACCATATTTTCATTTTCAAACCAAATTAAGGGTACTCACAGTGCTGTAGACATTTGTCAATGTCATTCAGAGCTCTGATTGAGGCACACCACTTGCAGAGACTGATTGAGGCACACCACTTGCAGAGACTGATTGAGGCACACCACTTCCTGGTTTTATAGTCCTCCCCCTCCCTCCAGCAGGGGCAGCAGAGCGAATGGGGAATTTTGTAAAAACATTAATATCTCTGTCAATTTTCATCGACGGGAAAAATCCTCGGCACACATGAGGCGGAGGGGGGCTCTGAGCGAGGTGGCCAAAAATGACGGCCGTAGGTGGCGGCGTTCTCTCAGAAATCGCAGCACAGAAAGCCAAAACCGGTCAAGAACAGACTTTTAGTAATATAGATACCAATTTAAATAAGGACCAAAAAGTTTTTTTAAATTATGGGTTAATAATTGGAAAGAAATCGATACTTAAATTTTGGAAAAATACAGCTATTCCAACTGTTAAAATGTGGATTAGGAATATGATGGACATAGCACGCCTTGAAGAAATGTGACCGACTAATAGATAAATATGACCAATTCTTAAGGAGTTGGTCCCCTTTTATCGACTTTTTGGAATCATGTGATGCAGCGGTACCGTAAAGATTACTGATTTCAGGTCAGGTCGTGGATAGATTTACATCTCCGAATAAAGATTTGAAAATTTCTTTTTTAAGGGTCTTTTTCTCCTATTTCTACTTACCACTTTTTCTTTTCTTATATACACACTTCATGTTTTTCTAATTTCTACTATCTATTTTTTTTTTTTCCCTTCTTCTTGTCTTTCTTATTTCATTTTCAAAAACATAAAACTAGAGGTTGTACATAGAATGTATAATTATGTTATGACATAGTTGGCACCTAAAATTAGGTCCCACTGTATTGTTTTGTATTGTACTAGCTTCTAATAAAATAAACAAAAAAAATAAAAATAAATAATAACTTACTCTGATGAAGGGTCTCAACTCAAAAGGTCACATATTCCTTTTTCCCAGAGATGCTGCCTGACCCGCTGAGTTACTCGAGCATTTTGTGTCCATCTTTGGTGTCAACCAGCATCTGCAGTTATTTCTTACACAATTCCTTGCTGTACCTGCTATGAGCATAATCCTCCTACATGTAGCCACTTCAAAGTAAACCAACTTGTAGCAGGGGTACTAGGTCACTCCCTAAACAAAGTTATCTTTTTATAGATTGTGACATCCACTAAAAATAATATTTCCTTCCAATAGCTTTGTGAGTGAATGTCGCACAGAGTGAAACTGAGGCAAGCCATTGAATTCAGATATCAAGTTGAGGGCGGAAGGATCTAATTACAGGTCAAAAGCTCAATGTTTCCATTGCATTTGGTGCCAATGACCCTGAGCTAGAGTATGGGAAATCATTCAGGAACCATGCTTCTCATTGTAAACCGGCAGGGTCACTTCGCAAGGTGGATTTAATTCACGTTTAAGTTTCCAAATTTTTCACAAGCTGTCTGAGCCAAGCTTACCCTTATTTAGGACTTACAATTCTCAATGATTTATTTTCTTTCCTGTCTTCTTCTTCTTGCATTTGAAGCAGCAGAAGTCTGCAGCAGGGTGATGTCATCTGGTTCGACATCCGCCAGTGCCTGCCCTAAAAAATGCGCACGCCAAGTTGTGGCGCTGCTGCTGTCTCTGTTTGTTGTCATTCGCCTGACTGAGGTCAGTTGACAGGGCTCACCACGGGGAGGTCGACAACATGAGCCCCCTTCTTTCCCCTCATCAGATTGTATTTCTTTTATTTAAGATAAAGGACCATTCTCTGGCTCAAAGAAGATATTGATCAACTTCAGGAAGCGAAGCGGGACACATACCCCAGTTTACATTGACGACACTGGAATAGAGATGATTGAAAACTTCAAATTCCTATGAGTCAATATCACCAACAACAACTTCTCATGGACCACCTGTATTGAAGCAATGATCAAGAAAGCACACCAACACCTCCACTTCCTTAGCAG
Source organism: Amblyraja radiata (assembly GCF_010909765.2). Lineage (NCBI taxonomy): Eukaryota > Metazoa > Chordata > Chondrichthyes > Rajiformes > Rajidae > Amblyraja > Amblyraja radiata. The sequence continues at coordinate 68,781,664 of NC_045956.1, forward strand.
GATTAGGAAGTTTGTCATGTTCCTTACAACTCTCACCAACTTCCACAGGCACCATCGAAAGCATTTTATCAGGATGCATCACAGTTGATGGTGAGGGAAGAGCATATTTAACTGCGTACTGAGCCAGCATGAAGTGTGAGCAGACCCTCATTGTTTAAAAAAAAGAAAGAAGAAATACGGGGCTAGAAGGGTGGCAGCTGTAGAGTTGCTGGCTTACAGCACAAAAGACCCAGGCACAATCCTGAATACGGGTGTAGTCTGTATGGAGTTTGTACGTTCTCTCTGTGATGGCATGGGTTTTCTCCAAGTGCTCCAGTTTCCTCCCAAACTCCAAAGACGTACAGGATTGTAGGTTAATTGGGAATTGTAAATTGTCCCTAGTGTGTGTAGGATAGTGCTAGTTTACGGGGTGAACGTTGGTCGACGCAGACTCGGTGGGTCAAAGGGCCTGTTTCTGCGCTGTATCTCTAGACTAAAGTAAAGTAAACCTTGCATGGAAATCAGATAGTGTTGTTGGATTGAAAGTACTGCCATAGCTCTATCAAGGCATAGTTTTACAGCATGGGATCAGGCACTTCAGCCCATCTTGTCCATGCCAACTAAAGTGTCCACCTGAGTAGTCCCATTTACCCGGATCTGTCTAAGCTTTTCCTATCAAAGAAACTGTCCAAATGTCTTTTAAAAATTGTAACCATACCTGCATCTGCTGTGTCCTTTGGCAGCTCGTTCCATAAACACACACCCTCTGTGTGAAAAAGGTGACCCTCAGGTTTCTTTTAAATCTTTCTCCTCTCACCTTAAATCTATGCCCTCTATTTTTAGACACCCCTACCTTGGGGAAAAGACTGCGGTTATTTACCTTATCTATGCCGCTCATGATATTATAAATGCCTATAAGGTCACCCTATCAGCCTCCTTTGCTCCAGGGGAAAAGGCCCCAGCCTATCCAGTCTCTCCCTTTTACTCAAGCTCTCCAGGCAACATCCTTGTGAATCTTTTCTGCACCTTTTCTGCCTTAGTTACATCCTTCCTACAGTGGGTGACCAAAGATATTCCAAATGCTTTCTCGCCAATGCCTTGTGCTGTTGTCTCATGATGTCCCAACTCGAGCAGTCAATGACCTAATCGATAAAGGCAAGCATGCTATATGCCTTCTTTGTCACATTATTTCCCCATGATGTCGCTTTTAGGGAACTATGCATTTGTACCCCTCAGTCTCTCTGATTTACAACACTCCCCAGGGCCCTGACATTCATGATGTATATCCTGCCCTGGTTTAACAGGCCACTTGTCAGAGTAAAATATCTTTCCTTGGCCTACTTTACCAGTCGATCTAAATCCTCTTGAAACCTTTGACAAGCTTATTCACTGTCCACTACATCACCAGTTTTGGTGTCATCCACAAACCTACTAATCATGCCATGTAATCCAAATCCACAAAATGTATGACAAACAAACAACAGGAGATCTATACCAATTCCTGCACCACACCACTGGTCACAGGCCTCCCATCTGGCAAACATCCCTCCACTCCCTCCCTTGACTCCTTACCCCAACTCAATGTTGACTAGCTCACCCTGGATCCCATGTGATCTAATCTTCTGGACTAGCCTATCATGAGGAACCTTATCAAAGGCCTTTCTAATGTCTGTATAGACAATGACTACCACTCTGCTCTCATCAATCCTCCTGGTTGCCTCTTCAAAAATATTCAACTGTGAGAAAGAATTTCCCTTGCACAAAGCCACACTGACTATCCTTAATCATTAATTTTCCCATCACTGCTACTAAGCTCACCAGTCTCCAGTTCCCTTGTATGTCCTTGCAGCTTTCCTGAATAAAGCTCATCATTAGGCGACCTGTAATCTTGAGTGAAGATGCAAAGATCTCTGTCAGTTATTTGTTCCCTTGCTTCCCACTTGGTCAAGTTTTAGAAACATAGAAACACAGAAAAATAGGTGCAGGAGTAGGCTATTCAGAGCTTCGAGCCAGCACTGCCATTCAATATGATCATGGCTGATCATCTAACATCAGTACCCCATTATCGCTGTTTCCCCATATCCCTTGATTCCTTTAGCTCTAAGAGCTAAATCTAACTCTCTCTTGAAAACATCCAGGATGAGAACATGCAAGGCACGATTAGCAAGTTTGCTGTTGATACAAAAGTTAGTGGTTTTGCAGATAGTGAAGATGGTTGTGAAAGATTGCAGTAGGATCTGGATCAAGTGGCCAGGTGGGGGAAGGTATGGTTGATGGAATTTAATACAGAGAAGTGTGAGGTGTTGCATTTTGGGATGTCAAACAAGGGCAGGATCAAGACAGTAAATGGTAGGCCTCTGGGTAGAGTTGTAGAGCAGAGGGATATAGGAGTACAGCTACATGGTTCCTTGAATGTCAAGTCGCAGGTAGATAAGGTGGTCAAAAGGCTTTTGGCATTTTGGCCGTCATCAGTCAGAGGATTGAGTAAAGAAGTTGGGAGGTCATGTTGCAGTTGTATAAGACATTGGTGAAACCGCATTTAGAATATTGTGTTCAGTTCTGGGCACCATGTTATAGGAAAGATATTGTCACGCTTGAAAGGGTTCAGAAAAGACTTACGAGGATGTTGCCAGGACTAGAGGGTGTGAGCTATAGGGAGAGGATGAGTAGGCTGGGTCTCTATTCCTTGGAACGCAGGAGGATGAGGGGAGATCTTATAGAGGTGTACAAAATCATGAGAGGAATAGATCGGGTAGATGCACAGAATCTCTTGCCCAGAGTAGGGGAATCGAGGACCAGAGGACATAGGTTCAAGGTGAAGGGGAAAAGGTTTAATAGGAATCCGAGGGGTAACTTTTTCACAAAAAGGGTAGTGGGTGTATGGAAGCTGCCAGAGGAGGTAGTTGAGGCTGGGACTATCCCATTGTTTAAGAGACAGTTAGACAGGTACATGGATAGGACAGGTTTGGAGGGATATGGACCAAGCACAGGCAAGTGGGACTAGTGTAGCTGGGACATTGTTGGCTGGTGTAGGCAAGTTGGGCTGAAGGACCTGGTTCCACACTGTATCACTCTATGACTATGACTAATTGGCCTCCACTGCCTTCTGTGGCAGAGAATTCCACAGATTCACAATTCTCTGGGTGAATTTTTCCTACCCCTTATTCTTTTTTCTTGCATCTAGCCTGTAATCTAGCCTGTCCAATCCTTTAAAAAATGTATGTTTCAGGCCTGTCCAATCCTTTAAAAGTTTTATATGTTTCTATGAGATACCCTCTCATCCTTCTCAAATTTTCAGAATATATCCAACATATCAAGACAGCCAACAATTCAAGTTTCATGTTGAAATTGTTTCAGAGTGTCCTATCCTTCCCATAGACTGCAGCTTCCTTGCATTTAATCAATTCAGCGCAGCCACTCCATGTCGCAAGTATAGACACAGGTGTATATCACTAGGGTAGCAGTGATAGTTATCTTTTGGTTATAGATGATCCTGCAGCTAAATAAATAGAATAAACATGGAATAAACACTTTAGGGTGAAGTTTTCTCCTTGATTTCAAACACTGAACATATGACTCAGCAGTCAAGAACGATGAGTTCTGAAATTTAGTTCAATTCAAGTCAATGGTGTCAAATTTCAGAGAGCAACAAAGCGGTACTACCACATTGTATGCTTAATGAACAGGATTGGAAACAAATTTCCACCAGATATGAATAAATAACCTTATGGGCCTTTCCCACTTAGGTGATTTTACAGCGGACCGCTGAATTTTTTAGACAGGGCAAGTGAGGGGAGCATTGTCACACGGTGCAAAGACAAGATGAAACAGACACACACCATGATGAACAGGAAGGTTGGCGCTGTAAAAAGATGGCTAAAGCACAGTGTAAGTCCTTTAAAAGTGAAGGAGGTGGGGTAGAGGGGGGAGAAAGAGTGGAGGAATCACCTGCATAGTCTCCTAAAAAGTTGCCTAAGTGGGACAGGCCCATTAACACATTGTGCCAAGAAAGTGGTGAATTCTTGGCAAGTAGCAATGCGCTTTCTTTGAATCACCTGGACTTACCTGGGAGAATTCCCAGAGATAGCCTTTCTGACTTTGTGCTTCAATGAGCTTTTACACAAAACTCAACGATCTAAAACATCCACTTGATCAGATATGATTTATTACACCACACTTTACATAGTGTTTTACCTCCCGGCAAAGCATTATGTGACATTTTGATGTTACTCAACCTGCCAAACAACACATTTCAAGTTTGACCTTTACTACTTCTATTAAAGTCATTTATAGAACAGAATCATTAACGCAATGACATTTACCACTTGAAACTGTGTTTTACAAATCAATAAAGATACGGACGTTTAACATTGCTAAACTGCTCACGGTGAGGGACATGTGCATTGTTGTTTGCGAGGAGGCATAATTGGTCTTCTCAAGAGATCTCACTCGCAGCTTTGCGGTATAATTGAACATATTTCCCTACAAATTGGACCCAATTACATCGTTTTTTTATGGAAAACTTAACATTAAAAAAATTTACCTTTTTGAAATGTTTGTAACCATTCCCTGTTGAGGTTTCGCCAGTATAGAAAATTGACGAGGCACTTTGTGTCATCATTCATCCTTGCGCAGAATTAATTTCCTTGTATTTTTCTCAAATTATGATATTTTTAACATGTGGAACTCTTTTTATTTAATTAATGATAGGAAGTGAATGAAAAGATTGTGGTATATGATGTTCAGAAATAACACACAATTGTGGATTACATCGTGCTGGTAGCATTGAACTATGTGTGAGTTAAAGTGCCGCTGAGGACATGACTTTTACAGGTAAAAATACATAACCTGTAATATTTATTTTTTAAAGTATTGTTGCCATTGGTCCTTTTTACAAAAAATTAGGAATCTGAGAACTGGCAAGAGAAACTCACTGTATCTCCCGACTTGATGTGTCACTAATCATAGGGTTCAGGACAAGCTGATTGGAGGCCCTACCTCCAGCAAACCAATGCACCATTATGCCTCTCTTACTCCTGTTCACCCATCACCTTGCACTTTCTTGTTAATTCCCTCATCACATAATTCCGTCATCACATCACTCCTCTTTATAACACAACCCCTTCCCCACCATGGCCTCAGGATGCTGTAGAGATGTAAAGCATCTGTCTGGCCCTGTCTGGAAAACAACTACCATCTGTGTAAATTGTAAGTACCGTTTTAATGCTCTTAGAAGGGAATAGGCTGTGATAATGATCTATTTAAAAAAGCATGTCATGTGGTTGGTTTGTGACTGTGTTTGGTGTTAATGCAGCACACAGTACCCGCTTAGCACACCAAAAATACCTAAAGTCTAATTTCTCTGCAGTTTTTGTTTGTAAAGGTCATAGATCCCATGGCTGGGAAATCTCTGTAGTCATCATATTATGAACGAATCAAAACAGTTGTAGAAATTTATGATATCAAATTGGCATATAGTTCAACCAAGTTTATAGCTAAAGAATTTGCATGGAAAGCTGGGTGTGTGTTTCTCTGAATGTATGTATGTAAGAGTGTACACATGATGCATGTGTGTTTATATGTATGTATGTGAAAGTATACACATGCATGCACACGTGTGTTTGTATGTATGCGAACGTATACACATACATGCATGTGTGTGTTTGTATGTATGTAAGAGTACACATGATGCACGTGTGTGTGTGTTTGTATGTATGTAAGAGCATACACATGAATGCAAAGCTGCAGTGGAGCCATATTCCATTTCCTCCGGTTTTGGAATCATTGGCTGGGCCACAAGCATTGTCCACTGTATCTGGGCTAATGTATTCATGTTTACTTTGGATTGGCTTCCATAGGAGGAAAGAAATGGTCACAGCCTGTTTTCATCATCACTGATGTTTTTACCTCAATGATAGTTGGACATTAAAGGGACACAAAGTGCTGAAGCTACAGTACAGAATCAGTAGTTGGGTTATACAGAACATGGAACACAAAAAGTACAGTGCAGGAACAGGCCCTTCAGCCCACAATGTGCTGAACTGTGCTGAACATGATGCCAAGACCATCTCTTATATCCTCCATTTCCTGCATGTGCCATGTAGCCATGTGCTTATCTAAACGTCTGTTGAACGCCACAAGCGCATCTGCCCCCACCACCACCAGCAACAGCATGTTCCAGGGACTCACCACTCTCTGTGTAAACATGTTGCCCTGTGCATCTCCTTTAAACTTTGCCCCTCTCATCTAAAAGCTGTGCCCTCCACTCATTGACATTTCCACCCTGGAGAATGAAAAACTAATTTGGGTGAGATTGGTCACTGGGCAGGTAGAGAGAGATGAGGACAGCTGAATGCAGAGTGAGGACTCAGTTTGTTACGTCACACTACATTTTGCTTATCAGAACACTCAGACTTCAGGGAAAATATTGCTTTCAAATATATTTGGTATCTAGTTGGATTCCATTTACTTTAGTTACTTTATTTTAGAGAGACAGCGCAGAAACGAGCCCTTTGGCCGACCGAGTTTGTGCAGAGCAGCGATCACCCCGTACACTAACACTATCCTACACGCTAGGAATAATTTACAATTTTTACCGAAGCCAACTAACCTACAAACCTGTACATCTTTGGAGTGTGGGAGGAAACTGGAGCACCCAGAGAAAACCTATGTGGTCACATGGTGAACGCACAAACTCCATACAGATAACACCCATAGTCTTGATTGAACCCGAGTCTCTGGCACTGTAAGGTAGCCACTCTATTGCTGTGCCATTGTGCCGGCACAGAGCCAGGCTGGGGGCCGCCGCAAACAGGTTTGAGCCTGGCAGCCAAAGTAATGTGTGTTCATTCAGTTACGCTGAAGCAATTTCTGGACCATACCACGCGGTGGCATCATCATCCACCCTTCTCCATATTCTGAAGGGACCATTCCCTCTGCGGGACCTAGTTCACTTTGCCACCATCACCAGTTTTCTATGTATCTGCAGATGTATCGGTATAAAGGCTGAATGGTGGGCAGGCGAGGCGAGGTACGATGATTCACTGGATGATCCGGGTGGAGGCGATTGCTGCAACGGGTCTTTATGAACAACTGCAACTCCTCAAATCCCTTGGAACACCATCCTTTCACCTTAAACCTGTACCCTCTTGATTTTGATACCCCGACTATGTGAAAAAAAAATTCTATCTCCCTTATTTATCCCTCTCATAATTTTTTCTACCTCTATCAGGTCACCCCTCAACCTTCTTCACACCAGGGAAAACAACCTTGGCCTTTCCTATTTCTCCCCATAACTAAAGGCCTCCAATCCAGGTAATGATCTGGTGAATCTTTTAATTGATTTATAGTGTTCACTGCTAACAATCCAGTGTCCTCTAAACTAGGGATATCAGGTGAAGACTGGTGATCTATTTTCTGAAGCCTTTCTTTATTTTATATATTTTCAATTTTGAGTTTCTGGTTGTCTGTCACTATAATTCAGTCACATTTCCACTCAAACTATATCCATGGCCTTCTAAGATTGTTCCAATAATATTTAGTGTAAGGTTAATGAATAGCTCTTTCCAACCAGAGAAACTATAACCTTCCAATGTCACTGATGAATTCAACAATTTAAGTTACTACAGATTTGAATTTCTATTCTTTTGGACCCATCTATTGGTTCTTTAATTTCACCAATTATTACCTTTTTTAACCAAACATCGCTGTTACGTCTGAAGAAGGGTTTCGGCCCGAAATGTTGCCTATTTCCTTCGCTCCATAGATGCTGCTGCACCCGCTGAGTTTCTCCAGCCTTTTTGTGTACCATCGCCGTTACTTTGATTGGCACAAAAAGCTGGAGTAACACAGGGGTCAGTCAGCATCTCTGGAGAACAGAAATAGTTTACATTTCGGGGAAAGGAAAACAAAAGATATAGACAGTGTTACAGTATATATGTTGACATAAAGATATAAAGAGGAAACCCCTTTCCCCTGTCTGAAAAAAGATCTCAACCTGAAATCTTCAGTTTCAACCAGCATCTGCAGTTCCTTCCGACATATCACCATTACTTTTGCCATCATGTCTTTAATCACTCCTCCCTTACATCCTTTCAACGACCTTCTGCTTTCTTCTTTCCTCTTAGAACTGGGATTGGAAACTTCACATTCAGCCACTGAGTCGTTCTTTTATAAAGTAGATATATTCTACGGATTTAAAATCAATAAAGTACTGGTTCGATATTATGGTCAGCTATTAAATTTGTATTTTTGCAGGCAATTGACAATTTGATTATTGAGAATTGTCTCAGTCTTTTCATTCATAACATTTATCCAGAACTGGGATCTCTTGGTAGAACAGTTCTTATTAAAAATTAAACAACAGGGTGAGAAAACTTTAACAATTGGCTTTAGAATTTGAAAGAAATAGCATAGAACATGGAATAGTGGAGCACAGAAACAGGCCTTAGGCCCACAATGTCTGTGTCGGACAAGATACCAGGGCCAACTCTAACTGCCTGCACATTATTCATATCAATCCATTCAATGAAAATCCATGAGCCTATTCAAAAGTGTCATAAATGCCAATATTGTATCTGCCTCCACCACAACCCCTCGCAGTGTGTTGCACGCTATCTACTTGTATTGCTACTTTCATGGATTTATGGACTCGGACCCCGAAGATTCCTCTGTATATCAATGCAGTTTAGGGTTTTGCCATTAATGGTATATTTCCCCCTCACATTCGACCTCCTGAAGTGCAACATCTCACACTTGCTTGGATTAAAATCCGTCTGCCATTTTTCCGCCCATTCTGTAGCTGATCTATGAACTGCCGTATACTTTAACAGCACTTCCTCACAGTCAGCAATCCCAGCAATCTTGATATCATCTGCAAACTTACTAACCAACTTGTCCATGTTTTCATCCACTCATTCATCTATATTACTAAAACTCTGTTCTTGACCGGTTTTGGCTTTCTGTGCTGCGGTTTCCGAGAGTACGCCGCCACCTACGGCCGTCATTTTTGGCCACCTCGCTCAGAGCCCCCCTCCGCCACATGTGTGCCGAGGATTTTTCCCGTCGATGAAAATTGACAGAGATATTAATGTTTTTACAACATTCCCCATTCTCTCTGCTGCCCCTGCTGGAGGGATGGGGAGGGACTATAAAACCAGGAAGTGGTGTGCCTCAATCAGTCTCTGCAAGTGGTGTGCCTCAATCAGTCTCTGCAAGTGGTGTGCCTCAATCAGTCTCTGCAAGTGGTGTGCGTCAATCAGTCTCTGCAAGTGGTGTCCCTCAATCAGAGCTTTGAATGACACTGACAAATGTCTACAGCACTGTGAGTACCCTGAATTTGGTTGGAAAATGAAAATATGGTTAGAGGTAAAAAAGCACTGCCTGCAAATGGTTATTTGGGTTTGGGTTGAAGTAAAAACGCACTCTCTCTCCCCCCCCTCCCTCTCCTCTCCCCCTCCCTCTCCCATCCCCTCCCCCCTCCCTCTCCTCTCCCCCCCTCCCTCTCCTCTCCCACCCCTCCATCTCCTCCCCCTCCCTCTCCTCTCCCCTCCCTCTCCTCTCCCCCATCTCCTCCTATCCTCTCCTCTCCCCCCCCTCTCCTCTCCACCCCCTTCTCCTCTCCTCCCCCCCCCTCTCCTCTCTCCTCTTCTCCTCCCCCTCCTACCTCTCCCCCCTCTCTCCCCCCTCTCCTCCCCCCCTCATCTCCTCTCCCCTATCCTCTCCCCCCCTCCTTTCCCCCTCCCTCTTCTCTCCCCCTCCCCTCCCTCTCCTCTCCCCCCCCTCTCCTCCCCCCCCTCTCTCTCCCCCCCTCCCCCCCTCTCCTCCCCCCCTCTCCTCCCACCCTCTTCCTCCCTCCTTCACCCCCCTCCTCCTCCCCCCCTCTACTCTCTCCCCCCCTCTCCTCTCCTCCCCTCTCCCCCCTCTCCTCTCTCTCACCCCTCTCCTCTCCTCCCCCCTCTCCTCTCCCCCCCTCTCCTCTCCCCACCCCTCATCCTCTCCCCCCCCTCTCCTCGCCCCCCCTCTCCTCTCCCCTCCTCTCCTCCCCCCCTCTCCTCCCCCTCTCCTCCCCCCCCCTCTCCTCCAACCCCCCTCTCCTCCTCCCCCTCCCCATCCCCTACCCCACCATCCCTCCCCTAAACCCCCCTCCCCTCCACACACCTCTACCCCCTCCCTGCTCCCCACCTCTCCCCGCCCCTCATCTCACCTCCCTCTCCATCCCCCCTCTCTCCCCCTCTCCCCCCCTCTCTCCTTCTCCCCCCCCCCTCTCCTTCTCCCTCCCTCTCCTCTCCCCCTCCCTCTTCTCTCCCCCTCTCTCTCTCTCTCTCCCCCCCCCTCCATTAGCGTGAGTGCGGGAGGGGAGGTAGTTAGTGTGTGATGCTGCATGCCACCTCCCCCCCCCCACAACCGCACATTGGGGGAACAGACCCAACGGGTCTGCACTTGGTCTAGTATATATTACAATAAACAGAGGTCCAATCCCTGTGGAACGTCACTGGTCACAGAGCTCCAACGTGAACATTATCTTCCTCCATAACCCTTTGTTCTCTATCAGTAAGCCAGATCTGAATCCACCCGAACAAGTCGCTGTTAAACACATGCATCTTAATCTTCTGGATCTGCCTACCTTGATCAAATGCATTACTAAAATCCATGTAGACACAACCACTACTCTACCCCCTTCGATCACCGTTGTTTCCTCAAAAAACTTGATGTGATAACTATCAAAATTAATATTACATTAAAAGCCATGAAAATAATTTAATTTATTTTTTTAAACACGGATTTTGCTTTAAAAAAATGATAGAAATTTTAGTTTCAGTCTGTGACGCTAAGTCTCCACTCTATTCAAACTTTCAGGGTCCACCAAACATTCACACTTCATCCTTTCCTGACTGTGTAGATACTTTCTTATTTGAATATAAATCAAGAGTGAAACAGCCCACGTATTTCGTACGCAGAGCCACTACAAATGAGTTATTGCTGGCTTTCAGATGGCTCAGGTCACTGATCATGCTGAGCTTACCTATGTTCCATCCACAGTAACCCACAGGCAGGCGTTTACTGGAACACGGGCTATATTAAAAAGAAATGTACTTCTAATATAGTTACAGGTGTGAAAGTTAATTACTGAAAAATAGCTCTAACCTTCGTAATAGTTGTTCTTCCACTACTTGAATGTAGGAAGTAAAGGCAGGAAATATATACACTCATCATACGAATATGAATATTAAAGTAAACAGGAGAATATAAAAGGACATAATCTAAGGCAATTACTCTGACGTATTTTTATATTTGCACTAAAATAGAAATTACTATCTGACCTTATAGAGCAGTGCAATGGCACAGTAGGTAGTGTGCCAGGGACCCGGGTTCGAACTGACTTTGGTCCAGTCAGTGTGGAGTTTGCACATTCTCTCTGTGACCATGTGGGTTTCTTCTGGATGTGCCAGTTTCCTCCAACCTACAGATGTGAGATCTATAGGTTAATTGGCCACTGTAAAATTGCACTTCATGTGTAGGGAATGGATGAAAAAGTGGGATAACATAGAAGTGATATGAATGGGTGATCATTGGTTGGTGTGAACTCAGTGGACTGAAGGGCCTGTTCCCATGCTGTATCTGTAAACTTAAGAGATGATGGGCCATTACAATATTTTCCTCAATGCTTGGAGATTGAAAATGAACTATTCACAGTGATCCATCTAAATGGAATTTGAATATGTATATATCTTTAAAAGTCATGACTGAGATTTGGACCTATACTGTATAGTACCTAGTGACCAGCTTTAATTACCCAGATTAAATTTCCCTTGAGCAGATCATGTTCTTCGCCAGTTGCTACAGCCCCACAATGCAGAGATGGGTAGAGAGGTATGGGCACATGAGAAGAGAAGAAAGTCATGAATCTTCTCAGGCTTAATAGTAAGATTAAACGAGAACTTACCAGTTTGAAGTTTGATCTGTATTTTATGAGGAGTTACGATGAGGGATTACGTGAAGAAGCCCGCCAGGACGCATGCGTATCATTCTTCAAAGCAGCGATGTGAAATCACAGATAACTGTAATGACTAAACATAGTAAGATTAGAGAAGAGATACCAGTTAAGTATATGATCAGGGTGGGAGCAGAGGGCACGTAATCCCTCATTGTAACTCCTCATAAAATACAGATCAAACTTCAAACTGGTAAGTTCTCGTTTAATCTTACTATTTTACTTCGGAGTCACGTGAGTGACTACGTGAAGATTTTAAAGCTCTGTGATTTCATACCATGGAAACGAGTCCATGCATCACGTCTGCCTTGACTGTGGGAGGAATAGTGTTAACATAATTTGGACATGATTCGTCATTGAAATCATAAAATTTATTAACACAAATTATAACCCCTTTTATGGGTTTAATTAATTTACAGAACTTAAAAATTTTTCTGCAAATGTTCCAGATTTCATCACTGGTTTATTGTAAAATAACTGGAAAGTTTTTTCCCCTGACCATCCTGCTGCTTCGAGGACTTGGTCCATGGGCACATCCAGTTGTACTGCTGCCGATGTAGCTGCAGCCCTGGTGGAATGAGATTTAAAAACGTTAGTATCCACCCCAGCCTGTGTCAGCACCTGTTTCAGCCATCTCGAGATGGTCTGGACCGTCACTCTTTTGTGAGGTTGCTTATGGCTGATCAGCAGTCCCTTCTCATTGCCTCTTAGGATTTTTGTTTTCTCTATGTATAATGACAGGTGTCTAACTATACAGAGACGGTCATCTGAAGGGTATGACCTAAATTGTATATTGAGGCCTGCTGATTCCTGTCTGTTCTGCTTTACCAGTTCGTAGATGTGGAACGTAATATCGTCAGGTGAGGAGGTCATGTTGAACAGTCTGAGTTTATGCAGTGACTGAACCCTCTGTGCCATGACCAGTGCCATTAACATGACTGTTTTCAAAGTTAGTCTGTGTAGGGACAGAGTTGATGCTGGAGACCAGTTCCTGAGCATTTTCAGGACAATGCTTACATCCCAAATTTGGGAGTACCTGGTTTTTGGGGGATTTGTATTAAATATTCCCCTCATGAGCTTTGTTATCAGAGGGTGAGTCCCTACAGAGTAACGCTCTGTCCCTTGCCATAAGTAAGTCGACAGGGCACTTCTGGCGCTGTTGATGGCACTAGCTGAGCCCCTCATCATAGTGGAGGCCTGCCAGATATTCCAGAACAGACGGGATGTTCATGTTTCTGTTGGTGATGTTGTTCTTATGACAGTACATTTCCCACTTCCTGATGTAGACCAGATATTGTTTTTTAGTTGATTGTCTTTGGGCCGCCGAGATCATGTTCGCTGTTCGGTCCGTTAGTCCCAGTTGTAGAAGTGGTGTTTTTAAACTCTACAAATTAACAGGTTCTGGCTTTTATGGCATGGATGGCTATCCCCTGTCACGGGATGTAGCAACAAGTCTGGTCTATATGGGATGGTAATACATGGTTCTAATACCATGTTTTGCACCACTGGGAACCATGGTTGTGTAGGCCAATCGGGTACTACCAAAATACCAGACGCAGAGCCTTGTTGTATTTTCCTTAATACCTGACTCATGAGGCAGAAAGGAGCGAATGCATAGATAAACAATTTCCCCCAATGCAGCGAAAATGCATCTGTTGCTGCTGCCCCAGGGTCTGGTTCCCATGAAACATAGTTAGGTATCTGGTTGTTTAGTCTGGATGCAAATAGAGCGATATCTGGTGTTCCATATTTTGCTGTAATATCAGAGAATACCATTTTGTTCAACATCCATTCGGTGTTTTCACTAAATTTGCGTGACCTGGTGTCTGCCACTAAATTTAGTCTCCCTGGTAGGTAAGTGGCTGATATCCAAATATCTCTCTGGATGCACCATTGCCAAATTGAATTAGCGAGATTGTCACATGATATCGATTGTTACCACCCATGTGGTTGATGTATGCTACCACGGTGGTATTGTTTATTTGTAATCTGACATGCTGGTGATATGACCCAGTACAATATGACTTAAGTCCATGGAATGCACCCAACATTTCTGTAGATGTTCCTTTAACATAGTGACCTAACGCATAGTAACATAACGCAAGTAGTTTATGCCTAGTGTGAGTAAGAAAGTTGCCTCCTGTGCTGTCCATCTACCTCCACAGCTGGTGATGGTATTGGTGGCTCCCCACCCAAGTGCACTGGCATCAGTTTGTAGTACCATGGAAGGGTTACTGACAATGATTGGGTTGGAACAAAGCCAGAGGTTGTCTATCCACAATTTTAGTTCCGTTTTGGCTTAGATTGGTAGTCTTATAGGTCTGTCAAAGTGACCTGCATTGATTTTGAGAGCTTGTATTTTTGCTCTCTGTAAGTTTTGGTAATGTAGAGGTCCAAATTGTGTGGCTGGGAAAGCAGCCACCATTTTACCAATTACGTTTGCTACCAATCTGATGGATGGATTTCTGATGTCAATTAGGTTATTGCAAGCCTCTATTAAATCTCTAGCCTTTCCCTTAGGTAGTGTCACCGTCATGTGAACTGAGTCAATGGCGAATCGCAAATAGTCCATAGTAGTGGACGGTGTTAGTTTAGGTTTAACTGGATGGATGATAAATCCCAGTTTTTCAAATAACTGTTTTGTGGCCGTTACAGTTTGTTTGGCCAATTCCAAAGTTATGCCCACAATGAGTATGTCATCTAAATATGCCATAACCATGTGTTTACATTTCCGTAGAAACGCTAGGACTGGTTTTAAGATTTTCGTGAACAGCCTGGGGGCTGATGATAGACCATTTGGCAGTGCTTTATATTGCCAGGGTTGTCCCATCCAGTTGAATTTTAAGTAACATCTGTGGTCACCTCGTATGGGTACTGAATAGTAAGCATCTTTTAAATCGATGCTGGCCATGAAGTAACCATTGGAAATTAATTGTTTAGCAGGTACAAAGGTTTCCATTTTAAAGTGAATATATTGTACAAATGTATTCAATTTTGTCAGATCTATGATGATGCGACAACCACCATCTTTTTTGGTTTTGGTAAAAATATTGGACACGAATTCTAATGGTTCGTGTTGAGTTATCTCAATTACACCTTTTATGTAGAGCCGCTCCAGTTCAGCTTGTGCCTCTGATTTTTCTTTATCAGAGAGTACGAATACTCGGTTCGGTCTATGTTGAACTGGAGGGCTGTACTCGTGTATAAACTGTATTGTATATCCCTGGATACTGCTTAAGATGTAAGTATCGGTTGTTAGCATGCTCCATGCATTCAAAAACCTGTGTAGTCTCCCCCCAACCTCCATGTTCTCCATATCTTTTAGAGAACCAGACCCACCTACCTCCATTGTTACCAGTGGCAGGTTTACTTCTTTTTGTAGTTCTTCCGCTGTTGTTGTTGCGCTGGTGCCTGGTTTTTCGGGTTGGTTGGTGTTGGCATTGGGGTTCCCCGCATCTTCCAAGAAGGCCGGCCTGGGCCATGGCCTAAAAAAGACTCATGTTTGGAAAACCGTGCCTTCGAGCTTTCACCAGTTCTGCTGGTGGGTGCGTAGGGATGCTGTCTTTGGCTGTAGTGGGATTTTGTTGGTGTTCCTTTTATTAATCCCAAGGTTTTGGCTTCCTCATCGAGCTCTTTTACCTGCTTCGATAGGTTGCCACCGAACAAGAGAATGGGTGGTTTTGTGGCCCCAGGTTTGCACAGTCCCGCAAATTTTGGGTTCAGTGTGGGTTGTATGGCACTTTTCCTGATGTTATTAATTTTGTGCTGGGTGTTACAGAATAGTGCCAGCGCATCTTGTTGGTCCTGGGACATATTCCTGTCGTCCACTGTACGGGCAAATGCTGTTATCCCTGCGGTCAGTAATTTCAGTATTTTTTGTAATTTTACATCCATACTCCTGATCCCTGTTCCGATGTGTTTCCATATACAGTTGTTGATAATTGGAACGTTCAGGGAAATGCAATTGCCCGGTGCCAGATGTCTTCCTGTGGTGTCCAGAACAGCCTGCTCTTGTAACTGGTTTAGTGACATGTAGTCAATACTGGCAGCAAGCTTTGGCTCCAGATTTTTCCCAGTCTGTTCCGGCTGTATAAAATTGGCCACCATGTCCAGCAAGTTCTCTTTTTCTCGCACCCCATGCACACTTATCTGTTCTTCTGCGGACCCCTCTTCCAGGTCAGCCCAGAACTGACCCGCAGTGCTCCCCTCCGGTGAGGTGGAAACACTATGCAGCCCTTGAAAAGGTACTGCTGTGGGTTTACCATAGGGCCCACAGTGACCCAACTCCATCTCCCGGAGTCTGTCACGTTGGAGCAAATGCTCCAAACACCGCTCCATTCGGCTCCAGCGCTCTCGGTCGCTGGCCGCCCGCGGTGGTTCAAAGTCGGACTCCTCCGAGTCCACGACCTTGTTAGTTTTGTATTTTGCCTTTCTGCCCGGCCACGTGGATCTGGCCGGTGCGGCGGCGACATCAGGCACAGCTGATCCCACTACGGGTGATCCAAGTACCGTCAGCTGCTCTTGCTGGCTGCCCGCTACTGCGCGGTCCTCCCTCACCAGCTTTGTCGCAGCCCTTGTCTTCTTTGTTTTCTCCATTTCCCTGCCTGTAGTTGGGAAAGGAAACAAAAAAGACCGCAGAGTAAACCCTTACCTGCAATTAGCGGCTTTTAAACTGCCGCCGCGGAGGAACGTCCTTCCACCGCGTCTGACGTTTCGCAATGCGTGTAGCGATATGACACGTATGCGTCCTGGCGGGCTTCTTCACGTAGTCACTCACGTGACTCCGAAGTAAAATTCAACAATAATGAGGAGATAATATAACCGATGGAACAATATGTTAATTAAAAGGAATTTGAAGATAATAAATCTGAATTTCAGTTGGCTGAGATAAAAACAGAAATTGTTGGAAATACTCAGCAGATCAGGTGGTGCCCATGAATAGAGGGACAGAGTTATCATTTCAGGTCAAAGGTACTTTGACAATGGGAGCTTTTGGAGGAGTGCCAGTAGCCTGATTATGTAAGAAGGGTCAAAACAAGCAGCAGCACGCAATTAAGAAACAACAGTCGACAAAGGGAGTGGCACAGTGACTCAGTGGTAGAGTTGCTGCCTTACATCGCCAAAGAGCCAGGATTGATTCTGATTATGAGTGCTGTCTGTATGGAGTTTGTACGTTCTCCCTGTGACAGCATGGATTTTCTCCAGGTGCTTTGGTTTTCTCCCACATTCCAAGGATGTACAGGTTTGTAGGTTAATTGGCTTTGGTAGAAAATGTATATTGCCCCTATTGTGATGGATAGCGCTAGTGTGCCCTATTGTGATGAATAGCGTTAGCGCTAGTGATCACTGGTTGGCACAGACTCGGTGGGCCAAAGGCCCGTTTCCGTGCTGTATTTCTAAACTAATTAAATTAAATTTAACTTGCTGATCCATGCTCCTTGACTGAGCTGCAACTGGATGAGATCTCCTGCTCTTCTGAATTTGCTGGTACAACAGCATAAAATCATCTGGTTTCTCTTACCATACCCATTCTCCTGGGTTCCTTATCCCTTGGCTACCCTCTCCGTCCTCTTTCCCATCATGTTCCATCCGTCCATCACCTTTCCCTTAATCTGGTTCCACTAATCCTCTTCCAGCTTCTGTCCCTATCCTCCCCCTCCACTCCCTCCACCTGGCTACATCTGCATAATCCCTTTTCCTTATCTATTTTTGACTATCACCCACCAACCTCAAGACCCTGCATCAGGACTGGGCACAAAGACAGACACCACAGATGTTGCTTGACTCAATGAGTTGGGGTGGGAGATTGCAACCTTCACATGGTCCATCCTGTTTCGACTAATGCAATCAACCCGACGTGCACAAACAAGATCAAATAGAACAAGTTGACCAACAACTTTAGGCTGTGCACGCCATACGCAAGAAGAAGACTCAATGAGTTTATCTAGCTGTTAGATTTATGATTAAAGCATTAAACCAAGCTAGTGAAGAATTCACCTGCAGCTGGTAGCACGAATGGTATTGCTACCATGTTCCACTTTACCTCTGAAATTCAGCTCCCATGTCAGATTCAAAAAATATAAAACTTTAAATAATAAAACAGAATAAAAGCTTTAAAAAGTTAAAAGGCAAAGTCATAAAAAGACTTGAAAAAAATCTAAAACATTGCAAAAGAATCTTTACACAGAGAATCAGAAAACAGGACACTGGAATTATTGTATGCAGAGGGATGTCATTTGTCCACCCGAATCTGTATCAGTCCTTTATACAGCAATCCAATGAATCCTATTTTCCAGTTTCTCCCATAAACTTTTAAACAGGTACATGAATAGGACAGGCTTAGTGGGATTAGGGTCAAACACAGGCAGGAAGGTCTAGTGGAGATGGGACATGTTGGTCAGTGTGGGCAAGTTAGGCTGAAGAGCCTGTTTCCCCACTGTATGATTTAATCACTGTAATTAATTTCCCTCAAGTACCAATTCAGTTCCCGTTAAATGCCCTGATGGATTCTTCCTAACACCTCCACCAGTACTGGGTTCCAGATTATTCGGGGGTCAGACAGCATATGTGGAGTTTTGGGTCAGGACCCTTCTTCAGACTTCCAAAGAAGTGTCCTGACCCAAAACGACACCTAACCATACCCTCCTCAGATGCTGCCTGACCCATTGAGTTTCTCCAGCATTTTGTGTTTTGCTCAAGATTCCAGCACCTGCTGTTCTTTGTGCCTCCCTTTGTGGTTCCACATTATTGCCGCTTTCTAAGTAAAAATGTTATCTCTCACTCGCCCCTTGTTTCTTTAGCCTTCCATTTGAATCTATGCTCCATGGCCCATTAACTAATGGAGCAGATATCTAAACTAAATGCATCACTTTGAAACACCTTCAAACACAGAAATCTCAAGGATCATCCAATAGAAATTGAAAAGTATATGCAAGGACTAAACGGAGTACCTCCCCTCAAGAATCTATCAGTCTTTTCACATGAAAAATAATCTGTTCCCACATCCATCCCCTATAATTTCATACAAGGGGAAAAAAATCTGTTGTATCACCTTGTACCTGACACCACATTCATGATGGGGTGAGACATGATTGCACAGTGAAATGCTCCAGTTACTTCTCACAACCTCAAATTTGTCCTCTGTGTTTTTGCTTGCATGGAATTCCAGCACTCAGAATGATTATGTCGGGGGAGGTCAGCAACACTGCCTTCGTTTCCCCACATATCCAGCCCAATGGTTTTGTCCAATTCCTTCTGGCCTTGTCTTGACGTGTGATGGGCGTCCTGGGTTTGAGAGATTATCTGGATGACCCCCTGGCTCATTGCACTTGGTGCCGTCTCTGACAGATCTGAGTAGCTTCAGATTCATTTACTGAACCATTGATCTCAAGAGTGAGATAAACTGGGATAGAAAACCTGTTCCTCATCCCTATCCCGGAACAGCTGTTGGATGCAGACTGAGATAGGATCAGACTTGACTAGTCATGCCCTTCAAAGACGCACATTTGATGACTAATGTGTTTAGATTTATCCATGAATACTGATTGCTCCCTTTAGTCACAGGGACTTGGGGAATTATGGGATTCTCAGTTAGTGGTGTCAGTAAGCTGCATCCATTATGGTAACAATTAGGAACTTGCTGAGTTTTGTCAGTGATTCGGAATGAATGGCTGTGAGACCTAGACATCTGTGCATGCACCTACAAATGGTGCTGCATCCATCACGTGGCTCCACTGCTGGATTTCACAGCGAGTTTTGCGGGAGCATTGAATCTTGCTGTGACTGCCAGCGTCACACTAGGGAACAAGCTCTCCAATCCTGAATCAAATCAAACCTGACACAGGCTCTGAGATCCCATTGATTTCATGGATGGCAAAGTTGTACAGCTAGTAGAGATGATGCCTCCCAGCTGTAGTGATCCAGGTTCAATCCTCACCTCAGGGATTGATATTGGTATTTGTTTATTATTGTCACATGTACTGAGGCTTTGGGTCCAGACCCTGCATTAATACTGAAAGCTGAGATGGATGATAGCAATTGTAAAGAGGAGAGGAGGAGGGGTAAAGGATAATGGACAGATGGAGCCAGGTGGGAGAGTGGAAGTGCTGGAATTGGGAGACTGAGGCTGGATGGCAATAAGTGTGAACTCAAAGGCTACCAGATAAGTAAGGAAGATGATACTGTGAACAATTAGGGGAAAAGTGGAATCCAGATGGAATCAGATGGGGTGGGGTGAAATGTGTGAGGAGTTGGCGGATGGAGCCAGGGGGGGGGGGGGCAGAAGGATGAACATAGATGATGGAGCCTGGAAGAGGGGTAAGAGAAAGAAGACAAAAAATGGGGGGATGAAAGTGGATTGGAAGGAGAGAGATAAGGCAACGCAGGAGGCAAAGGTTGCCTGAAATTAGAAGACTCAATGTTCATATCCTTGGGTTGTAGATTCCTCAGGCAGATGAATATGTGTATGTATTGGGCCTCACCCTGGCAATGGAGAAGGCTGAGAATGGACAGGTCACTGTGTGAGAAAATAACGATTGGGGCACTCCACTGCGGCGAGCCTCAACGACATCCGCCCAGTTGCACTTACTCCCATCATCACCAAGTGCTTCGAGAGGCTGGTCCTGGCACACCTCAAAGGCTGCCTACCTCCCACACTGGACCCCTATCAGTTCGCCTACTGCAAGAACAGGAGTACGGAGGATGCCATCTCAACGGCACTTCACTCCGCCCTCTCCCACCTCGACAACAGAGACACCTACGTAAGAATGCTGTTCATCGATTAAAGCTCAGCATTCAACACCATTATACCCTCTAAACTGATCACCAAACTCAGCGACCTGGGCATCGACCCCTCCCTCTGCAACTGGATACTGGACTTTCTAACCAACAGACCCCAGTCTGCTAGGTTAGTCAACCACACCTCTTCAACCCTCACCCTGTACACCGGCATTCCACAGGGCTGTGTGCTGAGCCCCCTCCTCTACTCCCTCTTCACCTACGACTGCACACCTGTACATGGTACTAACACCATCATCAAGTATGCAGATGATACAACGGTGATTGGCCTCATCAGCAACAATGATGTCGGCCTATAGGGAGGAGGTCCAGTTCCTAGCAGCATGGTGTGCTGACAACAACCTGGCCCTTAACTCCAAGAAGACCAAGGAGCACATTGTAGACTTCAGAAGGTCTAGGGGCGGCACGCACACCCCCATCCATATTAATGGGACGGAGGTGGAACGTGTTTCCAGCTTCTGGGGGTCAATATCTGAAGGCTCACCAGCGTCTCTTCTTCCTGAGGAGACTAAAGAAGATCCATCTGTCTCCTCAGATTCTGGTGAACTTCTACCGCTGCACCATCGAGAGCATCCTTACCAACTGTATCACAGAATGGTACAGCAACTGCTCTGTCTCCGACCGGAAAGCACCGCAGAGGGTGGTGAAAACTGCCCAACGCATCACCGGTTCCTCACTCCCCTCCATTGAGTCTGTCAAAAGCAAGCGATGTTGCACTACTACGACTGTATGTACGTTTATATATTTATTGCTCATTATTCTATGTTCGCTCTTCTGGGGAGATGCTGACTACATTTCGTTGTCTCTGTACTGTACACTGCACAATGACAATAAATTTGAATCTGAATCTGATCTGAATCCGAATCTGAGATTAGGAAGCAAAGGTAATTTACATTCACATTTTTTCATTTAAAATTTACATTTGCATTTTAAATTAATTAGCATTGGATTATTGTCTTTAATGATTCCCAAACACATTTATATGTTTTGGTTTCAGTGATTTCTGTGCAATAATATTACCTTTGAATAATAACACCTTTGAATCTTACACCATTTAAAAACTACTCTGCCTTTCCTACCGATGTGAATGATCTCACATGATCTCGCATGGTATTCCATACTACTCATTTAGCCATTTGATATCCCTCTGAAGCCTGTTCCGATTCTCCCTCAACCTGTGCTTGTAACCATCTTTATTTCATGAGCACACCTGGACATGTTACATTTGGTGCTCTCATCCAAGTTATTGAAATAGATTGGAAAACAGCAGGGGCTAGGGCAGGGGTGGGGAACCTGCGGCCTTAAGGCCGCATTCGGCCTTCTAGGCCATTAAGTGCTGCCTTTTAAATGAATCCAAATTTTGTAGAACAAATCCTTTTATTTTCATTTTATTTATATGTTTTTATTCATCTTTTATTATTTTTATTTTAATCTTAAAATGAACGTATTTAAAATATCAAAGAGTAAAAGAAGATTCAACAAAATAATCCTCCCCGACTGACGGCCACAATTAAAACATTAATAAGTCATGAGGCCTATTTTAACACCTGTTATGCTCATGATTTAGTTCTAATGCGACTCTAGAATGTACGTTAACCTCCCACAAAAAGCAGTCACAACAAAGTCATTAAAAGGTTAGTTAACTTTAGAATTCACAATTTTTTTTCATTTTCTTGAAGTTAGTACATAGTAGTTAGATTTTTACAAAATAATGTACATTTTGAAGTATATCTAATTGAAGTTTCTTGGATGCGGCATTATTAGATTACAGCTAACCTAATGTGGCATTCCAACATTAAAAGGTTCCCCACCCCTGGGCTAGGGGCTATCAACAGTCACTCTTCCACCCCATTTCTCATAGCCTATCAGCCCAAAAATGACCCACTTATCCCTACTTTCAATTTTCTATCCATTAATTAAATTTTAATTAATACCTGTGTTTTTATTTTACCAAATCTGAACAATACACATACATTATCCCTTATATGTTGGGACCTCTGCATATTTCTGCCATTGACTTTAATGGCAGAAAGGAATGATGAACCAACAGAGCAGGTGACTTCACCATTATTTATATTCCTATATTTTCCTGGGAGATTCATGGCACCCGACCCATGCTGTCGTTATTAGGCGGGAAGTTTAGTATGAAAAACTGAAGCTAATTTAAATAAACTCAAATGTAAACGTGAAGTATTATAACTGAAAACATAATTCTTGTAAGCATAATGCAAGTCCATATATTTTTACTCTAATGATGTCTTTATCACAATTTGCTTAGTAATGATGGATGGTCTGAATTAATTAGACTGTATTTAATTTCAACTTTGCATTATAAACACCTTGTATACGTAATTCTTGTGCAATAATTTTTTTTGCTATATCTGCTAGACTGTACAGAATTTGTCTTATCATGTTATTTCATAATTTAATAACTTAGTTTTTAAATGTAACATCAATTTTTGAAATATGTGAAACATGTCAATTGATAGCTGTTGAAAATGTATAAAATTGACAGTATTAAAGCCTGGGGACATGAAGCAGAACTGCCTGAAGTCATCTGTTCCCATCTCTTTTCAGATAGCTGTATATTCATCTGGTATGGAGAAATTCAATTGTGAGGGGTAATTTTTGATCAATAATTGATATACAAAACCCTGACCAGAATGAATTTAAGCATGTTTTCCTGAAACTTACAATGCCAGATGATGCTCACTTGGCTACCAATTTATCTGCACTAGTTTTTGCATTGGAGGGAGGGGTGGTACTGGCAGGAAATAGGGGACACATAGTTGCACATTTCCCTTGGTTCTTGGTCCTCCAAAATATTCCAAACGTAATTTAAACTGGAGGGCACTGAAGCAATTCTGGTTACTTGCAAAAATTAAAGATTGCCAATAACTAGATTATGGAATGAACTAAAAGGACAAATAGAATATGGATTTATTGTTATGCTTGCTCCTACATTACGTGTGATTTACAGAGAAAGATCTTTTACATTTTTGAAAGAAATCTGGAAAACCTGATTTCCATGTAATCCCAAATTGACAAAATTTGCTTAAATGTATCACCAAGTGAAATTGCAGCATTCCATCAAAATAACAAGTTCAAATTGCACTGGTGGCAGCTGGATATAGTGAACACTGGCTTGTGATTTGTTGCCATGGTCACTGAGGCTTAGAGGAATCTAGCAATATTCAGGTTAGCTTGGTAGGCAGCAAAGGTTTATGTTGCTATTGCATCAAATGTACAGACTAATTTTTAATCTCAGAGACACCAGGTGAAGAACATAAACTGATACTAAAACACTTTAAAGTCAAAAGTTTCCCAGGTCCGTTTAACCTTCAGTAAATGCCTGCCCTTTATGTAATGCGCCAACCCCTGAATTCTGATGTGGTAGGTCCCACATGAAACTCAGATGGGTACATCTGTTCACTGACAATTTATGTGGGAGATACTCTTTGACTTTGACGTTTTAAAATGAAATTTCTCAGCAGATTAGTCATTTACCTTGAAATGGAATACGGTACATCAAAAAGTTGATTCACTGAGGAAGCAGACTTAGTCTTTGGGCTGCTGATCGCAAGTTCGCAATGAGCATAGAACAGTGACAGAATCCACCCTGTGGTCAATGACTGTAACCAGTTTGTGTCACATAAGCAAACTAAACAGGTGACTCATATCTACATTGACATTCTGTAACCCCCATTTACAGTAAGATGATGGTGAAGACACCAGCAGTTTTAATAGAAACATGAACACACAAATTAATAGAAACCCGCTGATTTTTTTTTTAGATAAATACTATCTATGAACTATTAGAATTATTTCCTCCATGATTTATATATTAGCTGGCTTTTCTGCTTTTAAAATTCATTTCAGATGACATCAATAGGATCTGCCGCTGCCATGGTGTTGCATGTTTGGCACCGCTGGCAAGGAATGAAATCTAAGGCAATTATCATTTCTTTAGCTGAACTAACACAAATTTTAATCTGATCTATAACTAATGGACAGACACAAACAGGCTTCAACTTTTTATCACTTCATTCTTTCTCTCCATTTAACATTACTGTGCCATTACAGTTTAATTATGTTTGATGTTACTTCATGAATGCTGTTTAATTTAGAGATACAGCATGGAAACAAGCCCTTTGGCCCACTGAGTCCATGTTGACAATTAGTACCCATTCACACTAGTCCCATGTCATTGCTGCTTTCTCAAATTTACAGAGGCCAATTAACCTACAAACCCGCACGCCTTTGAGATTTGGGAAGGAACAGGTGCAACTCGAGGAAACCCACCCATTCACATGGAGAACGAGCAAACACACCGACAGCACCCAAGATCAGGATCGAACCCGAGACACTGGTGCTATTGTCTGTAATGATTCTAAGCTGACCACAAATTATTGTGGCTACAAAATTTGGAACTAATTGTCACTTGTCCGGATATTGTGCTTTGGAGTGTATGGAACTCTGGAACATTATGGAGGTACAGTCCATACATGAAATCTGGCTGGTAATGTTAAAGCTAAGAATATAACTGGCATTAAGCTCAAAATTATGGCATCCTCCTCTCTCAAGATATTGTCCCATTTACAATTCTCATCATACGACACTGCAATTGAGGTCCAGCTCCTAGCAGCATGGAGGAGGTCCAGCTCCTAGCAGCATGGAGGAGGTCCAGCTCCTAGCAGCATGGAGGAGGTCCAGCTCCTAGCAGCATGGTGCGCTGACAACAACCTGGCCCTTAACTCCAAGAAGACCAAGGAGCTCATTGTAGACTTCAGAAAGTCTAGGGGCGGCACGCACACCCCCATCCACATTAACGGGACGGAGGTGGAACGTGTTTCCAGCTTCAGGTTCCTGGGGGTCAACATCTCCGATGACCTCTCTTGGACCCACAATACCTCAACTCTGGTCAAGAAGGCTCACCAGCGTCTCTTCTTCCTGAGGAGACTAAAGAAGGTCCATCTATCTCCTCAGATTCTGGTGAATTTCTACCGCTGCACCATCGAGAGCATCCTTACCAACTGTATCACAGTATGGTATGGCAACTGCTCTGTCTCCGACTGGAAAGCACTACAGAGGGTGGTGAAAATTGCCCAATGCATCACCGGTTCCTCACTCCCTTCTATTGAGTCTGTCCAAAGCAAGCGTTGTCTGCGGAGGGCGCTCAGCATCGCCAAGGACTGCTCTCACCCCAACCATGGACTGTTTACCCTCCTACCATCCGGCAGGCGCTACAGGTCTCTCCGTTGCTGGACCAGCAGGTGCAGGAACAGCTTCTTCCCGGCGGCTGTCACATTACTCAACACTGTACCTCGGTGATTGCCAACCACACCCCCCCCCCCCCCCCCCCCGCCCCCGGACACTCCTCCCACCAGGAAAAAAAATTGCACTACTATGACTGTATGCACGTAAATATATGTATTTATTGCTCATATTCTATGTCGCTCTTCTAGGGAGATGCTAACTGCATTTTGTTGTCTCTGTATTGTACACTGTACAATGACAATAAAGTTTGAATCTGAATCTGAATCTGAATCTGAATTGGTTGATGATATTCTGAGAAGTGATTTACCAAATAACTTTCAATAACATATAACTGGGTCTAAACTTCTGAATTTTTCAAACTTTCTTCCTGTTTACATTCTCTCTGCATTTCTCCAGAATAAGTAATGGTTACTCCTCCTGGTGTTTACCATCATAGCTAAGAGATATAACATTTGGCATCATTCTCTGCACCATTCCCACTGTCTCCACAATGTTTATAGAAACATAGAATCATAGAAAATAGGTGCAGGAGGAGGTCATTCAGCCCTTCGAGCCAGCACCGCCATTCATTGTGATCATGGCTGATCGTCCCCAATCCATAACCCGTGCCTGCCTTCTCCCCATATCCCTTGATTCCACTAGCCCCTAGAGCTCTATCTAACTCTCTCTTAAATCCATCCAGTGATTTGGCCTCCACTGCCCTCTGTGGCAGGGAATTTATGATCCTTATTGACCTGAATTGTCATTAATCATTAGATGGTCGTGAGCAGTTTATGACAATTAAGTTCAAAGGTCATTCATGAGTCGCTTTCATTATTTTGATAGATTATTATAGAAAGTCTGAGCACATAAACATCATCTTATTACCTGACGAATGAAGTATTTATTTAAACGTAAGAATTGTGTCAAGAATAATGGACTATATATTATTACAACCTTTTTTGCAGGAGCAAAGACTGAAAATTGGGCACATTTGTTACATTGCATCTGCTCTATATCCTTTCTTACATTTTTACCTTCAGTATGCAAGATAAATTGGAAAGCAAAACACTGGATCAAGCTGCAGTAACAATATGTAGCAAGGCTAAAGCTTAAATTATGCCAAACATAGAACATAAAACACAGTGACAGGCGCTTCTGCCAACAATGTTTGTGCCAAATATGATGTTGAGTTAAACTAATCTCCTTTGCCTGCACATGATCCATTGGGTGATATGTGGTGCAGCAGTAAAGTTGCTGCTTTACAGCACGAGAAACACAGGTTCGATCCTGACTATGGTGCTGTCTGTACTGAGTTTGTTCGTTCTCCCTGCGACCGTGTGGGTTTTCTCCGGGTGCTCCAGTTTCCTCCCACACTCCAAATACTTACAGATTAGTAGGTTAATTGGCTTTGGTAAAATTGTAAATTGTCCCTAGTGTGTAGGATTCTGCTTGTGTATGGGATGATCACTGGTTGGTGTAGTCTCGGTGGACTGAAGGACCTGTTTCCTCGTCGTATCTCTAAAGCCTAAAATCAAAAAATCTCTCCACTCCATGCATATCCATGTACCTATCTAAAAGCATCTTAAATACCAAATATGCAATTATCATCTGAATATCGTATTAAAAGAACAATTTTGCCTGCTTTCTGCAGGCATGCATTGATTCGGAAGCTGATCACTCTTGTATAGCTTAAAGATCTTCTTCTTCTTCTTGCATATGGCGTTCACAGGAGGACAACTTGTTCTATTTGATCTTATTTGATTGTGATCAAATCACGCCAGGTTGATGGCATTTGTTGAAACAGGCTGGACCATGTTGCAATCTCCCACCCCAAGTTTAAAGATAAAAGACCATAAGTTGACAAATTTACTGGTATTGCAGAATTGTTTAATCAGAGGAAGGAAAGGAAAGATGGATTTTTTTAAATTATGCAATACTGAGGAAATTATCCAAGCAATGTGTCCTTGGTAGGTTTTATAATTACACAATAAGGGAATACAATATGGTAACAATTGTTGTGGGAAACAGATGCATGGTAGCATTCCAGATTTCATATTGGAACCCGAGAAAGTTGTGAATCTGTGGGATTCTCTGCCACCAAAGGCAGTGGAGGCCAATTCACTGGATGTTTTCAAGAGAGTTAGATTTAGCTCTTAGGGCTAAAGGAATCAAGGGATATGGAGAGAAAGCAGGAACAGGGTACTAATTTTGGAATGTCATATTGAATGGGGGTGCTGGCTCGAAGGGCCGAATGGCCTACTCCTGCACCTATTTTCTATGTTTCTATAGAATAGTCCCCACAAAATCCAACATGAACTGAGTTTCCTCAGCCAAGCTGCAGATGTGACCAGGATCACCCTCCAGGAAATGATTTTGTAAGAAGGAAGCACACTTTAAGTTAGTACAATGATTGCTCAGAGTTTTGCAATTTAGAAAAATGTGGTTAAAACCAGTTTCTGCTGTTTCAATGAAGCTAAGGTGGGAAAAAAAAGATCTGTGAGGGATCAGGGCAATAAAGAAGTACTCTATCCTCAGCCAGACCTTATGAAGAAAGCATGCCGTGCGATGAGGGAAGTGAAGATGAGAGGAATGTTTTGTGTATTCCTTAACAGGAAATAGGTGATGTGAAATTATGATACTTAACTCCTTAGAAGGTGTAAATTAGTTGTTAATGCTGGTTAATAATAATTTATTCTGGATATCCTTTCCCTTTGGAAAGTAATTGTTAATTTAAAGAATGAAAGCTGCTTATTTATGTTTATATTGAACTGAACTGTTCTGTATTTTTGCTTACAATACTGTTGTGCTGCAGCAAGCAAGAATTTCATTGTCTTATCTGGGACACATGACAATAAACTCTCTTGACTCTTGACTTGACTTGAAATTAATTCCTTATAATTGTTATTTATTTAGTTCTTTCATTTATTAGTGTACAAGATGTAAAGAAGATCAATGGTTACCTCACTTTCCTATTGGCAACCATGCTGGTAGGAGTGGATTCACACAAATATCACACCACACAAGTGTGGCAGATTTCCTTCACTGAACGCCAGGAGTGAACCAACTTTTATTTTTACAAATATCGTGCTGTTTCATTGTAATTACTGATACCAGTCGCTAAATACTAGAGCAGTTAAATCTCGTTATAATGGACCATAGTGGAGGAATAGTGTCCATTGTTATTGATTGTCCGCTATGACAGAGTGTAATATATCCCATATCAGAGACACAACAATAACATTCAGTCTGAGCAAGAACTGCACTGACAGTGGTGCCTTTTTTCAACTGGATCATCAAAGCAAAGCCTTACATGCCCTAAGCTGCAGAGCACCAAGTTCTCAAGACAGCAATACAGGTGGTGGTGGTGGTGGTGGTGATGGTGGTGACAGAGGATGCGGCCAGTGGCGGTGTCGGCATTCCGGCCTGGCGGTGAAGTTCAGTTGGTCTGTCCGCTATAACCAAAATCCGTTATAAAGAGGTCTGTAAAAATGAGGGTTTACTGTATTAGTTAGAAACATAGAAAATAGGTGCAGGATTAGGTGATTTGGCCCTTCGAGGCAGCGCTGCCATTCAATATGATCATGGCTGATCATCCAGAATCAGTACCCCATTGATGCTTTCTCCCCATATCCCTTTATTCCGTTAGCCCTAAGAGCTAAATTAACTCTCTCTTGAATACATCAAGTCAATTATTTCAAGTTCAATTTCAGATTCCCAGTATAGACTTCATCTCTACTTCAATAACCCTTGAAGCAATGATACAAGTACAGCAACTTCACTGTGATGTTGCAATACCTACAGTTTGCTGATAGCTTGATAGATACATGAAAGATCATCTGTGAGATCAGTCCAATGTAAATCTAGACTAAAATTTGGACAATCTCTATTTAGGTGTCTATGAACATTCTAAAGGAACCAAATTTAACAAAAACTTTTCACCTATTCTATAACACTACAAAGATAAATCAATGTTATGCAAGGATCAAAGAAATGTTCCGTGCTCAAAAGGAGAAGATACGACAAATATTTGAAAAGGAACAACTGAAAAAAGATTATAATAAAGTCTGGGCAAATCCTACCCTATCTGATAAAACAGAATCTGAATAATTCTGAGATAATTTCTGAATTTGAGAGATTAGATCAATATCACAATGATAACAAAGAATAGTGGAAATTCTTCAGACAAGGTCAAAGCAGTAATAGCACCATCAAAATGATATGTGGGACGAGCACATATCATTTGAAATATAAGAGGAACAGCAAAGGTCAAGCAACTTGTGAACCTAGCGTTGGCAAGCAATGGAAACGGTTTCCCCTCACAGAGGAATGAGGAAGCAAGGACTAGAAACAAAACATTCTCATTCCAATCAACCTTGAGGAAGAGGTTTCTTGAACTCAGTTTAATTAGGTTGTGAGATCTTTGACCAAATATGACTAAAATAAACTAAAAGGTAGTGTTTCAGTGCACTTGCAACTTTTGAGGTGTTGAGGTTGTGGTTTGGAAAGTGTTGTTAAAGAAGCTTAGGTAACTGGCTACAGTGCAATTTGTAGATGGCACTGAAACCTATTATGGTATGTTGATAATGGAGGGGGTCAATTGTGATTGGAGTGTCAGTCAAGTTCTGGGTGGTCTCAAGGCTTTTAATGGAAATTGTACCTGCATGTGCACAGGCAACTGGTGAATATTCCAGCACATTCCTGACATGAGTCCTGGAGATAATGGGAAGTATTTGAGAAGTGAAGAGATTACTTATTTGCAGCAGGATGTCCAGCCTCTCTGGTCATATTATTTACATGGTTTGTGGTTAGAAGCAAGAGTCATAAGAGAAGTTTATGAGAGAGAATTACTCGAAGGAAATGCAGGAGGCAGCAGCAGCACCTTGGATGGTTTAGTTTTAGTTTAGTTTAGAGATACAGCACAGAAACAGGCCTTTCGGCCCACCGAGTCCGTGCCGACCAGCGATCACCCCATACATTAGCACTATCCTACATACTAGGGACAATTTACCATTTACAGTCCTGTGGATTTAGGTTTTGCACTATAATCTTGCACCATTGTGTTGTTTTGCACTCATCATTGTACTTATTGTTGTATTTTTCATTACTGTATGTATCCTAATTACTTCAAGAGCCTTATGTGAACAAGGAATGTCCTTGTACTCTGCTGTAATAACAATAAACAAATCTAATCTAAACTAATCACGGTCCAAAGTATGAGGTACCTCATCAAAGGCCTTTGAGAAATTTAGATGTACCTCACCTTTAATTTGACTCTTGTCTGCTCTTTTCATTAATAAAAACAAATATTTCAGGCGTGGCATCCTCTTTTAAAATCATTGCTATTATAATTTTGGTACCTGTATGGTTTTTTTGTCATGCCTTTACTAAACATTCTGTTGTTTCGTCACTATGATATTAGACTAATTGATTTATAATTCCCTATTTAATCCACTCCACTTTCTTAACTACAGGAATCGGATTACCTGTTGCAAGTCCTGGGGCACTAAACCACTTGCTGACATTTTGTTTTATCTATATGTATCAGCTCATCTGCTATTCTCTATCTCAAGGGCCTGTCAACGTAAGCAATTTTTCAGTGGACTGCAGGCGACTGTCAAGTTCACGGCACTCGCCTGAAAAACCGGGAACTGGAACGGCGACTGTTAGAGTGGAACACACACATACACAAACACATCGCAAAGGCAGGGGACAGGGAAAGCGGGGGAGCGCTGTCTGAAATTCACACGGTGCAAAGCCAAGGTGATACAGACACACACCGTGATGAACAGGAAGGTTAAGACAGCTAGCACAGTGTATGGTAAGATTTTTAAAAGAGGGGGAGGGGGAGAAGAGGGGAGAAGTGGGGAGAAGGGGGGAGAAGGGGGGGAGAAGGAGGGAGAAGGAGTGGAGACACTTTTATGAAGCCAGACAACTTTTAATAAGCTAGAGATACACAGCTGTGAAGTTTGGCGGGCATTTAACATGACCGGTCGGTTTTCCTTGGTTCTGAAAACTCGTGCTTACGTTTTTTTCCCCCAATGAGCCAATGAAAATGCCCAGTCAGCAAAGGCGATTAACTAAAACTACCTACGACTACCTCGACTACCTATAACTGCATGGCGATCCCACAACAACTGCACCTATGACTACAGGATTATTGATTTTCTCCATGGCGACCAATTTTTGGTCGCAGAAAAATTTTCAACATGTTGAAAAATTTGTGGGCACCATACTGAGGCCGTGACTAATTCCCAGAATGCGGGAACTCCTTGCGACCATGAAGGAGACTCAGCAGAGAGCACCAGCGAACATGTGGCGACCATGTGGCGATCATGAGGCGAGCGCAGAGTCTCCTGCACTCGCCTAAAAAATCGCCTAAGTGGGACAGGCCCTTTAGTCTTCCAATATGTGCCATTTGGAGTTTTATCCTCTTCAGTCTTCAATAGTTTTATTTTAAATTATTGCCTCCCTGCTCTCATTAGAGTGGTCATTTATGTTGATCTCCTTTTCAGTTACCGTGTACACTGTGTTAATTTCCCGATGCTGAACAAAACAACCTATTAGTCCACGTGTATGCCATTTTGCCATCATTGTGTTTGCTTACCTAACACATCCTTCAGTGGTCCTAACCTATCTGGTTTTCAATGTATGCAGAATAATTTATGATTTATTTATGTATGTCCTACTGAATGAGTGTTTTTCTTACCTTTTCACGTTATTGTAAGATGTAGTTGCAGAATTTCTTTATTTGATGTTTTTTAATTGTTAACCCCAATTTTGTACTTGGAGTTGATTATTTTCATGAAGAATAATCAAAGTGAAATGTAATGTAGTTGCACACTGTTAAGTGAACATTCAGAGACCCCTAAAATAAATAAATATACAGTGGCTCGTTCACATCAGCTTCACTTTTGTTATTCTTGGTTGGAATTTTCTAAAATATTTGAACATGTAACCAGCTATTTATCTCCCCATAAGTTGGAGTGTTTATTTGAACTTTCATGGGGTGTCACATGTTGAATGGAAAAGTGTAACCATATCTCTGGCCATTTCTGCTTATTGGTTGACCCCACCGCACCATCCAGCCTCTCACGCGACACAACTGAGGTCAGGTTAGTCATTGAGTGAGGCTGACAGCCATGGATCTAACATTGGCACTCGGTTTAATACACTTAATGTTGGAATACGTTTTATAATTATGCGATGTACAGTTTGTTTATTTTAAGAAAGCTCTTAAATCTATCCTAATCTGTTAAAATGAGTTACATTTCATATTTATATTTCATATTTGAAACAAGAGCTCCTTGGCACCGTCATTGTGATTGGCCTATACCAGTGCAAGAAGCCCCAGGCATAATATATGCGCTTCTCCACTAAGCATATGTTAGTGAGCACTTGAGACTTCATGAGGTCCAGTTACGTACCAGACTTGGCTCTGGGACACGCAGACACTGACGTCAGCTGTAATGAATGTTCAACTTTGTTTATTTACTGTTCCACAATGAGTTTAAGGATCTCTTTCTGTTCTGGGAACCAGATGGAGATACTTTTTCCATGAGATATGAGGCATTAGACAGGGGATTTTCATCAATTCAGCTTCAGCTGACTATTAACTGATGAAGTCCAATCAGCCCCGTTGCTGTCGACCTTTTCTTCAATGTGACCATTGCTTTAAAACAAATATTAACAAATGGAACATTCAAGGAAAGGTGAGGATGAAGGACTTGCTTCACCTTGCCCAACCTTCTAGGTCAAACCTACACTTTGACACATAAGGATGAGATTTAGCACTTTGTGAGGTCCGATGTAAGAGGAAAGTTTACAGTGAGGGCACTTAGGAGCAAATAAATAAAGAAGAATCTTGGGGTGCAAGTCCGTCGCTCCTTAAAAGTGGCAACACAAATAGATAGAGTGGTAAAGAAGGGGTATGTCACATTGAACTTCATTAGTTGGGGCAATAAACATTGGCAAATCATTTTGCTGTACATAGAACTTTAGTTAGACTACATTTGGAGTATTGTGGTCATCGCATTCCAGTAGGCATATGAAGTCATGGAGAGGGTACAGACGTGTGGATTTGTAGGTTAATTGTCATTTCGAAATTCCCCCTTATTTGTAGGGAGTGGATGAGAAAGTGGGTTAGCAGGGAGCTAGTGTGAATGGGTGATCGATGATCGACGTGGACTCGGTGGGCAGTAGGGCCTGTTTCTATGCTGTATTTCTAAATTAAACTAAGAAGCCATAATGTAGTGGGCATAGGATGGAGTTTTTGAAGGAAGCCAAATTCAAAAAGATGCTCCATAGCTCCTCTCAATTACCAGTTGAAGCATTTTGTTGGATCAACACTGGTTGTGTATGGTGGTTGATATTGCTCCCTACACATCTCTTAAAGCATAGAAACATAGAAAATAGGTGCAGGAGTAGGCCATTCGGCCCTTCGTGCCAGCACCGGCATTCAATATGATCATGGCTGATCATCCAAAATCAGTACCCAGTTCCTGCTTTTTCCCCATATCCCTTGATTCCCTTCACCCTAAGAGCTAAATCTCTTGAAAACATCTAGTGAATTGGCCACTGCCTTCTGTGGCAGAGAATTTCACAGATTCATAATTCTCTGGGTGAAAAGGTTTTTCCTCATCTCAGTCCTAAATAGCCTGCTCCTTATTCTTAAACTGTGACCCCTGGTTCTGGACTCCCGCAACATCGGGGAAATTTTTCCTGAGAATCAGATTCAGATTCAGATTCAGATTCAACTTTAATTGTCATTGTCAGTGTACAGTACAGAGACAACGAA
Source organism: Amblyraja radiata (assembly GCF_010909765.2). Taxonomy (NCBI): domain Eukaryota; kingdom Metazoa; phylum Chordata; class Chondrichthyes; order Rajiformes; family Rajidae; genus Amblyraja; species Amblyraja radiata. Next base: position 68,816,484 of record NC_045956.1, read on the forward strand.
ATGCAGTTAGCATCTCCCTGGAAGAGCGACATAGAATATGATTTCAATAAATAAATCTATTTACATGCATACAGTCATAGTGTTTTTCCTGTGGGAGGAGTGTCCGGGGGGGGGGGGGGGTGATTGGCGGTCACCGAGGTACAGTGTTGAGTAGTGTGACAGCCGCAGGGAAGAAGCTGTTCCTGGACCTGCTGGTCCGGCAATGGAGAGACCTGTAGCGCCTCCCGGATGGTAGGAGGGTAAACAGTCCATGGTTGGGGTGAGAGCAGTCCTTGGCGATGCTGAGCGCCCTTCGCAGACAACGCTTGCTTTGGACAGACTCAATGGAGGGGAGCGAGGAACCGGTGATGCGTTGGGCAATTTTCACCACCCTCTGCAGTGCTTTCCGGTCGGAGACAGAGCAGTTGCCATACCATACTGTGATACAGTTGGTAAGGAAGCTCTCGATGGTGCAGCGGTAGAAATTCACCAGAATCTGAGGAGACAGATGGACCTTCTTTTGTCTCCTCAGGAAGAAGAGATGCTGGTGAGCCTTCTTGACCAGAGTTGAGGTATTGTGGGTCCAAGAGAGGTCATCGGAGATGTTGACCCCCAGGAACCTGAAGCTGGAAACACGTTCCACCTCCGTCCCGTTGATGTGGATGGGGGTGTGCGTGCCGCCCCTAGACTTCCTGAAGTCTACAATGAGCTCCTTGGTCTTCTTGGAGTTAAGAATGGAAATGATGGTATTCAGTGGGTGGCAACATTGTGAGTGGTACATCCCTGTTATGGCTCCTTTAACACAGACTGTCCACAGTTCATGGTGGAAAGGTTTGCTAATGTTTACACAGATCCACTCTGATGGAATAATTCTAGAAAGTTAATTCCACGATGCAAGAGCTGACTGCCATTACTGACATTCTAACTATGCAAGACTTGAATGACAATCAAGGTTAAAGAAACATAATTAAGAAATTTAAGAACTTGCAACAGTTTTTAAAAGATAGTGGTGTTGCAGGCGGCGAGGGAGGCTGCCAAAAGGTACAATGGATAGAGAGTCTGAACATGTGTCTCGACCCAAAACCTCACCCATTCCTTCTCTCCAGAGATGCTGCCTGTCCCGCTGAGTTACTCCAGCATTTGTGTCTATCTTTAGAGTTATAGATGTGGGTGGAGACTTGGCAAATGGAGCTGGACAAGTGTAACTTTTGGGAGGGTGAATGTAAGTGGGAAAGTGTATAATTAATGGCATGACCCTTCACAGCATTGATGTACAAGAGGGATCATGGGGTACAAATCAACATCTCCCTGACAATGGCAACACAAGTAGAGAGAGCAGTGCAGAAGGCGTACGGTATGTTTTGCCTCCTTTGGTGGGGGCATGGAGACAGTAGGTCCAGTTTAATAAAACGTTGGTCAGGTTGCATTTGGAGGATTGGGTATGGTTCTGGTCACCCATTACAGGAAGGATGTGGAGGCTTTGATGAGGGTGCAGAGGAGGTTTACCAGAATGAAGCCTGCATTATAGAGGACATTGTATCTCCTCTTGTTAAACTTGCATTGAACCTTTCCTATCCATGTACCTGTCCAAATGTCCTTTAAACGTTGTTATAGAATGTGCCTCAGCTATCTCCTTTGGCAGCTCCTCTAGATAAGCACCGCCCTATGTATGGGAACAAAATTGCCTCTCAGGTTCCTGATAAATCTTCCCCCTCTCATCTTAAACCGATGCCCACATATTTGATACCCCTATTTTGGGTTAAATACTCTGTGCATTCACTCTATCTATTCCTCTCATGATTCTAAGCCCCTCTCTAAATCACCCTCCCTGAGGAATCAAGTCCTAGCCTGACCAAACTCTCCCTGTAGTTCAGGCCCTCGAGTCCTGGCAACATCCTCGTAAACTGTCTCTGCACTCTTTCCAAATGTTGGTTTGGTTTGGAGAAGCAGCGCGAAAAGTCCGCATCCCCACACTACCCGACACACACTGGGGACAATTTTACATTGATACCAAGCCAGTTGGCCTGCGGATCTGCACTTCTTTGGGATGTGGGAGGAAACTGGAGCCTGTGGAGCAGTGAGGTGCAGTGAGGTCAATGGCTGGGGAGGCACTGGCTAGTATCAGCGGCCCGGCCCTCCCTGTATTGATCACCGCGTCTCCCCGAGGAGGGAGAGGGGAGGAGCCGTGGCTGGGAGGGAGAAAGAGAAAGAGAAAGAAGAGAAAGAGAAAGAGAAAGAAGAGAAAGAGAAAGAAGAGAAAGAGAAAGAAGAGAAAGAGAAAGAGAAAGAAGAGAAAGAAGAGAAAGAGAAAGAGAAAGAAGAGGAGAGAGACGAAGAGAGAGAGAGAGAGAGAGAGAGAGAGAGGGAGAGAGAGAGGAGAGCGAGAGAGAAGAGAGAGAGAGATGAGTAGAGAGAGAGAGAGAGAAAGAGAGAGAGGAGAGAGAGAGAGAGAGAGAGAGAGAGAGAGAGAGAGAACGATGGCACGTTATAACCCATAGCCGTCCCATTCTGACCGCCACCGAGCTCCCCACTGCACCATTGCACCATTGCACCCTTCCTCGCAGCGGCCCAGTGATGTATCGGCTCTGACAATTCGAGGGAATAAGCTACCTGGACTAAGGAAGATGAGGACATGTAATGAAGGGGTTTACAAACATTACATTGGTGACATACAGAGAGATAGTAACAGGCACATGCTTATTGCCCGCGCTCCATGCAGTTTCTAAGAGGTTGCGCAATCAGAGGGGAGGCTCAGCTCATCGCTGCCTCACCTCTGATATCTCCCTGTATTTGCAGCGGAGCTGTGAAAATTTGACAATTTTGACAATAAAAAATGATTAGATTCATATAGAAATTACATTTATAACACAAATCAGTGGAAAAATCTTTATATTTATTTTATTTTATTATTATTTTTCTTTACTTTTCTTAACAGCTATTTTTATTGGGAGTATGACAGGTGAGGTTCTGCCTCCCCTGCCTCCCTTGACCGCATGTCCCTGCTGTGGAGGGCCCACGCTGGCCACGGGGATGCGTAAGGACTCCGTGGTTGGGTGAAGTTGATATGTGATGATGATCACGGCCATTGTGTCTGTAGACAGAATCCACCTTGTGATTCAGTGACAAGCTCTTTGGCCACTAGGGGGAAGCAGTCGATGGGGGCACCCCGCAATGACTTTCCCAGTTAACCAAAATGTCTGTGATCTTTGGTTCACTGGCAAAAGAAGAGAATATTACTCCACTGTCACTTACTACAGAGATCGGCAGAATGTCAGACAGAAATAAGTAAAGAGATAACAGAAACATTTAGGGTCAATCAGCTTGGTGGGCCTCGAGCCAGATAAGGACGGACCAAGTTTGGTTTGTCAAATTTCCTTCCACGAAGGACATTGGTGAACCAGATAGACAGAAAAAATGCTGGAGTAACTCAGCGGGACAGGCAGCATCTCTGGAGAGATGGAAAGGGTGACGTTTCGGGTCGAGACCCTCCTTCAGATTTTTTTAATAACAATCACTGGCTTTGTGGTTATGGTTAATGATACTATTTTTTAAATTCCAAATGTATTCAATTTAATCCAAGCTGTTGTGGTTGTGCTCCTATGAGTGCGCAGACCGAAACAGAACAGTGCAGTTATTCAGAAAACCAAATTATCATTTTGAGTTGCCTTGAAACTGCAGATGACAAACCAGACTGACACAGGAAAGGAAAGCAGGCTGGCTGCTTCCTAGTTTAAATAAAGGCTGGAGGGAAATTGTGCAACTGCAACTGAGACAAACCTATGCCGTGCAGCAGACAGAGGCAGACAGCAACTCAGAAGGCAGCTCTGTCAGGCAGATGAAAGAAGTATCCTTTCAATGATCCCTTAATGCAGGATTTGGACAAATCCCAACAGCTGAGTACATGAAAATCGACAAGCCAAAACAACACTCGCCATGCAGGAAGTGACAACATGCATACGCATTATAAAATAAACAGCAACTGAACCATTTCAATTGCAAGCACCACTCCTCGATAACAGTAGCCTGTAAACCAGAAATCATTTGAATAAAAGTAAATAACATCAGGGCAATGAGGGAAATTCTACAATCCAAACTTTTTTCCTATGACATATTATAAATCAAACAACCATGCATTTTATTATCTTCCACTTTGGTTAATCCAACCATAATCGTGACTCATAGAAACGTAAGCGTCCATGGTGTCAGTAAATATGGATTAATTATGGTAAATGCGGCCTTTCAAACCATTAGTAAGCCTCTTAGGAAATGATAAGCGCCTAGCACCTTAACAGATGAAGGACATCGAACTGAGTCGGATGTCAGCAGGAAAATAATGTGGGAGGGGAGGTTCTCTCTTTGCTCAACACAATGTATTTCTGCTGCAAAATATTTTGACTAATCCTTTCGTAGGACCCTGGCCTTTTACTAATTCTTTCATCTTTACTCTGAGCAAATCAATCTGCATCCTGTCCCTCTAAGAATGAAACTCTAAACCCAGTGTAGAGTAAAAATGAAAACTTATCAGCCCAGGTGCCATGAAAAAACTAGATCACAAATTTTCTCACACTGCTCCCACCACATAACCGTAACTTCACCGCCAGTAACTAAGTTCCTTAAGGTAAGGGGAATTTACCCTTCAAATTAATCCATAGCCACATATCAGTAAAAGCTTGAAGGAAATTCTCATCAACAGACTCCTTAAAGTTCTGGCACCATTGTACGCAATTTTGTTTAACTTTTCTTTTCAGCGCTAATGCAAGTAGGAGGGGCTGATAAGGTAATTTTTTATTTCAGTTGGGAAATGAAGGGGAGCCATCTTTTTAAGCCTCAGCAGTTCATGCAGAAAGGCTTGGGCAGTGAAGGAATGGCCATGCCCTGCAAGTCAGGATGCTGTGTTGGAGAGGAACCTGTAGCTGAAATAATTATTGTCAGTGTAGCCTTGAGTATAGGAGGAAAGAGGTCCTTCTGGGGTCCTTCAGGAATTTCATATGAAGAAAGACTGGATGGACTCGGCTTGTACACGCTAGAATTTAGAAGATTGAGGGGGGATCTTATAGAAACTTACAAAATTCTTAAGGGGTTGGACAGGCTAGATGCAGGAAGATTATTCCCGATGTTGGGGAAGTCCAGAACTAGGGGTCACAGTTTAAGGATAAGGGGGAAATCTTTTAGGACCGAGATGAGAAAATCATTTTTTACACAGAGAGTGGTGAATCTGTGGAATTCTCTGCCACAGAAGGTAGTTGAGGCCAGTTCATTGGCTATATTTAAGAGGGAGTTAGATGTGGCCCTTGTGGCTAAAGGGATTAGGGGATATGGAGAGAAAGCAGGTACAGGATACTGTTGGATGATCAGCCATGATCATATCGAATGGCGGTGCAGACTCGAAGGGCCGAATGGCCTACTCCTGCAGCTATTTTCTATGTTTCTATGTTTCTATGTGTAACAGGGCCCTAGTGAGACCACACCTGGAGTATTGTGTGCAGTTTTGGTCTCCAAATTTGAGGAAGATCATTCTTGCTATTGAGGGAGTGCAACGTAGGTTCACAAAGTTAATTCCCGGGATGGCGGGACTGTCATATGTTGAAAGAATAGAGCGACTAGGCTTGTATACTCTGGAGTTTAGAAGGATGAGAGGGAATCTTATTGAAACATATAAGATTATTAAGGGAAACATATAAGATTATAAACATGTTCCCCATGTTGGGGGAGTCCAGAACCAGCGGCCACAGTTTAAGAATAAGGGGTAGGCCATTTAGAACAGAGATGACAAAAAACTTTTTCTCCCAGAGAGTTGTGAATCTGTGGAATTCTGCCTCAGAGGGTAGTGGAGGCCAATTCTCTGGATGCTTTCAAGGGAGAGTAAAATAGAGCTCTTAATGATAGCGGAGTCAAGGGATATGGGGAGAAGGTGGTACTGATTGTGGATGATCAGCCATGTTCACAGTGAATGGCGGTGCTGGCTTGAAGGGCCGAATGGCCTACTCCTGCACCTATTATCTATTGTCTATTGTCTATCATCTATTGAGAAGTAACAACAGCTGCCAATACATAGAATAGCTATGGTGCAAATTTATAAAGCCAGATTAGCCTCCCAGATCTGAATGTTGGAAATTCAGGCGAGCATCACGATAGCCTGGTTGGCATATCGGATTAAGCCTGACTGATTTTAAAGCATTCAACCAGCACAGAGCACACACTAGACCTGGGGAGGATTGTGATTAATCCAAGATCGAGTGTTGGACTACATCAGCATATTTCCATAAAGATGTGAACACCAAAGAGATATTGAGAAGCAACCTGGTGGTTTAGAGAGAACTAAATCAGCAAGGCCTTCACTGCTATTGGTTTTTAATGGTCCTGAGGAGATGGGAGGGTGATGGGATGAGGATGGCAGGCATGACTGCAGCCCAGCGGGAGGCCACACTAGAGACAGGCAAAGCTAATCCTTGTGTGCTTACTGGCTGCCTACAGTGCTCCCTCATAGAGCTACTGGTTAGGCATTGAATGACATGATGTTGCAAATGGTACAGGCCAGAGCATTATTGCAGATACACAAAAATGCTGGAGAAACTCAGCGGGTGCAGCAGCATCTATGGAGCAAAGGAAATAGGCGACGTTTCGGGCCGAAACCCTTCTTCAGACATTATTGCAGGTGGATTTCAGATATAAATAGGCATTCATTGCCCGCACTTGCATCTTGCAAGAGGCCTGCTGTCCATTTAAGATAATTCATTGTGTTTCCTGAATAATGTGTAAACCAGGTTGCCAGTGGTCACTTTACAGGAGTCCCTATGCATCACCAAATCCCTATTTTGTGAGATTGATTTCCCACAGTCTCTTTCAATTGAACTAATTTTCTTCTGTTAGAGGCCTGAAAGCATTCTTGATCAACAGTAATAGGATCAATGCTGTCTTCATGTTATGCAGCCTTGCCTTGACTCTTCCAATACAATGATCTGTATTTTGCTGCATGGGTCCACTGCTTACACTTGCCACCTGTGTTCCGCCTTGCTTCAAATTTACCTTTTTCACACCGTGGAGGCTGATCTCAGTGGCCCTTTTACAAGCCAAGTGGGATTGCTAGTGCCTGGGTGTGTCAGAATAAACCCTGAAACCTTCCATGATTGCTTGGGTTGAGATAGGAGTGGGGTGGGGGGTTGATAATGGGTAGTGTCAGACCTGTTAACAACTGAAGTCTGTCTCCTAATAAATAGTATTTCAATATCTTCCCCATATATTCAAATATTTTCAATTCTGATACAGTAGCATTCTTGTTACTTTAACATTAGAAGTGTTAAAACATGAGTCATGTTGTGCTAAAAGGTTGCTCTCCTTAATTCTGAGCGAACTGGGGTGAGACAATAAACACTGGCTTTGCTAACGTCCAGATATCATGAGTTGGTAAAATGTTGTGACCTGAACATTTTTAGCCGCAGTAGACGTACACTGTTAATGACAAAGTTACATCTATTCTAAATCACTTGTTGGATTCTGGTGAACTTGGCTGCCTTGCACAAAGTAGAGCAACTTGCATGTGTGAGTATAATAGGATCCAAATGTTGCTGGTTCAGAAATTTGACCATTTCCACCAAACTTGACAGAAGCCGACACGTCAAATCAGGAAGTGGTTACATTCATCATCTTTGATGGTTCACAAACTTTGTCAGAAATGTTAGCTTTGACTACGAAAAATATGTTTTTTTTTCTGTCAGTTGTTCACAACTTTGGTGAATGCTCAAGTCCGAGATTCCCTTCACTAAATGAGGCAGAATAGATTGTGCTTTGTTTATGTTATAAATCAGTAGTGAGATAAAACAAGAGAGGCACGGACAACAGAGAAACAGATAGAACAAGAAGGCAGCCAACTGTGGCATGCTCTAGGGTTGATGGCAATGTGTAACTTTCATGCAACTGGACTTTTAATTTGCTGGAAGAGATGCCTTCTTAATTTCAGCCTTAGTGTGCAAAATATTTGGCACACCACCCTAGTCACATCTAATGCCTGTGTGGCTCAAGTATTTTTCTTACCTGTAGGTTTGCTTCTGTGTCCCTTTTACCAAATCCTGGAGTGTATGGCTCAATCAATCAGTATATCTTATTGGGAAGCATCACATGCTGGTTTGGGAACAGCTCCATCCATGACCACAAGAAAGTGCAGAGAATTGTGGACATAGGCCAAGGCATCACATAAACCAGCCTCCCTTCCTTCGACTCCATCTACACTTCATGCTGCCTCGGCAAGGCTGCCAGCATAATCAAGTCGTACCCTTCTCACTGGTCACTGCCCTTCTCCTCTCTCCCATCAGGCAGGAGATACAGAAGTAATGTTTCTGGAATAGTTTCTTGCCAGCTGGTATCAGGCACCTGAACGGTCCTCTCTTCAGCTAGATGGCAGCCTTGACCTCCCATCTACCTTATTGGAGACCTTTGAATTTTCTTTAATCGGACTTTATCGGACTTCAATGTTATATCTTTGCATTGAACGTTGCACCTTTTATCCATTCTCTTTGTACTGTGGACAGCTTGATTTTACTGGATAGCATGCAAACAAAAGTTTTTCGCTGTGTCTCGGTGAAAGTGACAATAATAAACTAAACAAAACTAAATGGGGCCCACATTAATATCTGCCAAACCTCACTTATCTGCTGCTTTCCAAGTTCATCAGCCTTTTCTAACGTTGCACATATAATTCCAAGGTTGTCTAAATTTTCTTCGCAATGTATTGTCCAAAGGGCCTACAAAATATTATCCAAATTTGCAGAAAATCTGAAAAAAATTTGGATTTCTCCTGCTGGTAATAATAATTATCCTTAACAAATGTTTTACTTCATTATTGTGTCCTAAAGACACTTGTATGGTTCCCACACATTTGATTCCCTGTATATTTTTGGATTATTTACTTATGATTTTTAGATTATGTCTGTTTTACCTACTCAGTATTTGTGTTTTTGGTTTTGGAGTTTTCTTGACTCTCTCAGGATTATATTTTGTTCCAACATGTATAAATACAGTCTCAAAATTGTTCCTCTGTTTTATTTTCTTAATCCAGTGCCAACTAAATCTGTAAGAGCCTTCCTGGTAGAGCCTGAGAATTGTCTTTCTTAAAATATACAGTAAACCTTCGTTTTAACGGACTCCTTTATAATGGATTTGGTTAGAACGGATGGAGCTGCCCACGTCACCTCGGCTTGCACCGCCTCCCCTGCCCCGGCTTCCGTGGCCCCCCCAGCTCACGAGGTGCATCAACGAGGCCTTCTTCACCCACTGCACGGTCCAGTTGATTTGGATATTGGTGCAGCTCACATTGTAGCCACTGGGGACAGCACTTACTTCAGGCCGCTGCCACCGACAGGATGTGCTCGGTCACCACGGGGCTCCCTCCCCTCACCAGCTGCCGCTTCTTTCTGTTGCTATCACTTTACCCACTTGGCCGTCACCACCTCCTCCGCCTCCTTTGAATTTGCTAGAAGAGATGCCTTCTTAATTTCATCCATAGTCTCCCTACATTCTCCATATGACGTCGTGGGTTTCCTCTAGGTGCTCCGACTTCCTCCCACATCCCAAAGACGTGCGGATTTGTAGGTTAATTGGCCTCTGTAAAATCATCTCTAAGGTGGAATGAGTGGATGAAAAAGTGGGATAACATAGAACAAGAGTGAATGGGTGATCGATGGTCAGCACAGTGGACCCAGTGAGCCGAAGGATAGGTTTCAATGCTGTATCTCTACATTAAACTTGACCAAGTCCCAAAAATGCCCATTTGAATTTCCGCATGATGTAAAATAACCCAGAATTATTCATTCCTGATTTTCAGTTGCATAATGTTGTAAAAACGAGAATTCTTGTTATATATGTGACAGCCGAATAAACCAACAAATAATGGATGGGATTTATATAGCACCTTTCTAATACTCAAGGCGCTTTACATCGCATTATTCATTCACTCCTCAGTCACACTCGGTGGTGGTAAGCTACTTCTGTAGCCACAGCTGCCCTGGGGCAGACTGACGGAAGCGTGGCTGCCATTCTGCACCTACGGCCCCTCCGACCACCACCAATCACTCACACACATTCACACACAGGCAAAGGTGGGTGAAGTGTCTTGCCCAAGGACACAACGACAGTATGCACTCCAAGCGGGATTCGAACCGGCTACCTTCCGGTTGCCAGCCGAACACTTAGCCCATTGTGCCATCTGTCGTCAACAAATGCTGTGTGATGGTTCCAAAAACTGATACAACACAAAGTAAAAATGGCATTGAAGACAGGTCTCATGATGCATGAAAGCATGAAAGTAAGGAGTTAAAAGGTACAAAAGGTACAAAAAGGTACAAAATTGCTGGAGAAACTCAGCGGGTGCAGCAGCATCTATGGAGCGATTCGCTCCATAGATGCTGCTGCACCCGCTGAGTTTCTCCAGCAATTTTGTGTACCTTCGAACTTCCAGCATCTGCAGTTCCTTCTTGAACAAAGTAAGGAGTTAGACTGGAAGTGCTGGGGGTTGACGACTTTGCATTCAGAAATGCATCTTTCCATCAGGTTTACTGCAGGAAAAAATACGAATGACAGGAGCTTTCATCTACAAGGCTCCCTTGCACCAGCTCATATTCCTAAGAGCATACAAACATATGAGAATATGAGAATACATTCAACCCTTGGGTGGGGAATTCTGAAGATTCACAAATATAAAGAGCACAATGCACCAAAGGTCAATGTCAAAGTATCCAAAGAGTGATATGAACGCGGAAATGTGTGATTATTGCCCCAGGCTATTTGGGTGTCACCAGAACATTTTTGATGTTGACAGTAAACCATTTTGAGCCTAAGGCAATTCTCTCTATTAAATCACAAATAATGTCCAACCAAAATATTCTATCACTTTAAAATGTAAATAAGGGCATTCATGTTTTTTTCATAACTTCAGATGCATCACTTTCATTTGTGTGTTAATTTTTTTACTACAATATCCTTAAATACGATGTGCAACCCTCTTCTCTGACAGGAAGATTCACTGGTCACTGTCTCTGTCTCTGAACTGGGACACCCTGCAGCTGGGCACTAGCGAAACACTTGCCAATTTACCTGCTATAAATAGAATAAGTTGAGATGCAGGATATAATATTTTGGCCTGAGTTACATTCCTGCAAAGTAATGTGCAATGTTTTGCCATACTAAAGGCATTCTGTGAATGCAAGTTGATGGTGTGGTTATTACAGTACGAGCATAAGGAACATCATTTTCAGTCACAGTGAAAGATAGCAGGGGATGAGACTGAAGGGCCTGTCCCACTTACGCGACTTCTTCGGCGACTGCTGACACTCGTCATAGGCTGTTACAGGTCGCCGAACATTTTCAGCATGTTGAAAATTCAGCGGTGACCAGAACAAGGTACGACTCTTTGGGCGACTGCTCACGACCATACAGGCTTCACTCCGTGACATGCCGCAAGAATGTCACCTGTATGGTCGTGAGTAGTCTCCTAGTCACCCAAAGAGTCATGGCGTCTTTCTGGTCGCCGCTAAATTTTCAACATGTTGAACATTTTCAGTGACCTATGACGGGAGCCGGCAGTCGCTGAAAAAGTCGGATAAGTGGGACAGGCCCTTTAATGTGTTGCTTTAATGTAAGGCGATAGCATAAACTTAATGAGGCAAATGGTCTCCTTCACAGCTATAACTATTCTTCAATGCAGTGGATCAGGATAAGAGAAAGGATTTCTAAAGCATATACCTGATGACATACATCGGACACACTGCATGCTTTCCTATGCTACTAAACCTGCTGTGCACTTTTGAGCAAATTAACGTGACTTCTCACATACACTGTGCCCAACATATTGATGATTAGGATCAAAAAATATTTAAGAAATGCACTTCATGCTAAACCATTGCCCAAAGGAGATGGAGTCACAGGGGAAATATTACAACAAACATCCACTGAACCACCAGTAATTACCAGGTCGTTACTATTTATAATTTTTAATGTTATTGTTTTAAATATAAATCTTCTTCATTATTGCAGCACTCTATTTCCTCATGGTGTATCAAAAAGACTCTGACTGTGTTTCAGATAGAGGGCAGCATTGCGGTGTAGCTCCGCTCCCTCACATCCTCACAGACCCTGACTTCTGTCTCTTTATGTGTAAAGTTTGTACGTTCTCACTGTGACTGTGTGGTTTTCCTTCAGATGCTCTGGTTTCCTACCACATCCCAAAGAGATGCATGTTGATAGGTTGATTGGCCTCTGTAAATAGCCTTCAATCATTTTAATGTAATTCATTCCTTTGACACATAAGTTATTTGATTTAAAAGTATTTTAGATAAACTGATTCTTCTCTTAAGGTAACACGCTGATTCTAAATCTATATAGCTATGTCATGGAGATAGGCACAAAATGCTGATGTAACTCAGCGGGTCATCTCTGGAGAAATATAATAGTGATGTTTTGGGTTCTTCTTCTTCTTGCGTAAGGCGTGCACAGCCTAAAGTTGTAGGACAACTTGTTCTATTTGATCTTATTTGATTGTGCACGCCATTGCATTCGTCGAAACAGGACGGACCACGTGAAGGTTGCAATCTTCCACCCCATGTTTTGTGTTAGAACTCTTCTTCAGACCAGAGATGCTGCCTGACCCGCTGAGTCACACCAGCGTTCTTCAGTATAACCCAGCAGTTGTTTCTGACACATACTGTAGCTATGTCATGGCATTACTTTAAGGCATGGATTTTTTTTAAACTGGAATAATTCTCATGCTATTCACTGAATTATTTTCTTAACTGGTATGCATGGTAAAAAAAAAAGCAGCCTAGGAATTCAAAGAGGTCTGGAAAGTACTTTTACATTGGCATTGTGCGATACAGCATCACCCTCAGAAATGTGACCATTTGGAAGGCCTGTTATTTGCCTGCTGCACTGTGGCATAAGGTCATGGGTCACAGAGGAGTGGGCATCATGGGGAGAGGGACACTGGGCTGGGTGGTATAAGGCAATGCAAGAAGTTGCAGCAGAATCTGTACCTTCTGGTCCTGCTTAGGGCATTTGGGGATTAGAGGGTCGTGGTTTGTGTTAGCTTCTGGAGACAGTTATTGGCTTGATACACAATTGGTTCAGTACCAACTTTATAATTGTGTTGAGGGGAATGGGAAGAATGGCCAGATTTGGCAGATGTTGGGGGGACAGATGGAAGAAACATTCCTGAGAGCTCTTGCTTCATGTGGAGGCCTCGTGATGGATTGAATAGCCTGAGGCCTGCTCGGGTAGGGTCCTCACGTAATGCCCCGGTAAGCCTCACAGGACCTTTAAGGGCCTGTTTCTGTGCGATTTCTATTTATTTATTTATTTATTTATTTATTAGAAGTAGACATATTATAAAATGTAGTTACATATTATAGTAAAAAAACTTTTCATATACATCAGTCATACATTATTAAAATTTTCCATTATCAATTACTTCTGCTTCTAGTGTTTTTATTTTTTATAGAAAGAGGGAGAAAGAGAGGGTAGAAAGTTACAAATAAAAAAGAAAAAGAAAAAACACAACAGAAAAACAAGGGTGGTGGAATGGGTTACCTGTAATACGTCAATGGAGATAGGTTCGTAGGTTATAAAGTATAGCTTTTCATCTGGTCCTGAGTTCAAGTTTCAGTTGGGTCCTCGTGCTGTGCCAATCTATCCCTTCAGATAGTTAATGAATGGAGCCCAAATTTTATGGAAAAGATCTTGTTTGTCCATTAAGACAAGTCTAATTCTTTCTAAGTATAGGGTCTCCGACATTTCCGTAATCCACATTTTAATTGTGGGGGTTGTAGGGCCTTTCCAAAATTTTAATATTAATTTTTTCCCGGTTATTATACTGTAGTTGAGGAAATTTCTTTGGTTTGTTGTGAGTGTTAAACTTTGTTCTGATATTCCAAGTATTATTAATTTTGTGTCTGGGTCCAGTTTTGTATTAATAACTTCTGAAGTTATTTCAAAAATATCAGTCCAGAAATGTTTAAGTTTTATACAGTTTGCAAACGTATGTGTTAAATTAGCCTCTAGATGTAGACATTTATCACAAATAGGAGAGATTTGTGGGAAGATTCTATTTAGTTTTATTTTAGAGTAGTGTAGTGTAGTCTATGTAAGACCTTGAATTGTATTAAAGTATGTCTGGCATTTAATGAACATTGATGTATTTGTTGTAAACTTTCGTCCCACATATCTTTCGTGATAGGGTGACCTATTTCATTTTCCCATTTGTATCTATATGGTTCGGTCGGTGGTACCTCGTTGTTTAGTAGGGTGTTATAAATATAAGCTATTAGTTTTTCAGTATTAGGATGCTTGTTCAAACATTCATCAAGAATTTCTGATTCCCTATTCCTGTAGACTTGTGTATTAGATTTAACATAATCTCTAATTTGTAGATATCTGAAGAAATTATTTGAGTGCAGTCCATAATTCTGTTGTAACTCTTGAAATGAAAGAAAAGTACCTTTTCCATAAAGATGTCCTATATTTTTGATTCCATAATTTTTCCATTGTGTGAAACCTTTGTCCATAAAGGATGATTTGAATAAAGGATTATTTACAATGGGAAGGCAGAGTGGTATATTATTCAATTTTAAATCTTTTTTTATTTGTTTCCAAATTCGTATTCCACTATGTATTATGGGGTTTTCTTTATAGTTTTTTTTGTGCAGTTTTGTGGGGGCAAATATGATCGGTCCAATTTCAAAAGGTAGACAGTCTTCCTTTTCCATCATTAACCAATCTGGTTGTTGATCCATTTCTTCCAGCCAGAAATTCATGTTTTTAATATGGACTGCCCAAAAATAAAATAAGAAATTTGGCAAAGCCAAACCTCCATTTATCTTTGACTTACATAAATGTTTTTTACTTATTCTATGATTCTTATAATCCCAGACAAAACTTGTAACGATGGAGTCGACTTTTTTGAAAAAAGTTTTGGGATAGTTTCTGTGTGATTTTAAGAAACATAGAAACATAGAAAATAGGTGCAGGAGGAGGCTATTCAGCCCTTCGAGCCAGCACCGCTATTAAATATGAGCATGGATCATCCAAAATCAATTCCCCGTTCCTGCTTTCTCCCCATATCCCTTGATTCCATTAGCCCTAGGAGCTATATCTAACTCTTTCTTGAAAACAACCAGTGAATTGGCCTCCGCTGCCTTCTGTGACAGAGAATTCCACAAATTCACAACTCTCTGGGTGAAAAGGTTTTTCCTCATCTCAGTCCTAAATGGCTTTCCCTTTATTTTTAAACTGTGACACCTGGTTCTGGACTCCCTCAACATCGGGAACATGCTTCTCAAAAGGCACTGCATGACATAAGATGCACCCTGAACGTCTGGGTGTCTGTGTTAGTTAGCATCCTCTGCACAGAAAACCCAGAAAGAAAACAGTGGCTTTAAAAATCTATATGTTAAATCCCTGATTTACTGAACAAAATATTAACCAAAGTGTATTTTCACATTGTGCTATGTGCTTGAATTTCTTGGATAAATTCTTTACTTGCTTTATTGTACAGAGTTAAGTTTGGCTTAAGAATAAAAATCGGATGCACCTGGAATATTTAGAATGATGCATTGGAAGGAACATTTGAATATTCTCCTCCGTCAAATTCCCCTCGCGTGCAAATCCTATCCCTCAGTCCCACACTCCTCTATTCCTTTCACCCCCTCAGTCTCACCTTTCAGAAAGCTCCTCTCCCTCGGCCCCTACTCCACATTTCTCTCTCTGATGTCCCACATTCATTCACACCTAGCTTCATTCTGCCCAACACTCACCCCCTTTAAAGGTCAGTTCTCCATTTCTCCAAAGCCACTCCATCCACAGAATCAGCCCACCCCTTCCACCTCCATCAGCAACAGTTCCTCTCACTTGTGCATGTGACAGCAACCAAGATGGGGGGGACACGCCCGCTCTGGCAGGCTGAATCCATCCCCAAGGCACCAGCTGAACTCACCAACCCACCTGAAGTGCATAGCCAGAGCCCCGGGTTCGATCCAGACCTTGGCTGTTGTCTGTGTGGAGTTTGCATGTTCGTCCTGCGACGGCATGAGTTTGCTGTGGTTTCCCCCCCAAGTCCCAAATATGTACGGGTTTGTATGTTAATTGCCCTCTGTAAAATTGCACCTAATGTGTAGGGAATGGATGAGAATGTGGGGTAACATAGAGCTCGTGTGTCAGACGAGGCATAGCTTGCTGCTGGCTTCCATCTTCACCCAACTTGTTGACAGAATTGGTTACCCGACGCATCACGGAGTGCATTGTGTCGTCGTTTCCGGGGATCGCCATGAGGAGGCTTCTGTCATGATCCCCATAGAGCTAGTGTGAATGGGTGATCAGTGGTTGGGTTGACTCTGGAAGCTGAAGGCCTCATTCTTTCAACCAAAAAGACCAGGTAGTGCTGAGCAGGAAAGTGAAACCATTGCTAACATTTTCTGGAAAGGGTACATGTGTTCTGCACTGGGTCTCAGGCCTTGAGGCTGAGGGAGACACTTGACATTTGGGGATGTGGTACTGGGACTGGAGGTGCTGAGAACTATTGTTGTGCTATAATTACAGCCCAACAAACTACTTCTGGAATCTCCCTCTTGTACCGCAGGAAATGCAACAGCCTAATTGTGCTCAGCCAGTTTCCTCGAGTGAATTAAATGACAAGATAATCAGTGTTTGCATGCTCAGGCCAAGAGGAAGATATTGATCAGGACTTCAGGTGGGACACGTGGCCCCTCACTCTTCTTCGTGTATTTCCATGAGATCAGGGGATCTTTTGCATCTTCATGAGACTACAGAGTAGCCTCTGTTAACATCTCATCCATTGGTAGAGTGTGGCTATTGTGCCTATAGAGCTATAGAGCCAAAGATAGACACAAAATGCTGGAGTAACTCAGTGGGACAGGCAGCATCTCTGTAGAGAAGGAATGGGTGACATTTCGGGTCGAGACCCTTCTTCAGTATTCTCTCCAGAGATGTTGCCTGTCCCGCTGAGTTACTCCAGCATTTTGTGTCTATTTTCAATTTAAATCAGCATCTGTAGTTCTTTCCTACATGTTATAGTCATACAGACAGAAACATGCCCTTTGCCCCATGCTGACTAAGATGCTCCCTCTATACTACTCCCACCTGCCCCTCGTTTGGCCCATATGCCTCTAAACCTTTGTGGAAGAAGGAACTGTAGGTGCTGGTTTAAACCGAAGATAGACACAAAAAGCTGGAGTAACTCGGTGGGACAGGCAACATCTCTGGAGATAAGGAATGGGTGACGTTTTGGGTCAAGACCCTACATTTGAAGAAGGGTCTCGACCCAAAACCGTGGTGTCAGTTTGAAATTTGTGCTTAGGTCCCAGACAGGGGCCTCAATCCATAACATGCTGAAGCAAGAGAGCTCCACTAAACATCAGATGGCACAGTCTGAGCTTAATCTGAAGGAAATCCTGTTAATAATTGTCAATTGTGTTTGCTGAATTTGTTTTCAACTGCTTAGTATGGCAGAACATGTAGGAAGGAACTGTAGATGCAGGTTTACACTGAAGATAGACACAGAATGCTGGAGTAACTTGTAAATCGCTTGTTCGAAGCTCCCCCCCCCAGTCTAGTTTCAGTCAATAAAATACTGAATCAAGCACTTGAGCAACTAAACTTTCTTTTGGATAACACAACACAAATTCCCCTATACAATACCTAACCACCGCGGGTTCGATCCTTGTATCTGCTTGGCTAAGCCTTTCTAGCCTCGTGCAAGCAGAGACACTCCAAAAGGTCACGCAGTCCCAAGCACTCTTCCAGAAGATCATCACAGGACCTCGTGGGGATTACCTTTTATAGGTCCCCGAACCTTGAGGGGCCGAACCACATGAGGGTGGTCTCTTTATAAACCAATCAAACATATTGATAATAACAGTACATAATTGACAGTTCCCTAACCTAATAATACAATCTTGAATACATTGTATTTGAAAGAAGCTTCTAGAAGGAAGCCAACACAGCTGAATAGTGCATCATGTGCCATGGGATTCAAACAGTTCCTCCAAGGCTCAACATTTCAACCAATCAACAATTAACAGGATAACCATCTTGCAACATGATATATACTATGTACACTCAGTTTGCATTGACCCAACCAGTTCTATGCATTTTCCACCTTATTGTAAGAACGCTGCAGATGTCCCATTCTTCCTCTGCAGCACGTATCTGGGCCACAGACACGCTGATACCATTCAGCAGCTTGTCTTAGTTTTACAGGTGCACATTTAACTTGACCAAAATGGCCTAGCAGCACACAAGCCCTTTCTCAATTTTAAAGCCATGGCTGCTCCAATTTAGCCAGGATTAACAAACTCAGCAACTCAGGCAGCATCTATGGAGAGAAGGCATGGGTGACGTTTCAGGTCGAGACCCTTCTTCAGACTTTTGCAGTCTATCTTTAGTATAGTAGAATTATCAATGAGTGTTTAACCATCCCTTTTCCTGTCGCCATATCTAAAGAGAGAATATAAAAGAGGAGGATATACCATTTATAGAACTTTACTGTACATTGTTTGGACTTGTTTCAAACTAAACTTGTAGTCTAAGTCTTACCAATTCCACATATGTACATCACGCATATGTAAATTCCTGATAAATGAGTAACAGAATATAGTCTTTAGCAAGCTGCAATTTATCCTTGACTCGAGGCTCAATCCCAGCCACTTACATGAGGTTGCCAGACAATAATAAATCTGATATTTGATGAGTAAACAATGAAATCATCCACATCTGTTGAAACAGTAGCACATTTTTGAAATCCCAGGATGGAAGTTATATGCCAATATTTGGTTATGATTACAAAGCAATATTTCATTAAGAGATCCTGACAGAAGCAAACAACATGAGTGAAAGGCTTAACATTGAGTTACAGTAGACTGTAATTGTGAGTGCAGGAAAAGGTAAAGGGAGAGGGTGGAGAAGAGTTTCTGAAAAGATCTTGTCAAAATATTCAGATTGATTGTTAGGGGGAGAGAATCCTATGTGAGCAGACTAAAAACTGCATTGGGGAACACAACAAAGGCTTCATACAAGTATGTTTACTGCCAGTACAATTGTCTGGGATGAAATTGCTGCAATAGTAGTTATTGAAGCACTTAGAGCCATTGAGTCATAGAGTGATACAGTGTGGAAACAGGCCCTTCGGCCCAACTTGCCCACACTGGCCAGCTACACTAGTCCCACCTGCCTGCACTTGATCCATATCCCTATAAACCTGTCCTCTCCATGTAACTGTCTAACTGCTTCTTAACTGTTGGGATAGTCCCAGCCTCAACTACCTCCTCTGGCAGCTTGTTCCACACACCCACCACCCTTTGTGTGAAAATACTTGTACTTGAAAATACTTGTACACTTGTACAGACAATGGTGACAATGTTAGCAAAGAAGGAAAGTGAATTTTACTTTGGAGTCACGTGAGTGACTACGTGAAGAGCCCGCTCAGCACGCATGCGCGACATCGACCTTGAAGATGCATACTAATCAGTACCTTTCCTATGAGCTGAGATACTAGTGTTCAAACTATCTCCATACCTGTAATATGGGGGCAAATGGACTAATCTGGAGTGTTATCATGGAATTTATCTCCATAGGAAGGATTATGGTTGTACACTTCCACCTGGGTTGAGTAACATCTTATGTGTCCTGATGTGTTACTGAGCTTGTAATACTTAGTGCCAATGCGAATTGACTTAAACGTGTTATATATTAAATTACTTACTTCTAGTGAAGCCTTTGCTCAGTAATGCACCATTTTGCATGTTCGTTTATAAGTTAACAACATCACAGTGGTGGCATATACCAAACCACTTGGGCAGAGAACATCGATATTAGGTGACAATTTATTAACAATTGGTAACCGTATGAACTTACCTATTCAGGTGAACTAAATGCTGTAAACATACATTTAAACCAAAAATATTTGCTGAAATCACAAAGCAATATGGACACCAGATATCGATTTCCTTATATTCAATTAAATCGCCACGTACTAACCTACGTCGCATGAAACCAATCTCAAGGCAGCGGCGATGGATACATTCCCGCATATTGAGGGGTGGGGGGGAATCTAATCTCTATGTTCTCCCTTCCTTCTACCTCTTCAATAGGTACTACGGCTTCATCAGTCGGGTACTACGCAAATGACAGTGGACTAAGTCCACAGGCATGGTTCCCAGTGGTCCTCGACATGGTCATTAAAAGAATTGCAGAATTGGGAAGACCAATTGGATCAGCAGCACTATCAACATGATGACAGCATTCCGTCGCATATCCACTAGGGAACATACCTGAGGAACATCAAGAAATGGGGAACTGTTCAAAAACAGGAACTACACATTCAACTACAAGAAAAACCTGTACTGGAGTTCCTGGCAGATCTTCACCACAATGAAGGAAATGTTCTGTCAACCTACTTAACTTGGGCACCACGACAACAGGGCAAAGGGTACCACTCACTGGTGATCAGATACAGGAGAGGTATATTCAATCCATTCCCCAGAAATAGGTACACCCAAATTGGGATGTCAGTGAAATCCTGACATACCTTAGGGGATGATCACCAGCCAGGTCCCTCACCCTGGAACAGCCTACCCTGAAGATGGACATGCTGGTGGCCTGACCTCAACACAAAGAACAAGTTCTCCCATCTACTGCGATTGGACAACATGGTTATAACACCAGATAGTGTCACATTTCCCATTCAAGGGTTGGCCAAACAGAACAGACCAGGGACATCAGGTCCAGTCATGGAATTCCGGGCATACCCACCTGAACCACGTTTTATGTGTCATGACCCACTTAGAGATCTACATCGACACAATAAGGAATACCGAGGGAGAGGAAAAAACCTTATGGGTCAGCCACAAGAAACCTCATGGTCGGGTGACGAGCTAAACTATCTCTAGTGGCTCAAGCAGGTACTGGGAGTTGCTGGAGTAAATACTAACGTGTATAAATCTTATTCCACCAGGACAGCTTCCACGTCAGTAACTAAGAGGATGGACGAGCCTATGGACCACATCCTGGCTACAGCAGGGTGGTCTAGGGAGTATACGTTCCAAACTTTTATAACAAACCACTGACAGAACCTGTATCGTTTGCAGGGAAAGAATCTGCAAAAAATATATAATTTAAACCCGGGGGAGCATTTGGTCTTGTTGTTGTTAATAACACCATTATTGTTTTTACAAACAGATTCATGGTTGATTACGATAACATACTTCCTCCCTCGAATGACTTCGGCAGCGAGCGAAGTATGAACTGTTACACGGTTTGAAATCACAGAGCTTTGAAATCTTCACGTAGTCACTCACGTGACTCCGAAGTAAAATAGTAAGATTAAACGAGAACTTACCAGTTTGAAGTTTGATCTGTACTTTATGAGGAGTTACGATGAGGGATTACGTGCCCTCCACTCCCACCCTCAATAATATGGGTCAAACTGATAAACTGATGTCTCCTTTTCTTTACTATGTTTACTTCAATAACTGTGTCTATCTGTGATTCCACACCGCTGCTTTGAAGTATGCCGCGCATGCATGCTGAGCGGGCTCTTCACGTAATCCCTCTTCGTAACTCCTCATAAAATACAGATCAAACTTCAAACTGGTAAGTTCTCGTTTAATCTTACTATTAACGAATACTTGAGGTGAGGTGAGGGTATTTTCAACCATTATGCATCCATTTCTTGTTCGCAATGTGGGTGGGTATCGTTGGTACCTTGATGGTGAGTGGTGTGAGCTGAGTGCTCTGTTGATCTCCAAATGCCAGATTCTCAGTTGGCCTATTTCTTCAGATAAGATAAGAGATAAGATAGAATTTATTTGCCACACAACCAGGGTCGGTGGAATTTGGGTTGTCAGCAGCGATACAATAATAAAGAACACACAACCACAATAAAAATGTAACACAAACATCCACCACAGCATTCATCACTGTGGAGGAAGGCACAAAATTTGGCCAGTCCTCCTCCATTTCCCCCCCGTGGACAGGACCAGAGTCCAGAGTCAGTCCAGGATCGGCTCTTCCTCACCGGAGACCGCGGCTTTAAGTTGTTGTAGGCCGCAGGCCGGCGGTCGAGATTTAAAGTCTCCGCCGCAGCCAGAAGCACCGTAGACTGCAGGGCTGGTGGTCGAAGCTCCCCTCCAGGGGTGATGGTAAGTCCATGCCGGCCCCGCGGTAGAAGTTGGCCGCGGGCCGGCAGTGATGGCTTCTTCTTCTTCCCCCGGGTCCCCCACGTAGACGCCGCACCAGCTGGAGCTCTGCAGACCGCGGCTTCAGGCTGCAACTTCAGGCTGCCGGCTGCCCCGGGCCAGCGAAATGGAGCGCTCCCCTCCAGCGAGCCCCAGCGAGGGCTCACCCGCTCCACATCGAGAGTCCACGCTGCGCCTGCCGCTGAAGCCCCGAGAGCGTCTCCGGGAAAGGCCGCGCCGATCCTTGATGTTAGGCCACGGGGGAGGTGACCTGGAAAAAGTCGCCTCTCCATGGAGGAGGTGACCGAAGCGGTTTCCCCCTTACCCCCCCACACCACCCCCCACACAAAACACATGAAGGAACATTAAATACATACTTTAAAACATACTAAAAAATTTAAAAAAAGTTGAAAAAACTGACGCGCTGCTGACATGGCTGCACACAGAGGAGCGCCCCCTACATCACATATAAAACAAACAAAAAGAGAGAATATCTTATTAATCTTATATCTATAATGACACAATTCAGGTTATCAATTCCATGCTGGTTGTCAAGGGAACAGTTCCATTCGTCCCATTTCCTCCTATTAGTTTCACTGCCATCCTGCCTAAGCACTGTCCGTACCCCCTTGTTGTCACTTCTTCCACAGCCACCAATGGACCATTGTGGGCTCCACCGGGTGGCACCAGCAATGGCTGCCTCGCTAACAATCTGTCTGTCCCTTCTTTCTCTTGTTATTTTAGTATGTGTTAAATGTTTGTTTTTATTGTTTTATGTGGGGGGGGGGGGGGGGGGGGTGGGGTTGGGGGAAACTTCTTTTAATCTCCTACCTCGACAGAGATGTGATGTTTTCCATATCGTATCTCCGTCTGCACTGCAGCCTAACATCGAAGTTTAGGCCTCTGCTTCAGGAGCTCCAACCACGGGAGCCTGCGGACTTTAACATCATGGAGCTCGCAGTCCTTGTCGGGGATCGACCTCTGAGCTCCAACCGCGAGAGCCTGCAGACTTTAACATCGTGGAGTTCACGGACTTTTGTTAGAGACCGACTTTGGGAGCTCCAAGCTGCAGGAGCTTTGATCGCCCCGACGCGAGGGCTTTGATTGCCCTGATGTGGGATCTTCGATCGCCCCAACATGAGGGTTTTGACCGCCGGCTGCGGGTGCTTCGATTGCCGGACTGCGGATGGTTCGACTGCTCCGACCATGGGAGAAAATTGAGGGAGGAAGATTAGACTTTATTGGTTTTCTATTGCTTTAGCTGGGGTGATAGTTTTAGTTCCACTATCCATAACTGATCTCCTTGGGTTTCACTATCCTGAAGCAACTCAGCACAGAGCCGATCCGCTTCCCATCCCAACCAGCAGTCCAGCCACTCAATTGATCTCTGTGCAGGGCCATCATCAATCAAATGTAACCCGAACGTGAAAATATTTCCCGTCTCCTGATGCCACATTCTGGTAGGCAGCAGAACTAATTTTAACCTTTGCTGCCATTACCCCACAGATATCAAACACACACTGTCAACTGTTGCACACATCAAAGTGAGCTTACTCAGACCTTTTCTCAAAGTTGCTCCATTAGTGAATGGTTTTAAAACAAATATTGGCCCAATAAGGAAAAGAATATTAGGGGGTTTCCAGAAACGACATTGAAGGTCAGCACAACGCCCATGACGTATTTCAGTAACAAGCAGTTGTGGCATCAGTTCATTCCTCAGGATGGGAGAGACCTATTAAATAGCCAAGCTGCCAGTAACCGGTTTGCATTACTGAGAGCACACACTCGATGTACCTGACAATTTGGCAGTTAAGTTGCAGATACTTTGGCTTGGCCAAGAAGAAAGCAGACAGACTGACTGGGGGACCTGATGGGTTCTCACACTGGCTTGCAATTATATTTTTGCTTCACATTTTTTCTTCCTGTTAATGTGTCATATAATAAATCATATTCTTGTGATTCCCAGCTAATGTAGTGAAATGAGCAACGTGCGCCATGTTGGGAACAAGCTTTACGGATATTTAAACTTTAAACTGAAATTCAGAATCAAAAACAAGGCTTCCACATTTCCCAACAATGCAGTATCAAATTTTCCACATCATAAGTAAATGGAGGCGCTTCGAGGAGCGCCACCTAGAGCGACTTACCAAAGTCAGGGAGAAGAGGAAGGCTGCCACCCAGAACCCGCCGGCAATGACCTTCATCTGCTCCCACTGTCCTCGAGTGTGCGGTTCATGAATTGGACACGTAAACCATGTCAGAACTCACCAGAATTGAGAATGCACAACCTGCCATCATCGTTACCGACGGGCCACCACCACGTTCAAGAGTTCAGAGTCTTTCCTTTGAACATCACAGAGGACACTATCAAGGTGGCCTATTTTAGGCCAACATAAACATTACAATTCATCAGTATAAAAATTCTCAGCCTATCACTGATGCTCACAATTTCACACTGCTTCACTTTAAAAAAAAACAGGGAAAAAAACATCATTGTTAAGCAGTAAATGGCACTGTGAAGCCTGGACAAACATGTGCAAATAATGGCGTTGAAAAAAGTGACTGAGAAAAGTTATTTGTGATTTATTTCTATGGAAATTAACCTAATCGATGAACAACTGAGTGATCATAGGGATAGATCCTGAAACACACCTTCCCAAAAGTGGAACCACATTGATTTCACCACTATCTGAGAATATGAAGGACTGGGTAGTTATAAATTTCAGTTCTCTCCTTGAGATAATAGTACTGTAGATCCCCAATCATAAAATATGCTGAGGGTACACATCAATAGACTTAGACCCCATCTTCCCCACTTTTGAGGATGCTTCATCGTAATTCGGTGGATGAATAGTTACTTTCTCACTGAATATTTAGTTTGGTTTAGTTTAGTTTAGTTCAGAGATACAGCCCATAAACAGGCCATTCGGCCCACCGAGGCCGCGCTCACCAGCGATCCCAGCATATTATCACTATCCCACGCACACAAGGGATATTTTTTACATTTACTACGCCAGTTTACCTATGTATGTCTTTGGAATGTGGGAGAAAACCGACGATCTCGGAGAAAACCCAAGCATTCACAGGGAGAATGTACAAACTCCATATAGACAGCACCCGTAGCCGGGATCGAACCCCGGTCTCCGGCACTGCAAGCGCTCAGAGGCAGCCACTCTACCGCTGCGCCACCCTTACATAAAGTGCTGGCGTAATTCAACGGGTCAGGCAGCATCTCTGGTGAACATCCACGTTGCTCCAGCATCTTGTGACTTTCTTTATAAACCAGCATCTGCTGTTCCTTGTATCTATAATCATGGAAACTTTAGTCCATGGTAACTCAATGTGCAATAGCGTGCCAAGTAAAAATACAAAGTGCTGGTGATACTAAACAAGTCAGGCAGCATCTGTGGAGAGAGAAACTGAGATGATGTTTCTTCTGTTCCTCACCCAACAAGACTGCCCAACCGGCTGAGTACTTGCAAGGATTTATTTCAGATTTCCAGAATCTGCGGTATTTTGCTTTTACATAATATTCAGATTTTGAACAATTTTCCAGTATTGTGCAATACATTTTTACTTGACAGTAATTGAGAGATAAATTGCAATACGATGACCTGGATTTTTTGCCAACAGCATAGTGAGATGGATAGCCACTGAAGTCAAACAATTCTGCCCACAAATTGATGTCCATGATGAGGAATTACCCTTCCCCAACGGACCAATAACTCACAATGTGATTACTCACATCGTAGGAAGAGCCCTGGTTTTGTCAAGCTGCCTGAGCTGCCAAAAGCTGAAAAGTATTCTCAGAGAAAGCAAATCAGGATGGAAACACACAATTTTTAACATGTAATAAATCATTTATAGAGCCTGCTGCAAAGATTGGATGGTATGCTCATGATTAAGGAGAAGCTGAAGTTTCATAAATTAACAATTAAAAAAATGTAAAAAAGTAATGGGATAGAAATTAGTCCTTTGTTAGTTGTGTTCAAATCTTAATATAATTATGGTCATTGACATCAATGGAACTGAATTTCAGAAACTGACTATATGCTCTTAATGTGAGCTACTGAAGGCATTTTCTACTTCGATAACTTTTATATCGGTTTTGAAATGATTATGTAATGGAATTTAAGATTGCATACATGAAATCAGTTTTAATAGTTGAGAGAGATTGTTCAGAAATCTTGTCATTACTTAATTATCATATTCAAATAGGCTCATAGAGTCATACAGCACGGAAGCAATCCTTTCGGCCCATCTTGCCCATGCTGATTAAAATGTCAAATCTATACTAGTCCCATTTGCCCAGATTTGATCAAGATCCTTCTAAACCTTTCCTGTCTATGTACTTGGCCAAATGTCTTTTAAATGTTGTTATAGTACCTGCCTCAACTCCCTCCTCTGGCAGCTCGTTGCATATAGCTGTGTGAAAAAGTGGCCCCGAAGCTTCCTATTAAATCTTTCCCCTCTCACCTTAAACCTATGTCCTCTGATTCTTGACTGTGTGCATTCATCCTATTTATTCAACTCATGGTCTAAAAAACCTCTATAAAATCACCCATCATCCTCCTGTGCTCTAAGCTATAAAGTTCTAGCCTGCCTAACCTCTCTCTATAGCTCAGATCCTCAAGTTCTGGCAACATCCCGATAAATCTTCTCTGCACACTCTCTGACTTAACAACATCCACCAGAGTGACCAAAACTGAACACAGTACTCCAGTCTGAAGAAAGGTTCCAAATTGAAACATCAACTATTCCTTTTCTCCTGGGATGCTACCTGATCCACTGAGTTACTCCAGCATTTTTTGTCTATCTACAATACTCCAAATGCAGCCTCACCAACGTCTTGTACAATTGTAACATAACATCCCAACTTCTATACTCAAAGTCTTGACTGATGGAGGCCAATGTACTAAAAGCATCCTTGACAATTCTATCAACCTGTGATTCCACTTTCAAGGAACTCTGTACCTGCACTCCTAGATCCCACTGTTCTATGACACTCTCCTGGGCCCTGCCATTCACTGTAAAGGTCCTGCCCAGGTATGACTTCCCAAAATATTACATCTTGCACGCATCTGCATTAAACACCATTAATCATTCCTCTGCCCACTTGCCCAACTGATCAAGATCCTGCAGTAAATTTTGATAACCATCTTCGCTATCGATGAGACCACTCACTTTAGTGTCATCTGCAAACTTACTAATCATGCCTTCTACTTTCTCATCCAAATCATTAATATAAAGGAAAAACAGAATTGTGCTTAGCACTGATCCCTGAGGGACACCACTAGTCACAAGCCTCCAGTTCGAAAAATGACCTACCACCATTACCCTCTGCTTCCCTTTCATGAAGCCAATTCCTTATCCAATCAGTTGACTCTCCCTGGATCCTACGCCATCTAGGTTAATTGACTTGGTTCAAATGTAAAGTTCCCTAGTGTGTGTAGGAAAGTGTTAATGTGCAGGGATTGCTGGTTGGTGCGGACTCGGTGGACCAAAGGGCTTTTTCTGCGCTGTATCTCTAAACTAAACTAAAAGCTAAACTAAACTAACCTTCCAGAGCAGCCTACCATGCAGAACCTTATCAAATGCTTTGTTGAAGTCCATATAGAAAATGTTTATGGCTTTGCCCTCATCAACCTTTTTGGTTACTTCTTCCAAAAGTTCAATCGGTTTCGTAATGTACTATTTCCCACATACAAAACCTTTTTGACTATTCCCACTCAGGCTCAGTCTAACCAAATGCATATATATTATTGATCTGAGCCCTCTCCCATAAATTGCCTGCCACAGATTTTGGGCTCACTGATCTACAGTACCCAGGCTTTTCCTTACAGCCCTTCTTAAACTGAAGCACAACATTCGCCACCCTCCAGTCTTATTGCACCTCACCTGTTTCTATTGATGATTCATGTGTCTCAGTCAGAGTACCTGCAATTTCTTCTCTAGCTTTCCATAGTATCCTTGGATATATCTCATCAGGTGCGGGAGTTCATACACGTTAGAACATTAGATTAGATTAGATTTACTTTATTAATCCCCTTATTCAGGGGAAATTCAGATGTCCTTGCAGCACACTAATAAAAATACAACATAGCATTCAAGAAGTTCAACACCAAAACACAAAAACATCCCCCCACAGTGGTTCCCACTGTGGGGGAAGGCACAAAGTCCAGTCCCCATCCTCTTGTCCACCCAGAGTCGGGCCTATTGAGGCCTCCACAGTCGCCGCCACGGCGCCCGATGTTCTCGCCGGGTGATGGTGCTCCGGCGTCGGGAGAACCCCCAGCGGCTTGGGGTGCCAGGAACGGCCGCCTTCTTACCGGAGACCGCGGCTTCTAAGCCAACAGACCGCATTTGACGGAGCTCCACACACTGGCGATCTCGGCGAGAGATCCCAGGCTCCGGGATGTAAAGTTCAGAGCCGCAGCTGGCCGCTCCACAGAACCGCGGCTCCACAATGTTTTCACCGGCGGTCCCAGCATAATGGAGTTCCAGCGCGGCGACCCAGGAAAGGCAACGCCCGCTCCGCAATAGCGCTCCAGCGCTGTGCCGCTGCCAAAGCCGAGGTTCTGGCCAGGTCCCCTCAGGGAACGTCGCTCCAGGACCCGCTGGTAGGCCGCGAGGACAGGTCGAAGGTGCTGCTCAGAGGAAGGTAGCCTCTCCGACCAGGTAGGGACTCCGCCGCCTCCACGCATTCCACTCTCTGGGCCCTCACCCCCTCATCTTCACCATGGATGTCCGGTCACTCTACACCTCCATCCCCCACCACGATGGCCTCAGAGCCCTCCGGTTCTTCCTCGACCAGAGGAGCAACCTATACCCAGCCACTGACACTCTCCTCCGCTTAGCGGAGTTGGTCCTCACCCTCAATAACTTTACATTTGACTCCTCCCATTTCCTCCAAACACAAGGCGTAGCTATGGGCACACGCATGGGCCCGAGCTACGCCTGCCTCTTTGTCGGGTACGTTGAACAATCCTTGTTCGAGACGTACCAGGGCCCCATCCCCGACCTCTACCTCCGCTACATTGACGACTGCTTTGGTGCCACCTCCTGCACCCACACACAACTGACTGATTTCATCCACTTCACCATCAACTTCCATCTGGCACTCCAATACACCTGGACGATTTCCGACACTTCCCTACCATTCCTTGACCTCACCATCTCCATCGCAGGGGACAGACTCCTGACCGACATACATTACAAACCCACTGACTCACATGGCTATCTGGACTACACGTCTTCCCACCCTGCCCCCTGCAAAGACTCCATCCCCTACTCCCAATTCCTCCGCCTACGCCGCATCTGTTCCCAGGACGAGACATTTCATACCAGGGCATCGGAAATGTCCTCGTTCTTCAGGGAACGGGGATTCCCCTCCGCCACCATAGATGAGGCTCACACCAGGGTCTCATCCATACCCCGTAACACTGCTCTCTCTCCCCATCCCCGCACACGCAACAAGGGCAGAGTCCCTCTGGTCCTCACCTTTCACCCCACCAGCCGGCAAATACAACACATAATCCTCCGCCATTTCCGCCACCTCCAACGTGACCCCACCACTCGCCACATCTTCCCATCTCCCCCAATGTCTGCCTTCCGCAAAGACCGCTCCCTCCGCAACTCCCTCGTCAATTCTTCCCTTCCCTCCCGCACCCCCCCCTCCCCGGGCCCATTCCGTTGCAACCGCAAGAAATGCAACACCTGTCCCTTCACCTCCCCCCTCGACTCCATTCAAGGTCCCAAGCAGTCGTTCCAGGTGCGACAAAGGTTCACCTGTATCTCCTCCAACCTCATCTACTGCATCCGCTGCTCTAGATGTCAGCTCATTTACATCGGTGAGACCAAGCGTAGGTTGGGCGATCGTTTCGCCGAACACCTCCGCTCAGTCCGCAATAACCTACCTGACCTCCCGGTGGCTCAGCACTTCAACTCCCCCTCCCATTCCCAATCCGACCTCTCTGTCCTGGGTCTCCTCCATTGCCAGAGTGAGCAACAGCGGAAATTGGAGGAACAGCACCTCATATTCCGTCTGGGGTCCTTGCGTCCTTATGGCATTAACATTGAATTCTCCCAATTTGGCTAGCTCGTGCTGTCTCCTCCCCTTCCTTAACCCTCTAGCTGTCTCCTCCCACCCTCCCATCCGCCCGCCCTCGGGCTCCTCCTCCTCCTCCCCCTTTCCTTCTTTCTTTCCCCCCCCCCCATCAGTCTGAAGAAGGGTTTCGGCCCGAAACGTCGCCTATTTCCTTCGCTCCATAGATGCTGCTGCACCCGCTGAGTTTCCCCAGCAATTGTGTGTACCTAGGGACTTGAAAAAGCAGTTTCCCCCTTCCCCCCCACCACCCCCCACACATAAAAAGATTAGACCCCCCGACTACACACTTTAACGTACTAAAAATAATAAAAAAGAAGTGAAAAAAACGGACAGCTGCAGGACAGGCAGCCGTACAGGACAGCGCCTCCTCATTCGACACCTCCTCGACCATAGGACATCCAGAATCTCCTCAACTGTAATACTGACAGTCCTCAAGACATCTCCATTAGCTGTCCATAGCTCCCCAGTCTTCATGTCTTTCTCCTTGGTAACAACAGAGGAAAAATATTCATTGAGGACATTGCCCATCTCCTGTGGCTCCATACAGCGCAAATCACTCTGGTTATGAGGTGGACTATTTTCTCTCTCTAGTTACCCTCTTTCCTTTAATGTAAAGTCTCAGTTATTTTCTGGATGATTATTGCTGGGGTTGTCGTGCTACCCCAAAAACATTAATCTCACAGAACCGGCATGGGGGCTCGATCCTAAAATACAGGAGAAACATGAGTCATGCATTTTGGTAGTAGCAATAAAAAAGACATGGACTATTTTCTAAATGGGGTGAGAATGCAGAAATCAGAGGGGACTTGGGAGTGCTGGTGCAAGATTCCTAAAAAGTTAATCTGCAAGTTGATTCGGCAGCAAAGAAACGCAAACTCAATGCTAACATTTATTTCTAGTGGCCTTGTATACAAAAATGAATGATGAATGATGAATGATGAATGATGAATGAATGAATGAAAACTTTATTGTCATTCAGATATACACCTAGACACAGTGCACCTTGAACGCAATTTCGTTGCATTTGACTCTCCAAATCAGGTAAATAGTAAAAGTAAAAGTGCTAGGTGCGTCCATAAAAATGCCTCATGTGCATGGTTCTGTAAAATAAATATATATAAAAAAGCAGGCTGCATTTGGAGTATTGTGAACAAATTTGGGCACCATATCTGAGGAAGCATGTGCTGGCTCTGGAGAGGATCCAAAGGAGGTTTCCAAGAATGATCCCAGGAATTAGTAGGTTAACCTATGATGAGCGTTTGTCGGCACTGGGCCTGTACTTGCTGTAGTTTAGAAGAATGAGGGGAGACCTAATTGAAGCATACAGAATAGTGAATGGCTTGGATAGAGTGGACGTGGAGAGGATGTTTCCACTAGCAGGAGAGTCTAGGACTGAAGGTCATAGCTTCAGAATTAAAGGACGTTCTTTTAGGAAGGAGATGAGGAGAAATGTCTTTAGTCAGAGGGTGGTGAATCTGTGGAATTCTTTGCCACAGAAGGCTGTGGATATTTTTAAGGCAGAGATAGATAGATTTTTGATTAGTACAGGTGTCAGAGGTTATGGGAGAAGGCAGGAGAATGGGGTTAGGAGGGAGAGATAGATCAGCCATGATTGAATGGCGGAGTAGACTTGATGGGCCGAATGGCCTCATTTTATTCCTATTTCTTATGACCTTATGACATGATATTGTGATCTATAGCAACTATTTATCACACTATTTTTGCCCCAGATAGTTTGGACTTGTTTCTGCAAGTGATTTACTATGCCAAATAACACTCTGCATTTGAAAAGTAATGTCTATATTTGTTGAGTTTAATTTCTTCAAATTATGATTCATACTGGAGTTAAAATTATAGTTTATCTTTTCATTCTGGCTCTTTAACTTTTTTCTATACCTTTATTTTCCTTTATTTGATTTATCTTGTCAGCTTCGGCGTTCATTTAAAAATTTACATTTAGACCAAACTGGAGGAGAATATTTATCTTTAGTGGTTAAAGCTCATTAATTGGAATTGGAAAAGAAGTTACAAAAGCATACTTTGGCTTTACCAGTAAATCCATTAGTACAGTGACACCCAGTGATGAATGTTAGGAACTGCATTGAAAATGTTTGTTGTCATTGATTACGAGATTGGCAATGGTCATAGAATGTACAAAATGATATTTGCTGTGCGTAAATTGATTAATGCCTGTTGTGATTTGGTCAATGATTTTAATAGTATCTGTTTATGTAAAATTGCTGTTTAATTCACATCTATTGTCATGCACAGGGTATAAAAGTAGTAAGATTAAACGAGAACTTACCAGTTTGAAGTTTGATCTTTATTTTATGAGGAGTAACGTTGAGGGATTACGTGAAGACCCCGTCCAGTACGCATGCGTGGCAATCTTCAAAGCAGCGGTGTGAAATCACAAATAACAGTTATTGAACTGAACATAGTAAGATAAGAGAACCATAATACCAGTTGAACTTTATGATAGAGGGCTGGGAGCGGAGGGCACGTAATCCCTCAACGTTACTCCTCATAAAATAAATATCAAACTTCAAACTGGTAAGTTCTCGTTTAATCTTACTATTTTACTTCGGAGTCACGTGAGTGACTACGTGAAGATTTTAAAGCTCTGTGATTTCATGCCGTGGAACCGAGTCCAAGCGTCATACACTGCATCAGTAGGCCAATGATGAGTGAACATTAAGAATGCATTCAGACATGACATAGATATAGACATGTTGATGCTATTAATGAATAATAGTGGCAATAGTAACCTCCCTCAACCTGGAGGAAGTATGAACCATACCTAACATAGAGTTGGCAAATACCCCTGATCTGGCAATAGGTTTATTCTGAATATTTGGACAGATCAATAGTTTGACCATCCTGCAACCGCTAGGATGTGGTCCATCCCTGCTGCTGAGGTATAGCGGTCCTGGTGGAGTGAGACTCAATGTCAATGTACACTCCTGTATATGCCAGACCCATATAACCATCTGGAGAAGGTTCGTAGTGATTCCTTCTAACAAGAATTTATGTAACTAATAATATTGCTGTCAGTCTATAAGGCTCTTAGGAACCTTGACATACTGGTGTAAATGCGTGATCACACGCAACCCAAGGTCCATGGGATATGCAACATCTAGTTTGGTCTTGTGTCCCTGTCTAATCTGCTTGATTAATCATAAACAAAACATGTTATTATAGCCCGCAGATATGATCATCCTATCCAGTGTTGCAATGACTGGACCCATAGCGCTGTACTCAGTGCCATGGCGTAATCACTAGTACGTGAGTATGACAATGGACAGGGATGTTGCTAGTGCCCATCGGTGAAGTGACGTAGTACATTGTTAACAACCCATATCTCTGCGTCCCTAAACCTGGGAGGTTTTAAGCTGATGATACCTTCATATTCTGGATATCAGAGGGTGAGACCGGACAGAGTGGTTTATGTACTCCTCAGCCAAATGATGAGGAGGTACTTAAGGCACAGTAATGGGATAGTAACTTAATGTTATAATCCCATAAAACTGAATTTTAATGTGTCAGTCATCCGTGCCGAGTTAAACGTAAGGAAGCATAAACAATGCTTCCCATCTCCTATGCAGATTGCTGCTATTTGATGCTATCCCTGCAATCTGTAGTGAGCACTCTTAACGCTTATGGTTTGACAACCCGAGCCGCAGAAACGATCTCTCAGAGTCTGTAAGTCTATGAATTGATTATATCATGCAGAGGATGGTTTCAACATCACAACTGAACCAGCATCTTTTTATCCGGAATTAACCATGTAAGGTTTTATGTTCATTCTTCACCTCAGCAGGAGCCATGGGAATATAACCCAGGCAGGCACTATGAAAACCCGGAAGCGGAAATCTTGCTGAATTTTGCAAGACCCGTCTATTGAGGCCAAATGGAGGAAGACATAAAAGAACATTCCTTCCTAGTGTAGCGAGAATGCACCCTTCGCCACTGTATGCCTCGTTCACTGTTGATTGAAACTGGATGCAAGCAACTCAATAGTTAGTGTTCTATCAATCCACATTGTCATGAAATACTTTGTGATCACACATTTATTCTGTGTTGTCATTGATTTTGCATAATAATACACCAGTGCTAAATGCGGTTTGGTAAAACTATCACCAGATACTTTGATTTGATTGTACCTTTGTGATTAACATATACCACCACTAAAGTGTATCACCTTGGACTAGTGCATGCTGTATATGCATATCCACACACCCTTTAATGCACAGAATGCACCTGGTGTCCATTGGCAGTTGATACTGCTACAGAACTGCTGTAGATTTGGGAGCAACAGCAGGAGGAGATTAGCAAGAGATACGACTGATTGGCTCTAGCCCGAGTGGGAGGAGAGAAGTGAGTCAGAGGGGTGAAAACAGTTGAAAAGTAGCAGCCAAGCACAGGCAGACTTTACTCAGAACTGCTGTAGTTTTGGGAGCAACAGCAAGAGGAGATTAGCAAGAGATACGACTGATTGGCTCTAGCCCGAGTGGGAGGAGAGAAGTGAGTCAGTGCCGGGAGGAATTTGGATGTAAATTGGTAAATCAGGCAATTTATCAGTCAATTTAAGCAAGACTGCTCTTAGGGAGCAGCAGTGAGTGAGCGGCCCTGTGAGTCTTTGGCTCGAGAGACTTCGGAGAGGAGACCACGCAATACGCTTGAGAGGTAGAGACGAAAGAAGGAGATGTCAGGCAAGCTGATTCAGTGCGATGCTTGCAGTATGTGGGAGGTCAAGGACACTGCTGGTGCCTCTGGCTGCTACAAATGCGAGAAGTGCATCCAGGTAGAGCTCCTGAAGGACCGTGTTGGGGAACTGGAGAAGCAAGTGGATGACCTCCGGTTTGTCCGAGAAACGGAGTCGTTCCTCGACAAGTCCTACAGTAAGATTGTTACACCTAAGGTACTGGAAGAGAGAAGGTTGGAGACAGTGAGAAAGGGAGGGAAGCATGGAATGCAAACGTCCCCGGGTGTTGTACCTCTTGTGAACAGGTTCACCCACTTAGAAGCTGTCGGGACAGAAGACGTGTTTACCCTGAGCGGCGGACTGGCTTGCGATGCGAATAGGGCTGTTGAGCCAAAACCAAAAAGGCCTAAGGCAGGCAACGCCATTGTAGTGGGAGACTCCATTGTGAGAGGTACGGACAGGGGTTTCTGTGGCAACAGACGGGATGCGAGGATGGTGTGCTGCCTTCCTGGTGCCAGGATCCAGAATGTCACGGACAGAGTGCAGAAAATCCTCAAGGGCGAAGGTGAACATCCGGAAGTGGTAGTGCATGTCGGCGCAAACGATGTGGGAAAGAAGGGGATGAATATTCTGCAGCGTGACTTTAGAGAGCTCGGAAAAATGCTGAAAAACAGGACCTCCAGGGTTGTTATCTCCGGTTTGCTTCCAGTTCCTCGTGCTGGCGAGAGCAGGAACAGGGAGATACGGGACCTGAACGTGTGGCTGAGGAACTGGTGCACGGGGCAGGGATTTAGATTCTTAGATCACTGGGATCTGTTTTGGGGTAAGGGGGAACTGTACAAAAGGGACGGATTGCATCTTAACAGGTGTGGGACCAGCATTCTGGCAGGCAGGTTTGCCACTGCGACACAGGTGGTTTTAAACTGAATAAGGGGGGTGGGGTGTCGAATGGGATAGTGGAGGATGGAGTTAAAGGGAAAGGGTTTCTTAAATGTGTGAGCGTAGAGACAGAGGGGTGTAAAATTAGGGTAGAAGCAATAGGTAGCAAGGTGAAAAGTAAAAGTGGCAGGACGGCAAATCCAGGGCAAAAATCAAAAAGGGCCACTTTTCAGCATAATAGTATAAGGGGTAAGAGTGTTCTAAAAACAAGCCTGAAGGCTTTGTGTCTCAATGCAAGGAGCATTTGTAATAAGGTGGATGAGTTGAATGCGCAGATAGCTATTAATGACTATGATATAGTTGGGATCACGGAGACATGTCTCCAGGGTGACCAAGGCTGGGAGCTGAACATCCAGGGATATTCAATATTCAGGAGGGATAGACAAAAAGGGAAAGGAGGTGGGGTTGCGTTGCTGGTTAGAGAGCAGATTAACGCAATAGACAGGAAGGACATTAGCTTTGAGGATGTGGAATCGATATGGGTAGAGCTGCGAAACACTAAGGGGCAGAAAACGCTAGTGGGAGTTGTGTACAGGCCACCTAACAGTAGTAGTGGAGTTGGGGATGGCATCAAACAGGAAATTAGAAATGCGTGCAACAAAGGTAAAACAGTTATAATGGGTGACTTCAATCTACATATAGATTGGGTGAATCAAATTGGCAAGGGTGCTGAGGAAGAGGATTTCTTGGAATGTATGCAGGATAGTTTTCTAAACCAACATGTAGAGGAACCAACGAGAGAGCAGGCTATTCTAGACAGGGAATTGAGTAATGAGGAAGGGTTAGTTAGCAGTCTTGTTGTGCGTGGCCCCTTGGGCAAGAGTGACCATAACATGGTTGAGTTCTTCATTAGGATGGAGAGTGACGTCGTTAATTCAGAAACAAAGGTCCTGAACTTAAAGAAAGGTAACTTTGAGGGTATGAGACGTGAATTGGCCAAGATAGACTGGCGATTGATTCTTAATGGGTTGACGGTGGATATGCAATGGAAGGCATTTAAAGACTGCATGGATGAACTACAACAATTGTTCATCCCAGTTTGGCAAAAAAATAAATCGGGGAAGGTAGTGCATCCGTGGATAACAAGGGAAATCAGGGATAGTATCAAAACAAAAGATGAAGCGTACAAATTAGCCAGAAAAAGCAGCCTACCAGAGGACTGGGAGAAATTCAGAGATCAGCAGAGGAGGACAAAGGGCTTAATTAGGAAAGGGAAAATAGATTATGAAAGAAAACTGGCAGGGAACATAAAAACTGACTGCAAAAGCTTTTATA
Source organism: Amblyraja radiata (assembly GCF_010909765.2). Taxonomy (NCBI): domain Eukaryota; kingdom Metazoa; phylum Chordata; class Chondrichthyes; order Rajiformes; family Rajidae; genus Amblyraja; species Amblyraja radiata. The sequence goes on from NC_045956.1 coordinate 68,853,718, forward strand.
GATATGTGAAGAGAAAAAGATTAGTTAAAACAAATGTAGGTCCCTTGCAGTTAGAAACGGGTGAATTGATCATGGGGAACAAGGACATGGCAGACCAATTGAATAACTACTTTGGTTCTGTCTTCACTAAGGAAGACATAAATAATCTGCTGGAAATAGCAGGGGACCGGGGGTCAAATGAGATGGAGGAACTGAGTGAAATCCAGGTTAGCCGGGAAGTGGTGTTAGGTCAATTGAATGGATTAAAGGCCGATAAATCCCCAGGGCCAGATAGGCTGCATCCCAGAGTACTTAAGGAAGTAGCCCCAGAAACAGTGGATGCATTAGTGATAATTTTTCAAAATTCTTTAGATTCTGGAGTAGTTCCTGAGGATTGGAGGGTAGCTAATCTAACACCACTTTTTAAAAAGGGATGGAGAGATAAAACGGGGAATTACAGACCAGTTAGTCTAACATCGGTAGTGGGGAAACTGCTAGAATCAGTTATTAAAGATGGGATAGCAGCACATTTGGAAAGTGGTGAAATCATTGGACAAAGTCAACATGGATTTATGAAGGGTAAATCATGTCTGACGAATCTTATAGAATTTTTCGAGGATGTAACTAGTAGAGTGGATAAGGGAGAACCAGTGGATGTGTTATATCTGGACTTTCAGAAGGCTTTCGACAAGGTCCCACATAAGAGATTAGTATACAAACTTAAAGCACACGGTATTGAGGGTTCAGTATTGATGTGGATAGAGAACTGGCTGGCAGACAGGAAGCAAAGAGTAGGAGTAAACGGGTCCTTTTCACAATGGCAGGCAGTGACTAGTGGGGTACCGCAAGGCTCAGTTCTGGGACCCCAGCTATTTACGATATATATTAATGATTTGGACGAGGGAATTGAATGCAACATCTCCAAGTTTGTGGATGACACGAAGCTGGGGGGCTGTGTTAGCTGTGAGGAGGATGCTAGGAGGCTGCAATGTGACTTTAATGGGTTGGGTGAGTGGGCAAATGCATGGCAGATGCAGTATAATGTGGATAAATGTGAGGTTATCCACTTTGGTGGCAAAAACAGGAAAGTAGATTATTATCTGAATGGTGGCCGATTAGGAAAGGGGTAGATGCAACGAGACCTGGGTGTCATGGTACACCAGTCATTAAAAGTAGGCATGCAGGTGCAGCAGGCAGTGAATAAGACGAATGGTATGTTAGCATTCATAGCAAAAGGATTTGAGTATAGGAGCAGGGAGGTTCTACTGCAGTTGTACAGGGTCTTGGTGAGACCATACCTGGAGTATTGAGTACAGTTTTGGTCTCCTAATCTGAGGAAAGACATTCTTGCCATAGAGGGAGTACAGAGAAGGTTCACCAGACTGATTCCTGGGATGTCAGGACTTTCATATGAAGAAAGACTGGATAGACTCGGTTTGTACTCGCTAGAATTTAGAAGATTGAGGGGTAATCTTATAGAAACTTACAAAATTCTTAAGGGGTTTAACTGCCAGCGGCACAGTAGGTGACCTATTGCCGTCCACTCGTCACATCCCGCAGTCTACGGAGCGGGTTCTCAGGTCGCTCCCCGTATTCCACGGTCTCCGGAGCGGCTGTCCAGGTGCCCCCGCACCAATATGAAGCCGCTGGTTTTACTGCCAGCGGCTCAAAGGTGAATTTGCCGCCGCTCGCTACCCGCATTCCGCGGTTCCGAGCGCCTAGGTCCGTGGGCGGATTCCCGTGACCGGGGTTCCCTGAAGTTCGAGACTGGGGTTTCCCCTCCGTCCTGACTTTGCCCCGGACTTTTAGCAGGACCTCTAAGTAGAGGTTCCTGCAAGAAGATTTAACCTGAAAGTTTAAAAAAAAATTTACCTCAGGTCTGTTGCTGGCAGGAGAATCACGTTCACCCTGCCAGTCGTCATGCGATAGACGATAATGCACGCATGCGTACTAGACGGGGTCTTCGCATAGTCACACACGTGACTCCGAAGTAAAATAATAGGAAATTGTAGCAATTCACTATTTTTAGGATTAACCTCATTTATCTCTTGCAACAATCCTTGTGATGAGCCCCATTACAGGAAGGATATGGAGTCTTTGGAAAGGATGCAGAGATTGTTTGCCAGAATGCTGCGTAGATTAGAGCAGGGGTTCCCAACCTTTTTCGTCCCATTTACCCCAGGCAACTTTAATTGCACATAACAATGTTATTTCACTTATTTATGAACTAACGATGAACAGATACCAGTATACCAGAACCAAACACAGTCACTCAATGAGAAAAAAAAATGCACAAATCCAGAATCAACAAATTTACCCCCTGGGTAGGAGAAATTTACCCTCGGGGTAAATTTACCCCAGGATGGGAACTGTTGGATTAGAGGGTATTAGCTAAAAGGAGAGGTTGGACAAACTTGGATTGCTTTCTCTGGAGCGTCAGAAAGAGAGGTGAGATGTGATGGAAGTATATAAAATCATGGGAGGTATAGATGGGTTAGAGTTAGACAGTCAGAAACTTTATCCCAGGGTGGAACTGTCAATGACTAGCAGGCAGAGCTATAAAATCAGAGGAGCAAAGTTTAAAGGATATGTGTGGGGAAAGTTTTTTTTCACAGAGAGTAGTGGGTGCCTGGAACATGCTGCCAGGGATGGTGTTGGAAACAGATATGGCAGTGGCTTTTGGAAAGGCACTTGTTTAAGCAGGAAATATGGGATATGGATCATGTGCAGGCAGGGGAGATTAGATTAACTTGATATCATGTTTGTCAAAGATTTTGTGGGTGTAAGGGCCTGTTCCTGTGCTGTACTGTTCTATGTTTTATGATTGCACACAGTATTGGGGAATTGATGCAGTCTTGTGGCCACTAGATGTCCCATGCGCACTATAAACAAGCCCTTCAGCGGGTGCTGTTTTCTGGACCTCGTTTGGCAGTGACCGAACAGTAAGTACAGAGCTGTTAGAGCAAGTAAAAGGAAAGGAACTTGCATGTGATGAAGATCCAAACTAAACACTAGAAATGCTGACAATTTAAAACACATTTATCAATACCTACAAAAAGTTTAGTTAATATTTCAGGTTGAAAATCTATAGCTTTCCCCTGGAGATACTTGCCATTGCTGCATAACAACACACGAGACAACTCATATGGGTAGTAAACAATGATGAATGCATTTTGGAAGTGTTTTTGAGCACAGTAATATGCCTGCCATTGGTCATTAATTAATCCAGTGTGGAGCCATGAGTCCAGCCATGAATTCCAATATATATCCAAGGTGGAAATGTAAGAGACACAAACAAAATAAATAAATTGTGAATCGTCCCGAGATTCAAAGTGTTTAGGGAAAAATTCACGACCAAACCAAAGCGGCTTAAGATACAGTAATGATAATGTAATGCTGAAGAAGCATGATGCAGATACGTGATATTAATTCACACTGAATCTTATTTCTGTGATAGAATACCCCAATGGAGTGTTTCTGCACAATGAGGAATTTAAATTTGAGATGCTGAACGATGAATGGAAGGGTAGATTAGCGAATGTCAAGACAGCATAGGTGTGGCTGGTTTCACTGACTGAAGAGACACTGAGATACTGCAGATGCTGCTTTACACCGAACATAGAAACAAACTGCTGGAGTAACTCAGTGGGTCAGGCAGCATCTCTGGAGAAAAGGAATAGATGACATTTCAGGTTGAGACCTTTCTTCAGACTGCGATATGTGGTGCTGGTGAATGCTGATTGTGCATGGAGACATAGCATCCACTGGAAATCTGTGCAGAGCACACATTATAATCACAGTTTTTGTCAATTAACCAGATGTGAAAGGGGGAAGAAACATGTTCCGGACATGGGAATTTTATGAGATGAGTAATTCTAAATTGTATGTTCTTGCTGGCTGCTAATTCTGGCCTCTCTCTTAGATGCATGTGGGCTGGAGATGAGGGACTAAGAGGAGAAGGCAATCTTCGACTAGTTTTAGAGAAATTCAGAGTGAAGGCGTCAAACTTATGGTCTCACATTTCAAAAGGTTGTTGTTACAAGGGAACAGGTTTAAGGATCTGACTAGTAGAACAGAAAAAAGGCTCACATCTCTTTAGTTACAAATCAGTTTTATTGGCAAGAGAGATCAAAAACAATACTTGTTTTGCTATGCGCCGGTCTGTTTTACAGCAGCACACCTCTCTCTCCCTCTCTCTGCCTCCATCCACGCGCTGATCACGACTCAGCCTGTCGGTGAACCCCTCTCGTCCATGAACACATCATTTTATTGGCAAGGAAGAGAACAAAAAAAACACTTGTCTTGGTATGCGTGGGGTCTGGTTTGCAGCAGCAGCACACCTCTCTCTCCCTCTCTCTGCCTCCATCCACGCGCTGATCACGACTCAGCCTGTCGATGAACCCCTTCGTACATGAACTAACTTATGGATTCCTGACGCCTGTCTTTATACAGCTAAGAAATCAGCCAATAAGTCCTGGCCAATAGCGCTGCTCTCAAATTCAAACTATAACCAATGGCAGCAAGTTCCGGCCACAACGCTATGGGGTTTAAACATAGCACTATAGGCTTTAAATATAGCGCTACCGGCCACGGCGCTATGGGCTTTAAACATAGCGCTATAGGCTTTAAATATAGCACTACCGGCCACAGCGCTATGGGGTTTAAACACAGCGCTATAGGCTTTAAATATAGCACTACCGGCCACAGCGCTATGGGGTTTAAACATAGCACTATAGGCTTTAAATATAGCGCTACCGGCCACGGCGCTATGGGCTTTAAACATAGCGCTATAGGCTTTAAATATAGCACTACCGGCCACAGCGCTATGGGGTTTAAACATAGCACTATAGGCTTTAAATATAGCGCTACCGGCCACAACGCTATGGGGTTTAAACATAGTGCTATAGGCTTTAAATATAGCGCTACCGGCCACAACGCTATGGGGTTTAAACATAGTGCTATAGGCTTTAAATATAGCACTACCGGCCACAGCGCTATGGGGTTTAAACATAGCGCTATAGGCTTTAAATATAGCGCTACCGGCCACAGCGCTATGGACTTTAAAAATAGCACTATGTGTTTTACACACAGCGCTATGGCCACAGCCCAGTCTGCTATGGTCACAGACTGTTCGGGCAATATCCTTGTATAACAGTTATGCTTCTCAAATCTGGACAATTGGGTCAGCTTGGTTTATGTCATTTGATGTTTGTGCTTTGATCTGCAGTCTTGTGAGAAGATGTAAATTCTGGAGATCCCATCCTATTAAATGTTAACATCAAGGTTCTCTTTGTTATGGATATGTTTTCATCTTCTTTTCTGAATTTGTGCAAATAAAGGAACTCTCTTTGTGCTATTCAGTGAAGGCCCCTTGTTTGTCATCATCTTCATCTATTATCTTTGGGATGAAACTAAGCAGGAATGGCCAGATATAGTTTGGTGCCCAACTAAAGGTCCAAAGTGCAGCATCATCAAAGGAACATCAAATAATAGGCAGTGGGAATGCTCAGTTGTAGACCGTGGTCCTCCCAGAATTCCCTGGGAGCTCACAGCAACCAGTCTGGGTTCGCTATCTGGAAAAAAACTCCTCATGCTTTTCTCTGGCAGGAGGGAATGGCGTTTAACAGTATAAATCTACCTGGCTGCAATCCAGAGACTACAGGATGAAAGTATCACCTCGCTGGAACAGGCATGTGTAATTTGGGGTTGTGCCACCTTAATCCAGATTCCAAGGTACCAAGTTGTTCTGACCATGTCTTTGAGAACCTGCAAATTGTTTTCATTTCTCTGAAGAGCCGATTATGGGCTGTGGGAAAGGGAGAGCATGTCACACTGATGCCGCAACATCAAGCTACTCTATAATCAATGCCCAGTGCTGAATCAGTGGGGAGAACCCTCACATTCACAATTATCTGTGTTAGATAAACAGCTGAATAGAGAATGGCCCCTTCCTTGCACGTAAGTGGCGTAATCCCTTCATTTAATCAATGCATTCATTCACTAAATCAATAAAGGAAACACAATATCAAATGCTTTATAAATGGTATAAATGCCATCTAGGGGATGGTATAATAATGTGGACTTCACTTCTTATGAACTATGGAATCTGCAATACACTTTTCCATCAAGCCAGGATTGGAATAATTCAACACATGCTCCTCACTCACTGCTCATCCCCCAATATTGATCCAACTTAATGGGGGGTTGGATGTAAGTGCGCAAGTTAAGGGTGTTGTGACTTTGAATGTGACCAGAACTGAAGAGGTAAAAGATCTTCATTCACAAGGTGACATTCAGGAGAGCACCTAGTGGAAAAATCTCCTGTAAGAATCTCGTTGGACACAGAGTACGTCAAGGTTTTCTATCCTTTAACCACAAAGGGATCAGCAGGATATTAAATACCATTTCAGTAGTTACTGTTATGTAGTTTACTTCAATATTTGTGGGTGCGGTCCAGTGGTTGACAGTGGGGGCACATCTCAACTGACAGCACTCCTCTGAATATTCCAGCACTTTGTTGAGAATCCAGACAACACTAACCAGTTGTCTTTTAGTAAGTTAATATTTAAAAAGTAAAAAGTAAGTAAAAAGTTTATATTTTATATTGTTCGAGTGAGACCTATCCTCCTTTTCACTGAGGCACAAAATCACAGATCTTTACTGCACAGAGGCAGCATATTCTAGCTGAACAAAAGATAATTACTTTGATATTCCACTGCCTATACAACCGGGTTGGAAACACCCATCATTGTGTTCATCATTGTACCTTGGTGCATGTGACAATAAACTAAACTAACTAAATTAAACTTACCAGCTCAGAAGAATGCAACGATACATTGCAATGCAGTCCTTCAAAAGTCATCAAAGTCTCTACCTCCAACCATTTTTCATGCAGTGAGTACCAAACTCGTAACCCTTTTTATAGTGAAAGCAAGTTTTCCTCGACTCTCTTCTAAACCATCTAGGTCCTTCTTGTTTATCCTGTTACAGGGCCGTAGAGTCATAGAGTGATACAGTGTTGAAACAGGGCCTTCGACCTAACTTGCCCAAACCGGCCAATACGTTCCAGCTACAGTCACCACACCCTCTTACCGTTGGTCCATATCCCTCCAAACCTGTCCTATCCATGTACCTGTCTAACTGTTTCTTAAACATTGGGATAGTCCCTGCCTCCACTACCACCTCTGGCAGCTTGTTCCATACACCCACCACCCTGTGTGTGAAAAGGTTACCCCTCAGATTCCTGTTAATTGTTTTCCACTTCATCTTAAATCTATATCCTCTGGTCCTCGATTCACTTACTCTGGGCATCTACCCGATTTATTCCTCTCATGATTTTATACACCTCTATAAGATCACCCCTCATCCTCCTGTGCTCTGAGGAAATGAGTCCCTCAACCTTTCACTATAGCTCAGACCCTCACGTCCTGGCAACATCCTTGTAAATCTTCTCTGTGCCATTTCCAGCTTGACAACATCATCCCTATAACATGGTGCCCAGAACTGAACACAATATTCTAAATGTGGCCTCACCAACGTCTTATACAACAACAACATGACCTCCCAACGTTTAAACTCAATACTCAATACTCAAGACTGATCAAGGCCAATGTGCCAATAGCCTTTTTGACTTCACTATCTACCTGCGACTCCACCTTCAAGGAACCATGCACCTGCACACCTAGATCCCTCTGCTCACAACACTCCCTAGAGCCCTACCATTCACTGCGTAGGTCCTACCCATGTTAGACCTTACCAAAATGCAACACCTCACATCTCACTGTATTAAATTCCATCAACCATTCCTCAGCCCAGCTGGTCAGTCGATAAAGAACCTGCTGCAATATTACATAACCATCTTCACTATCTGCACCCATTTTTGTACAAGCTGCAAACTTGCTAATCTTGCCGTGTATGTTCTCATCCAAATCATTGATATAGATGACAAACAGTAACGATACTATATGATACGATAAGATATGATAGAACTTTATTTATCCCATTGACCACCAACAGTTGTAAAAACACAAAATACATGAAACATGAAATTAAAGTGACGAGTGGAAAGGCTTGTTCAGGATGCTCTGCTGTTTGATGAGCATCCTACCCTCCAAGACCACCTCCCATGAATCCAACCATCCCCAGGACGGTGCCAGCCTCCTTGATGTTTGTTGATCCAATTCGTGTCCGCAGCCTTCGCCCTGTTGCTCCAGCACACGACAGTGAAGAAGATGGCACTGCCTACCACCATTTGGTAAAACATCTGCAGTATCTTTCAGAGCCTTCTCAGAAAGTACATAAAGCTCTGTCCCTTCTTGTACAGGGCCTCAGTGTTCCTGGACCAGTCCAGTTTACTGTCCATGTACACTACAAAGTATTTGTACTCCCTGGATGGAGTACATTGATGGAGACAGGGGTGTTCCTCTCCTCCTAATGTCCACACCAACTCCATAGTCTTGTCAATGGGCCCAGCACCGAATCCTGAGGCACACCACTAGTCACAGGCCTCCAGTCCGAGAAGCAACCTTCCACCATCACCGTCTGCTTCCTTCCACTAGGCCAATTTTCTATCCTTTCAGCTATCCCTCCTTGGATCCCATGTGGTCTAACCTTCCAGAGCAGTCTACCATGTGGAAACATGTTGAATGCTTTGCTGAAGCCCATATATACAACATATTCAGCTCTTCCTTCATCGACCTTTTTGGTCACGTCTTCAGAAAACTCAATCAGATTTGTGAGACACGACCTCCCATGTACAAAACCATGCTGACTATCCCTAATCAGTTCTTGTCCATCTAAATGCCTGTATATCCTATCCCTCAGAACACTCTCTAGTAACTTTACGACTACAGATGTTAAACTCACTGACCTATAGATCCCAGCATTTTCCCTGCAGCCCTTCTTGAACAGCGGCACACATTTGCAACCCTCCAGGCTTCTGGCACCTCTCCTATATTCAAGGACGACTCAGAAATTTCCACCAGGGCCCCACAATTTCCTCTCTAGTTTCCCGCAATGTCCTCGTATATATCTGATCAGGCCCTGGAGATTGGTCTACCTTCATACACATTAGCACCTTCAGCACCTCTTCGACCATAACACCGACTGCTCCCAAGTTCCTCCATTCTCCTGTCTTTCTCCTCGGTAAATACTGAGTAGAAATACTCATTGAGGACCATGCCCATTTCCTGTGGCTCCACACGGAGTTGACCGCTTTGATTCCTGAGGGGTCCCACACTCTCTCTAGTTAGCGGTCCCACCTGTGGGACACCACCAGTCACCGGCAGCCAACCGGAAAAGGCCCCCTTTATTCTCATCATCGTTGAAAACATTAGCGACGCAGTGGTGCGGGTTTCCAACCGGAACGTTGACGGACGCATCTGTCCTCCAGTTCCTGCGGACTTACGCCGCTGGAAGTATAGGATTTTGATGTGTGTGCTTCACACTTTAACCAGACCAATTTGTCATCTGAGCTCCCCGGCTACCATCAGCAGGTAACTTGCCCCAGCAGAGGGACCAACACGCTGGACCACTGCTACACTACCATCAAAGAGGCTTACCGTGCATTCCCAAGGGCTCCGCTGGGCAGGTCCGACCACGCAATGCTGCTCCTAATTCCACAATACAGGCAAAAAGTTAAATCCTCCAAGACACCAACAAAACTTGTCCGGTGCTGGTCCCCTGAAGCCATCGAAAAACTCCGGGGCTGTTTCGCGTGCACAGACTGGAATGTTTTCCATGCTGCAGGTGACCTCCACGACGTCACCGTTGCAGTGATGTCATACGTCAACTACTGCGTGGACCTGTGCATACCACTCAAAAAAGTCAAACACTACAATAATAATAAACCGTGGTTTAACAAGGACATTAAAAAATTAAGAAAGGAGAAAAATTCAGCTCATCTGGCAGGAAACAAAGAACAATATATGGCTGCCAAATACAAACTGAGATCTGCTATAAGAAGAGCCAAATCCAACTATGCCACTAAACTAGAAGAACAAATCACTACTAGTGACACACGTTTCATCTGGAAAAAACTCCAAAACATGACGAACTACAAAAAGAAACCCACCCTCACACCTGACAGTGACAATCAGCTTCCTGATACACTCAACTTTTTCTATGGGAGGTTTGAGCAGGCACCGACTCCACCACCATCTCCCCCCGACCCCCTCCCTCCCCCCCCTTTCACCATCAACGAGGAGGAGGTGAGGAGCACCTTCAGGGGACTTAAGAGGAATAAAGCCCCCGGCCCAGATAACATCAGCCCCTCCGTTCTCCACCACTGTGCTGCGGAACTGGCTGGGGTTTTTACCAACATCTTCAACACCTCACTCTGTCAAAGCTCAGTACCCAATTGCTTCAAAGAATCCATTATCATCCCGGTTCCCAAGACCAAGACCATCTCCAGCCTCAATGACTACAGACCCATTGCCTTGACATCGGCAGTCATGAAATCATTTGAGCGCATCATATTCAATCACCTGAAAACTGTCACCACCCCACTCATGGACCCATACCAATTTGCATACAGAGCCAACAGATCAGTTGAGGACACCGTCAACTTAGCAACTCATCACATTCTGAACCACCTGGAGTCCGCAAACACATATGCCCGCATCCTGTTCATGGATTTCAGCTCTGCATTCAATACAGTAAACCCGGCCAAACTGTTCAATAAATTACTGGACATGAACATTGACCCATGCATCTGTCACTGGATTCACAGCTTTCTCTGGAACAGGCAACAGAGGGTGAGGATCAACAATAACACATCCTCCCCTCTGTTCCTCAGTACAGGCACACCCCAAGGCTGTGTTCTCTCACCCTGGCTATTCTCCCTTTACACAAACCAGCTCACATCCCACCACAGCTCTGTCAACCTGTACAAGTACGCGGACGACTCAACCATCATAGGATTCATCACCAACAACCAAGAAACTGAATACCGTGCACAGGTCAACCAAGCAGTGACCTGGTGCACAGACCATGATCTCTTACTCAACTCATCAAAAACAAAAGAACTCATCATCGACCCAAGACGCCAGCCATCCCCCAAAACTCCTGTGCTCATTAAAGGTGAATCCATCTCCATCACTGACACATTCAAACTCCTTGGAACCCACGTCAGCAACAACCTCAAATGGAGGACAAACGCAGACCACATCTATGGAAAAGCCCAGCAAAGACTTTTCCATCTCCGACAGCTCAGGAAGTTCAGAGTAAGGTCTCATCTCATGCTCCGCTTCTATACAGCCATCATCGAAAGCATCCTCACTTCATCCATCACAGTCTGGTTCGGCAGTCTCGACTCACTCTCCCGGAAGAAATTACAGCGCATCATCAACAGAGCATCCAAAATTATTGGCTTACCCCTACCATCCCTTGAATCACTTTACCACAAACGGACACTTCACAAAGCCCGCAAGATCATCTCTGATCCCACTCACCCTGCACACTATGCCTTTCAGCTACTGCCCTCTGGGAGGCGTTGCAGGACAATTGCCTCCAAAACAAACCGCTTCAAAAACAGTTTCATTCCCACTGCAATTAACTTTTTAAACTCTGTACGGTGAGGAAATACGAATAAGCATGGCCCTTATGTATTATGTAATGTGTCTGTCTGTATGTATATCTATGTTACAAGTTTAATGTTTGATGAAATGTTGGAACCTGTACCGAGCTGTACTGATAACAAATTCCACCAGCCTGGCTGTGTGGTCATTAAAATACAATACAATACAATCATCATTCCTCACAATGCTATGTACGACAGTGATCGTAACTGCTACTGAAGTGAGGATGGCTGTTGGATCGCTAGAAGCTCATCCTCCCTTTGACGTCTTATTTTTGGTCCTGCTAGGGGTCCACAGCCCCCTCCTCACCTGGCAAACCAGGTGGGGGAGACGGTTTAGTTGCCGACTATCCAACCATGGAGCAGGTAGCACGGGATTACATGGTACCTGTGGCAGGGGGAACTCCCCCCGACCTGACCCTTTATTCTCCTTTATTCTAAACCTTCTGCCAGTCAATTCTCAAATATGTATTGAAATTTAAATCTCATATTAACTGCATTTTTATACCTTGATGTTTAATTGAGCCTTTGTTTGTGCCATGTTCCAATAGTAATAGTGAAAGCTTTTCCAGAAATCGATCTCACTTCCAGCCCTTCCTTGCAATACCACTTATTTCCACATGGTGGGGATAACACATTGGTCCAAAGTTGAACGCAAAGCAATTCGATTTCATTGATCAAAAACACAAACTGCAGGAGGAACTCAGCGGGTCAAGATGGAAATGGATGGACGACATTTTTGGTCTAGGCCTTTCTTGATTGATTGTGGTTGATCGGAGATTACGGGAGAAAGAGGTGAGGTGAAGGGATGGAGAAAGGGTTGGCAAGTCTTATGTGGATAGACACAGAATGCTGGCGTAACTCAGCGGGACCGGCAGCATCTCTAGAGAGAAGGAATGGGTGATGTTTCGGGTTGAGTCCTTTGTTCAGACTTTTTTGTTTAAGAGTAGGTAAGGGGAATGGAAAAGTTGAGACGGTTGATTTCAAGCTGACAGATATAAATAAAAGGTCTTGAGGGGTACAAGGCCGTCCGGGGGAGTCCAAGAGGATGAGGACCGGTGGAGATGGGAAAGGGGTCAACACGAGATGGTGAGGATTCCTTCCCATAGAAAAAGGCAGGGAGGCGGAGTTGACGGAAGAAAAGATCCAGGACTCATTCAGGCGGGGTGCAGGGAAACGTAGGTGAGGCCTCTGTTGAGAACAGACCGTTCCATATTGGAAATGGGGAAGTCAGGGGGGATGGTGAAGATGTGACAAGAGAGTGGGAGTCAGATAGTGGGAGGGGAGGGGACGGAAGTTGAGGCGAGCACTGGTGGGGGAATGGTGGGGAGGAGGGAGGCGTGAGGATTAGTGAATGGGTGGGGAGAAGTTGCCTGGAGATGGGGAGAGGGGTGATGGTGGACTGAGGGGGGTGTGGGTTGTGAGAATAAAGGAGTCAGGGAAAGAGTGGTCTTTGTGGGAAGTGGAAAGGTGTGGATGCAGAGGCTGATGAGGTGGAAGGTGAGGATCGGGGGAACTTCATCCGTGCTCTGCCGGGAGGGTGGGAGGCATGAGAGCAGGAAACGGAAAATATGCGGATGATGGCTCCATCCACAACTGCGGGGGTGGGGGGGGGGGGGGGGCGGGGGGGGGGCGCTTCCTGAAAAAAGAGGATAGAGCCTTTAAAGATTCAGGGGATATGGGGAGAAGGCAGGAACAGGGTACTGATTGGGGATGATCAGCCATGATCACATTGAATGGCGGTGCCTGCTCAAAGGGCAGGATGGCCCACTCCTGCACCTATTGTCTATTGTCTTTTGTCTATTGTCTATCTCAGACGTCTCAGTGGAAAGAATAACCTTGAGGTTAAAAGTGCAGAGATGGAGAAACTGTGATGAAGGGATGGCATCCCTGCAAGAAACAGGACAGTGGGGGATGTGGTCTGGACAGCGGTGGGAGACAGTGGGTTGTAGTAGATGTCTGTGGATAGTCTGAGATTGAGACTGAGGGGTCAAGACAAGTGAGAAAGTTGTCAGAGATGATCTGTGAATTTGAGGGTAGGAAGAAAGTTGGTGGTGAAGTCACAAGGAAAATGTAGAAACTCCACACAGTAAACCCCCAAGGACAGGATCAAACCTGGGTCATTGGAATTGCAAGACAGTGGCACCAACTGCTCTACCACCATCTGATAAGCAGCCTGGTTTCATTACTATATTGTTGAAGCAAAACAGAATACATCTGCCTGGCTTGCTCAGTCAAGATCGACCGAAAAAAACAATCACGTTTCTTGTGTCTAGAGGCATATATAAGTGAGATTGGACAAAGACAGGAGATTTCCTTCCTTTGGTGCACCTAATGGTTTTTTGTGACAATCCAGTATTTCCTGAACGCCACTACTAATGTAATTTATTTATATATATAATTTAAAGTTTCTAGTTTAGTTTAGAGATACAGCGTGGAAACAGGCCCTTCGGTCCACCGAGTCTGTGCCGACCAGTAACCCCTGCACATTAACATTATTCTACACACACTAGGGACAATTTTACCAAGACAATTAACCTACAAACCTGAAGATTGACACAAAAAGCTGAAGTAACTCATCCGGTACAGGCAGAATCTCTGGAGAGATGGAATGGGTGAAGTTTTGGGTCCCGCTGAGTTACTCCAGCTTTTTGTGCCTATCTTTGGTTTAAACCAGCATCTGCTATTCCTGTACAAACGTACAAACTCCGCAAAGACAGCATCCGTGGTCAGGATCGAACCCGGGTCACTGGCGCTGTAAGACAGCAACTCTACTGCTGCACGACCGTGCCACCCAAATGTTATTACATAACTAACTGAGTTCAAATTATGTTCCCAAATGCTACAGTAGATTTGAGTTCACCGCTCTGGATAATCATGTCAGGGTTGTGCATTACTTGGTTTATTATTGTTGTATACTGTGATACTGTGAAAAACTCTGTTTTCCACATTCGCAATGCCTACTTATATTTTACGACTCTTTGCATTACGTAATCTTGTGTTATTCTGGTCCGTTGCAGTGCATTACATCAATTTATCAGAAATGATGACTATTCAATAAAGTGAAAGTTTCCATAAAAAGGGAACTGATCTGACTTTTTTTTAAATCTTGTTTTTCTTCTAAAACATGTGGACATTTTAATATCAACACAAGTAGATATCAAGATTCCTTAAACATAACTCTAAGGTTGAAAAAGTTAAAGTAAACAAAGGGAGCCCATACTTGAAAGCCAGCAAACTAACTCACCAATGATATGTTAAATAAGTTTAAAGCCAGTTGCTCACACCTTTTTAAGGAGGTTATTAATTTATGAGATAATGCTAGAAAGGGATACAAATACGGTTTTGATCATTTGTTAATTGCCTTGTCAGTCGGTTTCATGCCTTTGGCTATTACTGATGCCCTTCTATAAACTGGCTGATTACTTTCACTATTTTATTTTACCACTGTCAACATGTTGATGTTTCTCTCATGGTTTCATTCCAACTCAATGAAAGTAAAGGAACACTGCTGATGCTGAAAATCTGAAAAAGAGAAAATGCTGGAAACACTCAGCATGTCAAACAGTATCTGTGCAAAGAAACAAAGAGTTATGTTTTCTCAGGTTCGAGACTTTTTGTCGGGGAGCTAGCTGATGGTCAAGTGAGAGAGAACAGTTCACAAGGAAATAAGTGAAGGAATGGAGGGGATGGGAATGCTCGAAGGGACAGTAGCGATGGGCTGAATGACTTTCAGGTTTTATGGAAATATTATTTTCATCTTTTGACAGATTCTGAATAATATTGAATTTTTATAAATAGACAACCATAAACTGTCATTGTTTCACCTAAGAATGGTGAGCAAGATTGCTGGCATTCCTAAGGTAGAGGTAAAGGTCTTGCTGTCTATCAACTGGGAGCAACCCTACACGTGGATCACAAAAGCAAGAGATTCTAACAGAGTGATAACAGGCCCCTCGGCCCAACTTCCCCACACCGGCCAACATGTCCTACTTCCAGTAGTTCTGCCTGCGTTTGGCCCATATCCCTCTAAACCTGTCCTATTCATGTACCTGTTCAAATGTTTCTTAAACATTCCATACCTGCCTCAATTATCTCCCCCAGCTGCTCGTTCGATATGCCCTCCACTCTTTGTGTGAAAATCTTACCCCTCAGGTTCCGATTAAAACTTTCCTCCCTCACTCTGGAAGAAATGAGCATGGAGCATGTGGCTGACAATCTCAGAGCAGCATAACATCTGCCCTGTTAGTTTTAGCAGTGGCATCTTCCAATCAAGCCTTATGTTGAAAAAATGCCTTTCATTTTGTAAGTATTCTTCATTAAGTTAAATATACTGAGAAACAATTTTATTCTGTTAATCAGTTCCATAATATAAATTACCTTGAACATTTTTTTAAATTAATTGACTTGGTTAAATTTTTGAATTTCTTTTTAAATGTGTTTTTGCAAGGTTTTTGTTGTTTCTGTGCTTCTTAATAGCTTTTGAACTTTTTTGTATGACACTACATTCTAGAGAATGTTTGTTTCATGGGCAAGGCTCAACTCAACTCTGCTCAACTCCTCTCTCCTCAACAGGAATTTTGTGATGGATATTTTAAATGGAAGGTTTTACTGTGCCATAGAGTTTCATTGCAGAGGTTAATGTAGCTTCTCCAGGCAGGTTCACAGGAAGAAAGCAAAGAAACTAGGTAGAAACTTACCTCATAGATCAGCAGGAGCAGGATTGCAAAATCCATGCCATTATAAAGAAAGGTATAGCTGAGAGTAGCTTTAGTTATATTTGTGGGAAGCGGAAAAGAAACACAAACAAAATTGTGCTGATTCATTATTGCTTGGCCTGTGTTGTCATCAAGACAGATACACAATGAAATGTGCAGACACAAGGAATTACACATGTTGGTTTACAAAATAGGACACAAATTGCTGGAGTAATTCAGCAGATGTGAAATGGGCAGAATGTAAATAAGGGGAAGTACTTGAATGCTTCCAAGTAGGACCTTTCCACAGGCCATGTCAAGCATGAGCCAGACCATTCATTACTGCAGGTGAGCATGGCACTTTACTGTTGTTACATAAGTGTCCTTGGGCACTCGTGTATCCACACATCTTATCTCCACAAGTAGATACAACATTTTGTGTTGGCCTACAATGTTAAGCACACGGCGAAAAGGAAGTAGGATGAACAGATCCAGAGTAACAATCCCTTTTCTTCATGTGTGGAGATTATCCCATTGTCTAGGCGAATAAAATTGCTTTTCAATTGTCGATGGATAATTAAGTAAAAAATAGAAGAATACTCTCTCTTTGCAAGCCTGTGCCCTATTTAGTGTTTACTCCCCGAACGCAAGATATGTGGAATTTATTGTATTGCTGATGTGAATTCGATTGTTTTCCAATATATTTATCTTGACAGCCAACTCTCTCCTCAATTTTTGATGGTGCAAAGAAACTTCTTGTGGGTCAATAGCAAAAACCCACAATGAGTTTATAGCTCATGTGCTGTTTACTCTGAACAAACCCAATGACTTACTGTTGATGTTAAATGTTTTCTTTAAAATGGTAAATCTCTGAATGAGGAATGTTTAAACTTAAAGTCTTCAATTATCTTCTTTAGATCAAACTAAGACTATTCAAAGGTACACAAAAATGCTGGAGAAACTCAGCGGGTGCAGCAACATCTATGGTGCAAAGGAAATAGGCAACGTTTCGGGCCGAAACCCTCTACAGACTTCTTCATCTCTATACTTATAAAACTCTGATCTTGGATGTGTATTCATGTGTGTGTGTGTGTGTGTGTGTGTGTGTGTGTGTGTGTGTGTGTGTGTGTGTGTGTGTGTGTGTGTGTGTGTGTGTGTGTGTGTGTGTGTGTGTGTGTGTGTGTGAGTGTGTGTGTGTGTGTGTGTGTGTGTGTGTGTGTGTGTGTGTGTGTGATCACATCTTCGTGAAAAAATGACGCGGTAATGGTAACATTTTTACATATTCTGGTAGACATTTTTCCCCTGGAGTCCAAAATTGCCTTATCTGAAAATGTCATGCTTTATTTCTTAAGTTATTAATGAAAATGTTCAAAAATTTGACAAAACTTTGTATTTAAAAATGACTGTCTTTCACTGATGACGTCAAAATGGGTCTGCATGCCTTCTTCCATGCGCTGTGAGTGACGTCACCCTCCCTCCTCCCCCCGTTATTCAAAAGACGCAGCTGGAGTTGAAATTAGACCATCAACTGAAGACCCAAGATCATAGCTGAAGACTGCGGCAGCCCAACTCGCGGTCCTTTGGTTGATGCTCGCTCGCTCACTTGCTCGCCCCCTCGCCGTCTCGCCCCTTCTCTGCCTCGCCCCCTCACCCCCTCGCCCCCTCACCGCCTTGCTCGGGGTTCTGGTGTCGGCGCATGGTGGGGAGGTTGCTGCCGCTCTCTGCCTCTGTTGCTTCCCTCTTGCTGTCCTCAGCCTCTGCCCGCTGCCTCTGCCCTCTGCCCTCCCTCTACCCCTACCTCTGCCCTCTGCCCTCTGCCCTCTGCCCTTGGCCTCTGCCCTCTGGCCTCTGACCTCTGACCTCTGTCCCTACCTCTGCCCTCTGCCCTCTGCCCTTGGCCTCTGCCCTCTGGCCTCTGCCCTGCCTCTGCCCCAACATCTGCCCTCTGCCCTGCCTCTGCCCAAACCTCTGCCCTCTGCCCTCTGCCCTCTTCCCTCTGCCTCAAAGATCCTATAGCGGAGCAAGATGGCCTACTCCTACGAAAAACATGTAGTACGGTCATGGGCAGATTAATGGGTATATATAGGACCCATTTCAGTAACCATCCTCCGCCATCTTGCTTCCGCCATCTTGCTTTCGCCCAAAGATCGGATCTTTGCTTCTGCCTCCGCTCCCGAATCTAAAGAATCTTCACTTTGTCTATGGCTTCCACATCTACTAGTCCTGCATTCTGCTCTGCGGTAAATTGCTCCAATCGGCAATGTAGGCGACCCAACTTGTATTTCTCCAGGTTCCCCGTTAAGGAGGAAAGGTAAGAAAACATTTATTACTTCTGTGGCATATTGAAAATTTTATTTAGCCTGTTCAATCTCTCAGTGTAGTTAGATCATAGAGCTCAGATAGTCGAGTCCTCATGGCCACATCCTTGTAAAGATCTTCTCCTCAAGAGCATTTTCTTTCTACCTCTGTTTTATTTAATGCAGAATAAGAACATATTGACTCTGTTTAGTACTGAGAATTTTATTAACTGTGCCCGAACTTTCACTATAGTTCAGATCTTAGAGCTGGGTGCTCCCCTTTGTCTCAGATACAGTTGAGGCCTCAATAGACAATAGGTGCAGGAGTAGGCCATTGGCCCTTCGAGCCAGCACCGCCATTCAATGTGATCATGGCTAATCATCCACAATCAGTACCCCGTTCCTGCCGTTCCTCCCCATATCCCCTGACTCTGCTATTTTTAAGAGCCCTATCTAGCTCTCTCTTGAAAGCATCCAGAGAACCTGCCTCCACTGCCCTCTGAGGCAGAGAATTCCACAGACTCACCACTCTCTCTGAGAAAAAGTGTTTCCTCGTCTACGTTCTAAATGGCTTACTCCTTATTCTTAAACTGTGGCCCCTGGTTCTGGACTCCCCCAACATCAGGAACATGTTTCCTGCCTCTAGTGTGTCCAAGCCCTTAACAATCTTATATGTTTCAATAGATACCCTCTCATCCTTCTAAACTCCAGAGTGTACAAGCCCAGCTGCTCCATTACCTGCATGCTTACTTTCATAGACTGATGTACAAGGAACCCCAGATCCCGTTGTACTTCCCCTTTTGCCAACTTGACGCCATATAGGTAGTGCTGGAATAGGTGCAGGGGTACTAGTTGCCTCATGGCAACATCCTTGTAAAAATCTTCTCAAGAGCATTTTCTTTCTACCTCTCTGGTATTTAATGCAGAATAAGACCATATTGACTGCATGATATTTTCTGTAATTTCAGATGTCGACAGTGTGCCCAGAATACTTGCCAACATGATCTCCTACACCAAACTGCAGAGTATTTGTCAGATAACTGCCGTCTTATGTACATTGTGTGAAGTTGTGATTTGTTAGCTGCGCAAAACAATGCAAATGGTGATTTATTGATTATTGTATCTACGTTGGACATTTGCTCTTTGGTGTAAGTATGGGTGGAGCTATCATTGTGTTACATACGTTGAATTGTACATCACTTTCACTGGTTAGCTGATATGCTGAACACTGCAACCCTGTATATCTCGCGCTCAGAATAATGTGAATTATGTAAATCTTACTATGCATGTTAGAAATAAAGTGTTAACCATGTTAATGGATTTCTATTATGAATTATTTAAAATTGAGTGGGTTGGTGCAATATTGGTACCATATGCTGCTAATGTGTCGTTATCAGATATTCAGTGTTAAAAAGAGAAATAAATCGCAATAAAAGCGAAACGATGTTCCTTCCAGAGCGTGTGGGGAGTCTGGCCTGGATCAGCACGGCTGAGACATCAAAGTGAAGTTGCAGGGAGGTTTACAATGTTTTTATATTTAATGTTGTCCCTTGTCTAGTCTGAAATAAAGTTCATCATTGGATATAAAAATCGGAAGAAATGTAAATGTGTGTGTTATATTATTATATACATCTATATCACATTCATGTATGTGTGTTCTTTCCAGCACAATCTAATCAGTTGTATGCTCGCTAAATAAAACCATCCTTAAGTTATACATCATTTGTAAATCTTGCTTAAACAAATTTAATTTTGTGAAATACTTAATTTAGATAACCCCACCATTTACAGACAGATCTCATTCCACTCTCTGGCTATTGGGAAGACCAGACCCATTTTATTGTTGAGAAACAACTCCATAGACACAAAAACATTCAGTAACATTCCAGGGCTAGAGCAACTGGAATCTTCATATTGCTATTATTTTCCCAAATACTGCAGTTGTGAACAGTGTGATTAGATGAATGAATTACAGAGTGCAAGTGTAATATAAAATCAACTCAAACACAGCATATGAGCCATTTAAAAAGAAATGATTTAAAAAACATTAAAAAAGAAAATTACCAGTCAAAATTTATAAACATTTTATTCTTTAACAAGAATTAACAGAATTATGAATCTAACCCTATATCACACACACAAACTGTTCCCCCGCAACGTTGATTACACTGCGAGTCGGGTCGGGTCGGGCAGGTTCTGGTTACTACAAAATCAACTCAAACACAGCATATGAGCCATTAAAAAGAAATGATTTAAAAAACATTAAAAAAAGAAAATTACCAGTCAAATTTTATTCTTTAACAAGAATTATGAACTAACAGAATTATGAATCTAACCCTATATCACACACACACTCTCCCTCTCTAGCCACACCTGTGACTTGGGGCTATGCGTGAGTGGATAGGGCGGGGGATGGGGTAAAAGGAGCGGGGGGATGGGGTAAAAAATATTAATAATATTAATATAATATCTAGGGGGGTGGTTAGTGTGTGTGTGTGTGTGGTGGTTAGTGTGTGTGTGACACCGCATACTAGAGGCCCATGAGAGGAAGATGACCAAATATGAAGAGCTGGTCATAGACTGCCGTAAGCAGGGCTGGAAGACAAGGTGTATGCCCATCATGGTTGGCTGCAGAGGCTTTGCAGGGTAATCGCTCTAAAAAGCCGTGAGTGCACTGGGCATCAAGGGAGTGGCGAGGTGAAGAGCCATCAAGAACACCACAGAGGCAGCGGAGAAGGCCTCGAGATGGCTCTGGATCAGGAGAGAAGGTCCATAGGGAGGAGCGAATGCCACCTGAACACAAGTCGTGGTCTGGTCAACCATGACTGGGTCGCCTGGGTGAGGGAATCTGATGTTGAACGACCCAATGACCCCAGTTTACATCACTGATGATGTGTTCATGAGCATCAATAGATGTATTTTTATCAATCTCCACGATTATAACTCTTCAATGTCTGTCTTCTTTTTTCTGACTGTCTGAGGAGTCCTGGTTTTCATCAGCAATCAATTGATGGCCACACAAGAAACTATAGATGTTGGAATCAAGTAAAACGCAAAGTGTTGAAGTAACGCAATCTTTACTTTAGACTTTGGTGAAACAGCAAGGAAACAGGCCCTTCGGCCCATCAAGTCCAGACTGACCAGCGATCACTCCATGCTTGCACTATCCTGCATTCATTCATTCATCATCGTTGAAATCATTAGCGACGCGGTGGTGCTGGTTTCCAACAGGAATGGTGACGGATGCCCCACACATCTCTGTCCTCCAGTTCCTGCGGACTTCTGCCGCTGGAAGTATAGGATTTTGGTGTGTGTGCTTTATCATCTTTCCTTACAATGCTATGTACCACAGTAATCGCAACTTCTACTAAAGGAAGGTACCTACTCACTGGGGACAATTTATAATTTTACCAAAGCCAATTAACCTATAGACCGGCACATTTCTGGAGTGTGGGAGGAATCCCGAGTACCCGTAGAAAATCCACGCGGTCACAGGGAGAAAGTACAAACTCCATTCAGACAGCAACTGTAGTCAGGATGGAAACCGGGTCTCTAGCAACAACTCTACTGCTGCATCACTGTGCTACTCCGTGAAGGGAATTGATAGGTGACGTTTTGGGTGGGTCCCTATATTACCAAATCTGTAAGTTCTGGAATTCATACCTTAAACCTTTTTATTTCTCTGCTTTCATCTCCTCAAGGCATTACTTTCACATTCACCAAAACTTTGATCATAATCTCTTTACATTATAATGTCATGTTTGTCTGTCTGTATTCCTATTAAGTATCTTGGAATGTTTATTATGCCAAATAGCTATATGTTTCATTTTCAGTTTGGAGGTACAGCATGGAAATAAGTCCATGCTGACCATGTCAACCATGAAACTCATTAACTTTAATATCAAGCAATTTAACACAAGAACTAAAACGAACCAGATTCAAAAATATCACAAACACAATTATTTTTATTTAAACTAAAAATGCAGAGAAATAAAAATAATTCTTAAAATTAATGCAGATTATTTATTTATTTATCAATTTTGTGGGATCCCTCTCATTGACAAGCCAGCATTTATTGCCAATAGCAAGCAAATTGAATAACAACGTAATAATTTGATAAAATCCACATAAAATATACAGTGGAAAATATTGCAGCCATTGCAAGAAGTTTATGTAAATAGCGAACATAATTAGTTATATCTTATTAAAATCTTATTGCGTAGACATCATGCTTTGACAAGTGGAAATATTAGAAACAAAGTAGGAAATTGTAGAACAAGCTCTCAGAAGTTATAGAGCGAAGCGTTCAGTTGCATCATTTGTGATAGTTGAGGTGATCCAGAAGTGGAATTGAGTTCACTCGATTAATTTCTTAGTTTTGGGTCCAAAGCCTGAAAAATAAAATCATTTTTCAATTTTCTCATTTATAATCTACCTCACGACATCTTCAGTAAATACATTACAAGGTGAGATAAAACGGTACTTTATATAAGCTGAGAAATATCATCACTGCTGATGAAACACATTGAGAAAGCAGGAGAGTCTCTCCCATCTGTCCCAACAATTATAGAAACATAGAAACATAGAAAATAGGTGCAGGAGTAGGCCATTCGGCCCTTCGAGCCTGCACCGCCATTCAATATGATCATGGCTGATCATCCAACTCAGTATCCTGTACCTGCCTTCTCTCCATACCCCCTAATCCCTTTAGCCACAAGGGCCACATATAACTCCCTCTTAAATATAGCCAATGAACTGGCCTCAACTACCTTCTGTGGCAGAGAGTTCCAGAGATTCATCACTCTATGTGTGAAAAATATTTTTCTCATCTCGGTCCTAAAAGATTTCCCCCTTATCCTTAAACTGTGACCCCTTGTTCTGGACTTCCCCAACATCGGGAACAATCTTCCTGCATCTAGCCTGTCCAACCCATTAAGAATTTTGTAAGTTTCTATAAGATCCCCCCTCAATCTTCTAAATTCTAGCGAGTACAAGCCGAGTCTCTCCAGTCTTTCTTCATATGAAAGTCCTGCATCCCAGGAATCAGTCTGGTGAACCTTCTCTGTACTCACTCTATGGCAAGAATGTCCTTCCTCAGATTAGGAGACCAAAACTGTATGCAATACTCCAGGTGTGGTTTCACCAAGACCCTGTACCACTGCAGTAGAACCTCCCTGCTCCTATACTCAAATCCTTTTGCTATGAATGCTAACATACCATTCGCTTTCTTCACTGCCTGCTGCACCTGCATGCCTACTTTCAATGACTGGTGTACCATGACACCCAGGTCTCGTTGCATCTCCCCTTTTCCTAATCGGCCACCATTCAGATAATAGTCTACTTTCCTGTTTTTGCCACCAAAGTGGATAACCTCACATTTATCCACATTATACTGCATCTGCCATGCATTTGCTGCATCTGCCATGCATTTGATCTGCCATGCAATTTATAATATGCAGGTTATAATATCACTACTACCCGTAACTCTACTCAATCAATCATTGAACCATAGAATTATAGAAACATACAGCACAAGTGGGGCGGCACATTGGCACAATGGTAGAGTTGCTGCCTTACAGTGCTTTCAGCGCCAGAGACCCGGGTTTGATCTCGACTATGGGTGCTGTCTGTAAGGAGCTTGTATGTTCTCCCCATGATCATGTGGGTTATCTCCAAGATCTTCGGTTTCCCCTCAACTCCAAAGACATACAGGTTTGTAAATTAATTGCTTGGTATAAAAGTAACTTGTCTCTAGTGTGTGGAGGATAATGTTAATATGCGGAGATTGCTGGTTGACGCGGACTTGTTGGCTGATGGGCCTGTTACCGCGCTATATCTCTAAATGAATTAAAAAAATTAATATTAAAAAGAACCAGGTCCTGATGAAACACCACGTCCATGCTCACCATAGTAACTATCTACACTGGTCCTATTTTCCGACATTGGGCAAGTATCCTTTTACTCCAAATAACTGTCCACATTTTTTAAAATTATGCAATACCATGTGAAAAACCTCAGCCAAGGTGGGGGATGGAGGTGTAGAGTGACTGGACATCCATGGTGAAGATGAGGGGGTGAGGGCCTAGAGAGTGGAATGCGTGGAGGCGGCGGAGTGTCTGAGGTGTCTAGAACATAGGTGGGAAGGGATTTGACCAAGGGGGATAGGATGGAGTCAAGGTATGTGGAGATGAGCTCGGTGGGGCACGAACACGCAGAGACAATGGGTCTGCCGGGAGAGCCGGGTTTGTGGATTTTGGGGAGAAGGTCTGAGGTGTCTAGAACATAGGTGGGAAGGGATTTGACCAAGGGGGATAGGATGGAGTCAAGGTATGTGGAGATGAGTTCGGTGGGGCACGAACAAGCAGAGACAATGGGTCTACCGGGAGAGCCGGGTTTGTAGATTTTGGGGAGAAGGTAAAAACGGGCCGTGCGGGGCTGGGGAACGATGAGGTTGGAAGCTTGGTCGGGCAGGGCGTGGGAATTGATGAAGTCGGTGATGGTGCTAGATATGGTGGCCTGGTGCTCGTCAGTGGGGTCATGGTCCAAGGGTAAGTAGGAGGAGGTGTCCGAGAGTTGGCGCGTGGCCTCAGCTTTGTAGAGATCGACGCGCCAGACTACCACGGCACCTCCCTTGTCAGCTGGTTTGATAACACAATCTGGGTTTTTGCGGAGTGATTTAATGGCAGTGCGTTCAGGGGGGGAGAGATTAGAGTGAGACAGGGGAGTGGAGAAGTTGAGGCGGTTGACGTCGCGGCAGCAGTTCTGGATAAAGAGTTCCAGAGCCGGGACTTTATGAGGGGGGTTCCACGAGGAGGGGGTGCGTTGGAGATGGGAAAAAGGGTCATCATTGGGGGGCGAGGACTCCTTCCCATAGAAGTGCGCTGTGATGCGGAGGCGACGGTAGAAGCTCTCCAAGTCATGGTGGGCGCGGAACTCATTGAGATGGGGACGGAGGGGGACAAAGGTAATACCTCTGCTGAGGACAGATCATTCGGTGTGGGAGAGGGGGAGGTCGGGGGGGATGGTGAACACCCGGCAGGGATGGGAGTTGGGGCCAGAGGAAGGCAGGTGGGTGGACTGGGGACAGGGCGATGTGTAGGGGGGGGTTGTGGGTGTTGGAGGGGTGGTGGGTGGTCAGGGGGTGGGGGGGTGAGAGGGCTGTAATGTGGGTGGGGAAGAGCGGGGGTGACATAGTTGGAGGGGGATGGGGAGAGTCAGTGGAGCAGCCACTGAGGTTAGCAAGGCTGGGCAGACGGGCACTAGGACCCAGTGGAGTTAAGCCCAGGAGAGTGGGAGTGAGCAGCGTGGAGGCTCCAGGCCCAATGCAGAGTCCAGGCTCCAGGTAAGGCGACGGCTGTGGGTTGCTGGAGGGGGGTGGAGTGGCGCGGGTCACCGGACCCGATGGTTGGAGTCCCGTGGCAGTTGAGTCGGGTTCCGCGGGCGATGCGTGGGAGGTCCCGGTGGGTGGATAGTCGGCGGGGCGGCGCGGGTCGGCCATAGCGGTGGGGCGGCGAGATGAGTCGGGTGCGTTGCGTCAGCCATGTTGGGGGGGCCCCGGTCCGGCGGTCGGGTCCGGCGGCGAAGCCGGGTAGGTCAGGTCCGGCGGTGATGTTGGGTAAGTCGGGTCCGGCGGCGGTGTCCTGTAGGTCGGGTCCGGCGGCGGTGTCCGGTAGGTCGGGTCCGGCAGCGATGTTAGGTGGGCCCAGTGCGGTGGCGATGTTAGGTGGGCCCGGTCCGGCGACGATGCCCGGTAGGTCGGGTCCGGCGACGATGCCCGGTAGGTCGGGTCCGGCGACGATGCCCGGTAGGTCGGGTCCGGCGGCGATGCCGGGTAGGTCGGGTCCGGCGGCGATGCCGGGTAGGTCGGGTCCGGCGGCGATGCCGGGTAGGTCGGGTCCGGCGGCGATGTCCGGTAGGTCGGGTCCGGCGGCGATGTTAGGCAGGCCCAGTGCGGCGGCGATGTTCAGTGGGCCCGGTCCGGCGACGATGCTGGATGGGCCCAGCGCGGCGGCGATGTCGGGTAGGCCCGGTGCGGCGATGAGGCTGGGTGGTCCCGGAGGGCAGCGAGGGTCGGAGGAATCAGCAATGGGGAGGGGGTCCAAGTTGCCGTAGAATCGACGAGGCTGGGCGTCATCGGTAGGCAGGTGAGGGTCGGCGGCGGCATCGATGTGGAGGTCGGTGAAGGCGGCATCTTGGTGGGTATTGAAGGCGCTCCTCGTGGCCAAAATGGCATCGCGGGACTCGGGCAGGCGATGCAGGCCGGAGTTGGGGCCTGGAGTCTGCGGGTGATCGAGTCGCGGGGCGTCGGGAGCGGCCTGGAGGCGGGATAATTTAAGGTCCTTGGTGGAGTTAAGGTAGGCCAGGAATTTTTGATTGAAGAGGTGGATCTTCCGGCGGATGAAATATAATTGGGGTCCGTTGCAGGTATGGGTTAGTGAGGCCTGAAGTTCAGGGAGTGTCGATGTGAGGTCCTGCTGGTGCCGGCGCATCGCGACCAGGGTGGATCTCAGTGCCCGGTTGGAGAATTGCTGGGTATGCCGGTGGATGGCCAGTCGGTACCGATGGTCCGGTTGGGGTCCGAACTGGGAGGTAGGGAACTGGAGCTGGAAGCCATGGGGTATGAGATGGAGGCACAGGCAGGCCCCGAGGAAGCAAATGTGGCTGTGGTATCGAGTGTGGGTAAGGATGTGGTCGTACAGTTGGAGTGCAGGGGGGATCACAGAAGGTGTGCAGTTAGAGAGGAGGCTGTGAAACTGTCTCCGGAGAGAGGAGGAGAACTTCTTCAAAGTAGGCATACCTTGAGGAGATATCGCAGTGGAGTAGACAAAGTGTTCAAGAAGGAACTGCAGATGCTGGAAGATCGAAGGTACACAAAAATGCTGGAGAAACTCAGCGGGTGCAGCAGCATCTATGGAGCGAAGGAAATAGGCGACGTTTCGGGCCGAAACCCTTCTTCAGACTGATGGGGGGTGGGGGGGAGAAGGAAGGAAAAAGGGAGGAGGAGGAGCCCGAGGGCAGGGGGATGGGAGGAGACAGCTCGAGGGTTAAGGAAGGGGAGGAGACAGCAAGGGCTAGCAAAACTGGGAGAATTCAACGTTCATGCCATCCGGACGCAAGCAACCCAGGCGGAATATGAGGTGCTGTTCCTCCAATTTCCGGTGTTGCTCACTCTGGCAATGGAGGAGACCCAGGACAGAGAGGTCGGATTGGGAATGGGAGGGGGAGTTGAAGTGCTGACGTAGTAACTATCTACACTGGTCCTATTTTCCGACATTGGGCAAGTATCCTTTTACTCCAAATAACTGTCCAAATTTTTTTTAAATTATGCAATAGCATGTGAAAAACCTCAGCCAAGGATCTCGAAGTTTTTCAACTCTTACTTTAAACCTCTGGTAATATATATACTCCTGTTCTATGAAAAGTATTCAAATCATCTATGCTATCTAAGCCCCTCATAATTTTGTAAACCTCTTTTCAGTCACCTTTCAGCCTCTTACGTTCCAATGCAAATAAATCCAGTCTTTGAACCTCTCGTTGTAACTGCAGCCTTCATTTGCAGGTAACATCGCAGAGAATCTCTTTTGCACTCTCTATATTGGTAACATATCCTTCCTTTAGTCTATTGCCTATTGTCTATTGTCTATTATGAACCAGACTGTACATAATAGACAATAGACAATTAGTGCAGGTGTAGGCCATTCGGCCCTTCGTGCCAGCACCGCCATTCACTGTGATCATGGCTGATCATTCACAATCAGTACCCCGTTCCTGCCTTCTCCCCATATCCCCTGACTCCGCTATCTTTAAGAGCTCTATCTAACTCTCTAACTCACCCATGGTGTCATGACCGAGGGGGGCCTACGACCTAAGTCTCTCTTGAAAGCATCCAGAGAATTGGCCTCCACTGCCTTCTGAGGCAGAGAATTCCACACATTCACAACCCTCGGTGTGAAAAAGCTTTTCCTCATCTCTGTTCTAAATGGCTTACCCCTTATTCCTAAACTGTGGCCCCTGGTTCTGGACACCCCCAACATCAGGAACATGTTTCCTGCCTCTAGCATGTCCAAACCCTTAATAATCTTATATGATTCAATAAGATCCCCTCTCATCCATCTAAATTTCAGAGTTTAGAAGCCCAGCCGCTCCATTCTATCAACATATGACAGTCCTGCCATCCCATGAATTAACCTTGTAAACCTATGTTGCACTCCCTCAATAGCAAGAATGTTCTTCCTCAAATTTGGAGAGCAAAACTGCACACAACACTCCAGGTGTGGACTCACTAGGGCTCTGTACAACTGCAGAAGGATCTCTTTGCTCCTATACTCAACTCCTCTTGTTATGAAGGCCAATATACCATTTGCTTTCTTCACTGCCTGCTGTACCTGCATGCTTACTTTCAGTGACTGATGAACTAGGACCCCCAGATCTCGTTGTACTTCTCCTTTTCCCAACTTGACACCATTCAGATAATAATCTGCCTTCCTGGCTTTGCCACCAAAGTGGATAACCTCACATCTATCTACATTAAACTGCATCTGCCATGCATCTGCCCACTCACCCAACCTGTCCAAGTCACCCTATGTTAACTTTTATGTAGTTGTGTGTCTTGTTGCTTTTTCATTTAGTATGGCTGTATGGTAATTCGAGTTTCACTCTACCTTAATTGGTACACATGACAACAAACTGCCCTTTGAACCTTTATATCAATAATCATCCTTCTGTGGTATCACAGATGTGGGGATGTTTACTGATGACTGTGCACCGTTCTATTCTATACAAAATTCTTCTGAAAATGAATCAACCAATGCCTGCATTCAGTAAGAACAGGACAATATTTGAGTATGTGCTGATAAATAACATTGATAATGACCAGAGAGAATCAGACTACCCACCCTTGATATTCAATGGCAACACTAATGCTGAGACCCCCGTCATCAACAGCATTGGGTGGAGGACAGCCTTCATGGTCTCCAATGGCCAGATCTGAATTGGACTAGCTACATAACTACTGTGGCTAATAGAACAGATCAGAGGCTGAGTGCCCTTCAGCAGGTATCTCAGATGTTTGCGCCCCAAAGCCTCGTCACCATCTACAAGGCATAAGCCAGGAGCATAATGGAATCCTCTCCCTTTGCCTGTGTTAGCTCCAACAACACTCAAGCAACTCAACAACATCCACCAACTTGGCATTCTTTACCACCTTCAATAATAACCTATCCCTGCAGTGAGTACCATTAACAAAATGCATTACAGCTACTCACCTTGGACACTAAGAGCATTTTCCAAACCTGTAACTTCTCTTGCAGGGACAAAGGCAGTAAACCCATGGGAACAACATCATCTGCAGCTTCCTCTCCAAGTCCAATACCATCTCAGTTTGGATTATTTCCTCAATGAATCATTGGTGTTGAATCTTAATCCTGCAACTTCCTATCATGGCAAAGGTGGGAGCACCTTCATCTGGGAACCACAACAGTTCAAGAGGAAGGTTCATCAGCATTATCCCAAAGACAATTAGGGATGGTGACTAAATGTGGGCCCTACCAGTGTCATTCAAATCCTGAAAAATCTTTCAAATACATTGGAATACCAACCAGCCTTAAAGATGACCTTCAACCATTTGGCACGGGGATTCACACAGATTTTTTTCCCACTTTTCAGCTTGAATCTGTGAAAAGAAGATACATTTTAGAATCTAATCCACAGAAATTGAATTCCTTCCTCTGAAAGGCAGAGGCTTCAGCAAAAATTAGAAAGAAAGCTGTTAGGGTTTGCTTCAACCCGATTTCATTAAAAATAATTTAAATAAAGAACACACATTAATACAAAAGCGGGTGGAGGGGTTACTCCTTTGATTCAAATGTAATGTGAAGACTCACATTATCTCCAGTCTCTCACAGTGCAAACCTCTGGGAATATATTTCATGCTCTTCATGAACTTCGGGTGAATAAATTTCCAGGTTGGTTGAATGCATTGACAACGTCCTTGAATTTCTAAGGTCGGAATACCTGTGAATGGATATTATGGCTGTATTCAATGAAATTATACTCAATTCACTTCTTAGATATTAGTAATCAGTGCACTGCTGAAACACTGTCTGATATTAAAACATAATGATGCAGAATTTGGACATTCGCTTTCCCATCTCCTGAGGCTCCACACATAGTTGACCACTTTGGTTTCTGAGGGAATTTATTCTCTCTCTGATTACTCTTATTCCCTTAAAATACATAAAATCTCATTGGATTCTTCTTGATCTGGCAGAGCCATCTCATGGCCCCTTTTGCCCTGATTTTGTTCTTAAGTACACTCCTCAATCTTCTACATTCCTCCAGGGATACTCTTGATCCCAGCTGCCTACACCCACCCATGCCTCTTTTTGTTTCCTGACCAAAACCTCAATTTCGCTCAACATCTAGGATTCCTTAAGGGGCTGTCCCACGGGCGACCTAATTGGTGAGTTTAGAAGAGTTTAGGAGAGTTTAGGGCCTGTCCCACTTGGGTGGCCTAATCCACGAGATCTGGCGAGTTTGCCCTCGACTCATACTCACCGCATGGTCGACATGAGGTCATAGGAGGTCTTCGTAATTCTCCTTCATGCTCGAGAGTGGTCTCCACGTACTCGAGGCTTCAGCTAGGTCACGCCGTTTTTTTCAATGTGTTAAAAAATGCCCGGGAGTAAAAAAAGGTTGCGATGGAAAAAATTGATACTTTTTTTACTCGTAGGTTTAGTCGTAGTTGGAGTAGTAGGTCGGCATGTTAGTCGTGGGTAATCAAGGGGAGTCGAAGGTAGTCGTAGATAGTCGTAGATAGTCTTCAACATAGTTGAAGGAGGTTGAAGGAGATCAAAGGAGGTCGTCATCATTCTCCACTATTTGGTGTCCAATTTTCCCAAAGTTAGTCATCAGCTAGTCGTAGCTAGTCAAAGCTGGTCTTCAACATAGTCGGAGGAGGTCGAAGGAGGTCTTCTACATAGTCGAAGGAGGTTTTCAACATGTCATTTTTTCAAACTCTTCTAAACTCGCCAATTAGGTCGCCCAAGTGGGACAGCCCCTTTTCTCCTACCTGCCTTGCCCTTCATTCTAACAAGAAATGCATGCCTTGAACTCTCCCCATCACACTGTCAAGGAGGCTTTGAGAAAATCCTTGTATGAATCGCTCTGTCCACTGGGCAATAATTTCCCGTGGTTGAGTCTGTTTCAGCATGGTGGTGCTGGGCGTGTGAGTTTTGGGCCCGATTTCCCATTGGGGACCTTTTCAGCAGCCTTGTCAACCTGCACTGCCCTCATCAATACATTATGTAATGTCTTAAAAATTCAATCAAGTTGATCAGTTGATCTTCTCCCTTTAGCAAAACTATTCTGAGTCTTCCATTAATCACTTCCTATCAAAGTATATATGAATCCTTATCCTCAGATTTTCTTCAAATAACTTATTTCTTTTGAAGGAAGATAGAGCCAGGAAACCTGTGGTCCCTAGTTTAAATGGACAATGTGCGAGACACAATTTTTAAAGATAAACAAATATAACTGCAGATACTGGATCTGAACCAAAAATAGGAATATTGGAATAAATCAGCCTATCTACTTGACTGAGATAAGACTGAGTGTGGATATGATAAAAAAAGTTGCTTTAAATGTATTTCTGGTGCACCACAAACATAGCTTCAGCAATATTCTTATTGTTACATCATGGCTTACATTGTCTTAATTTGGTCTTTGGCTGAAAATGAATTTCTTCAGTCAAACAGTTCTACTCTGTAGCAGTAACTCAGCAGGTCAGCCAGCATCTCTAGAGAACATGAATAGATGATGTTTCGGGTTAGTAAACAAGAAGCTGTCTGACCCATTGAGTGACTCCAATACGTTATGCTTTTTTTGTAAACCAGGATTGTCTATTCTTTCAGAAATCCCTCCTTCAATACACAATTATTGATTATAATTGAAAGAAGAGATTTTTGTGCAACTGAACGGCAGAGAAGGCTTGAGGAGCTGAATATCATATTTCGAGCTCTTGAGTCTATGTTTTTTATCCTGCCTTTCTCTAAGACTTTATTCAATGAGTGACTCCATGGAA
Organism: Amblyraja radiata; assembly: GCF_010909765.2. Taxonomy (NCBI): domain Eukaryota; kingdom Metazoa; phylum Chordata; class Chondrichthyes; order Rajiformes; family Rajidae; genus Amblyraja; species Amblyraja radiata. The sequence continues at coordinate 68,886,346 of NC_045956.1, forward strand.
ATAACAACCACTTTGAAAAATGGGAGATTGTTGATTAAATCATTTAGGATTTCCTCACCATTTTTGGCTGTAATTGTATTCACGCTGTGAAGTTTAAATCAGCCGGCTGCCATTATAATTCAATGAGAATAACTATGCACAAATTTCAGTCAAAAATGATTTGCTTAAATTATTTGAAGATTTACAGAGACATTTTTCTTTCTTTTAGATGTACATTGTTGTTACCCTCTGCAAATGTGGAGCATTGAATTCCAAACGCTTACAATATAAAGTAGAAAGGGAAAGACATTTCCTGTAAATCTCAAACATATCAAACATTATATCATTGTTTGACCTGTTCTTTCACTTTATGGTGAAAAGTACCTCTGATAAAAAATACATTGAACATTTTTTTAAATTATATTTTCCAAATAACTTTACATGTCCAAATAGCGGCATGAACTTGGAGTCAAATAACCAAGATGAACTCAGTTACAAAATTCCTTGCCACATCCCAGAGCAATGAGACGTAAAACAAATCACAACCTACCATGAGCAGCAAAGGCACACAGAAGCAGAAGCAGAATTGTCATGGTAGATGTCCTGCTCATTTTTACTTCACTGTTGATTCGTCCTCTGCTGAGGAATCCTCTGTTTGTCCACGACTCTGTCCTTCCTCTCTGTTGGTGTTTGACTGAAGAGTGGTGCACTGAAATCCCTTTTATTGACCTCTTCTACTTTCAATTTGCACAAAGTCTGAGGTGGATTTTGTCAAAGAGGGAAACTCCTGAGGAACTTCCCAAACTTGAGTAAAGCAAACTTTAACTATTCTGTCTTTCATCGCTATGTAAAATCCACACGGAAAATCACTCCATGCAGAGGATGGGATGAGTTATCTTGAACTATCTAAACATTTTGAGAATACCTTAAACTGCTCCTCATCTGCTTTGCTGTGATTGCACTTCCGGAAACTGTTTTAGTGTTTCTTGCATCCATTGTATTGTGCCTGAGTATTCTATAATTGTAGGTCATTTTAATTGTTTCAGAGGCAATCAAACTAATCTAATAGCTTTAACACCTGGTTCAGTCAAGGGAATGGTTAAATAATCTGGGATATACATTTCACATTAAAGATCAGGTAACCAAAACATGGTCATATAGTGCTCCACATAACAGCCTGGGTGAATGCCCCACTGTTGCAGATCAACTCTACATTAAATCTCCCCTTGGCTCAAGTAGGACCCTGGCACAAATTTGTTACAAGCAGCTGACTCTGACCAAATCAATGAGGTTATGAGGATAGAATGATGTCGCCAGTTATAGATCACATCTAATGGCACAGTCTGAACAAACCTTGCCTGCAAAAATATTTGGTTAGCTGATTAGGACACCTCTCTATCAGATGTTGTCGCTGATGTTTGAGATTCAACGTGTGAAACAATTGAAAACATCCAATCATCAATAAAAATTAAACAAGCAAAAAAAATTATAACATTGCTTTATTTTTAGAACATAGAACAGGAACACTTTGTCTGTGCCCAACATGATGGCAAGATAATATCCTCTGCCTGCACGTGACCCATATCTGAAGAAGGGTCTCGACCTGGAACATCACCCATTCCTTCTCTCCAGAGATGCTGCCTGTCCTGCTGTGTCACTCCAGCACGTTGTGTCTATCTTTGCTTTAAACTCACATCTGCAGTTCCTTCCTACACATCTCTGCCTTTTCATGTGCGTATCTAAAATCTTCCGCCACCACTCCTGGTAATGCATTCCAGGCCCCCACCATAATCAGTGTAAAAAACGCCCCCACATCATTTTAGACGTTCCCCCTCTGACCTTAAAATTATGCCCTCTATCTCCAAACTGGGACCCAGGCTCTGACTGTCCATCCTGTCTATATCTCTCACAACTTGATACATTTCCATCAGGCCTCCCTTCAGCTTCAATTTTTTAATTAACAAAACAATTGAAATTATTTGCAAACACTTAATGCACATAAATGCATTTAAATTTACCCATTTTCTTTTACAAAGGTAAGTATGGATAGTGTTACTGTTATTGTTAGACTGTTGATTATTGATATGACAAAGTCTAAGGTGGAGACAAGAAACTGTAGATGCTGCCTGGCCCATTGAATTACTCCAGCACTTCCAGTGTTCTTTGGAATAAGATGCTTGTTGACATTTTAGAGAAGAAACAGATCTAGTAGTTGAATTTTTCAATGTATTTTAAACAGAGGTACTTTCCACCATATTGTGAAAGCAAATATCAATAAAGGATGTCATGTTTGAGGTTTACAGGAAATGTCTTTCAATTTAATGTAATTTATATTATGGTGTGTTTGCTCAGCATTTGCAAAGGGCGACAGTGATTTACATCTAAAAGATAGAAGAAATGGCTTTGTAAGCCTTCGTAAGTTACCATAGAAGCATTTGATCGGGATGCATCGTAGCTTAATTTGGTAACAGCTCCATCCAGAACCATAATTTGGGAACAGCTCCATCCAGAACCACCAGACTGATTCGTGGGATGTCAGGATTTTCATATGAAGAAAGACTGGATAGACTCGGCTTGTACTCGCTAGAATTTAGAAGATTGAGGGGGGATCTTATAGAAACTTACAAAATTCTTAAGGGGGTTGGACAGGCTAGATGCAGGAAGATTGTTCCCGATGTTGGGCAAGTCCAGAACTAGGGGTCACAGTTTAAGGATAAGGGGGAAATCCTTTAGGACCAAGATGAGAAAAACATTTTTCACACAGAGAGTGGTGAATCTCTGGAACTCTCTGCCACAGAAGGTAGTTGGGGCCAGTTCATTGGCTATATTTAAGAGGGAGTTAGATGTGGCCCTTATGGCTAAAGGGATCAGGGGGTATGGAGAGAAGGCAGGTACAGGATATTGAGTTGGATGATCAGCCATGATCATATTGAATGGCGGTGCAGGCTCGAAGGTCCAAATGGCCTACTCCTGGACCTATTTTCTATGTTTCTATGTTTCTATAAGAAATTACAGAGAATCGTGGACGCAGCCCAGACCATCACACAAAACAACCTCCCTTCCATTAACACTATTTACAACTCATGCTGCCTCGGCAAGGCCAGCAGCATAATCAAGGACGAGTCGCACCATGGCCACTCCCTCTTCTCCCTCTCTCATCGGGCAAAACGTATAGAACTGTGAAAACGCACCCCTCCAGATTCAGGGACAGTTTCTGACCAGCTATTATCAGGCAATTGAAACATCCTAGCAATAACTAGAGAGCATCCCTGGACTACGACCTATCTCATTGGAGTCCCTCGGACTATCTTTCATCGTACTTTACTGGCTTTATCTTGCAGTAAATGTTATTCACGTTATTCCCTTTATCATGTACTGTACACTGTGGATTCCTCGATTGTAATCATGTATTGCCTTCCACTGGTTAGCACGCGGCAAAAGCTTTTCACTGTATCTCGGTACACGTGACAATAAACTAAACTCAATATGTCACTATTCATATGCAACAGAGTTCAGAAGAATGAGATCGCCATGAAACTGGGTAGATTGTGAATGGAAGTGACAGAGCAGATAATAAGAGGGTCTTAAGATCACAAGATCATTAGGAGCAGAATTAGGCCATTTGGCCAATCAAGTCTGCTCCATAAGGTCATAAGGTAATGTGATAGGAGTAGGATTAGACCATTCAGCCAATAAAGTCTACTCCGCCATTCAATCCTGGCTGATCTATCACTCCCTCCTAACCTCATTCTCCTGCCTTCTCCCCACAACCTCTGACACCTATACTAATCAGGAATCTATCTAACTCTGCCTTAAAATATTCACTGACGACCTTCATAGCCTTCTGTGGCAAAGAATTCCACAGATTCACCACCCTCTGACTAAAGACATTTCTCCTCATCTCCTATCTCCTTCCTAAAAGAACACCCTTTAATTCTGAGGCTATGACGTCTAGTCCTAGACTCTCCCACTAGTAGAAACATCCTCTCCACATCCACTGTGTCCAAGCCTTTCACTATTCTGTATGTTTCAATAAGGTCCCCCCTCATTTTTCTAAACTCCAGTGAGTACAGGCCCAGTGCCAATAAATGTTCATCATCAGTTAACCTATTTAATCATGGCTGATCTGTTTTTTTCCTCTGAACCCTTTTCTCCTGCATTCTCCCTGTCACCTTTGGCACCCATGCTAACCAAGAACCTATCAATCACCACTTTAAAAATAGCCAAAGACTTGGCATCCATAGCCGTCTGTGGCAATGAATTCCACAGAGAGTGTATCCATATCGGCTAATCCATCACTTTGGGCAAAATCTAAAGATGATAGTTGGTCACTCCAACCTAAGATGAGGAGGCAGTATGTAATTGTCAGCTTCATCAGTATTCCCTGTGCCACTATTTGGGAATCAGTTTGGCTCTATTGAGTGAATTTGAAAGAATAATTTGAAAATATTTCAATAATAGAGCCAGTATAATATACTATTCTTTGCTGTCTGTTAATTGGTATAATTCTGTTGTTGATTGGCAGAAAAAAAAATTGTTTGCGATCGATAGTATCTAGGAGGTAACCTGTTCTGTCAGCGAGAGCACGGATGATTTAAATGATGTTCAAAATATATATTGTACCACAGATATTTTTTCCCCAAACACTTTCAGATTGGCTGCACAGTAACTCAGTTCCACATTTTGCAACTGGTGCCCGGGATACACTTATTTTACAGATTTGGCTTTAATCCAGGGGATTATAATAATCAGGAAACAATCCCTGAACTAAAACACATGAGTTACAAGAAATGTGACAACCTCTAGCAAACTAACATTAGGTATCGTCAATACATATTTGACACTTACAATCTCGATCTTATGGTTGTAAAAAGATGCTGTGTCGGAAATACATTTGTGAATGTTTGAAATTATCATTTATTTGTTTGCAGTTTCAATTCTGCAAATGCCAAAATAGGTCTAACAACAATGAAAGCTAACTAGAAAGCTGCTGGAGGAATCCAGTGAGTCAGGCAACATCAGCGGGAAATGGGCAGTGGATGTTTTGGGTCAAGATTGTTTATCTGGAGGGAAGCAGTAAAGGGGAAATAGTGGATACTAGACTAAGTGGGACCCGATGGGTCCCTTTGTCACACGGGAGGCCTGGTCCCCCAATGCAATATTCCACCACTAAGCCATAGCCCCCAACATGCGCATGATCAGCTGACAGTCCCACACTAATGGCAGAAGTTAAGTTAAAGTTAATAACTTAGCATTTAATATTTCCATTACATCTCCATCTCTCTTCCAACTCCTATCCTCCTCCATTCCCCCTCATCCCCCATCACTCCATCCCCCTCCTCTTGACACTCCCTCTTCTTTCACCTGGGAGACAGGGAGAGGGATGGAGGGAGAGATGGAGGGAGAGGTGGAGGGAGAGGGGGAGGGAGAGATGGAGGGATGGAAAGAGGGGGAGAGGGAGAGGAAGGACGGAGGGAGAGACGGGGGGAGAGAGAGAGGGAGTGAGAGAGGGAGGGAGGGGAAAAAAGGAAGGGGGAGAGAAAGAGGGAAGGGGAGAGAGGGAGGAAGAGAAAGAGGGAGGGGGAGAGGGAGGGAGAGAGAGAAAGAGGGAGGGAGAAAGAAAGAGACAGAGAGAGAGGGAGGGAGTGAGGTAGAGAGAGAGAGAGCCTGAAAAGTGCAATGACAATAAATTGAATTGAATGGTGTAAATCAACCATATTCATCTCTGTCAATATAACCTTCACCACATATATTATGCATGATACACATTCCACCATGTGATCCAGTCTGGGATTTGAGTAAGGAATGCAGTTACTGATAACAACCCTGTTCGTCCCTGAGACTGGAGTACCGTTTTTTGCGCAAATAGAAAAAATGCGCAAACCAGAAGAACACAAGATCAGAGTTTTAGTCATGTATAGATAAAAAGGTGTAGGGGTGGGATAGGGCAAGAATTAGTGAGTGATAGGTGGATCCAGGGTAGGAGAAGTTGACTGACAGAGAGAGACAGGTGGGGAGGGAAGGGTGGGCATAGTAACAGAGGCTAGGAGGTGAGAAGTGGTGACAACAATGAGCTGCAGATGAAGGCACAATGAACTGTAGATGCTGTAAACTTGAGCAACTCAGTGGGTCAGGCAGCATCTCTGGAGGATATGAATAGGTAACATTCCGGCTTGGGGACCTTTTTCAGACTGGGTCCCAAACGGTCACATTGACCATCCATGTCATAGAAACATAGAAACATAGAAATTAGGTGCAGGAGTAGGCCATTCGGCCCTTCGAGCCTGCACCGCCATTCAATATGATCATGGCTGATCATCCAACTCAGTATCCCGTACCTGCCTTCTCTCCATACCCTCTGATCCCCTTAGCCACAAGGGCCACATCTAACTCCCTCTTAAATATAGCCAATGAACTGGCCTCGACTACCCTTTGTGGCAGGGAGTTCCAGAGATTCACCACTCTCTGTGTGAAAAAAGTTATTCTCATCTCGGTTTTAAAGGATTTCCCCCTTATCCTTAAGCTGTGACCCCTTGTCCTGGACTTCCCCAACATCAGGAGCAATCTTCCTGCATCTAGCCTGTCCAACCCCTTAAGAATTTTGGAAGTTTCTATAAGATCCCCTCTCAATCTCCTAAATTCTAGAGAGTATAAACCAAGTCTATCCAGTCTTTCTTCATAAGACAGTCCTGACATCCCAGGAATCAGTCTGGTGAACCTTCTCTGCACTCCCTCTATGGCAATAATGTCCTTCCTCAGATTTGGAGACCAAAACTGTACGCAATACTCCAGGTGTGGTCTCACCAAGACCCTGTACAACTGCAGTAGAACCTCCTTGCTCCTATACTCAAATCCTTTTGCTATGAAAGCTAACATACCATTCGCTTTCTTCACTGCCTGCTGCACCTGCATGCCCACTTTCAATGACTGGTGTACCATGAAACCCAGGTCTCGCTGCATCTCCCCTTTTCCTAGTCGGCCACCATTTAGATAATAGTCTGCTTTCCTGTCCTGAATGAACTGCAGATCATCAAATTAGATAAGAAAGTAAAAAAGTGGAACCAAATAAGGGAGATGATGGCAAATGAGAGAGAATTATATACTGGGTGCAGAAACTGGTGGGATGAAAGGCATGAACAAAGGGAACTGTTCTATCAATGAGAGGTGGGGTGAGAATAGAGGTGCATGGAATGTTGGAGGTGCAGGTAAGTGCTTTGTCAGCCACAATGAGGTGGGGGGAGCCACATGTCTTGAGAAAAGAGGGCATTTCAATGGTCCTGGAGTGAAAAGCTTCATCTCGAGAACAGCTGCAACAGCAACAAAGGAAATGGCGTCCTTACAGGAGACAGGGCGAGGGGAGGTGTGGTCTAGATAACTGTGGGAGTTTGTAGGTTTGTAGTGAATGTCAGTGGATAGTTTGTCTCCTAAGATGGAGAACAAAGAGATCAAGTCAGGGGCGAGAGTTTTTGTAAATGGTCGAAGTGAACTTGAGGGCAGGCTGGATGATAATGGTAAAGTTAATGAAAGTGATGAGTTCTGCACGGGTGCAGGTGGCAGCACCAATGTAACAGAGTAAAAGTTTGGGAATGGTGCCGGAGTAGGTTTGAAACAAAGAGTGTTCCACATAGTGAACAAAGAGGCAGGCTTTGCTGGGGTCCAAGCGAGCATCCGTGGCTACACCTTATATTTGTAGAAAATGAGAGGAATCAAAATAGCTGTTTATTTCGTACCATTCCCGCTCTTACCTGAGTTGCTCTGTTGTCTTCCCTCCTTCACCATCTCCCTCAGGACCACTGAGTACCTTTGGCAGACAATACACCAGGAATCACCGGCTGAACCAATGCCGCACTAATAAATCTTCTGCAATTGATTGAAAGAGACAGCATGGAAACAGGCCCTTCAGCCCACCATGTACATGCTGATAATTGATCATCCATTCACACTAGTTCAGTGTTATACAACTTTTGCATCCACTCCCTATCCACTATGATCAATTGACAGAGGCCATGTTAGCTACAAATCCGAACGTCTTTCGGAAGTTTAAGGAAACCTACACAGTCAGAAGGAGAATGTGCAAACCTCACACAGACAGCACCGAGATCAGGATCGAACTTGGGTCCCAAGCAGTATCTCCTCCATTTTAGATCCTGGAACTTATTCAACCCCCTACATTGGGCACACCAAACCCAAGAGATGGAATACTGATATACTTTATACATGAACATAAACATTCAAAGCACTGGAGGGAGAGTTTGAGTGAGTGGGATAAAATTGAATCACTTTTTTCAAAGAAATGGCATGATGAGCAGATCAGTCTTTCATGCATTGCAAGCGTTGAGAACTCCTGTTTATGACTTCTGCTGGGATAGTTTCTGCATCGACTGATGTTCATTGTGCTCACTATCTGTGATTGATTAAATATATGCTTTAAGGCTTTCTGGAGCTGATTCAAGTTTCAGTTACCAGATTCCCCAAATCTGCCTGACTGTGGTCATCTAATAATAATAATAATAATAATAATATATCTTTTATTGTCATTGCACATCAGTGCAACGAGATTTAGTGTGCAGCTCCACTGATGTACAAGAAAGGTAAATAAATACAATACATAAATAAACAAGCTGAATTGATTGAACGTAGACCATCCATGAGGACTGTCTCAAAGGGGTGGGTGGGGGGCCCCTCATCCTTAGTGGTTCTGTCAAACCCAGCATTGAATTGGGTTTCCCAGTGTTTTCCAAGAATGTTTAGTCAATTCCAATATCATCATTACAGCACTGTCTGTGTGAGTCCAGTAGTGAATTCCTATGGAATTCACTGCTAGCATTTACTTTCATGACATCTCCCATTGTGTAATGTGCCTGTTATCATGACCATTGAACATCTCCCATGTGTATGTGCCTGTTATCATGACCATTGTACATATCCCATTCGTGTATGTGCCTGTTATCATGACCATTGTACCTCTCCATTGTGTACAGGTCTGTCGATATGTTTGGGTAATGTGGGAGGGGGGCTAAACGTGGCATTAATGTCTATAAGCATTGCAATTAAGGGCCAGTCAGGCTTAGGACTCTTTGCTAGGTTGTAACCTGTGTGAAGACTCCTGCTCAATAAACGTACGTTTAAAGCAAACCTGGTGCCTGATCGATTATTGTCGAAACAACCGATGTGAGAGAAAAAAGTGAATCAACATTTGGTGGCAGCGGTGGGATGTCAACCAGCGACTGATCGAGCCGGCGAGTGAATCCACTGGACGACGGGATCGATGTGAAGGGTGCGCAGCCAAGTGAGTAGATTTAGTTAAATCTCCTCTTGGTCCTTCCTCGTATCCCGGCGTAGCAGGGTAATTCGCTGACTTGCATCAGTTGGTGGGACGACATCCGAACGTTCCGGTTGTGGGCACTGGGATAGGGCCGTCTCGAGGATTATCCTAGTCTGATCGAGCGGATAAAACACCCCGTAGAGGGGGACCGTGGACGGTATATAAGAGGAGTGCACTGTGTATAGGAAGTTAACTAGTATTGAGACGTTAACTGAGACCAAGGTACCCCCATATCTCACCGAAAGTCCACTTCAAAGTGACTGAGTGAGATACGGTGGAACCAAGGACTCTAGGTTAACCCTGAAAGAGTTAACAAGTATTGAGTGTTAACCGAGACCAAGGTACTCCCATATCTCACAGAAAGTCCGCTTTAGAGTGGCCGAGTGAGATACGGTGGAACCAAGGACTCACGGTTAACCCTGAAATTTTGGTTGGGATATTTGTGTGACCGTCTCGAGGATTATCCTAGTCTGATCGAGCGGATAAAAAAACCCCGTAGAGGGGGACCGTGGACGGTATATAAGAGGAGTGCACTGTGTATAGGAAGTTAACTGGTATTGAGACGTTAACCGAGACCAAGGTACCTCCGTATCTCACTGAAAGTCCGCCTTAGACTGGTTGTTAAGAGAGGAAATCCTCCACGCGAAGGTCAGGAATTGAAGTGACCAAGTGAGATACGGCGGAACCAAGGACTCTAGGTTAACCCTGAAAGAGTTAACAAGTATTGAGTGTTAGCCGAGACCAAGGTACCCCGTACCTCACAGAAAGTCCGCTTTAAAGTGGCCGAGTGAGATACGGCGGAACCAAGGACTCACGGTTAACCCTGAAATATTGGTGTGTAATAGCATAAGTGTATATTGAATCGTCGGATTAAAAAGTATTGAGTGTTAACCGAGACCAAGGTACCTCCGTATCTCACAGAAAGTCCGCCTTAGACTGGTTGTTAAGAGAGGAAATCCTCCACGCGAAGGTCAGGAATTGAAGTGACCGAGTGAGATACGGCAGAACCAAGGACTCGCGGTTAACCCTGAAATATTGTGTGTGATATTATAAGTTTAAAAATGGGTAATGGTATGGACACCAGTGGTCACCCAGACCGGCCATTACATCAGCTATGTTTCTTGCATCCAGAAATGGAGGAGACCTTTAGGCGTATGTCGGGAGGACTCATTCATAAACTGGGGAAGGATGAATGGCCTGAAGGGGGTTCCAATGATATGGGTGTGTTGTCAAGGGCTCAAAGTGTAATATGGAAAACGGATAGAAAAAATATATATAAAAAGGCCATTCAGTTGTGGATCGATCATTGTAACAGAGAAAAGGCACGGTCTTTAACGGCCAGTTGGCAGAGTAATGCCTTGAAACTAGGAATACCCCTGACCGAAGGGGGTCAGGAGAAGTCAGCGACAGTACTAAAACAAGAATGCAGGCATGCAAAGGAAAGTAAGGATCGTCAGCAGAGAGAGACAAAATAAGGCCAAGGTAGATAAAGACTTACGTAAGTCGGTGGCTGGCATAGATTTGGGAGGTGACGACGAGGAGGAGGTAGAGGAATATCCTTGGGGAGTCCGTGGAGCACCCCCGTTGAACCAGCCTGCCCCCGTTGCCAGTCCTGTGTCCGCAAATGTGCGGCTCACACGACAGGAGATTCCCCGGTCCAAATCGGTAACAGGTTGGCTGATGAAGCGGCTAAGTGTGCTTCACGCGATAGATTTAAAGTGGTGGGTAGTATGATGAGGCAGGTGAAAAGCCTTTATATGGGCTCGTCTGAATCTGAGAAACCTATGCCAACCATAAATGATGTATTGCTCTTACAGGGGGACGCCTCTGCTAATGTTATAATAGAATGGGAGCAGCTGGGCTGTCAGAAGGCTGATTCCGGATTGTGGCTCACGCCGGCCGGACAGACCTGTATGACAGACCAGTTAGCGACCTGGGTCATTGATTGCCTACATCTAGCCACTCACTGTGGGGCCACCCTGCTAGTAGACGCTCTCTTACAGGCATGGTGGCATCCTCGACTTAAGGTTTTGGCAGCACAAACTAGTGCACGGTGCCTCACCTGTGCGACACACAACCCAGGTAAAGGAGTTGTCTGCCAGACAGGTCGTACTCCATTACCTACTGCTCCGTTTGAAACCTTACAGATGGATTTTATTGATTTGCCTAAGTGTCAGTGTTATAAACATGTACTTGTTATTGTTGATGTGTTTTCTAGGTGGATTGAAGCCTTTCCCACCACTGATTGTACTGCTTCTACGGTGGTGTCTATTTTATTACGGCAGTTTGTTCCTCGATTTGGGGTTCCAAACACCATCAGTTCGGATAACGGCCCTCACTTTATTGCCGCTATCAATAAAGAATTGTGCCGACAGCTGGGAGTAACTCAGCGGCTGCATTGTGCTTATCGCCCACAGGCTGCAGGAATGGTGGAACGCTTGAACCAGACCCTGAAGACCAAGCTTGCCAAGCTGGTGGACCAATCAGGCTCCACATGGGTTAAAATGTTGCCTGTTGCTTTGTTCCAGATCAGAGTCCTTCCAGCAGGGAAGACAAGGTTGTCTCCTGCAGAGATCATCTATGGCCGACCTCTGCGCACCCCCTGGACAGACATTATCCCGGCCACAATGACATTGCATCACATGACGGAGGAGATGGTCTCTTACGTCCTTGCCCTTACAAGGGCCCTGCGTGAGATTCATGGGGAGGTCAAGGCCGCTTATGTGGGCGACATAGATTTTCCCGTTAATGGACGGATCACCCCGGGCTCTTATGTGTTGATTAAGAATTGGGTTCGTAAAGACACCCTTTCTCCTCGATGGTTGGGCCCCTTCCAGGTTCTCCTCACCACCCCCACCGCAGTAAAGGTAGAAGGACGAGCGGCATGGGTGCATTTGCACCATTGCAAAGTGATTGGTGACACCAAGCAAAGGGGGGAGGTCAAGGTCAGGGAGGGGGATCCAGTCCACGGGAAGCAGGGCACGAATTAATTTTGCCATGAAATTGCACGTTCTTTTCTTTTTCCCTCCCTTGTCTTCACAGATACGAAATAAATCGCTGAGATGAGGGTCTTTGTGGCATTCATATTAGTGGTGACCACTGCAGGGTTAATCGGTGTTGGCTGGAAATGGACAAAGCCTGAACATGGACGGAACGAACGAGGAAAGAGAGGGGAACGAGAAGACTCCAATTTATTCATCCAGGCACACAACGAGCTATTCGGGAAGGGGCAGGTGGTTAGTTATCCAAAAATGACATCAGTTACCTCCCTGTTTACCCCATCCCCTGCATGGGGCAGAACCGAACGATTGGTGAAGTGCCAGGGAAAAGAAATGGTCCCTGTCAAGCCCGTCAGCATCGACTATGATATGCTTCTTGCTCCACCGGCCAACTGCTTACCGCTACCTAAGAACAATAACCACTCCTACGACAATTGCTATAATGGATCTAGGATGGCGTCAAGAGCACCAGCCAGGCCATCGTGAGCAGGAGAAACTGTTACCATTCCCCAACGACAGCGACAACGATGAAGTGAGTGAGGAAGGAGAATTGGGGGACAAGGGTCGGACGGTCCAAGAAGCCTTGGCCAGGGAACTAGAAGGTTACGAGATTCGGCGAATGGGACTTTTAAATGGACTGTGAGTGTTGCCATAAAAATGGCAAAAGGGGGGAATGTGAATATAAATCTTGAATCAGCACTGTATAATGGTTATGTGAAGGGAAAATGGAGGTCAGGTGAACTCGGTTGAAACTTAAAATGTCTGCTCACCAAAGTTGCTGACTATGTGGCTGCAGGCCTCAGGAAGTTGTGATCCTGAGAAATACACATTATCCTGCTGATGCTGCATATTCGCAACTTTGATCTTCCCCGCACTCGTCTGATTGAGGTGGCTGAGTTTCAGAAGGCTGAAGAATATGTAACCCACTGGCTCCCGAATGTCTGAGAAATGTCCCTGTCTTAGCTCTAGTATTGTTCCACTTATTAACATCTCCCATTGTGTACTCCCTGTCTTAGCTCTAGTATTGTTCCACTAATTAACATCTCCCATTGTGTATGTGCCTGTTATCATGACCATTGAACATCTCCCATTGTGTATGTGCCTGTTATCATGACCATTGTACATCTCCCATTCGTGTATGTGCCTGTTATCATGACCATTGTACCTCTCCCATTGTGTACAGGTCTGTCGATTGTTTGGGTAATGTGGGAGGGGGGCTAAACGGTGGCATTAATGTATATAAAGCATTGCAATTAAGGGCAGTCAGCTAGACTCTTTGCTAGGTTGTAACCTGTGTGAAGACTCCTGCTCAATAAACGTACGTTTAAAGCAAACCTGGTGCCTGATCGATTATTGTCGAAACAACCGATGTGAGAGAAAAAAGTGAATCAACATCACTGCCTGCCATTCTGAAAAGGCCCCGTTTACTCCCACTCTTTGCTTCCTGTCTGCCAGCCAGTTCTCTATCCACATCAATACTGAACCCCCAATACCGTGTGCTTTAAGTTTGTATACTAATCTCTTATGTGGGACCTTGTCGAAAGCCTTCTGAAAGTCCAGATATAACACATCTACTGGTTCTCCCTTATCCACTCTACTAGTTACATCCTCGAAAAATTCTATAAGATTCGTCAGACATGATTTACCTTTTATAAATCCATGCTGACTTTGTCCAATGAATTCACCACTTTCCAAATGTGCTGCTATCCCATCTTTAATAACTGACTCCAGAATTTTCCCCAGAAGAGATTGAACTTTTTTTTTGCCTTACATCACAGTGAGGAATGTTGAGGAGTCACTGTGGTGAATGTTTATGTTAAAATGTATTTTGTGTGTTCTGTTGATTTTTATTTGTATGACTGACTTGGCAAATTAAATTCCTTGAATGCTGCAAAACATAATTGGCTAATAAAGTATTATTGTATTGTAATTTTATCTTTGAGAGAAATGGGCCTAATAGAGAAAGCATTTCCCTGTTAGTTTCTGATTTGACCTTGTGTGGCCCTAATTCAGTAATAAATGGTCAAACAAAAACCAGATTACCGATCAACAGGTTGTTTCACATTTAACCTAACCAATTGCATTCGTGCCCTTCTTCTAAAAAGCATTCTCAAACTTTATGATGGATACTGTTATCCTTTTACTGATAAAGAAATAGATTTAACCAGTGGCCTCACAAGTTCACAGGTTATAGGAGTAGAATTAGGCCATTCGGCCCATCGAGTTTACTACACCGTTCAATCATGGCTGATCTCTTCCTCCTGCCTCCTCCCCATAACCCTTGACACTCGTTCTAATCAATAATTTGTCTATCTCTGCCTTAAAAACATCCACTGAGTTGGCCTCCACAGCTTTTGGCTTCTGGAATTAATGTGGGGGAGAAATAAATCATAAGGTTCGACCTGCAGCCTAATGCAAAAAGGTGCTAAGGTTCACCCATTGAGGAACTTTGTTGCTGTCCACAGCATCTCTGTGAAATATAAGAGAACAGGAATGCAGCAGTGAAAAGAAGCATTCTAATCATCCCTGGTCCCCTTCTGTAATCTGTCAGTTGTTCTCCAGCAATGAAGAGTCTGTCCAAATATATGTCCTGGACTGATATTCAGCAGAACTGGCAAATTAGAATTTAATATTTGTCCCCACAATTAGTGAAAGTGAAGGTTTAACTCCATCATCCGAGCTTTCCTCATAGGATCACGTCCTGATACATTTATTGGATAAGCACAAATTTCTTAAACATCAGCAAATGACAGCCAGGGAATTCCCACACCTCAGCTTCAAGATTGCCTTGAATGTCAGCAAATGCTTCCCTTTCTGTTGCCTGCTGTTTTCAACATTTTCCTGTGTTACATTTAAAAATAATCAATTAACCATCAAGCAACTATTTTGTGTAGGAAGGAACTGCAGATGCTGGTTTACACTGAAGATGGACACAAATTGCTGGGGTAACTCAATGGGTCAGGCAGCATCCCTGGAGAAAAGGAATAGGTGGAGTAAATACCCTTCTTCAGACTGAGAGTCAGGGGAGAGGGAAACTAGAGGTAGGAAAAAGTACAGAACCAAGCAGAGATGGTGCAGATGGCCAAAGAGCCCACAATGATCCTTTGTTGGCTAAGGCAGAGGTGAAATGAAGGGATAAGTTAAACTAGCAGACGTCTCGGGAGGGGGAGGGACAAAGTGAGAGGGAATGCAAGGATTACTTGTAATATGAGAAATAGATATTCATATCGCTGGAGGTTGTAAGTTGCAAACGTATTTTGTCCAGATTGCAAAGGACCCATTCTAATCACAATCTAAATGAATTGGTTTAACAAAATGACATTAACAAAGATGGAAGGTAGACAAAAATGCAGGAGAAAGTCAGTGGGTGAGCGCCTCTCCCGCTGAGTTTCTCCAGCACTTTTGTCTACCTTCGATTTTTCCAGCATCTGCAGTTATTTCTTAAACTTAACAAGATGGAGCTCTGCAAAGATCCCAGAAAGTGAACTGGTTTTCTTTGTATTGGTGGCCAACACAGACTACATCTTAATACAGACCAGTTCATTACTTACTGCCACATTGTATTGAAGATAACAGATAACAGAAAATTCACTGACTGTGAACACTTGTTAAACTGCTGACATTCATTGCTGATGTCGCTGGTAAAATTACTTTCTTATGTTGAAGAGAGATTCAAGAGTGTTTTATTGTCATATGTACCGAAACTGAACAATGACATTTTTATTACAGAGGCAGCACCACAAGTTTGTAAAACAGTACTCAATGGCTAATATAATAAACAAAGCAAACCCATGATTTACCACATTGTAATCTCATTTATTCCTCCTTCTTATTCCTTCGAGTTGCCAAACCAGGCCGTGATGCAAATAGTCGACACGCTCTATTCAAACACAACTTTCTTTGACCTACAGCACGAGAAAGCCTGGGGATTCCTACATCTCAGCTTTAAGAGTCCATCCAATGTCAGAAAATGCTTCCCTTTCTCTTGGTTGCTGTTTATAATATTTTCCTGTGCTACATTTTAAAAGAATGAATTTACCATCAAATAACTATTTTGTCCTGATTGCAAAGATAGATGCGTTTTAAGCACCATCTAACTGGATTCCTTTAAAAAATATGTCAATAACAAAGATCGAGCTCTGCAGAGAACCCAGGAAGTAAATTGGTTTTCTCAGTATTGGTGGCCCAAGCAGTCTGCATCTTAATACAGATCTCCTTCAGTTCATTATTTACTGCCACATTGCATTGGAGATGATAAACATCCATTCACTGACTGTGAATGCTCGTTGAACTGCTGGCACTCATTCAATTCAATTCAATAATACTTTGTTGTCACGTGTACCTAGGTACAGTGAAATTCTTTGTTTTATACAAAGAGTCATCATGTATCAAATGCCAAAATAATTACAAAGTACTCATTATAGCCCTGATAGTGCCTCTTTGTTTTCAGCGGTCCCCCACCCCCAACCAGGTACCTCTTTGTTCTCTGTGCCACCCACCCCTTGCCAAGTCCCCCGTTGTTCTCGGTGGCCCAACCACCAATCTGCAGCCCATCCTTGGCCCACCGCTTCTCCCCATACGGTCTTCTCTCTTCACCGGTCCTTCAGCCTTTGCGCCCAGGAGAGGCACCTCCCACAGTCGACCTTGAAGGTGAGCCCCACCCCCCCCCCCCCCCCCCCCCCACCCCCTGGGTCACTATCTACTGCTCTTTGTCCTGCATCTGCCGGTCCGAATCTCTCCTCCTTCCGGTTCCAGGTCTTCACGGTCGATTGGCGGATGAGCCACGACTCCAGGCTGGTTCCATGGCCAGCTACCTGCCGGAGTTTGGCAAAAGCCCAAGTGGCCTGACGACCAGCTATCAACTTTAGCTCTGTCTCCAACAAAGATGGTGTAGCGGGTGCGTGAGAGAGCCCGGAATGAAGGTGAGGAGCCAGGCAAATTCTGTAGAGGCTTGAATGAGCACAGCACACTACTCTCCACATCATGAATGAATAATGAAACAGAATACCGCACTCAAACACACAGAGCAGTCACTTGGTGCACAGATAATAACCTCTTACTCAATACATCAAAAACACACAAACTCATCATTGATCTCAGACATAAGGCACAACCCAAGACCCCCCTACTCATCTCAGGCGAACCCATATCCACCACTGACTCATTCAAATTTCTTGGCACTCACATAAGCAATAACCTTAAATGGAAAATCAATTCAAATCACAACTACAAAAAAGCCAACCAAAGACTCTTCTTCCTCCGCCAGCTCAAGAAGTTTAGAGTAAGGAAACACCTCCTAATCCGATTCTACACAGCCATCATCCAAAGCATGCTCACTTCATCAATTACAGTCTGGTTCAGCAGTTTAGACACTCACTCCCGTAATAAATTACAGCGCATAGTTAACAAAGCATCCAAAATCATCAGCACTCCCCTTCCATCAATAGAATCACTCCATCACAAACGGTCCGTGTCAAGGGTGAAAAAAATCATCTCTGATCCCTCCCACCCAGCTCACCACATCTTCCACCTGCTGCCATCAGGAAGGCGCTACAGCTCACTGCCCGCCAAGATATCTCGATTTAAAAACAGTTCTTACCCACACGCAATCCGAATTCTGAACACACTATGACAACAGCACATATCCTCCCCATGCATGTACTGTATATTGTATGATGTTGTGTTTTGTGTTATGTTTGACGGGAATCAGCCTACCTTGTAACATCCTGTACTGAACCTGAATTCCACCAGCTTGACTGTGTGGTCATTAAATAATCTAATCTAATCTAATCTAATCAGTGAGAGGCTGAAGACTGGTCTCGTGCCAAAAGTCCCTGCTCTTATCTCCGTGGCTGGGAGCCTCCCCCAGACCAGTCCATCAAGTGCCGAGGGGGATGAACCAGGGGGTAGCCTACTCCCCAGGAACCGCAACAGGACCCCCCCACCCCCCCCCCCCCAAGAACCGGAGGCACGAAACGGACAGGGGGACGTACGATACGACCAGCCCGTGTGCACACCATGGCAGGCACAGGAGCCGGAGACACACTGCCAGGCGAAGGTGGCTGCCGCGGTGCGCACTGTGGCCGGTTACACACTCACAGGTAATGAGTGCATGGAGCAGCGGGCTGACCATAGCCTTGAGGTGCTCCTATGCTGATGGTTATCGAGGAGGAAATGTTGTTGCCAATTCATACGAGTGTGTTCTATTTATGAGGAAGTTGACAATCTAAATGCAGAGTGTTGCAGAGGGATTCGCAGAGACCCAGTTCCCTGAGCTTAGTATAAAGTTTGGACGAGATGAAGATATTGAACGCCAAACTGAAGTCTATGAACCACAAGCTGACGTATGTGTTTTTATTGTCCAAGTGATCCAGTGCGGATAAAATTACAAAGTACTCATTATAGCCCTGATAGTCCCGCAGGTTCTCAGCAGCCCCCCACCCCCAACCAGGTACCTCTTTGTTCTCTGTGCCGTCCATTGCATCTCCCATTGATCTATTGTGGTGATAGGCACATTGTAGTGGGTGCAGGTTCTTGCTGAGGTAGGAGGTGACATGGGCCATAATCAACCTCTCAAAACAATTCATCACCATGGATGTTACTGCCACCATTCGGTATTCCTTGAGGCATGTAACCATACTTTTCTTGGGCACCAGTATTATTGATGCCGTCTTGAAGCAGGTGGGAATATTAGACTTCAGTATTGCGAGGTTGAAGCTGTCCATAAAAACTCCAGCCAGTTGGTCCGTGCAGGTTTTTAGAATGAAATGAGGTACAACTTCAGGTCCAGATGCTTTCCAGGGTTCACCCTCCTGAAGAATCTACTCTCCAGAAACCCAGAACAGATGAATAGAATGTTTTTCAAAAATTAATTTTTGGACTGTGGATGTCAATGACAATGCCAACGTTTATTGCCCATCCATAATTTCCTTTGTGAAGGTGATGATAAGTTGCCTCTTGAAGCTGCCACAGTGCACTGCAGAACAGCATTGGGAGATGATGCGGCAGAGGTAGAATTCAAAGGTCTGGACTATTTATCAACTATAGCTCTGTCTTCAACACCATATCCCATCTAAACTCATCTCCAGACTCATGGATCTAGGAGTCCTTGACTTTCTGAAACACAGCCGTGAAGAGGTTCAGTTATACATCAATAAATCTATAATTTCCTCACTCACAGCTGGGAAGAGGAGGATATAAGAGGAGAATTGGGTTAAGAAAGAGAGATAGATCAGCCATGATTGAATGGCAGAGTAGACTTGATGGTCCGACAGGCCTAACGGTGAATTTCCTAATTCTGCTCCCATAACGTATGAACTTATGAACTTCTGAAATAACCCTTTGTCAGAACCCTTTCTCTTCCAATGATGCTGCCTGACCCGCTGTGAGTCTGTGGAATGATCTGCCTCAGAGGGCGGTAGAGGTCGGTTCTTTGGATACTTTCAATGGAGAGCTAGATAAGGCTCTTAAAGATAATGGAATCAGCGGATATGGGGAGAAGACAGGAACGGGGTACTGATTGAGGATGATCAGCCATGATCACAATGAATCGTGGTGCTGTATCGAAGGGCCGAATGGCCTACTCCTGCACCTATTTTCTATTGTCTATTGTCTAAAATGTTCTATTTTTATTTCAGATTTACAACATCAATGGTTGTTTTGATTTTCATTTCCAATTCAGATCAACCTTGGGGTGACTTTTCCTGTTGCAGACAACAGGAAGACCCCTCTGGGTTATGCTGGGTCACTCTTGATGTTGAAGCTCAATCCTTGAAGGCAGTGTTCCTGAGTAAGAAATAAATAGCTGCTGGAACTCAGTTGGTTAGGCACCATCTGTGGAGGGAATGGACAGACATTTTTTTAGGTCCGAACCCTTTTTCAGACTGAAGATGAGTTTGAACAAGGGTCCCGATCAGAATCAATGTCTGTCCATTCTCTCCACAGCTGCTGCTTGACTTGCTGAGTTCTTCCAGCACTTTATCTTTTGCTTCATATTCTCGCAGTCTCTTCAATGGTTCAATGCTTCTTTATTGTCACGCATGCACAGCACAGTGAAATTCTTTTGCACAACCACAAATGCACAGTCACCATATTTTGGCGCAGTTTCCAAAGAAGAAAGAACTGTCTAAAGTCCGCATGCCTGAAGTAGTGGAGCAACCCTGATCCAGATAAGCGGTGGTAATCCCCAGGCCTCTGCACGCCCGTGACCCGACGTTCCTCTCCTCTTATGATTTCTGTGTCAAGTTGTGCTCTTTGCCGCTTGGAGTTTAGTTTAGTTTAGAGTTTAGAGATACAGCGTGGAAACAGAACCTTCGGCCCACCGAATCTACGCCGACCAGCGATCCCCGTACGCTGACACTATCCTACTCACACTAGGGACAATTTACATTTATATCAAGCCAGTTAACATACAAACCTGTACGTCTTTGGAGTGTGGGGGGAAACCGGAGCTTCCTGAAGAAAACCCATGCAGATTGCGGGGACAAACTCAATACAGACAAGCATCAGTAGTCAGGATGTCCAGGACTAAGTAAGCCCAGGACAGTGGTTCTACTTCTGTTTTTTCACTGGAGAAGAGAATGTAGGTACGGTCTTGTTCTTTAAACTTGCCATCTCCTGCCCACTGTGCCTCTCCCAGTGTGATGATGTGGTCAAAGCATCATCGTTCCCAAGCTATGATAGCAGAGTGGCATTTGGGACTGTCTACCAGGATGCTGACTTTCCAGGTTTCACTAGCTACCACAAGGACTTCAGTAGCAAGGGGACCACGACATCTGGAGTCCAAGGACCACTGCACAGGAATCAGTCATCACATGTGGAGCAGACATGTAACTGACACCAGACACATGTGTACACACACACACGCACAGATGCACACTTAGAATTAAGAGACAAATCCTCGTTTGACCATCCAAAGCTCACATTATGCATTTTGTTTTGGATCATTCTTCAGATTGTGTACCTCCACTGGCAACCCCCCTCCCCTCTCCTCCCAAATCCTCCTATCATCATTGTATAAAGCCTTGGATTAAATCAATGTTTGTACAAATGCGGTGTTACTGCTTCCACTTTGCTGTGTGGTTCTCTCAGGGTGAGGACCAGCACTTGTCCAGACCGCTTGTGTTGCATGCTGTGAGTTGTAGAAACTCCATGAAATCCCACTGACATGAGAAATCCAGTTTATTTTACTTTCTTATATACATTTGTGGAATGGTCAACAAAATTTATAAACATCAAATGTCGAGATATGTCATTTGGTCAACTAAATTCAGTCAGTGAACAATCTTCCACAACAAAATATTTCTATTAATCAGTGTACAGACATTATTCCTATTTACAAATTCCATTTCCTCAAATAATAATCACACTATTAGCAGCACCAATTTCTAAAATGCAAGTATTTTACATAAAAATCACATCTGCAGATAATTTGCTTCTTCAGACTTTGGATAGATCTTAGTCTGACATTTTACAGAGAAAATTCCACAGCGTCAGTAAAAATGATCAATAGGCACTAATGTAAATGGGCACCAACAACACTTGTAAACACTTGTATTTCAATAAAAATAATGTTTTCATTCAAACTGAAATAAACATTATTGGACCGCAGTATTCCTGTCTGCATATCACAGGCTAGGAACAGGATTCATCAGGGAAAGGAAGCATGTGAAATGTTGAAACAATACAACTTTACTCTATATCTTCCAGTAAAATTAAAAACATGTTCACATTTTTTTGATTTTCGACATTCTAACTGAGATCACTGCACCTGATATAACTTCCTGATATATGAGCCCTCCATTGCTGATAACACATGTGGGATTGTGGAGGTAATGTGTGAAAACTGAATGGGCTCCAGTAAGTTCTCATATGAGGGATGCAGGCATGGGAGTGTAGGTTTAGGGTAAGGGGAGATTAGGGGAGCTGGGGCAAGCTGGTGCAAATGTTATTCAAGTAGTTTAATGAGCCTTAATTTCTGACCAACAGAGAACTCAGCCAACTTCTTCGCATGCCAATCCCATCCACTGCATTTCCATGTGGGCAAAGATCAAAATGGACAATATGTCCATGGAAATGCTATTCTAAAACTAACATCACCTCCCACTCTTCTGACTTCTAATATTAAATATTAACTACTGGCACTCATTTCTTTTATCATTTTCCACAGATAACTTCAGTTTCAGTTCATTGATTAGAAACCAACTCCAAATGATTATGGAGAACTACAAATCAATTGCAGACTATCTTGTGATGTTACCATGTTATTGTGACAAGAGCAAACAAGTCCTGCGTCATAATAAGATAGAAACATAGAAAATAGGTGCAGGAGGAGGCCATTCGGCCCTTCAAGCCAGCACTGCCATTCATGGCTAATCGTCCCCAATCAATAACCCGTGCCTGCCTTCTCCCCATATCCCTTGATTCCACCAGCCCCTAGAGCTCTATCTAACTCTCTCTTAAATCCATCCAGTGATTTGTCCTCCACTGCCCTCTGTAGCAGGGAATTCCACAAATTCACAACTTTCTGGGTGAAAAGGTTTTTCTCACCTCAGTCTTAAATGGCCTCCCCTTTATTCTAAGTGTGGCCCCTGGTTCTGGACTCACCCAACATTGGGAACATTTTTCCTGCATCTAGCTTGACCAGTCCTTTTATAATGTTACATGTTTCTATAAGATCTCCCCTCATCCTTCTAAACTCCAGTGAATACAAGCCTAGTCTTTTCAATCTTTCCTCATGTGACAGTCCCGCCATCCCAGGAATTAATCTCGTGAGCCTACGTTGCACTGCCTCAATCACAAGGATGTCCTTCCTCAAATTAGGAGACCAAAACTGTACACAAAACTATAGATGTGGTCTTACAATAGCCCTACACAACTGCAGAAGAACCTTTCTACTCCTATACTGAAAGGATGAACAGTGAAGTGAAATTATCCACAGAAGTCAATGAAGTGAAGACTCTAGAATGAACCATCAGACGGCAATGTCAGATAGTAAACAAATAGAGCAGATCTTCCTCTGTCCCTGTCAGGTAATTCAGGCGCGGAGTTGCATTCTTCAGACTATAGCTTCATCTTTCATTTGTCTTTTCTGGGACCTGAAATAAAATGAAATAATTTTTATTATCTACTTTAATACTGCTTACAGTTTCTTCACCAATACAATTTAGCAAATAGTCAACTGGAACACCCACAGAAATACACCTGCTAAAAGAGCAAGTCAAATGCTGGATATCCTAGCACATGTAACTAACCTCATGTCATTCTATTATCCTTTCCACTATTTATGGGGCACAACACAGGGGTGTGATGAATTTTGGAATAAGGAAGTTTCAATGTAATAACAAATTCAGCAGAAAGCATTCTGTGTGATTGCTACTCCACCCAGTTACCTAAACCTTTATTCCCTGCACCTTCTCCGCACCCAGCATTCTGGCACTTGGCTGCCTTCCAGTGACTAAAGCTCGATATGAACAATGAATGTTGGGTGAGGAGCGTGAGAGACTCAGCTCAGATGCAAACCGTAGTCAAATAGCATGCTGGCACTCCAGCGTATGGGTCACACGTGCAGGGAGAGTACTCCTGTGCCAAATATTGGTGGCAATGTTCAGCAGGAAAGAGCAGACAGTGCCCTCCAGCATGGAGTACCGGACTGACATGGTGAGGAAACATTCACTGCATCTACATTTATTCACAGCTGACGTCTGGTAAACATGAAACACTGACCTTTGTAGGCATTTATGAGTGCCCGCACCCACTTAGCATCAGGATTCACGCACACCTTTCTCTTATTTCTCAGTGTGATGCTGTGAAGAGAAGGTGATATTTAAAATATATTCCACAGAAGTTCAATGTGCACATCATCACAGTCACAGATGGAGAAAGGTTGAAGTTGATGCTTTGACTCATTTACTCACATTATCTCTGTGTTCTCACAGTGAGATCCTCTGGGAATATATTTCAGACTCCGGATGGACTTTGGATGAAAAAAAACAGATGTGGTCCCAATGCAGTGGCACCGTCCATGAAATCTTAAACTCGGAAAACCTGCGGAAAGATTACATTCACAGATTTAATCCTGGAATCAACGGCAGTAAAATCTACAAAATGTTCTGGTACTTTCTGCAGCTTTTTTGTATAATTAATGCATGGCCTATTATGTGCTTGCACAAACTCCTTCATAAAAATTTAGAGCTTTCATTTGGAAGTTCAATATCAAACACCAATTAACAGCTACAATTCTGGAAAACATTGTAAATACAGTTTGAACACAGTTCACTGGTGCATTTCCTTCTACTTCTGCAGTCAGGTTGCTGGATCAGTTTGGCATTAATAGTCATACTCATGGAAACAGGCCATTCGGCCCAACTTGCCCATAACGGCCAACATGTCCCTAGTCCCATCAGCTTGTGTTAGGCCCATATCCCTCGAAACCTGACCTATCCATGTATCTGTCTAACTGATTCTTAAACGTTGCAATAGTCCCTGACTCAACTACCCCCCTGGCAGAACCATGCTGACTATCACTAATCAGTTTTTGTCCGTATAAATGCATGCATTACACAGAAAGTTTTGATTTAAATAAAAAAAGTTTAAAGGTTTCTCATACACATCAGTGTTACATTGTAAAGAGCATATAACACCCTTGGAAGTGTAATTGCATTGCACATTTTAAACAGCACATGAACCAGGGAATCATATACTCATACTTTGTGCTACAGTACAATAAGGAATAAACCACAGGTATAGACATCTCAACATACCCTGTGCAGTGATGACACACAGAAGGAGGATGAGGATGGTCACACTGGCTGCTCTGCCCATCTTCCACTTTGTGTCGCTGATGAGATGTCTGCTGAAGTATCTTCTGCCCAACGTAACAGCTCTCTGCTGAATCAAGTTCTGCTGCACAGGACCAGCCAGCTCCTATTTATGGGGATTCACTTCTCTCATTTGCATCCTCTTCTGCAGTGAAAGCTGTCAAACTCTCTGACGTCCTGTGCGACGGAATTTCCCTGCTCCAGACAAACCTTCTTTCACTTTCAGTTTCATATTTCAGCACTTGTGTGGTTCACAATCGCGGGTGTTTATCATAATGGGCGTGGAATTAGTTATGTGTGACTTCAGAAGATTTATGAGCCTGTCCCACTTAGGCAATTTTTTCGGCAACTGCCGGCGACTGACATTGTCGTAGCAGGTCGCCGAAAAAATATCGACTGGACCCCCCCCTGCGACAATGTCATTGACATTGTCTGCAACAACCTACTTCCTAGTCGACGTCAAGCTATGGTAAGCTACCAACAACCGGCAACCAATAGGACTTCCACCTACGACAACCTACGGCCACCCACGACAAGTTACAACAAGGTAAGGCAATTCAGTGGCCGGTACCTGGTGCCGGTTGACATTGGTTGACGTAGGTAGTTGCCAATGGAATTCACCAAAGTCAGCACCGGCAACCACCTACGTCATCCTGGCGACAACCTACCTCATCCTGGCGGCAGCACCTACGTCAGGCTATGATTGTTGGCGTCAAGCCCATGGGCGCCAACTGTCGCTGAAAAGTTTTGAACATTTCAAAATCCAGCGGCGACCAGAAAAAAGGTACGACTCTTTTGGCGACTGAGGAGACCATACAGGTGACACCCCGATGACCATGTGGTGACAGCCTAGTCATCTGTAGTTGCCTAAACAATTGCCTAAGTGAGACAGAGGCATAAATTATTCATTTTACCAAAGAGGTGTAAAATACACCTTTGACAAAGTGAATGCTGCAAAATGAACAAACAGTTTGTTTCAAGCAAGAATAATCCAGTTCCGGGCTTTGCTCCTCACTCACGGGGAAACCCCGCAGCTCAGGAGAACGTGCTGCCCACACGGTGGAGCTTAAACTTGTGGTTTCCAGGAAACAGCTCTCCCTTTCACAGTCTGCTCATTACAGTGCTTCCACGCTGCAAGTTTTCATATTATGCACAGACAGAAATATAGTTTCAACATTGTATACGATCCCCACTTTCAGTGAAATGTCAGCATGCACTGCTTCATCCCTACTCACTGAAAGCCCTGGAGCAAGCCCGAGGTAACGGAATATGCTAACATGAGGCATGGGGTATATAAAGTGTCAAGGACAAGTAGTCAGCCAAAGGACTGGGATGTTTCTGGGATCCAGCAGCAGAACATTAAAAGTCTCAGAAGAAAGCAGAATATACATTTTGAGAGAAAACTTGCAAGTAGTTTTCAATCATGCAGAAAAATGTTTCTATATATAAATATGAACAGGGTAACTATTTTAAACTAGGGCCTCTGGGGAATGAAGCTGGTGAATTAATAACAGCAAACAAAGAAATGGAAGATAAATTGACCAAACAGTTAAACAGTTAAGATTTTAAAATTAGACACAAAATGCTGGAGTAACTTAGTGGGATGGGCAGCATCTTTGGAGAGAAGGAATGGGTCGAGACCCTTCAGACTGATGGCAAAGGAGTGGGTGGGACAGAGATAGAATGTAGTCGGAGACAGTAAGATTGGTGGGAGAACTGGGAAGGGGGAGGGGATGGGGAGAAAAGGAAACAAGGGCTATTTGAAGTTAGAGAAGTCAATGTTCATACCGCTGGGGTGTAAGCTACCCAAGCAAAATATGAGGTGCTGTTCCTACAATTGGCAAAATGTTTCACACATTCTTCAGAGTGATATTTCTCATAGTTATGCAGATCATTCGATCAGGTTTTCATGAAATATCTTTGTTTACACATGTTATTCTTTACGGTGACTTTTTGGATTTTAATACTACAAATGTGCAAAGGGTTACAATTATGTGAATGTAAAAGGAAGGAACAGATGTTTCCATAAATCCTTTTAATATCATGGTTCTAATGCACCAGAGGACAGGTGAATGTGAGTTGATACCATTGAAACCTGTCAGTTTCTGAGGGGATGTGACAGGGCAGATGCCAAGGAGGGGTTTCCTTGAATGGGGAGGTTAATACTGGGGGCATTATTGCAGGTCTGGGTCAATCACTGACAGAATAAACTAAATCTTATCTCAGACTGGGTGTACTCACAAGCGGTGGCTTTCTCGCCAACAGTCTGTCTGGCCTTTGTTCTTTTTTGATATTTTTTGTACATGTTAAAAGTATGTTTTAGTGTTCCTTGTTTAAGAAAGAACTGCAGATGCTGGAAAAGTCGAAGGTAGTCAAAAATGCTGGAAAAACTCAGCGGGTGAGGCTGCATCTATGGAGCGAAGGAATAGTTGACATTTCGGGTCGAGACCCTTCATCATAGAAACATAGCAAATAGATGCAGGAGTAGGCCATTCGGCTTTTCGAGCCTGCACCTTCTAGTTACATCCTCGAAAAATTCTATAAGATTCGTCAGACATGATTTACCTTTCATAAATCCATGCTGACTTGTCCAATGATTTCACCACTTTCCAAATGTGCTGCTATCCCATCTTTAATAACTGAATCCCATCTTTAATAACTGACTAAAGTCCACAGGCCCCGCGGTTAGAGCTACGATCCCTCCAACCCCACATAAAACAAACCAAGGAGCACTAAAAGGTAGACAAAAATGCTGGAGAATCTCAGCGGGTGAGTCAGCATCTATGGAGCGAATGTGACGTTTCGGGTCGAGACCCTTCTTCAGACTGATGTGGGGGTGGGGGGGCGGGAAGAGATGGAATCTCCTCCTCTTCCTTTCCTCTTCCCACCCCAACATCAGTCTGAAGAAGGGTCTCGACCCGAAACATCACCTATTCCTTCGCTCCATAGATGCTGTGGTAAGAAGCTTTAACATCGTGAAGCCCGCGGTCTCTGGTAAGAAGAGGCCTATTCGGTAGCTCCATGCCGCGGTGAGAGTTTCAACCACCCCGATGCGGTAGTTTCAATCACCCCGACCGGGGCTTTGATCGCCGGCTGTGGAGGGTTTGATCGCCTCGACCGCGGGAGAACAAAGAGGAAGAAGCATGCAACATTGGGTATCTTAACTGCATCTTTACAGGTTATTAAATGTCATGTTTAGGTTGTAAGAAGTTACAACAGTGGATATGTATTTGTGATTTGTATTTGTGAATATTAGATATGAGAACTTTTAACCTGATCTTTTCATTCAGCAACAGACAAAATATATACCAAACACAAAGAATCAATAACTATTTCAATATAACACCAGGATCTTCAGATAGGGAGAGTGATGGTGGTTAGATTTATCATCAATGCTTTTTTATTCCGGGGAATCTATTTCAATGTTGTTACCCCACAAGTGCTCCTCTCCCACCCAATACAAGGTGTGCATGCTTGGCCCAACTTTAACCAAACTCTGGCAGATTTTAGTAAATGATTCAGATAGCCTTAAGCTGCAAAGAGTCCACATCAAGATAACACTGGAGTAGCACCTTGCCACTCCAGTGCACAACAGGCAAACAGTGATCCTCACAGTGATGAGGGCAGGAGGTTTAAAATGGACCACACTTCCCACAGGTATGTCTGCAGAAAGAAATGACACAGGCCCTCTAGAATTAACTGCATTTACCCCTGAAGATGCCTAAACTCCAAAGATGGAGCCAATATCCACTAATTATAACCTCTGCAGATAACAATGGAAAACATTGCAAATACTCTGAAAGTCAGGCAGCATCTGTGGAGAGTGAAATAGTTCCCCACAGGATCAGAGCATGAATCAGCAGGTGTCAGCATGAATCACCAGCTAAACACCACCACAGTAAACAAGGACAAAGATACAATCTTTAAAGCTTCAGTTATGTTTTTACCCCCTGAAACTTATTCAAACTTCCCCCAACTTTGCGCACTCGACCCATATATGGGAAAGTGGATTTACATGTGAATGTCAATGTTCACAGCACTCTATGGAGCGCAGGTTAATTGACCAACATAATGTTCTGTAAGTTTTGATAACTCTTGTTACAGTTACAGTTTAAGACTTTTATGGAGCAGTTTCTGCAGCAACTGATGTTCATTAATTCACTGCCTGTGAATGATGAAATAGCAGCTTCAGGGCTTTCTGGAGCTGATTCAAGTTTCAGTTTCCAGATTTATGAAGTGCGGAGGCTGCAATCTCATCGACTCCTCCCCCTGGGTGTGTGCAGAGGTGAGGGAAGTCCATTGTCAGGATACAGCCCGTGTGTTTCATCTCGTGTGAATTCCAGGAAATCAGCCTCCATGCATGTATTTTAAAGCTGCCTTTGCTCCTGTATGTCATAATTAGCTATTTATTACACATTATTTATTATGCAAAAACTGATGATTTTTTTTTGATACAGAGATATATTTAACCAGGGCTTTTAGTTCAGATAATATTAAGGTGGGAGAGAAATAGATCACTGACCTGTATCCAATGTTCCCTCTAATTTGCGCAGAAATGTTATATTGTGCATTTTTTTATGCTGTTACAAATGTGTGTGCGCACTGCACTCTTGTTCAAATACATGACCTCATGAGCTTTTGGTGTAGCAGTTTTCACTATTTCGTTAAACCATTCAACTTTAAACCAGCTTGCAGTTCTTTTGCGCTTCACACCCTTTGCATTCTTTGAATTTGACATGGTGAATCAACATTTATTTCAATAAAAACTCAATGAGCCAGCTACAGAATTCGAAATGGATCTTTGTAAAATGTACAATAAAGTTAATATGATTATGAGATTTATACAAATAAGTATAAATTATATACTGTATAATACTGCATAATTATTGATTACTACATTTTAGGTAACATTGTAGTGTCTATGACATACAGACTCTTGAATGCTTTTGTTTTTCAAATGAAACAGTTCTTTATTTTAACTGTAAAAAGTCCTTCCCCTCCCCCTCTCTCCACCCCCTCACTCCTCCCCCTCTCTCCACCCCCTCTCTCCATCCCCTCTCTCCACCCCCTGTCGCCTCCCCCTCTCCTCCCCCTCTCTCCACCCCCTCTCTCCTCCCCCTCTCTCCACCCCCTCTCGACTCCCCTCCCTCCTCCACATCTCCCCCCTCTCTAGTCCCCACTCGCTCCTCCCTCTCTCTCCTCCATCTCACCCCCTCTTTCCTCCTGCTCTCTCCTCCACCTCTCCCCTTTCTCTCCTCCCCCTCTTTCCTCCCCCTCTCTCCTCCTCCCTCTCTCCTTCTCCACTCCCTTCCCCCACCCCCTCCCCCTCTCCCATCCCCCTCCCCTCCCCTCCTTCCCTTTCCCCATTCCCTCTCCATCCTCTCTCCCTTTCCCCCATCCCCTTCTCAATCAACCTCTCCCTATAGCTCAGACCTTCTAGTCCTGACAACATCCTCGTAAATCTTTTCTGAACCCTTTCCAGCTTGACAACAACTTCCCTATAACATGGTGCTCAGAACTGAACACAATACTCTAAATGCGGTCTCACCAATGTCTCATACAACTGCAACATGCCCTCCCAACTTTTAAACTCAATATTTTGACAGATGAAGGACAATGTGCCAAAAGCTTTTTTGATTTCCCTATCGTCCTGCGACTTCATCTTCAAGGAACCATGCACCTGCACTCCTAGATCCCTCTGCTCTACAACACTCCCCAGAGTCCTACCATTCACTGTGTAGGCACTACCAATGTTAGACTTGCCAAAATGCATCAATTCACATTTTGCTGTATTAAATTCCATCAACCATTCCTCAGCCCACCTGGTCAATCGATAAAGATTCTGCTACAATTTTTCATATTCATCTTCACTATCAAGAGTGATAAGAGACACGAGAGACATTTATTTGTTACATGTACCAATTGGCACAGTGAAATATGTGGTCACCATACAGCCATACGAATGAAAAAGAGCACAGAACCCGATAGTCTTTAACATAAACATCCCCACACAGCGGAATCAACGTTTCCCACTGTGAGGGAAGGCACCAAAGTTCAGTCATCCTCCTCTGTTGCCCTCTGTTCACCCGTGGTCGGGGGGCTCCCAAACCCCTCGCTGACTCCCACTCACCGGATGATGGAACTCCGACGTCGGAACGGGAGAACATACTTAGCGGCTTGGACTTCCAAATCGGCCACTTCCTACCGGAGACCACGGCTCCCGAATTCCACAGGCTGAGCTGGGCGGAGATTCACGCTGGCGGCCCTCGGCAAAGGGATCCCAGGACTCCGCAATGTTGAAGTCAGCGCCACCCGCGCTGGAAGCTCTGCAAACCACAGCTCCACGATTAAAATTCTTAAGGGGTTGGACAGGCTAGATGCAGGAAGATTGTTCCCGATGTTGGGGAAGTCCAGAATAAGGGGTCACACTTTAAGGATAAGGTGGAAATCTTTTAGGACCGAGATGAGGAAAACATTTTTCACACAGAGAGTGGTAAATCTCTGGAATTCTCTGCCACAGAAGGTAGTTGAGGCCAGTTCATTGGCTATATTTAAGAGGGAGTTAGATGTGGCCCTTGTGGCTAAAGGGATCAGGGGGTATGGAGAGAAGGCAGGTACAGGATACTGAGTTGGATGATCAGCCATGATCATATTGAATGGCGGTGCAGGCTCGAAGGGCCGAATGGCCTACTCCTGCACCTATTTTCTATGTTTCTATGTTTCTATGAACCAGCAGGCCCAACACTCCGGAACTTCAAAAGGCGGTCCAGGTAGGGCATCGCCCACTCTGCGGTGTATCCAGTGCTGCACCGCTGCTGAAGCTTTGGTCCGGTCCTCAGCAGATAAGGCCGCGCCAATCCAGTTGGTAGGCCGCGAGGGGCCTCAGCCTTCACCCTGTTTCCCCAGCACATGGCAGCGAAGGAGTTCGCACTGCAGCATCTTACTGCAGATGTTGAAAGTGCGCAGACTTCTCAAAAAGTACAGCCAGCTCGGTCCCTTCTTGTACAGGGCCTCAGCGTTCCTGGACCAGTACAGTTTACTGTCCAGGTACACTCCAAGGTATTTGTACACCCTGGTACTCCCTGGTAAACTGAACATCCATACCATTGATGGAGACAGTGGTGTTCCTCTCCTCCACCACCAACTCCTTAGTCTTGTCATTGAGCCCAGCACCAAATCCTGAGGCACACCACTAGTCACAGGCCTCCCATCCGAGAAGTAACCTTCCACCGTCACTCTCTGCTTCCTTCCATGAAACCAATTTTCTATCCATTCAGTTATCTCACCTTGGATCCCATGCGATCACACCTTCCAGAGCAGTCTACCATGTGGAAACATTGAATGCTTTGCTGAAGCCCATATATACACCAGCTCTTCCCTCATCGACCTTTTTGGTCACATCTTCAAAATTCCTCAGAATGCCCTCCAATAACTTTCTGATTACAGATGTTAAGCTCACTGGCCTATAGTTCCCAGCATTTTCCCTGCAGTCCTTCTTGAACAGAGGCACACATTTGCAACCAACCAGTTTTCTGGCACCTCTCCTATATTTAAGGACGACTCAGAAATTTCAACCAGGGCCCCCCAATTTCTTCTCCAGTTTCCCGCAATGTCCTCGGACATATCCGATCAGGCCCTGGAGATTTGTCTACCTTCGTACACGTTAGTACCTTCAGCAACTATTTGACCATAACACCGACTGCTCCCAAGACACTTCCATTGACTGCTCCATGTTCCTCCGTCCTCCTGTTTTTCTCCACTGTAAATAAATAGAAGAAATACTCATTGAGGACCTTGCCCATCACATGGGCTCCACACCGTTGCCCGCTTTGATTCTTGAGGGGTCCCACACTCTCTCAAGTTTTCCTAGAAAAATAGCAGTCCCACCTGTGGGGCATCACCAGTCACCGGCAGCCAACCAGAAAAGGCCCTCGTTTTTCTTTTTTATTCTAAATCTTCTGCCAGTAAATTCTCAACTATGTATTGAAAATCTAAAGCTCATATTAATTGCATTTTTATACCTTGATGTTTAATTGAGCTTTTGTTTGTGCCATATTTAAATAATAATAGTAAACGGTTTTCCAGAAATACCTCACTTCCAGCCCTTCCCTGCAATACCACTTATTTCCACATGGTGGGGATAACACATGGGTCGAAAGTTGAACGCAAAGCAATTTGATTTCATTGATCAAAAACACAAACTGCAGGAGGAACTCAGCGGGTCAAGATGGAAATGGATGGATGACATTTTTGGTCTGGGCCTTTCTTGATTGATTGTGGTTGATCGGAGATTACAGGAGAAAGAGGTGAGGTGAAGGGATGGGGAAAGTGTTGGCAAGTCTTAGGTGGATTGACACAAAATGCTGGCGTAACTCAGCGGGACCGGCAGCATCTCTAGAGAGAAGGAATGGGTGACGTTTCGGGTTGAGACTCTTTTTCAGACTTTTATATTTAAGAGTAGATAAGGGGAATGGAAACGTTGAGACGGTTGATTTCACGCCAGCAGATGAAAATAAAAAGGTCTTGAGAGGGTACAAGGCCGTCCGGGGGAGTCCAAGAGGAGGGGGACCGGTGGAGATGGGAAAGGGGTCAACACGAGATAGTGAGGATTCCTTCCCATAGAAAAAGGCAGGGAGGCGGAGGTGACGGAAGAAAAGCCCTAAGTTGTGGCAGACCCAGAATTCATTGAGGTGGGGTGCAGGGAAACATAGGTGAGGCCTCTGTTGAGAACAGACCGTTCCATATTGGAAATGGGGAAGTCAGGGGGGGGATGGTGAAGATGTGACAAGGGTGGGGGTTGGGGTCAGAGAGTGGGAGGCGAGTGGACAGAAGTTGAGGCGAGCACTGGTGGGGGAATGGTGGGGAGGAGGGAAGCGTGAGGATTAGTGAATGGGTGGGGAGTAGTTGCCTGGAGATGGGGAGAGGGTGATGGTGGACTGAGGGGAGTGTGTGGGTTGTGAGAATAAAGGAGTCAGGGAAAGAGTGGCCTTTGTGGGAAGTGGAAAGGGTGTGGGTGCAGAGGCTGATGAGGTGAAAGGTGAGGATCGGGGGAACTTCATCCATGCTCTGCCTGAGGGGAATGGGAGGCATGAGAGCAGGAAACGGAAAATATGCGGATGATGGCTCCATCCATGATGGGGGTTGTTTCCTGAAAAAAGAGGATAGAGCTCTTAAAGATAGCGGAGTCAGGGGATATGGGGAGAAGGCAGGAACGAGGTACTGATTGGCGATGATCAGCCATGATCACAGTAACGGTGGTGCCTGATCAAAGGGCCGGATGGTTTACTCATGCACCTATTGTCTATTGTCTATTGTCTATCTCAGATAGCTCAGTGGAAAGAATAATCTTCAGGTCAAAAGTACAGAGATGGAGAAACTGTGATGAAGGGATGGCATCCCTGCAAGAAACAGGACAGTGGGGGATGTAGTCTGGACAGCGGTGGGAGACAGTGGGTTGTAGTGGATGTCTGTGGATAGTCTGAGATGGAGACCGAGGGGTCAAGACAAGTGAGAAAGTTGTCAGAGATGATCTGTGAATTTGAGGGCAGGAAGAAAGTTGGTGGTGAAGTCACAAGTAAAATGTACAAACTCCACACAGTAAACCCCCAAGGACAGGATCAAACCTGGGTCATTGGAATTACAAGGCAGTGGCACCAACTGCTCTACCACTATCTGATAAGCAGCCTGGTTTCTTGTGTCTAGAGGCATATATAAGTGAGATTGGACGAAGACAGGAGATTTCCTTCCTTGAAGAACATTGGTGCACCTAATGTTTTTTTGTGACAATCCAGTATTTCCTGGACACCACTACTAATGTAATTTATTTATATATATATATTTAAAGTTTCTAGTTTAGTTTAGAGATACAGCGTGGAAACAGGCCCTTCGGTCCACCGAGTCTGTGCCGACCAGTAACCCCTGCACATTAACATTATTCTACACACACTAGGGACAATTTTACCAAGACAATTACCTACAAACCTGAAGATAGACCCAAAAAGCTGAGGTAACTCAGCGGGACAGGCAGAATCTCTGGAGAGATGGAATGGGTGAGTTTGGGTCCAGCTGAGTTACTCCAGCTTTTTGTGTCGTTCTTTGGTTTAAATCAGAAACTGCTATTCCTGTACAAACGTACAAACTCCGCAAAGACAGCATCCGTGGTCAGGATCGAACCCGGGTCACTGGCGCTGTAAGACAGCAAATCTACCCCTGCATGACCGTGCCACCCAAGTGTTATTACATCACTAACTGAGTTCAAATTATGTTCCCAAATGCTACGGTAGATTTGAGTTCACCGCTCTGGATAATTATGTCAGGGTTGTGCATTACTAGGTCAGTATTGGTTTATTATTGTTGTATACCATGATTCTGTGAAAAACTCTGTTTTAACCACAGTGTTACATTCGCAATGCCTACTTATATTTTACGACTCTTTGCATTACGTAATCTTGTATTATTCTGGTCCGTTGCAGCGCATTACATCAATTTATCAGAAATGATGACTATTCAATAAAGTGAAAGTCTCCATAAAAAAGGAACTGATCCGACTTTTTTTTTAATCTTGTTTTTCTTCTAAAACATGTGGACATTTTAATATCAACACAAGTAGATATCAAGATTCCTTAAACATAACTCTAAGATTGAACAAGTTAAAGTAAACAAAGGGAGCCCATACTTGAAAGCCAGCAAACTAACTCACCAATGATATGTTAAATAAGTTTAAAACCAGTTGCTCACACATTTTTAAGGAGGTTATTAATTTATGAGATAATGCTAGAAAGGGATACAAATAAGGTTTTGATCATTTGTTAATTGCCTTGTCAGTCGGTTTCATGCCTTTGGCTATTACTGATTCCCTTCTATAAACTGGCTGATTACTTTCACTATTTTATTTCACCACTGTCAAGATGTTGATGTTTCTCTCATGGTTTCATTTCAACTCAATGAAAGTAAAGGAACACTGCTGATGCTGAAAATCTGAAAAAGAGAAAATGCTGGAAACACTCAGCATGTCTGACAGTATCTGTGCAAAGAAACAAAGTGTTATGTTTTTTCAGGTTCGAGACTTTTTGTCGGGGAGCTAGCTGATGGTCAAGTGAGAGAGAACAGTTCACAAGGAAATAAGTGAAGGAATGGAGGGGATGGGAATGCTCAAAGGGACAGTAGCGATGGGCTGAATGACCTTCAGGTTTTATGGAAATATGGGAAATATTATTTTCATCGTTTGACAGATTCTGAATAATATTTAATTTTTATGAATAGACAACCATAAACTGTCATCGTTTCATCTATGAATGGTGAGCAAGATTGCTGAGTGCAAGATTGCACGATTGCTACCTTGAGGTCCCGACCACGGGGGAAAATAGAGGATGACTGGCCAAATGTTGTGCCTTCCACCACAGTGATGAATGCTGTGGTGGATGTTTGTGTTAAATTTTTATTGTGTATTTGTGTGTTCTTTATCATTGTACCGCTGCTGGCAAATTCATTTCACTTGCAATTTATGTGCAATGTGACGAATAAAACCATATTGTATTGTATTGTATTGCTGGCATTCCTAAGGTAGAGGTAAAGGTCTTGCTGTCTATCAAAGCTGCCTGCACATTGAACTGGGAGCAACCCTACACGTGGATCACTAAAGCAAGAGACTCTAACAGAGTGAAAACAGGCCCCTCGGCCCAACTTCCCCACACCGGCCAACATGTCCTACTTACAGTCTACCTGCCTGCGTTTGGCCCATATCCCTCTAAACCTGTCCTATACATGAGCTTGTTCAAATGTTTCTTAAAGATTCCATACCTGCCTCAATTATCTCCCCCAGCTGCTCGCTCGATATGCCCACCACTCTTTGTGTGAAAATCTTACCCCTCCTATTAAAACTTTCCTCCATCACTCTGGAAGAAATGAGCATGGAGCATGTGGCTGACAATCTCAGAGCAGCAGAAGATCTGCCCTGTTAGTTTTAGCAGTGGCATCCTCCAATCAAGCCTTACGATAATGTTATGTTGAAAAAATGCTTTTCATTTCGTAAGTAATCTTCATTAGGTTAAATATACTGAGAAACAATTAAAATGACCTTGAGCATTTAAAAAAAATTAATTGATTTGGTTAAATTTTTGAATGTTTTTAAAAATGTGTCTTTGCAAGGTTTTTTTTGTTTCTGTGCTTCTTAATAGCTTTTGAACTTTTTTGAATGACTACATTCTAGAGAATGTTTGTTTCATGGGCAAGGCTCAACTCAACCCTGCTCAACTCCTCTCTCCTCAATAGGAATTTTGTGATGGATATTTTAAATGGAAGGTTTTACTGTGCCATAGAGTTTCATTGCAGAGGTTAATGTAGCTTCTCCAGGCAGGTTCACAGGAAGAAAGCAAAGAAACTAGGTAGAAACTTACCTCAGAGATCAGCAGGAGCAGGATTGCAAAATCCATGCCATTATAAAGAAAGGTATAGCTGAGAGTAGCTTTAGTTATATTTGTGGGAAGCGGAAAAGAAACACAAACAAAATTGTGCTGATTCATTATTGCTTGGCCTGCGTTGCCATCAAGACAGATACACAATTAAATGGACAGACACAAGGAACTACACATGCTGGTTTACAAAATAGGACACAAATTGCTGGAGTAATTCAGCAGATGTGAAATGGGCAGAATGTAAATAAGGGGAAGTACTTGAATGCTTCCAAGCAGGACCTTTCCACAGGCCATGTCAAGCGTGGGCCAGACCATTCACGAATGCTGGTGAGCATGGCACTTTACTGTTGTTACATAAGTATCCTTGGGCACTCGTGTATCCACACATCTTATCTCCACAAGTAGATACAACATTTTGTGTTGGCCTACAATGTTAAGCACACAGCGAAAAGGAAGTAGGATGAACAGATCCAGAGTAACAATCCCTCTTCTTCATGTGTGGAGATTATCCCATTGTCTATGCAAATAAAATTGCTTTTCAATTGTTGATGGATAATGAAGTAAAATATAGAAGAATACTCTCTCTTTGCAATGGCGCATGTGTTGTTTACTGTGAACAAACCCAATGACTTACTGTTGATGTTAAATGTTTTCTTTAAAATGGTAAATCTCTGAATGAGGAATGTTTAAATCTCATTTAACTTAAAGTTTTCAACAATCTTCTTTAGATCAATCTAAGACTATTCAAATATGAATGTTGAATAATATGGAATGGAATTTACTCAATAATCACAATAAGCACATATTCATTAAATAATCCGTTTTCATGGATTTTTCTTTACTACTTTGAGTTTTGTAGAGTGTCTTGCTAGATTTCAGGAACGATTGCTTTTGGGACTTTATGGTTGCAAAATTTAATAATGAGTTTGGTGAGTCACTTATGTTGTCAAAAGTACATCTCTATACTTATAAACTGATCTTGGATGTGTATTCATTTGTGTGTGTGTGTGTGTGTGTGTGTGTGTGTGTGTGTGTGTGTGTGTGTGTGTGTGTGTGTGTGTGTGTGTGTGTGTGTGTGTGTGTGAGTGTGTGTGTGTGCGTGCGTGCGTGCGTGCGTGCGTGTGTGTGTGCGCGCGCGCGCGCATGAGTTTGTGAGTATGTGTGTGATCACATCTTCGCGAAAAAATGATATTGGTAAAATATTTACATATTCCAGTAGACATTTTTCCCCTGGAGTCCAAAATTGCCTTATCTGAAAATGTCATGCTTTATTTCTTGAGTTATTAATGAAATTGTTCAAAAATTTGACAAAACTCTGAATTTAAAAACGACTGTCTTTCACTGATGACGTCACAATGGGTCTGCATGCCTTCTTTCTCATGCTGCGAGTCACGTCACCCTCCCACCACTCCCTCCTCCCCCCGTTATTCAAAAGACGCAGCCGGAGTTGAAATTGGGCTGTCGACTGAAGACCCAAGATCATAGCTGAAGACTGCGGCAGCCCAACTCGCGGTACTTTGGTTGATACTCGCTCGCACACTTGCTCACCCCCTCGCCACCTCGCCCCTTCGCTGCCTCTCCCCCTCACGCCCTTGCCCCCTCACCACCTTGCTCGGGGTTCTGGTTTCGGCGCATGGTAGGGAGGTTGCTGCCGCTCTCTGCCTCTGTCGCCGCCCTCTCGCTTTACTCTGCCCCTGCCCTGTGCCTCTACCCGCTACCTCTGCCCTCTGCCCTCTGCCCTGCCTCTGCCCCTACCTCTGCCATCTGCCCCGCCCTCTGCCTCTACCTGCTGCCTCTGCCCTCTGTCTCTGCCCTCTTCCCTCTGCCTCCTGCCTCTGCCCTCTGCCTCTGCCTCTACCCGCAGCCTCTACCCGCAGCCTCTACCCGCTGCCTCTACCCGTTGCCCTCTGCCCTCTGCCTCTGCCCTCTGTCTCTGCCTTCTGCCCTCTACCTCTGCCTTCTGCTCTCTACCTCTGTCTCTGCCCTCTGCCCTCTGCCCTCTGCCCTCTGCCCTCTGCCCTCTGCCCTCTGCCCTCTGCCCTCTGCCCCCGCCCTCAGCCTGCCTCTGCAGTCGCTCTCTCTACCCCACTCCCTCTCCCTCTCTAGCCGCACCTGCAAGTTGGGGGCTATGCGTGAATGGATAGGGTGGGGGATGGGGTAAAAGGAACGAATTAATAATATTAATATAATATCAAGGGAGGTGGTTAGTGTGTGTGTGTGTGTGTGTGTGTGTGTGTGTGTGTGTGTGTGTGTGTGTGTGTGTGTGTGTGTGTGTGTGTGTGTGTATGTGTGTGTGTGTGTGTGTGTGTGTGTGTGTGCGCGCGTGTGTGTGTGTGTGTGTGTGTGTGTGGGTGGTGGTTAGTGTGTGTGTGTGTGTGCGCGCGTGTGTGTGTGTGTGTGTGTGTGTGTGTGGGTGGTGGTTAGTGTGTGTGTGACGTTGAGGGGACCGGACCCAACGGGTCCCACTTGGTCGAGTAATTATTAAAAATGAGAAATAACTCAAAATGTCATCTGTCCATTCCCTCTACAGATGCTGCCTGACCCGTTGAGTTCCTCCAATCCTGCCAATAATATTTATTATTGCTAATTGATCTTCAGCACCTTTTATTTGATTTAGGTACGGTACAACCCAATGGTATGAACATGGAATTCTCCAATTATAAGTAACACGTCCCACCTCCGCCTGCTACATTGGTTGCAGGCAAAAGTTTGAGCAATTTTCTCATGATGCAATGAATGCCTATTGTATTTAAGCACCAGAATAATATTTTTACTAACCTTGACATTGTTTCACAGCAGAATGTTGTTCCTTCTGACATTTTAAACACATTTCTGAGTTTTCTTTTTAAAATAACAGATTTTACAATCTCAGACCTGACGTTTGTGAATCTACATCTGGTGTAAATGACGGCCTAAATACAGCCTGTGCCTCAATTACAGCTTGTTTCTCTTTTCTACTCCCCTTTTGTACTTCTCAAGTAATTTGAATCCAGTTTACTATGTATAAAATATGTGTTTTTTCAAATATCCTTATAGGAAGGATAGTAAAAGAATGGTGCCTTTGTAAATGATGCCTCTGTAAGGATCAAAATAAAATTGATTAAAAAAAACTGTTCATGCTCAACCTGTATATGTAAGACAATTCTTAAAATGCATACATTTATCTAAATAAAATAATTCCTGTGAAGAAAATGTCAAGGGTTTCTATTCATCTTTAAGTAGTGTTTTATCATTCGGACCTTTGCTTGCTGACATTGTTGAAACTCTACACTACACCAAGTCCTTTTCATCTTCCCTGACTTTGATCCGCAATGATCCACCTGGCTTACAATCTCAACAATGAGTTTAAAAAATGAATTATTGTTTGCAAATCCTGCATGACTTTTTGTAGACCTGGTGAAACAGCTGTAGTTCCCACAGCCATTGCCACGACCACCCTGAGGCCAGACATCCTCATGGTCTCAGAGGCGACCAAAAACATCGTCTTGTTGGAACTGACAGTGCCGTGGGAGGACCGTCTGGAGGAGGTCCACGAGAAGAAGATGACCAATTATGAAGAGCTGGTCATAGACTGCCGTAAGCAGGGCTGGAAGGCAAGGTGTATGCCCATCGAGGTTGGCTGCAGAGGTTTTGCAGGGCAATCGCTCTACAAAGCCTTGAGTGCACTGGGCATCAACGGAATGGCGAGGAGAAGAGCCATCAAGAACACCACAGAGGCAGCGGAGAAGGCCTCGAGATGGCTCTGGATCAGGAGAGAAGGTCCATGGGGAGGAGCGAATGCCACCTGAACACAAGTCGTGGTCTGATCAACCACGGCTCGGTCGCCTGGGCGAGGGTGTCTGATGTTGAAAGGCCCAATGACCCCAGTTTACATCACTGATGATGAGTTCAGGAGCATCTATAGATGTATTTTTATCAATCTCCACAATTATAACTCTTCAATGTCTGTCTTCTTTTTTATGACTGTCTGAGAATTCCTGGTTTTCATCAGCAATCAACTGATGGCCACACAAGAAACTATAGATGTTGGAATCGAGTAAAACGCAAAGTGTTGAAGTAACGCAATTTTTACTTTAGACTTTGGTGATACAGCAAGGAAACAGGCCCTTCGGCCCATCAAGTCCAGATCGACCAGCGATCACCCCATACTTGCACTATCCTACAGTCATTCATCATCGTTGAAAACATTAGCGACGCGGTGGTGCTGGTTTCCAACGGGAACTGTAACGGATGCCCCACACATCTCTGTCCTCCAGTTCCTGTGGACTTCTGCCGCTGGAAGTATAGGATTTTGGTGTGTGTGCTTTATCATCTTTCCTTACAATGCTATGTACCACAGTAATCGCAACTTCTACTGAAGGAAGGTACCTACTCACTGGGGTAATTTATAATTTTACCAAAGTCAATTAACCTATAGACCTGCACATTTCTGGAGTGTGGGAGGAATCCCAAGTTCCCGCAGAAAATCCACGCGGTCACAGGGAGAAAGTACAAACTCCATTCAGACAGCAACTGTAGTCAGGATGGAAACCATGTCTCTAGCAACAACTGTACTGCTGCATCACTGTGCTACCCCGTGAAGGGAATTGATAGGTGACGTTTTGGGTGGGTCCCTATATTACCAAACCTGTAAGTTCTGGAATTCATACCTTAAACCTTTTTATTTCTCTGCTTTCATCTCCTCAAGGCATTACTTTCACATTCACCAAAACTTTGATCATAATCTCTTTACATTATAATGTCATGTTTGTCTGTCTGTATTCCTATTAAGTATCTTGGAATGTTTATTATGCCAAATAGCTATATGTTTCATTTTCAGTTTGGAGGTACAGCATGGAAATAAGTCCATGCTGACCATGTCAACCATGAAACTCATTAACTTTAATATCAAGCAATTTAACACAAGAACTAAAACGAACCAGATTCAAAAATATCACAAACACAATTATTTTTCTTTAAACTAAAAATGCAGAGAAATAAAAATAATTCTTAAAATTAATGCAGATTATTTATTTATTTATCAATTTTGTGGGATCCCTCTCATTGACAAGCCAGCATTTATTGCCAATAGCAAGCAAATTGAATAACAATGTAACAATTTGATAAAATCCACATAAAATATACTGTGGAAAATATTGCAGCCTTTGCAAGAAGTTTATGTAAATAACGAATTAGTTATATCTTATTAAAATCGTAGACATCATTCTTTGACAAGTGGAAATATTAGAAACAAAGTAAGAAATTGTAGAACAAGCTCTCAGAAGTTATAAAGCGAAGCGTTCAGTTGCATCATTTGTGATAGTTGAGGTGATTCTGAAGTGGAATTGAGTTCAATCCTTCACTCAATTAATTTCTTAGTTTTGCGTCCAAAGCCTAAAAAATAAAATCATTTTTCAATTTTCTCATTTATAATGTACCTCATGACATCTTCAGTAAATACATTACAAGGTGAGAAAAAACAGTACTTTATATAAGCTGAGAAATATCATCACTGCTGATGAAACACATTGAGAAAGCAGGAGAGTCTCTCCCATCCGTCCCAACAATTATGCAGGTTATAATATCACTACTGCCCGTAACTCTACTCAATCAATTCATTGAGCCATAGAATAGTAAGATTAAACGAGAACTTACCAGTTTGAAGTTTGATCGTTATTTTATGAGGAGTAATGTTGAGGGAATACGTGAAGAACCCCACCAGGACGCATGCGTGTCATTCTTCAAAGCAGCGGTGTGAAATCACAGATAACTGTAATGACTAAACATAGTAAGATTAGAGAAGAGATACCAGTTGAGTATATGATCAAGGGTGGGAGCGGAGGGCACGTATTCCCTCAACGTTACTCCTCATAAAATAACGATCAAACTTCAAACTGGTAAGTTCTCCTTTAATCTTACTATTTTACTTCGGAGTCACGTGAGTGACTACGTGAAGATTTTAAAGCTCTGTGATTTCATGCCATGGAAACGAGTCCATGCATCACATCTGCCTTGATTATGGGGAGAATAGAGTTAACATCATTAGACATCAATACGATATTGAGAACCCAACGATAAAAATGTTAACACCAATTATTGCCCCTATTTATGGGGTAAATTATATTACAGAACTTAAATTTGTTTCTGCAAATGTTCCAGGTTCAATGACTGGTTTGTTATAAAGTCGTTGGAAAGATTCCTCCGTTGACCATCCTGCTGTATTGAGGATTTGGTCCATAGGAACGTCCAACTTCATAGCTGCCGATGTAGCTGCAGCCCTGGTGGAGTGAGAGTTAAAAATGCTAGTGTCTACTCCAGCCTTTATTAGGACCTGTTTTAGCCATCTAGAGATGGTCTGGACTGTCACTGTTTTGAGTGGCTGTTTGTAGCTGATTAAAGTGACATATCTTCCCTCTGATGATCTTAGTATAATCCATATATAATAGTAAGTGTGTTACAATACAGAGACGAC
Organism: Amblyraja radiata; assembly: GCF_010909765.2. NCBI lineage: Eukaryota > Metazoa > Chordata > Chondrichthyes > Rajiformes > Rajidae > Amblyraja > Amblyraja radiata. The sequence continues at coordinate 68,930,331 of NC_045956.1, forward strand.
CATCTGTCGGGTAGGCCCTGAATTCTGCTTTTAGGCCTGCTGACCCTGTCTGTTCTGTTTGACTATTTCATTGATGTGAAAAGTTAAATTTCCAGATGAATAATCATGTTGTCCAACCTTTGTTTCTGTTGTGAGTGGACCCTTTGTGCCGTGACCAAGGCCATCAGCATGACTGTTTTCATAGTCAGTTTCTGTAGGGACAGAGCTGTAGCTGAAGACCAGTTTCTTAACATGGTCAGTACAATGCTCACATCCCATATTTGGGAGTACCTGGTTCTTGGGGGATTAATATTAAAATGCCCCTCATGAATTTGGTTACCAGGGTGTGTCCCAACAGAATGCCGCTCTGTTCCTTGCGACAGATATGTTGACAGAGCACTTCTGGCGCAGTTGATGGCACTATGACTGAGCCTCTCATCGTAATGGAGGCTTGCCAGGAATTCCAGAACAGACGGGATGTTCATAGATCTGTGGGTGATGTTTATTGTTGTGACAGTACTTCCCATTTCTTGATGACACCAAGTCTGATTTTTTGGGGGACTGTCTGTGGCCCGCTGAAATAATTCCACATTCGGTCCGTCAGTCCCAGGTGCAGAAGAGGTGCTTTCAACTATAAATTAATAGGTTTATATATAATTATGACATGGGTAACTCCCCTTGTAGCGGGAAGAACCAGTAAATTAGGTCTATGATGGATGGTGATGCATGGTTCTAAAACCATGTCGATATCACCGGGACCCATGGTTGAGTAGGCCAACCAGGTACTATCAAAATACCAGATGCGGTCTACTGTTTATTCCTAAATACCCGACTGATGAGGCAGAAGGAGGGAATGCATAAATAATCCCCCAAAGCAGCGAAGATGCATCTGTAGCCACTGCCCCAGGTTCTGGTTCCCAAGAACATAATTCGATAACTGGTGAGAGCATGGATGTGAATAGGTCATTATCTGGTGTTCCATACCGTGCTGTTCCAGCAATACATTTTTTATCCAACATCCATACAGTGTTCTAGACTTAGCGTGACCTGTTGTCTGCCACTAAATTCAGTTTACCTGGTAAGTTGGTAGCTGATATCCAAATATCTATCTGGATACACTATTGCCAAATTGTGTTGGCCAGATAGTCACATGATGTCGATATGTTTCCACCCATATGGTTGACATATGCTACCACGGTGGTGTTTAACATACTGGTGACATAACCCAGAACAATATGACTTAAAGCCATGGCATGCACTCACTTCCCCAGGTATTTATGCCCAGCGTTTGTAATGATGCCTCCTGTGCATTCCATCTCCCCCACAGCTGGAGATGGAATTAGTAGCATCCCAATCCAAGTGCCCATCAGTATGTAGTTCCATAGACGGGTAGCTGTTAATGTTTGGATTGGAACAATGCCTAATGTTATGTTTCCACCATTTTAGTACCATAGTGGCCTCTGTTGGTAGCTTCAGTAGGTCTGTCAGAATGACCCCCATAATTTTTGAGTGCACGCATGTTTGCACTCAGTAATTTGATAATGTAAAGGTCCGATTTATGTGGCTGGAACACAGCCACTAAATGCCAATTATTCTACTACCAGTCTGATGGATGGTTTAGTTTACTGCAAGCCTCCATTAAGACTGTACCCTTTCTTACGGCAAAATCACTGACATGTGAACAGTGTTAAGGGTGAACCGCAGATGATCTATTGTGTTAAATACATCTGTAGTCACCTCCAATGAGTACTGTATAGCAAGCATATTTTAATACGATGCTTGCCATGTAGTAACCTAGGATCAATACCTTTGCAGTAACAAAGGTTCCCATCTAGTAATGAATATAAAGTACGAAAGTATTCAAATTAGTCAAATCTATGATGATGTGGCAACCCCCATCTATATTATGATAAAGATTTTTGGACACGAATTCCTGTGATTCGTGTTGGTTGTCCTCCATTACTCCTATTTTATTTGGGCACTGTAGTTCAGCATGCGCTTTTGATTATTTATTTGCCTGTAAGCATGAACATTCAGTTCGGTACATGCTGAACTGGAGGATAATGTTTTGAATAATTCTATGGTATACCCCTATACTTCTGAAATATAAGTGTTGGTAGTAATATATTCTATGCATCCAGATAGAACTGTAATCTCCCACCAACCTCGTAAGGAGCCAGACCCACCTTCCTCCATGGTTACTATTAGTAGGTTTGTTACTATTTCGGCATCCTCCGTGGTCGTTGTGGTGCCGGTGTCTGGATCTGTAGTTGGGTCTGTGTTGAGGGTTAGCGCATTCCCCAGGAAGTAGTTTTTAGACGTTGCTTAATGTGCCCCAGGGTTTCCCTCTATGTCAAGTTCTTTACCTGTTAAGATAAGATGCCTCCAAATTTTAATATTGGAGGTATGGTGGTTCCAGGTTTGCATAGGCCTGCAAATTAGGGTCTAAATCCGGTTGGATGGTACTTCTTCCTAATGCTGTTACTCGTATTGGTAGTTTGCAAAATAAGGTCAGTGCATCCTGGTGATCTAGTGTCATGTCTTTTTGTTTATTGTGCGGGCGAACCCGTCCCGCTGTTAGGACTTTTAGAACTTTCTTTCGTTTCAAGTCCCTGCCCTGCCATGTTTTCAAATACACTGGTTGATACTGGGAACATTCAGTGTTTTGCAGTTCCCTGATGGTAAATGTCTTCCAATAGGTTTTCTGCACCCCATGTGCACTAGGGGTATGTTCTGCACCCCTGTTCAGGTGCAGCCCAGAATTGACCCCCTATACTCCCCTCTGATGAGGGAGAACACTGTGCAGCCCTACAAGAGGTACTGCTGTAGGACTTACTAGCTGCCCCCTGTGACTAGTCTCCATCTCCCAGAGCCTGCCACTTACCTGCTCCAACAGCCGCTCCAGCTGGCTCCGATGCTCTCGGGCACCCAACCGGCTCCAATGCACATGGTCACTGGCCGTCGCGGCTGCTCCTGAAGCCGCTACTCCTGAGGCCAGCTCCTGCTCCAGTTCCTGCAGCCACTCCACCCGGCTCCAATGCTCACGGTCACTGGCCATCGCGGCTGCTCCTGAAGCCGCTCCTGCTCCAGCTCCTGCAGCCAGCCCAGGATTGACCCTCGGTGTTCCCCTCTGATGAGGGACAAACACTGTGCAGCCCTACAAGAGGTACTGATGTGGGGCTTACTAACTGCCCACTGTGGCTAGCCTCCATCTCCCGGTGCCTGCCACTTTGGGGTATTTCCTCCAGCAGCCGTTCCAACTGGCTCTTATGCTCTCGGGCATAGGCCACTCCCGGCTGCTGCTGATCCTGCAGCCGTTCCAACCGGCTCTAATGCTCTCAGGCACTGGCCGTCGCGGCTGCTTGAAGCTGTTCCTCCTGCAGCCGCTCCAACCGGCCCCAATGCGCACGGGTACTGTCCGCTCGCGGCTATTCAGAGTCGGACTCCTCGGAGTCAACAACGCTGTTAGTTTTTGCTTCCCTCTCCTGCCCGGCTTGGCCGGTGCGGGAGCGAAGTCGGGAGCGAAGTCGGGCACAGCTGTTCCCATTACGGGAGATTAGCGTGCCTTTGGCTGCTGCTGCCGGCTGCCCGCAACTCCGCGGTTCTCCCCCGCCAGCTTTCCCGCAGTCTTCGTGGATCCGGTCCATGTCTCCACCTAAAAAGTAAGTGGAAGGAACGCAGAGTCTTCTTACCTGCTGTTCCCGACTTTCAAATTCTGGAACGCAGAGTCTCCTTACCTGCTGTTCCCGGCTTTCAAATTTTGCCGCTAAGGGAATGTCGTTCCCCCTGCTGTGACTCGTTGCAATGCGTGTAGCGATATGACACGCATGCGTCCTGGCGGGGTTCTTCACGTAGTCACTCACGTGACTCCGAAGTAAAATTATAGAAACATACAGCACAAGTGACAACGGTAGAGTTGCTGCCTTACTGTGCTTTCAGGACCAGAGAACCGGGTTTGATCTCGACTATGGGTGCTGTCTGTAAGGAGCTTGTATGTTCTCCCCATGATCGCGTGGGTTTTCTCCAAGATCTTCGGTTTCCCCTCAACTCCAAAGACATACAAGTTTGTAAATTAATTGGTTTGGTATAAAAGTAACTTGTCTATAGTGTGTGGAGGATAATGTTAATATGCGGGGATTGCTGGTCGACGCGGACTTGTTGGCTGATGGGCCTGTTACCGCGCTATATCTCAAAATGAATTTTAAAAAAGAATATTAAAAAGAAACAAGTCCTGATGAAACACCACGTCCATGCCGACCATAGTAACTATCTACACTGGTCCTATTTTCCGACATTGGGCAAGTATCCTTTTACTCCTTTCCTATCCAAATAACTGTCCAAATTTTTTTTAAATTATGCAATAGCATGTGAAAAACATCAGCCAAGGATCTCGAAAATTTTTCAACTCTTACTTTAAACCTCTGGTAATATATATACCCCATGTTCTAAGAAAAGTATTCTAATCATCTATGCTATCTAAGCCCCTCATAATTTTGTAAACCCCTTTTCAGTCACCTTTCAGCCTCTTACGTTCCAATGAGAATAAATCCAGTCTTTGAAACTCTCGTTATAACTGCAGCCTTCATTTGCTGGAAATATCCCGGTGAATCTCTTTTGCACTCTCTCTATTGGTACCACATCCTTCCTTTAGTCTATTGTCTATTGTCTATTATGAACCATACATAATACATACATAAGACTGTACATAATAGACAATAGACAATTGGTGCAGGTGTAGGCCATTCGGCCCTTCATGCTAGCACTGCCATTCACTGTGATCATGGCTAATCATTCACAATCAGTACCCCATACCTGCCTTCTCCCCATATCCCCTGACTCCACTATCTTTAAGAGCTCTATCTAACTCTCTAACTCACCCATGGTGTCATGACCGAGGGGGGCCTACGACCCAAGTCTCTCTTGAAAGCATCCAGAGAATTGGTCTCCACCGCCTTCTGAGGCAGAGAATTCCACACATTCACAACCCTCTGTGTGAAAACGTTTTTCCTCATCTCTGTTCTAAATGGCTTTCCCCTTATTCTTAAGCTGTGGCCCCTGGTTCTGGACTCCCCCAACATCAGGAACATGTTTCCTGCCTCTAGCATGTCCAAACCCTTAATAATCTTATATGATTCAATAAGATCCCCTCTCATCCATCTAAATTTCAGAGTTTAGAAGCCCAGCCGCTCCATTCTATCAACATATGACAGTCCTGCCATCCCATGAATTAACCTTGTAAACCTATGCTGCACTCCCTCAATAGCAAGAATGTTCTTCCTCAAATTTGGAGAGCAAAACTGCACACAACACTCCAGGTGTGGTCTCACTAGGGCTCTGTACAACTGCAGAAGGATCTCTTTGCTCCTATACTCAACTCCTCTTGTTATGAAGGCCAATATACCATTTGCTTTCTTAACTGCCTGCTGTACCTGCATGCTTACTTTCAGTGACTGATGAACAAGGACCCCCAGATCTCGTTGTACTTCTCCTTTTCCCAACTTGACACCATTCAGATAATAATCTGCCTTCCTGGCTTTGCCACCAAAGTGGATAACCTCACATCTATCTACATTAAACTGCATCTGCCATGCATCTGCCCACTCACCCAACCTGTCCAAGTCACCCTATGTTAACTTTTATGTAGTTGTGTGTCTTGTTGCTTTTTCATTTAGTATGGCTGTATGGTAATTCGAGTTTCACTCTACCTTAATTGGTACACATGACAACAAACTGCCCTTTGAACCTTTTTACCTTTGAACCTTTATATCAATAATCATCCTTCTGTGGTATCACAGAAGTGGGGATGTTTACTGATGACTGTACACCGTTCTATTCTATACAAAATTCTTCTGAAAATGAAGCAACCAATGCCTGCATTCAGTAAGAACAGGACAATATTTGAGTATGTGCTGATAAATAACATTGATAATGACCAGAGAGAATCAGACTACCCACCCTTGATATTCAATGGCAACACTAATGCTGAGACCCCCGTCATCAACAGCGTTGGGTGGAGGACAGCCTTCATGGTCTCCAATGGCCAGATCTGAATTGGACTAGCTACATAACTACTGTGGCTAATAGAACAGATCAGAGGCTGGGTGCCCTTCAGCAGGTATCTCAGATGTTTGCGCCCCAAAGCCTCGTCACCATCTACAAGGCATAAGCCAGGAGCATAATGGAATCCTCTCCCTTTGCCTGTGTTAGCTCCAACAACACTCAAGCAACTCAACAACATCCACCAACTTGGCATTCTTTACCACCTTCAATAATAACCTATCCCTGCAGTGAGTACCATTAACAAAATGCATTACAGCTACTCACCTTGGACACTAAGAGCATTTTCCAAACCTGTAACTTCTCTTGCAGGGACAAAGGCAGTAAACCCATGGGAACAACATCGTCTGCAGCTTCCTCTCCAAGTCCAATACCATCTCAGTTTGGATTATTTCCTCAATCAATCATTGGTGTTGAATCTTAATCCTGCAACTTCCTATCATGGCAAAGGTGGGAGCACCTTCATCTGGGAATCACAACAGTTCAAGAGGAAGGTTCATCAGCATTATCCCAAAGACAATTAGGGATGGAGACTAAATGTAGGCCCTACTAGTGTCATTCAAATCCTGAAAAATCTTTCAAATACATTGGAATACCAACCAGCCTTAAAGATGACCTTCAACCATTTGGCACGGGGATTCACACAGATTTTTTTCCCACTTTTCAGCTTGAATCTGTGAAAAGAAGATACATTTTAGAATCTAATCCACAGAAATTGAATTCCTTCCTCTGAAAGGCAGAGGCTTCAGCAAAAATTAGAAAGAAAGCTGTTAGGATTTGCTTCAACCCGATTTCATAAAAAATAATTTAAATAAAGAACACACATTAATACAAAAGCGGGTGGAGGGGTTACTCCTTTGATTCAAATGTAATGTGAAGACTCACATTATCTCCAGTCTCTCACAGTGCAAACCTCTGGGAATATATTTCATGCTCTTCATGAACTTCGGGTGAATAAATTTCCAGGTTGGTTGAATGCATTGACAACGTCCTTGCATTTCTAAGGTCGGAATACCTGTGAATGGATATTATGGCTGTATTCAATGGAATTATACTCAATTCACTTCTTAGATATTAATAATCAGTGCACTGCTGAAACACTGTCTGATATTAAAACATAATGATGCAGAATTTGGACATTCGCTTTCCCATCTCCTGAGGCTCCACACATAGTTGACCACTTTGGTTTCTGAGGGAATTTATTCTCTCTCTGATTACTCTTTTTCCCTTAAAATACATAAAATCTCATTGGATTCTTCTTGATCTGGCAGAGCCATCTCATGGCCCCTTTTGCCCTGATTTTGTTCTTAAGTACACTCCTCAATCTTCTACATTCCTCCAGGGATACTCTTGATCCCAGCTGCCTACACCCACCCATGCCTCTTTTTGTTTCCTGACCAAAACCTCAATTTCGCTCAACATCTAGGATTCCTTAAGGGGCTGTCCCACGGGCGACCTACTTGGCGAGTTTAGAAGAGTTTAGGAGAGTTTAGGGCCTGTCCCACTTGGGTGGCCTAATCCACGAGCTCTGGCGAGTTTGCCCTCGACTCATACTCACCGCATGATCGACACAAGGTCATAGGAGGTCTTCGTAATTCTCCTTCATGCTCGAGAGTGGTCTCCGCGTACTCGAGGCTTCAGCTAGGTCACGTCGTTTTTTTCAATGTGTTAAAAAATGCCCGGGAGTTAAAAAAGGTTGCAATGGAAAAAATTGATACTTTTATTACTCGTAGGTTTAGTCGTAGTTGGTCGTAGTAGGTCGGCATGTTAGTCGTAGGTAATCAAGGGGAGTCGAAGGTAGTCGTAGATAGTCTTCAACATAGTTGAAGGAGGTTGAAGGAGATCGAAGGAGGTCGTCATCATTCTCCATTATTCGGTGTCCAATTTTCCCAAAGTTAGTCATCAGCTAGTTGTAGCTAGTCAAAGCTGGTCTTCAACATAGTCGGAGGAGGTCGAAGGAGGTCTTCTACATAGTCGAAGGAGGTCTTCAACATGTCATTTTTTCAAACTCTTCTAAACTCACCAATTAGGTCGCCCAAGTGGGACAGCCCCTTTTCTCCTACCTGCCTTGCCCTTCATTCTAACAAGAAATGCATGCCTTGAACTCTCCCCATCACACTGTCAAGGAGGCTTTGAGAAAATCCTTGTATGAATCGCTCTGTCCACTGGGCAATCATTTCCCGTGGTTGAGTCTGTTTCAGCATGATGGTGCTGGGCGTGTGAGTTTTGGGCCCGATTTCCCATTGGGGACCTTTTCAGCAGCCTTGTCAACCTGCCCTGCCCTCATCAATACATTATGTAATGTCTTAAAAATTCAATCAAGTTGATCAGTTGATCTTCTCCCTTTAGCAAAACTATTCTGAGTCTTCCATTAATCACTTCATAACAAAGTATATATGAATCCTCATCCTCAGATTTTCTTCAAATAACTTATTTCTTTTGAAGGAATATAGAGCCAGGAAACCTGTGGTCCCTAGTTTAAATGGACAATGTGCGAGACACAATTTTTAAAGATAAACAAATATAACTGCAGATACTGGAATCTGAACCAAAAATAGGAATATTGGAATAACTCAGCCTATCTACTTGACTGAGATAAGACTGAGTGTGGATATGATAACAAAAGTTGCTTTAAATGTATTTCTGGTGCACCACAAACATAGCTTCAGCAATATTCTTATTGTTACATCATGGCTTACATTATCTTAATTTGGTCTTTGGCTGAAAATGAATTTCTTCAGTCAATCAGTTCTACTCTGTAGCAGTAACTCAGCAGGTCAGCCAGCATCTCTAGAGAACATGAATAGATGACGTTTCGGGTTAGTAAACAAGAAGCTGTCTGACCCATTGAGTGACTCCAATACGTTATGCTTTTTTTGTAAACCAGGAGTGTCTTCTCTTTCAGAAATCCCTCCTTCAATACACAATTATTGATCATAATTCAAAGAAGAGATTTTTGTGCAACTGAACGGCAGAGAAGGCTTGAGGAGCTGAATATCATATTTCGAGCTCTTGAGTCTATGTTTTTTATCCTGCCTTTCTCTAAGACTTTATTCAATGAGTGACTCCATGGAAATAACAACCACTTTGAAAAATGGGAGATTGTTGATTAAATCATTTAGGATTTCCTCACCATTTTTGGCTGTAATTGTATTCATGCTATGAAGTTTAAATCAGCCGGCTGCCATTATAATTCAATGAGAATAACTATGCACAAATAGTTGCATAATTATTATCAGTCAAAAATTATTTGCTTAAATTATTTGAAGATTTACAGAGACATTTTTCTTTCTTTTAGATGTACATTGTTTTTACCCTCTGCAAATGTGGAGCATTGAATTCCAAACGCTTACAATATAAAGTAGAAAGGGAAAGATATTTCCTGTAAATCTCAAACATTATATCTTTGTTTGACCCGTTCCTTCACTTTATGGTGAAAAGTACCTCTGATAAAAATACATTGAACATTTTTAAAAATGATATTTTCCAAATAACTTTACATGTCCAAATTGCGGCATGAACTTGGAGTCAAATAACCAAGATGAACTCAGTTACAACATTCCTTGCCACATCCCAGAGCAACGAGACGTAAAACAAATCACAACCTACCATGAGCAGCAAAGGCACACAGAAGCAGAAGCAGAATTGCTATGGTAGATGTCCTGCTCATTTTTACTTCACTGTTGATTCGTCCTCTGCTGAGGAATCCTCTGTTTGTCCACGACTCTGTCCTTCCTCTCTGTTGGTGTTTGACTGAAGAGTGGTGCACTGAAATCCCTTTTATTGACCTCTTCCACTTTCAATTTGCACAATGTTTGGAGGTGAATTTTGTCAAAGAGGGAAACTCCTGAGGTACTTCCCAAACTTGAGTAAAGCAAACTTTAACTATTCTGTCTTTCATCGCTATGTAAAATCCACACGGAAAATCACTCCATGCAGAGGATGGGATGAGTTATCTTGAACTATCTAAACATTTTGAGAAGACCTTAAACTGCTCCTCATCTGCTTTGCTGTGATTGCACTTCCGGAAACTATTTTCGTGTTTCTTGCATCCATTGTATTGTGCCTGAGTATTCTATAATTGTAGGTCATTTTAATTGTTTCAGAGGCAATCAAACTAATCTAATAGCTTTAACATCTGGTTCAGTCAAGGGAATGGTTAAATAATCTGGGATATACATTTCACATTAAAGATCAGGTAACCAAAACATGGTCATATAGTGCTCCACATAACAGCCTGGGTGAATGCCCCACTGTTGCAGATCAACTCTACATTAAATCTCCCCTTGGCTCAAGTAGGACCCTGGCACAAATTTGTTACAAGCAGCTGACTCTGACCAAATCAATGAGGTTATGAGGATAGAATGATGTCGCCAGTTATAGATCACATCTAATGGCACAGTCTGAACAAACCTTGCCCGCAAAAATATTTGGTTAGCTGATTAGGACACCTCTCTATCAGATGTTGTCGCTGATATTTGAGATTCAACGTGTGAAACAATTGAAAACATCCAATCATCAATAAAAATTAAACAAGCAAAAAAAATTATAACATTGCTTTATTTTTAGAACATAGAACAGGAACACTTTGTCTGTGCCCAACATGATGGCAAGTTAATATCCTCTGCCTGCACGTGACCCATATCTGAAGAAGGGTCTCGACCTGGAACATCACCCATTCCTTCTCTCCAGAGATGCTGCCTGTCCTGCTGTGTCACTCCAGCACGTTGTGTCTATCTTTGCTTTAAACTAGCATCTACAGTTCCTTCCTACACATCTCTGCCTTTTCATGTGCGTATCTAAAATCTTCCACCACCACTCCTGGTAATGCATTCCAGGCCCCCACCATAATCAGTGTAAAAAACGCCCCCACATCCTTTTAGACGTTCCCCCTCTGACCTTAAAATTATGCCCTCTATTTTTGATATCTCCAAACTGGGACCCAGGCTCTGACTGTCCATCCTGTCTATATCTCTCACAACTTGATACATTTCCATCAGGCCTCCCTTCAGCTTCAATTTTTTAATTAACAAAACAATTGAAATTATTTGCAAACACTTAATGCACATAAATGCATTTAAATTTACCCATTTTCTTTTACAAAGGTAAGTATGGATAGTGTTACTGTTAGTGTTAGACTGTTGATTATTGATATGACAAAGTCTAAGGTGGAGACAAGAAACTGTAGATGCTGCCTGGCCCATTGAATTACTCCAGCACTTCCAGTGTTCTTTGGAATAAGATGCTTGTTGACATTTTAGAGAAGAAACAGATCTAGTAGTTGAATTTTTCAATGTATTTTAAACAGAGGTACTTTCCACCATATTGTGAAAGCAAATATCAATAAAGGATGTCATGTTTGAGGTTTACAGGAAATGTCTTTCAATTTAATGTAATTTATATTATGGTGTGTTTGCTCAGCATTTGCAAAGGGCGACAGTGATTTACATCTAAAAGATAGAAGAAATGGCTTTGTAAGCCTTCGTAAGTTACCATAGAAGCATTTGATCGGGATGCATCGTAGCTTAATTTGGGAACAGCTCCATCCAGAACCATAATTTGGGAACAGCTCCATCCAGAACCACCAGACTGATTCCTGGGATGTCAGGATTTTCATATGAAGAAAGACTGGATAGACTCGGCTTGTACTCGCTAGAATTGAGAAGATTGAGGGGGGATCTTATAGAAACTTACAAAATTCTTAAGGGGGTTGGACAGGCTAGATGCAGGAAGATTGTTCCCGATGTTGGGCAAGTCCAGAACTAGGGGTCACAGTTTAAGGATAAGGGGGAAATCCTTTAGGACCAAGATGAGAAAAACATTTTTCACACAGAGAGTGGTGAATCTCTGGAACTCTCTGCCACAGAAGGTAGTTGGGGTCAGTTCATTGGCTATATTTAAGAGGGAGTTAGATGTGGCCCTTATGGCTAAAGGGATCAGGGGGTATGGAGAGAAGGCAGGTACAGGATATTGAGTTGGATGATCAGCCATGATCATATTGAATGGCGGTGCAGGCTCGAAGGTCCAAATGGCCTACTCCTGGACCTATTTTCTATGTTTCTATGTTTCTATAAGAAATTACAGAGAATCGTGGACGCAGCCCAGACCATCACACAAAACAACCTCCCTTCCATTAACACTATTTACAACTCATGCTGCCTCGGCAAGGCCAGCAGGATAATCAAGGACGAGTCGCACCATGGCCACTCCCTCTTCTCCCTCTCTCATCGGGCAAAACGTATAGAACTGTGAAAACGCACCCCTCCAGATTCAGGGACAGTTTCTGACCAGCTATTATCAGGCAATTGAAACATCCTAGCAACAACTAGAGAGCATCCCTGGACTACGACCTATCTCATTGGAGTCCCTCAGGCTATCTTTCATCGTACTTTACTGGCTTTATCTTGCACTAAATGTTATTCACGTTATTCCCTTTATCATGTACTGTACACTGTGGATTCCTCGATTGTAATCATGTATTGTCTTTCCACTGGTTAGCACGCGGCAAAAGCTTTTCACTGTATCTCGGTACACGTGACAATAAACTAAACTCAATATGTCACTATTCATATGCAACAGAGTTCAGAAGAATGAGATCGCCATGAAACTGGGTAGATTGTGAATGGAAGTGACAGAGCAGATAATAAGAGGGTCTTAAGATCACAAGATCATTAGGAGCAGAATTAGGCCATTTGGCCAATCAAGTCTGCTCCACCATTCATAAGGTCATAAGGTAATGTGATAGGAGTAGAATTAGACCATTCAGCCAATAAAGTCTACTCCGCCATTCAATCATGGCTGATCTATCACTCCCTCCTAACCCCATTCTCCTGCCTTCTCCCCACAACCTCTGACACCTATACTAATCAGGAATCTATCTAACTCTGCCTTAAAATATTCACTGACGACCTTCATAGCCTTCTGTGGCAAAAAATTCCACAGATTCACCACCCTCTGACTAAAGAAATTTCTCCTCATCTCCTATCTCCTTCCTAAAAGAACACCCTTTAATTCTGAGGCTATGACGTCTAGTCCTAGACTCTCCCACTAGTAGAAACATCCTCTCCACATCCACTGTGTCCAAGCCTTTCACTATTCTGTATGTTTCAATAAGGTCCCCCCTCATTTTTCTAAACTCCAGTGAGTACAGGCCCAGTGCCAATAAATATTCATCATCAGTTAACCTATTTAATCATGGCTGATCTGTTTTTTCCTCTGAACCCTTTTCTCCTGCATTCTCCCTGTCACCTTTGGCACCCATGCTAACCAAGAACCTATCAATCACCACTTTAAAAATAGCCAAAGACTTGGCATCCGCAGCCGTCTGTGGCAATTAATTCCACAGAGAGCGTCTGCATGGCGGCTAATCCAGCACTTTGGGCAAAATCTAAAGATAATAATTGGTCACTCCAACCTGAGATGAGGAAGCAGTAACAGTAAGTAATTGTCAGCTTCATCAGTATTCCCTGTGCTATTTGGGAATCAGTTTGGCTCTAATGAGTGAATTTGAAAGAATAATTTGAAAACATTTCGGTAATAGAGCCAGTATAACACTATTTTTTGCTGTGTCTTTTAATTGGTATATTTCTGTTGTTGATTGGCAGAGAAAAAAAAATGTTTGCGATCGATAGGTAACTTGTTCTGTCAGCAAGAGCCCGGATGATGTTCAAAATATATATAATACCACAGATATTTTTTTCCCAGACAAACACTTTCAAATTGGTTGCACAGTAACTCAGTTCCACATTTTCCAACTGACGTCCGGGATACACTTATTTTACAGATTTAGCTTTAATCCAGGTGATTATAATAAACAGGAAACAATCCCCGGACTAAAACACATGAGTTACAAGAAATGTGACAACCTCTAGCAAACTAACATTAGGTATTGTAAATACATATTTAACATTTACAATCTCGATCTTATAGTTGTAAAAAGATGCTGTGTCAGATGTATATTTGTGAATGTTGGAAATTATCATTTATTTGTTTGCAGTTTCAATTCAGCAAATGCCAAAACAATAAAAGCTAAATAGAGAGCTGCAGGAGGAATCCAGTGAGTCAGGCAACATCAGTGGGAAATGGGCAGTGGATGTTTTGGGTCAAGATTGTTTATCTGGAGGGAAGCAGTAAAGGGGAAATAGTGGATACTAGACTAAGTGGGACCCAATGGATCCCTTTGTCACATGGGTGGCCTGGTCCCCCAATGCAATATTCCACCACTAAGCCATAGCCCCCAACTGCGCATGATCGGCTGACAGTCCTGCACTAATGGCAGAAGTTAAGTTAAAGTTAATAACTTTGCATTTAATATTTCCATTACCTTGCCATCCCTCTTCCAACTCCTATCCTCCTCCATTCCCCCCTCATCCCCCAGCACTCCATCCCCCTCCTCTTGACACTCCCTCTTCTTTCACCTTGGAGACAGGGAGAGAGATGAAGGGAGAGATGGAGGGAGAGGGGGAGGGAGAGAGGCAGAGAGGCAGAGAGAGAGAGGGCCGGAAAGAAAGAGGGGGAGAGGGAGAGGAAGGAGGGAAGGATAGACAGAAGGGGGAGAGCGAGAGAGGAAGAGAGAGAGGAAGGGAGAGAGGGAATAAGAGAGGGAGGGAAAAAAGGAAGGGGGGAGGGAGAGAGGGAGAAAGAGGGAGGGAGGGAGAGAGAGAGAGGGAGGGAGAGAGGGGGAGGGAGGGGGGGAGGGAGGGAGGGAGAAAGAGATGGAGAAAGAGGGAAGGAGAGAGGGAGGGAGTGAGAGAGGGATGGTGTAGATCAACCATATAAATCTCTGTCAATATAACCTTCACAACATGTATTACGCATGATACACATTCCACCATGTGATCCAGTCCAGGATTTGAGTAAGGAACGCAGTTACTGATAACAACACTGTTCGTCCCTGAGACTGGAGTACCGTTTTTGCGCAAATAGAAAAACTGGAAGAGCACAAGATCAGAGTTTTAGTCATGTATAGATAATACAATACAATACAATTCAATTTATTGTCATTTGGACCCCTTGAGGTCCAAACGAAATGACGTTTCTGCAGCCATACATTACAAAACAAAAAGACCCGAGACACAACACAGTTTACACAAACATCCATCACATTGTTGTGATGGAAGGCAAAAAAAACTTATCTCTCCACTGCATTCTCCCCCCCCCCGATGTCAGAGTCAGAGTCAAAGTCAAATCCCCCGGCTGGCGATGGTGATTGTCCCGCGGCCATTAAAGCCACGCCGGGTGATGCAAGGTCACGCACCGGGTCTTGGTGTTAGAGCCCCCGGCGTGCGCTCGCAGAGTCCCACCGCCATTCCAAGCCGCGCGGGGCGATGGTGTAAGGCCCCGCTCAGGTGCTCTTCAACCCCGCAACTCGGGCGGGAGAAGTCGCCGTTGCGGAAGCCCCGAAAAGCGGTCTCCCAGCAGGGACCCGCGGGCTCCCGGTGCCGCCGTCCGCCAAACCCGCAGTTGCAGCCTCCGAAACTCCGGAGGTCGGGTGGCAGCAGTGCTCAACCACAGCTCCACCCGCTCCGGACTCGGCCAGCCCCGTGACGGTGAGTAGTCGGCAGCTCCGCAGCTGGAACCCCAGGTCGTTCCTGTTGGAGGCCGCTCCACGTTGCAGCCCCAAGGACAACGGAGACCCGACAAAGAAAAGGTCGGGTCTCCCGTGCAGGGGAAAGATTTTAAAGTTACCCCCTCCCCCCCACACCACCCCCACCCCCCCACACACATACCCCAACAAAAGAAATAACAAAAACTACATAAAAACGAGACAAAAAATAATAAAACACAGACGGACTGCAGAGGCCGCTGCTGACGAGAGTCGCGCCGCTCACCGAAAAAGGTGAAGGGGTGGGATAGGGCAAGAATTAGTGAGTGATAGGTGGATCCAGGGTAGGGGAAGTTGACTGACAGAGAGAGACAGGTGGGGAGGGAAGGGTGGGCATAGTAACAGAGGCTGGGAGGTGAGAAGTGGTGACAACAATGAGCTGCAGATGAAGACACAAGGAACTGTAGATGCTGTAAACTTGAGCAACTCAGCGGGTCAGGCAGCATCTCTGGAGGATATGAATAGGTAACATTCCGGCTTGGGGACCTTTTTCAGACTGGGTCCCAACCGGTCACATTGACCATCCATGTCCTGAATGAACTGCAGATCATCAAATTAGATAAGAAAGAAAAAAAGTGGAACCAAATAAGGGAGATGATGGCAAATGAGAGAGAATAGTAAGATTAAACGAGAACTTACCAGTTTGAAGTTTGATCCTTATTTTATGAGGAGGAACGTTGAGGACTACGTGAAGAACCCGCTTACGACGCATGCGTGTCATTCTTCAAAGCAGCGGTGTGGAATCACAGATAACTATAATGACTAAACATAGTAAGATTAGACAACAGATACCAGTTCAGACTATGATCAAGGGTGGGAGCGGAGGGCACGTAGTCCTCAACGTTCCTCCTCATAAAATAAGGATCAAACTTCAAACTGGTAAGTTCTCGTTTAATCTTACTATTTTACTTCGGAGTCACGTGAGTGACTACGTGAAGATTTTAAAGCTCTGTGATTTCATGCCGTGGAACGAGTCCATGCATCACATCTGCCTTGATTTTTGGGGAGAGGAGAGTTAACAACATTAGACATCAATACGATATTGAAATCCAACAGTAAAATTATGAACACCAATTATTGCCCCTATTTATGGGTCTATTATATTACAGAACTTAAATTTGTTTCTGTAAATGTTTCAGGTTCAATGACTGGTTTGTTATAAAGTTGTTGGAAAATTCCTCCGTTGGCCATCCTGCTGTCTTGAGGATTTGGTCCATTGGTACGTCCAACTTCATAGCTGCTAATGTAGCTGCAGCCCTGGTGGAGTGAGATTTGAAATGCTAGTTCCCACTCCAGCCTATTTAGGACTTGTTTTAGCCATCCAGAGATGGTCTGGACTGTCACTGTTTTAAATGGCTGTTAGTAGCTGATTAAAGTGACATTCCTCCCCTCTGATGATCTTAGTATACTTCAAGTATGATAGTAAGTGTGTTATAATACAGAGACGACCATCTGTAGGGTAGGCCCTGAATTCTGTTTTTTAGGCCTGCTGACCCCTGTCTGTTCTGTATGACTATTACACTGATGTAAACCTTAATTTCCAGATGAAATAATCATGTTGTCCAACCTTGTTTTCTGTGGTGACTGGACCCTTGTGGCGTGACCAGGACCATCAGCATGACTGTTTTCATAGTCAGTTTCCGTAGGAACAGAGCTGTAGCTGGAGACCAGTTTCTTAACATGGTCAGTACAATGCTCACATCCCATATTTGGGAGTACCTGGTTCTTTGGGGATTAATATTAAAATGCCCCTCATGAATTTGTTTACCAGGGTTTGTCCCAACAGAATGCCGCTCTGTACCTTCGACAGGTATATTGACAGAGCACCTCTGGCGCAGTTGATGGCACTATGACTGAGCCTCTCATCGTAATGGAGGCTTGCCAGGAATTCCAGAACAGACGGGATGTTCATAGATCTGTGGGTGATGATTATTGTTGTGACAGTACTTCCCATTACTAGATGATACCAAGTACTGATGTTTAGGTGGACAGTCTGTGACCCGCTGAAATAATTCCGCATTCGGTCCGTCGGTCCCAGGTGTAGAAGAGGTGCTTTCAACTCTAAATAAATAGGTTAATATATAATAGTGACGGGTAACTCCCCTTGTTGCGGGAAGACCCAGTAAGTTAGGTCTATGATGGGTGGTGATGTATGGTTCTGACCCATGTTGATATCACCAGTACCCCGGTTGCGTAGGGCAATCAGGTATATCAAGATTCAAGACGTGAAGTCTATAGTTTCTTCCTAAATAACCGACTGATGAGGCAAAGGGAGGGATGCATAAATGATCCCCCAATCAGCGAAGATACATCTGAACCACTGCCCCAGGTTCTGGCTCCCAAGAACATAATTTGATAACTGGTAAGAGCATGGATGTGAATAGGTCGTTATCTGGTGTTCCATACCAGCTGTTCCAGCAATACATATTTTATCCAACATCCATACAGAGTTTTTGGACTTAGCGTGACCTGTTGTCTGCCACTAAATTCAGTTTCCCTGGTAGTTGGATGCTGATATCCAATCTCTATCTGGATACGCTATTAATCCAGATTAATAGAGACAGTGACTCTAAGACTATTGCCTGCATCACAGTGTGGAGGTACCCGGTGAACTCACCGCGGCGGATGCCAGCCCGTGTCCATTGTGTGCTGCTAGTATTACATGTATGGCTGCAGGCAACAACATCTCGTTCAGACCGAAAGGTCTGATTGACAAGAAGGATTCAATTCAATTCAATTCACAAATAGTGTTGGCCAGATAGTCAAATGGTGTCGATATGTTTCTACCCATATGGTTGACATATGCTACTCCGGTGGTGTTGTCAATTTGTAGATTAACATACTGGTGTTATAACCCAAAACAATTTGACTTAAAGCCATGACTAGCTCTCACTTCCCCAGGTATATATGCCCAACGTTAGTAGTGATGCCTCCTGAGCATTCCATCTCCCCCACAGCTGGAGATGGAATTAGTAGCATCCCAATCCAAGGCCCATCAGTATGTGGTTCCATAGACGGGTAACTGTGTTTGGTTGTTTCATAAGTCTGTCAGAATGACCCCCACATAATTTCTTGAGTGACGCGTGTAGCGCTCTGTACTATGATTATGTAAAGGTCCGATATCATGTGGCTGTCACACAGCCCCTAATGCCAATTATTCTACTACCAGTCTGATGGCTGGTTTAGTTCCCTGGAAGCCTCCATAAAGGCTGTACCCTTTCTTACGGCAAAGTACTGCCATGTTATATGACATCATCATAAAAATCAACATCCCAAAAGGCTGAACTGACTTTGCCGTAAGAAAGTGTTAACGGTGGACCGCAGACGATCTGTTGTGTTAAATACATCTGTGGGCACCTTCAATGAGTCCTATATAGCAAGCGTATTTTAATACCATGCTTGCCATGTAGTACCCTAGGATCAATCCCTTAGTTGCACCAAAGGTTCCCATTTGTAATGAATATAAAGTACGAAGTATTCAAATTAGTCAATCTAAGATGAAGTGGCAACCACCTCTAAATTATGAGAAGGATATTTAGGACACAAATCCCTGTGATTCGTGTGGATGTCCTCCATAAGTCCTATAATATATGGGCACTGTAGTTCAGTATGCGCTTTAGTTGTTTCTTTCCCTGTAAGCATGAACATTCAGTTCGGTACATGCTAAACTGGAGGATAATGGAATGAAGAATTCTAAGGTATGCCCCTGTACTTCTGAATTTTAAGTGTCGGTAGGATAATTCTATGCATACAGATAGATCTGTTATCCACTACCAATCTCCCTGGTTCCTATTAGTAGGTTAGTTACTATTTCGGCATCCTCCGTGGTCGTTGAGGTGCCGGTGTCTGATGAGGGTAGCACATTTCTCAGGAAGTAGTTTTTAAGACGTTCCTTAATGTGTCCCAGAGTTCCCTCGATGTGAAGATCTTTCCCTGTTAAGATAAGATGCCTCCAAATTTTAATATTGGAGGTTGGGAGGTTCCAGGTTTTCATCTGTTAGGACTTAGAACATTCTTTCGTTTCAATTCCGTGCCCTACCATGTTTAGGTTGATACTGGGAACATTCAAGTTTTGCAGTTCCCTGATGGTAAGTGTTTTCCCATAGGTTTTCCGCACCCTAAGTGTACTAGGGGTATGTTCTGCTCCCCTGTTCAAGTGGAGCCCAAACTTGACCCCCTATACTCCCCTCTGAGAAGGGAGAACACTGTGCAGCCCTACAAGAGGTACCGCTGTAGGACTTACTAGCTGCCTTTCTGTGACTAGCCTCCATCTCATGGAGCTGCCACTTACATGCTCCAACAGCTGCTCCAGCTGGTCCCG
Organism: Amblyraja radiata; assembly: GCF_010909765.2. Classification (NCBI taxonomy): domain Eukaryota; kingdom Metazoa; phylum Chordata; class Chondrichthyes; order Rajiformes; family Rajidae; genus Amblyraja; species Amblyraja radiata. Next base: position 68,950,292 of record NC_045956.1, read on the forward strand.
ATGCTCTCGGGCACCCAACCGGCTCCAATGCACAAGATCACTGGCCATTGCGGCTGCTTCTGAAGCCGTTACTCCTGAGACTGCTCCTGCTGCAGTTCCTGCAGCCACTCCATCCGGCTCCAATGCTCACGGGCAATGGCCGTCACGGCTGCTCCTGAAGCTGCTTCTGCAGTCAGCCCAGGATTGAGTCTCGGTGTTCCCCTCTGATGAGTGAGAAACTCTGTGCCGCCCCACAAGGAGTACTGCTGTGGGGCTTATTAGTTGCCCACTGTGGCTTTGCCACTTTGGAGTATTTCCACTCTGCAGCCCCACAAGGGGTACTGCTCCTGCAGCCGGTCCAACCGGCTCCAATGCTCTCGGGCACTGGCCGCTCCCGGCTGCTCTTTATCCTGCATGCTGCAGCCGCTACAACCGACCTCGGTGCTCACGGGCACCGGCCGCTCACGGCTGCTCGTCATGCTGCAGCCGCTCCAACCGACCCCGGTGCTCACGGGCACTGGTCGCTCGCGGCTGCTTAATTTCTCCTGCAGCCGGTCCAACCGGCTCCAATGCTCTCGGGCACTGGCCGCTCCCGGCTGCTTTTTATCCTGCATGCTGCAGCCGCTACAACCGACCTCGGTGCTCACGGGCACCGGCCGTCACGGCTGCTGGTCATGCTGCAGCCGCTCCAACCGACCCCGGTGCTCACGGGCACTGGTCGCTCGCGGCTGCTTGCCATCTCCTCCAGCCGCTCAAACCGACCCCCATGCACACGGGCACTGGTCGCTCGCGGCTGCTCCTCTCCCGACCGGCCGGGGCCGGCGCGGGAGCGAAGTCGGGAGCGAAATCGGGCACAGGTGTTCCCATTACGGGAGATCAGCGTGCCGTTTGCTGCTGCTGCTGCCGGCTGCCCGCAATTTTGCAGGTTCTCCCCCGCCAGCTTTCTCGCTCCTTCCAGCGCCTCGGACCCATGTATAGGTCCGTGGGGCTGTAGTCCGAGTCGTCGGAAATGACTGCTCCAGACATGCTCCACCGCTGTCGGCGTGGTCCTGGAGCTGAAGTCGGCTCCGGCTCCCGTTTTAAGGGAGAAAGCAGTGCCCCGGCCGTTGCTGGCTTCCTGCAGTTCTGCAGACTCTCCCCAGCCAGTTCTCATCAGCCTTCTGTAGAAAGAAAAAAGGTAAGTAAAAGAAACGACGTTCCCTCACCTTACTGTTGCAGGTTCAACCCCTGCCGTTTGGGAGGAACATCCTTCCTCCAGCAATGACGAGTTCGAATGCGTGTAGCGTAATGACACGCATGCGTCGTAAGCGGGTTCTTCACGTAGTCACTCACGTGATTCCGAAGTAAAATTATATACTGGGTGCAGAAACTGGTGGGATGAAAGGCATGAACAAAGGGAACTGTTCTATCAATGAGAGGTGGGGTGAGAATAGAGGTGCATGGAATGTTGGAGGTGCAGGTAAGTTCTTTGTCAGCCACAATGAGGTGGGGGGAGCCACATGTCTTGAGAAAAGAGGGCATTTCAATGGTCCTGGAGTGAAAAGCTTCATCTCGAGAACAGCTGCAACAGCAACAAAGGAAATGGCGTCCTTACAGGAGACAGGGCGAGGGGAGGTGCGGTCTAGATAGCTGTGGGAGTCAGTAGGTTTGTAGTAAATGCCAGTGGATAGTTTGTCTCCTAAGATGGAGCACAAAGAGATCAAGTCAGGGGCGAGAGTTTTTGTAAATGGTCGAAGTGAACTTGAGGGCAGGCTGGATGATAATGGTAAAGTTAATGAAAGTGATGAGTTCTGCACGGGTGCAGGTGGCAGCACCAATGTAACAGAGTAAAAGTTTGGGAATGGTGCCGGAGTAGGTTTGAAACAAAGAGTGTTCCACATAGTGAACAAAGAGGCAGGCTTTGCTGGGGTCCAAGCGAGCATCCGTGGCTACACTTTATATTTGTAGAAAATGAGAGGAATCAAAATAGCTGTTTATGTCGTACCATTCCCGCTCTTACCTGAGTTGCTCTGTTGTCTTCCCTCCTTCACCATCTCCCTCAGGACCACTGAGTACCTTTGGCAGACAATACACCAGGAATCACCGGCTGAACCAATGCCACACTAATAAATCTTCTGCAATTGATTGAAAGAGACAGCATGGAAACAGGCCCTTCAGCCCACCACGTCCATGCTAATAATTGATCATCTATTCACACTAGTTCAGTGTTATACAACTTTTGCATCCACTCCTTATCCACTATGATCAATTGACAAAGGCCATGTTAGCTACAAATCCGAACGTCTTTCGGAAGTTTAAGGAAACCTACACAGTCAGAAGGAGAATGTGCAAACCTCATACAGACAGCACCGAGATCAGGATCGAACTTGTGTCCCAAGCAGTATCTCCTCCATTTTAGATCCTGGAACTTATTCAACCCCCTACATTGGGCACACCAACCCCAAGAGATGGAATACTGATATACTTTATACATGAACATAAACATTCAAAGCACTGGAGGGAGAGTTTGAGTGAGTGGGATAAAATTGAATCACTTTTTTCAAAGAAATGGCATGATGAGCAGACCAGTCTTTCATGCATTGCAAGCTTTGAGAACGCCTGTTTATGACTTCTGCTGGGATAGTTTCTGCATCGACTGATGTTCATTGTGCTCACTATCTGTGATTGATTAAATATATGCTTTAAGGCTTTCTGGAGCTGATTCAAGTTTCAGTTTCCAGATTCCCCAAATCTGCCTGACTGTGGTCATCTAGACATTGGGTTTACACCAGGAGTTCCAAGGTTTAGGAAATTCCAATATCAGATTACAGCACGTGTGTGAGTCCATGTGAATTCCAGGAATTCAGCTAGTTTTATACTCTAACTGGTTTTCTACTCCAGAATCTGCCCTTGTCCCTGTTTACTTCTCACTGGGACTTTTCTGGTCTATGCACTAATTTTATCTTAGTCGGTAGGTTTGTAGTACCATCAGGAGCGCCGCACAATTGGCAGATTCACCAGCGTCTGTCCGTTTTTTTTGTCTTTATTTTGTTATATTTAGTGTGTTTTAAAAAGTTTGTGTAAATGTTCTCTGGTTTGTTTTATGTGGGGGGAATGGGAGGGGATCGGGGAAAACATTGTTTCCATCTCTTACCCTGCCACAGATGCCATTGTTTTCCGGGTCGTATCTCCGGTCGCTTTGCGGCCTAACATCGTGGAGCTGGAGGCCTCGCTCGGGACTGACTTTGAGCCCCACCACGGGGCGTGGCCTTACCATCAGAGCTGATCCCTTGCCTGCGATCGCTCCAACCACGGCCTATGGACTTTACCATCGAGTGCTCGCAGTCTCGGGTAGAGACCGTAGATGTCGGGAGCTCCAAAGATACTGAAGGTTCGACAAGCACCGACCTGGGGTCCGATCGCCGACGCGGGGGAGCTGAGATTCCCACCGATGCAGGAGCTTGATCGCCCCAATGAGGAGGCCCAACCGCCGGCTATGGGAGTAAGATCGCCCCTTCAATGGAAGCCTCGAGGCCCCTGACCGCGGGAGAACAAAGAAGGGAAACATAGAAACATAGAAAATAGGTGCAGGAGTAGGCCATTCGGCCCTTCGAGCCAGCACCGCCATTCAATATGATCATGGCTGATCATTCAACTCAGTATCCCATCCCTGCCTTCTCCCCATACCCCTGATCCCTTTAGCCACAAGGGCCACATCTAACTCCCTCTTAAATATAGCCAATGAACTGGCCTCAACTACCTTCTGTGGCAGAGAATTCCACAGACTCACCACTCTCTGTGTAAAAAATGATTTTCTCATCTTGGTCAAAGATTTCCCCCTTATCCTTAAACTGTGACCCCTAGTTCTGGACTTCCCCAACATCGGGAATAATCTTCATGCATCTAGCCTGTTGAACCCCTTAAGAATTTTGTAAGTTTCTATAAGATCCCCCCTCAATCTTCTGAATTCCAGCGTGAACAAGCCGAGTCTATCCAGTCTTTCTTCATATGAAAGTCCTGCTATCCCAGCAATCAGTGTGGTGAACCTTCTCTGTACTCCCTCTATGGCAAGAATGTCTTTCCTCAGATTAGGAGACCAAAACTGTACGCAATACTCCAGGTGTGGTCTCACCAAGACCCTGTACAACTGCAGTAGAACCTCCCTGCTCTTATACTCAAATCCTTTTGCTATGAATGCTAACATACCATTTGCTTTCTTCACTGCCTGCTGCACCTGCATGCCTACTTTCAATGACTGGTGTACCATGACACCCAGGTCTCGTTGCATCTCCCCATTTCCTAATCGGTCACCATTCAGATAATAGTCTACTTTCCTGTTTTTGCCACCAAAGTGGATAACCTCACATTTATTCACATTATACTGCATCTGCCATGCATTTGCCCACTCACCCAGCCTATCCAAGTCACCTTGCAGCCTCCTAGCATCCTCCTCACAACTAACACTGCCCCCCAGCTTCGTGTCATCCGCAAACTTGGAGATGTTGCATTCAATTCCCTCATCCAGATCATTAATATATATTGTAAATAGCTGCGGTCCCAGCACTGAGCCTTGCGGTACCCCACTAGTCACTGCCTGCCATTCTGAAATGGCCCCGTTTACTCCCACTCTTTGCTTCCTGTCTGCCAGCCAGTTCTCTATCCACATCAATACTGAACCCCCAATACCGTGTGCTTTAAGTTTGTATACTAATCTCTTATGTGGGACCTTGTCGAAAGCCTTCTGAAAGTCCAGATATAACACATCCACTGGTTCTCCCTTATCCACTCTACTAGTTACATCCTCGAAAAATTCTATAAGATTCGTCAGACATGATTTACCTTTTATAAATCCATGCTGACTTTGTCCAATGAATTCACCACTTTCCAAATGTGCTGCTATCCCATCTTTAATAACTGACTCCAGAATTTTCCCCAGAAGAGATTGAACTTTTTTTTTGCCTTACATCACAGTGAGGAATGTGGAGGAGTCATTGTGGTGAATGTTTATGTTAAAGTGTATTTTGTGTGTTCTGTTGATTTTTATTTGTATGACTGACTTGGCAAATTAAATTCCTTGAATGCTCCAAAACATAATTGGCTAATAAAGTATTATTGTATTGTATTGTTTTGTAATTTTATCTTTGAGAGAAATGGGTCTAATAGAGAAAGCATTTCCCTGTTAGTTTCTGATTTGACGTTGTGTGGCCCTAATTCAGTAATAAATGGTCAAACAACAACCAGATTACCTATCAACAGGTTGTTTCACATTTAACCTAACCAATTGCATTCGTGCCCTTCTTCTAAAAAGCATTCTCAAACTTTATGATGGATACTGTTATCCTTTTACTGATAAAGAAATAGATTTAACCAGTGGCCTCACAAGTTCACAGGTTATAGGAGTAGAATTAGGCCATTCGGCCCATCGAGTTTACTACACCGTTCAATCATGGCTGATCTCTTCCTCCTGCCTCCTCCCCATAACCCTTGACACTCGTTCTAATCAATAATTTGTCTATCCCTGCCTTAAAAACATCCACTGACTTGGCCTCCACGGCTTCTGGCTTCTGGAATTAATGTGGGGGAGAAATAAATCATAAGGTTCGACCTGCAGCCAAATGCCAAAAGGTGCTAAGGTTCACCCATTGAGGAACTTTGTTGCTGTTCCACAGCTATCTCTGTGAAATATAAGAGAACAGGAATGCAGCAGTGAAAAGAACCATTCTAATCATCCCTGGTCCCCTTCTGTAATCTGTCAGTTGTTCTCCAGCAATGGAGAGACAGAGTCTGTCCAAATATATGTCCTGGACTGATATTCAGCAGAACTGGCAAATTAGAATTTAATATTTGTCCCCACAATTAGTGAAAGTGAAGGTTTAACTCCATCATCCGAGCTTTCCTCATAGGATCGCGTTCTGATACATTTATTGGATAAGCACAAATTTCTTAAACATCAGCAAATGACAGCCAGGGAATTCCCACACCTCAGCTTCAAGATTGCCTTGAATTTCATCAAATGCTTCCCTTTCTCTCTGTTACATTTAAAAATAATTAATTAACCATCAAGCAACTATTTTGTGTAGGAAGGAACTGCAGATGCTGGTTTACACTGAAGATGGACACAAATTGCTGGGGTAACTCAATGGGTCAGGCAGCATCCCTGGAGAAAAGGAATAGGTGGAGTTGATACCCTTCTTCAGACTGAGAGTCAGGGGAGAGGGAAACTAGAGGTAGGAAAAAGTACAGAACCAAGCAGAGATGGTGCAGATGGCCAAAGAGCCCACAATGATCCTTTGTTGGCTAAGGCAGAGGTGAAATGAAGGGATAAGTGAAACTAGCAGACGTCTTGGGAGGGGGAGGGACAAAGTGAGAGGGAATGCAAGGATTACTTGTAATATGAGAAATAGATATTCATATCGCTGGAGGTTGTAAGTTGCAAATGTATTTTGTCCAGATTGCAAAGGACCCATTCTAATCACAATCTAAATGAATTGGTTTAACAAAATGACATTAACAAAGATGGAAGGTAGACAAAAATGCGTGAGCGCCTCTCCCGCTGAGTTTCTCCAGCACTTTTGTCTACCTTCAATTTTTCCAGCATCTGCAGTTATTTCTTAAACTTAACAAGATGGAGCTCTGCAAAGATCCCAGAAAGTGAAGTGGTTTTCTTAGTATTGGTGGCCAACACAGACTACATCTTAATACAGACCAGTTCATTACTTACTGCCACATTGTATTGAAGATAACAGACATCCATTCACTGACTGTGAACACTTGTTAAACTGCTGACATTCATTGCTGATATCACTGGTAAAATTACTTTCTTATGTTGAAGAGAGATTCAAGAGTGTTTTATTGTCATATGTACCGAAACTGAACAATGACATTTTTACTTACAGAGGCAGCACAACAGGTTTGTAAAACAGTACTCAATGGCTAATATAATAAACAAACCAAACCCATGATTTACCACATTGTAATCTCATTTATTCCTCATTCTTATTCCTTCGAGTTGCCAAACCAGGCCGTGATGCAAATAGTCGATACGCTCTATTCAAACACAACTTTCTTTGACCTACAGCACGAGAAAGCCTGGGGATTCCTACATCTCAGCTTTAAGAGTCCATCCAATGTCAGAAAATGCTTCCCTTTCTCTTGGTTGCTGTTTATAATATTTTCCTGTGCTACATTTTAAAAGAATGAATTTACCATCAAATAACTATTTTGTCCTGATTGCAAAGATGGATGCATTTTAAGCACCATCTAACTGGATTCCTTTAAAAAATATGTCAATAACAAAGATCGAGCTCTGCAGAGAACCCAGGAAGTAAATTGGTTTTCTCAGTATTGGTGGCCCAAGCAGTCTGCATCTTAATACAGATCTCCTTCAGTTCATTATTTACTGCCACATTGGATTGGAGATGATAAACATCCATTCACTGACTGTGAATGCTCGTTGAACTGCTGGCACTCATTCAATTCAATTCAATAATACTTTGTTGTCATGTGTACCTAGGTACAGTGAAATTCTTTGTTTTATACAAAGAGTCATCATGTATCAAATGCCAAAACAATTACAAAGTACTCATTATAGCCCTGATAGTGCCTCTTTGTTCTCAGCGGCCCCCCACCCCCAACCAGGTACCTCTTTGTTCTCTGTGCCACCCACCCCTTGCCAGGTCCCCCGTTGTTCTCGGTGGCCCGACCGCCTCTCTGCAGCCCACCCTTGGCCCACCGCTTCTCCCCATACGGTCTTCTCTCTTCACCGGTCCTTCAGCCTTTGCGCCCCGGAGAGGCACCTCCCACAGTCGACTTCGAAGGTGAGCCCCCCCCACCCCCTGGGTCACTTTCTACTGCTCTTTGTCCCGCATCTGCCGGTCCGAATCTCTCCTCCTTCCGGTTCCAGGTCTTCACGGTCGATTGGCGGATGAGCCGCGAACCCACTCCAGGCTGGTTCCATGGCCAGCTGCCTGCCGGAGTTTGGCAAAAGCCCAAGTGGCCTGATGACCGGCTATCAACTATAGCTCTGTCTCCAACAAAGATGTTGTAGCGGGTGCGTGAGAGAGCCCGGAATGAAGGTGCGGAGCCAGGCAAATTCTGTAGAGGCTTTAATGAGCACAGCACACTACTCTCCGCATCAGTGAGAGGCTGAAGACTGGTATCGCACCAACAGTCCCTGCTCTTATCTCCGTAGCTGGGAGCCTCCCCCAGACCAGTCCATCGAGTGCCGAGGGGGATGAACCAGGGAGTAGCCTACTCCCCAGGAACCGCCACAGGACCCCCCCCCCCAAGAACCGGAGGCACGAAACGGACAGGGGGACGTACGATACGACCAGCCCGTGTGCGCACCACGGCAGGCAAAGGAGCCAGAGACACACTGCCAGGCGAATGTGGCTGCCTTGGTGCGCACTGTGGCCGGCCACACACTCATAGGTAATGAGTGCATGGAGCAGCGGGCTGACCATAGCCTTGAGGTGCTCCTATGCTGATGGTTATCGAGGAGGAAATGTTGTTGCCAATTCATACAAGTGTGTTCTATTGATGAGGAAGTTGACGATCTAATTGCAGAGTGCAGAGGGATTCGCAGAGACCCAGTTCCCTGAGCTTAGTATAAAGTTTGGACGAGATGAAGATATTGAACGCCAAACTGAAGTCTATGAACCACAAACTGACGTATGTGTTTTTATTGTCCAAGTGATCCAGTGCAGAGTGGAAAGCTTGTGAGATTGCATCTCCCATTGATCTATTGTGGTTATAGGCACATTGTAGTGGGTGCAGGTTCTTGCTGAGGTAGGAGGTGACATGGGCCATAATCAACCTCTCAAAGCAATTCATCACCATGGATGTTACTGCCACCATTCGGTATTCATTGAGGCATGTAACCATACTTTTCTTGGGCACCAGTATTATTAATGCCGTCTTGAAGCAGGTGGGAACATTAGACTTCAGTATTGAGAGGTTGAAGCTGTCCGCAAAAACTCCAGCCAGTTGGTCCATGAAGGTTTTTAGCAAAGATCCTATAGCGGAGCAAGATGGATTACTCTCACGCAAACGTGTAGTACGCTCATGGGCGGATTCATGGGTGATTTTATGACCCATTTTAGCAACCTGCCCCGCCATCTTGTTCCGCCATTTTGCTCCGCCCTCTTGCTTCCGGCCAAAGATTGGATCCGCAGCGGGGAGAGAGAGTGCGGGGCCCGGGGCAGCGGGGAGAGAGAGTGCAGGGCCCGGGGCAGCGGGGAGAGAGAGTGCGGGGCCCGGGGCAGCGGGGAGAGAGAGTGCGGGGCCCGGGGCAGCGGGGAGAGAGAGTGTGCGGCCCGGGGCATCGGGGAGAGAGAGTGCGCGGCCCGGGGCAGCGGGGAGAGAGAGTGCGGGGCCCGGGGCAGCAGGGAGAAGGAGTGCGGGGCCCGGGGCAGCGGGGAGAGAGAGTGCGGGGCCCGGGGCAGCGGGGAGAAAGAGTGCGGGGCAGCGGGGAGAGAGAGTGCGGGGCCCGGGGCAGCGGGGAGAGAGAGTGCGGGGCAGCGGGGAGAGAGAGTGCGGGGCCCGGGGCAGTGGGGAGAGAGAGTGCGGGGCCCGGGGCAGCGGGGAGAGAGAGTGCGGGGCCCGGGGCAGTGGGGAGAGAGAGTGCGGGGCCCGGGGCAGCGGGGAGAGAGAGTGCGGGGCAGTGGGGAGAGAGAGTGCGGGGCCCGGGGCAGTGGGGAGAGAGAGTGCGGGGCCCGGGGCAGCGGGGAGAGAGAGTGCGGGGCCCGGGGCAGCGGGGAGAGAGAGTGCGGGGCCCGGGGCAGCGGGGAGAAGGAGTGTTTTAAATTTTGTCGTGTTTATGTACACATTTTAAATAAAATCCTTCTCCCCCCACCCTCCCCATTCATTCATTTTGTCGCCTCCTGCTGGTCAGCGACCATAACGGCTGCTGGCGCCCGCCCCACGCCTCAAAGACGCCATTTTAAAACAGCCGAAAGAAGCCGCCCCACGACCGCCAGCTGTCTCCCCCCTCTCTCTGTCTCTGCCCTCTCTGTCCCTCTCCCTCTCCCTCTCCCTCTCCCTCTCCCTCTCCCTCTCCCTCTCCCTCTCCCTCTCCCTCTCCCTCTCCCTCTCCCTCTCCCTCTCCCTCTCCCTCTCCCTCTCCCTCTCCCTCTCCCTCTCCCTCTCCCTCTCCCTCTCCCTCTCCCTCTCCCTCTCTCTCGCCCTCTCTCTCCCTCTCCCTCTCCCTCTCCCTCTCCCTCTCCCTCTCCCTCTCCCTCTCCCTCTCCCTCTCCCTCTCCTCTCCCTCTCCCTCTCCCTCTCCCTCTCCCTCTCCCTCTCCCTCTCCCTCTCCCCCTCCCCCTCTCCCTCTCCCTCTCCCTCTCCCTCTCCCTCTCCCTCTCCCTCTCCCTCTCCCTCTCCCTCTCCCTCTCCTCTCCCTCTCTCCTCTCCTCTCCCTCTCCCCTCTCTTTCCTTCTCCCTCTCCCTCTCCTCTCCCCTCTCCTCTCCCTCTCCCTCTCCCTCTCCGGATACTGCCACCGCGGGCAAAGCCCGGTACCACGACCGCCCGCCCGCCGCCTCGCTCGGCATCCTCAGGTCTATCCCCGCCCGTGGCACCTCTCCAGTCCATGCCTGGTGGGGAGTATGCTGCCTGGGCTCGAGCAGAGCCTGGAGTTGGAGAGAGCGACCGCTACAACCCCCTCCACCCCCCTCCTTCGCCTCTCTCCCCCATCCTCTCCTTCCTCTCACCCTCTCCCCGCAGATAGAGCAGCTCCCCCCCCCTCAACTGCACGTTGGGGGAACAGACCCAACAGGTCTGCACTCGGTCTAGTACATGAATGAATCTATAATTTCCTCACTCACAGCTGGGAAGAGGAGGATATACAAGGAGAATGGGGTTAAGAGAGTAAGATAGATCAGCCATGATTGAATGGCAGAGTAGACTTGATGGGCCGACAGGCCTAAAGGCGAATGGCCTAATTCAGCTCCCATAACGTATGAACTCCTGAACTTCTGAAATGACCCTTTGCCAGAACCCTTTCTCATCCAATGATGCTGCCTGACCTGCTGTGAGTGTGGAATTCTCTGCTTCAGAGGGCGGTGGAAGCCGGTTCTTTGGATACTTTCAAGGGAGAGCTAGATAGGGCTCTTAAAGATAGTGCAGTGAGAGGATATGGGGAGAAGACAGGAACGGGGTACTGATTGAGGATGATCAGCCATGATCACAATGAATCGTGGTGCTGTTTCGAAGGGCCGAATGGCCTACTCCTGCACCTATTTTCTATTGTCTATTGTCTAAAATGTTCTATTTTTATTTCAGATTTACAACATCAATGGTTGTTTTGATTTTCATTTCCAATTCAGATCAACCTTGGGGTGACTTTTCCTGTTGCAGACAACAGGAAGACCCCTCTGGGTTATGCTGGGTCGCTCTTGATGTTGAAGCTCAATCCTTAAAGGCAGTGTTCCTGAGTAAGAAATAAATAGCTGCTGGAACTCAGTTGGTCAGGCACCATCTGTGGAGGGAATGGACAGAATATTTTTTAGGTCAGATCCCTTTTTCAGGCTGAAGATGAGTTTGAACAAGGGTCCCGATCAGAATCAATGTCTGTCCATTCTCTCCACAGCTGCTGCTTGACTTGCTGAGTTCTTCCAGCACTTTATCTTTTGCTTCATATTCTCGCATTCTCTTCAATGGTTCAATGCTTCTTTATTGTCACGCATGCACAGCACAGTGAAATTCTTTTGCACAACCACAAATGCACAGTCACCATATTTTGGCGCAGTTTCCAAAGAAGAAAGAACAGTCTACAGTCCGCATGCCTGAAGTAGTGGAGCAACCCTGATCCAGATAAGCGGTGGTAAGCCCCAGGCCTCTGCACGCCCGTGACCCGACATTCCTCTCCTCTTATGATTTCTGTGTTAAGTTGTGCTCTGTGCCGCTTGGTGTTTAGTTTAGTTTAGAGTTTAGAGATACAGCGTGGAAACAGAACCTTCGGCCCACCGAGTCTACGCCGACCAGCGATCCCCGTACGCTAACACTATCCTACTCACACTAGGGACAATTTACATTTATATCAAGCCAGTTAACAAACAAACCTGTACATCTTTGGAGTGTGGCGGGAAACCGGAGCTTCCTGAAGAAAACCCATGCAGATTGCGGGGGACAAACTCCATACAGATAAGCATCAATAGTCAGGATGTCCAGGACTACGTAAGCCCAGGACAGTGGTTCTACTTCTGTTTTTTCACTGGAGAAGAGAATGTAGGTACGGTCTTGTTCTTTAAACTCGCCATCTCCTGCCCACTGTGCCTCTCCCAGTGTGATGATGTGGTCAAAGCATCATCGTTCCCAAGCTATGATAGCAAAGTGGCATCTGGGACTGTCTACCAGGATGCTGACTATCCAGGTTTCACTAGCTACCACAAGGACTTCAGTAGCAAGGGGACCACGACATCTGGAGTCCAAGGACCACTACACAGGAATCAGTCATCACATGTGGAGCAGACATGTAACTGACACCAGACACATGTGTACACACACACACACAGATGCACACTTAGAATTAAGAGACAAATCCTTGTTCGCCCATCCAAAACTCACATTATGCATTTTGTTTTGGATCATTCTTCGGATTGTGTACCTCCACTGGCTACCCCCCTCCCAAATCCTTCTATCATCATTGTATAAAGCTTTGGATTAAATCAATGTTTGTACAAATGCGGTGTTACTGCTTCCACTTTGCTGTGTGGTTCTCTCAGGGTGAGGACCAGCACTTGTCCAGACCGCTTGTGTTGCATGTTGTGAGTTGTAGAAACTCCATGAAATCCCACTGACATGAGAAATCCAGTTTATTTTACTTTCTTAAATACATTTGTGGAATGGTCAACAAAATTTATAAACATCAAATGTCGAGATATGTCATTTGGTCAACTAAATTTAGTCAGTGAACAATCTTCCACAACAAAATATTTCTATTAATCAGTGTACAGACATTATTCCTATTTACAAATTCCATTTCCTCAAATAATAATCACACTATTAGCAGCACCAATTTCTAAAATGCAAGTATTTTACATAAAAACTACATCTGCAGATAATTTGCTTCTTCAGAATTTGGATAGATCTTAGTCTGACATTTTACAGAGAAAATTCCACAGCGTCAGTAAAAATGATCAATAGGCACTAATGTAAATGGGCACCAACAACACTTGTAAACACTTGTATTTCAATAAAAAGAATGTTTTCATTCAAACTGAAATAAACATATTTGGACCGCATATCACAGGCTAGGAACAGGATTCATCAGGGAAAGGAAGCATGTGAAATGTTGAAACAATACAACTTTACTCTATATCTTCCAGTAAAATTAAAAACATGTTCACATTTTTTTGATTTTCGACATTCTAACTGAGATCACTGCACCTGATATAACTTCCTGATATATGAGCCCTCCATTGCTGATAACACATGTAGGATTGTGGAGGTAATGTGTGAAAACAGAATGGGCTCCAGTAAGTTCTCATATGAGGGATGCAGGCATGGGAGTGTAGGTTTAGGGTAAGGGGAGATTAGGGGAGCTGGGGCAAGCTGGTGCAAATGTTATTCAAGTAGTTTAATGAGCCTTAATTTCTGACCAACAGAGAACTCAGCCAACTTCTTCGCATGCCAATACCATCCACTGCATTTCCATGTGGGCAAAGATCAAAATGGACAATATGTCCATGGAAATGCTATTCTAAAACTAACATCACCTCCCACTCTTCTGACTTCTAATATTAAATATTAACTACTGGCACTCATTTCTTTTTATCATTTTCCACAGATAACTTCAGTTTCAGTTCATTGATTAGAAACCAACTCCAAATGATTATGGAGAACTACAAATCAATTGCAGACTATCTTGTGATGTTACCATGTTATTGTGACAAGAGCAAACAAGTCCTGCGTCATAGTAAGATAGAAACATAGAAAATAGGTGCAGGAGGAGGCCATTCGGCCCTTCAAGCCAGCACTGCCATTCATGGCTAATCGTCCCCAATCAATAACCCGTGCCTGCCTTCTCCCCATATCCCTTGATTCCACCAGCCCCTAGAGCTCTATCTAACTCTCTCTTAAATCCATCCAGTGATTTGTCCTCCACTGCCCTCTGTAGCAGGGAATTCCACAAATTCACAACTTTCTGGGTGAAAAGGTTTTTTCTCACCTCAGTCTTAAATGGCCTCCCCTTTATTCTAAGTGTGGCCCCTGGTTCTGGACTCACCCAACATTGGGAACATTTTTCCTGCATCTAGCTTGACCAGTCCTTTTATAATGTTACATGTTTCTATAAGATCTCCCCTCATCCTTCTAAACTCCAGTGAATACAAGCCTAGTCTTTTCAATCTTTCCTCCTGTGACAGTCCCGCCATCCCAGGAATTAATCTCGTGAGCCTACGCTGCACTGCCTCAATCACAAGGATGTCCTTCCTCAAATTAGGAGACCAAAACTGTACACAAAACTATAGATGTGGTCTTACAATAGCCCTACACAACTGCAGAAGAACCTTTCTACTCCTATACTGAAAGGATGAACAGTGAAGTGAAATTATCCACAGAAGTCAATGAAGTGAAGACTCTAGAATGAACCATCAGACGGCAATGTCAGATAGTAAACAAATAGAGCAGATCTTCCTCTGTCCCTGTCAGGTAATTCAGGCGCGGAGTTGCATTCTTCAGACTATAGCTTCATCTTTCATTTGTCTTTTCTGGGACCTGAAATAAAATGAAATAATTTTTATTATCTACTTTAATACTGCTTACAGTTTCTTCACCAATACAATTTAGCAAATAGTCAACTGGAACACCCACAAAAATACACCTGCTAAAAGAGCAAGTCAAATGCTGGATATCCTAGCACATGTAACTAACCTCATGTCATTCTATTATCCTTTCCACTATTTATGGGGCACAACACAGGGGTGTGATGAATTTTGGAATAAGGAAGTTTCAATGTAATAACAAATTCAGCAGAAAGCATTCTGTGTGATTGCTACTCCACCCAGTTACCTAAACCTTTATTCCCTGCACCTTCTCCGCACCCAGCATTCTGGCACTTGGCTGCCTTCCAGTGACTAAAGCTCGATATGAACAATGAATGTTGGGTGAGGAGAGTGAGAGACTCAGCTCAGATGCAAACCGTAGTCAAATAGCATGCTGGCACTCCAGCGTATGGGTCACACGTGCAGGGAGAGTACTCCTGTGCCAAATATTGGTGGCAATGTTCAGCAGGAAAGAGCAGACAGTGCCCTCCAGCATGGAGTACCGGACTGACATGGTGAGGAAACATTCACTGCATCTACATTTATTCACAGCTGACGTCTGGTAAACATGAAACACTGACCTTTGTAGGCATTTATGAGTGCCTGCACCCACTCAGCATCAGGATTCACGCACACCTTTCTCTTATTTCTCAGTGTGATGCTGTGAAGAGAAGGTGATATTTAAAATATATTCCACAGAAGTTCAATGTGCACATCATCACAGTCACAGATGGAGAAAAGTTGATGCTTTGACTCATTTACTCACATTATCTCTGTGTTCTCACAGTGAGATCCTCTGGGAATATATTTCAGACTCCGGATGGACTTTGGATGAAAATAAACAGATGTGGTCCCAATGCAGTGGCACCGTCCATGAAATCTTAAACTCGGAAAACCTGCGGAAAGATTACATTCACAGATTTAATCCTGGAATCAACGGCAGTAAAATCTACAAAATGTTCTGGTACTTTCTGCAGCTTTTTTGTATAATTAATGCATGGCCTATTATGTGCTTGCACAAACTCCTTCATAAAAATTTAGAGCTTTCATTTGGAAGTTCAATATCAAACACCAATTAACAGCTACAATTCTGGAAAACATTGTAAATACAGTTTGAACACAGTTCACTGGTGCATTTCCTTCTACTTCTGCAGTCAGGTTGCTGGATCAGTTTGGCATTAATAGTCATACTCATGGAAACAGGCCATTCGGCCCAACTTGCCTATAACGGCCAACATGTCCCTAGTCCCATCAGCTTGTGTTAGGCCCATATCCCTCGAAACCTGACCTATCCATGTATCTGTCTAACTGATTCTTAAACTTTGCTATAGTCCCTGACTCAACTACCCCCCTGGCAGAACCATGCCGAATATCACTAATCAGTTTTTGTCCATATAAATGCATGCATTACACAGAAAGTTTTGATTTAAATAAAAAAAGTTTAAAGGTTTCTCATACACATCAGTGTTACATTGTAAAGAGCATATAACACCCTTGGAAGTGTAATTGCATTTCACATTTTAAACAGCACATGAACCAGGGAATCATATACTCATACTTTGTGCTACAGTACAATAAGGAATAAACCACAGGTACAGACATCTCAACATACCCTGTGCAGTGATGGCACACAGAAGGAGGATGAGGATGGTCACACTGGCTGCTCTGTCCATCTTCCACTTTGTGTCGCTGATGAGATGTCTGCTGAAGTATCTTCTGCCCAACGTAACAGCTCTCTGCTGAATCAAGTTCTGCTGCACAGGACCAGCCAGCTCCTATTTATGGGGATTCACTTCTCTCATTTGCATCCTCTTCTGCAGTGAAAGCTGTCAAACTCTCTGACGTCCTGTGCGACGGAATTTCCCTGCTCCAGACAAACCGTCTTTCACTTTCAGTTTCATATTTCAGCACTTGTGTGGTTCACAATCGCGGGTGTTTATCATAATGGGCGTGGAATTAGTTATGTGTGACTTCAGAAGATTTATGAGCCTGTCCCACTTAGGCAATTTTTTCGGCAACTGCCGGCGACTGACATTGTCGTAGCAGGTCGCC
Source organism: Amblyraja radiata (assembly GCF_010909765.2). Classification (NCBI taxonomy): domain Eukaryota; kingdom Metazoa; phylum Chordata; class Chondrichthyes; order Rajiformes; family Rajidae; genus Amblyraja; species Amblyraja radiata. Next base: position 68,967,062 of record NC_045956.1, read on the forward strand.
GAAAAAATATCGACTGGACCCCCCCCTGCGACAATGTCATTGACATTGTCTGCAACAACCTACTTCCTAGTCGACGTCAAGCTATGGTAAGCTACCGATAACCGGCAACCAATAGGACTTCCACCTACGACAACCTACGGCCACCCACGACAAGTTACAACAAGGTAAGGCAATTCAGTGGCCGGTACCTGGTGCCGGTTGACATTGGTTGACGTAGGTAGTTGCCAATGGAATTCACCAAAGTCAGCACCGGCAACCACCTACGTCATCCTGGCGACAACCTACCTCATCCTGGCGACAGCACCTACGTCAGGCTATGATTGTTGGCGTCAAGCCCATGGGCGCCAACTGTCGCTGAAAAGTTTTGAACATTTCAAAATCCAGCGGCGACCAGAAAAAAGTACGATTCTTTTGGCGACTGAGGAGACCATACAGGTGACACCCCGATGACCATGTGGTGACAGCCTAGTCATCTGTAGTTGCCTAAACAATTGCCTAAGTGGGACAGAGGCATAAATTATTCATTTTACCAAAGAGGTGTAAAATAGACCTTTGACAAAGTGAATGCTGCAAAATGAACAAACAGTTTGTTTCAAGCAAGAATAATCCAGTTCCGGGCTTTGCTCCTCACTCACGGGTTCAATGGTTGATACCATTGAAACCTGTCAGTATCTGAGGGGATGTGACAGGGCAGATGCCAAGGAGGGGTTTCCTTGAATGGGGAGGTAAATACTGGGGGCATTATTGCAGGTCTGGGTCAATCACTGACAAAATAAACTAAATCTTATCTCAGACTGGGTGTACTCACAAGCAGTGGCTTTCTCGCCAACAGTCTGTCTGGCCTTTGTTCTTTTTTGATATTTTTTGTACATGTTAAACGTATGTTTTAGTGTTCCTTGTTTAAGAAAGAACTGCAGATGCTGGAAAAGTCGAAGGTAGTCAAAAATGCTGGAAAAACTCAGCGGGTGAGGCTGCATCTATGGAGCGAAGGAATAGTTGACATTTTGGATCGAGACCCTTCATCATAGAAACATAGCAAATAGATGCAGGAGTAGGCCATTCTGCCTTTCGAGCCTGCACCTTCTAGTTACATCCTCGAAAAATTCTATAAGATTCGTCAGACATGATTTACCTTTCATAAATCCATGCTGACTTGTCCAATGATTTCACCACTTTCCAAATGTGCTGCTATCCCATCTTTAATAACTGAATCCCATCTTTAATAACTGACTAAAGTCCACAGGCCCCGCGATTAGAGCTACGATCCCTCCAACCCCACATAAAACAAACCAAGGAGCACTAAAAGGTAGACAAAAATGCTGGAGAATCTCAGCGGGTGAGTCAGCATCTATGGAGCGAATGTGACGTTTCGGGTCGAGACCCTTCTTCAGACTGATGTGGGGGTGGGGGGGCGGGAAGAGATGGAGTCTCCTCCTCTTCCTTTCTTCTTCCCACCCCCACATCAGTCTGAAGAAGGGTCTCGACCCGAAACGTCACCTATTCCTTCGCTCCATAGATGCTGTGGTAAGAAGCTTTAACATCGTGAAGCCCGCGGTCTCTGGTAAGGAGAGGCCTATTCGGTAGCTCCATGCCGCGGTGAGAGTTTCAACCACCCCGATGCGGTAGTTTCAATCACCCCGACCGGGGCTTTGATCGCCGGCTGTGGAGGGTTTGATCGCCTCGACCGCGGGAGAACAAAGAGGAAGAAGCATGCAACATTGGGTATCTTAACTGCATCTTTACAGCTTATTAAATGTCATGTTTAGGTTGTAAGAAGTTACAACAGTGGATATGTATTTGTGATTTGTATTTGTGAATATTAGATATGAGAACTTTTAACCTGATCTTTTCATTCAGCAACAGACAAAATATATACCAAACACAAAGAATCAATAACTATTTCAATATAACACCAGGATCTTCAGATAGGGAGAGTGATGGAGGTTAGATTTATCATCAATGCTTTTTTATTCCGGGGAATCTATTTCAATGTTGTTACCCCACAAGTGCTCCTCTCCCACCCAATACAAGGTATGCATGCTTGGCCCAACTTTAACCAAACTCTGGCAGATTTTATTAAATGATTCAGATAGCCTTAAGCTGCAGAGAGTCCACATCAAGATAACACTGGAGTAGCACCTTGCCACTCCAGTGCACAACAGGCAAACAGTGATCCTCACAGTGATGAGGGCAGGAGGTTTAAAATGGACCACACTTCCCACAGGTATGTCTGCAGAAAGAGATGACACAGACCCTCTAGAATTAACTGCATTTACCCCTGAAGATGCCTAAACTCCAAAGATGGAGCCAATATCCACTAATTATAACCTCTGCAGATAACAATGGAAAACATTGCAAATACTCTGAAAGTCAGGCAGCATCTGTGGAGAGTGAAATAGTTCCCCACAGGATCAGAGCATGAATCAGCAGGTGTCAGCATGAATCACCAGCTAAACACCACCACAGTAAACAAGGACAAAGATACAATCTTTAAAGCTTCAGTTATGTTTTTACCCCCTGAAACTTATTCAAACTTCCCCCAACTTTGCGCACTCGACCCATATATGGGAAAGTGGATTTACATGTGAATGTCAATGTTCACAGCACTCTATGGAGCGCAGGTTAATTGACCAACATAATGTTCTGTAAGTTTTGATAACTCTTGTTACAGTTACAGTTTAAGACTTTTATGGAGCAGTTTCTGCAGCAACTGATGTTTATTAATTCACTGCCTGTGAATGATGAAATAGCAGCTTCAGGGCTTTCTGGAGCTGATTCAAGTTTCAGTTTCCAGATTTATGAAGTGCGGAGGCTGCAATCTCATCGACTCCTCCCCCCGGGTGTGTGCAGAGGTGAGGGAAGTCCATTGTCAGGATACAGCCCATGTGTTTCATCTCGTGTGAATTCCAGGAAATCAGCCTCCATGCATGTATTTTAAAGCTGCCTTTGCTCCTGTCTGTCATAATTAGTTATTTATTACATATTATTTATTATGCAAAAACTGATGATTTTTTTTGATACAGAGATATATTTAACCAGGGCTTTTAGTTCAGATAATATTAAGGTGGGAGAGAAATAGATCACTGAACTGTATCCAATGTTCCCTCTAATTTGTGCAGAAATGTTATATTGTGCATTTTTTTATGCTGTTACAAATGTGTGTGCGCACTGCACTCTTGTTCAAATATATGACCTCATGAGCTTTTGGTGTAGCAGTTTTCACTATTTCGTTAAACCATTCAACTTTAAACCAGCTTGCAGTTCTTTTGCGCTTCACACCCTTTGCATTCTTTGAATTTGACATGGTGAATCAACATTTATTTCAATAAAAACTCAATGAGCCAGCTACAAAATTCGAAATGGATCTTTGTAAAATGTACAATAAAGTTAATATGATTATGAGATTTATACAAATAAGTATAAATTATATACTGTATAATACTGCATAATTATTGATTACTACATTTTAGGTAACATTGTAGTGTCTATGACATACAGACTCTTGAATGCTTTTGTTTTTCAAATGAAACAGTTCTTTATTTTAACACTGTAAAAAGTCCTTCCCCTCCCCCTCTCTCCACCCCCTCACTCCTCCCCCTCTCTCCACCCCCTCTCTCCTCCCCCTCTCTCCACCCCCTGTCGCCTCCCCCTCTCCTCCCCCTCTTTCCACCCCCTCTCTCCTCCCCCTCTCTCCACCCCCTCTCGACTCCCCTCTCTCCTCCACCTCTCCCCCCTCTCTAGTCCCCACTCTCTCCTCCCTCTCTCTCCTCCATCTCACCCCTCTTTCCTCCTGCTCTCTCCTCCACCTCTCCCCTTTCTCTCCTCCCCCTCTTTCCTCCCCCTCTCTCCTCCTCCCTCTCTCCTTCTCCTCTCCCTCCCCCACCCCCTCCCCCTCTCCCCTCCCCCTCACCTCCCCTCCTTCCCGTTCCCCATTCCCTCTCCACCCTCTCTCCCTTTCCCCCATCCCCTTCTCAATCAACCTCTCCCTATAGCTCAGACCTTCTAGTCCTGACAACATCCTCGTAAATCTTTTCTGAACCCTTTCCAGCTTGACAACATCTTCCCTATAACATGGTGCTCAGAACTGAACACAATACTCTAAATGCGGCCTCACCAATGTCTCATACAACTGCAACATGTCCTCCCAACTTTTAAACTCAATATTTTGACAGATGAAGGCCAATGTGCCAAAACCTTTTTTGATTTCCCTATCGTCCTGCGACTTCATCTTCAAGGAACCATGCACCTGCACTCCTAGATCCCTCTGCTCTACAACACACCCCAGAGTCCTACCATTCACTGTGTAGGCACTACCAATGTTAGACTTGCCAAAATGCACCAATTCACATTTTGCTGTATTAAATTCCATCAACCATTCCTCAGCCCACCTGGTCAATCGATAAAGATCCTGCTGCAATTTTTCATATTCATCTTCACTATCAAGAGTGACAAGAGACACGAGAGACATTTATTTGTTACATGTGCCAATTGGCACAGTGAAATATGTGGTCACCATACAGCCATACGAATGAAAAAGAGCACAGAACCCGATAGTCTTTAACATAAACATCCCCACACAGCGGAATCAACGTTTCCCACTGTGAGGGAAGGCACCAAAGTTCAGTCATCCTCCTCTGTTGCCCTCTGTTCACCCGTGGTCGGGGGGCTCCCAAACCCCTCGCTGACTCCCACTCACCGGATGATGGAACTCCAACGTCGGAACGGGAGAACATACTTAGCGGCTTGGACTTCAGAATCGGCCATTTCCTACTGGAGACCACGGCTCCCGAATTCCACAGGCTGAGTTGGGCGGAGATTCACGCTGGCGGCCCTCGGCAAAGGGATCCCAGGACTCCGCAATGTTAAAGTCAGCGCCACCCGCGCTGGAAGCTCTGCAAACCACAGCTCCACGATTAAAATTCTTAAGGGGTTGGACAGGCCAGATGCAGGAAGATTATTCCCGATGTTGGGGAAGTCCAGAATAAGGGGTCACAGTTTAAGGATAAGGTGGAAATCTTTTAGGACCGAGATGAGGAAAACATTTTTCACACAGAGAGTGGTGAATCTCTTGAATTCTCTGCCACAGAAGGTAGTTGATGTCAGTTCATTGGCTATATTTAAGAGGGAGTTAGATGTGGCCCTTGTGGCTAAAGGGATCAGGGGGTATGGAGAGAAGGCAGGTACAGGATACTGAGTTGGATGATCAGCCATGATCATATTGAATGGCGGTGCCGGCTCGAAGGGCCGAATGGCCTACTCCTGCACCTATTTTCTATGTTTCTATGTTTCTATGAACCAGCAGGCCCAACACTCCGGAGCTTCAAAAGGCGATCCAGGTAAGGCATCGCCCACTCTGCGGTGTATCCAGTGCTGCACCGCTGCTGAAGCTTTGGTCCGGTCCTCAGCAGATAAGGCCGCGCCAATCCAGTTGGTAGGCCGCGAGGGGCCTCAGCCTTCACCCTGTTGCCCCAGCACATGGCAGCGAAGAAGATCACACTGCAGCATCTTACTGCAGATGTTGAAAGTGCGCAGACCTCTCAAAAAGTACAGCCAGCTCGGTCCCTTCTTGTACAGGGCCTCAGCGTTCCTGGACCAGTACAGTTTACTGTCCAGGTACACTCCAAGGTATTTGTACACCCTGGTACTCCCTGGTAAACTGAACATCCATACCATTGATGGAGACAGGGGTGTTCCTCTCCTCCACCCCCAACTCCTTAGTCTTGTTATTGGGCCCAGCACCAAATCCTGAGGCACACCACTAGTCACAGGCCTCCAGTCCGAGAAGAAACCTTCCACCGTCACTCTCTGCTTCCTTCCATGAAACCAATTTTCTATCCATTCAGTTATCTCTCCTTGGATCCCATTCGATCACACCTTCCAGAGCAGTCTACCATGTGGAAACATTGAATGCTTTGCTGAAACCCATATATACACCAGCTCTTCCCTCATCGACCATTTTGGTCACATCTTCAAAAAACGTAATCAGATTTGTGAGACATGATCTCCCATGTACAAAACCATGCTGACTATTCCTAACCATTCCTTGCCCATCTTAATGCCCGTATATCATATTCCTCAGAATGCTCTCCAATAACTTTCTGATTACAGATGTTAAGCTCACTGGCCTATAGTTCCCAGCATTTTCCCTGCAGCCCTTCTTGAACAGAGGCACACATTTGCAACCAACCAGTTTTCTGGCACCTCTCCTATATTTAAGGACGACTCAGAAATTTCAACCAGGGCCCCACAATTTCTTCTCCAGTTTCCCGCAATGTCCTCGGATATATCTGATCAGGCCCTGGAGATTTGTCTACCTTCGTACACATTAGTACCTTCAGCAACTATTTGACCATAACTTACTTCCCATAGAAAAAGGCAGGGAGGCGGAAGTGACGGAAGAAAAGCCCTAAGTCGTGGCAGACCCAGAACTCATTGAGGTGGGGTGCAGGGAAACATAGGTGAGGCCTCTGTTGAGAACAGACCGTTCCATATTGGAAATGGGGAAGTCAGGGGGGATGGTGAAGACATGACAAGGGTGGGGGTTGGGGTCAGAGAGTGGGAGGGGAGTGGACAGAAGTTGAGGCGAGCACTGGTGGGGGAATGGTGGGGAGGAGGGAAGCATGAGGATTAGTGAATGGGTGGGGAGACGTTGCCTGGAGATAGGGAGAGGGTGATGGTGGACTGAGGGGAGTGTGTGGGTTGTGAGAATAAAGGGGTCAGGGAAAGAGTGGTCTTTGTGGGAAGTGGAAAGGTGTGGATGCAGAGGCTGATTAGGTGAAAGGTGAGGATCGGGGGAACTTCATCCGTGTTCTGCCTGGGGGGAATGGGAGGCATGAGAGCAGGAAATGGAAAATATGCGGATGATGGCTCCATCCATGATGGGGGTTGTTTCCTGAAAAAAGAGGATAGAGCTCTTAAAGATAGCGGAGTCAGGGGATATGGGGAGAAGGCAGGAACGAGGTACTGATTGGCGATGATCAGCCATGATCACAGTAATGGCGGTGCCTGATCAAAGGGCCGGTTGGTTTACTCATGCACCTATTGTCTATTGTGTATTGTCTATCTCAGATAGCTCAGTGGAAAGAATAATCTTGAGGTCAAAAGTACAGATGGAGAAACTGTGATGAAGGGATGGCATCCCTGCAAGAAACAGGACAGTGGGGGATGTAGTCTGGACAGCGGTGGGAGACAGTGGGTTGTAGTGGATGTCTGTGGATAGTCTGAGATGGAGACTGAGGGGTCAAGACAAGTGAGAGAGTTGTCAGAGATGATCTGTGAATTTGAGGGCAGAAAGAAAGTTGGTTGTGAAGTCACAAGGAAAATGTACAAACTCCACACAGTAAACCCCCAAGGACAGGATCAAACCTGGGTCATTGGAATTGCAAGACAGTGGCATCAACTGCTCTACCACCATCTGATAAGCAGCCTGGTTTCATTACTTTATTGTTGAAGCAAAACAGAATACATCTGCCTGGCTTGCTCAGTCAAGATCGACCGAATGGCGCTATGGAGTAGGAGAGACTCGCGCCAACTAGCTCCGTGAAAAAAACGAAAAAACGTGAGGAAAAGACAGATCCTACCTGCAGAAAACGGGACCGATTGTTTTGCACTAAGCCCGTGACGTCATCAGGCGCGCGACATCGGCAGTATGTCGACTCAACATACTCCCCCCCACAAGGCAAAAAACGGCAAGACTAAAGAGGTAGGCCCAACTGAAGCCTCGGCCTCAGGTTTAACAGCATCCCGAGAAGACATCTCAAAGAAGAAGAAAAAGACTGAGATAGAAGAATTAAAAACGTTCCTTAAGGAGGAACTTAAAAATCTTAGACAGAACTTTCAAGAGGTTAAAGAGGAGCTAGCATCTTTTAAAAAAGAAATGAAAGAACAAATTAAAGAAGATGTTACAGAGATTGTACACAAAGTCCTTGAAGACTGGAAATTAGAAATGGAAAGAAATATGACTCAAAGTGTTGAAGAAGTAAATGAAAAACTGAATAAGATGGAATCCAGATTTGATTCTAAACTTGAACCTATTCTCCTGACATTAAACCAACACTACAAGATTGTAAAAGAACTTGAGGAACTTGCTGAGACAAGCACCGCAACTACAAAACAACTCATCACTGAGAACCAACGTCTATCAAAGTTATTGTATCAAATAACTGAAAAATGTACAGACTTGGAGGGACGACAGAGGCGTCAGAACTTAAGAATCGTGGGCATCCAGGAAGGCAGAGAGGGGACTCGTGACCCCCGTGAATTTGCTGCAGAAGTACTGAAAACAATTTTGAACCTGGATCAGGCGCCATTACTTGCCCGAGCACACAGAGTGCCGGGACGTCCCCCAAAGGTGGGCGACCGACCAAGAATAATGATAGTAAAGGTCCAATATGACCATGTATTGGATGACATGATGAGGAAAATTGGCAAAAGCAGAAATCTTGTATATGAAGGAGACAAGATTAGCGTATTCAGAGATTACCCTGTGGAAGTTGCTAAGAAAAGAGCGTTGTTCACAGAAACAAGAAGAATACTGAAGAACATAAAGAATCTGAGATATGGACTGTTATACCCCGCAACACTGAGAGTCAGTTACGAGAAGAAGGAATACTTCTTCATCAAGCACACGGAAGCATTTGAATTTGCCAAGAACGTCGAGGACAAGATCGAAGATTGAAAAATATTCAACTCTTAACACCTACCCGGACACTGCTATCTCGCAGAGAAGATATGGAACTCTAAACTTTAAACTATTATATTTAAGAGTTGCCTAAAATTTGCAATAAGAATTGGGTATATTTCCTGCAACGGATATATAATACTAACATTCTAGTACTAACCTCTAACAACTATTAATAATCAAGAATATTAACTAACACTAACTAATGATAATAAGATTATTTAGATTATTTAAGAATTAATTAAAAGTATGAAATATAAGTAAAGTATGATTCAGGTATTTTATAATGAGAAATGTTTGATGGCTCTCTGATGTTTTCGTTTTTGATTATTCTTTGATAAATGTTTATATTATACAAAACTAACATTTCAATTTGAGACTACTAATTATACCATTAATGGAATATAATCAATATTTCTTTCCCCCCCACAAATTGTATGCATCGAATTGGAAACTTTCCTTTCAAGGAAAGTACGGAGCTAGTATTTTTATAAACCAAAAGCTACGGAAGTCCATAGATGCTTAGCCACATTAGGGTGGCTATCACTAACTGCACTAATTGTAGTTGTAGTTGCTTTTCTTTTTTACTTTCCACACTTTACTAACCCTATTTGCTATCACCTTTTTTTTATCTTATATCATATTATATTTTGTATTTGGAATGGAATTGCATATTTTATTTAAGGAGATATGTTCGGATGGAAAACAGACGTGACCTAAAATTCATCTACCTGAAGTTCAAGTATAAGGTAGGGTTGAGTGTGCTGAATCATCTGCTCTACCACTTAATCACAAGATGCAAGACATGAATATAAAAATTGGAAGGTGAGGGAATTAAATTCTGTAGTTGGAATGTTAAGGGAATTAATGAACCTATCAAGAGAGGCAAAGTGTTAGCTCATTTAAAATCATTGAAAACAGATATAATATTTCTCCAGGAGACACATCTTAAAAAGGAAGCACAACAAAGATTGAAAGCAAAATGGATTGCTAAAGCGTACCACTTCATTCTCACATAAATCAAGAGGTGTTGCAATATTAATTCGTAAAGGTATACCCTATAAACATATATCGACGATAGAAGACATTGAAGGCAGATATATTGTAATAATAGGGGAGTTATACTTAAAAAAGGTGACTCTCCTCAATGTGTATGGACCAAATTTTGATAGCCCACTGATTTTTAAGAGAATTCTTAACAATATCCCGGAAGGTACACAACAAAACTTAATAATCGGTGGAGATTTAAATTGTACTTTGGATGCTTGTTTGGATAGATCATCAACTCAAAGAAAACTAAAATCTCGATCAAGTGAATTTTTAAATTCATACATTAATACTACTAATATTAAGGACGTTTGGAGAATTGAAAATCCATCGGGCCGAGAATATTCATTTTACTCACCAGTACATAAAACTTACTCAAGGATAGACTATTTTTTAGTAGATTCAAAACTTATCCCATTTACCTATAACTCACAATATCATAACATCATAATCTCAGACCACGCCCCATTAACATTTATGATCAAAGTAAACGGAATGGCAGAGACACAGTCACAATGGAGATTTAATCCCCAAATCTTAAAAGATAAGTCATGTAATGAATATCTAGTAAAACAGATGAAATTTTTTTTTGATGCTAACGATAGCCCTGAAATCTCTGCCTCCCTTCTTTGGGAAACATTTAAAGCATTTGTACGAGGAGCATTAATTTCTTCCCAATCATTTTTTAATAAAGAGAATAGGGCCAAACAACAGAAACTGGAAATGGAAATAAAGCAATTAGACACAGAAAATGCAGCAGCACCATCCACGATAAAACACAATAAAATTGCAGTATTGAAATATAAATTAAACAAGATTTATTCAGACCAAGTTATAAAACTTTATCAACATACAAAACAATTAAATTTTGAATTTGGTGACAAACCACAAAAACTATTAGCGCGTCAACTTCGCAAATTGGACGGGGAAAAAACAATATACAAAATTAGAACAGATAAGGGAGAAACATTAACACTGCCTAAAGATATTAATGATAGATTTCTACAATACTACCAAAAATTGTATTCATCTAAAATAACAGAACAATCAACGGGAATGGAAACATTTTTACAGAATTGTAAGTTTGCGGGTCTAGATCAGAAAGAGAGAGAATTGCTAGGGGCTGAAATTACGATAAAAGACATTGAAGAATCAATAAAGTCCTTAAAAAACAGAAAGTCGGCAGGACCCGATGGTCTAAATTCGGAATTTTATAAAAAAAATTATGGTTTGCTTTCCCCACGCCTACAGACAATGTACAAATACGCATATACTCAACAGAAACTCCCAGAAACTCTAAATGAATCTACAATCATACTTATACCAAAACGGACAAGGATCTTGAAGACCCAGGTTCATACAGAGCTATAGCCCTCTTAAATACTGATCAGAAAATATTAACTAAGATTCTATCTAATAGATTGAGCTTAGTGATCAGCAAATTAATACATCCCGACCAAACAGGGTTTATCCCCAAACGGTATTCATTTTATAATCTGAGAAGATTATTTAATATTATATACTCCAATAGAATCCCTAACGCAGAGCTAGCAATTATCTCGTTAGATGCTGAAAAAGCATTTGACCAGGTAGAATGGCCATATTTATTTTCGGTGATGGAAAAATTTCAACTAGGAGAGAAGTACTGTACATGGGTTAAATTGTTATATTCTAATCCAACAGCTAGAATATTAACAAACAAAATGTTATCAACTAAATTTAATCTCTCTAGAGGCTGTAGACAAGGATGCTCACTATCCCCACTATTATTTGCTCTTGCAATCGAACCCCTAGCAGAAAGCGTTAGAAACCATCCAGGAATATTTGGATACAATACTAGAGACACAAGGAATAAAATCTCCTTATATGCAGATGATATACTAATATATATTACAAAATTAGAAACTAGTATTCCAAACCTATTAAATCTAATAACTCAATTTGGTCAGTTTTCAGGATATAGAATCAATTGGAATAAAAGCGAAATCATGCCAATATCAAAATTCAATTTACATACAATACAACAATCCCCTTTTAAAATAGTTAAAGATAAATTTAAATACTTAGGAATCTATGTAACTAAGACATATACCTCTTTATTTAAACTAAATTTCCCACCCTTACTGAATAAACTACATAAGAATATTCTATACTGGAAAACACTCCCCATTTCTATGCTTGGGAGAATTAATGCTATAACAATGATTTTTTTACCGCAACTGCTGTACCTACTTCAATTAATTCCGATATATATCCCAAAAACATTTTTCAAAAAAGTCGATTCCATTGTTACAAGTTTTGTCTGGGATTATAAGAATCATAGAATAAGTAAAAAACATTTATGTAAATCAAAGATAAATGGAGGTCTGGCTTAGCCAAATTTCTTATTTTATTTTTGGGCAGTCCATATTAAAAACATGAATTTCTGGCTGGAAGAAATGGATCAACAACCAGATTGGCAAATGATGGAAAAGGAAGACTGTCTACCCTTTGAAATTGGACCGATCATATTTGCCCCCACAAAACTGCACAAAAAAACCTATAAAGAAAACCCCATGTAGATATCTGAAGAAATTATTTGAGTGCAGTCCATAATTCCACAATACATAGTGGAATACGAATTTGGAAACAAATAAAAAAAGATTTAAAATTGAATAATATACCACTCTGCCTTCCCATTGTAAATAATCCTTTATTCAAATCATCCTTTATGGACAAAGGTTTCACACAATGGAAAAATTATGGAATCAAAAATATAGGACATCTTTATGGGAAAGGTACTTTTCTTTCATTTCAAGAGTTACAACAGAATTATGGACTGCACTCAAATAATTTCTTCAGATATCTACAAATTAGAGATTATGTTAAATCTAATACATAAGTTTACAGGACTAGGGAATCAGAAATTCTTGATGAATGTCTGAACAAGCATCCTAATACTGAAAAACTAATAGCTTATATTTATAACACCCTACTAAATAACGAGGTACCACCGACCGAACCATATAGATACAAATGGGAAAATGAAATAGGTCATCCTATCACGAAAGATATGTGGGACGAAAGTTTACAACAAATACATCAATGTTCATTAAATGCCAGACATACTTTAATACAATTCAAGGTCTTACATAGACTACACTTCTCTAAAATAAAACTAAATAGAATCTTCCCACAAATCTCTCCTATTTGTGATAAATGTCTACATTTAGAGGCTAATTTAACACATACGTTTGCAAACTGTATAAAACTTAAACATTTCTGGACTGATATTTTTGAAATAACTTCAGAAGTTATTAATACAAAACTGGACCCAGACACAAAATTAATAATACTTGGAATGTCAGAACAAAGCTTAACACTCACAACAAACCAAAGAAACTTCCTCAATTACAGTATAATAACCGGAAAAAAATTAATATTAAAATTTTGGAAAGGCCCTACAACCCCCACAATTAAAATGTGGATTACGGAAATGTCGGAGACCCTATACTTAGAAAGAATTAGACTTGTCTTAATGGACAAACAAGATCTTTTCCATAAAATTTGGGCTCCATTCATTAACTATCTGAAGGGATAGATTGGCACAGCACGAGGACCCAGCTGAAACTTGAACTCAGGAATAGATGAAAAGCTATACTTTTTAACCTACGAACCTATCTCCATTGATGTATTACAGGTAACCCATTCCACCTCCCTTGTTTTTCTGTTGTGTTTTTTTTTGCTTTCTTTTTTATTTGTAACTTTCTACCCTCTCTTTTTCCCTCTTTCTATAAAAAATAAAAACACTAGAAGCAGAAGTAATTGATAATGGAAAATTTTAATAATGTATGACTGATGTATATGAAAAGTTTTTTTTTACTATAATATGTAACTACATTTTATTATGTGTCTACTACTAATAAATAAATTTAAAAAAAATAAAAAAAAAGATCGACCGAAAAAAACAATCACGTTTCTTGTGTCTAGAGGCATATATAAGTGAGATTGGACGAAGACAGGAGATTTCCTTCCTTGAAGAACATTGGTGCACCTAATGTTTTTTTGTGACAATCCAGTATTTCCTGGACACCACTACTAATGTAATTTATTTATATATATATATTTAAAGTTTCTAGTTTAGTTTAGAGATACAGCGTGGAAACAGGCCCTTCGGTCCACCGAGTCTGTGCCGACCAGTAACCCATGCACATTAACATTATTCTACACACACTAGGGACAATTTTACCAAGACAATTAACCTACAAACCAGAAGATAGACACAAAAAGCTGAAGTAACTCAGCGGGACAGGCAGAATCTCTGGAGAGATGGAATGGGTGAGTTTGGGTCCAGCTGAGTTACTCCAGCTTTTTGTGTCGTTCTTTGGTTTAAACCAGAATCTGCTATTCCTGTACAAACGTACAAACTCCGCAAAGACAGCATCCGTGGTCAGGATCGAACCCGGGTCACTGGCGCTGTAAGAGAGCAACTCTACTGCTGCACGACCGTGCCACCCAAGTGTTATTACATCACTAACTGAGTTCAAATTATGTTCCCAAATGCTACGGTAGATTTGAGTTCACCGCTCTGGATAATTATGTCAGGGTTGTGCATTACTAGGTCAGTATTGGTTTATTATTGTTGTAAACCGTGATACTGTGAAAAACTCTGTTTTAACCACAGTGTTACATTCGCAATGCCTACTTATATTTTACGACTCTTTGCATTACGTAATCTTGTATTATTCTGGTCCGTTGCAGCGCATTACATCAATTTATCAGAAATGATGACTATTGAATAAAGTGAAAGTCTCCATAAAAAAGGAACTGATCCGACTTTTTTTTTAATCTTGTTTTTCTTCTAAAACATGTGGACATTTTAATATCAACACAAGTAGATATCAAGATTCCTTGAACATAACTCTAAGATTGAACAAGTTAAAGTAAACAAAGGGAGCCCATACTTGAAAGCCAGCAAACTAACTCACCAATGATATGTTAAATACGTTTAAAACCAGTTGCTCACACATTTTTAAGGAGGTTATTAATTTATGAGATAATGCTAGAAAGGGATACAAATAAGGTTTTGATCATTTGTTAATTGCCTTGTCAGTCGGTTTCATGCCTTTGGCTATTACTGATTCCCTTCTATAAACTGGCTGATTACTTTCACTATTTTATTTCACCACTGTCAAGATGTTGATGTTTATCTCATGGTTTCATTCCAACTCAATGAAAGTAAAGGAACACTGCTGATGCTGAAAATCTGAAAAAGAGAAAATGCTGGAAACACTCAGCATGTCTGACAGTATCTGTGCAAAGAAACAAAGAGTTATGTTTTTTCAGGTTCGAGACTTTTTGTCGGGGAGCTAGCTGATGGTCAAGTGAGAGAGAACAGTTCACAAGGAAATAAGTGAAGGAATGGAGGGGATGGGAATGCTCGAAGGGACAGTAGCGATGGGCTGAATGACCTTCAGGTTTTATGGAAATATGGGAAATATTATTTTCATCGTTTGACAGATTCTGAATAATATTGAATTTTTATGAATAGACAACCATAAACTGTCATCGTTTCATCTATGAATGGTGAGCAAGATTGCTGAGTGCAAGATTGCACGATTGCTACCTTGAGGTCCCGACCATGGGGGAAAATGGAGGAGGACTGGCCAAATTTTGTGCCTTCCACCACAGTGATGAATGCTGTGGTGGATGTTTGTGTTAAATTTTTATTGTGTATTTGTGTGTTCTTTATCATTGTACCGCTGCTGGCAAATTCATTTCACTTGCAATTTATGTGCAATGTGACGAATAAAACCATATTGTATTGTATTGTATTGTATTGCTGGCATTCCTAAGGTAGAGGTAAAGGTCTTGCTGTCTATCAAAGCTGCCTGCACATTGAACTGGGAGCAACCCTACACGTGGATCACTAAAGCAAGAGACTCTAACAGAGTGAAAACAGGCCCCTCGGCCCAACTTCCCCACACCGGCCAACATGTCCTACTTACAGTCTACCTGCCTGCGTTTGGCCCATATCCCTCTAAACCTGTCCTATACATGAGCTTGTTCAAATGTTTCTTAAACATTCCATACCTGCCTCAATTATCTCCCCCAGCTACTCGCTCGATATGCCCACCACTCTTTGTGTGAAAATCTTACCCCTCCTATTAAAACTTTCCTCCATCACTCTGGAAGAAATGAGCATGGAGCATGTGGCTGACAATCTCAGAGCAGCAGAAGATCTGCCCTTTTAGTTTTAGCAGTGGCATCCTCCAATCAAGCCTTACGATAATGTTATGTTGAAAAAATGCTTTTCATTTCGTAAGTAATCTTCATTAGGTTAAATATACTGAGAAACAATTAAAATGACCTTGAGCATTTAAAAAAAATTAATTGATTTGGTTAAATTTTTGAATGTTTTTAAAAATGTGTTTTTGCAAGGTTTTTTTGTTTCTGTGCTTCTTAATAGCTTTTGAACTATTTTGAATGACACTACATTCTAGAGAATGTTTGTTTCATGGGCAAGGCTCAACTCAACCCTGCTCAACTCCTCTCTCCTCAATAGGAATTTTGTGATGGATATTTTAAATGGAAGGTTTTACTGTGCTATAGAGTTTCATTGCAGAGGTTAATGTAGCTTCTCCAGGCAGGTTCACAGGAAGAAAGCAAAGAAACTAGGTAGAAACTTACCTCAGAGATCAGCAGGAGCAGGATTGCAAAATCCATGCCATTATAAAGAAAGGTATAGCTGAGAGTAGCTTTAGTTATATATGTGGGAAGCGGAAAAGAAACACAAACAAAATTGTGCTGATTCATTATTGCTTGGCCTGCGTTGTCATCAAGACAGATACACAATGAAATGGACAGACACAAGGAACTACACATGCTGGTTTACAAAATAGGACACAAATTGCCTGAGTAATTCAGCAGATGTGAAATGGGCAGAATGTAAACAAGGGGAAGTACTTGAATGCTTCCAAGCAGGACCTTTCCACAGGCCATGTCAAGCGTGGGTCAGACCATTCATTACTGCAGGTGAGCATGGCACTTTGTTACATAAGTATCCTTGGGCACTCGTGTATCCACACATCTTATCTCCACAAGTAGATACAACATTTTGTGTTGGCCTACAATGTTAAGCACACGACGAAAAGGAAGTAAGATGAACAGAACCAGAGTAACAATCCCTCTTCTTCATGTGTGGAGATTATCCCATTGTCTATGCGAATAAAATTGCTTTTCAATTGTTGATGGATAATGAAGTAAAATATAGAAGAATACTCTCTCTTTGCAAGCCTGTGCCCTATTTAGTGTTTACTCCCCGAACGCAAGATATGTGGAATTTATTGTATTGCTGATGTGAATTCGATTGTTTTCCAATATATTTAACTTGACAGCCAACTCTCTCCTCGATTTTTGATGGTGAAAAGAAGCTTCTTGTGGGTCAATAGCAAAAATCCACAATGATTTTATGGCGCATGTGTTGTTTACTGTGAACAAACCCAATGACTTACTGTTGATGTTAAATGTTTTCTTTAAAATGGTAAATCTCTGAATGAGGAATGTTTAAATCTCATTTAACTTAAAGTTTTCAACAATCTTCTTTAGATCAATCTAAGACTATTCAAATATGATTGTTGAATAATATGGAATGGAATTTACTCAATAATCACAATAAGCACATATTCATGAAATAATCCGTTTTCATGGATTTTTCTTTACTACTTTGAGTTTTGTAGAGTGTCTTGCTAGATTTCAGGAATGATTGCTTTTGGGACTTTATGGTTGCAAAATTTAATAATTAGTTTGGTGAGTCACTTAATGTTGGTCAAAAGTACATCTCTATACTTATAAAACTGATCTTGGATGTGTATTCATTTGTGTGTGTGTGTGTGTGTGTGTGTGTGTGTGTGTGTGTGTGTGTGTGTGTGTGTGTGTGTGTGTGTGTGTGTGTGTGTGTGTGTGTGTGTGTGTGTGTGTGTGTGTGTGTGAGTGTGCGTGCGTGCGTGCATGTGTGTGTGCGCGCGCACGCGCGCGCATGAGTTTGTGAGTATGTGTGTGATCACATCTTCGCGAAAAAATGATAATGGTAACATTTTTACATATTCCGGTAGACATTTTTCCCCTGGAGTCCAAAATTGCCTTATCTGAAAATGTCATGCTTTATTTCTTGAGTTATTAATGAAATTGTTCAAAAATTTGACAAAACTCTGAATTTAAAAACGACTGTCTTTCGCTGATGACGTCACAATGGGTCTGCGTGCCTTCTTTCTCATGCTGCGAGTCACGTCACCCTCCCACCACTCCCTCCTCCCCCCGTTATTCAAAAGACGCAGCCGGAGTTGAAATTGGGCTGTCGACTGAAGACCCAAGATCATAGCTGAAGACTGCGGCAGCCCAACTCGCGGTACTTTGGTTGATACTCGCTCGCACACTTGCTCACCCCTTCGCCACCTTGCCCCTTCGCTGCCTCTCCCCCTCACACCCTTGCCCCCTCACCACCTTGCTCGGGGTTCTGGTTTCGGCGCATGGTAGGGAGGTTGCTGCCGCTCTCTGCCTCTGTCGCCGCCCTCTCGCTTTACTCTGCCCCTGCCCTGTGCCTCTACCCGCTACCTCTGCCCTCTGCCCTCTGCCCTGCCTCTGCCCCAACCTCTGCCATCTGCCCCGCCCTCTGCCTCTACCTGCTGCCTCTGCCCTCTGTCTCTGCCCTCTGCCCTCTGCCTCTGCCTCCTGCCTCTGCCCTCTGCCTCTGCCTCTACCCGCAGCTTCTACCCGCTGCCTCTTCCCGTTGCCCTCTGCCCTCTGCCTCTGCCCTCTGTCTCTGCCTTCTGCCCTCTACCTCTGCCTTCTGCTCTCTACCTCTGTCTCTGCCCTCTGTCTCTGCCCTCTGCCCTCTGCCCTCTGCCTCTGTCCTCTGCCCTCTGCCCACGCCCTCAGCCTGCCTCTGCAGTCGCTCTCTCTACCCCACTCCCTCTCCCTCTCTAGCCGCACCTGCGAGTTGGGGGCTATGCGTGAATGGATAGGGTGGGGGATGGGGTAAAAGGAACAAATTAATAATATTAATATAATATCAAGGGAGGTGGTTAGTGTGTGTGTGTGTGTGTGTGTGTGTGTGTGTGTGTGTGTGTGTGTGTGTGAGTGTGTGTGTGTGTGTGTGTGTGTGTGTGTGTGTGTGTGTGTGTGTGTGTGTGTGTGTGTGTGTGTGTGTGTGTGTGCGTGTGTGTGTGTGTGTGTGTGTGTGTGTGTGTGTGTGTGTGTGGTGGTTAGTGTGTGTGTGACACCGCAGGCCCCCCCCTCCCTGCCCCCCGCTACTGCGCGTTGAGGGGACCGGACCCAATGGGTCCCACTTGGTCGAGTAATTATTAAAAATGAGAAATAACTCAAAATGTCATCTGTCCATTCCCTCTACAGATGCTGCCTGACCCGTTGAGTTCCTCCAATCCTGCCAATAATATTTATTATTGCTAATTGATCTTCAGCACCTTTTATTTGATTTAGGTACGGTACAACCCAATGGTATGAACATGGAATTCTCCAATTATAAGTAACACGTCCCACCTCCGCCTGCTACCTTGGTTGCAGGCAAATGTTTGAGCAATTTTCTCATGATGCAATGAATGCCTATTGTATTTAAGCACCAGAATAATATTTTTACTAACCTTGACATTGTTTCACAGCAGAATGTTGTTCCTTCTGACATTTTAAACACATTTCTGAGTTTTCTTTTTAAAATAACAGATTTTACAATCTCAGACCTGACGTTTGTGAATCTACATCTGGTGTAGATGACGGCCTAAATACAGCCTGTGCCTCAATTTACAGCTTGTTTCTCTTTTCTACTCCCCTTTTGTACATTCTCAAGTAATTTGAATCCAGTTTACTATGTATAAAATATATGTTTTTCAAATATCCTTATAGGAAGGATAGTAAAAGAATGGTGCCTTTTGTAAATGATGCCTCTGTAAGGATCAAAATAAAAGTCTATTGATTAAAAAAAACTGTTCATGCTCAACCTGTATATGTAAGATAGTAATTCTTAAAATGCATACATTTATCTAAATAAAATAATTCCTTGTGAAGAACATGTCAGTGTTTCTCATTCATCTTTAAAGTAGTTGTTTGCTCATTCGGAACTTTGCTGACATTGTTGCAAACATAAAGTCCTTTTCATCTTCCCTGACTTTGCTCACTGCACTGATCCACACTGGCTTACAATTTCTCAACACTGAAGTTAAAAAATGAATTGTTTGCAAATCCTGCATGACTTTTTGTAGACCTGGTGAAACAGCTGTAGTTCCCACAGCACATTGCCACGACCACCCTGAGGCCAGACATCCTCATGGTCTCAGAGGCGACCAAAAACATCGTCTTGTTGGAACTGACAGTGCCGTGGGAGGACCGTCTGGAGGAGGCCCACGAGAAGAAGATGACCAATTATGAAGAGCTGGTCATAGACTGCCGTAAGCAGGGCTGGAAGGCAAGGTGTATGCCCATCGAGGTTGGCTGCAGAGGTTTTGCAGGGCAATCGCTCTACAAAGCCTTGAGTGCACTGGGCATCAACGGAATGGCGAGGAGAAGAGCCATCAAGAACACCACAGAGGCAGCGGAGAAGGCCTCGAGATGGCTCTGGATCAGGAGAGAAGGTCCATGGGGAGGAGCGAATGCCACCTGAACACAAGTCGTGGTCTGATCAACCACGGCTCGGTCGCCTGGGCGAGGGTGTCTGATGTTGAAAGGCCCAATGACCCCAGTTTACATCACTGATGATGAGTTCAGGAGCATCAATAGATGTATTTTTTATCAATCTCCACAATTATAACTCTTCAATGTCTGTCTTCTTTTTTATGACTATCTGAGAATTCTTGGTTTTCATCAGCAATCAACTGATGGCCACACAAGAAACTATAGATGTTGGAATCGAGTAAAACGCAAAGTGTTGAAGTAACTCAATTTATACTTTAGACTTTGGTGATACAGCAAGGAAACAGGCCCTTCGGCCCATCAAGTCCAGATCGACCAGCGATCACCCCATACTTGCACTATCCTACAGTCATTCATCATCGTTGAAAACATTAGCGATGCAGTGGTGTTGGTTTCCAACGGGAATGGTGACGGATGCCCCACACATCTCTGCCCTCCAGTTCCTGCGGACTTCTGCCGCTGGAAGTATAGGATTTTGGTGTGTGTGCTTTATCATCTTTCCTTACAATGCTATGTACCACAGTAATCGCAACTTCTACTGAAGGAAGGTACCTACTCACTGGGGACAATTTATAATTTTACCAAAGCCAATTAACCTATAGACCTGCACATTTCTGGAGTGTGGGAGGAATCCCGAGTACCCGTAGAAAATCCACGCGGTCACAGGGAGAAAGTACAAACTCCATTCAGACAGCAACTGTAGTCAGGATGGAAACCGTGTCTCTAGCAACAACTCTACTGCTGCATCACTGTGCTACTCCGTGAAGGGAATTGATAGGTGACGTTTTGGGTGGGTCCCTATATTACCAAATCTGTAAGTTCTGGAATTCATACCTTAAACCTTTTTATTTCTCTGCTTTCATCTCCTCAAGGCATTACTTTCTTATTCACCAAAACTTTGATCATAATCTCTTTACATTATAATGTCATGTTTGTCTGTCTGTATTCCTATTAAGTATCTTGGAATGTTTATTATGCCAAATAGCTATATGTTTCATTTTCAGTTTGGAGGTACAGCATGGAAATAAGTCCATGCTGACCATGTCAACCATGAAACTCATTAACTTTAATATCAAGCAATTTAACACAAGAACTAAAACAAACCAGATTCAAAAATATCACAAACACAATTATTTGTATTTAAACTAAAAATGCAGAGAAATAAAAATAATTCTTAAAATTAATGCAGGTTATTTATTTATTTATCAATTTTGTGGGATCCCTCTCATTGACAAGCCAGCATTTATTGCCAATAGCAAGCAAATTGAATAACAATGTAACAATTTGATAAAATCCACATAAAATATACTGTGGAAAATATTGCAGCCATTGCAAGAAGTTTATGTAAATAACGAATTAGTTATATCTTATTAAAATCGTAGACATCATTCTTTGACAAGTGGAAATATTAGAAACATAGTAGGAAATTGTAGAACAAGCTCTCAGAAGTTATAAAGCGAAGCGTTCAGTTGCATCATTTGTGATAGTTGAGGTGATCCAGAAGTGGAATTGAGTTCAATCCTTCACTCAATTAATTTCTTAGTTTTGCGTCCAAAGCCTGAAAAATAAAATCATTTTTCAATTTTCTCATTTATAATGTACCTCATGACATCTTCAGTAAATACATTACAAGGTGAGAAAAAACAGTACTTTACAGAGAAATATCATCACTGCTGATGAAACACATTGAGAAAGCAGGAGAGTCTCTCCCATCCGTCCCAACAATTATGCAGGTTATAATATCACTACTACCCGTAACTCTACTCAATCAATTCATTGAGCCATAGAATAGTAAGATTAAACGAGAACTTACCAGTTTGAAGTTTGATCGTTATTCTATGAGGAGTAACGTTGAGGGAATACGTGAAGAACCCCGCCAGGGCGCATGCGTGTCATTCTTCAAAGCAGCGGTGTGAAATCACAGATAACTGTAATGATTAAACATAGTAAGATTAGAGAAGAGATATCCGTTGAGTATATGATCAAGGGTGGGAGCGGAGGGCACGTATTCCCTCAACGTTACTCCTCATAAAATAACGATCAAACTTCAAACTGGTAAGTTCTCGTTTAATCTTACTATTTTACTTCGGAGTCACGTGAGTGACTACGTGAAGATTTTAAAGCTCTGTGATTTCATGCTATGGAAACGAGTCCATGCATCACATCTGCCTTGATTGTGGGGAGAATAGAGTTAACATCATTAGACATCAATATGATATTGAAACCCAATGATAAATATATTAACAGCAATTATTGCCCCTATTTATGGGGTAAATTATATTACAGAACTTAAAGTTGTTTCTGCAAATGTTCCAGTTTCAATGACTGGTTTGTTATAAAGTCGTTGGAAAGTTTCCTCCGTTGACCATCCTGCTGTCTTGAGGATTTGGTCCATAGGTACATCCAACTTCATAGCTGCCGATGTAGCTGCAGCCCTGGTGGATTGAGATTTAAAATGCTAGTGAGCACTCCAGCCTTAGTTAGGACCTGTTTTAGCCATCTAGTGATGGTCTGGTCTGTCACTGTTTTGAGTGGCTGTTAGTAATAATAATAATAATATCTTTTATTGTCATTGCACGTCAGTGCAACGAGATTTAGTGTGCAGCTCCACTGATGTACAAGAAAGGTAAATAAATACAATACATAAATAAGCAAGCTGAATTGATTGACGTGACCATCTGAGGGAGACTGTCCAAAGGGGGTGGGTGGGGGGGGGGCACTCATCAGGGCCGGTTCAGAGCCGCTATAGCTCTTGGGATAAAACTGTTCCTGAGTCTGGAGGTTCGGGCATAGAAGGCCTTGTAACATCTGCCGGAGGGAAGTAGTTGAAACAGACCGTGGCAGGGGTGTGATGAGTCCTTATGGATGCTGAGGGCCTTCCTGAGGCACCGCGTGTGGTAGATGCCCTCCAAGGCTGGTAGCTCTGTCCCGATGATCCGCTGCGCTCTGTTGACGACGCGCTGAAGAGCTCTCCTCTCCGCCTCCGTGCAGCTGAGATACCACACAGAGATGCCATACGTTAGTATGCTCTCTGTGGTGCAGCGGTAGAACGTTGTCAGCAGCTGTTGGGGCAGACCAGTCTTTTTTAATGTCCTCAGGAAGAACAGTCGTTGCTGCGCCTTCTTGACCAGTGCGGCGGTGTTCGTGGACCATGTGAGGTCTTCTGAAAAGTGAGTGCCCAGAAACTTAAAGCTGGACACTCTCTCCACACTTTCCCCGTAAATGGAGATTGGGGCGTATTCTCCAGAATGGGACCTCCTGAAGTCAATAATCAGCTCCTTGGTCTTGGAGGTGTTTAGTGCCAAGTTGTTATTGGCGCACCAGTCCGCCAGGTTCTGCACCTCCGTTCTGTAGTTTGTTTCATCACCATTGGTGATCAGCCCAATCACTGTTGTGTCGTCTGCAAACCTCACGATGGTGTTGGTGTCGAATGCAGGGACACAGTCGTGAGTGAAGAGGGAGTAGAGCATGGGGCTTAGTACACAACCCTGTGGTGTGCCGGTGCTCAGGGTGATGGTGGAGGACAGGTGCGGGCCCAGTCTCACTGCCTGCGGTCGCTCCGTGAGAAAGTTCAGGATCCAAGCGCATATCGGTGAGCTGAGGCCTAGCTGGTGGAGTTTGGTGATGAGCTTGGTGGGGATGACCGTATTGAATGCAGAGCTATGGTCAATGAAGAGCATCCTCACATACGTGCCCTGTCTGTCCAGGTGAGTCAGGACAGTGTGAAGGGCCAGAGAGATGGCATCCTCTGTCGATCTATTTGCCCTGTATGCAAATTGATGGGAGTCCAGTGAGGCAGGGATGCTGGATTTAATATGGGAGAGGACCATCCTTTCGAAGCACTTCATAGGGATTGGAGTCAGGGCAACCGGGCGGTAGTCGTTGAGGTTGGTGATTTTGGACTTTTTCGGCACCGGCACTATGGTGGCTGTTTTCAGGCACTTGGGGACCGTTGCCAGAGATAGAGATAGATTGAAGATTCTCGTGAATACCTCCGCCAGCTGTCCAGCACAGTCCTTTAATACTCTTCCCTGTACTCCATCCGGGCCTGCAGCCTTGCGTGGATTGATCCTACTCAGAGCGCACTGTACCTCCTGAGTGCTCAGTGTTAAGGCCTGTCCCTCCGCAATGGCCGGGGTTATTCCACTCCTGGTGGTGTTGCCAGTTTCGAACCGGGCAAAGAAGGTGTTTAGTTCGTTGGCCAGTGTGATATCACCGTGGGGGCAGGCGGGGCTGCTCTTGTAGTCAGTGATGTCCCTGACACCCTGCCACATGCTTCTGGTGTCCGCGGTATTGAAGTGGTCTTCTACCCTTTGCCTGTGGATGACTTTGGCCTTTTTTATGCCTCTGTTCAGGTTCGACCTGGCCGCACTGTAAGCAGAAGTGTCCCTGGATTTAAAGGCGTTGTTGCGTGCCCTTAGCAGATCCTGAACCTCCTTGTTCATCCAGGGTTTCCGGTTTGGGAACATCTTTATTTGCTTGTCCACTGTGACAGTCTCCACACAGCAGTTGATGTAGGAGAGCACAGTGGATGTGTATTCCTCCAAGTCTACCTCTGTACCACTGGTAGCCTGTTGTGCAAACAGGTCCCAGTCGGTGCAATCAAAGCAGTCCTGGAGTTGTAGGGTGGCATCCTTGGACCATATTTTGACCGTCCTTATTGCAGGTTTGGTCTTGCGGATGAGGGGTTTATATGCAGGCAGTAGAAACAGTGAGAGGTGATCGGATTGTCCCAGGGATGGGCGGGGGAGAGCTCTGTATGCGTCCTTGATGTTGGTGTACACTTTATCCAACGTGTTTGAGCCCCTGGTAGGGCACTGCACATGCTGGTGGAATTTGCGGAGTGTGGCACGTAGGTCGACCTGGTTAAAGTCCCCTGCAACAATGAAGGCGCCGTCGGGGTGAGCATCCTGCTGCTTACTGATGGCCGAGTGCAGTTGTGCTAGTGCTAGGTTAGCATTAGCCTGTGGTGGGATGTATATGGCCATGATGATAGCCACAGTAAACTCCCGAGGCAGGTAAAACGGTCTACATTTAAGCAGCAGGTATTCCAGGTCAGGGGAACAGTAGCTCTCTACTGCAGTGTGGTTGGTACACCAGTCATTGTTGATGTAGATGCAGAGCCCGCCACCCTTGCTCTTACCGGAGTCCTTTGTTCTATCAGCACGATGCAGTGCTGGTCAGGTCCACAGCCCCATCGGGAACCAGCGCGCTGAGCCAGGTCTCTGTGAAGATCAGCACACAGCAGTCTTCCAGGGATCGCTGGGTGTAGCTGATTAAAGTGACATTTCTTCCCTCTGATGATCTTAGTATTCTTCATATATGATAGTAAGTGTGTTACAATACAGAGATGACCATCTGTAGGGTAGGCCCTGAATTCTGTTTTATTTTTTTTGTTTTGTTTTTTTACGCCTACTGACCCCCGTCTGTTCTGTTTGACTAATTCATTGATGTGAAAAGTTAAATTTCCAGATGAAATAATCATGTTGTCCAACCTTATTTTCTGTAGTGACTGGAACCTTTGTGCCGTGACCAAGGCCATCAGCATGACTGTTTTCATAGTCAGTTTCTGTAGGGACAGAGCTGTAGCTGAAGACCAGTTTGTTAACATGCTCAGTACAATGCTCCCATCCCATACTTGGGAGTACCTGGTTCTTGGGGATTAATATTAAACTGCCCCTCATGAGTTAAGTTGCCAGGGTGTGTCCCAACAGAATGCCGCTCTGTTCCTTGCGACAGGTATGTTGACAGAGCACATCTGGCGCAGTTGATGGCACTATGAATGAGACTCTCATCGTAATGGAGGCTTGCCAGGAATTCCAGAACAGACGGGATGTTCATAGATCTGTGGGTGATGATTATTGTTTGTGACAGTACTCCCATTCTTGATGACACCAAGTACTGATTCAGGTGGGCTGTCTGAGGCCCGCTGAAATAATACCGCATTCGGTTCGTCAGTCCCAGGTGTAGAAGAGGTGCTTTCCACTCTAAAATTAATAGGTTTATATATAATTGTGACATGGGTAACTCCCCTTGTAGCGGGAAGAACCAGTAAGTTAGGTCTAGGATGGATGGTGATGTATGGTTCTAAAACCATGCTGATGTCACCAGGACCCATGGTTGAGTAGGCCAATCAGGTATTATCAAAATACGAGACGCGGAGTCTATAGTTTCTTCCTAAATACCCGACTGATGAGGCGGAGGGATGCATAAATGATCCCCCAAGCAGCCAAGATGCATCTGAACCACTGCCCCAGGTTCTGGTTCCCAAGACATAATTTGATAACTGGTAAGAGTATGGATGTGAATAGGTCGTTATCTGGTATTCCATACCGTGCTGTTCCAGCAATACATATTTTATCCAACATCCATACAGTGTTTCTAGTCTTAGCGTGACCGGTTGTCTGCCACTAAATTCAGTTCCCTGGTAAGTTGGTAGCTGATATCCAAATTCTATCTGGATACACTATTGCCAAATAGTGTTGGCCAGATAGTCATATGAGGTCGATACGTTCCTACCCATATGGTTGACATATGCTACCACGGTGGTGTAGTCAATATGTAGTCTAACATATTGGTGATATAACCCAGAACAATATGACTTAAAGCCAAGGCATACACTACCCCCCCCAGGTATATATGCCCAGCGTTTGTAATGATGCCTCCTGTACATTCCATCTCCCCCCCACAACTGGAGATGGAATTAGTAGCATCCCAATCCAAGGCCCATGAGACGGGTAACTGTTAATGTTTGGATTGGAACAATGCCTTATGTTATGTCTCCACCATTTTAGTACCATAGTGGCCTCTGTTGGTAGCTTCATAGGTCTGTCAGAATGAACCCCCCATAAATTTAGAGTGACGCATGATTGCGCTCAGTAACTTGATTATGTAATGGTCCGATTTATGTGGCTGGAACACAGCCACTAATGCCAATCCTACTACCAGTCTGATGGATAGTTTAGTTTCCTGCAAGCCTCCATAAAGGCTGCAACCTTTTCTTTCGGCAAAGTCACTGACATGAGAACTGAATTAATGGTGAACCCCAGATAATCCATTTTTTGTTGAAGGTGTTAATTAGACTTAACTGGATGGATGATAAATCCCAGTTCTTCAAACAATTGTTTTGTGGCTGTTTTGCCAACTATATATATGTCATCTAGATATGCCATTACCATGAGTTTTAGTTTTTGCAGTAACGCTAGGGCTGGTTTCAAATTTGTTGTGAGTAACCTGGGCTGCTGTAAGTCCATAAGGTAGTGCCCTGTCTTGCCAGAGCTGACCCATCCAGTTAAATTTTAAATAACATCTGTGGTCACCTCTTATGGGTACTGTATTGTAAGCATATTTTAACATTGATGCTCGCCATGTAGTAGTCTTTGGAAGTCAATTGCTTTGCAGTGACAAAGGTTCCCATCTTGAATGAATATTTTGTACAAAGGTATTTAAAGTAGTCAATCGATGATGATGCGGCCACCACCATATTCTTTGATTTTATAAGATATTGGACACGAATTCCTGTGATTCGTGTTCGGTTTGTTCAATTACTCCTTTTTATTTAGCCGCTGTTGTTCAGCATGTGCTTTGGATTTCCCTATGCCTGTGAGCACGAACATTCGGTTCGGTACATGCTGTACTGGAGGTTATGCTTTTGTATATTCTATGGTATAACCCTGGTCCCTGCTTCCAAATAATATCGTTTCACCCCCAACTTTCGTGCTTCCTTAATTCTAAAGGAACCAGACCCACCTATCACCACTGTTGTTGGGTTTGTGTTGAAAGGCTTGCGCATTTTCCAGGACGGTCGGTCTGGGCTATGGCCTAAAAGACCGATGTTGGGTGTTCCTGGTTTAGCGCTTGCTCCGGTTGCGTTGCCCGGCTGGGGTCCGTAGGGGTTCTGCTTTTATGAACCCCAGTGATTTCGCCTCTTCATCAAGTTCTTTGACTCGTTTTGGTAAGTCCCCTCCAATATGGTTTGGAGGTTCCAGGTTTACAGAGGCCGGGAAATTTGGGGTCTAAAGCTGGTTGGATAATACTTCCCCTGATGTTGTTCGACTCATATTGTGATTTGCAGAGTAAAGCCAGTGCATCTAGGTGGTCTAGGGTCATGTTTTGCTCCTTAATGTGCGGGCAAAAAGCTGTAATCCCTGCCATTAGGACTTGTAGGACTTTCTGAATTGTTAAGTCCCTGGTTCTAATAGATGCCCCTACATGTTTCCAGATGCACTGGTTTACTCTGGGAACATTTAGCTACTTGCAGTTCCCTGGAGGTAAATGTCATGCCATGGTGTCTGATAGTGCCAGTGCCTGCAGTTGGTTAAATGACATATAGTCAATGCTTACCCCGATTTTCGGCTCCAGGTCTTGGCCAGTTTAGCCTGATTGGATAAACTGGGACACCATGTCCAACATGTTTTCTTTCACCTCAGGCATACTGGGGGTATGTTGATCCTTGCCTCCTTCAGGGTCTGACCAGGGTGGATACTCCGTGCTCTCCTCTGATGAGGGAGAAACACTGTGCAGCCCCACAAGGGGTACTGCTGTGGGGCTTATTAGTTGCCCATTGTGGCTTGGCCACTTTGGAGTATTTTCACTCTGCAGCCCCACAAGGGGTACTGCTCCTGCAGCCGGTCCAACCGGCTCGAATGCTCTCGGGCACTGGCCGCTCCCGGCTGCTCTTTATCCGGCATGCTGCAGCCGCTACAAACGACCCCGGTGCTCACGGGCACTGGCAGCTCACGGCTGCTCGTCATGCTGCAGCCGCTCCAACCGACCCCGGTGCTCACGGGCACTGGTCGCTCGCGGCTGCTTAATTTCTCCTGCAGCCGCTCAAACCGACCCCCATGCAGACGGGCACTGGTTGCTCGCGGCTGTTTAGGATCTCCTGCAGCCGCTCAAACCGACCCCCATGCACACGGGCACTGGTCGCTCGCGGCTGCTTTGTTCCCCGCTCCCAGCCGCTCAAACCGGCTCCTGTGCGCATGGGCACCGGCCGCTCGCGGCTGCTCCTAAAGCCGCTCAAACCGACCTCCATGCACACGGGCACTGGTCGCTCGCGGCTATTCAGAGTCGGACTCATCGGAGTCAACGACTCTGTTAGTTGCTTACCTCTCCCGACCGGCCGGGGGCCGGCACGGGAGCGAAGTCGGGAGCGAAAGTCGGTTACAGCTGTTCCCATTACGGGAGATTAGCGTGTCTTGGGCTGCTGCTGCCGGCTGACCGCAACTCCGCGGTTCTCCCCTGCCAGCTTTCCCGCAGCCTTCGTGGATCCGGTCCAAGTCTCCACCTAAAAGGTAAGTGGAAGGAATGCAGAGTCTCTTACCTGCTGTTCCCGACTTTCAAATTCTGGAACGCAGAGTCTTCTTCCCTGCTGTTCCCGGCTTTCAAATTTTGCCGCTAGGGGAACGTCGTTCCCCCTGCTGTGACTCGTTGCAATGCGTGTAGCGATATGACACGCATGCGTCCTGGCGGGGTTCTTCACGTAGTCACTCACGTGACTCCGAAGTACAATTATAGAAACATACAGCACAAGTGACAACGGAAGAGTTGCTGCCTTACAGTGCTTTCAGGACCAGAGATCCGGGTTTGATCTCAACTATGGGCGCTGTCTGTAAGGAGCTTGTATGTTCTCCCCATGATCGCGTGGGTTTTCTCCAAATCTTCGGTTTCCCCTCAACTCCAAAGACATACAGGTTTGTAAATTAATTGGCTTGGTATAAAAGTAACTTGTCTATAGTGTGTGGAGGATAATGTTAATATGCGGGGATTGCTGGTCGACGCGGACTTGTTGGCTGATGGGCCTGTTATCTCTAAATGAATTAAAAAAAATAATATTAAAAAGAAACAAGTCCTGATGAAACACCACGTCCATGCCGACCATAGTAACTATCTACACTGGTCCTATTTTCCGACATTGGGCAAGTATCCTTTTACTCCTTTCCTATCCAAATAACTGTCCAAATTTTTTTTAAATTATGCAATAGCATGTGAAAAACCTCAGCCAAGGATCTCGAAAATTTTTCAACTCTTACTTTAAACCTCTGGTAATATATATACCCCATGTTCTAAGAAAAGTAGTCTAATCATCTATGCTATCTAAGCCCCTCATAATTTTGTAAACCTCTTTTCAGTCACCTTTCAGCCTCTTACGTTCCAATGAGAATAAATCCAGTCTTTGAAACTCTCGTTATAACTGCAGCCTTCATTTGCTGGAAACATCCCGGTGAATCTCTTTTGCACTCTCTCTATTGGTACCACATCCTTCCTTTAGTCTATTGTCTATTGTCTATTATGAACCATACATAATACATACATAAGACTATACATAATAGGCAATAGACAATTGGTGCAGGTGTAGGCCATTCGGCCCTTCATGCTAGCACTGCCATTCACTGTGATCATGGCTAATCATTCACAATCAGTACCCCATACCTGCCTTCTCCCCATATCCCCTGACTCCACTATCTTTAAGAGCTCTATCTAACTCTCTAACTCACCCATGGTGTCATGACCGAGGGGGGCCTACGACCTAAGTCTCTCTTGAAAGCATCCAGAGAATTGGTCTCCACCGCCTTCTGAGGCAGAGAATTCCACACATTCACAACCCTCTGTGTGAAAACGTTTTTCCTCATCTCTGTTCTAAATGGCTTTCCCCTTATTCTTAAGCTGTGGCCCCTGGTTCTGGACTCCCCCAACATCAGGAACATGTTTCCTGCCTCTAGCATGTCCAAACCCTTAATAATCTTATATGATTCAATAAGATCCCCTCTCATCCATCTAAATTTCAGAGTTTAGAAGCCCAGCCGCTCCATTCTATCAACATATGACAGTCCTGCCATCCCATGAATTAACCTTGTAAACCTATGCTGCACTCCCTCAATAGCAAGAATGTTCTTCCTCAAATTTG
Organism: Amblyraja radiata; assembly: GCF_010909765.2. Taxonomy (NCBI): domain Eukaryota; kingdom Metazoa; phylum Chordata; class Chondrichthyes; order Rajiformes; family Rajidae; genus Amblyraja; species Amblyraja radiata. The sequence continues at coordinate 68,998,375 of NC_045956.1, forward strand.
GAGAGCAAAACTGCACACAACACTCCAGGTGTGGTCTCACTAGGGCTCTGTACAACTGCAGAAGGATCTCTTTGCTCCTATACTCAACTCCTCTTGTTATGAAGGCCAATATACCATTTGCTTTCTTCACTGCCTGCTGTACCTGCATGCTTACTTTCAGTGACTGATGAACAAGGACCCCCAGATCTCGTTGTACTTCTCCTTTTCCCAACTTGACACCATTCAGATAATAATCTGCCTTCCTGGCTTTGCCACCAAAGTGGATAACCTCACATCTATCTACATTAAACTGCATCTGCCATGCATCTGCCCACTCACCCAACCTGTCCAAGTCACCCTATGTTAACTTTTATGTAGTTGTGTGTCTTGTTGCTTTTTCATTTAGTATGGCTGTATGGTAATTCGAGTTTCACTCTACCTTAATTGGTACATGTGACAACAAACTGCCCTTTGAACCTTTTTACCTTTGAACCTTTATATCAATAATCATCCTTCTGTGGTATCACAGGTGTGGGGATGTTTACTGATGACTGTACACCGTTCTATTCTATACAAAATTCTTCGGAAAATGAAGCAACCAATGCCTGCATTCAGTAAGAACAGGACAATATTTGAGTATGTGCTGATAAATAACATTGATAATGACCAGAGAGAATCAGACTACCCACCCTTGATATTCAATGGCAACACTAATGCTGAGACCCCCGTCATCAACAGCGTTGGGTGGAGGACAGCCGTCATGGTCTCCAATGGCTAGATCTGAATTGGACTAGCTACATAACTACTGTGGCTAATAGAACAGATCAGAGGCTGGGTGCCCTTCAGCAGGTATCTCAGATGTTTGCGCCCCAAAGCCTCGTCACCATCTACAAGGCATAAGCCAGGAGCATAATGGAATCCTCTCCCTTTGCCTGTGTTAGCTCCAACAACACTCAAGCAACTCAACAACATCCACCAACTTGCCATTCTTTACCACCTTCAATAATAACCTATCCCTGCAGTGAGTACCATTAACAAAATGCATTACAGCTACTCACCTTGGACACTAAGAGCATTTTCCAAACCTGCAACTTCTCTTGCAGGGACAAAGGCAGTAAACACATGGGGACACCATCATCTGCAGCTTCCTCTCCAAGTCCAATATCATCTCATTTTGGAATATTTCCTCAATCAATCATTGTTGTTGAATCTTTATCCTGCAACCTCCTATCACCACAAAGGTGGGAGCACCTTCATCTGAGAACCGCAACAGTTCAAGAGGAAGGTTCATCGGCATTATCCCAAAGACAATTAGGGATGGAGACTAAATGTAGGCCCTATCAGTGTCATTCAAATCCTGAAAAATCTTTCAAATACATTGGAATACCAACCAGCCTTAAAGACGACCTTCAACCATTTGGCACGGGGATTCACACAGATTTTTTTCCCACTTTTCAGCTTGACTCTGTGAAAAGAAGATACATTTTAGAATCTAATCCACAGAAATTGAATTCCTTCCTCTGAAAGGCAGAGGCTTCAGCAAAAATTAGAAAGAAAGCTGTTAGGATTTGCTTCAACCCGATTTCATTAAAAATAATTTAAATAAAGAACACACATTAATACAAAAGCGGGTGGAGGGGTTACTCCTTTGATTCAAATGTAATGTGAAGACTCACATTATCTCCAGTCTCTCACAGTGCAAACCTCTGGGAATATATTTCATGCTCTTCATGAACTTCGGGTGAATAAATTTCCAGGTTGGTTGAATGCATTGACAACGTCCTTGGATTTCTAAGGTCGGAATACCTGTGAATGGATATTATGGCTGTATTCAATGGAATTATACTCAATTCACTTCTTAGATATTAGTAATCAGTGCACTGCTGAAACACTGTCTGATATTAAAACGTAATGATGCAGAATTTGGACATTCGCTTTCCCATCTCCTGAGGCTCCACACATAGTTGACCACTTTGGTTTCTGAGGGAATTTATTCTCTCTCTGATTACTCTTTTTCCCTTAAAATACATAAATTCTCATTGGATTCTTCTTGATCTGGCAGAGCCATCTCATGGCCCCTTTTGCCCTGATTTTGTTCTTAAGTACACTCCTCAATCTTCTACATTCCTCCAGGGATACTCTTGATCCCAGCTGCCTACACCCACCCATGCCTCTTTTTGTTTCCTGACCAAAACCTCAATTTTGTTCAACATCTAGGATTCCTTAAGGGGCTGTCCCACTTGGGCGACCTAATTGTCGAGTTTAGAAGAGTTTAGAAGAGTTTAGGGCCTGTCCCACTTGGGTGGCCTAATCCACGAGCTCTGGCGAGTTTGCCCTCGACTCATACTCACCGCATGGTCGACATGAGGTCGTAGGAGGTCTTCGTAATTCTCCTTCATGCTCGAGAGTGGTCTCCGCGTACTCGAGGCTTCAGCTAGGTCACGCCGTTTTTTTCAATGTGTTAAAAAATGCCCGGGAGTTAAAAAAGGTTGCAATGGAAAAAATTGATACTTTTATTACTCGTAGGTTTAGTCGTAGTTGGTCGTAGTAGGTCGGCATGTTAGTCATAGGTAATCAAGGGGAGTCGAAGATAGTCGTAGATAGTCTTCAACATAGTTGAAGGAGGTTGAAGGAGATCGAAGGAGGTCGTCATCATTCTCCATTATTCGGTGTCCAATTTTCCCAAAGTTAGTCATCAGCTAGTCGTAGCTAGTCAAAGCTGGTCTTCAACATAGTCGGAGGAGGTCGAAGGAGGTCTTCTACATAGTCGAAGGAGGTCTTCAACATGTCATTTTTTCAAACTCTTCTAAACTCACCAATTAGGTCGCCCAAGTGGGACAGCCCCTTTTCTCCTACCTGCCTTGCCCTTCATTCTAACAAGAAATGCATGCCTTGAACTCTCCCCATCACACTGTCAAGGAGGCTTTGAGAAAATCCTTGTATGAATCGCTCTGTCCACTGGGCAATCATTTCCCGTGGTTGAGTCTGTTTCAGCATGATGGTGCTGGGCGTGTGAGTTTTGGGCCCGATTTCCCATTGGGGACCTTTTCAGCAGCCTTGTCAACCTGCACTGCCCTCATCAATACATTATGTAATGTCTTAAAAATTCAATCAAGTTGATCAGTTGATCTTCTCCCTTTAGCAAAACTATTCTGAGTCTTCCATTAATCACTTCATATCAAAGTATATATGAATCCTCATCCTCAGATTTTCTTCAAATAACTTATTTCTTTTGAAGGAATATAGAGCCAGGAAACCTGTGGTCCCTAGTTTAAATGGACAATGTGCGAGACACAATTTTTAAAGATAAACAAATATAACTGCAGATACTGGAATCTGAACCAAAAATAGGAATATTGGAATAACTCAGCCTATCTACTTGACTGAGATAAGACTGAGTGTGGATATGATAACAAAAAGTTGCTTTAAATGTATTTCTGGTGCACCACAAACATAGCTTCAGCAATATTCTTATTGTTACATCATGGCTTACATTATCTTAATTTGGTCTTTGGCTGAAAATGAATTTCTTCAGTCAATCAGTTCTACTCTGTAGCAGTAACTCAGCAGGTTAGCCAGCATCTCTAGAGAACATGAATAGATGACGTTTCGGGTTAGTAAACAAGAAGCTGTCTGACCCATTGAGTGACTCCAATACGTTATGCTTTTTTTGTAAACCAGGAGTGTCTTCTCTTTCAGAAATCCCTCCTTCAATACACAATTATTGATCATAATTCAAAGAAGAGATTTTTGTGCAACTGAACGGCAGAGAAGGCTTGAGGAGCTGAATATCATATTTCGAGCTCTTGAGTCTATGTTTTTTATCCTGCCTTTCTCTAAGACTTTATTCAATGAGTGACTCCATGGAAATAACAACCACTTTGAAAAATGGGAGATTGTTGATTAAATCATTTAGGATTTCCTCACCATTTTTGGCTGTAATTGTATTCATGCTATGAAGTTTAAATCAGCCGGCTGCCATTATAATTCAATGAGAATAACTATGCACAAATAGTTGCATAATTATTATCAGTCAAAAATTATTTGCTTAAATTATTTGAAGATTTACAGAGACATTTTTCTTTCTTTTAGATGTACATTGTTTTTACCCTCTGCAAATGTGGAGCATTGAATTCCAAACGCTTACAATATAAAGTAGAAAGGGAAAGATATTTCCTGTAAATCTCAAACATTATATCTTTGTTTGACCCGTTCCTTCACTTTATGGTGAAAAGTACCTCTGATAAAAATACATTGAACATTTTTAAAAATGATATTTTCCAAATAACTTTACATGTCCAAATAGCGGCATGAACTTGGAGTCAAATAACCAAGATGAACCCAGTTACAACATTCTTTGCCACATCCCAGAGCAATGAGACGTAAAACAAATCACAACCTACCATGAGCAGCAAGTGCACACAGAAGCAGAAGCAGAATTGTCAAGGTAGATGTCCTGCTCATTTTTACTTCACTGTTGATTCGTCCTCTGCTGAGGAATCCTCTGTTTGTCCACGACTCTGTCCTTCCTCTCTGTTGGTGTTTGACTGAAGAGTGGTGCACTGAAATCCCTTTTATTGACCTCTTCCACTTTCAATTTGCACAATGTTTGGAGGTGAATTTTGTCAAAGAGGGAAACTCCTGAGGAACTTCCCAAACTTGAGTAAAGCAAACTTTAACTATTCTGTCTTTCATCGCTATGTAAAATCCACACGGAAAATCACTCCATGCAGAGGATGGGATGAGTTATCTTGAACTATCTAAACATTTTGAGAAGACCTTAAACTGCTCCTCATCTGCTTTGCTGTGATTGCACTTCCGGAAACAATTTTCGTGTTTCTTGCATCCATTGTATTGTGCCTGAGTATTCTATAATTGTAGGTCATTTTAATTGTTTCAGAGGCAATCAAACTAATCTAATAGCTTTAACATCTGGTTCAGTCAAGGGAATGGTTAAATAATCTGGGATATACATTTCACATTAAAGATCAGGTAACCAAAACATGGTTATGTAGTGCTCCACATAACAGCCTGGGTGAATGCCCCACTGTTGCAGATCAACTCTACATTAAATCTCCCCTTGGCTCAAGTAGGACCCTGGCACAAATTTGTTACAAGCAGCTGACTCTGACCAAATCAATGAGGTTATGAGGATAAAATGATGTCGCCAGTTATAGATCACATATAATGGCACAGTCTGAACGAACCTTGCCCGCAAAAATATTTGGTTAGCTGATTAGGACACCTCTCTATCAGATGTTGTCGCTGATGTTTGTGATTCAACGTGTGAAACAATTGAAAACATCCAATCATCAATAAAAATTAAACAAGCAAAAAAAATTATAACATTGCTTTATTTTTAGAACATAGAACAGGAACACTTTGTCTGTGCCCAACATGATGGCAAGTTAATATCCTCTGCCTGCACGTGACCCATATCTGAAGAAGGGTCTCGACCTGGAACATCACCCATTCCTTCTCTCCAGAGATGCTGCCTGTCCTGCTGTGTCACTCCAGCACTTTGTGTCTATCTTTGCTTTAAACTAGCATCTGCAGTTCCTTCTTACACGTCTCTACCTTTTCATGTGCGTATCTAAAATCTTCCACCACCACTCCTGGTAATGCATTCCAGGCCCCCACCATAATCAGTGTAAAAAACGCCCCCACATCCTTTTAGACGTTCCCCCTCTGACCTTAAAATTATGCCCTCTATCTCCAAACTGGGACCCAGGCTCTGACTGTCCATCCTGTCTATGTCTCTCACAACTTGATACATTTCCATCAGGCCTCCCTTCAGCTTCAATTTTTTAATTAACAAAACAATTGAAATTATTTGCAAACGCTTAATGCACATAAATGCATTTAAATTTACCAAATTAAGTCAAAAGCAAGGGATTTTCTTTTACAAAGGTAAGTATGGATAGTGTTACTGTTAGTGTTAGACTGTTGATTATTGATATGACACAGTCTAAGGTGGAGACAAGAAACTGTAGATGCTGCCTGGCCCATTGAATTACTCCAGCACTTCCAGTGTTCTTCGTAATAAGATGCTTGTTGACATTTTAGAGAAGAAACAGATCTAATAGTTGAATTTTTCAATGTATTTTAAACAGAGGTACTTTCCACCATATTGTGAAAGCAAATATCAATAAAGGATGTCATGTTTGAGGTTTACAGGAAATGTCTTTCAATTTAATGTAATTTATATTATGGTGTGTTTGCTCAGCATTTGCAAAGGGCGACAGTGATTTACATCTAAAAGATAGAAGAAATGGCTTTGTAAGCCTTCGTAAGTTACCATAGAAGCATTTGATCGGGATGCATCGTAGCTTAATTTGGGAACAGCTCCATCCAGAACCACCAGACTGATTCCTGGGATGTCAGGATTTTCATATGAAGAAAGGCTGGATAGACTCGGCTTGTACTCGCTAGAATTTAGAAGATTGAGGGGGAATCTTATAGAAACTGACAAAATTCTTAAGGGGGTTGGACAGGCTAGATGCAGGAAGATTGTTCCCGATGTTGGGGAAATCCAGAACTAGGGGTCACAGTTTAAGGATAAGGGGGAAATCCTTTAGGACCGAGATGAGAAAAACATTTTTCACACAGAGAGTGGTGAATCTCTGGAATTCTCTGCCACAGAAGGTAGCTGAGGCCAGTTCATTGGCTATATTTAAGAGGGAGTTAGATGTAGCCCTTGTGGCTAAAGGGATCAGGGGGTATGGAGAGAAGGCAGGTACAGGTACAGGATGATCAGCCATGATCATATTGAATGGCGGTGCAGGCTCGAAGGTCCAAATGGCCTACTCCTGCACCTATTTTCTATGTTTCTATAAGAAATTACAGAGAATCGTGGACGCAGCCCAGACCATCACACAAACCAACCTCCCTTCCATTAACACTATTTACAACTCATGCTGCCTCGGCAAGGCCAGCAGCATAATCAAGGACGAGTCGCACCATAGCCATTCCCTCTTCTCCCTCTCTCATCGGGCAAAACGTATAGAAGTGTGAAAACGCACCTGTCCAGATTCAGGGACAGTTTCTGACCAGCTGACAATTGAAACATCCTAGCAACAACTAGAGAGCATCCCTGGACTATGACCTATCTCATTGGAGTCCCTCGGACTATCTTTCATCGTACTTTACTGGCTTTATCTTGCAGTAAATGTTATTCACGTTATTCCCTTTATCATGTACTGTACACTGTGGATTCCTCAATTGTAATCATGTATTGTCTTTCCACTGGTTAGCACGCGGCAAAAGCTTTTCACTGTACCTCGGTACACGTGACAATAAACTAAACTCAATATGTCACTATTCTTATGCAACAGAGTTCAGAAGAATGAGATCGCCATGAAACTGGGCAGATTGTGAATGGAAGTGACAGCAGATAATAAGGAGGGTCTTAAGATCACAAGATCATTAGGGGCAGAATTAGGCCATTTGGCCTATCGAGTCTGCTCCACCATTCATAAGGTCATAAGGTAATGTGATAGGAGTAGAATTAGACCATTCAGGCAATAAAGTCTACTCCGCCATTCAATCATGGCTGATCTACCCTCCTAACCCCATTCTCCTGCCTTCTCCCCTCAACCTCTGACACCTATACTAATCAGGAATCTATCTAACTCTGCCTTAAACATATTCACTGACGACCTCCACAGCCTTCTGTGGCAAAGAATTCCACAGATTCACCACCCTCTGACTAAATAAATTTCTCCTCATCTCCTATCTCCTTCCTAAAAGAACACCCTTTAATTCTGAGGCTATGACGTCTAGTCGTAGACTCTCCCACTAGTAGAAACATCCTCCCCACATCCACTGTGTCCAAGCCTTTCACTATTCTGTATGTTTCAATAAGGTCCCCCCTCATTCTTCTAAACTCCAGCGAGTACAGGCCCAGTGCCGATAAATGCTCATCATCAGTTAACCTATTTAATCATGGCTGATCTGCTTTCCCCTCTCAACCCTTTTCTCCTGCATTCTCCCTGTCACCTTTGGCACCCATGCTAACCAATAACCTATCAATCACCACTTTAAAAATAGCCAATGACTTGGCATCCGCAGCCGTCTGTGGCAATGAATTCCACAGAGAGCGTCTGCATGGTGGCTAATCCAGCACTTTGGGCAAAACCTAAAGATAATAATTGGTCACTCAAACCTGAGATGAGGAGGCAGTAACAGTAAGTAATTGTCAGCTTCATCAGTATTCCCTGTGCTACTATTTGGGAATCAGTTTGGCTCTAATGAGTGAATTTGAAAGAATAATTTGAAAACATTTCGGTAATAGAGCCAGTATAACACTATTTTACTTCGGAGTCACGTGAGTGACTACTTGAAGAACCCCGCCAGGACGCATGCGTGACATATCGCTACACGCATTGCTACGAGTCACAGCAGGGGGAACAACGTTCCCTTAGCGGCAAAATTTGAAAGCCGGGAACAGCAGGTAAGAAGTTCCTTCCACTTACCATTCAGGTGGAGACATGGACCGGATCCACGAAGGCTGCGGAAAAGCTGGCGGGGGAGAACCGCGGAGTTGCGGGCAGCCGGCAGCAGCAGCCAAAGGCACGCCAATCTCCCGTAATGGGAACAGCTGTGCCCGACTTCGCTCCCGCACCGGCCACGGCCGGGCGGTACAGCGAAGCAAAAACTAACAGGGTCGTTGACTCCAAGGAGTCCGACTTTGAATAGCCGCGAGCGGCCAGTGCCCGTGCGCATTGGAGCCGGTTTGAGCGGCTGGGAGCGGGGAACAAAGCAGCCGCGACGGCCAGTGCTCGAGAGCATTGGAGCCGGTTGGAGCGGCTGCAGGAGGAACAGCTTCAAGCAGCCGCGACGGCCAGTGCCCGTGAGCATTAGAGCCGGTTGGAGCGGCTGCAGGAGGAAATACCCCAAAGTGGCAGGCTCCGGGAGATGGAGGCTAGCCACAGTGGGCAGTTAGTAAGCCCCACAGCAGTACCTCTTGTAGGGCTGCACAGTGTTTCTCCCTCATCAGAGGGGAACACCGAGGGTCAATCCTGGGCTGGCTGCAGGAGCTGGAGCAGGAGAGGCTTCAGGAGCAGCCGCAACGGCCAGTGACCGTGAGCATTGGAGCCGGGTGGAGTGGCTGCTGGAACTGGAGCAGGAGCGGCCTCAGGAGTAGCAGCTTCAGGAGCAGCCGCGATGGCCAGTGACCATGTGCATTGGTGCCGGTTGGGTGCCCGAGAGCATCGGAGCCAGCTGGAGCGGCTGTTGGAGCAGGTAAGTGGCAGGCTCCGGGAGATGGAGACTAGTCACAGGGGGCAGCTAGTAAGTCCTACAGCAGTACCTCTTGTAGGGCTGCACAGTGTTCACCCTCATCAGAGGGGAGTATAGGGGGTCAATTCTGGGCTGAACCTGAACAGGGGTGCAGAACATACCCCTAGTGCACATGGGGCGCAGAAAACGTATTGGAAGACACTTACCATCAGGGAACTGCAAAACACTGAATGTTCCCAGTATCAACCAGTGTATTTGAAAACATGGCAGGGCAGGGACTTGAAACGAAAGAAAGTTCCAAATGTCCTAACAGCGGGTATTACGGGTTTCGCCCGCACAATAAACAAAAAAGACATGACACTAGATCACCAGGATGCACTGGCCTTATTTTGCAAACTACCAATACGAGTAAACAACATTAGGAAGAAGTACCATCCAACCGGCTTTAGACCCTAATTTGCAGGCCTATGCAAACCTGGAACCTCCATACCACCAATATTAAAATTTGGAGGCAACTTATCTAAACAGGTAAAGACCTTGACATAGAGGGAAACCCTGGGGCTCATTAAAGCAACGTCTAAAAACTACTTCCTGGGGAATGCGCTAACCCTCAACACAGACCCAACTACAGATCCAGACACCGGCACCTCAACGTCCACGGAGGATGCCGAAAAAGTAACAAATCTACTAATAGTAACCATGGAGGAAGAAGTACAGGGTTATACCATGGAATTATTCAAAACATAATCCTCCAATTCAGCATGTACCGAACTGAATGTTCATGCTTACAGGCAAAGAAATAATCAAAAGCGCATACTGAACTACAGTGCCCAAATAAAAAAGGAGTAATGGAGGACATCCAACACGAATCACAGGAATTCGTGTCCAATAATCTTTATCATAATATAGATGGGGGTTGCCACATCATCATAGATTTGACTAATTTGAATACTTTCGTACTTTATATTCATTACTAGATGGGAACCTTTGTTACTGCAAAGGTATTGATCCTACGTTACTACATGGCAAGCATCGTATTAAAAAATGCTTACTATACAGTACCCATTAGAGATGACCACAGATGTATTTAACACAATGGACCATCTGCGGTTTCACTCTTAACTCAGCTCACATGTCAGTGACTTTGCCGTATGAAAAGGTTACAGCCTTAATGGAGGCTTGCAGTAAACTAAACCATCCATCAGACTGGTAGTAGAATAATTTGGCATTATAGTGGCTGTGTTCCAGCCACATAAATCGGACCTTTACATTATCAAATTACTGAGCGCAAACATGCGTGCACTCAAAAATTATGGGGGTCATTCTGACAGACCAAAGAAGCTACCAACAGAGGCCACAATGGTACTAAAATGGTGGAAACATAACATTAGGCATTGTTCCTATCCAAACATTAACAGCTACCCGTCTATGGAACTACATACTGATGGGCACTTGGATGGGATGCTACCAATTCCATCTCCAGCTGTGGGGGAGATGGAATGCACAGGAGGCATCATTACATACGCTGGGCATAAATACCTGGGAAAGTTAAGTGCATTCCATGGCTTTAAGTCATATTGTTCTGGGTTATATCACCAGTATGTTAGACTACTAATTGACTACACCACCATGGTAGCATATGTCAACCATATGGGTGGAAACATATCGACATCATGTGACTATCTGGCCAACACAATTTGGCAATAGTGTATCCAGAAAGATATTTGGATATCAGCTACCAACTTACCAGGTAAACTGAATTTAGTGGCAGACAACAAGTCACGCTAAGTCTATGAAAACACTGTATGGATGTTGGATAAAAAAATGTATTGCTGGAATTACAGCACGGTATGGAACACCAGATAACGACCTATTCACATCCATGCTCTCACCAGTTATCGAATTAGGTTCTTGGGAACCAGAACCTGGGGCAGTGGCTACAGATGCATTTTCGCTGCATTGGGGGATTATTTATGCATTCCCTCCTTCTGCCTCATCAGTCGGGTATTTAGGAATAAACAGTAGACTCCGCGTCTGGTATTTTGATAGTACCCGATTGGCCTACTCAACCATCGACATGGTTTTAGAACCATGCATCACCATCCATCATAGACCTAATTTACTGGTTCTTCCCGCAACAAGGGGAGTTACCCATGTCATAATTATATAAACCTATTAATTTATAGAGTTGAAAGCACCTCTACTACACCTGGGACTGACGGACCGAACAGTGGAATTATTTCAGCGGGCCACAGACAGTCCACCAAAAAATCAGTACTTGGTGTCATCAAGAAATGGGAAGTACTGTCACAACAATAAACATCACCCACAGATCTATGAACATCCCGTCTGTTCTGGAATTCCTGGCAAGCCTCCATTACGATGAGAGGCTCAGTCATAATGCCATCAACTGCGCCAGAAGTGCTCTGTCAACATACCTGGCGCAAGGAACAGAGCGGCATTCTGTTGGGACACACCCTGGTAACCAAACTCATGAGGGGCATTTTAATATTAATCCCCCAAGAACCAGGTACTCCCAAATATGGGATGTGAGCATTGTACTGACCATGTTAAGAAACTGGTCTCCAGCTACAGCTCTGTCCCTACAGAAACTGACTATGAAAACAGTCATGCTGATGGCCTTGGTCACGGCACAAAGGGTCCAGTCACTACAGAAACAAAGGTTGGACAACATGATTATTTCATCTGGAAATTTAACTTTTCACATCAATGAAATAGTCAACCAGAACAGACAGGGGTCAGCAGGCCTAAAAACATAATTCAGGGCCTACCCGACAGATGGTCGTCTCTGTATTGTAACACACTTACTATTATATATGGAGTATACTAAGATCATCAGAGGGAAAGAAATGTCACTTTAATCAGCTACAAACAGCCACTCAAAACAGTGACAGTCCAGACCATCTCTAGATGGCTAAAACAGGTCCTAATAAAGGCTGGAGTAGACACTAGCATTTTTTACTCTCACTCCACCAGGGCTGCAGCTACATCGGCAGCTATGAAGTTGGACGTTCCTATGGACCAAATCCTCAAGACAGCAGGATGGTCAACGGAGGAAACTTTCCAACGACTTTATAACAATCCAGTCATTGAACCTGCAACATTTGCAGAAACAAATTTAAGTTCTGTAATATAATTTACCCCATAAATAGGGGCAATAATTGGTGTTAATATTTTTATCGTTGGGTTTCAATATCGTATTGATGTCTAATAATGTTAACTCTATTCTCCCCATAATCAAGGCAGATGTGATGCATGGACTCGTTTCCACGGCATGAAATCACAGAGCTTTAAAATCTTCACGTAGTCACTCACGTGACTCCGAAGTAAAATAGTAAGATTAAACGAGAACTTACCAGTTTGAAGTTTGATCGTTATTTTATGAGGAGTAACGTTGAGGGAATACGTGCCCTCCTCTCCCACCCTTGATCATATACTCAACTGGTATCTCTTCTCTAATCTTACTATGTTTAGTCATTACAGTTATCTGTGATTTCACACCGCTGCTTTGAAGAATGACATGCATGCGTCCTGGCGGGGTTCTTCACGTATTCCCTCAACGTTACTCCTCATAAAATAACGATCAAACTTCAAACTGGTAAGTTCTCGTTTAATCTTACTATTCTTTGCTGTGTCTGTTAATTGGTATATTTCTGTTGTTGATTGGCAGAGAAAAAAAAATGTTTGCGATCGATAGTATCTAGGAGGTAACCTGTTCTGTCAGCGAGAGCACGGATGATTTAAATGATGTTCAAAATATATATTGTACCACAGATATTTTTTCCCCAAACACTTTCAGATTGGCTGCACAGTAACTCAGTTCCACATTTTGCAACTGGTGCCCGGGATACACTTATTTTACAGATTTGGCTTTAATCCAGGGGATTATAATAATCAGGAAACAATCCCTGAACTAAAACACATGAGTTACAAGAAATGTGACAACCTCTAGCAAACTAACATTAGGTATCGTCAATACATATTTGACACTTACAATCTCGATCTTATGGTTGTAAAAAGATGCTGTGTCGGAAATACATTTGTGAATGTTTGAAATTATCATTTATTTGTTTGCAGTTTCAATTCTGCAAATGCCAAAATAGGTCTAACAACAATGAAAGCTAACTAGAGAGCTGCAGGAGGAATCCAGTGAGTCAGGCAACATCAGTGGGAAATGGGCAGTGGATGTTTTGGGTCAAGATTGTTTATCTGGAGGGAAGCAGTAAAGGGGAAATAGTGGATACTAGACTAAGTGGGACCCAATGGGTCCCTTTGTCACATGGGTGGCCTGGCCCCCCAATGCAATATTCCACCACTAAGCCATAGCCCCCAACTGCGCATGATTGGCTGACAGTCCTGCACTAATGGCAGAAGTTAAGTTAAAGTTAATAACTTTGCATTTAATATTTCCATTACCTTGCCATCCCTCTTCCAATCTATCCTCCTCCATTCCCCCCTCATCCCCCAGCACTCCATCCCCCTCCTCTTGACACTCCCTCTTCTTTCACCTTGGAGACAGGTAGAGAGATGGAGGGAGAGATGGAGGGAGAGGGGGAGAGATGGAGGGAGAGGGGGATGGAGAGAGGCAGAGAGAGAGAGGGCCGGAAAGAAAGAGGGGGAGAGGGAGAAAGGGAGAGGAAGGAGGGAAGGAGAGACAGAATGGGGAGAGGAAGAGAGGAAGAGAGAGAGGAAGGGAGAGAGAGGGGGAAGAGAAAGAGGGAGGGGGAGAGGGAGGGAGAGAGAGAAAGAGGGAGGGAGAAAGAAAGAGACAGAGAGAGAGGGAGGGAGTGAGAGAGGTAGAGAGAGAGAGAGCCTGAAAAGTGCAATGACAATAAATTGAATTGAATGGTGTAAATCAACCATATTCATCTCTGTCAATATAACCTTCACCACATATATTATGCATGATACACATTCCACCATGTGATCCAGTCTGGGATTGAGTAAGGAATGCAGTTACTGATAACAACCCTGTTCGTCCCTGAGACTGGAGTACCGTTTTTTGCGCAAATAGAAAAAATGCGCAAACCAGAAGAACACAAGATCAGAGTTTTAGTCATGTATAGATAAAAAGGTGTAGGGGTGGGATAGGGAAGAATTAGTGAGTGATAGATGGATCCAGGTTCGGAGAAGTTGACTGACAGATAGAGACAGGTGAGGAGGGAAGGGTGGGCATAGTAACAGAGGCTGGGAGGTGATAAGTGGAGACAACAATGAGCTGTAGACGGAGACACAAGGAACTGTAGATGCTGTAACCTTGAGCAACTCAGCGGGTCAGGCAGCATCTCTGGAGGATATGAATAGGTAACATTCCGGCTTGGGGACCTTTTTCAGACTGGATCCCAACCGGACACATTGACTATCCATGTCCTGAGTGGACTGCAGATCATCAAATTAAATAAGAAAGATGAAAAGTGGAACCAAATAAGGGAGATGTTGGCGAATTGGAGAGAATTATATACTGGGTGCAGAAACTGGTGAGATGAAAGGCAAGAACAAAGGGAACTCCTGTTCTATCTTAAAGAGACTTTAAGATTTTGCCTTCCACCACAGTGAGGAGGTGTTTGGTGAACTCACTGTGGTGGATGTTAAATTTGTGTTGATTGTGTGTTTTTGTCATTTTTTATTATATGTATGACTGCAGCGAAACGAAATTTCGAATAAACAAATCTAATCTAATCTAATCTATCAATGAGAGATGGGGTGAGAGAAGTGGTGCATGGAATGTGGGAGATGCAGGTAAGTGCTTTGTCAGCCACAATGAGGTGGGGGGAGCCACGTGAGAAAGGTAGGCATTTCAAATGTCCTGGAGTTGAAAGCTTCATCTCAAGAACAGCTGCAACAGCAACAAATGAAATGGTGGCCTTACAGGAGACAGCGCGAGGGGAGGTGAGGTCTAGATAGCTGTGGGAGTCAGTAGGTTTGTAGTAAATGCCAGTGGATAGTTTGTCTCCTAAGATGGAGAACAAAGAGATCAAGTAAGGGGCGAGAGTTTTCGTAAATGGTCAAAGTGAACTTGAGGGCAGGCTGGATGTTAATGGCAAAGTTAATGAAAGTGATGAGTTCTGCACGGGTGCAGGTGGCAGCACCAATGACACAGTAAAAGTTTGGGAATGGTGCCATAGGTTTGAAACAAAGAGGCAGACTTTGCTGGGGTCCAAGCGAGCATCTGTGGCTACACCTTAGATTTGTAGAAAATGAGAGGAGTCAAAATAGCTGTTTATTTCATACCATTCCCACTCTTACATGAGTTGCTCTGTGTCTTTCCCTCCTTCACCATCTCCCTCAGGACCACTGAGTACCTTTGGCAGACAATACACCAGGAATCACCGGCTGAACCAATGCCGCACTAATAAACCTTCTGCAATTGATTGAAAGAGACAGCATGGAAACAGGCCCTTCAGCCCACCACGTACATGCTGATAATTGATCATCCATTCACACTAGTTCAGTGTTATACAACTTTTGCATCCACTCCTTATCCACTATGATCAATTGACAGAGGCCATGTTAGCTACAAATCCGAACGTCTTTCGGAAGTTTAAGGAAACCTACACAGTCAGAAGGAGAATGTGCAAACCTCACACAGACAGCACCGAGATCAGGATCGAACTTGGGTCCCAAGCAGTATCTCCTCCATTTTAGATCCTGGAACTTATTCAACCCCCTACATTGGGCACACCAAACCCAAGAGATGGAATACTGATATACTTTATACATGAACATAAACATTCAAAACACTGGAGGGAGAGTTTGAGTGAGTGGGATAAAATTGAATCACTTTTTTCAAAGAAATGGCATGATGAGCAGACCAGTCTTTCATGCATTGCAAGCTTTGAGAACTCCTGTTTATGACTTCTGCTGGGATAGTTTCTGCATCGACTGATGTTCATTGTGCTCACTATCTGTGATTGATTAAATATATGCTTTAAGGCTTTCTGGAGCTGATTCAAGTTTCAGTTTCCAGATTCTCCAAATCTGCCTGACTGTGGTCATCTAGACATTGGGTTTACACCAGGAGTTCCAAGGTTTAGGAAATTCCAATATCAGATTACAGCACGTGTGTGAGTCCATGTGAATTCCAGGAATTCAGCTAGTTTTATACTCTAACTGGTTTTCTACTCCAGAATCTGCCCTTGTCCCTGTTTACTTCTCACTGGGACTTTTCTGGTCTATGCATTAATTTTACTTCGGAGTCACGTGAGTGACTACGTGAAGAACCCGCTCAGTGCGCAGGCGCGGCAATTACGCACAGCAGTGCAACAGTGGCTGCAACGGGAGTTAGGCTCTCCCGCTACAGAATGAAACGGACCGTCGGGTGAGTACCCTGAGGTCGGGTTTCTTTTACAGGTGAGCCTTTTTCTGCTTGTGTTTTTTACAGGCAGAGAAAAAGGCTCTGGAACAAAACTGCCCCCCGTTCAAGGAGGAACGTTTTCCCGTTGGGGAGGGGGGCAGCAACAGGCGGCAGGAGCGTTACCCGGTGTTCCTCTATTCCCCGACATCGTGCCGAGGCCAGCACGCTAGTACCTGAGCAGCGGGCTGGATGCATATCCACACGAAGAGGCATCCGGCAGGTGTTCCCGATTATGGACGGGACGTCTCTCCACTCGCACGGGGGGAGAGAGAGCCGCCTGAGCCGCTGGAGTGGCTCACGGAGCAGGTGCCTGCGAGACGCGCTGCTTGAGGGGCGCTCTCGCATCTACAAGGCAAAAGCTCCAGAAGAAGGCGGTAGGAACAATTACCGGGCGCTCCGCTATCCCCATCACCGCGCCGAGCCCAGTCCCGCTAGTGCCTGAACTACGGGCTGGATGTCTAGCCATCCGAAGAGGCATCCGGCCGGTGGCGTCCGATTCGTCGGACGGGGACATGTCTCCACCTAAATGGAGGAGAGACAGCCGCCTGAGCTGCATCCAACAGCTATTGGAGCAGCTTCAGCGAGATGCGCAGAAAGAGCGCTCTCGCGGAGGGAGGTCAGGCACCCCCTCCACAGTGTTTCATGCACTGCCCTCTGCTCCCTCATTACTGGAGGCTAGCATTGGTGACCAGGGCTGGGCTGGTCTGGAACAGGGGCAGGCGGACGAATTCGGGAGTATGCCAGGGGTGCAGGAACAGGAAGAGCTGTTGGGTGTGATGGACCGCTTTGTAGCAACCCCACGGGCTGGAGCACCGCTGGAACCAAGAATGGCGGCCAGCATCAACCATCTATCCAATAAACCATTACTGGAAAAGGTGCTCGCTGAGGTGCTGAAACAACACACAGCACCAGAAAACTGTGATGCCCTCAAAGTAAAAAGTGTCAACAGCCAAATCTGGGGGCTTGTGGGGTCACACATCCGGTCCCAAGAACTCAAGCTACAGCGGATCCTAAGGCTCCTGACGTCGGCCATCACAGCCATTGCTCGTTCCGTGGAGACCACGGAGATGGATACCTGCCAGCAGGATGTGCTGGCATTAATGTGTACCACACAATTTGAGATCAACAATCTCTGGAGGGAAACATAAGACCTGCCCTCAATCCCAAATTTGCTGGCTTGTGTAAAGCCCCAGCTGCGGAGACGGACGCGCTGCTATTTGGGAAAGATTTCAATAAAAAACTGAAGGAGATGCAGGAAGCATCAAAAACCTTCGGCCTAATGAGGGCAGGCCCCGGGACGAGCAAACCAAGACCTCCGATACCCAAGCGGCAGCACCCCACGGCATCCACCAGTCGACGTCCGCAATATGGGACTGGTGAACGCTTGGGGTCCGCACATTATCCCCAAAGATCTTTTTAGATCAGGGCCCGCAGCGGACCCTCTGGAAAATGCGCCTCCCCCCAACATCGCCAGCACGTCAGAACAGAACCTTCAGGAAAATGAAGAAACAGAATCGCCAATAACCATGGAGGTAGGTGGGTCTGGTTCCTACCAGCATATAGAGAATAAGGGTGCTTTATTAACAGGGGGGAGATTACACTTGTTTAAAGAAGCATGGGGTATGGTCACGAGTGACAAGTATATACTTTAGTGGATATAAAATACAATTCATGTCAGAAAAAACGCCGCCAGTTCAACATTGGCCCCAAAGGGTATTTCTCCCTCCGTCAAAGAGGGACAAGCTGAACTGGTGAGACTAATCACAAAGGGGGTCATCGAAAAGACCAAACATGAACCTTTGGAATTTGTATCGAATATATTTACTAAAACCAAAAAAGATGGTGGCTGTCGCATCATCATTGACTTAACATCACTAAACAAATTTGTTAAGTATATACATTTCAAAATGGAGACATTTGTTACTGCCAAACAACTGAATTCCAAAAGACACTTCATGGCAAACATTGATCTTAAAGATGCTTACTATCTAGTACCCATATACAAGGATCATCGCAGATACCTAAAATTTATCTGGATGGTACAAAGTATTGCCCTATGGGCTAACTTCAGCCCCAAGATTATTCACCAAAATATTGAACCCAGACATGGCAATACTAAGAAAACAAAAACATATTGTCATGGCATATCTGGATGATATTCTGATAGTAGGGAAAACAATGGAATTGGCTGTGGCAGCAGTATCAGCTACAAAACAGCTCCTCGAAACTCTGGGGTTCGTCCTACATCCAGATAAATCTAAGTTGAAGCCATCCACTATCATGGACTACCTGGGCTTCACAATTAACTCAGTCCATATGACTGGTACCTTGCCAAAGGCAAAAATGGTTGAATTAGCACAATCATGCAACAATTTAATGGTCAACGAGCGACCAACTATTCGACAAGTAGCAAGAGTAATTGGGGAAATGGTAGCAGCATTTCCGGCTACACAATTCGGACCTATGCACTATCAAAAATTTACAAAGAGCAAAGGTACAGGCAATAAAGCGACATACAGGTCACTATGATCGTGTCATGAAATTACCCACTGAAGCAATATCAGAGCTACAGTGGTGGGCAGAAAACGTTTGGCATAGTTTCAGCCCTATTGTTATCACTAACCCTACTTTAGTTATTCAAACAGATGCCAGTGCTCAAGGCTGGGGAGCGACTAACTCCATATCCAGCACAGGTGGTAGATGGACTAACCTAGAGTCATCATTACTACTTACACTGGGCATTAACTATCTAGAGATGTTGGTCACCTTTTATCGTTTAAAAGCATATGTATCTAATATGCAGCACTTGCATGTTCGGTTACAAATTGATAAATACTACGGTGATGGCTATATTAACCATATGGGTGGCATAAAATCATTGTCATGCGACAAATTGGTCAACATGATTTGGCAATGGTGTGTCGAAAGACATATTTGGCTATCAGCTACTTATCTACCAGGTAAGCTAAACACCCATGCCATGAGAAAATTAAACGCCTGGGTTGCAAGTTTGAACCTTACCTGGAACTGGGATTGTCCAAACAAACCATCACCACCATGTCGGCATCCCTTCGAACATCCACCAAGAGGCAGTACTTAACCAGCATCAAAAAAGGGAGAAGTACTGCCAGGAAACAGGGACAACATACGCAACAGCCACAGCCACCAACATACTGGAGTTCCTGGCCTATCTACACCACGATGTAGGGATCAGCTACAGTGCCATCAACAGCGCAGAGTGCTCTTTCTGCTTATCTCAAACCAGCGCCAGGACAACAGGTGATTGGATCCCATCCACTGGTTTTAAAACTGATGAAGGGCATTTACAATATCAAGCCCTAAGCCCAGGTATACCCATATTTGGGATATCAGTGTGGTCCTGACATATCTCAGGGAATGGCCACCAGCCAGATCCCTCGGCCTCGAGCAAGCTACACTAAAGACGCTCATGTTGATGGCACTTGTATCCGCTCAGAGGGTCCAGTCACTACACCTATTGCGACTGGACAACATGATCACAGCTCCAGACCAGATCTCTCGTTATCCAGCGACTGATCAAACAGAGCAGACCAGGAACACCTAATCCAATCGTGGCTTACCCACTAGAACCACGGTTATGTGCCATGACCCACCTACTATCCTACATAGACACAACCAAAATATTCGAGGGAGATGAAAAGCCTTGTGGGTCAGTCACAAAAACCTTATGGTCGGGTGACGAGCCAAACCATTGCGAGATGGCTCAAGCAGGTGCTAGAAACTGCTGGGATAAACACTAACATGTACAAATTTTATTCCACCAGGGCAGCATCCATGTCGACGGCAAAAGAATGGACATGCCTATAGACCACATCCTGGCTACAGCAGGATGGTGGGGGGGGGGAAAAGCCCGTTCAGAAATGTTATAATAAGCCGTTGGCAAAACCTGGTTTATTTGCAGTAAAGATTTACGAACTGCAAATATTTAATTTAAGTCCAGGGGAGCAACTTAATTCTTTGTTGTTATTGTTTAAAAAATACCATTGTGTTTTTCTACAAATAGACTCATTGGTTGATTACGATAACACTTCCTCCCTCAAGAACTTCGGCAGTGAGTGAAATGAAACTGTTACACGGTTTGAAATCACAGAGCTTTGAAATCTTCACGTAGTCACTCACGTGACTCCGAAGTAAAATAGTAAGATTAAACGAGAACTTACCAGTTTGAAGTTTGATCTGTATTTTATGAGGAGTTACGATGAGGGATTACGTGCCCTCCGCTCCCACCCTCATTATATGGATCAAACTAATAAATTGATGTCTCCTTATCTTTACTATGTTTACTTCAAATAACTGTGTCCATCTGTGATTCCACACCGCTGCTTGGAAGTATGCCGCGCCTGCGCACTGAGCGGGTTCTTCACGTAATCCCTCATCGTAACTCCTCATATGAAAGTCCTGCTATCCCAGCAATCAGTCTGGTGAACTTTCTCTGTACTCCCTCTATGGCAAGAATGTCTTTCCTCAGATTAGGAGACCAAAACTGTACGCAATACTCCAGGTGTGGTCTCACCAAGACCCTGTACAACTGCAGTAGAACCTCCCTGCTCTTATACTCAAATCCTTTTGCTATGAATGCTAACATACCATTTGCTTTCTTCACTGCCTGCTGCACCTGCATTCCTACTTTCAATGACTGGTGTACCATGACACCCAGGTCTCGTTGCATCTCCCCTTTTCCTAATCGGTCACCATTCAGATAATAGTCTACTTTCCTGTTTTTGCCACCAAAGTGGATAACCTCACATTTATTCACATTATACTGCATCTGCCATGCATTTGCCCACTCACCCAACCTATCCAAGTCACCTTGCAGCCTCCTAGCATCCTCCTCACAGCTAACACTGCCCCCCAGCTTCGTGTCATCCGCAAACTTGGAGATGTTGCATTCAATTCCCTCATCCAGATCATTAATATATATTGTAAATAGCTGGGGTCCCAGCACTGAGCCTTGCGGTACCCCACTAGTCACTGCCTGCCATTCTGAAAAGGCCCCGTTTACTCCCACTCTTTGCTTCCTGTCTGCCAGCCAGTTCTCTATCCACATCAATACTGAACCCCCAATACTGTGTGCTTTAAGTTTGTATACTAATCTCTTATGTGGGACCTTGTCGAAAGCCTTCTGAAAGTCCAGATATAACACATCCACTGGTTCTCCCTTATCCACTCTACTAGTTACATCCTCGAAAAATTCTATAAGATTCGTCAGACATGATTTACCTTTCATAAATCCATGCTGACTTTGTCCAATGAATTCACCACTTTCCAAATGTGCTGCTATCCCATCTTTAATAACTGACCCCAGAATTTTCCCCAGAAGAGATTGAACTTTTTTTGCCTTGCATCACAGTGAGGAATGTGGAGGAGTCATTGTGGTGAATGTTTATGTTAAAATGTATTTTGTGTGTTCTGTTGATTTTTATTTGTATGACTGACTTGGCAAATTAAATTCCTTGAATGCTGCAAAACATAATTGGCCAAATAAAGTATTATTGTATTGTATTGTTTTGTAATTTTATCTTTGAGAGAAATGGGTCTAATAGAGAAAGCATTTCCCTGTTAGTTTCTGATTTGACCTTGTGTGGCCCTAATTCAGTAATAAATGGTCAAACAACAACCAGATTACCTATCAACAGGTTGTTTCACATTTAACCTAACCAATTGCATTCGTGCCCTTCTTCTAAAAAGCGTTCTCAAACTTTATGATGGATACTGTTATCCTTTTACTGATAAAGAAATAGATTTAACCAGTGGCCTCACAAGTTCACAGGTTATAGGAGTAGAATTAGGCCATTCGGCCCATCGAGTTTACTACACCGTTCAATCATGGCTGATCTCTTCCTCCTGCCTCCTCCCCATAACCCTTGACACTCGTTCTAATCAATAATTTGTCTATCTCTGCCTTAAAAACATCCACTGACTTGGCCTCCACGGCTTCTGGCTTCTGGAATTAATGTGGAGGAGAAATAAATCATAAGGTTTGACCTGCAGCCAAATGCCAAAAGGTGCTAAGGTTCACCCATTGAGGAACTTTGTTGCTGTCCACAGCTATCTCTGTGAAATATAAGAGAACAGGAATGCAGGAGTGAAAAGAACCATTCTAATCATCCCTGGTCCCCCTCTGTAATCTGTCAGTTGTTCTCCAGCAATGGAGAGACAGAGTCTGTCCAAATATATGTCCTGGACTGATATTCAGCAGAACTGGCAAATTAGAATTTAATATTTGTCCCCACAATTAGTGAAAGTGAAGGTTTAACTCCATCATCCGAGCTTTCCTCATAGGATCACGTCCTGATACATTTATTGGATAAGCACAAATTTCTTAAACATCAGCAAA
Source organism: Amblyraja radiata (assembly GCF_010909765.2). NCBI lineage: Eukaryota > Metazoa > Chordata > Chondrichthyes > Rajiformes > Rajidae > Amblyraja > Amblyraja radiata. The sequence continues at coordinate 69,021,345 of NC_045956.1, forward strand.
TGACAGCCAGGGAATTCCCACACCTCAGCTTCAAGATTGCCTTGAATTTCATCAAATGCTTCCCTTTCTCTCTGTTACATTTAAAAATAATTAATTAACCATCAAGCAACTATTTTGTGTAGGAAGGAACTGCAGATGCTGGTTTACACTGAAGATAGACACAAATTGCTGGGGTAACTCAATGGGTCAGGCAGCATCCCTGGAGAAAAGGAATAGGTGGAGTTGATACCCTTCTTCAGACTGAGAGTCAGGGGAGAGGGGAAACTAGAGGTAGGAAAAAGTACAGAACCAAGCAGAGATGGTGCAGATGGCCAAAGAGCCCACAATGATCCTTTGTTGGCTAAGGCAGAGGTGAAATGAAGGGATAAGTGAAACTAGCAGACGTCTCGGGAGGGGGAGGGACAAAGTGAGAGGGAATGCAAGGATTACTTGTAATATGAGAAATAGATATTCATATCGCTGGAGGTTGTAAGTTGCAAACGTATTTTGTCCAAATTGCAAAGGGCCCATTCTAATCACAATCTAAATGAATTGGTTTAACAAAATGACATTAACAAAGATGGAAGGTAGACAAAAATGCTGGAGCGCCTCTCCCGCTGAGTTTCTCCAGCACTTTTGTCTACCTTCAATTTTTCCAGCATCTGCAGTTATTTCTTAAACTTAACAAGATGGAGCTCTGCAAAGATCCCAGAAAGTGAAGTGGTTTTCTTAGTATTGGTGGCCAACACAGACTACATCTTAATGCAGACCAGTTCATTACTTACTGCCACATTGTATTGAAGATAACAGATAACAGAAAATTCACTGACTGTGAACACTTGTTAAACTGCTGACATTCATTACTGATGTCACTGGTAAAATTACTTTCTTATGTTGAAGAGAGATTCAAGAGTGTTTTATTGTCATATGTACCGAAACTGAACAATGACATTTTTACTTACAGAGGCAGCACAACAGGTTTGTAAAACAGTACTCAATGGCTAATATAATAAACAAACCAAACCCATGATTTACCACATTGTAATCTCATTTATTCCTCATCCTTATTCCTTCGAGTTGCCAAACCAGGCCGTGATGCAAATAGTCGATACGCTCTATTCAAACACAACTTTCTTTGACCTACAGCACGAGAAAGCCTGGGGATTCCTACATCTCAGCTTTAAGAGTCCATCCAATGTCAGAAAATGCTTCCCTTTCTCTTGGTTGCTGTTTAGATAGATAGATAGATAGATAGATAAATGCTTTATTAATCCCCTTATTCAGGGGAAATTCTGATGTCCATGCAGCACACTAATAAAAATACAACACAGTATTCATAAAGAAATTCAACACCAAAACATCCCCCCACAGTGATTCCCACTGTGGGGGAAGGCACAAAGTCCAGTCCCCATCCTCTTGTCCACCCATAGTCGGGCCTATTGAGGCCTCCACAGTCGCCGCCACGGCGCCCGATGTTCTCGCCGGGTGATGGTGCTCCGGCGTCGGGAAAACCCCCAGCAGCTTGGGGTGCCAGGAACGGCCGCCTTCCCACCGGAGCCTGCGGCTTCCAAGCCAACAGACCACGCCAGACGGAGCTCCGCACACTGGTGATCTCGGCGAGATGTTAGTTCAAACGTCGCAGCTGGCCGCTCCGCAGAACCGCGGCTCCACGATGTTTTCCTCGGTGGTCCCAGCATACCGGAGTTCCAGCGCGGCGACCCAGGAAAGGCATCGCCCGCACCGCAATAGCGCTCCAGCGCTGCACTGCCGCCAAAGCCGATGTTCTGCGCCGCCGCCGCCACCGCCGATGTTCTGCGCCGCCGCCGCCACCGCCGATGTTCTGCGCCGCCGCCAAAGCCAATGTTCTGGCCAGGTCCCCTCAGGGAAACGTCGCTCCAGGACCCGCTGGTAGGCCGCGAGGACAGGTCGAAGACGCTGCTCGGAGGAAGGCAACCCCTCCGACCAGGTAGGGACTTAGAAAAGCAGTTTCCCCCTTCCCCCCCCACCACCCCCCACACATAAAAGATTTAGACCCCCTGACTATACATTTAACGAACTAAAAATAATAAAAAAGAAGGGGAAAAAACGGACAGCTGCAGGACAGGCAGCCGTTCAGGACAGCGCCTCCTCTGGTTTATAATATTTTCCTGTGCTACATTTTAAAAGAATTAATTTACCATCAAATAACTATTTTGTCCTGATTGCAAAGATGGATGCATTTTAAGCACCATCTAACTGGATTCCTTTAAAAATATGTCAATAACAAAGATCGAGCTCTGCAGAGAACCCAGGAAGTAAATTGGTTTTCTCAGTATTGGTGGCCCAAGCAGTCTGCATCTTAATACAGATCTCCTTCAGTTCATTATTTACTGCCACATTGGATTGGAGATGATAAACATCCATTCACTGACTGTGAATGCTCGTTGAACTGCTGGCACTCATTCAATTCAATTCAATAATACTTTGTTGTCACGTGTACCTAGGTACAGTGAAATTCTTTGTTTTATACAAAGAGTCATCATGTATCAAATGCCAAAACAATTACAAAGTGCTCATTATAGCCCTGATAGTACCTCTTTGTTCTCAGCAGCCCCCCACCCCCAACCAGGTACCTCTTTGTTCTCTGTGCCACCCACCCTTTGCCAAGTCCCCTGTTGTTCTCGGTGGCCCGACCGCCTCTCTGCAGCCCATCCTTGGCCCACCGCTTCTCCCCATACGGTCTTCACTCTTCACCGGTCCTTCAGCCTTTGCACCCCAGAGAGGCACTTCCCACAGTCGACCTTGAAAGTACGGGAGGTAAGACCCCCCACCCCCTGGGTCACTATCTACTGCTCTTTGTCCAGCATCTGCCGGTCCGACTCTCTCCTCCTTCCGGTTCCAGGTCTTCACGGTCGATTGGCGGATGAGCCGCGAACCCACTCCAGGCTGGTTCCATGGCCAGCTACCTGCCGGAGTTTGGCAAAAGCCCAAGTGGCCTGACGAGCGGCTATCAACTATAGCTCTGTCTCCAACAAAGATGGTGTAGCGGGTGCGTGAGAGAGCCCGGAATGAAGGTGAGGAGCCAGGCAAATTCTGTAGAGGCTTTAATGAGCACAGCATACTACTCTCCGCATCAGTGAGAGGCTGAAGACTGGTATCGCACCAAAAGTCCCTGCTCTAATCTCCGTAGCTGGAAGCCTCCCCCAGACCAGTCCATCAAGTGCCGAGGGGGATGAACCAGGGAGTAGCCTACTCCCCAGGAACCACCACAGGACCCCCCCCCCCAAGAACCGGAGGCACGAAACGGACAGGGGGACATACGATACGACCAGCCCGTGTGCGCACCACGGCAGGCAAAGGAGCCAGAGACACACTGCCAGGCGAATGTGGCTGCCTTGGTGCGCACTGTGGCCGGCCACACACTCATAGGTAATGAGTGCATGGAGCAGCGGGCTGACCATAGCCTTGAGGTGCTCCTATGCTGATGGTTATCGAGGAGGAAATGTTGTTGCCAATTCATACAAGTGTGTTCTATTTATGAGGAAGTTGACAATCTAATTGCAGAGTGATGGAGAGGGATTCGCAGAGACCCAGTTCCCTGAGCTTAGTATAAAGTTTGGACGAGATGAAGATATTGAACGCCAAACTGACGTATGTGTTTTTATTGTCCAAGTGATCCAGTGCAGAGTGGAAAGCTTGTGAGATTGCATCTCCCATTGATCTATTGTGGCGATAGGCACATTGTAGTTGGTGCAGGTTCTTGCTGAGGTAGGAGGTGACATGGGCCATAATCAACCTCTCAAAGCAATTCATCACCATGGATGTTACTGCCACCATTCGGTATTCATTGAGGCATGTAACCATACTTTTCTTGGGCACCAGTATTATTAACGCCGTCTTGAAGCAGGTGGGAACATTATACTTCAGTATTGAGAGGTTGAAGCTGTCCGCAAAAACTCCAGCCAGTTGGTCCATGCAGGTTTTTAGAACGGACTGAGGTACAACTTCAGGTCCAGATGCTTTCCAGGGTTCACCCTCCTGAAGAATCTTCTCTCCAGAAACCCAGAACAGATGAATAGAATGTTTTCCAAAAATTAATTTTTGGACTGTGGGTGTCAATGACAAGGCCAACGTTTATTTCCCATCCATAATTTCCTTTGTGAAAGTGATGGTAAGTTGCCTCTTGAAGCTGCCACAGTGCACTGCAGAACAGCATTGGGAGATGATGCGGCAAAGGTAGAATTCAAAGGTCTGGACTATTTATCAACTATAGCTCTGTCTTCAACACCATATCCATATCAACTCATCTCCAGACACATGGATCTAGGAGTCCTTGACTTTCTGAAACACAGCCGTGAAGAGGTTCAGTTATCTATCTATCTATCTATCTATCTATCTATCTATCTATCTATCTATCTATCTATCTATCTATCTATCTATCTATATTTAAAACTGTGTGTGTGTGTGTGTGGCTGTGTGTGTTTCTGCCTGTCTTGTGGGTGCCAGCCTTTGAGTCGTTGTTACGCCAACACCACGCACAAACGCCGAGATTTGTTCCATTTCGGTAGAGATTTCACTTTTCATTCCAAGTATCCACTCCTGATTAAATTTTGTCGTGTTTATGTACACATTTTTAATAAAATCTTTCTCCCCCCACCCTCCCCCACTCACTCATTTTGTCGCCTCCTGCTGGTCAGCGACCATAACGGCTGCTGGCGCCCGCCTCTCGCCTCAAAGACGCCATTTTAAAACAGCCGAAAGAAGCCGCCCCACGACCGCCAGCTGTCTCCCCCCTCTCTCTGTCTCTGCCCTCTCTCTCTCTCCGTCTCTCCCTCTCTCTCCCTCGCTCTCTCCCTCCCTCTCCCTCTCCCTCTCTCCCTCTCCCTCTCTCCTCCTCTCCCTCTCCCTCTCCCCCTCTCCCTCTCCCTCCCCCTCTCCCTCTCCCTCTCCCTCTCCCTCTCCCTCTCCCTCTCCCTCTCCCTCTCCCTCTCCCTCTCCCTCTCCCTCTCCCTCTCCCTCTCCCTCTCCCTCTCCCTCTCCCTCTCCCTCTCCCTCTCCCTCTCCCTCTCCCTCTCCCTCTCCCTCTCCCTCTCCCTCTCTCCCTCTCTCCCTCTCTCCCTCTCTCCCTCTCTCCCTCTCTCCCTCTCTCCCTCTCTCCCTCTCTCCCTCTCTCCCTCTCCCTCTCCGGATACTGCCGCTGCGGGCAAAGCCCGGTTCCACGACCGCCCGCCCGCCGCCTCACTCGGCATCCTCAGGTCTATCCCCGCCCGTGGCCCCCCTCCAGTCCATGCCTGGTGGGGAGCCTGCTGCCTGGGCTCGAGCAGAGCCTGGAGTTGGAGAGAGCGACCGCTACAACCCCCCCCCCCCTCCTTCGCCTCTCTCCCCCATCCTCTCCTTCCTCTCGCCCTCTCCCCGCAGATAGAGCAGCTCCCCCCCCCCCTCAACTGCACGTTGGGGGAACAGACCCAACAGGTCTGCACTCGGTCTAGTACATGAATAAATCTATAATTTCCTCACTCACAGCTGGGAAGAGGAGGATATACGAGGAGAATGGGGTTAAGAGAGAAAGATAGATCAGCCATGATTGAATGGCAGAGTAGACTTGATGGGCCGACAGGCCTAAAGGCAAATGGCCTAATTCAGCTCCCATAACGTATGAACTTCTGAAATGACCCTTTGCCAGAACCCTTTCTCATCCAATGATGCTGCCTGACCTGCTGTGAGTGTGGAATTCTCTGCTTCAGAGGGCGGTGGAGGCCGGTTCTTTGGATACTTTCAAGGGAGAGCTAGATAGGGCTCTTAAAGATAGTGCAGTGAGAGGATATGGGGAGAAGACAGGAACGGGGTACTGATTGAGGATGATCAGCCATGATCACAATGAATGGTGGTGCTGTTTCGAAGGGCCGAATGGCCTACTCCTGCACCTATTTTCTATTGTCTATTGTCTAAAATGTTCTATTTTTATTTCAGATTTACAACATCAATGGTTGTTTTGATTTTCATTTCCAATTCAGATCAACCTTGGGGTGACTTTTCCTGTTGCAGACAACAGGAAGACCCCTCTGGGTTATGCTGAGTCGCTCTTGATGTTGAAGCTCAATCCTTGAAGGCAGTGTTCCTGAGTAAGAAATAAATAGCTGCTGGAACTCAGTTGGTCAGGCACCATCTGTGGAGGGAATGGACAGACAATTTTTTAGGTCAGATCCCTTTTTCAGGCTGAAGATCAGTTTGAACAATGGTCCCGATCAGAATCAATGTCTGTCCATTCTCTCCACAGCTGCTGCTTGACTTGCTGAGTTCTTCCAGCACTTTATCTTTTGCTTCATATTCTCGCATTCTCTTCAATGGTTCAATGCTTCTTTATTGTCACGCATGCACAGCACAGTGAAATTCTTTTGCACAACCACAAATGCACAGTCACCATATTTTGGCGCAGTTTCCAAAGAAGAAAGAACAGTCTAAAGTCCGCATGCCTGAAGTAGTGGAGCAACCCTGATCCAGATAAGCGGTGGTAATCCCCAGGCCTCTGCACGCCCGTGACCCGACGTTCCTCTCCTCTTATGATTTCTGCGTTAAGTTGTGCTCTTTGCCGCTTGGAGTTTAGTTTAGTTTAGAGTTTAGAGATACAGCGTGGAAACAGAACCTTCGGCCCACCGAGTCTACGCCGACCAGCGATCCCCGTACGCTAACACTATCCTACTCACACTAGGGACAATTTACATTTATATCAAGCCAGTTAACATAAAAACCTGTACGTCTTTGGAGTGTGGGGGAAACCGGAGCTTCCTGAAGAAAACCCATGCAGATTGCGGGGACAAACTCCATACAGACAAGCATCAGTAGTCAGGATGTCCAGGGCTACGTAAGCCCAGGACAGTGGTTCTACTTCTGTTTTTCCACTGGAGAACAGGATGTAGGTACGGTCTTGTTCTTTAAACTCGCCATTCCTGCCCACTGTGCCTCTCCCAGTGTGATGATGTGGTCAAAGCATCATCTTTCCCAAGCTATGATAGCAGAGTGGCATTTGGGACTGTCTACCAGGATGCTGACTTTCCAGGTTTCACTAGCTACCACAAGGACTTCAGTAGCAAGGGGACCACGACATCTGGAGTCCAAGGACCACTACACAGGAATCAGTCATCACATGTGGAGCAGACATGTAACTGACACCAGACACATGTGTACACACACACACACACAGGTGCACACTTAGAATTAAGAGACAAATCCTCGTTTGACCATCCAAAACTCACATTATGCATTTTGTTTTGGATCATTCTTCGGATTGTGTACCTCCACTGGCTACCCCCCTCCCAAATCCTTCTATCATCATTGTATAAAGCTTTGGATTAAATCAATGTTTGTACAAATGCGGTGTTACTGCTTCCACTTTGCTGTGTGGTTCTCTCAGGGTGAGGACCAGCACTTGTCCAGACCGCTTGTGTTGCATGTTGTGAGTTGTAGAAACTCCATGAAATCCCACTGACATGAGAAATCCAGTTTATTTTACTTTCTTATATACATTTGTGGAATGGTCAACAAAATTTATAAACATCAAATGTCGAGATATGTCATTTGGTCAACTAAATTCAGTCAGTGAACAATCTTCCACAACAAAATATTTCTATTAATCAGTGTACAGACATTATTCCTATTTACAAATTCCATTTCCTCCAATAATAATCACACTATTAGCAGCACCAATTTCTAAAATGCAAGTATTTTACATAAAAATCACATCTGCAGTGAATTTGCATCTTCAGACTTTGGATAGATCTTAGTCTGACATTTTACAGAGAAAATTCCACAGCGTCAGTTAAAATGGTCAATAGGCACTAATGTAAATGGGCACCAACAACACTTGTAAACACTTGTATTTCAATAAAAATAATGTTTTCATTCAAACTGAAATAAACAGATTTGGACCGCAGTATTCCTGTCTGCATATCACAGACTAGGAACAGGATTCAACAGGGAAAAGAAGCATGTGAAATGTTGAAACAATACAACTTTACTCTATATCTTCCAGTAAAATTAAAAACATGTTCACATTTTTTTAATTTTCGACATTCTAACTGAGATCACTGCACCTGATATAACTTCCTGATATATGAGCCCTCCATTGCTGATAACACATGTGGGATTGTGGAGGTAATGTGTGAAAACAGAATGGGCTCCAGTAAGTTCTCATATGAGGGATGCAGGCATGGGAGTGTAGGTTTAGGGTAAGGGGAGATTAGGGGAGCTGGGACAAGCTGGTGCAAATGTTATTCAAGTAGTTTAATGAGCCTTAATTTCTGACCAACAGAGAACTCAGCCAACTTCTTCGCATGCCAATCCCATCCACTGCATTTCCATGTGGGCAAAGATCAAAATGAACAATATGTCCATGGAAATGCTATTCTAAAACTAACATCACCTCCCACTCTTCTGACTTCTAATATTAAATATTAACTACTGGCACTCATTTCTTTTATCATTTTCCACAGATAACTTCAGTTTCAGTTCATTGATTAGAAACCAACTCCAAATGATTATGGAGAACTACAAATCAATTGCAGACTATCTTGTGATGTTACCATGTTATTGTGACAAGAGCAAACAAGTCCTGCATCATAGTAAGATAGAAACATAGAAAATAGGTGCAGGAGGAGGCCATTCGGCCCTTCAAGCCAGCACTGCCATTCATGGCTAATCGTCCCCAATCAATAACCCGTGCCTGCCTTCTCCCCATGTCCCTTGATTCCACCAGCCCCTAGAGCTCTATCTAACTCTCTCTTAAATCCATCCAGTGATTTGGCCTCCACTGCCCTCTGTAGCAGGGAATTCCACAAATTCACAACTTTCTGGGTGAAAAGGTTTTTTCTCACCTCAGTCTTAAATGGCCTCCCCTTGATTCTAAGACTGTGGCCCCTGGTTCTGGACTCACCCAACATTGGGAACATTTTTCCTGCATCTAGCTTGTCCAGTCCTTTTATAATGTTACATGTTTCTATAAGATCTCCCCTCATCCTTCTAAACTCCAGTGAATACAAGCCTAGTCTTTTCAATCTTTCCTCATGTGACAGTCCCGCCATCCCAGGAATTAATCTCGTGAGCCTACGCTGCACTGCCTCAATCACAAGGATGTCCTTCCTCAAATTAGGAGACCAAAACTGTACACAAAACTATAGATGTGGTCTTACAATAGCCCTACACAACTGCAGAAGAACCTTTCTACTCCTATACTGAAAGGATGAACAGTGAAGTGAAATTATCCACAGAAGTCAATGAAGTGAAGACTCTAGAATGAACCATCAGACGGCAATGTCAGATAGTAAACAAATAGAGCAGATCTTCCTCTGTCCCTGTCAGGTAATTCTGGCGCGGAGTTGCATTCTTCAGACTATAGCTTCATCTTTCATTTGTCTTTTCTGGGACCTGAAATAAAGTGAAATAATTTTTATTATCTACTTTAATACTGCTTACAGTTTCTTCACCAATACAATTTAGCAAATAGTCAACTGGAACACCCACAGAAATACACCTGCTAAAAGAGCAAGTCAAATGCTGGATATCCTGGCACATGTAACTAACCTCATGTCATTCTATTATCCTTTCCACTATTTATGGGGCACAACACAGGGGTGTGATGAATTTTGGAATAAGGAAGTTTCAATGTAATAACAAATTCAGCAGGAAGCATTCTGTGTGATTGCTACTCCACCCAGTTACCCAAACCTTTATTCCCTGCACCTTCTCCGCACCCAGCATTCTGGCACTTGGCTGCCTTCCAGTGACTAAAGCTCGATATGAACAATGAATGTTGGGTGAGGAGAGTGAGAGGCTCAGCTCAGATGCAAACCGTAGTCAAATAGCATGCTGGCACTCCAGCGTATGGGTCACACGTGCAGGGAGAGTACTCCTGTGCCAAATATTGGTGGCAATGTTCAGCAGGAAAGAGCAGACAGTGCCCTCCAGCATGGAGTACCGGACTGACATGGTGAGGAAACATTCACTGCATCTACATTTATTCACAGCTGACGTCTGGTAAACATGAAACACTGACCTTTGTTGTCATTTATGAGTGCCTGCACCCACTTAGCATCAGGATTCACGCACACCTTTCTCTTATTTCTCAGTGTGATGCTGTGAAGAGAAGGTGATATTTAAAATATATTCCACAGAAGTTCAATGTGCACATCATCACAGTCACAGATGGAGAAAGGTTGAAGTTGATGCTTTGACTCATTTACTCACATTATCTCTGTCTCACAGTGAGCTCCTCCTGGAATATATTTCAGGCTCCGGATGAACATTGGATGAATAAAAACAGATCTGGTCCTAGTGCAGTGGCACCGTCCTTGAAATCCTAAACTCGGAAAACCTGCGGAAAGATTACATTCACTCAAATTTAATCCTGGAATCAACGGCAGTAAAATCTACAAAATGTTCTGGTACTTTCTGCAGCTTTATTGTATAATTAATGCATGGCCTATTATGTGCTTGCACAAACTCCTTCATAAAAATTTAGAGCTTTCATTTGGAAGTTAAATATCAAATACCAAAGAACAGCTACAATTCTGGAAAACATTGTAAATACAGTTTGAACACAGTTCACTGGTGCATTTCCTTCTACTTCTGCAGTCAGGTTGCTGGATCAGTTTGGCATTAATAGTCATACTCATGGAAACAGGCCATTCAGCCCAACTTGCCCATACCGGCCAGCATGTCCCATCTACATTAGTCCCACCTGCCTGTGTTTGGTCCAAATCCCTCGAAATCTGACCTGTCCATGTTTCGTTCTAAATGTTTCTTAAACGTTGCAATAGTCCCTGACTCAACTGCCCACCGGGCAGAACCATGCTGACTATCACTAATCAGTTTTTGTCCATATAAATGCATGCATTGCACAGAAAGTTTTGATTCAAATTTTAAAAGTTTAAAGGTTTCTCACACACATCAGTGTTACATTGTAAAGAGCATATAACACCCTTGGATGTGTAATTGCATTGCACATTTTAAACAGCACATGAACCAGGGAATCATATACTCATACTTTGTGCTACAGTACAATAAGGAATAAACCACAGGTATAGACATCTCAACATACCCTGTGCAGTGATGGCACACAGAAGGAGGATGAGGATGGTCACACCGGCTGCTCTGTCCATCTTCCACTTTGTGTCGCTGATGAGATGTCTGCTGAAGGATCGTCTACCCAATGCAACAGCTCTCTGCTGAATCAAGTTCTGCTGCACAGGACCAGTCAGCTCCTATTTATGGGGATTCACTTCTCTCATTTGCATCCTCTTCTGCAGTGAAAGTTGTCAAACTCTCTGACGTCCTGTGCGACGGAATTTCCCTGCTCCAGACAAACCTTCTTTCACTTTCAGTTTCATATTTCAGCACTTGTGTGGTTCACAATCGCGGGTGTTTATCATAATGGGCGTGGAATTAGTTATGTGTGACTTCAGAAGATTTATGAGCCTGTCCCACTTAGGCAATTTTTTCGGCAACTGCCGGCGACTGACATTGTCGTAGCAGGTCGCCGAAAAAATATCGACAGGACCCCCCCCTGCGACAATGTCATTGACATTGCCTGCAACAACCTACTTCCTAGTCGACGTCAAGCTATGGTAAGCTACCGATAACCGGCAACCAATAGGACTTCCACCTACGACAACCTACGGCCACCCACGACAAGTTACAACAAGGTAAGACAATTCAGTGGCCGGTACCTGGTGCTGGTTGACATTGGTTGACGTAGGTAGTTGCCAATGGAATTCACCAAAGTCAGCACCGGCAACCACCTACGTCATCCTGGCGACAACCTACCTCATCCTGGCGACAGCACCTACGTCAGGCTATGATTGTTGGCGTCAAGCCCATGGGCGCCGACTGTCGCTGAAAAGTTTTGAACATTTCAAAATCCAGCGGCGACCAGAAAAAAGGTACGACTCTTTTGGCGACTGAGGAGACCATACAGGTGACACCCCGATGACCATGTGGTGACAGCGTAGTCATCTGTAGTTGGCTAAACAATTGCCTAAGTGGGACAGAGGCATAAATTATTGATTTTACCAAAGAGGTGTAAAATAGACCATTGACAAAGTGAATGCTGCAAAATGAACAAACAGTTTGTTTCAAGCAAGAATAATCCAGTTCCGGGCTTTGCTCCTCACTCACGGGGAAACCCCGCAGCTCAGGAGAACGTGCTGCCCACACGGTGGAGCTTAAACCGGTGGTTTCCAGGAAACAGCTCTCCCTTTCACAGTCTGCTCATTACAGTGCTTCCATGCTGCAAGTTTTCATATTATGCACAGACACAAATATAGTTTCAACATTGTATACAATCCCCACTTTCAGTGAAATGTCAGCATGCACTGCCTCATCCCTACTCACTGAAAGCCCTGGAGCAAGCCCGAGGTAACGGAATATGCTAACATGAAGCATGGGGTATATAAAGTGTCAAGGACAAGCAGTCAGCCAAAGGACTGGGATGTTTCCGGGATCCAGCAGCAGAACATTAAAAGTCTCAGAAGCAAGCAGAATATACATTTTGAGAGAAAACTTGCAAGTAGTTTTCAATCATGCAGAAAAATGTTTCGATATATAAATATGAACAGGGTAACTATTTTAAACTAGGGCCTCTGGGGAATGAAGCTGGTGAATTAATAACAGCAAACAAAGAAATGGAAGATAAATTGACCAAACAGTTAAACAGTTAAGATTTTAAAATTAGACACAAAATGCTGGAGTAACTTAGTGGGATGGGCAGCACCTTTGGAGAGAAAGAATGGGTCGAGACCCTTCAGACTGATGGCAAAGGAGTGGGTGGGACAGAGATAGAATGTAGTCAGAGACAGTAAGATTGGTGGGAGAACTGGGAAGGGGGAGGGGAGGGGATGGAAAGAGAGGGAAAGCAAGGGCTATTTGAAGTTAGAGAAGTCAATGTTCATACCGCTGGGGTGTAAGCTACCCAAGCAAAATATGAGGTGCTGTTCCTACAATTGGCAAAATGTTTCACACATTCTTCAGAGTGATATTTCTCATAGTTATGCAGATCATTCGATCAGGTTTTCATGAAATATCTTTGTTTACACATGTTATTCTTTACGGTGACTTTTTGGATTTTAATACTACAAATGTGCAAAGGGTTACAATTATGTGAATGTAAAAGGAAGGAACAGATGTTTCCATAAATCCTCTTAATATCATGGTTCTAATGCACCAGAGGACAGGTGAATGTGAGTTGATACCATTGAAACCTGTCAGTTTCTGAGGGGATGTGACAGGGCAGATGCCAAGGAGGGGTTTCCTTGAATGGGGAGGTAAATACTGGGGGCATTATTGCAGGTCTGGGTCAATCACTGACAGAATAAACTAAATCTTATCTCAGACTGGGTGTACTCACGAGCAGTGGCTTTCTCACCAACAGTCTGTTTGGCCTTTAGATTAGATTAGATTAGATTTTTACTTTATTAATCCCCTTATTCAGGGGAAATTCTGATGTCCATGCAGCACACTAATAAAATACAACACAGTATTCAAAGAAATTCAACACCAAAACATCCCCCCACAGTGATTCCCACTGTGGGGGAAGGCACAAAGTCCAGTCCCCATCCCTTTGTCCACCCATAGTCGGGCCTATTGAGGCCTCCACAGTCGCCGCCACGGCGCCCGATGTTCTCGCCGGGTGATGGTACTCCGGCGTCGGGAGAACCCTCAGCAGCTTGGGGTGCCAGGAACGGCCGCCTTCCCACCGGAGCCTGCGGCTTCCAAGCCAACAGACCACGCCAGACGGAGCTCCGCACACTGGTGATCTCGGCGAGATGTAAGTTCAACGCCGCAGCTGGCCGCTCCGCAGAACCGCGGCTCCAAGATGTTTTCCTCGGCGGTCCCAGCATACCGGAGTTCCAGCGCGGCGACCCAGGAAAGGCATCGCCCGCCGCTCCAGCGCTGTGCCGCCGCCAAAGCCGATGTTCTGCGCCGCCGCCGCCGCCACCAACGTTCCGCGCCGCCGCCAACGCCGATGTTCTGGCCAGGTCCTCAGGGAAACGTCGCTCCAGGACCCGCTGGTAGGCCGCGAGGACAGGTCGAAGACGCTGCTCGGAGGAAGGCAACCCCTCCGACCAGGTAGGGACTTAGAAAAGCAGTTTCCCCCTTCCCCCCCACCACCCCCCACACATAAAAGATTTAGACCCCCTGACTGTACATTTAACGAACTCAAAATAATAAAAAGAAGGGGAAAAAAACGGACAGCTGCAGGACAGGCAGCCGTTCAGGACAGCGCCTCCTCCGCCTGTTCTTTTTGTTATTTTTAGTACGTTAAAAGTATGTTTTAGTGTTCCTTGTTTAAGAAAGAACTGCAGATGCTGGAAAAGTCGAAGGTAGTCAAAAATGCTGGAAAAACTCAGCGGGTGAGGCTGCATCTATGGAGCGAAGGAATAGTTGACATTTCGGGTCGAGACCCTTCATCATAGAAACATAGCAAATAGATGCAGGAGTAGGCCATTCGGCCTTTCGAGCCTGCACCTTCTAGTTACATTGTGTATTGTATTGTATTGTATTGTATATCTTTATTGTTATTTTCCTGAGTACTCACATACCCAGAGGAAACAAAAAAACGTTACTCAAACCAGTGTCCATTCAGTGTGCAGTAAAAAATAAATGGAAATAAAAATACATATATCATGAACAAGTTTAACACTACTCTCAACTAAACATCAACAGGCGTTCCGATCGGCAGCGGCACGACAGTGGCTCTGTCCAGGTTGGTGGTTGGTGCGCGATACTTTGGCAATGGGCAAAGTCCGTTTAACAGTCTTATAGCCTGCGGGAAGAAGCTGAGGAGCATCCTGCTGGTTTTGCAGCTAATGCTCCTGTACCTCTTCCCAGATGGCAGGATGGAGAATATGTGATGCGATGGGTGGTAGGGGTCTTTGATGATGGAGATGGCTCTGTTGATACATCTCTTCCTGTATATGTCCAGCAAGAAAGGGAGTGGAGCACCAATAATCCTGCTGGCGGTCTTCACAATCCTGTCAAGTTGGTGCCGTTCGTACGCCTTGCAGCTCCCGAACCAGGAAGTGATGCCGTTGGTTAATGTGCTCTCGATTGTCCCCCTATAAAAAGTTCGTAGATGTGTAGTGGGGAGACCTGCTTTACGTAGTCTTCGGAGAGGGTGTAGTCGCTGCTGGGCTCTCTTGACCAGTGCTGTGGTGTTGGTTGTGGACATCAGGTCATCTGACAGGTGGAGTCCTAGGAACTTCACGCTGCTGACCCTTTCCTACATCCTCGAAAAATTCTATAAGATTCGTCAGACATGATTTACCTTTCATAAATCCATGCTGACTTGTCCAACGATTTCACCACTTTCCAAATGTGCTGCTATCCCATCTTTAATAACTGAATCCCATCTTTAATAACTGACTAAAGTCCACAGGCCCCGCGATTAGAGCTACGATCCCTCCAACCCCACATAAAACAAACCAAGGAGCACTAAAAGGTAGACAAAAATGCTGGAGAAACTCAGCGGGTGAGTCAGCATCTATGGAGCGAATGTGACGTTTCGGGTCGAGACCCTTCTTCAGACTGATGTGGGGGTGGGGGGGCGGGAAGAGATGGAGTCTCCTCCTCTTCCTTTCTTCTTCCCACCCCCACATCAGTCTGAAGAAGGGTCTCGACCCGAAACCTCACCTATTCCTTCGCTCCATAGATGCTGTGGTAAGAAGCTTTAACATCGTGAAGCCCACGGTCTCTGGTAAGAAGAGGCCTATTCTGGAGCTCCATGCCGTGGTTTCAACTACCCCGATGCGGTAGTTTCAATCACCCCGACCGGGGCTTTGATCGCCGGCTGTGGGGGGTTTGATCGCCTCGACCGCGGGAGAACAAAGAGGAAGAAGTATGCAACATTGGGTATCTTAACTGCATCTTTACAGGTTATTAAATGTCATGTTTAGGTTGTAAGAAGTTACAACAGTGGATATGTATTTGTGATTTGTATTTGTGAATATTAGATATGAGAACTTTTAACCTGATCTTTTCATTCAGCAACAGACAAAATATATACCAAACACAAAGAATCAATAACTATTTCAATTTAACACCAGGATCTTCAGATAGGGAGAGTGATGGAGGTTAGATTTATCATCAATGTTTTTCTATTCCAGGGAATCTATTTCAATGTTGTTACCCCACAAGTGCTCCTCTCCCACCTAATACAAGGTGTGCATGCTTGGCCCAACTTTAACCAAACTCTGGCAGATTTTAGTAAATGATTCAGATAGCCTTAAGCTGCAGAGAGTCCACATCAAGATAACACTGGAGTAGCACCTTGCCACTCCAGTGCACAACAGGCAAACAGTGATCCTCACAGTGATGAGGGCAGGAGGTTTAAAATGGACCACACTTCCCACAGGTATGTCTGCAGAAAGAGATGACACAGACCCTCTAGAATTAACTGCATTTACCCCTGAAGATGCCTAAACTCCAAAGATGGAGCCAATATCCACTAATTATAACCTCTGCAGATAACAATGGAAAACATTGCAAATACTCTGAAAGTCAGGCAGCATCTGTGGAGAGTGAAATAGTTCCCCACAGGATCAGAGCATGAATCAGCATGTGTCAGCATGAATCACCAGCTAAACACCACCACAGTAAACAAGGACAAAGATACAATCTTTAAAGCTTCAGTTATGTTTTTACCCCCTGAAACTTATTCAAACTTCCCCCAACTTTGCGCACTCGACCCATATATGGGAAAGTGGATTTACATGTGAATGTCAATGTTCACAGCACTCTATGGAGCGCAGGTTAATTGACCAACATAATGTTCTGTAAGTTTTGATAACTCTTGTTACAGTTACAGTTTAAGACTTTTATGGAGCAGTTTCTGCAGCAACTGATGTTCATTAATTCACTGCCTGTGAATGATGAAATAGCAGCTTCAGGGCTTTCTGGAGCTGATTCAAGTTTCAGTTTCCAGATTTATGAAGTGCGGAGGCTGCAATCTCATCGACTCCTCCCCCCGGGTGTGTGCAGAGGTGAGGGAAGTCCATTGGCAGGATACAGCCCGTGTGTTTCATCTCGTGTGAATTCCAGGAAATCAGCCTCCATGCATGTATTTTAAAGCTGCCTTTGCTCCTGTCTGTCATAATTAGCTATTTATTACATATTATTTATTATGCAAAAACTGCTGATTTTTTTTGATACAGAGATATATTTAACCAGGGCTTTTAGTTCAGATAATATTAAGGTGGGAGAGAAATAGATCACTGACCTGTATCCAATGTTCCCTCTAATTTGCGCAGAAATGTTATATTGTGCATTTTTTTATGCTGTTACAAATGTGTGTGCGCACTGCACTCTTGTTCAAATATATGACCTCATGAGCTTTTGGTGTAGCAGTTTTCACTATTTCGTTAAACCATTCAACTTTAAACCAGCTTGCAGTTCTTTTGCGCTTCACACCCTTTGCAATCTTTGAATTTGACATGGTGAATCAACATTTATTTCAATAAAAACTCAATGAGCCAGCTACAAAATTCGAAATGGATCTTTGTAAAATGTACAATAAAGTTAATATGATTATGAGATTTATACAAATAAGTATAAATTATATACTGTATAATACTGCATAATTATTGATTACTACATTTTAGGTAACATTGTAGTGTCTATGACATACAGACTCTTGAATGCTTTTGTTTTTCAAATGAAACAGTTCTTTATTTTAACACTGTAAAAAGTCCTTCCCCTCTCCCTCTCTCCACCCCCTCACTCCTCCCCCTCTCTCCACCCCCTCACTCCTCCCCCTCTCTCCACCCCCTCTCTCCTCCCCCTCTCTCCACCCCCTCTCTCCTCCACCTCACCCCCTCTCTAGTCCCCACTCTCTCCTCTCTCTCTCTCCTCCATCTCACCCCCTCTTTCCTCCTGCTCTCTCCTCCACCTCTCCCCTTTCTCTCCTCCCCCTCTTTCCTCCCCCTCTCTCCTCCTCCCTCTCTCCTTCTCCACTCCCCTCCCCCACCCCCTCCCCCTCTCCCCTCCCCCTCCCCTCCCCTCCCCTCCTTCCCTTTCCCCATTCCCTCTCCACCCTCTCTCCCTTTCCCCCATCCCCTTCTCAATCAACCTCTCCCTATAGCTCAGACCTTCTAGTCCTGACAACATCCTCGTAAATCTTTTCTGAACCCTTTCCAGCTTGACAACATCTTCCCTATAACATGGTGCTCAGAACTGAACACAATACTCTAAATGCGGCCTCACCAATGTCTCATACAACTGCAACATGTCCTCCCAACTTTTAAACTCAATATTTTGACAGATGAAGGCCAATGTGCCAAAAGCTTTTTTGATTTCCCTATCGTCCTGTGACTTCATCTTCAAGGAACCATGCACCTGCACTCCTAGATCCCTCTGCTCTACAACACTCCCAGAGTCCTACCATTCACTGTGTCGGCACTACCAATGTTAGACTTGCCAAAATGCACCAATTCACATTTTGCTGTATTAAATTCCATCAACCATTCCTCAGCCCACCTGGTCAATCGATAAAGATCCTGCTGCAATTTTTCATATTCATCTTCACTATCAAGAGTGACAAGAGACACGAGAGACATTTATTTGTTACATGTGCCAATTGGCACAGTGAAATATGTGGTCACCACACACCCATACGAATAAAAAAGAGCACAGAACCCGATAGTCTTTAATATAAACATCCCCACACAGCGGAATCAACGTTTCCCACTGTGAGGGAAGGCACCAAAGTTCAGTCATCCTCCTCTGTTGCCCTCTGTTCACCCGTGGTCGGGGGGCTCCCAAACCCCTCGCTGACTCCCACTCACCGGATGATGGAACTCCGACGTCGGAACGGGAGAACATACTTAGCGGCTTGGACTTCCGAATCGGCCACTTCCTACCGGAGACCACGGCTCCCGAATTCCACAGGCTGAGCTGGGCGGAGATTCACGCTGGCGGCCCTCGGCAAAGGGATCCCAGGACTCCGCAATGTTGAAGTCAGCGCCACCCGCGCTGGAAGCTCTGCAAACCACAGCTCCACGATTAAAATTCTTAAGGGGTTGGACAGGCTAGATGCAGGAAGATTGTTCCCGATGTTGGGGAAGTCCAGAATAAGGGGTCACAGTTTAAGGATAAGGTGGAAATCTTTTAGGACCGAGATGAGGAAAACATTTTTCACACAGAGAGTGGTGAATCTCTGGAATTCTCTGCCACAGAAGGTAGTTCAGGCCAGTTCATTGGCTATATTTAAGAGGGAGTTAGATGTGGCCCTTGTGGCTAAAGGGATCAGGGGGTATGGAGAGAAGGCAGGTACAGGATACTGAGTTGGATGATCAGCCATGATCATATTGAATGGCGGTGCCGGCTCGAAGGGCCGAATGGCCTACTCCTGCACCTATTTTCTATGTTTCTATGTTTCTATGAACCAGCAGGCCCAACACTCCGGAACTTCAAAAGGCGATCCAGGTAGGGCATCGCCCACTCTGCGATGTATCCAGTGCTGCACCGCTGCTGAAGCTTTGGTCCGGTCCTCAGCAGATAAGGCCGCGCCAATCCAGTTGGTAGGCCGCGAGGGGCCTCAGCCTTCACCCTGTTGCCCCAGCACATGGCAGCGAAGAAGTTCACACTGCAGCATCTTACTGCAGATGTTGAAAGTGCGCAGACTTCTCAAAAAGTACAGCCAGCTCGGTCCCTTCTTGTACAGAGCCTCAGCGTTCCTGGACCAGTACAGTTTACTGTCCAGGTACACTCCAAGGTATTTGTACACCCTGGTACTCCCTGGTAAACTGAACATCCATACCATTGATGGAGACAGGGGTGTTCCTCTCCTCCACCACCAACTCCTTAGTCTTGTCATTGGGCCCAGCACCAAATCCTGAGGCACACCACTAGTCACAGGCCTCCCGTCCGAGAAGTAACCTTCCACCATCACCCTATGCTTCCTTTCATGAAACCAATTTTCTATCCATTCAGTTATCTCTCCTTGGATCCCATGCGATCACACCTTCCAGAGCAGTCTACCATGTGGAAACATTGAATGCTTTGCTGAAGCCCATATATACACCAGCTCTTCCCTCATCGACCATTTTGGGCACATCTTCAAAAAACGTAATCAGATTTGTGAGACATGATCTCCCATGTACAAAACCATGCTGACTATTCCTAACCATTCCTTGCCCATCTTAATGCCCGTATATCATATTCCTCAGAATGCCCTCCAATAACTTTCTGATTACAGATGTTAAGCTCACTGGCCTATAGTTCCCAGCATTTTCCCTGCAGCCCTTCTTGAACAGAGGCACACATTTGCAACCAACCAGTTTTCTGGCACCTCTCCTATATTTAAGGACGACTCAGAAATTTCAACCAGGGCCCCACAACTTCTTCTCCAGATTCCCGCAATGTCCTTGGATATATCTGATCAGGCCCTGGAGATTTGTCTACCTTCATACACATTAGTACCTTCAGCAACTATTTGACCATAACACCGACTGCTCCCAAGACACTTCCATTGACTGCTCCATGTTCCTCCGTCCTCCTGTTTTTCTCCACTGTAAATAAAGAGTAGCAATACTCATTGAGGACCTTGCCCATCACATGGGCTCCACACCGTTGCCCGCTTTGATTCTTGAGGGGTCCCACACTCTCTCAAGTAATCCTAGAAAAATAGCAGTCCCACCTGTGGGGCACCACCAGTCATCGGCAGCCAACCGGAAAAGGCACTCGTTTTTCTTTTTTATTCTAAATCTTCTGCCAGTAAATTCTCAACTAAGTATTGAAAATCTAAATCTCATATTAATTGCATTTTTATACCTTGATGTTTAATTGAGCTTTTGTTTGTGCAATGTTTCAATAGTAATAGTAAACGGTTTTCCAGAAATACATCTCACTTCCAGCCCTTTCCTGCAATACCATTTATTCCCACATGGTGGGGATAACACATGGGTCGAAAGTTGAACGCAAAGCAATTTGATTTCATTGATCAAAAACACAAACTGCAGGAGGAACTCAGCGGGTCAAGATGGAAATGGATGGATGACATTTTTGGTCTGGGCCTTTCTTGATTGATTGTGGTTGATCGGAGATTACAGGAGAAAGAGGTGAGGTGAAGGGATGGGGAAAGTGTTGGCAAGTCTTAGGTGGATTAACACAAAATGCTGGAGTAACTCAGCGGGACCGGCAGCATCTCTAGAGAGAAGGAATGGGTGACGTTTCAAGATGAGACCCTTTTTCAGAATTTTATATTTAAGAGTAGATAAGGGGAATGGAAAAGTTGAGACGGTTGATTTCATGCCAGCAGATGAAAATAAAAAGGTCTTGAGAGGGTACAAGGCCGTCCGGGGGAGTCCAAGAGGAGGGGGACCGGTGGAGATGGGAAAGGGGTCAACACGAGATGGTGAGGATACCTTCCCATAGAAAAAGGCAGGGAGGCGGAGGTGACGGAAGAAAAGCCCTAAGTCGTGGCAGACCAAGAACTCATTGAGGTGGGGTGCAGGGAAACATAGGTGAGGCCTCTGTTGAGAACAGACCATTCCATATTGGAAATGGGGAAGTCAGGGGGGATGGTGAAGACGTGACAAGCGTGGGGGTTGGGGTCAGAGAGTGGGAGGGGAGTGGACAGAAGTTGAGGCGAGCACTGGTGGGGTAATGGTGGGGAGGAGGGAAGCGTGAGGATTAGTGAATGGGTGGGGAGTAGTTGCCTGGAGATAGGGAGAGGGTGATGGTGGACTGAGGGGAGTGTGGGTTGAGAGAATAAAGGAGTCAGGGAAAGAGTGGTCTTTGTGGGAAGTGGAAAGGTGTGGATGCAGAGGCTGATGAGGTGAAAGGTGAGGATCGGGGGAACTTCATCCGTGTTCTGCCTGGGGGGAATGAGAGGCATGAGAGCAGGAAACGGAAAATATGCGGATGATGGCTCCATCCATGATGGGGGTTGTTTCCTGAAAAAAGAGGATAGAGCTCTTAAAGATAGCGGAGTCAGGGGATATGGGGAGAAGGCAGGAACGAGGTACTGATTGGCGATGATCAGCCATGATCACAGTAATGGCGGTGC
Organism: Amblyraja radiata; assembly: GCF_010909765.2. Taxonomy (NCBI): domain Eukaryota; kingdom Metazoa; phylum Chordata; class Chondrichthyes; order Rajiformes; family Rajidae; genus Amblyraja; species Amblyraja radiata. The sequence goes on from NC_045956.1 coordinate 69,043,357, forward strand.
CTGATCAAAGGGCCGGATGGTTTACTCATGAACCTATTGTCTATTGTCTATTGTCTATCTCAGATAGCTCAGTGGAAAGAATAATCTTCAGGTCAAAAGTACAGAGATGGAGAAACTGTGATGAAGGGATGGCATCCCTGCAAGAAACAGGACAGTGGGGGATGTAGTCTGGACAGCGGTGGGAGACAGTGGGTTGTAGTGGATGTCTGTGGATAGTCTGAGATGGAGACTGAGGGGTTAAGACAAGTGAGAAAGTTGTCAGAGATGATCTGTGAATTTGAGGGCAGGAAGAAAGTTGGTGGTGAAGTCACAAGGAAAATGTACAAACTCCACACAGTAAACCCCCAAGGACAGGATCAAACCTGGGTCATTGGAATTGCAAGGCAGTGGCACCAACTGCTCTACCACCATCTGATAAGCAGCCTGGTTTCATTATTATATTGTTGAAGCAAAACAGAATACATCTGCCTGGCTTGCTCGGTCAAGATCAACTGAAAAAAACAATCACGTTTCTTGTGTCTAGAGGCATATTTAAGTGAGATTGGACGAAGACAGGAGATTTCCTTCCTTGAAGAACATTGGTGCACCTAATGTTTTTTTGTGAAAATCCAGTATTTCCTGGACACCACTACTGATGTAATTTATTTATATATATATATTTAAAGTTTCTAGTTTAGTTTAGAGATACAGCGTGGAAACAGGCCCTTCGGTCCACCGAGTCTGTGCCGACCAGTAACCCCTGCACATTAACATTATTCTACACACACTAGGGACAATTTTACCAAGACAATTAACCTACAAACCTGAAGATAGACCCAAAAAGCTGAAGTAACTCAGCGGGACAGGCAGAATCTCTGGAGAGATGGAATGGGTGAGTTTGGGTCCAGCTGAGTTACTCCAGCTTTTTGTGTCGTTCTTTGGTTTAAACCAGAATCTGCTATTCCTGTACAAACGTACAAACTCCGCAAAGACAGCATCCGTGGTCAGGATCGAACCCGGGTCACTGGCGCTGTAAGACAGCAACTCTACTGCTGCACGACCGTGCCACCCAAGTGTTATTACATCACTAACTGAGTTCAAATTATGTTCCCAAATGCTACGGTAGATTTGAGTTCACCGCTCTGGATAATTATGTCAGGGTTGTGCATTACTAGGTCAGTATTGGTTTATTATTGTTGTATACCGTGATACTGTGAAAAACTCTGTTTTAACCACAGTGTTACATTCGCAATGCCTACTTATATTTTACGACTCTTTGCATTACATAATCTTGTGTTATTCTGGTCCGTTGCAGCGCATTACATCAATTTATCAGAAATGATGACTATTCAATAAAGTGAAAGTCTCCATAAAAAAGGAACTGATCCGACTTTTTTTTTAATCTTGTTTTTCTTCTAAAACATGTGGACATTTTAATATCAACACAAGTAGATATCAAGATTCCTTAAACATAACTCTAAGATTGAACAAGTTAAAGTAAACGAAGGGAGCCCATACTTGAAAGCCAGCAAACTAAGTCACCAATGATATGTTAAATAAGTTTAAAACCAGTTGCTCACACCTTTTTAAGGAGGTTATTAATTTATGAGATAATGCTAGAAAGGGATACAAATAAGGTTTTGATCATTTGTTAATTGCCTTGTCAGTCGGTTTCATGCCTTTGGCTATTACTGATTCCCTTCTATAAACTGGCTGATTACTTTCACTATTTTATTTCACCACTGTCAAGATGTTGATGTTTCTCTCATGGTTTCATTCCAACTCAATGAAAGTAAAGGAACACTGCTGATGCTGAAAATCTGAAAAAGAGAAAATGCTGGAAACACTCAGCATGTCTGACAGTATCTGTGCAAAGAAACAAAGAGTTATGTTTTCTCAGGTTCGAGACTTTTTGTCGGGAGCTGATGGTCAAGTGAGAGAGAACAGTTCACAAGAAAATAAGTGAAGGAATGGAGGGGATGGGAATGCTCGAAGGGACAGTAGCGATGGGCTGAATGACCTTCAGGTTTTATGGAAATATGGGAAATATTATTTTCATCGTTTGACAGATTCTGAATAATATTGAATTTTTATGAATAGACAACCATAAACTGTCATCATTTCATCTATGAATGGTGAGCAAGATTGCTGAGTGCAAGATTGCACGATTGCTACCTTGAGGTCCCGACCACGGGGGAAAATGGAGGAGGACTGGCCAAATTTTGTGCCTTCCACCACAGTGATGAATGCTGTGGTGGATGTTTGTGTTAAATTTTTATTGTGTATTTGTGTGTTCTTTATCATTGTACCGCTGCTGGCAAATTCATTTCACTTGCAATTTATGTGCAATGTGACGAATAAAACCATATTGTATTGTATTGTATTGCTGGCATTCCTAAGGTAGAGGTAAAGGTCTTGCTGTCTATCAAAGCTGCCTGCACATTGAACTGGGAGCAACCCTACACGTGGATCACTAAAGCAAGAGACTCTAACAGAGTGAAAACAGGCCCCTCGGCCCAACTTCCCCACACCGGCCAACATGTCCTACTTACAGTCTACCTGCCTGCGTTTGGCCCTTTTCCCTCTAAACCTGTCCTATACATGAGCTTGTTCAAATGTTTCTTAAACATTCCATACCTGCCTCAATTATCTCCCCCGGCTGCTCGCTCGATATGCCCACCACTCTTTGTGTGAAAATCTTACCCCTCCTATTAAAACTTTCCTCCATCACTCTGGAAGAAATGAGCATGGAGCATGTGGCTGACAATCTCAGAGCAGCAGAAGATCTGCCCTGTTAGTTTTAGCAGTGGCATCCTCCAATCAAGCCTTACGATAATGTTATGTTGAAAAAATGCTTTTCATTTCGTAAGTAATCTTCATTAGGTTAAATATACTGAGAAACAATTAAAATGACCTTGAGCATTTAAAAAAAATTAATTGACGGTTACATTTTTGAATGTTTTTAAAAATGTGTTTTTGCAAGGTTTTTTTTGTTTCTGTGCTTCTTAATAGCTTTTGAACTATTTTGAATGACACTACATTCTAGGGAATGTTTGTTTCATGGGCAAGGCTCAACTCAACTCTGCTCAACTCCTCTCTCCTCAATAGGAATTTTGTGATGGATATTTTAAATGGAAGGTTTTACTGTGCCATAGAGTTTCATTGCAGAGGTTAATGTAGCTTCTCCAGGCAGGTTCACAGGAAGAAAGCAAAGAAACTAGGTAGAAACTTACCTCAGAGATCAGCAGGAGCAGGATTGCAAAATCCATGCCATTATAAAGAAAGGTATAGCTGAGAGTAGCTTTAGTTATATTTGTGGGAAGCGGAAAAGAAACACAAACAAAATTGTGCTGAATCATTATTGCTTGGACTGTGTTGTCATCAAGACAGATACACAATGAAATGTGCAGACACAAGGAACTACACATGCTGGTTTACAAAATAGGACACAAATTGCTGGAGTAATTCAGCAGATGTGAAATGGGCAGAATGTAAACAAGGGGAAGTGCTTGAATGCTTCCAAGCAGGACCTTTCCACAGGCCATGTCAAGCGTGGGCCAGACCATTCACGAATGCTGGTGAGCTGGCACTTTACTGTTGTTACATAAGTATCCTTGGGCACTCATGTATCCACACATCTTATCTCCACAAGTAGATACAACATTTTGTGTTGGCCTACAATGTTAAGCACACGGCGAAAAGGAAGTAAGATGAACAGATCCAGAGTAACAATCCCTCTTCTTCATGTGTGGAGATTATCCCATTGTCTATGCGAATAAAATTGCTTTTCAATTGTTGATGGATAATGAAGTAAAATATAGAAGAATACTCTCTCTTTGCAAGCCTGTGCCCTATTTAGTGTTTACTCCCCGAACGCAAGATATGTGGAATTTATTGTATTGCTGATGTGAATTCGATTGTTTTCCAATATATTTAACTTGACAGCCAACTCTCTCCTCGATTTTTGATGGTGAAAAGAAGCTTCTTGTGGGTCAATAGCAAAAACCCACAATGATTTTACTTCGGAGTCACGTGAGTGACTACGTGAAGAACCCGCTCAGTGCGCAGGCGCGGCATTACGCCAGCAGTGCAACAGCGGCTGCAACGGGATTTAGGCTCTCCCGCTACAGAATGAACCGGACCGTCAGGTGAGTATCCTGAGGTCGGGTTTTCTTTTACAGGTGAGCCTTTTTCTGCTTGTGTTTTACAGGCAGAGAAAAAGGATCTGGAACAAAACTGTCCCCCGTTCAAGGAGGAACGTTTTCCCGTCGGGGAGGGGGGCAGCAACAGGCGGTAGGAGCGTTTACCCGGTGTTCCTCTATTCCCCGACACCGTGCCGAGGCCAGCCCGCTAGTACCTGAGCAGCGGGCTGGATGCATAGCCACTCGAAGAGGCATCCGGCAGGTGTTCCCGATTTCGGACGGGACGTCTCTCCACCCGCACGGGGGGAGAGAGAGCCGCCTGAGCCGCTGGAGCGGCTCACGGAGCAGGTGCCTGCGAGACGCGCTGCTTGAGGGGCGCTCTCGCTACTACAAGGCACAAAAGCTCCAGAAGAAGGCGGTAGGAACAATTACCAGGCGCTCCGCTATCCCCATCACCGCGCCGAGCCCAGTCCCGCTAGTGCCTGAACTGCGGGCTGGATGTCTAGCCATCCGAACAGGCATCCGGCCGGTGGCGTCCGATTCGTCGGACGGGGACATGTTTCCACCTAAATGGAGGAGAGACAGCCGCCTGAGCTGCCTCCAACAGCTATTGGAGCAGCTCCAGCGAGATGCACAGAAAGAGCGCTCTCGCAGAGGGATGTCAGGCACCCCCTCCACAGTGTTTCATGCACTGCCCTCTGCTCCCTCATTACTGGAGGCTAGCATTGGTGACCAGGGCTGGGCTGGTCTGGAACAGGGGCAGGCGGACAAAATCTGGAGTAGGCCAGGGGGTGCAGGAACATGAAGAGCTGTTGGGTGTGATGGACCGCTTGTAGCAACCCCACAGGCTGGAGCACCGCTGGAACCAAGAATGGCGGCCAGCATCAACCATCTATCCAATAAACCATTACTGGAAAAGGTGCTCGCTGAGGTGCTGAAACAACACACAGCACCAGAAAACTGTGAGGCTCTCAAATTAAAAAGTGTCAACAGCCAAATCTGGGGGCATGTGGGGTCACACATCCGGACCCAAGAACTCAAGCTACAGCAGATCCTAAGGCTCCTGACGTCGGCCATCACAGCCTTTGCTCGTTCCGTGGAGACCACGGAGATGGATACCTGCCAGCAGGATGTGCTGGCATTAATGTGTACCACACAATTTGAGATCAACAATCTCTGGAGGGAAACATAAGACCTGCCCTCAATCCCAAATTTGCTGGCTTGTGTAAAGCCCCAGCTGCGGAGACGGACGCGCTGCTATTTGGGAAAGATCTCAATAAAAAACTGAAGGAGATGGAGGAAGCATCAAAAACCTTCGGCCTAATGAGGGCAGGCCCCGGGACGAGCAAACCAAGACCTCCGATACCCAAGCGGCAGCACCCCACGGCATCCACCAGTCGACGTCCGCAATATGGGACTGGTGAACGCTTGGGGTCCGCACATTATCCCCAAAGATCTTTTTAGATCAGGGCCCGCAGCGGACCCTCTGGAAAATGCGCCTCCCCTCAACATCGCCAGCACGTCAGAACAAAACCTTCAGGAAAATGAAGAAACAGAATCGCCAATAACCATGGAGGTAGGTGGGTCTGGTCCCTACCAGCATATAGAGAATAAGGGTGCTTTATTAACAGGGGGGAGATTACACTTGTTTAAAGAAGCATGGGGTATGGTCACGAGTGACAAGTATATACTCAACAGCATTAGTGGATATAAAATACAATTCATGTCAGAAAAAACGCCGCCAGTTCAACATTGGCCCCAAAGGGTATTTCTCCCTCCGTCAAAGAGAAACATGAGGGACAAGCTGAACTGGTGACACTTATCACAAAGGGGTCATCGAAAAGACCAAACATGAACCTTTGGAATTTGTATCGAATATATTCACTAAACCTAAAAAAGATGGTGGCTGTCGCATCATCATTGACTTAACATCATTAAACAAATTTGTTAAGTATATACATCTCAAAATGGAGACATATGTTACTGCCAAACAACTGAATTTCAAAGGACACTTCATGGCAAGCATTTATCTTAAAGATGCTTACTATCTAGTAACCATATACAAGGATCAGCGCAGATACCTAAAATTTATCTGGATGATACAAAGCATTGCCCTATGGGCTAACTTCAGCCCCAAGATTAGTCATCAAAATATTGAACCCAGCCATGGCAATACTCAGAAAATCATATTGTCATGGCATATCTGGATGATATTCTGATAGTAGGGAAAACGATGGAATTGGCTGTGGCAGCAGTATCAGCTACAAAACAGCTCCTCGAAACTCTGGGGTTCGTCCTACATCCAGATAAATCTAAGTTGAAGCCATCCACTATCATGGACTACCTGGGCTTCACAATTAACTCAGTCCATATGACTGTTACCTTGCCAAAGGCAAAAATGGTTGAATTAGCACAATCATGCAACAATTTAATGGTCAACGAGCGACCAACTATTCGACAAGTAGCAAGAGTAATTGGGGAAATGGTAGCAGCATTTGCGGCTACACAATTCGGACCTTTGCACTATCAAAAAATTTACAGAGAGCAAAGGTACAGGCAATAAAACGACATACAGGTCACTATGATCGTGTCATGAACTTACCCACTGAAGCAATATCAGAGCTACAGTGGTGGGCAGAAAACGTTTGGCATAGTTTCAGCCCTATCTTTATCACTAACCCTACTTTAGTTACTCAAACAGATGTCAGTGCTCAAGGCTGGGGAGCGACTAACTCCATATCCAGCACAGGTGGTAGATGGACTAACCTAGAGTTATCATTACTACTTACACTGGGCATTAACTATCTAGAGATGTTGGGCGCCTTTTATGGTTTAAAAGCATATGTATCTAATATGCAGCACTCGCATGTTCGGTTACAAATTGATAAATACTACGGTGATGGCTTATATTAACCATATGGGTGGCATAAAATCATTATCATGCGACAAATTGGTCAACATGATTTGGCAATGGTGTGTCGAAAGACATATTTGGCTATCAGCTACTTACCTACCAGGTAAGCTAAACACCCATGCCATGAGAAAATTAAACGCCTGGGTTGCAAGTTTGAACAGACCTTACCTGGAACTGGGATTGTCCAAACAAACCATCACCACCATGTCGGCATCCCTTCGAACATCCACCAAGAGGCAGTACTTAACCAGCATCAAAAAAGGGAGAAGTACTGCCAGGAAACAGGGACAACATACGCAACAGCTACAGTCACCAACATACTGGAGTTCCTGGCCTATCTACACCACGATGTAGGGATCAGCTACAGTGCCATCAACACAGCGCAGAGTGCTCTTTCTGCTTATCTCAAACCAGCGCCAGGACAACAGGCGATGGGATCCCATCCACTGGTGGTAAAACTGATGAAGGGCATTTACAATATCAAGCCCTAAGCCCAGATATACCCATATTTGGGATATCAGTGTGGTCCTGACATATCTCAGGGAATGGCCACCAGCCAGATCCCCCGGCCTCGAGCAAGCTACACTAAAGACGCGTATGTTGATGGCACTTGTATCCGCTCAGAGGGTCCAGTCACTACACCTATTGCGATTGGACAACATGATCACAGCTCCAGACCAGATCTGTCGTTATCCAGCGACTGATCAAATAGAGCAGCCCAGGAACACCTAATCCAGTCGTGGCTTACCCACCAGAACCACGGTTATGTGCCATGACCCACCTACTATCCTACATAGACACAACCAAAATATTCGAGGGAGATGAAAAGCCTTGTGGGTCAGTCACAAAAACCTTATGGTCGGGTGACGAGCCAAACCATTGCGAGATGGCTTAAGCAGGTGCTAGAAACTGCTGGGATAAACACTAACATGTACATATTTTATTCCACCAGGGCAGCATCCATGTCGACGGCTAAAGAATGGACATGCCTATAGATCACATCCTGGCTACAGCAGGATGGTGGGGGGGGGGGAAAAGACCGTTCAAAAATTTTATAATAAGCCGTTGGCAAAACCTGGTTTATTTGCAGTAAAGATTTACGAACTGCAAATATTTAATTTAAGCCCAGGGGAGCAACTTAATTCTTTGTTGTTATTGTTTAAAAAATACCATTGTGTTTTTCTACAAATAGACTCATTGGTTGATTACGATAACACTTCCTCCCTCAAGAACTTCGGCAGTGAGTGAAATGAAACTGTTACACGGTTTGAAATCACAGAGCTTTGAAATCTTCACGTAGTCACGTAGAGGGTATTACGTGCCCTCCGCTCCCACCCTCATTATATGGATCAAACTAATAAATTGATGTCTCCTTATCTTTACTATGTTTACTTCAAAATAACTGTGTCTATCTGTGATTCCACACCGCTGCTTGGAAGTATGCCGCGCCTGCGCACTGAGCGGGCACGTAACTCCTCATAAAATACAGATCAAACTTCAAACTGGTAAGTTCTCGTTTAATCTTACTATTTTATGGCGCATGTGTTGTTTACTGTGAACAAACCCAATGACTTACTGTTGATGTTAAATGTTTTCTTTAAAATGGTAAATCTCTGAAAGGAATGTTTAAATCTCATTTAACTTAAAGTTTTCAACAATCTTCTTTAGAACAATCTAAGACTATTCAAATATGATTGTTGAATAATATGGAATGGAATTTACTCAATAATCACAATAAGCACATATTCATGAAATAATCCGTTTTCATGGATTTTTCTTTACTACTTTGAGTTTTGTAGAGTGTCTTGCTAGATTTCAGGAACGATTGCTTTTGGGACTTTATGGTTGCAAAATTTAATAATGAGTTTGGTGAGTCACTTAATGTTGGTCAAAAGTACATCTCTATACTTATAAAACTGATCTTGGATGTGTATTCATTTACGTGCGTGCGTGCGTGCGTGCGTGCGTGCGTGCGTGCGTGTGTGTGTGCGTGCGCGCGCGCGCGCATGAGTTTGTGAGTATTTGTGTGATCACATCTTCGCGAAAAAATGATAATGGTAACATTTTTACATATTCCGGTAGACATTTTTCCCCTGGAGTCCAAAATTGCCTTATCTGAAAATGTCATGCTTTATTTCTTGAGTTATTAATGAAATTGTTCAAAAATTTGACAAAACTCTGAATTTAAAAACGACTGTCTTTCGCTGATGACGTCACAATGGGTCTGCGTGCCTTCTTTCTCATGCTGCGAGTCACGTCACCCTCCCACCACTCCCTCCTCCCCCCGTTATTCAAAAGACGCAGCCAGAGTTGAAATTGGGCTGTCGACTGAAGACCCAAGATCATAGCTGAAGACTGCGGCAGCCCAACTCGCGGTACTTTGGTTGATACTCGCTCGCACACTTGCTCACCCCTTCGCCACCTCGCCCCTTCGCTGCCGCTCCCCCTCACGCCCTTGCCCCATCACCACCTTGCTCGGGGTTCTGGTTTCGGCGCATGGTAGGGAGGTTGCTGCCGCTCTCTGCCTCTGTCGCCGCCCTCTCACTTTACTCTGCCCCTGCCATGTGCCTCTACCCGCTACCTCTGCCCTCTGCCCTCTGCCCTGCCTCTGCCCCTACCTCTGCCATCTGCCCCGCCCTCTGCCTCTACCTGCTGCCTCTGCCCTCTGTCTCTGCCCTCTGCCTCTGCCTCTACCCGCAGCCTCTAACCACAGCCTCTACCCGCTGCCTCTACCCGTTGCCCTCTGCCCTCTGCCTCTGTCCTCTGTCTCTGCCTTCTGCCCTCTACCTCTGCCTTCTGCTCTCTACCTCTGTCTCTGCCCTCTGTCTCTGCCCTCTGCCCTCTGCCTCTGTCCTCTGCCCTCTGCCCCCGCCCTCAGCCTGCCTCTTATTTGATTTAGGTACGGTACAACCCAATGGTATGAACATGGAATTCTCCAATTATAAGTAACACGTCCCACCTCCGCCTGCTACCTTGGTTGCAGGCAAAGGTTTGAGCAATTTTCTCATGATGCAATGAATGCCTATTGTATTTAAGCACCAGAATAATATTTTTACTAACCTTGACATTGTCTCACAGCAGAATGTTGTTCCTTCTGACATTTTAAACACATTTCTGAGTTTTCTTTTTAAAATAACAGATTTTACAATCTCAGACCTGACGTTTGTGAATCTATATCTGGTGTAAATGACGGCCTAAATACAGCCTGTGCCTCAATTTACAGCTTGTTTCTCTTTTCTACTCCCCTTTTGTACATTCTCAAGTAATTTGAATTCAGTTTACTATGTATAAAATATATGTTTTTCAAATATCCTTATAGGAAGGATAGTAAAAGAATGGTGCCTTTTGTAAATGATGCCTCTGTAAGGATCAAAATAAAAGTCTATTGATTAAAAAAAACTGTTCATGCTCAACCTGTATATGTAAGACAATTCTTAAAATGCATACATTTATCTAAATAAAATAATTCCTTGTGAAGAACATGTCAGTGTTTCTCATTCATCTTTAAAGTAGTTGTTTGCTCATTCGGAACTTTGCTGACATTGTTGCAAACATAAAGTCCTTTTCATCTTCCCTGACTTTGCTCACAGCACTGATCCACACTGGCTTACAATTTCTCAACACTGGTTAAAAAATGAATTGTTTGCAAATCCTGCATGACTTTTTGTAGACCTGGTGAAACAGCTGTAGTTCCCACAGCACATTGCCACGACCACCCTGAGGCCAGACATCCTCATGGTCTCAGAGGCGACCAAAAACATTGTCTTGTTGGAACTGACAGTGCCATGGGAGGACCGTCTGGAGGAGGCCCACGAGAAGAAGATGACCAATTATGAAGAGCTGGTCATAGACTGCCGTAAGCAGGGCTGGAAGGCAAGGTGTATGCCCATCGAGGTTGGCTGCAGAGGTTTTGCAGGGCAATCGCTCTACAAAGCCTTGAGTGCACTGGGCATCAACGGAATGGCGAGGAGAAGAGCCATCAAGAACACCACAGAGGCAGCGGAGAAGGCCTCGAGATGGCTCTGGATCAGGAGAGAAGGTCCATGGGGAGGCGCGAATGCCACCTGAACACAAGTCGTGGTCTGATCAACCACGGCTCGGTCGCCTGGGCGAGAGTGTCTGATGTTGAAAGGCCCAATGACCCCAGTTTACATCACTGATGATGTGTTCAGGAGCATCAATAGATGTATTTTTATCAATCTCCACAACTATAACTCTTCAATGTCTGTCTTCTTTTTATGAGTGTCTGAGAATTCCTGGTATTCATCAGCAATCAACTGATGGCCACACAAGAAACTATAGATGTTGGAATCGAGTAAAACGCAAAGTGTTGAAGTAACGCAATTTTTACTTTAGACTTTGGTGATACAGCAAGGAAACAGGCCCTTCGGCCCATCAAGTCCAGATCGACCAGCGATCACCCCATACTTGCACTATCCTACAGTCATTCATCATCGTTGAAAACATTAGCGATGCAGTGGTGCTGGTTTCCAACGGGAACGGCGAGGGGCGCACCACACTTCTCTGTCCTCCAACTTCTGCGGACTACTGCCGCTGGAAGTATAGGATTTTGGTGTGTGTGCTTTATCATCTTTCCTTACAATGCTATGTACCACAGTAATCGCAACTTCTACTGAAGGAAGGTACCTACTCACTGGGGTAATTTATAATTTTACCAAAGCCAATTAACCTATAGACCTGCACATTTCTGGAGTGTGGGAGGAATCCCAAGTACCCGTAGAAAATCCATGCGGTCACAGGGAGAAAGTACAAACTCCATTCAGACAGCAACTGTAGTCAGGATGGAAACCATGTCTCTAGCAACAACTGTACTGCTGCATCACTGTCCTACTCCGTGAAGGGAATTGATAGGTGATGTTTTGGGTGGGTCCCTATATTACCAAACCTGTAAGTTCTGGAATTCATACCTTAAACCTTTTTATTTCTCTGCTTTCATCTCCTCAAGGCATTACTTTCACATTCACCAAAACTTTGATCATAATCTCTTTACATTATAATGTCATGTTTGTCTGTCTGTATTCCTATTAAGTATCTTGGAATGTTTATTATGCCAAATAGCTATATGTTTCATTTTCAGTTTGGAGGTACAGCATGGAAATAAGTCCATGCTGACCATGTCAACCATGAAACTCATTAACTTTAATATCAAGCAATTTAACACAAGAACTAAAACAAACCAGATTCAAAAATATCACAAACACAATTATTTTTATTTAAACTAAAAATGCAGAGAAATAAAAATAATTCTTAAAATTAATGCAGATTATTTATTTATTTATCAATTTTGTGGGATCCCTCTCATTGACAAGCCAGCAGTTATTGCCAATAGCAAGCAAATTGAATAACAATGTAACAATTTGATAAAATCCACATAAAATATACTGTGGAAAATATTGCAGCCATTGCAAGAAGTTTATGTAAATAACAAATTAGTTATATCTTATTAAAATCGTAGACATCATTCTTTGACAAGTGGAAATATTAGAAACAAAGTAGGAAATTGTAGAACAAGCTCTCAGAAGTTATAAAGCGAAGCGTTCAGTTGTATCATTTGTGATAGTTGAGGTGATCCAGAAGTGGAATTGAGTTCAATCCTTCACTCAATTAATTTCTTAGTTTTGCGTCCAAAGCCTGAAAAATAAAATCATTTTTCAATTTTCTCATTTATAATGTACCTCATGACATCTTCAGTAAATACATTACAAGGTGAGAAAAAACAGTGCTTTATATAAGCTGAGAAATATCATCACTGCTGATGAAACACATTGAGAAAGCAGGAGAGTCTCTCCCATCCGTCCCAGCAATTATGCAGGTTATAATATCACTACTACCCGTAACTCTACTCAATCAATTCATTGAGCCATAGAATAGTAAGATTAAACGAGAACTTACCAGTTTGAAGTTTGATCGTTATTTTATGAGGAGTAATGTTGAGGGAATACGTGAAGAACCCCGCCAGGACGCATGCGTGTCATTCTTCAAAGCAGCGGTGTGAAATCACAGATAACTGTAATGACTAAACATAGTAAGATTAGAGAAGAGATACCAGTTCAGGATATGATCAAGGGTGGGAGCGGAGGGCACGTATTCCCTCAACGTTCCTCCTCATAAAATAACGATCAAACTTCAAACTGGTAAGTTCTCGTTTAATCTTACTATTTTAATTCGGAGTCACGTGAGTGACTACGTGAAGATTTTAAAGCTCTGTGATTTCATGCCGTGGAACGATTCCATGCATCACATCTGCCTTGATTATGGGGAGAATAGAGTTAACATCATTAGACATCAATACAATATTGAAACCCAACGGTAAAAATATTAACACCAATTATTGCCCCTATTTATGGGGTAAATTATATTACAGAACTTAAAGTTGTTTCTGCAAATGTTCCAGGTTTAATGACTGGTTTGTTATAAAGTCGTTGGAAAGTTTCCTCCGTTGACCATCCTGCTGTCTTGAGGATTTGGTCCATAGGTACGTCCAACTTCATAGCTGCCGATGTAGCTGCAGCCCTGGTGGAGTGAGATTTAAAATGCTAGTGAGCACGCCAGCCTTAGTTAGGACCTGTTTTAGCCATCTCGTGATGGTCTGGTCTGTCACTGTTTTGAGTGGCTGTTAGTAGCTGATTAAAGTGACATTTCTTCCCTCTGATGATCTTAGTATTCTTCATATATGATAGTAAGTGTGTTACAATACAGAGACGACCATCTGTAGGGTAGGCCCTGAATTCTGTTTTTTTTTTTTTTTTACGCCTGCTGACCCCCGTCTGTTCTGTTTGACTATTTCATTGATGTGAAAAGTTAAATTTCCAGATGAAATAGTCATGTTGTCCAACCTTATTTTCTGTAGTGACTGGACCCTTTGTGCCGTGACCAAGGCCATCAGCATGACTGTTTTCATAGTCAGTTTCTGTAGGGACAGAGCTGTAGCTGAAGACCAGTTTGTTAACATGGTCAGTACAATGCTCCCATCCCATATTTGGGAGTACCTGGTTCTTGGGGATTAATATTAAACTGCCCCTCATGAGTTAACTTGCCAGGGTGTGTCCCAACAGAATGCCGCTCTGTTCCTTGCGACAGGTATGTTGACAGAGCACTTCTGGCGCAGTTGATGGCAGTATGACTGAGCCTCTCATCGTAATGGAGGCTTGCCAGGAATTCCAGAACAGACGGGATGTTCATAGATCTGTGGGTGATGATTATTGTTTGTGACAGTACTCCCATTCTTGATGACACCAAGTACTGATTTAGGTGGGCTGTCTGAGGCCCGCTGAAATAATATCGCATTCGGTTCGTCAGACCCAGGTGTAGAAGAGGTGCTTTCCACTCTAAAATTAATAGGTTTATATATAATTGTGACATGGGTAACTCCCCTAGTAGCGGGAAGAACCAGTAAGTTAGGTCTAGGATGGATGGTGATGTATGGTTCTAAAACCATGTTGATGTCACCAGGACCCATGGTTGAGTAGGCCAATCAGGTATTATCAAAATACGAGACGCGGAGTCTATAGTTTCTTCCTAAATACCCAACTGATGAGGCGGAGGGATGCATAAATGATCCCCCAAGCAGCCAAGATGCATCTGAACCACTGCCCCAGGTTCTGGTTCCCAAGACATAATTTAATAACTGGTAAGAGTATGGATGTGAATAGGTCGTTATCTGGTGTTCCATACCGTGCTGTTCCAGCAATACATATTTTATCCAACATCCATACAGTGTTTCTAGTCTTAGCGTGACCTGTTGTCTGCCACTAAATTCAGTTCCCTGGTAAGTTGGTAGCTGATATCCAAATTCTATCTGGATACGCTATTGCCAAATAGTGTTGGCCAGATAGTCATATGAGGTCGATACGTTCCTACCCATATGGTTGACATATGCTACCACGGTGGTGTAGTCAATATGTAGTCTAACATATTGGTGATATAACCCAGAACAATATGACTTAAAGCCAAGGCATGCACTACCCCCCCCAGGTATATATGCCCAGCGTTTGTAATGATGCCTCCTGTACATTCCATCTCCCCCCACAGCTGGAGATGGAATTAGTAGCATCCCAATCCAAGGCCCATGAGACGGGTAACTGTTAATGTTTGGATTGGAACAATGCCTTATGTTATGTCTCCACCATTTTAGTACCGTAGTGGCCTCTGTTGGTAGCTTCATAGGTCTGTCAGAATGAACCCCCCATAAATTTAGAGTGACGCATGATTGCGCTCAGTAACTTGATTATGTAATGGTCCGATTTATGTGGCTGGAACACAGCCACTAATGCCAATCCTACTACCAGTCTGATGGATAGTTTAGTTTCCTGCAAGCCTCCATAAAGGCTGCAACCTTTTCTTTCGGCAAAGTCACTGACATGAGAACTGAATTAATGGTGAAATTCAGATAATCCATTTTTTGTTGAAGGTGTTAATTAGACTTAACTGGATGGATGATAAATCCCAGTTCTTCAAACAATTGTTTTGTGGCTGTTTTGCCAACAATAAATATGTCATCTAGATATGCCATTACCATGAGTTTTAGTTTTTGCAGTAACGCTAGGGCTGGTTTCAAATTTGTTGTGAATAACCTGGGCTGCTGTAAGTCCATAAGGTAGTGCCCTGTCTTGCCAGAGCTGACCCATCCAGTTAAATTTTAAATAACATCTGTGGTCACCTCTTATGGGTACTGTATTGTAAGCATATTTTAACATTGATGCTCGCCATGTAGTAGTCTTTGGAAGTCAATTGCTTTGCAGTGACAAAGGTTCCCATCTTGAATGAATATTTTGTACAAAGGTATTTAAAGTAGTCAATCGATGATGATGCGGCCACCACCATATTCTTTGACTTTATAAGATATTGGACACGAATTCCTGTGATTCGTGTTGGGTTTGTTCAATTACTCCTTTTTATATAGCCGCTGTAGTTCAGCATGTGCTTTGGATTTCCCTATGCCTGTGAGCACGAACATTCGGTTCAGTACATGCTGTACTGGAGGTTATGCTTTTGTATATTCTATGGTATAACCCTGGTCCCTGCATCCAAATAATATCGTTTCACCCCCAACTTTCGTGCTTCCTTAATTCTAAAGGAACCAGACCCACCTATCACCACTGTTGTTGGGTTTGTGTTGAAAGGCTTGCGCATTTTCCAGGACGGTCGGTCTGGGCTATGGCCTAAAAGACCGATGTTGGGTGTTCCTGGTTTAGCGCTTGCTCCGGTTGCGTTGCCCGGCTGGGGTCCGTAGGGGTTCTGCTTTTATGAACCCCAGTGATTTCGCCTCTTCATCAAGTTCTTTGACTCGTTTTGGTAAGTCCCCTCCAATATGGTTTGGAGGTTCCAGGTTTACAGAGGCCGGGAAATTTGGGGTCTAAAGCTGGTTGGATAGTACTTCCCCTGATGTTGTTCGACTCATATTGTGATTTGCAGAGTAAAGCCAGTGCATCTAGGTGGTCTAGGGTCATGTTTTGCTCCTTAATGTGTGGGCAAAAAGCTGTAATCCCTGCCATTAGGACTTGTAGGACTTTCTGAATTGTTAAGTCCCTGGTTCTAATAGATGCCCCTACATGTTTCCAGATGCACTGGTTTACTCTGGGAACATTTAGCTACTTGCAGTTCCCTGGAGGTAAATGTCATGCCATAGTGTCTGATAGTGCCTGCAGTTGGTTAAATGACATATAGTCAATGCTTACCCCGATTTTCGGCTCCAGGTCTTGGCCAGTTTAGCCTGATTGGATAAACTGGGACACCATGTCCAGCATGTTTTCTTTCACCCCAGGCATACTGGGGGTATGTTGATCCTTGCCTCCTTCAGGGTCTGACCAGGGTGGATACTCCGTGCTCTCCTCTGATGAGGGAGAAACACTGTGCAGCCCCACAAGGGGTACTGCTGTGGGGCTTATTAGTTGCCCACTGTGGCTTGGCCACTTTGGAGTATTTTCACTCTGCAGCCCCACAAGGGGTACTGCTCCTGCAGCCGGTCCAACCGGCTCGAATGCTCTCGGGCACTGGCCGCTCCCGGCTGCTCTTTATCCTGCATGCTGCAGCCGCTACAACCGACCCCGGTGCTCACGGGCACTGGCCGCTCACGGCTGCTCGTCATGCTGCAGCCGCTCCAACCGACCCCGGTGCTCACGGGCACTGGTCGCTCGCGGCTGCTTAATTTCAATTTCTCCTGCAGCCGCTCAAACCGACCCCCATGCACACGGGCACTGGTCGCTCGCGGCTGCTTAGGATCTCCTGCAGCCGCTCAAACCGACCCCCATGCACACGGGCACTGGTCGCTCGCGGCTGCTTTGTTCCCCGCTCCCAGCCGCTCAAACCGGCTCCCGTGCGCACGGGCACCGGCCGCTCGCGGCTGCTCCTAAAGCCGCTCAAACCGACCCCCATGCACACGGGCACTGATCGCTCGCGGCTATTCAGAGTCGGACTCCTCAGAGTCAACGACTCTGTTAGTTGCTTACCTCTCCCGACCGGCCGGGACCGGCACGGGAGCGAAGTCGGGAGCGAAAGTCGGGCACAGCTGTTCCCATTACGGGAGATTAGCGTGTCTTGGGCTGCTGCTGCCGGCTGACCGCAACTCCGCGGTTCTCCCCCCGCCAGCTTTCCCGCAGCCTTTGTGGATCCGGTCCAAGTCTCCACCTAAAAGGTAAGTGGAAGGAACGCAGAGTCTTCTTACCTGCTGTTCCCGACTTTCAAATTCTGGAACGCAGAGTCTTCTTCCCTGCTGTTCCCGGCTTTCAAATTTTGCCGCTAGGGGAACGTCGTTCCCCCCTGCTGTGACTCGTTGCAATGCGTGTAGCGATATGACACACATGCGTCCTGGTGGGGTTCTTCACGTAGTCACTCACGTGACTCCGAAGTACAATTATAGAAACATACAGCACAAGTGACAACGGTAGAGTTGCTGCCTTACTGTGCTTTCAGGACCAGAGATCCGGGTTTGATCTCGACTATGGGTGCTGTCTGTAAGGAGCTTGTATGTTCTCCCCATGATCGCGTGGGTTTTCTCCAAGATCTTCGGTTTCCCCTCAACTCCAAAGACATACAGGTTTGTAAATTAATTGGCTTGGTATAAAAGTAACTTGTCTATAGTGTGTGGAGGATAATGTTAATATGCGGGTATTGCTGGTCGACGCGGACTTGGTGGGCTGATGGGCCTGTTACCGCGCTTTATCTCTAAATGAATTAAAAAAAATAATATTAAAAAGAAACAAGTCCTGATGAAACACCACGTCCATGCCGACCATAGTAACTATCTACACTGGTCCTATTTTCCGACATTGTGCAAGTATCCTTTTACACCTTTCCTATGCCAGATTTTTTTTTTTAAATTATGCAATAGCATGTGATAAACCTCAGCCAAGGATCTCGAAAATCTTTCAACTCTTACTTTAAAACTCTGGTAATATATATACCCCATATTCTAAGAAAAGTATTCTAATCATCTATGCTATCTAAGCCCATCATAATTTTGTAAACCTCTTTTCAGTCACCTTTCAGCCTCTTACGTTCCAATGAGAATAAATCCAGTCTTTGAAACTCTCGTTATAACTGCAACCTTCATTTGCTGGAAACATCCCGGTGAATCTCTTTTGCACTCTCTCTATTGGTACCACATCCTTCCTTTAGTCTATTGTCTATTGTCTATTGTGAACCATACATAATACATACATAAGACTGTACATAATAGACAATAGACAATTGGTGCAGGTGTAGGCCATTCGGCCCTTCATGCTAGCACTGCCATTCACTGTGATCATGGCTAATCATTCACAATCAGTACCCCGTACCTGCCTTCTCCCCATATCCCCTGACTCCACTATCTTTAAGAGCTCTATCTAACTCTCTAACTCACCCATGGTGTCATGACCGAGGGGGGCCTACGACCTAAGTCTCTCTTGAAAGCATCCAGAGAATTGGTCTCCACCGCCTTCTGAGGCAGAGAATTCCACACATTCACAACCCTCTGTGTGAAAACGTTTTTCCTCATCTCTGTTCTAAATGGCTTTCCGCTTATTCTTAAACTGTGGCCCCTGGTTCTGGACTCCCCCAACATCAGGAACATGTTTCCTGCCTCTAGCATGTCCAAACCCTTAATAATCTTATATGATTCAATAAGATACCCTCTCATCCTTCTAGATTTCAGAGTGTACAAGCCCAGCCGCTCCATTCTATCAACATATGACAGTCCCGCCATCCCAGGAATTAACCTCATGAACCTACGCTGCACTCCCTGAATAGCAAGAATGTCCTTCCTCAAATGGGGAGAGCAAAACTGCACGCAATGGTCTCACTAGGGCTCTGTACAACTGCAGAAGAACCTCTTTGCTCCTATACTCCTATTGTTATGAAGGCCAATATACCATTTGCTTTCTTCACTGCCTGCTGTACCTGCATGCTTACTATCAGTGACTGATGAACAAGGACCCCCAGATCTTGTTGTACTTCCCCTTTTCCCAACGATACACCATTCAGATAATAATCTGACTTCCTGGCTTTGCCATCAAAGTGGATAACCTCACATCTATCCACATTAAACTGCATCTGCCCACTCACACAACCTGTCCAAGTCACCCTATGTTAACTTTTATGTAGTTGTGTGTCTTGTTGCTTTTTCTTTTAGTACGGCTGTATGGTAATTCGAGTTTCACTCTACCTTAATTGGTACATGTGACAACAAACTGCCCTTTGAACCTTTATATCAATAATCATCCTTCTGTGGTATCACAGATGTGGGGATGTTTACTGATGACTGTGCACCGTTCTATTCTATACAAAATTCTTCAGAAAATGAAGCAACCAATGCCTGCATTCAGTAAGAACTGGACAATATTTGAGTAGGTGCTGATAAATAACATTGATAATGACCAGAGAGAATCAGACTACCCACCCTTGATATTCAATGGCAACACTAATGCTGAGACCCCCGTCATCAACAGCGTTGGGTGGAGGACAGCCGTCATGGTCTCCAATGGCCAGATCTGAATTGGACTAGCTACATAACTACTGTGGCTAATAGAACAGATCAGAGGCTGGGTGCCCTTCAGCAGGTATCTCAGATGTTTGCGCCCCAAAGCCTTGTCACCATCTACAAGGCATAAGCCAGGAGCATAATAGAATCCTCTCCCTTTTCCTGTGTTAGCTCCAACAACACTTAAGCAACTTAACAACATCCACCAACTTGCCATTCTTTACCACCTTCAATAATATCCTATCCCTGCAGTGAGTACCATTAACAAAATGCATTACAGCTACTCACCTCGGACACTAAGAGCATTTTCCAAACCTGCAACTTCTCTTGCAGGGACAAAGGCAGTAAACACATGGGGACAACATCATCTGCAGCTTCCTCTCCAAGTCCAATATCATCTCATTTTGGAATATTTCCTCAATCAATCATTGTTGTTGAATCTTTATCCTGCAACCTCCTATCACCACAAATGTGGGAGCACCTTCATCTGAGAACCGCAACAGTTCAAGAGGAAGGTTCATCGGCATTATCCCAAAGACAATTAGGGATGGGGACTAAATGTAGGCCCTATCAGTGTCATTCAATTCCTGAAAAATCTTTCAAATACATTGGAATACCAACCAGCCTTAAAGATGACCTTCAACCATTTGGCACGGGGATTCACACAGATTTTTTTCCCACTTTTCAGCTTGAATCTGTGAAAAGAAGATACATTTTAGAATCTAATCCACAGAAATTGAATGCCTTCCTCTGAAAGGCAGAGGCTGTTAGGATTTGCTTCAACCTGATTTCATTAAAAATAATTTAAATAAAGAACACACATTAATACAAAAGCGGGTGGAGTGGTTACTCCTTTGATTCAAATGTAATGTGAAGACTCACATTATCTCCAGTCTCTCACAGTGCAAACCTCTGGGAATATATTTCATACTCTTCATGAACTTCGGGTGAATAAATTTCCAGGTTGGTTGAATGCATTGACAACGTCCTTGGATTTCTAAGGTCGGAATACCTGTGAATGGATATTATGGCTGTATTCAATGGAATTATACTCAATTCACTTCTTAGATATTAGTAATCAGTGCACTGCTGAAACACTGTCTGATATTAAAACATAATGATGCAGAATTTGGACATTCGCTTTCCCATCTCCTGAGGCTCCACGCATAGTTGACCACTTTGGTTTCTGAGGGAATTTATTCTCTCTCTGATTACTCTTTTCCCCTTAAAATACATAAAATCTCATTGGATTCGTCTTGATCTGGCAGAGCCATCTCATGGCCCCTTTTGCCCTGATTTTGTTCTTAAGTACACTCCTCAATCTTCTACATTCCTCCAGGAATACACTTGATCCCAGCTGCCTACACCCACCCATGCCTCTTTTTGTTTCCTGACCAAAACCTCAATTTTGTTCAACATCTAGGATTCCTTAAGGGGCTGTCCCACTTGGGCGACCTAATTGGCGAGTTTAGAAGAGTTTAGGAGAGTTTAGGGCCTGTCCCACTTGGGTGGCCTAATCCACGAGCTCTGGCGAGTTTGCGCTCGACTCATACTCGTTGCATGGTCGACACAAGGTCATAGGAGGTCTTCGTAATTCTCCTTCATGCTCGAGAGTGGTCTCCACGTACTCGAGGCTTCAGCTAGGTCACGCAGTTTTTTTCAATGTGTTAAAAAATGCCCGGGAGTAAAAAAAGGTTGCAATGGAAAATATTGATACTTTTTTTACTCGTAGGTTTAGTCGTAGTTGGAGTAGTAGGTCGGCATGTTGTAGGTCGGCACATCGTGGGTAATCAAGGGGAGTCGAAGGTAGTCGTAGATAGTCGTAGATAGTCTTCAACATAGTTGAAGGAGGTTGAAGGAGATCGAAGGAGGTCGTCATCATTCTCCACTATTCGGTGTCCAATTTTCCCAAAGTTAGTCATCAGCTAGTCGTAGCTAGTCAAAGCTGGTCTTCAACATAATCGGAGGAGGTCGAAGGAGGTCTTCTACATAGTCGAAGGAGGTCTTCAACATGTCATTTTTTCAAACTCTTCTAAACTCGCCAATTAGGTCGCCCAAGTGGGATAGCCCCTTTTCTCCTACCTGCCTTGCCCTTCATTCTAACAAGAAATGCATGCCTTGAACTCTCCCCATCACACTGTCAAGGAGGCTTTGAGAAAATCCTTGTATGAATCGCTCTGTCCACTGGGCAATCATTTCCCGTGGTTGAGTCTGTTTCAGCATGGTGGTGCTGGGCGTGTGAGTTTTGGGCCCGATTTCCCATTGGGGACCTTTTCAGCAGCCTTGTCAACCTGCACTGCCCTCATCAATACATTATGTAATGTCTTAAAAATTCAATCAAGTTGATCAGTTGATCTTCTCCCTTTAGCAAAACTATTCTGAGTCTTCCATTAATCACTTCCTATCAAAGTATATATGAATCCTCATCCTCAGATTTTCTTCAAATAACTTATTTCTTTTGAAGGAATATAGAGCCGGGAAACCTGTGGTCCCTAGTTTAAATGGACAATGTGCTAGACACAATTTTTAAAGATAAACAAATAAAACTGCAGATACTGGAATCTGAACCAAAAATAGTAATATTGGAAGAACTCAGCCTATCTACTTGACTGAGATAAGACTGAGTGTGGATATGATAAAAGTTGCTTTAAATGTATTTCTGGTGCACCACAAACATAGCTTCAGCAATATTCTTATTGATACATCATGGCTTACATTGTCTTAATGTAATTGTTTGGCTGAAAATGAATTTCTTCAGTCAAACAGTTCTACTCTGTAGCAGTAACTCAGCAGGTCAGCCAGCATCTCTAGAGAACATGAATAGATGACGTTTCGGGTTAGTAAACAAGAAGCTGTCTGACCCATTGAGTGACTCCAATACGTTATGCTTTTTTTGTAAACCAGGAGTGTCTTCTCTTTCAGAAATCCCTCCTTCAATACCCAATTATTGATTATAATTCAAAGAAGAGATTTTTGTGCAACTGAACGGCAGGGAAGGCTTGAGGAGCTGAATATCATATTTCGAGCTCTTGAGTCTATGTTTTTTATCCTGCCTTTCTCTAAGACTTTATTCAATGAGTGACTCCATGGAAATAACAACCACTTTGAAAAATGGGAGAATGTTGATTAAATCATTTAGGATTTCCTCACCATTTTTGGCTGTAATTGTATTCACGCTATGAAGTTTAAATCAGCCGGCTGCCATTATAATTCAATGAGCATAACTATGCACAAATTTCAGTCAAAAATTATTTGCTTAAATTATTTGAAGATTTACAGAGACATTTTCTTTCTTTTAGATGTACATTGTCGTTACCCTCTGCAAATGTGGAGCATTGAATTCCAAACGCTTACAATATAAAGTAGAAAGGGAAAGACATTTCCTGTAAATCTCAAACATTATATCTTTGTTTGACCCGTTCCTTCACTTTATGGTGAAAAGTACCTCTGATAAAAATACATTGAACATTTTTTAAAATGATATTTTCCAAATAACTTTACATGTCCAAATAGCGGCATGAACTTGGAGTCAAATAACCAAGATGAACTCAGTTACAACATTCTTTGCCACATCCCAGAGCAATGAGACGTAAAACAAATCACAACCTACCATGAGCAGCAAAGGCACACAGAAGCAGAAGCAGAATTGTCATGGTAGATGTCCTGCTCATTTTTACTTCACTGTTGATTCGTCCTCTGCTGAGGAATCCTCTGTTTGTCCACGACTCTGTCCTTCCTCTCTGTTGGTGTTTGACTGAAGAGTGGTGCACTGAAATCTCTTTTATTGACCTCTTCCACTTTCAATTTGCACAATGTTTGGAGGTGAATTTTGTCAAAGAGGGAAACTCCTGAGGAACTTCCCAAACTTGAGTAAAGCAAACTTTAACTATTCTGTCTTTCATCACTATGTAAAATCCACACGGAAAATCACTCCATGTAGAGGATGGGATGAGTTATCTTGAACTATCTAAACATTTTGAGAAGACCTTAAACTGCTCCTCATCTGCTTTGCTGTGATTGCACTTCCGGAAACTGTTTTCGTGTTTCTTGCATCCATTGTATTTTGCCTGAGTATTCTATAATTGTAGGTAATTTTAATTGTTTCAGAGGCAATCAAACTAATCTAATAGCTTTAACATCTGGTTCAGTCAAGGGAATGGTTAAATAATCTGGGATATACATTTCACATTAAAGATCAGGTAACCAAAACATGGTCATATTGTGCTCCACATAACAGTCTGGGAGAATGCCCCACTGTTGCAGATCAACTCTACATTAATTCTCCCCTTGGCTCAAGTAGGACCCTGGCACAAATTTGTTACAAGCAGCTGACTCTGACCAAATCAATGAGGTTATGAGGATAAAATGATGTCGCCAGTTATAGATCACATCTAATGGCACAGTCTGAACAAACCTTGCCCGCAAAAATATTTGGTTAGCTGATTAGGACACCTCTCTATCAGATGTTGTCGCTGATGTTTGAGATTCAACGTGTGAAACAATTGAAAACATCCAATCATCAATAAAAATTAAACAAGCAAAAAAAATTATAACATTGCTTTATTTTTAGAACATAGAACAGGAACACTTTGTCTGTGCCCAACATGATGGCAAGTTAATATCCTCTGCCTGCACGTGACCCATATCTGAAGAAGGGTCTCGACCTGGAACATCACCCATTCCTTCTCTCCAGAGATGCTGCCTGTCCTGCTGTGTCACTCCAGCACTTTGTGTCTATCTTTGCTTTAAACTCACATCTGCAGTTCCTTCCTACACGTCTCTACCTTTCTATGTGCGTATCTAAAATCTTCCACCACCACTCCTGGTAATGCATTCCAGGCCCCCATCATAATCTGTGTAAAAAACACCCCCACATCCTTTTAGACGTTCCCCCTCTGAACTTAAAATTATGCCCTCTATTTTTGATATCTCCAAACTGGGACCCAGGCTCTGACTGTCCATCCTGTCTATGTCTCTCACAACTTGATACATTTCCATCAGGCCTCCCTTCAGCTTCAATTTTTAAATTAACAAAACAACTGAAATTATTTGCAAACGCTTAATACACATAAAGGCATGTAAACTTACCCAATTAAGTCAAAAGCAAGGGAATTTTTTTTTACAAATGTAAGTGTGGATAGTGTTACTGTTAGTGCTAGACTGTTGATTATTGATATGACACAGTCTAAGGTGGAGGCAAGAAACTGTAGATGCTGCCTGGCCCACTGAATTACTCCAGCACGTGTTCTTCGTAATAAGATGCTTGTTGACATTTTAGCGAAGAAACGGATCTAATAGTTGAATTTTTCAATGTATTTTAAACAGAGGTACTTTCCACCATATTGTGAAAGCAAATATCAATAAAGGATGTCATGTTTGAGGTTTACAGGAAATATCTTTCCATTTCATGTAATTTATATTATGGTGTGTTTGCTCAGCATTTGCAAAGGGCGACAGTGATTTACATCTAAAAGATAGAAGAAATGGCTTTGTAACCCTTCCTAAGTTACCATAGAAGCATTTGATCGGGATGCATCGTAGCTTAATTTGGGAACAGCTCCATCCAGAACCACCAGACTGATTCCTGGGATGTCAGGACTTTCATATGAAGAAAGACTGGATAGATTTGGCTTGTACTCGCTAGAATTTAGAAGATTGAAGGGGGATCTTATAGAAACTTACAAAATTCTTAAGGGGGTTGGACAGGCTAGATGAAGGAAGATTGTTCCCGATGTAGGGAAGGTCCAGAACAAGGGGTCACAGTTTAAGGATAAGGGGGAAATCTTTTAGGACCGAGACGAGAAAAACATTTATCACACAGAGAGTGGTGAATCTCTGGAATTCTCTGCCACAGAAGGTAGTTGGGGCCCGTTCATTGGCTATATTTAAGAGGGAGTTAGATGTGGCGCTTGTGGCTAAAGGGATCAGGGGGTATGGAGAGAAGGCAGGTACAGGATATTGAGTTGGATGATCAGCCATGATCATATTGAATGGCGGTGCAGGCTCGAAGGGCCGAATGGCCTACTCCTGCACATATTTTCTATGTTTCTATGTTTCTATAAGAAATTACAGAGAATCGTGGACGCAGCCCAGACCATCACACAAAACAACCTCCCTTCCATTAACACTATTTACAACTCATGCTGCCTCGGCAAGGCCAGCAGCATAATCAAGGACGAGTCGCACCATGGCCACTCCCTCTTCTCTCTCTCTCATTGGGCAAAACGTATAGAAGTGTGAAAACGCACCCCTCCAGATTCAGGGACAGTTTCTGACCAGCTATTATCAGGCAATTGAAACATCCTAGCAACAACTAGAGAGCATCCCTGGACTACGACCTATCTCATTGTAGTCCCTCAGGCTATCTTTCATCGTACTTTACTGGCTTTATCTTGCAGTAAATGTTATTCACGTTATTCCCTTTATCATGTACTGTACACTGTGGATTCCTCGATTGTAATCATGTATTGCCTTCCACTGGTTAGCACGCGGCAAAAGCTTTTCACTGTATCTCGGTACACGTGACAATAAACTAAACTCAATATGTCACTATTCATATGCAACAGAGTTCAGAAGAATGAGATCGCCATGAAACTGGGCAGATTGTGAGTGGAAGTGACAGAGCAGATAATAAGAGGGTCTTAAGATCACAAGATCATTAGGAGCAGAATTAGGCCATTTGGCCAATCGAGTCTGCTCCATAAGGTCATAAGGTAATGTGATAGGAGTAGTATTAGACCATTCAGCCAATCAAGTCTACTCCGCCATTCAATCATGGCTGATCTATCACTCCCTCCTAACCTCATTCTCCTGCCTTCTCCCCACAACCTCTGACACCTATACTAATCAGGAATCTATCTAACTCTGCCTTAAAATATTCACTGACGACCTTCATAGCCTTCTGTGGCAAAGAATTCCACAGATTCACCACCCTCTGACTAAAGAAATTTCTCCTCATCTCCTATCTCCTTCCTAAAAGAACACCCTTTAATTCTGAGGCTATGACCTCTAGTCCTAGACTCTCCCACCAGTAGAAACATCCTCTCCACATCCACTGTGTCCAAGCCTTTCACTATTCTGTATGTTTCAATAAGGTCCCCCCTCATTTTTCCAAACTCCAGCGAGCACAGGCCCAGTGCCGATAAATGCTCATCATCAGTTAACCTATTTAATCATGGCTGATCTGCTTTCCCCTCTCAACCCTTTTCTCCTGCATTCTCCCTGTCACCTTAGGCACCCATGCTAATCAAGAACCTATCAATCACCACTTTAAAAATAGCCAATGACTTGGCATCCGCAGCCGTCTGTGGCAATTAATTCCACAGAGAGCGTCTGCATGGCGGCTAATCCAGCACTTTGGGCAAAATCTAAAGATAATAATTGGTCACTCCAACCTGAGATGAGGAGGCAGTAACAGTAAGTAATTGTCAGCTTCATCAGTATTCCCTGTGCTACTATTTGGGAATCAGTTTGGCTCTAATGAGTGAATTTGAAAGAATAATTTGAAAACATTTCGGTAACAGAGCCAGTATAACACTATTCTTTGCTGTGTCTGTTAGAAACATAGAAACATAGAAATTAGGTGCAGGAGTAGGCCATTCTGCCCTTCGAGCCTGCACCGCCATTCAATATGATCATGGCTGATCATCAACTCAGTATCCCGTACCTGCCCTCTCTCCATACCCTCTGATCCCCTTAGCCACAAGGGCCACATCTAACTCCCTCTTAAATATAGCCAATGAACTGGCCTCGACTACCCTCTGTGGCAGAGAGTTCCAGAGATTCACCACTCTCTGTGTGAAAAAAGTTCTTCTCATCTCGGTTTTAAAGGATTTCCCCCTTATCCTTAAGCTGTGACCCCTTGTCCTGGACTTCCCCAACATCGGGAGCAATCTTCCTGCATCTAGCCTGTCCAACCCCTTAAGAATTTTATGTTTCTATAAGATCCCCTCTTAATCTCCTAAATTCTAGAGAGTATAAACCAAGTCTATCCAGTCTTTCTTCATAAGACAGTCCTAACATCCCAGGAATCAGTCTGGTGAACCTTCGCTGCACTCCCTCTATGGCAATAATGTCCTTCCTCAGATTTGGAGACCAAAACTGTATGCAATACTCCAGGTGTGGTCTCAACAAGACCCTGTACAACTGCAGTAGAACCTCCCTGCTCCTATACTCAAATCCTTTTGCTATGAAAGCTAACATACCATTCGCTTTCTTCACTGCCTGCTGCACCTGCATGCCTACTTTCAATGACTGGTGTACCATGACACCCAGGTCTCGCTGCATCTCCCCTTTTCCTAGTCGGCCACCATTTAGATAATAGTCTGCTTTCCTGTTTTTGCCACCAAAATGGATAACCTCACATTTATCCACATTATACTGCATCTGCCAAACATTTGCCCACTCACCCAGCCTATCCAAGTCACCTTGCAGTCTCCTAGCATCCTCCTCACAGCTAACACTGCCCCCCAGCTTAGTGTCATCCGCAAACTTGGAGATATTGCCTTCAATTCCCTCATCCAGATCATTAAAATATATTGTAAATAGCTGGGGTCCCAGCACTGAGCCTTGCGGTACCCCACTAGTCACTGCCTGCCATTGTGAAAAGGACCCGTTTACTCCTACTCTTTGCTTCCTGTTTGCCAGCCAGTTCTCTATCCACATCAATACTGAACCCCCAATGCCGTGTGCTTTAAGTTTGTATACTAATCTCTTATGTGGGACCTTGTCGAAAGCCTTCTGGAAGTCCAGATACACCACATCCACTGGTTCTCCCCTATCCACGCTACTAGTTACATCCTCAAAAAATTCTATAAGATTCGTCAGACATGATTTACCTTTTAGTGGCTGACTTTGTCCAATGATTTCACCACTTTCCAAATGTGCTGCTATCCCATCTTTAATAACTGACTCTAGTAGTTTCCCCACTACCGATGTTAGACTAACTGGTCTGTAATTCCCCCTTTTCTCTCTCCCTCCCTTCTTAAAAAGTGGGGTTACGTTTGCTACCCGCCAATCCTCAGGAACTACTCCAGAATCTAAAGTGTTTTGAAAGATTATTACTAATGCATCCACTATTTCTGGAGCTACTTCCTTAAGTACTCTGGGATGCAGCCTATCTGGCCCTGGGGATTTATCGGCCTTTAATCCATTCAATTTACCCAACACCACTTCCCGGCTAACCTGGATTTCACTCAATTCCTCCAACTCCTTTGACCCGCGGTCCCCTGCTATTTCCGGCAGATTATTTATGTCTTCCTTAGTGAAGACGGAACCAAAGTAGTTATTCAATTGGTCCGCCATATCCTTGTTCCCCATGATCAACTCACCTGTTTCTGACTGCAAGGGACCTACATTTGTTTTAACTAATCTCTTTCTTTTCACATATCTTTAAAACCTTTTGCAGTCAGTTTTTATGTTCCCTGCCAGTTTTCTTTCATAATCTATTTTTCCTTTCCTAATTAAGCCCTTTGTCCTCCTCTGCTGGTCTCTGAATTTCTCCCAGTCCTCCGGTATGCTGCTTTTTCTGGCTAATTTGTACGCATCATCCTTCGCTTTGATACTATCCCTGATTTCCCTTGTTATCCACGGATGTACTACCTTCCCTGATTTATTCTTTTGCCAAACTGGGATGAACAATTTTTGTAGTTCATCCATGCAGTCTTTAAATGTCTTCCATTGCATATCCACCGTCAACCCTTTTAGAATTAATTGCCAGTCAATCTTGGCCAATTCACGTCTCATACCCTCAAAGTTACCTTTCTTTAAGTTCAGAACCATTGTTTCTGAATTAACAATGTCACTCTCCATCCTAATGAAGAACTCAACCATATTATGGTCACTCTTGCCCAAGGGGGCACGTACAACAAGACTGCTAACTAACCCTTCCTCATTACTCAATACCCAGTCTAAAATAGCCTGCTCTCTCGTTGGTTCCTCTACATGTTGATTTAGATAACTATCCCGCATACATTCCAAGAAATCTTCTTCCTCAGCACCCCTGCCAATTTGATTCACCCAATCTATATGTAGATTGAAGTCACCCATTATAACGGTTTTGCCTTTGTCGCACGCATTTCTAATTTCCTGTTTGATACCATCTCCAACTTCACTACTACTGTTAGGTGGCCTGTACACAACACCCACCAGCGTTTTCTGTCCCTTAGTGTTTCGCAGCTCTACCCATACCGATTCCACATCCTCCAAACTAATGTCCTTCCTTTCCATTGCGTTAATCTCCTCTCTAATCAGCAACGCTACCCCACCTCCTTTTCCTTTCTCTCTATCCCTCCTGAATATTGAATATCCCTGGATGTTCAGCTCCCAGCCTTGGTTGGTATATTTCTGTTGTTGATTGGCAGAGAAAAAAAATGTTTGCGATCGATAGGTAACTTGTTCTGTCAGCAAGAGCCCGATGATGTTCAAAATATATATAATACCACAGATATTTTTTTCCCAGACAAACACTTTCAGATTGGCTGCACAGTAACTCAGTTCCACATTTTCCAACTGACGCCCGGGATACACTTATTTTACAGATTTAGCTTTAATCCAGGTGATTATAATAAACAGGAAACAATCCCCGGACTAAAACACATGAGTTACAAGAAATGTGACAACCTCTAGCAAACTAACATTAGGTATCGTAAATACATATTTAACACTTACAATCTCGATCTTATAGTTGTAAAAAGATGCTGTGTCAGATATATATTTGTGAATGTTGGAAATTGGAGAGGGGGAGGGAGAGAGGCAGAGAGAGAGAGGGCTGGTAAGAAAGAGGGGGAGAGGGAGAGAGGGAGAGGAAGGAAGGAGAGACAGGGGGAGAGAGAGAGAGGAAGAGAGAGAGGAAGGGAGAGAGGGAATAAGAGAGGGAGGGAAAAAAGGAAGGAGGGAGGGAGGGAGGGAGGGAGGGAGGGAGGGAGGGAGGGAGGGAGGGAGGGAGAGAGGGAGGGAGGGAGGGAGGGGAGAGGGAGGGAGGGAGGGGAGAGAGAGGCAGAGAGGGAGTGGAGAGAGAGGGAGAGAGGGTGGGAGGGAGGGAGGGGGGAGGGAGGGAGAAAGAGATGGAGAGAGAGGGAGGCAGGGAGGGAGGGAAGGAGGGAGTGAGATCGAGAGAGAGAGAGAGGAATGGTGTAGATCACCCATATTACTCTCTGTCAATATAACCTTCACAACATATATTATGCATGATACACATTCCACCATGTGATCCAGTCCAGGATTTGAGTAAGGAACGCAGTTACTGATAACAACACTGTTCGTCCCTGAGACTGGAGTACCGTTTTTGCGCAAATAGAAAAACTGGAAGAGCACAAGATCAGAGTTTTAGTCATGTATAGATAAAAAGGTGAAGGGGTGGGATAGGGCAAGGATTTGTGAGTGATAGGTGGATCCAGGGTAGGAGAAGTTGACTGACAGAGAGAGACAGGTGGGGAGGGAAGGGTGGGCATAGTAACAGAGGCTGGGAGGTGAGAAGTGGTGACAACAATGAGCTGCAGATGAAGACACAATGAACTGTAGATGCTGTAAACTTGAGCAACTCAGCGGGTCAGGCAGCATCTCTGGAGGATATGAATAGGTAACATTCCGGCTTGGGGACCTTTTTCAGACTGGGTCCCAACCGGTCACATTGACCATCCATGTCCTGAATGAACTGCAGATCATCAAATTAGATAAGAAATAAAAAAAGTGGAACCAAATAAGGGAGATGATGGCAAATGAGAGATAATTATATACTGGGTGCAGAAACTGGTGGGATGAAAGGCATGAACAAAGGGAACTGTTCTATTAATGAGAGGTGGGGTGAGAATAGAGGTGCATGGAATGTTGGAGGTGCAGGTAAGTGCTTTGTCAGCCACAATGAGGTGGGGGGAGCCACATGTCTTGAGAAAAGAGGGCATTTCAATGGTGGGATGAAAGAACAAAGAGAACTCCTGTTCTATCAATGAATCAGTGAGAGGTGGGGTGAGAATAGAGGTTCATGGAATGTTGGAGGTACAGGAGACAGGGCGAGGGGAGGTGCGGTCTAGATAGCTGTGGAAGTCAGTAGGTTTGTAGTAAATGCCAGTGGATATTTTGTCTCCTAAGATGGAGAATGTAGTGTATTTTGGGTACTTGGAACTGACTCAAAAGAACTCTCAGACACAGGAGTAAACTAACAAGCTTCTTTATTGCTGGACGCCACCATGAGTCTCCTCCAGCGCATGCGTCCCCTCGCACAAGACATAACATATGCTAATTACATTATATACATTACACTGCTCCCCCTTAAGCTTGGAGGCGAATAACACCATTTCTACTACATTAAATATAATTGATTAACACACAGTTGCAAAATTATATTATTACAGTCATTTGACATTACATCCTCATAACTGTAAACTGTATCTAAACTTAGCACTTATAATGGTTCATTCCACTCATCTTTCTAATCACTCTAGGTCTACCTGTATCTCTGCCTTCCCTTTTTAAATATCCTAATGTAATTTGCAGATTTCTTCCTGTTCTTGATATTCTGCTAAAGTTACCATTTCCTCTGTTTCTGTTCCTTATTTGTAGGTGGGATCTGACACATGACTGTAGGTTTTCGTTTTTCAGTCGCTCTCTGTCGCTCAATTTCCTGGCGCTACATATTTATCTGCTCTTGTTGTATAATGGCATTCTGCAATGCATAAACATTTGTCCATTGCTCAGTGAAGGAAGCTCCATGCTGGACTATACTGAAGTGTCCTAATCGCAATCGGTCCTGCATACTTTTGTCTCGACCGACAAGCCTCTCTTCTTTAGACTTTTCTGTTAACAGCTTTTTGCTCATCGTCACACATTTATTTAACTGTTCTTTGCAACGTTTAAGCCTTTTCTGCTGTTCGTCTATTTGTCTTCTTAAATCACCTTTCTGGTTATTCATCAAGAAGTAGGTTCTATACTGTCCTTGCAATACAGCAGTGGCTTTGATTTGTGCTCTGTATATTTCTCTTACTACATAAGCACGGTAGTGATACTGCACTACAACTGCTGTATAAATCGGTTTTAAGAAGTCTTTCCTATATCGTTTAAGTCTTTTGTATCGTTTCAGCCTTTTCTGTTGTGCGTCTATTTGTCTCCTTAGGTCTTTCCTATACCAACTCATACGGAGTACTTCCTGCACTTTTACAGTAGCTCTCTTTTACTTAACCACCATACTCCTGTAGGCAGTTTGAATGGTAATAGTTGCATCCCTCATTGACTGATATTGCACAAACTGGGAATGCCTTGTTTTACATGCTTTGTACCATCTCTGGATCGAAATGACTGCTTGTCGAATAGCTCTGTACCGTACCCTTAATTGGTAACCACGGTATGCAGCTTGCAGAGTGACTACAGCCGCCTTTTGCATCAAGAAATGCTTTCTTGTAATGCACATTCTTATGAATGACTTAATATAGCGTGCTGCCTTGGTTTTCTCTACCAATACTCTGGCTTTGATCCCGCGGTATAAGGCCTGAATACACACCACTGTTTCTCTCAAACTCTTATACTGTCTCACTTGGACATCTCTTATCTGGCATGCTCTGTATCGTTGCTGTACAGCAATGGCAGACCAGCGTAGTTTCTTAAAATACTGACGCTGTTTATACATCTGATAATAAGTCTGTATGACCTTGACAGATTTATGCATGCCCCGCAGTTGCCTTCGAACAAGCATTCCACGGTAGGCTGCCTGAAGCAGTACAACGCTTCTGCGTACCTTCATGTAAGTTTTGCGATCACTTTCCATTTGAAGGTGTGCCCTATAATGGGTTTGTACTATTATAGCTGCCAATCTCATTGCCTTGTATTGACGGTATACTCTGTGCCTTCTAAATGCTGCTTGTATTACCGTTGCTGCCTTCTGTTTGTTCCGGTTCTCTCTCCGTACATTCATACCCCTGAATGCAGCTTGAATAGCTAGGGTTGCTCTTTGGATGGGAATTTCTCTTTGCCTTTGACTTCTGCCACTTTGCATTTGCCCTTTGTGCCTTACCACTTGACCAGTGTCATTTTGCACTTGACTTGGGTCCCTTTGCACTTGACTTGGGTCCCTTTGCACTTGACCTTTGTCCTTTTGCACTTGACCTTTGTCCTTTTGCACTTGACCTTTGTCCTTTTGCACTTGACCTTTGTCCTTTTGCACTTGACCTTGGTCCTTTGAGAGACTCTCTGCCCTCTTTAGTTCAGGCTCCTTGCCTCTGGATACCCTTGGAGGTTTTGGCGAGAAATGAGCCATTAAAGCCTCCTTACACTCCTCATACATTTTATCTGTGGGCTTTGCTGGCAGCAGAAACATACGTAAGGTTTGATAACCCTCTCTTCCTAAGCCTGATATGAACCATGCTCTCTTCTTCTCCTCTGCAGCAATATCATTGGAAATGAAACAAGCCTCCAAGACTTTGGTCCATTTCTCAAAATTACAGCCAGAATCTAACTGGGGCACGTTGCCAACAATTTGAAAAGCCATGCTACCTGTTGCTATTCAGGTGCACTATCTTCTTTTCTCTCACTGTGTATTCTGCACTAGACTTAATCCTTCTACACACTAAGAAGTGATCCAGCCCACTGACTATTACTAATTCTTATAATAATAGATTTATACTATTAACCAACATTTCATGTTAATAGACATTTAGAACATTTTAACCACATTCCTGCTATGCACACAGATTTACTATTAATAACAGTGACCAATGCATTACATCCAAACAGTCCAGTTTTTACTGTGAAGGAATAGTGACCAACGCATTACATTGAACAGTCCTGCTTTTACTTTGATGGATTTCACTTGTCCAGCTTGTCGGCCTATGGACACCGGTGCCTTCTCGACCTCTCGAGCTGTCCCCACCAGTACTTTTGCTGCTGGCCTCGCCAGACCTCCACTTTTGCTGCTTTTGCTGGCTCCTCCGGGCTTCACCGTTACTTTTGCTGCCGCTGGCTCGCTGCCAAGTCGACTACTGCTGCTCTGCTGACTTGCCTGCCCGCTGTCTCCACAGCCCTCACGCTGCTCTCCACTGGACTCACTGCTCGGCTCGTCGCTGGCTCCGTGGACACCCTGCGGAAGGTTTGTCGCTGTTAGTTACTGCTGCTAGTTCCCGCTTTTCTCGCGCGGACCCGCTTCTCCCTCGGCTGGCTCTCTCTCGCGACCGGGATTTCTCCACTTTCTGCTCACGACCAGGCTGACTCTACTCCCGACTGGGCTGAAGTGCTTGAGCGCTGTGTCCTGCTTCTCTCGTGTGGACCCACTCTTTGCTCGGGGCCGGACTTCCTCTCACGTCCGGGCTTTCCCCCTCGGCCGGTCCGCTTCTCTTGCGTAGCCGGATCCTCTTTTCTGCTTACGGTCGGGCTGACTCTACTCCCGACCGGGCTTTCTTTCACGACCGGTCCGCTTCTCTCGCGGCCAGTTTTCTTTTACTCTGCCGGCCCGCTTCTCACGCGTGGCCGGGCTTTTTTTTTCCGCTGCTGGACCGCTTCTCACGCGGCCGGCTTTCTCCCTCGACCGGGTTGACTCTTCTCCCAGCCGGACTGACTCCGTTTCGTCGATGGCTTCACTGGACCTGTCCGTGACCTACCCGGTACTAGACCCTCACTCGACGTCGTTGGCGGCTCCTGGGCCTGGCTGTGGGCTACACAGGCCTGGAAAACGTCAGAAGTCGGTGGCAGCTGCTGGGCCTCTACTGCCCCTTTTGCCTTGGCTACACAGCCCTGGAAAATGTTCCAGGTAAGTTGGCACCGTCGCTGTCCTGCTGGTTAGGCTTCCAGCTTTCGGCTGCTTTCTTCGGTGACACTTACTTGCTGCCCCACTTGTTTTCCTTGCTTCCTGTTCCGACCTTTCTTTTCTTTGGCTTAGTGCCGTTCCACTTTGTTTCCAAACACAACCTTTGTTTTTTCTGACAGTCCTTCTTCTTTCCTTTTCTGTTCTTTTATCCTCTTCGTGCTGTTGTTGTGTGTTTTGGTGTAACAATTCACCTGAAACTTATACAAAGACTATTCAGCTTGAGGAATTTGACAAAAAGAAAACAACTCAGTCTAAAATGAGTAACAATCCGAAGGACAACATCTTGCCACGCAGACACAACATAGAGATAGCCTGACAAAACTCGCCGACTTGTACAGCTGATGTTTTAAATGCAGTCCCTGGCATAGAGGGATCTGCAGGCCTCTCTTGTCCAGTTCGCAAACAACTGCGACACAACTCCGTATCTACAGTTTAAACTGTTAAACAATCCTATGTGTTGCAAAACAGTCCTGTGGGTGAGTTCACAAACTCTATCCCATCCTCGTCGCCAATTGTAGTGTATTTTGGGTACTTGGAACTGACTCAAAAGAACTCTCAGATACAGGAGTAAACTAGCCAGCTTCTTTATTGCTGGACGCCACCATGAGTCTCCTCCAGCGCATGCGTCCCCTCGCACAAGACATAACATATGCTAATTACATTATATACATTACAGAGAACAAAGAGATCAAGTCAGAGAGTTTTCGTAATTGGTCGAAGTGAACTTGAGGGCAGGCTGGATGTTAATGGTAAAGTTAATGAAAGTGATGAGTTCTGCACGGGTGCAGGTGGCAGCACCAATGTAACAGAGTAAAAGTTTGGGAATGGTGCCGGAGTAGGTTTGAAACAAAGAGTGTTCCACATAATTAACAAAGAGGCAGGCTTTGCTGGGGTGCAAGCGAGCATCCGTGGCTATACCTTATATTTGTATAAAATGAGAGGAATCAAAATAGCTGTTTATTTCGTACCATTCGCGCTCTTACCTGAGTTGCTCTGTTGTCTTCCCTCCTTCACCATCTCCCTCAGGACCACTGAGTACCTTTGGCAGACAAGACACCAGGAATCACCGGCTGAACCAATGCCACACTAATAAATCTTCTACAATTGATTGAAAGAAACAGCATGGAAACAGGCCCTTCAGCCCACCATGTAAATGTTGATAATTGATCATCCTTTCACACTAGTTCAGTGTTATACAACTTTTGCATCCACTCCTTATCCACTATGATCAATTGACAGAGGCCATGTTAGCTACAAATCCGCACATCTTTCGGAAGTTTGGGGGAACCCACACAGTCAGGAGGAGAATGTGCAAACCTCACACAGACAGCACCGAGATCAGGATCGAACCTGGGTCCCAAGCAGTATCTCCTCCATTTTAGATCCTGGAACTTATTCAACCCCCTACATTGGACCCACCAAACCCAAGAGATGGGATACTGATATACTTTATACATGAACATAAACATTCAAATCACTGGAGGGAGTGGGATAAAATTGAATCACTTTTGTCAAAGAAATGGCATGAGAAGCAGACCAGTCTTTTATGCATTGCAAGCTTTAAGAACTCTTGTTTATGCCTACTGCTGGGATCATTTCTGTATCGACTGATGTTCATTGTGCTCACCATCTGTGATTGATTAAATATATGCTTTAAGGCTTTCTGGAGCTGATTCAAGTTTCAGTTTCCAGATTCCCCAAATCTGCCTGACTGTAATCATCTAGACATTGGGTTTACACCAGGAATTCCAAGGTTTAGGAAGTTCCAATATCAGATTACAGCACGTGTGTGAGTCCATGTGAATTCCAGGAAATCAGCTAGTTTTATTCTCTAACTGGTTTTCTACTCCAGAATCTGCCCTTGTCCCTGTTTACTTCTCACTGGGACTTTTCTGGTCTGTGCACTAATTTTATCTTAGTCGGTAGGTTTGTAGTACCACCAGGAGCGCCGCACGATTGGCAGATTCGCCAACGTCTGTCCGTTTTTTGGTGTTTTTTTTTGTTATTTTTAGTGTGTTTTAAAAGTTTGTGTAAATGTTCTCTGGTTTGTTTTATGTGGGGGTCGAGGGGAACTTTTTCTCAATCTCTTACCCTGCCACAGATGCCATTGTTTTCCGGGTCGTATCTCCGGTCGCTTTGTGACCTAACATCGTCAAGCTGGAGGCCTCGCTCGGGACTGACTTTGAGCCCCACGGGGCGTGGCCTTACCATCAGAGCCGATCCCTTGCCTGGGATCGCTCCAACCACGGCCTATGGACTTTACCATCGAAAGCTCGCAGTCTCGGGTAGAGACCGTAGATGTCAGGAGCTCCAACGACACAGAAGATTCGACAAGCACCGACCCGGGGTCCGATCGCCGGCGCGGGGAAGCTGAGATTCCCACCGATGCAGGAGCTTGATCGCCCCAATGAGGAGGCCCAACCGCCGGCTATGGTAGTAAAGGGCCTGTCCCACGAGCATGCGACCTGCATGCGGCAAGCGCGACCTAAAGGCAGGGCCGGATTTAGATGAAGAGAGGCCCTAAGATATTTCACTTGTGAGGCCCCACCCCCACGACTAGAGGACCATGACTACCTGACAGTGACAGTGTGACACTTTTAGATGCTACTGTGTGTTGTCATTAAACAGTTGGTTTTAAAATACATATTGGATTCACCGCGGAGCGGGCGATGCCTTACCTGGATCGCTGTTTGAAGCTCTGGGGTGTTGGGCCTGCTGCTTCAACATCATGGAGCTGTGGTTTGCGGAGCTCCCAGCCTCGGGCTGCGCTGATTTAAACATCATGGAGCCCTGGAATCCCTTTGCCGAGGGCCGCCAGCATAAATCTCCACCCTGCTCAGCCTGTGGACTTTGGGTAGTGCGGGAGGGAAGGGAAGAATTGACCAGGGAATTGCGGAGGGAGCGGTCTTTGCGGAAAGCAGACGGGGGGGAGCAGACATTTCCAATGCCCTGGTGTGAAACACCTCATCCTGGGAGCAGATGCGGCGTAGACGGAGGAATTGGGAGTAGGGGATGGAGTCCTTACAGGAAGCAGACTGGGAAGAAGAGTACTCTAGATAGCCATGGGAGTCAGTGAGTTTATAGTGGATGTCGGTCAGAAGTCTATCACCTGCGATGGAGATAGTGAGGTCAAGAAATGGTAGTGAAGTGTCGGAAATGGTCCAGGTGTATTTGAGTGCCGGATGGAAGTTAGTGGTGAAGCGGATGAAGTCAGTCAGTTGTGTGTGGGTGCAGGAGGTAGAACCAAAGCAGTCGTCGATGTAGTGGAGGTAGAGGTCGGGGATGGGGCCCTGGTATGCCTCGAACAAGGATTGTTCGACGTACCCGACAAATAGGCAGGCATAGCTGGGGCCCATGCGTGTGCCCATAGCTACGCCTTGTATTTGGAGGAAATGGGAGGAGTCAAACGAGAAGTTATTGAGGGTAAAGACCAACTCCACTAGGCAGAGGAGAGAATCAGTGGACGGGTATTGGTTGATTCTCCGGTCGAGGAAGAACCGGAGGGCTTTGAGACCATCCTGGTGGGAGATGGAGGTGTAGAGTGACTGGACGTCCATGGTGAAGATGAGGGGATGGGGGCCTAGAGAGTGGAATGCCCGGAGACGACGGAGAGTGTCTGAGGTGTCTTGAACATAGATAGGGAAGGATTTAACCAGGGGGGTAGGATGGAGTCAAGGTATGTGGAAATAAGTTCGGTAGGGCACGAATAGGCAGAGACAATGGGTCTACGGCGCGGCTCTGGCTGCAGCGGCTCACCGGCAGTCCCGTTTGTTTGTGTTTTTTGTGTTGTTTATTTTGTTTTGGTTAGTCTAGTTTTAATTTTTAGTTTGTGTTTTTTGGGGGGGGGGGGGTTGAAGCGGGGTTTGCAGTCTCTCCCTGCGGGGGAATGCGACTTTTTTTGTCGTATTCCCCTTCTCTGCCTCCGTCTGCGCTGAGGTCTAATGGAGCTGACGAACTCGAGGCTCCGGAGGCAGAGCCAGTCAGGACTCGCCCTGAGCTCGCTCCCGTGAGGGTGGTCCGGCTCAGGGCTGGAACAGTGCTCCCGTGAGAGGTTGTGGCGCTCTCGTGAGGGCGGCCAGCCCAAGGGTGGAACGAGGCTCCCGTCGGAGCGGCCGAGCTCGGGGAGGTGCGGCGCTCGCAGCCCGAGGGAGGTTCGGCGCCCAAGTCGGGGCAGCCCGGCTGGAGGGAGAAACGACGCCCAAGTCGGGGCGGCCCGGGGGAGGTTCGGCGCCCATGTTGGGGGCGGCCCAGCCCGAGGCTGAAGACGGTACGGTACTCACGTGAGGGTGGCTGGGACGGTGTTCTGGCGGTGGTGGCCTGAGTCTGAGGTTCGGCCGCGGGCCAGCGGCTGCGTCTGCAGGACTGGTGGGCGGCAGCTTCGACCACCCCGGGCCGCGGTGTTTGAACCACGGGACTGATTTATAACATCGCCCGGGGGGTATCGCCTCAGCGCAGAGGGAGAAGAGGAGGGAAGAGACTGCAGACCTGAGACTCTTGCCTCCATCACAGTGAGGAGATGCTGGGTGGACTCACTGTGGTGGATGTTAATATGTGTTTATTGTTGTTTTTTATTGTATTATATGTATGACTGCTGCAATTTCGTTCAGACTTCGGTCTGAATGACAATAAAGGCTATCTAATCTAATCTAATCTAATCTACCAGGGCAGTCAGGTTTGTGAATTTTGGGGCGAAGGTAAAATCGGGCCGTGCGGGGCTGGGGAATGATGAGGTTGGTGGCTCGGGGGGTCAGGGCCTGGGAGTTGATGAAGTCGGTGATGGTGCTAGAGATAGTGGCCTGGTGCTTGTCAGTGGGGTCATGGTCCAGGGGTAAGTAGGAGGAGGTGTCCGAGAGTTGGCACGTGGCCTCAGCTTTGTAGAGATCGACGCGCCAGACTACCACGGCACCTCCCTTGTCGGCGGGTTTGGTCACCCAGTCTGGGTTGTTGCGGAGTGAGTTGATAGTTCTATGTTCAGGGGAAGAGAGATTGGAGTAAGACAGGGGAGAGAAGAAGTTGAGGTGGTTGATGCCCCGCCGGCAGTTTTGGATAAAAAGGTCTAAAGCCGGAAGGCCATGAGGGGGGGCCCACGAGGAGGGGGTTCGTTGGAGACGGGAAAAAGGATCATCAATAGGGGGCGTGGACTCCTTATAACCATTTAACCATATAACAATTTACAGCACGGAAACAGGCCATCTCGACCCTTCTAGTCCGTGCCGAACACATAATCTCCCCTAGTCCCATATACCTGCGCTCAGACCATAACCCTCCATTCCTTTCCCATCCATATAACTATCCAATTTATTTTTAAATGATAAAAACAAACCTGCCTCCACCACCTTCACTGGAAGCTCATTCCACACAGCTACCACTCTCTGAGTAAAGAAGTTCCCCCTCATGTTACCCCTAAACTTCAGTCCCTTAATTCTCAAGTCATGTCCCCTTGTTTGAATCTTCCCTACTCTCAGTGGGAAAAGCTTTTCCACGTCAACTCTGTCTATCCCTCTCATCATTTAAAAAACCTCTATCAAGTCCCCCCTTAACCTTCTGCGCTCCAAAGAATAAAGCCCTAACTTATTCAACCTTTCTCTGTAACTTAGTTGCTGAAACCCAGGCAACATTCTAGTAAATCTCCTCTGTACTCTCTCTATTTTGTTGACATCCTTCCTATAATTAGGCGACCAAAATTGTACCTCATACTCCAGAATTGGCCTCACCAATGCCTTGTACAATTTGAACATTACATCCCAGCTTCTATACTCAATGCTCTGATTTATAAAGGCCAGCACACCAAAATCTTTATTTACCACCCTCTACATGAGATTCCACTTTCAGGGAACTGTGCACAGTTATTCCCAGATCCCTCTGTTCACCTACATTCTTCAATTCCCTACCATTTACCATGTACGTCCTATTTTGATTTGTCCTGCCAAGATGTAGCACCTCACACTTATCAGCATTAAACTCCATCTGCCATCTTTCAGCCCACTCTTCCAACTGGCATAAATCTCTCTGTAGACTTTGAAAATCTACTTCATTACCCGCAACCCCACCTATCTTAGTATCATCTGCATACTTACTAATCCAATTTACCACACCATCATCCAGATCATTGATGTACATGACAAACAACAGTGGACCCAACACAGATCCCTGTGGCACCCCACTCGTCACTGGCCTCCAACCTGACAAACAACCATCCACCATTACTCTCTGGCATCTCCCATTCAGCCACTGTTGAATCCATCTTGCTACTCCACCATTAATACCCAACCATTGAACCTTCTTAACCAACCTTCCATGAGGAACCTTGTCAAAGGCCTTACTGAAGTCCATATACACAACATCCACTGCTTTACCCTCATCAATTTCCCGAGTAACATCTTCAAAAAATTCAAGAAGATTAGTTAAACATGACCTTCCAGGCACAAATCCATGTTGACTGTTCCTAATCAGACCCTTATTCAGATGCTTATATATATTATCTCTAAGTATTCTTTCCATTAATTTGCCCACCACTGACGTCAAACTAACAGGTCTATAATTGCTAGGTTTACACTTAGACCCCTTTTTAAACAATGGAACAACATGCGCAGTACGCCAATCCTCCGGCACTATTCCCGTTTCTAATGACATTTGAAATATTTCTGTCATAGCCCCTGCTATTTCTACACTAACTTCCATCAATGTCCTAGGGAATATCCTGTCCGGACCTGGAGACTTATCCACTTTTATATTTCTCAAAAATGTCAGTACTTCCTCTTCTTTGATCCTCATAGTTTCCATAGCTGCTCTACTTGTTTCCCTTACCTCACATAATTCAATATCCTTCTCCTTGGTGAATATCGAAGAAAAGAAACTGTTTAATATCTCCCCCATCTCTTTTGGCTCTGCAGATAGTTGGCCACTCTGACTCTCTAATGGTC
This sequence comes from Amblyraja radiata, assembly GCF_010909765.2. Taxonomy (NCBI): domain Eukaryota; kingdom Metazoa; phylum Chordata; class Chondrichthyes; order Rajiformes; family Rajidae; genus Amblyraja; species Amblyraja radiata. Next base: position 69,086,081 of record NC_045956.1, read on the forward strand.
CAATTTTATCCCTCGTTATCCTTTTGCTATTAATATAGCGGTAGAAACCCTTCGGATTTACTTTTACCTTACTTGCCAAAGTAAGGTAAAAGTAAATCCGAAGGGTTTCTACCGCAACCATGGAAGAACGCTGTGAGGCGGAGGTGACGATAGAAGAGCTCCAAGTCGTGGTGGGCGCGGAACTCATTGAGGTGGGGACGGAGGGGGACAAAGTTAACGCCTCTGCTGAGGACCGACCGTTCGGTGTCGGAGAGGGGGAGGACCACACGGCAGGGATGGGGGTTGGGTACGGAGGAAGGCAGAACTGAGGCCGAGGCGATATCTGATGGGGGGGGGTGGGTGGTCAGGGGGTGGGGGGGTGAGAGGGCTGTAGTGTGGGTGGGGAAGAGCAGGGGTCACATAGTTAGAGGGGGATGGGGAAGACTAAGTGGAACTGCCACTGAGGTGAACAAGGCTGGGCAGACTGGCACTAGGACCCAGTGGAGTCAAACCCAGGAGAGTGGGAGTTAGCAGCATGGAGGCTTCAGGCCCAGTGCAGAGTCCAGGCTCCAGGTAAGGCGACGGCTGCGGGCTGCTGGAAGGCAGTGGAGTGGCGAGGGTCTGCGGACCCGATGGTAGGAGTCCGCGGGCAGTAGAGTCGGGGTCGGCGGGCGATGTGTGGGAGGTCCCGGTGGGCGGATGGTCGGTGGGGCGGCGCGGATCGGCCAGCCCGGTGAGGCGATGAGGTGAGTAGGGCGCGGTGCGGCAGCCATGTTCGGAGAGCCCCGTTCCGGCGGCGATGTTCGGTAGGTCCGATCCAGCGGCGATGTTGGATGGGCCCAGAGCGGCGGCATTGAAGGGTGGGCCCAGTGCAAGGTGGGTCGGCCAGGTGCGGATGCGAGGTGGATAATAGGCCCCCAATGTGGATGCGAATTGGATTGGCCCCAGGTGCAGCGGCGAGGTTCGGCGGAGGGTTAAATAAACTACATACCTTTTTCTTTGTCCTGCACTTCCAAGGATCTGTGGAGCAAATTCCTCTCCACATCAAATATAAACCTCGCCTGCATTTTAACCCCTCCCCCCCCCCCCCCCCCACACCACCAAAGCCTCCGGAATCGCAAGCGCAGCGCCACCGATGGTAGGGTTTGTAACAACGCCACTATCTCAAAAGTTTAACACACCTTGGTGCAGCGAGCATAGGCCCCCCTAGATCTCGAGGCCCTAAGCTTAAGCTTGTCTAGCTTATACGTAAATCCAGCCCTGCCTAAAGGGCTGGTCCCACCAGCATGCGCCTGCATGCGGCAAGCGCGACCTAACGTGGTCGCTTGAGCCGTACGGCATGCGGAAAGCATGACCAAACCAGAAGCGGGAGCCGGCATGTCATTGCGACACGTTGAGTGACACGGCGTTGAGGTGGCTGCGGGCCGGCAGGCCGTTGCCGTGCGGAATTTTTAAACACGGTCAGTTTTTCGGAGCCCCGCGCGATGTCGGGACCAGCTCCGCACAACTCCATACGGCTTCGGCGATCGAAGTGGGACCGGCCCCGCGAGGCCGTACGGCTCAAGCGACCACATTAGGTCACGTTTGCCGCATGCAGTCGCATGCTGGTGGGACCGGCCCTTTAGGTCGTGCTTGCCGCATGCAGGTCGCATGCTCGTGGGACAGGCCCTTTAGGTCGTGCTTGCCGCATGCAGGTCGCATGCTCGTGGGACCGGCCCTTTAGGTCGTGCTTGCTGCATGCAGGTCGCATGCTCGTGGGACAGGCCCTTTAGGTCGTGCTTGCCGCATGCAGGTCGCATGCTCGTGGGACCGGCCCTTTAGGTCGTGCTTGCTGCATGCAGGTCGCATGCTCGTGGGACCGGCCCTTTAGGTCGTGCTTGCCGCATGCAGGTCACATGCTCGTGGGACTGGCCCTTTAGGTCGTGCTTGCCGCATGCAGGTCGCATGCTCGTGGGACAGGCCCTTTAGGTCGTGCTTGCCTAAAGGGCCTGTCCCACCGTCAACGGAGGGCTCGAGGCCCCCGACCACAGGAGAACAAAGAAGGGAAGAAATTGAACTTTTTTTTTTGACTTACATCACAGTGAGGAATGTGGAGGAGTCACTGTGGTGGATGTTTATGTTAAAATGTATTATGTGTGTTCTGTTGATTTTTATTTGTATGACTGGATTGTCAAATTAAATTTCTCGTATGTTGCAAAACATAATTGGCTAATAAAGTATTATTGTATTGTATTGTATTGTAATTTTATCTTTGAGAGAAATGAGTCTAATAGAGAAAGCATTCCCCTGTTAGTTCCTGATTTGACGTTGTGTGGCCCTAATTCAGTAATAAATGGTCAAACAACAACCAGATTACCGATCAACAGGTTGTTTCACATTTAACCTAACCAATTGCATTTGTGCCCTTCTTCTAAAAATCATTCTCAAACTTTATGATGGATACAGTTATCCTTTTACTGATAAAGAAATAGATTTAACCAGTGGCCTCACAAGTTCACAGGTTGAGGAGTAGAATTAGGCCAATTGGCCCATCGAGTTTACTACGCCGTTCAATCATGGCTAATCTCTTCCTCCTGCCTTCTTCCCATAACCCTTGACAAAGTTCTAATCAAGAATTTTTCTATCTCTGCCTTAAAAATATCCACTGACTTGGCCTCCACAGCTTCTGGCTTCCATTACTAATGTGGGGGAGAAATAAATCATAAGGTTCTACCTGCAGCCTAATGCAAAAAGGTGCTAAGGTTCACCCATTGAGGAACTTTGTTGCTGTTCCACAGCTATCTCTGTAAAATAAGAGAACAGGAATGCAGCAGTGAAAAGAACCATTCTAATCATCCCTGGTCCCCTTCTGTAATCTGTCAGTTGTTCTCCAGCAATGAAGAGACAGAGTCTGTCCAAATATATGTCCTGGACTGATATTCAGCAGAACTGGCAAATTAGAATTTAATATTTGTCCCCATAATTAGTGAAAGTGAAGGTTTAACTCCATCATCCGAGCTTTCCTCATAGGATCACGTTCTGATACATTTATTGGATAAGCACAAATTTCTTAAACATCAGCAAATGACAGCCAGGGAATTCCCACACCTCAGCTTCAAGATTGCCTTGAATGTCAGCAAATGCTTCCCTTTCTCTCTGTTACATTTAAAAATAATTAATTAACCATCAAGCAACTATTTTGTGTAGGAAGGAACTGCAGATGCTGGTTTACACTGAAGATGGACACAAATTGCTGGGGTAACTCAATGGGTCAGGCAGCATCCCTGGAGAAAAGGAATAGGTGGAGTTGATACCCTTCTTCAGACTGAGAGTCAGGGGAGAGGGAAACTAGAGGTAGGAAAAAGTACAGAGCAAAGCAGAGATGGTGCAGATGGCCAAAGAGCCCACAATGATCCTTTGTTGGCTAAGGCAGAGGTGAAAATGAAGGGATAAGTGAAACTAACAGACGTCTTGGGAGGGGGGGGACAAAGAGAGAGGGAATGCAAGGATTACTTGTAATATGAGAAATAGATATTCATATCTCTGGAGGTTGTAAGTTGCAAACGTATTTTTTTTTTTTTTTTTTCTTTCTTTTTTTTAATTAGTTTTTATTTTTTTAGTTTAAATCTTTTTATTTGAATTTTGAATTTAACAGCAATTTGCATACATACAATGATAACAGACAGTGATAATCAGGACATAATTGTACAACAGTATGTAAACGACCCTCAAAACCCTTACCCTTACCCTTACCCACCCTCGCCACCCGGGAACAAACAACACCCACACAAAAAAAAAAAAAAAAAAAAAAAAATAATAAAATAAAAAAAAAATAAAAATAAAAAAAATAAAAATAAAAATTGTGGGGGGGGGGGGGGGGGGGGGGGGGTTGAGGGGATAGCAGCTGCAATAAGACAGAGCTGTGATAGAGGACACTCAGTCCTCTTCTGAGTCCGGAAACAAGTTAAGAGAGTTAACAAGTTCCAGGAAAGGGTTCCATGTATCTAGGAATGTCTTGGTAGAGCCTTTGAGAGAGAACCTAAGTTTTTCAAGCTTTAAGTTGTAGAGCACCTCCTTGATCCAGCGGGCATGTGTCGGGGGACAGGTAACTCTCCAGTAGTATCAAAAACCTAGCAAAATCAGTCTCCGGGCTAACAGGGTTGTAAAAGCCAGGACCCGCTTCAACGCAACAGAGAGGTTGGTGTTGGGGGGAATACCAAAAATAGCTAACAGTGGGTTTGGAGGAATAGTCTGGCCATAGGCTCTGCTTAGCACGTCGAAAGCACTCCTCCAAAAGGTTGCTAGCTTAGGGCAAGACCAAAACATATGACTATGGTTGGCAGGGGGTTGATTGCATCTGTTGCAGGTGTCTTTAACAGCGGGGTATATTCTAGATAATCTTGCGTTTGTGTAATGGACTTTGTGAAGGACTTTGCATTGGATTAGGCCATGACGGGCACATATGGAGGAAGAATGGATCAAATCCAAGGCAGAGTCCCATTGCTGGCCTGTTAGTTTCATATTCAGCTCGCCCTCCCACGCAGCTTTTAATGAGGTATAAGGTTTCAATATAACCGACCCTATAAAGAGATGCATTTCTTCCGGTTGGGATCTAGAGCTAGGATGGAATCGGTCAGGGTTTCAGGGGGACGATTTGGGAAATGGGGGAATATCTTCTTCACAAAATTCCTAATCTGGAAAAAACGAAAAAGGTGGGAGTTTGGGAGGCTATAGTTGTACGAAAGCTCCGCAAAAGACGAAAAAATACCATCCTTGTATAGGTTTTTGATACTACTGATGCCATTACTATGCCAGGTTTTGAATGCGGAGTCTGTACTTGAAGGATTAAAGATGTGATTTTTAAGCAGTGGGGTCAAGATGGAAGGGCCTTGTAAACCAAAGTTTTTCCTAAATTGACTCCATATCTTGAGCGAGAGGGACGCAATTGGGCCTGCACCCGCAGATGTTATAGAAAGGGGGAGTTGAGAGCATAGGACAGACCGCAACGGGAGATGTGAACTCGCCTTTTCCATGTGTACCCAGGTCGGTAGGTGGTCGCAATCATCATTCATCCAGTAAGGATTTTTAGCAGCCCAGTAGTATCGCCTAAAGTCAGGAAGTGCCAAACCGCCGTCACTCTTAGGAGACTGTAGTAGCGTCTTTCGAATTCTGGCCGGTTTGCTACCCCATAAAAATTTAGATATTCTCCTTTCTAATTTATCAAAAAAAGATTTAGTGATAAATATAGGAACATGCTGGAAAAGGTACAGGAATTTGGGTAGGACGACCATCTTGACCAGATTTATCCGGGCCGCGAGGGATAACGGTAAGACTGACCAGCGGTCAAAGTCTCTTTCAGCTTTCTCAACCAGAGGCAGGAAGTTTGTAGCGGAACATATCAAATATAGGTATTGTGATAAAAACGCCGAGGTAGCGAAATCCGTCCTCCGCCCATTTGAATGAGGTTAAAGAGCGAGGGAGCTGCTTAGCCAATGAGTTAATCGGTAATAATTCACTTTTTTGGTAGTTAAGTTTATAACCAGAGTACACCCCAAACCGTTCTAAAATATTCATAATCACAGGGAGAGAGCTGACTGGATTCGAGATGTACAGGAGCAGGTCATCCGCATACAATGAGACTTTATGAATTGTGTCAAACCGTGTAATACCTTTAAAGCCCTTCTCTGAGCGTAACCAGACCGCCAAGGGTTCTATCGCGACAGCAAACAGAAGTGGTGATAATGGGCAACCCTGCCTGGTACCTCTCCGAAGGGGGAAGTGGGGCGACAGTGTGTCGTTTGTTTGTACTGAGGCCACCGGGGACGAGTATAGTAGACTGACCCAATGAATGAAACTATTGCCGAGGCCAAACCTGTCCATCGCCTCGTATAGGTACTTCCACTCGACCCTGGCGAAAGCTTTTTCGGCGTCGAGGGAGACCACTATCTCCGGGGTCTCACTACTTGGTGAATGGATGATGTTAAGGAGACGCCTAGTATTGTGGGAGGACTGTCGGCCTGGCATAAACCCTGTTTGATCTAATGAGATAATAAAGGGCATCACTTGTTGAAGAACTTTAGAGAGGATTTTGAGGTCCACATTCAAGAGTGAAATTGGTCTATAGCTACAACAAAGCAGAGGATCTTTCTCCTTTTTAGGAATTTCAACATTTTCCTGTGTTACATTTTAAAATAATTAATTAACCATCAAGCAACTATTTTGTGTAGGAAGGAACTGCAGATGCTGGTTTACACTGAAGATGGACACAAATTGCTGGGGTAACTCAATGGGTCAGGCAGCATCCCTGGAGAAAAGGAATAGGTGGAGTTGATACCCTTCTTCAGACTGAGAGTCAGGGGAGAGGGAAACTAGAGGTAGGAAAAAGTACAGAACCAAGCAGAGATGGTGCAGATGGCCAAAGAGCCCACAATGATCCTTTGTTGGCTAAGGCAGAGGTGAAATGAAGGGATAAGTGAAACTAGCAGACGTCTCGGGAGGGGGAGGGACAAAGTGAGAGGGAATGCAAGGATTACTTGTAATATGAGAAATAGATATTCATATCTCTGGAGGTTGTAAGTTGCAAATGTATTTTGTCCAGATTGCAAAGGACCCATTCTAATCACAATCTAAATGAATTGGTTTAACAAAATGACATTAACAAAGATGGAAGGTAGACAAAAATGCTGGAGAAAGTCAGTGGGTGAGCGCCTCTCCCGCTGAGTTTCTCCAGCACTTTTGTCTACCTTCAATTTTTCCAGCATCTGCAGTTATTTCTTAAACTTAACAAGATGGAGCTCTGCAAAGATCCCAGAAAGTGAAGTGGTTTTCTTAGTATTGGTGGCCAACACAGACTACATCTTAATACAGACCAGTTCATTACTTACTGCCACATTGTATTGAAGATAACAGACATCCATTCACTGACTGTGAACACTTGTTAAACTGCTGACATTCATTACTAATGTCACTGGTAAAATTACTTTCTTATGTTGAAGAGAGATTCAAGAGTGTTTTATTGTCATATGTACCGAAACTGAACAATGACATTTTTACTTACAGAGGCAGCACAACAGGTTTGTAAAACAGTACTCAATGGCTAATATAATAAACAAACCAAACCCGTGATTTACCACATTGTAATCTCATTTATTCCTCCTTCTTATTCCTTCGAGTTGCCAAACCAGCCCGTGATGCAAATAGTCGATACGCTCTATTCAAACACAACTTTCTTTGACCTACAGCACGAGAAAGCCTGGGGATTCCTACATCTCAGCTTTAAGAGTCCATCCAATGTCAGAAAATGCTTCCCTTTCTCTTGGCTGCTGTTTACAATATTTTCCTGTGCTACATTTTAAAAGAATGAATTTACCATCAAATAACTATTTTGTCCTGATTGCAAAGATAGATGCGTTTTAAGCACCATCTAACTGGATTCCTTTAAAAAATATGTCAATAACAAAGATTGAGCTCTGCAGAGAACCCAGGAAGTAAATTGGTTTTCTCAGTATTGGTGGCCCAAGCAGTCTGCATCTTAATACAGATCTCCTTCAGTTCATTATTTACTGCCACATTGGATTGGAGATGATAAACATCCATTCACTGACTGTGAATGCTCGTTGAACTGCTGGCACTCATTCAATTCAATTCAATAATACTTTGTTGTCACGTGTACCTAGGTACAGTGAAATTCTTTGTTTTATACAAAGAGTCATCATGTATCAAATGCCAAAACAATTACAAAGTACTCATTATAGCCCTGATAGTGCCTCTTTGTTTTCAGCGGCCCCCCACCCCCAACCAGGTACCTCTTTGTTCTCTGTGCCACCCACCCCTTGCCAGGTCCCCCGTTGTTCTCGGTGGCCCGACCGCCACTCTGCAGCCCATCCTTGGCCCACCGCTTCTCCCCATACGGTCTTCTCTCTTCATCGGACCATAGCCTTGAGGTGCTCCTATGCTGATGGTTATCGAGGAGGAAATGTTGTTGCCAATTCATACAAGTGTGTTCTATTTATGAGGAAGTTGACAATCTAATTGCAGAGTGATGGAGAGGGATTCGCAGAGACCCAGTTCCCTGAGCTTAGTATAAAGTTTGGACGAGATGAAGATATTGAATGCCAAATTGACGTATGTATTTTTATTGTCCAAGTGATCCAGTGCAGAGTGGAAAGCTTGTGAGATTGCATCTCCCATTGATCTATTGTGGCGATAGGCACATTGTAGTTGGTGCAGGTTCTTGCTGAGGTAGGAGGTGACATGGGCCATAATCAACCTGTCAAAGCAATTCATCACCATGGATGTTACTGCCATCATTCGGTATTAATTGAGGCATGTAACCATACTTTTCTTGGGCACCAGTATTATTTATGCCGTCTTGAAGCAGGTGGGAACATTAGACTTCAGTATTGAGAGGTTGAAGCTGTCCGCAAAAACTCCAGCCAGTTGGTCCATGCAGGTTTTTAGAACGGACTGAGGTACAACTTCAGGTCCAGATGCATTCCAGGGTTCACTCTCCTGAAGAATCTTCTCTCCAGAAACGCAGAACAGATGAATAGAATGTTTTTCAAAAATTAATTTTTGGACTGTGGGTGTCAATGACAAGGCATGCGGACTTTAGACTGTGAAAGTGATGGCAAGTTGCCTCTTGAAGCTGCCACAGTGCACTGCAGAACAGCATTGGGAGATGATGCGACAAAGGTAGAATTCAAAGGTCTGGACTATTTATCAACTATAGCTCTGTCTTCAACACCATATCCATCTAAACTCATCTCCAGACACATGGATCTAGGAGTCCTTGACTTTCTGAAACACAGCCGTGAAGAGGTTCAGTTATCTATCTATCTATATTTAAAACTCTGTGTGTGTGTGTGTGGCTGTGTGTGTTTCTGCCTGTCTTGTGGGTGCCAGCTTTTGATTCGTTGTTACGCCAACACCACGCGCAAACGCCGAGATTTGTTCCATTTCGGTAGAGATTTCACTTTTCATTCCAAGTATCCACTCCTGATTAAATTTTGATGTGTTTATGTACACATTTTTAATAAAATCCTTCTCCCCCCACCCTCCCCCACTCACTCATTTTGTCGCCTCCTGCTGGTCAGCGACCATAACGGCTGCTGGCGCCCGCCTCTCGCCTCAAAGACCCCATTTTAAAACAGTCGAAAGAAGCCGCCCCACGGCTGTCTCCCCCCTCTCTCTGTCTCTGCCCTCTCTGTCTCTCTGTCTCTCTGTCTCTCTGTCTCTCTGTCTCTCTGTCTCCCTCTCCCTCTCCCTCTCCCTCTCCCTCTCCCTCTCCCTCTCCCTCTCCCTCTCCATCTCCCTCTCCCTCTCCCTCTCCCTCTCCCTCTCCCTCTCCCTCTCCCTCTCCCTCTCCCTCTCCCTCTCCCTCTCCGGATACTGCCGCCGCGGGCAAAGCCCGGTTCCACGACCGCCCGCCCGCCGCCTCACTCGGCATCCTCAGGTCTATCCCCGCCCGTGGCCCCCCTCCAGTCCATGCCTGGTGGGGAGTCTGCTGCCTGGGCTCGAGCAGAGCCTGGAGTTGGAGAGAGCGACCGCTACAACCCCCCCCCCCCCTCCTTCGCCTCACTCCCCCATCCTCTCCTTCCTCTCGCCCTCTCCCCACAGATAGAGCAGCTCCCCCCCCCCTCAACTGCACGTTGGGGGAACAGACCCAACAGGTCTGCACTCGGTCTAGTACATGAATAAATCTATAATTTCCTCACTCACAGCTGGGAAGAGGAGGATATACGAGGAGAATGGGGTTAAGAGAGAAAGATAGATCAGCCATGATTGAATGGCAGAGTAGACTTGATGGGCCGAATGGCCTAATTCAGCTCCCATAACGTATGAACTTCTGAACTTCTGAAATGACCCTTTGCCAGAACCCTTTCTCATCCAATGATGCTGCCTGACCTGCTGTGAGTGTGGAATTCTCTGCTTCAGAGGGCGGTGGAGGCCGGTTCTTTGGATACTTTCAAGGGAGAGCTAGATAGGGCTCTTAAAGATAGTGCAGTGAGAGGATATGGGGAGAAGACAGGAACGGGGTACTGATTGAGGATGATCAGCCATGATCACAATGAATCGTGGTGCTGTTTCGAAGGGCCGAATGGCCTACTCCTGCACCTATTTTCTATTGTCTATTGTCTAAAATGTTCTATTTTTATTTCAGATTTACAACATCAATGGTTGTTTTGATTTTCATTTCCAATTCAGATCAACCTTGGGGTGACTTTTCCTGTTGCAGACAACAGGAAGACCCCTCTGGGTTATGCTGGGTCGCTCTTGATGTTGAAGCTCAATCCTTGAAGGCAGTGTTCCTGAGTAAGAAATAAATAGCTGCTGGAACTCAGTTGGTCAGGCACCATCTGTGGAGGGAATGGACAGAATATTTTTTAGGTCAGATCCCTTTTTCAGGCTGAAGATGAGTTTGAACAAGGGTCCCGATCAGAATCAATGTCTGTCCATTCTCTCCACAGCTGCTGCTTGACTTGCTGAGTTCTTCCAGCACTTTATCTTTTGCTTCATATTCTCGCATTCTCTTCAATGGTTCAATGCTTCTTTATTGTCACGCATGCACAGCACAGTGAAATTCTTTTGCACAACCACAAATGCACAGTCACCATATTTTGGCGCAGTTTCCAAAGAAGAAAGAACAGTCTACAGTCCGCATGCCTGAAGTAGTGGTGCAACCCTGATCCAGATAAGCGGTGGTAAGCCCCAGGCCTCTGCACGCCCGTGACCCGACGTTCCTCTCCTCTTATGATTTCTGTGTTAAGTTGTGCTCTTTGCTGCTTGGTGTTTAGTTTAGTTTAGAGTTTAGAGATACAGCGTGGAAACAGAACCTTCGGCCCACCGAGTCTACGCCGACCAGCGATCCCCGTACGCTAACACTATCCTACTCACACTAGGGACAATTTACATTTATATCAAGCCAGTTAACATACAAACCTGTACATCTTTGGAGTGTGGGGGGAAACCGGAGCTTCCTGAAGAAAACCCATGCAGATTGCGGGGACAAACTCCATACAGATAAGCATCAGTAGTCAGGATGTCCAGGACTACGTAAGCCCAGGACAGTGGTTCTACTTCTGTTTTTTCACTGGAGAAGAGAATGTAGGTACGGTCTTGTTCTTTAAACTCGCCATCTCCTGCCCACTGTGCCTCTCCCAGTGTGATGATGTGGTCAAAGCATCATCATTCCCAAGCTATGATAGCAGAGTGGCATTTGGGACTGTCTACCAGGATGCTGACTTTCCAGATTTCACTAGCTACCACAAGGACTTCAGTAGCAAGGGGACCACGACGTCTGGAGTCCAAGGACCACTGCACAGGAATCAGTCATCACATGTGGAGCAGACATGTAACTGACACCAGACACATGTGTACACACACACACACACAGATGCACACTTAGAATTAAGAGACAAATCCTTGTTTGACCATCCAAAACTCACATTATGCATTTTGTTTTGGATCATTCTTCAGATTGTGTACCTCCACTGGCAACCCCCCTCCCAAATCCTTCTATCATCATTGTATAAAGCCTTGGATTAAATCAATGTTTGTACAAATGCGGTGTTACTGCTTCCACTTTGCTGTGTGGTTCTCTCAGGGTGAGGACCAGCACTTGTCCAGACCGCTTGTGTTGCATGTTGTGAGTTGTAGAAACTCCATGAAATCCCACTGACATGAGAAATCCGGTTTATTTTACTTTCTTATATACATTTGTGGAATGGTCAACAAAATTTATAAACATCAAATGTCGAGATATGTCATTTGGTCAACTAAATTCAGTCAGTGAACAATCTTTCACAACAAAATATTTCTATTAATCAGTGTACAGACATTATTCCTATTTACAAATTCCATTTCCTCCAATAATAATCTGACTATTAGCAGCACCAATTTCTAAAATGCAAGTATTTTACATAAAAATCACATCTGCAGAGAATTTGCATCTTCAGAATTTGGATAGATCTTAGTCTGACATTTTACAGAGAAAATTCCACAGCGTCAGTTAAAATGATCAATAGGCACTAATGTAAACGGGCACCAACAACACTTGTAAACACTTGTATTTCAATAAAAATAATGTTTTCATTCAAACTGAAATAAACAGATCTGGACCGCAGTATTCCTGTCTGCATATCACAGACTAGGAACAGGATTCATCAGGGAAAGGAAGCATGTGAAATGTTGAAACAATACAACTTTACTCTATATCTTCCAGTAAAATTAAAAACATGTTCACATTTTTTTGATTTTCGACATTCTAACTGAGATCACTGCACCTGATATAACTTCCTGATATATGAGCCCTCCATTGCTGATAACACATGTGGGATTGTGGAGGTAATGTGTGAAAACAGAATGGGCTCCAGTAAGTTCTCATATGAGGGATGCAGGCATGGGAGTGTAGGTTTAGGGTAAGGGGAGATTAGGGGAGCTGGGGCAAGCTGGTGCAAATGTTATTCAAGTAGCTTAATGAGCCTTAATTTCTGACCAACAGAGAACTCAGCCAACTTCTTCGCATGCCAATCCCATCCACTGCATTTCCATGTGGGCAAAGATCAAAATGGACAATATGTCCATGGAAATGCTTTTCTAAAACTAACATCACCTCCCACTCTTCTGACTTCTAATATTAAATATTAACTACTGGCACTCATTTCTTTTATCATTTTCCACGGATAACTTCAGTTTCAGTTCATTGATTAGAAACCAACTCCAAATGATTATGGAGAACTACAAATCAATTGCAGACTATCTTGTGATGTTACCATGTTATTGTGACAAGAGCAAACAAGTCCTGCATCACAGTAAGATAGAAACATAGAAAATAGGTGCAGGAGGAGGCCATTCGAGCCAGCACCGCCATTCATGGGTGATAGTCCCCAATCAATAACCCGTGCCTGCCTTCTCTCCATATCCCTTGATTCCACTAGCCCCTAGAGCTCTATCTAGCTCTCTCTTAAATCCAACCAGTGATTTGGCCTCCACTGCCCTCTGTAGCAGGGAATTCCACAAATTCACAACTTTCTGGGTGAAAAAGTTTCTCATCTCAGTCTTAAATGGCCTCCCCTTGATTCTAAGACTGTGGCCCCTGGTTCTGGACTCACCCAACATTGGGAACATTTTTCCTGCATCTAGCTTGTCCAGTCCTTTTATAGTGTTATATGTTTCTATAAGATCCCCCTCATCCTTCTAAACTCCAGTGAATACAAGCCTAGTCTTTTCAATCTTTCCTCATGTGACAGTCCCGCCATCCCAGGGATTAATCTCGTGAACCTACGCTGCACTGCCTCAATCACAAGGATGTCCTTCCTCAAATTAGGAGACCTAAACTGTACACAAAACTATAGATGTGGTCTTCCAATAGCCCTACACAACTGCAGAAGAACCTATACTGAAAGGATGAACAGTGAAGTGAAATTATCCACAGAAGTCAATGAAGTGAAGACTCTAGAATGAACCATCAGACGGCAATGTCAGATAGTAAACAAATAGAGCAGATCTTCCTCTGTCCCTGTCAGGTAATTCAGGCGCGGAGTTGCATTCTTCAGACTATAGCTTCATCTTTCATTTGTCTTTTCTGGGACCTGAAATAAAATGAAATAATTTTTATTATCTACTTTAATACTGCTTACAGTTTCTTCACCAATACAATTTAGCAAATAGTCAACTGGAACACCCGCAGAAATACACCTGCTAAAAGAGCAAGTCAAATGCTGGATATCCTGGCACATCCTGGTTCACGCGGAGACCCAGGACCGTTGGAGGCAGCGGTGGAGGGTCGGAGCGGTGGGGGCTTGAGTCGGGCACGGGGCTTGTTCACGCGGAGACCCAGGACCGTTGGAGGCAGCGGTGGAGGGTCGGAGCGGTGGGGGCTTGAGTCGGGCACGGGGCTTGTTCACGCGGAGACCCAGGACCGTTGGAGGCAGCGGTGGAGGGTCGGAGCGGTGGGGGCTTGAGTCGGGCACGGGGTTTGTTCACGCGGAGACCCAGGACCGTTGGAGGCAGCGGTGGAGGGTCGGAGCGGTGGGGGCTTGAGTCGGGCACGGGGCTTGTTCACGCGGAGACCCAGGACCGTTGGAGACAGCGGTGGAGGGTCGGAGCTTACCAAATCCCGTGACGTTCCACACTCCATAGGGAGGGTTTCTGGGGAAGCCGCTGATTGGTGGGAGCAGACTAGAGGAAGCAGCTGATTGGGTGCAACCTCAGGTTAGCATTTCTGCTTTTTGGTTAAAGGTACAGTGATTTAGTAAGGGTACAGTGAGCTAAGGGAGGCTAGGGAATACTGTGTACAGTTCTGGGGTCCATACTTAAGAAAGGATGTACTAGCCCTGGAGGCAGTGCAGCGATGGTTTACAAGATTAATTCCTGCAATGAGGGGATTGACATATGAGGAAAGGTTGAGTAAGCTGGGACTCTACTCTTTGGAGTTTAGAAGAATGAGAGGCGATCTCATTGAAACGTGTAAGATCGTGAGGGGCCTTGATCGGGTGGATGCACCGAGGATGTTCCCAATGATCGGGGAGGCTAGAACTAGGGGACATAGTTGCAGAGTGAGGGGGGGCTCTTTTAAAACTGAGATGAGGAAGAACTTCTTCACCCAGAGGGTGGTTAGTTTGTGGAATTCACTGCCCCAGGGAGCAGTGGAAGCAGAAACGTTAAATTTATTTAAGTCAAAAATAGATGGTTTTTTAGCTGCCAAGGGGATAAGGGGCTACGGGGAGAGGGCAGGGATATGGACCTAGGTATGGTTAGTATAGTAGACCTGAGTGATCTCCTGGACAAGTGTCGATCGCCTGGATTGGGGTCGGAGAGGAATTTCCCGGATTTTTTTCCCGAATTGGACCTGGGTTTTTATCCGGTTTTTTGCCTCCCCCAGGAGATCACGCGGTTCTTGGGGTGGAGAGGGGTGATAGCGGTATAGAGGGGAGGGTAGTGTCTTGTGTTCTGTGTCTTGTGTCTACTGTTTGTGGGTAAGTGTGTCTGTTTAGTGTTCAGCCATGAGTGAATGGCGGTGCGGGCTCGACGGACCTGATGGTCTACTCTCGCACCTACTTTCTATGATTCTATGATTCTATGTAACTAACCTCATGTCATTCTATTATTACAAATTCAGCAGAAAGCATTCTGTGTGATTGCTACTCCACCCAGTTACCTAAACCTTTATTCCCTGCACCTTCTCCGCACCCAGCATTCTGGCACTTGGCTGCCTTCCAGTGACTAAAGCTCGATATGAACAATGAATGTTGGGTGAGGAGAGTGAGAGGCTCAGCTCAGATGCAAACCGTAGTCAAATAGCATGCTGGCACTCCAGCGTATGGGTCACACATGCAGGGAGAGTACTCCTGTGCCAAATATTGGTGGCAATGTTCAGCAGGAAGGAGCAGACAGTGCCCTCCAGCATGGAGTACCGGACTGACATGGTGAGGAAACATTCACTGCATCTACATTTATTCACAGCTGACGTCTGGTAAACATGAAACACTGACCTTTGTTGGCATTTATGAGTGCCTGCACCCACTTAGCATCAGGATTCACGCACACCTTTCTCTTATTTCTCAGTGTGATGCTGTGAAGAGAAGGTGATATTTAAAATATATTCCACAGAAGTTCAATGTGCACATCATCACAGTCACAGATGGAGAAAGGTTGAAGTTGATGCTTTGACTCATTTACTCACATTATCTCTGTGTTCTCACAGTCAGATCCTCTGGGAATAAATTCCAGGCTCCGGATGGACTTTGGATGAATAAAAACAGATCTGGTCCCAATGCAGTTGCACCGTCCTTGTAATCCTAAACTCGGAACACCTGCGGAAAGATTACATTCACAGATTTAATCCTGGAATCAACGGCAGTTAAATCTACAAAATGTTCTGGTACTTTCTGCAGCTTTTTTGTATAATTAATGCATGGCCTATTATGTGCTTGCACAAACTCCTTCATAAAAATTTAGAGCTTTCATTTGGAAGTTCAATATCAAATACCAAAGAACAGCTACAATCCAGGAAAACATTGTAAATACAGTTTGAACACAGTTCACTGGTGCATTTCCTTCTACTTCTGCAGTCAGGTTGCTGGATCAGTTTGGCATTAATAGTCATACTCATGGAAACAGGCCATTCGGCCCAACTTGCCCATAACGGCCAACATGTCCCTAGTCCCATCAGCCTGTGTTTGGCCCATATCCCTCGAAACCTGACCTATCCATGTATCTGTCTAACTGATTCTTAAACTTTGCAATAGTCCCTGACTCAACTACCCCCCTGGCAGAACCATGCCGAATATCACTAATCAGTTTTTGTCCATATAAATGCATGCATTACACAGAAAGTTTTGATTTAAATTAAAAAAGTTTAAAGGTTTCTCATACACATCAGTGTTACATTGTAAAGAGCATATAACACCCTTGGAAGTGTAATTGCATTGCACATTTTAAACAGCACATAAACCAGGGAATCATATACTCATACTTTGTGCTACAGTACAATAAGGAATAAACCACAGGTATAGACATCTCAACATACCCTGTGCAGTGATGGCACACAGAAGGAGGATGAGGATGGTCACACTGGCTGCTCTGTCCATCTTCCACTTTGTATCGCTGATGAGATGTCTGCTGAAGTATCTTCTGCCCAACGTAACAGCTCTCTGCTGAATCAAGTTCTGCTGCACAGGACCAGTCAGCTCCTATTTATGGGGATTCACTTCTCTCATTTGCATCCTCTTCTGCAGTGAAAGCTGTCAAACTCTCTGACGTCCCGTGGGACGGAATTTCCCTGCTCCAGACAAACCTTCTTTCACTTTCAGTTTCATATTTCAGCACTTGTGTGGTTCACAATCGCGAGTGTTTATCATAATGGGCGTGGAATTAGTTATGTGTGACTTCAGAAGATTTATGGGCCTGTCCCACTTAGGCAATTTTTTCGGCAACTGCCGGCGACTGTCATTGTCGTAGCAGGTCGCCGAAAAAACGGCGACTGGACCCCCCCCTGCGACAATGTCATTGACAATGTCTGCAACAACCTACTTCCTAGTCGACGTCAAGCTATGGTAAGCTACCAACAACCGGCAACCAATAGGACTTCCACCTACGACAACCTACGGCCACCAGCAACAAGTTACAACAAGGTAAGACAATTCAGTGGCCGGTACCTGGTGCTGGTTGACATTGGTTGACGTAGGTAGTTGCCAATGGAATTCACCAAAGTCAGCACCGGCAACCACCTACGTCATCCTGGCGACAACCTACCTCATCCTGGCGACAGCACCTACGTCAGGCTATGATTGTTGGCGTCAAGCCCTTGGGCACCGACTGTCGCTGAAAAGTTTTGAACATTTCAAAATCCAGCGGCGACCAGAAAAAAGGTACGACTCTTTTGGCGACTGACGAGACCATACAGGTGACACCCCGATGACCATGTGGTGACAGCGTAGTCGCCTGTAGTTGCCTAAACAATTGCCTAAGTGGGACAGAGGCATAAATTATTCATTTTACCAAAGAGGTGTAAAATAGACCTTTGACAAAGTGAATGCTGCAAAATGAACAAACAGTTTGTTTCAAGCAAGAATAATCCAGTTCCGGGCTTTGCTCCTCACTCACGGGGAAACCCCGCAGCTCAGGAGAACGTGCTGCCCACACGGTGGAGCTTAAACCTGTGGTTTCCAGGAAACAGCTCTCCCTTTCACAGTCTGCTCATTACAGTGCTTCCACGCTGCAAGTTTTCATATTATGCACAAACACAAATATAGTTTCAACATTGTATACGATCCCCACTTTCAGTGAAATGTCAGCATGCACTGCCTCATCCCTACTCACTGAAAACCCTGGAGAAAGCCCGAGGTAACGGAATATGCTAACATGAAGCATGGGGTATATAAAGTGTCAAGGACAAGTAGTCAGCCAAAGGACTGGGATGTTTCTGGGATCCAGCAGCAGAACATTAAAAGTCTCAGAAGCAAGCAGAATATACATTTTAAGAGAAAACTTGCAAGTAGTTTTCAATCATGCAGAAAAATGTTTCTATATATAAATATGAACAGGTTAACTATTTTAAACTAGGGCCTCTGGGGAATGAAGCTGGTGAATTAATAACAGCAAAGGGTTACAATTATGTGAATGTAAAAGGAAGGAACAGATGTTTCCATAAATCCTCTTAATATCATGGTTCTAATGCACCAGAGGACAGGTGAATGTGAGTTGATACCATTGAAACCTGTCAGTTTCTGAGGGGATGTGACAGGGCAGATGCCAAGGAGGGGTTTCCTTGAATGGGGAGGTAAATACTGGGGGCATTATTGCAGGTGTGGGTCAATCACTGACAAAATAAACTAAATCTTATCTCAGACTGGGTGTACTCACAAGCAGTGGCTTTCTCGCCAACAGTCTGTCTGGCCTTTGTTCTTTTTTGATATTTTTTGTTCATGTTAAAAGTATGTTTTAGTGTTCCTTGTTTAAGAAAGAACTGCAGATGCTGGAAAAGTCGAAGGTAGTCAAAAATGCTGGAAAAACTCAGCGGGTGAGGCTGCATCTATGGAGCGAAGGAATAGTTGACATTTCGGGTCGAGACCCTTCATCATAGAAACATAGAAACATAGCAAATAAGTGCAGGAGTAGGCCATTTGGCCTTTCGAGCCTGCACCTTCTAGGTACATCCTCGAAAAATTCTATAAGATTCGTCAGACATGATTTACCTTTCATAAATCCATGCTGACTTTGTCCAACGATTTCACCACTTTCTAAATATGCTGCTATCCCATCTTTAATAACTGAATTCCATCTTTAATAACTGACTAAAAGTCCACAGGCCCCGCGGTTAGAGCTACGATCCCTCCAACCCCACATAAAACAAACCAAGGAGCACTAAAAGGTAGACAAAATGCTGGAGAAACTCAGCGGGTGAGTTAACATCTATGGAGCGAATGTGACGTTTCGGGTCGAGACCCTTCTTCAGACTGATGTGGGGGTGGGGGGGTGGGAAGAGATGGAGTCTCCGCCTCTTCCTTTCTTCTTCCCACCCCCACATCAGTCTGAAGACGGGTCTCGACCCGAAACGTCACCTATTCCTTTGCTCCATAGATGCTGTGGTAAGAAGCTTTAACATCCCGCGGTCTCTGGTAAGAAGAGGCCTATTCGGGAGCTCCATGCCGCGGTTTCAACCACCCCGATGCGGGAGTTTCAATCACCCCGACCGGGGCTTTGATCGCCGGCTGTGGGGGCTGTGATCGCCCCGACTGCGGGAGAACAAAGAGAAGTAGTATGCAACATTGGGTATCTTAACTCCAACAGACAAAATATATACCAAACACAAAGAATCAATAACTATTTCAATTTAACACCAGGATCTTCAGATAGGGAGAGTGATGGAGGTTAGATTTATCATCAATGTTTTTCTATTCCAGGGAATCTATTTCAATGTTGTTACCCCACAAGTGCTCCTCTCCCACCCAATACAAGGTGTGCATGCTTGGCCCAACTTTAACCAAACTCTGGCAGATTTTATTAAATGATTCAGATAGCCTTAAGCTGCAGAGAGGCCACATCAAGATAACACTGGAGTAGCACCTTGCCACTCCAGTGCACAACAGGCAAACAGTGATCCTCACAGTGATGAGGGCAGGAGGTTTAAAATGGGCCACACTTCCCACAGGTATGTCTGCAGAAAGAAATGACACAGGCCCTCTAGAATTAACTGCATTTACCCCTGAAGATGCCTAAACTCCAAAGATGGAGCCAATATCCAGTCTCATCATAACCTCTGCAGATAACAATGGAAAACATTGCAAATACTCTGCAAGCCAGGCAGCATCTGTGGAGAGTGAAATTGTTCCCCGCAGGATCAGAGTCTTTAGATGTCAGCATGAATCATCAGCAAAACACCACCACAGTACACAAGGATAAAGATACAATCTTTAAAGCTTCAATTATGTTTTTACCCCCTGGAACTTATTCAAACTTCCCCCAACTGTGCGCACTCGACCCATAGGGTGATTTCACGAAAGGTCACTGGAGCGTAGATCCGCACCCACGTGACCGCAAAATTTAACTGGGGGACAAGCGTCACTTCCGGTACATGTTAGTGAATGGGAAAACACGCACTTTCACACCCGTTAAAAACATCGAAAACGGCCAGTTTTTGAGCTGCAATTTACTGTAGCAGTCGGGGTGACCGTGAGGCACAGCTACCTAAATTTACAGTTAAAAAAAAAGATAGAAACTAAGGTAAATTCAAGAGGGAGCTGAAGGTGCATAAACAGCGGAAGTTGTTAGCGGACATTTGCCGTGGAGATTTAAAGATCCAAAATATCGGGAATTATCGCGTTTGCTCGCTGCATTTCATCAAAAGTAAGGCATTATTGACTTTTTATCTTTATTCATTTGTTAGATGAAAAGTATTAAAATGAAAACGCTTCTGAGGCTACATTTACCATTTAAATAATCGTAAACTCTCAATGCGTTTGGAAATAAATTTTACTCAGATGCAAGCTAAGGAATGGGATAATTGTCAGCTGTTAGTTCGACAAAATCAGGAGATTTTATTATTTACCAAAATATATTTCTCAATGTAGTGCCCACTGTGATTGCAAGGCAGGGCTTGGGGAAGTTTGTACTCACATTGCGACATAAATAAATAAGTAGCTTGGGTGATTGTGCAGGCTTTAAAGAAACATTGAGAAATATATTTTGGCAAATAATAAAATCTCCTGATTTTGTCCAACTAACAGCTGAGAATTATCCCATTCCTTAGCTTGCATCTGAGTAAAATGTATTTCCAAACGCATTGAGAGTTTACGATTATTTAAATGGTAAATGGAGCTTCAGAAGCATTTTCATTTTGCATGTTAAAACCCACCTGAGAACAATGGGCGATTTTGCAATTTTACTGAAGGATTTTTAACTTTTAATACTTTTCATCTAACAAATGAATAAAGATAACAAAGTCAATAATGCCTTACTTTTGATGAAATGCAGCGAGCAAACGCGATAATTCCCGATATTTTGGATCTTTAAATCTCCAGGGCAAATGTCCGCTATCAACTTCCGCCGTTTTTGCACCTTCAGCTCCCTCTTGAATTTACCTTAGTTTCTATCTTTTTTTTTGGACTGTAAATTTAGGTAGCTGTGCCTCACGGTCACCCCGACTGGTACAGTTAATTGCAGCTCAAAAACTGGCCGTTTTCGATGTTTTTAACGGGTGTGAAAGTGCGTGTTTTCCCATTCACTAACGTGTACCGGAAGTGACGCATGTACTCCAGTTAAATTTTGCGGTCACGTGGGTGCAGATCTACGCTCCAGTGACCTTTCGTGAAATCACCCTATACATGGGAAAGTGGATATTGATATCCATTGGTTTAACATGTGAATGTCAATGTTCACAGCACTCTATGGACCGCAGGTTAATTGACCAACTTATAATGTTCTGTAAGTTTTGATAACTCTTGTTGCCGTTTAAGACTTTTATGGAGCAGTTTCTGCAGCAACAGATGTTCATTAATTCACTGCCTGTGAATGATGAAATAGCAGCTTCAGGGCTTTCTGGAGCTGATTCAAGTTTCAGTTTCCAGATTTGTGAAGTGCGGGGGCTGCAATCTCATCGACTCCTCCCCCCGGGTGTGTGCAGAGGTGAGGGAAGTCCATTGGCAGGATACAGCCCGTGTGTTTCATCTCGTGTGAATTCCAGGAAACCAGCCTGTTTCATACAGTATGTATTTTAAAGCTGCCTTTGCTCCGGTCTGTCATAATTGGCAATTTATTACAAATTATTTATTATGCAAAAACTGCTGATTTTTTTTGATACAGAGATATATTTAACCAGGGCTTTTAGTTCAGATAATATTAAGGTGGGAGAGAAATAGATCACTGAACTGTATCCAATGTTCCCTCTAATTTGCGCAGAAATGTTATATTGTGCATTTTTTTATGCTGTTACAAATGTGTGTGCGCACTGCACTCTTGTTCAAATACATGACCTCATGAGCCTTTGGTGTAGCAGTTTTCACTATTTCGTTAAGCCATTCAACTTTAAACCAGCTTGCAATTCTTTTGCGCTTCACACCCTTTGCATTCTTTGAATTTGACATGGTGAATCAACATTTATTTCAATAAAAACTCAATGAGCCAGCTACAGAATTCGAAATGGATCTGTAAAATGTACAATAAAGTTAATATGATTATGAGATTTATACAAATAAGTATAAATTATATACTGTATAATACTGCATAATTATTGATTACTACATTTTAGGTACCATTGTAGTGTCTATGACATACAGACTCTTGAATGCTTTTGTTTTTCAAATGAAACAGTTCTTTATTTTAACACTGCAAAAAGTCCTTCCCCTCCCTCTCTCCACCCCCTCTCTCCTCCCCCTCCACCCCCTCTCTCCACCCCCTCTCTCCTCCCCCTCTCTCCTCCCCTTCTTTCCTCCCCCTCACTCCACCTCTCCCCCCTCTCTCCTCCCCCTCTTTCTCCCCCTCTCTCCTCCTCCCTCTCTCCTTCTCCTCTCCCCTCCCCCTCCCTCTCTCCCCTCCCCCTCTCCCTCTCCCCTCCCCCTCTCCCCCCCTTCTCTCCTTCCCTTTCCCCATTCCCTCTCCACCCTCTCTCCCTTTCCCCCATCCCCACTCTCAATCAACCTCTCCCTATAGCTCAGACCTTCTAGTCCTGACAACATCCTCGTAAATCTTTTCTGAACCCTTTCCAGCTTGACAACATCTTCCCTATAACATGGTGCTCAGAACTGAACACAATACTCTAAATACGGCCTCACCAATGTCTCATACAACTGCAACATGTCCTCCCAACTTTTAAACTCAATATTTTGACAGATGAAGGCCAATGTGCCAAAAGCTTTTTTGATTTCCCTATCGTCCTGCGACTCCACCTTCAAGAAACCATGCACCTGCACTCCTAGATCCCTCTGCTCTACAACACTCCCCAGAATCCTACCATTCACTGTGTCGGCACTACCAATGTTAGACTTGCCAAAATGCACCAATTCACATTTTGCTGTATTAAATTCCATCAACCATTCCTCAGCCCACCTGGTCAATCGATAAAGATCCTGCTGCAATTTTTCATATTCATCTTCACTATCAAGAATGACAAGAGACCAAGGAGCCATTTATTTGTCACATGTACCAATTGGCACAGTGACATTTCTGGTCACCATACAGCCATACGAATAAAAAAGAGCACAGAACTCCATAGTCTTTAATATAAACATCCCCACACTGCGGAATCAAAGTTTCCAGAACCAGGGGCCACAGTCTTAGAATAAAGGGGAGGTCATTTAAGACTGAGGTGAGAAAAAACATTTTCACCCAGAGAGTTGTGAATTTATGGAATTCCCTGCCACAGTCCCTGTCACTGGATGGATTTAAGAGAGAGTTAGATAGAGCTCTAGGGGCTAGTGGAGTCAAGGGATATGGGGAGAAGGCAGGCACGGGTTATTGATAGGAGACGATCAGCCATGATCACAATGAATGGTGGTGCTGGCTCGAAGGGCCGAATGGCCTACTCCTGCACCTATTTTCTATGTTTCTATGTTTCTATGAGGGAAGGCACCAAAGTTCAGTCATCCTCCTCTCTGGTCCTCTGTTGTTCACCCGTGGTCGGGGGTTCCCAAACCCCTCGCTGACACTGCTACGGGCGGCACGATGTTCAGGCCCACTCGCCGGATGATGGAACTCCAATGTCAGAACGGGAGAACATTCTCAGCGGCTTGGACATCCGAATCGGCCACTTCCTACTGGAGACCACGGCTCCCGAAGTCCACAGGCCGAGCTGGGCGGAGATTCACACTGGCGGCCCTCGGTAAAGGGATCCCAGGACTCCGCAATGTTGAAGTCAGCGCCGCCCGCGCTGGAAGCTCTGCAAACCACAGCTTCGCGATGTTGAAGGAGCAGGCCCAACACTCCGGAGCTTTAAACGGCGATCCAGGTAAGGCATCGCCTGCTCGGCGGTGAATCCAGTGTTGCACCGTTGCTGAAGCTTTGGTCCGGTCCCCAGCAGAAAAGGCCACGCCAATCCAGTTGGTAGGCCGCGAGGGGGGGGGGAGGGGCGAAGATGCGACTCGGAAAATAGTCACATCCTCGCCAGGAAGTGACTGAGAAACGGTTTCCCCCTTACCCAACCCCCTCCCCCACATAGAAATAGTTTAAAAATCCTCCAAACGTACTTTTTAAACAAACTAAAAATTAAAAAAAGATAGAAAAACAGACAGACTGTAGGCAGAGGTTGCCATCAATGCGGCGCCCCCTAGTGTGGAGGATCCCATTTTGTATCATCTGCAAACTTGCTAATCTTGCAGTGTACGTTCTCATCCAAATCGTTGATATAGATGACAAACATTAACGATACGATACAATACGATACAATAGAACTTTATTTATCCTAGGAGGGTATTGACCGGCAACAGTCGTAAAAACACAACATACATGAAATATGAAATTAAAGTGACGCATTTAAAGGCTGGGAAATGTGTAAAGATTGGGGGGGGGGGGGGGGGGGGGGGGGTCAGTCTCAGTCTATCCTATGACAGAAGGGGAAGGAGTTGTAAAGTTTGATAACCACAGGGAAGAAGGATCTCCTGTGGTGTTCTGTCCTGATTCTTGGTAGAACTAGTCTGTTGATGAAGGTACTCCTCAGGTTGACCAGTGTGTCATGGATGGGGTGAGCTGTATTGTCCAGGATGCTCTGCTGTTTAAGGAGCATCCTCCCCTCCAAGACCAATTGGCGTCCTCAGCCTTCACCCTGTTGCCCCAGCACATGGCAGCGAAGAAGATCACACTGCAGCATCTTACTGCAGATGTTGAAAGTGCGGAGACTTCTCAAAAAGTACAGCCAGCTCGGTCCCTTCTTGTACAGGGCCTCAGCGTTCCTGGACCAGTACAGTTTACTGTCCAGGTACACTCCAAGGTATTTGTACTCCCTTGTAAACTGCACATCCATACCATTGATGGAGACAGGGGACAGGGGTGTTCCTCTCCTCCTAATGTCCACCACCAACTCCTTAGTCTTGTCATTGGGCCCAGCACCAAATCCTGAGGCACACCACTAGTCACAGGCCTCCAGTCCGAGAAGTAACCTTCCACCATCACTCTCTGCTTCCTTCCATGAAACCAATTTTCTATCCATTCAGTTATCTCTCCTTGGATCCCATGCGATCACACCTTCCAGAGCAGTCTACCACGTGGAAACATTGAATGCTTTGCTGAAGCCCATATATACACCAGCTCTTCCCTCATCGACCATTTTGGTCACATCTTCAAAAATCTTAATCAGATTTGTGAGACATGATCTCCCATGTACAAAACCATGCTGACTATCCCTAATCAGTCCTTGCCCATCTAAATGCCTGTATATCATATTCCTCAGAATGCTCTCTAGTAACTTTCTGATTACAGATGTTAAGCTCACTGGCCTATAGTTCCCAGCATTTTCCCTGCAGCCCTTCTTGAACAGAGGCACTCATTTGCAACCAACCAGTTTTCTGGCACCTCTCCTATATTTAAGGACGACTCAGAAATTTCAACCAGGGCCCCCCAATTTCCTCTCCGGTTTCCCGCAATGTCCTCGGATATATCTGATCAGGCCCTGGAGATTTGTCTACCTTCATACACATTAGTACCTTCAGCAACCATTTGACCATAACACCGACTGCTCCCAAGACACTTCCATTGACTGCTCCATGTTCCTCCGTCCTCCTGTTTTTCTCCACTGTAAATAAAGAGTAGCAATACTCATTGACGACCTTGCCCATCACATGGGCTCCACACCGTTGCCCGCTTTGATTCTTGAGGGGTTGGACAGGCTAGATGCAGGAAGATTATTCCCGATGTTGGGGAAGTCCAGAACAAGGGGTCACAGTTTAAGGATAAGAGGGAAGTTTTTTAGGACCGAGATGAGAAAATCATTTTTTACACAGAGAGTGGTGAATCTGTGGAATTCTCTGCCACAGAAGGTAGTTGAGGCCAGTTCATTGGCTGGATTCAAGAGGGAGTTAGATGTGGCCCTTGAGGCTAAAGGGATCAGCGGGTATGGAGAGAAGGCAGGGATGGGATATTGATTTGGTTGATCAGCCATGATCATATTGAATGGCGGTGCAGGCACGAAGGGCCGAATGGCCTACTCCTGCACCTATTTTCTATGTTTCTATGTTGAGGGGTCCCACACTCTCTCAAGTTATCCTAGAAAAATAGCAGTCCCACCTGTGGGGCACCACCAGTCACCGGCAGCCAACCAGAAAAGGCCCTCGTTTTCCTTTTTTATTCTAAATCTTCTGCCAGTAAATTTTCAACTATGTATTGAAAATCTAAAGCTCATATTAATTGCATTTTTATACCTTGATGTTTAATTGAGCGTTGTTTGTGCCATGTTTCAATAGTAATAATAAAAGGTTTTCCCGAAATACATCTCACTTCCAGCCCTTCCCTGCAATACCACTTATTTCCACATGGTGGGGATAGCACATTGTTCCAAAGTTGAACGCAAAGCAATTTGATTTCATTGATCAAAAACACAAACTGCAGGAGGAACTCAGCGGGTCAAGCAGCAGTGTAGATCGAAATGGATGGACAACATTTTAGTCTGGGCCTTTCTTCGGATTGATTGTGGTTGATCGGAGATAGCCGGGAGAAAGAGGTGAGGTGAAGGGATGGGGAAAGTGTTGGCAAGTCTTAGGTGGATAGACACAAAATGCTGGAGTAACTCAGCGGGACCGGCAGCATCTCTAGAGAGAAGGAATGGGTGACGTTTCGGGTTGAGACCCTTTTTCAGACTTTTTTATTTAAGAGTAGGTAAGGGGAATGGAAAAGTTGAGACGGTTGATTTCACGCCAGCAGATGAAAATAAAAAGGTCTTGAGAGGGTACAAGGCTGTCCGGGGGAGTCCAAGAGGAGGGGGACCGGTGGAGATGGGAAAGGGGTCAACACGAGATGATGAGGATTCCTTCCCATAGAAAAAGGCAGGGAGGCGGAGGTGACGGAAGAAAAGCCCTTAGTCGTGGCAGACCAAGAACTCATTGAGGTGGGGTGCAGGGAAACATAGGTGAGGCCTCTGTTGAGAACAGACCGTTCCATATTGGAAATGGGGAAGTCAGGAGGGATGGTGAAGACGTGACAAGCGTGGGGGTTGGGGTCAGAGAGTGGGAGGGGAGTGGACGGAAGTTGAGGCGAGCACTGGTGGGGGAATGGTGGGGAGGAGGGAAGCGTGAGGATTAGTGAATGGGTGGGGAGAAGTTGCCTGGAGATGGGGAGAGGGGTGATGGTGGACTGAGGGGAGTGTGTGGGTTGTGAGAATAAAGGAGTCAGGGAAAGAATTGTCTTTGTGGGAAGTGGAAAGTGTGTGGATGCAGAGGCTGATGAGGTGGAAGGTGAGGATCGGGGGAACTTCATCCGTGTTCTGCCTGGGGGGAATGGGAGGCATGAGAGCAGGAAACGGAAAATATGCGGATGATGGCTCCATACATAAATACATAGATACATAGAAAATAGGTGCAGGAGTAGGCCATTCGGCCCTTCGAGCCTGCACCGCCATTCAATATGATCATGGCTGATCATCCAACTCAGTATCCCGTACCTGCCTTCTCTCCATACCCCCTGATCCCCTTAGCCACAGGGGCCACATCCAACTCCCTCTTAAATATAGCCAATGAACTGGCCTCAACTAACCTCTGTGGCAGAGAGTTCCAGAGACTCACCAATCTCTGTGTGAAAAATGTTCTTCTCATCTCGGTCTTAAAGGATTTCCCCCTTATCCTTAAGCTGTGACCCCTTGTCCTGGACTTCTCCAACATCGGGAACAATCTTCCTGCATCTAGCCTGTCCAACCCCTTAAGAATTTTGTAAGTTTCTATAAGATCCCCCCTCAATCTCCTAAATTCTAGCGAGTATAAGCCAAGTCTATCCAGTCTTTCTTCATATGAAAGTCCTGACATCCCAGGAATCAGTCTGGTGAACCTTCTTTGCACTCCCTCTATGGCAATAATGTCCTTCCTCAGATTTGGAGACCAAAACTGTACGCAATACTCCAGGTGTGGTCTCACCAAGACCATGTACAACTGCAGTAGAACCTCCCTGCTCCTATACTCTCCTTTTGCTATGAATGCTAACATACCATTCGCTTTCTTCACTGCCTGCTGCACCTGCATGCCTACATCTCCCCTTTTCCTAATCGGCCACCATTTAGATAATAGTCTGCTTTCCTGTTTTTGCCACAAAGTGGATAACCTCACATTTATCCACATTATACTGCATCTGCCAAACATTTGCCCACCCACCCAGCCTATCCAAGTCACCTTGCAGTCTCCTAGCATCTTCCTCACAGCTAACACTGCCCCCTAGCTTAGTGTCATCCGCAAACTTGGAGATGTTGCCTTCAATTCCCTCGTCCAGATCATTAATATATATTGTAAATAGCTGGGGTCCCAGCACTGAGCCTTGCGGTACCCCACTAGTCACTGCCTGCCATTGTGAAAAGGACCCGTTTATTCCTACTCTTTGCTTCCTGTTTGCCAGCCAGTTCTCTATCCACATCAATACGGAACCCCCAATACCGTGTGCTTTAAGTTTGTATACTAATCTCTTATGTGGGACCTTGTCGAAAGCCTTCTGAAAGTCCAGATACAACACATCCACTGGTTCGCCCCTATCCACTCTACTAGTTACATGCTCAAAAAATTCTATAAGATTCGTCAGACATGATTTACCTTTCGTAAATCCATGCTGACTTTGTCCAATGATTTCACCACTTTCCAAATGTGCTGCTATCCCATCTTTAATAACTGACTTTAGCAGTTATTAAATATATATCCATAACTGCGGTGGGGGGGTGTTTCCTGAAAAAAAGAGTATAGAGCTCTTAAAGATAGCAGAGTCAGCGGATATGGGGAGAAGGCAGGAACGGGGTACTGATTGGCGATGATCAGCCATAATCACATTGAATGGCGGTGTTGGCTGAAAGGGCCAGATGGCCTACTCCTGCACCTATTGCCTATTGCCTATTGTCTATTGTCTATTGTCTATCTCAGATGTATCAGTGGAGATAATAATCTTGAGATCAAAAGTGCGGAGATGGAGAAATTTGCGCAAACGAGCCAACTGGCGGCAGCATTTGCGCTGTCCAGCGGTAAGTTTTAACCAACAAGGTAAGTTTTTACACTTACCTCTGGAATTGGTTTTTGTTTTGCAGGAAACTCATTTTCCGAGTTTGCCTGCGGAAATTGGGGGCGAAGTCGGGACGGGCCGCGGGTAAAACTATGGACCGCGGGAACCCCAGTCATGGATAGGGAATCCCGGTCATGACCTCGGGGATGCCGGAAACAGACCGCGGGACCCGCTACAGAGACCACGGCAGTGCGAGTAGCGGGTGGCGGTCGAAATTCGTCTCTCGAATCGCTGGCAGTGGAGCCAGCAGCGTCGGACTGATGCCGACAGCACCAAGACAGCCGTTGGAGGTTAGTCACAACAATTGTATCTCCCGCTCTGCGGTGGGGAGTGCAGGGAAGAGGCCCATACATTTAAACATATACGGGCCAGGAGTACCCAGGCAAACCCATTTGGAGGGTTGGCCATTTAAATTATATCTCTTCTTTGCGGAGGGGAGTGCAGGGAAGAGGCCCATTCATTAAAACAATATGGTCCAGGAGTACCTAGGCAAACCCAATTGGAGGGTTAGCCACTATTTGATCTCTCGCTCTGAGGAAGGGAGCGCAAGGAGAAAGCCCGCAAACAAGTCGGGCCAGGAGGATTCCGGATGGAGAGGATTACCTCCTACATGGGTAACGTGTTTAAACGTTCAAACCCACATGGAGCACCTGGTGGAGAGGTGCTCCACAATGATATACAAAGGAGGGAGTTATCAGCCCGGGTATTATGGAGAACCCGCAGGCAACGGCACCTGTTTCAGGGCTGCACAAATGCCTCCTGCTCTGAGGAGAGGAGCATCCACGGTCAGTTTCAGTCTGACCCAAAGCAAGAACCTGATATAGGTCCGCTGGAAGGGCCATGTCAGCGCAGGTATCCTCAGGGGCCTGCGGCAGCACCTGTTTTCAGGGCTGCCTACAAATCTCACTCTTTGTGGAGGGGAGTGTGAGTGATCAGTAGGGAACTGATCTCGAATTTAAAGTATGAACATACTGAAGCACATGCATATGGCCTCAAGAGTACTCGCAAACAAAGGATTTGCTACCAGAAAAGTTGGTCTCCAGCCGTTGGCGTAATACCCGGAAGAGGCCAGAGTTCTCACGCTACAAGTGCCGGCAAGGGAACAGCGCTATCAGGGTGACATTGGAGAAACCAGCCGCTGAATCCTCTCTTCAGGTAAGACCAGAAGAAGGAAGCAAAAGCAGTCGGACGAATCAAGGTACCAACGACAAGCAAAGCTTCATCAGTAGGCGACAACACACCCCACACCTCCATAGGGGGTAAGCAGTTCACTGAAGCCGGTGGTAGCTTGAAAGCTGGGCACGGAAATATGATCAGAGTCGTCTTTCAAGGCAGACTCAGAGTTATGGCCAGAATTGTCTTGCAAGGCAGGCTCAGTATGATGAGGTTTTCAGACCAAGACCCAAGCAGAGGTCAGGAGAAACATGGAATCCACACTCCCTACCAGTCCTACTCCCCAATCAAGGAAAGAAAAGGAACCCGCATCAGCGGCCTTTGGGCTTACCACAAGACCACCGGTAGCCATGGAGGTAGGTGGGTCTGGGTTTACCGAACCAAGGGATTGTGGACCAGTTACATGTTGGTAATTTTTACTCTTGTGTTTTTTTGTTCAAAATGACAATGGAAAACAACATGAGTTTCAGATCTGGTTTTATAAAACAGATAATAACATGTGATTACTTTTACTGCATAACATACATACGTAGGTTCCAAGCAGACTTGGAATTGGGACTGGAGTTGTCTTCGAGGCAGGCCCAGTATGATGGGAAGGATTGCCTTTCAGGATAGGTGACAGATGGAGGATGTCATTTCATCCAGGTTTAACTCATATGTGCAGTACGGACTGGCATTATAGTAAATTTTGTTACGGTCTAACAACTGTTTTATAGGAGCTATATGGCAAGCATCAATCTCAAAGATGCATGCTATGCAGTTCCCATTCACTGGAATCACCAGAGATATTTGAAATTTACCTGGAAGGGGCTATAATAACAGTTAAAGCGTTGCAAAATAGGCTAACTACAGTTCCCAGGTTTATTTACCAAATTTCCAAACGGAGCTTGGGCTGCTCAGAGCTCAAGAACATTAGTTATCATTTATCTGGAATGATGTTAAACACTGGGTTTTTGCTAAAATTAACTGTTATAGGCCCAAACTATATTTGAAGAATCAGGGTCCCACCTATCCAATTAAATTTAAAGTTGATACCAATCAGAACTACTGATTATTGGAATTAACATTTAACTATCAACTAACAAGGGATTCCGCCCTGGAGCAAGAGATGCAATTAACAGAGGCCTGCAACAACCTCGTTGGTTATTAAGCAGCTTTCTATTTCATCAAGATGTAGTTGACAATATAGCAGCTGTATATCAGCGGTACAAATTGGGCTTTGCATTTCCTGAAGTTAAAACTTGCAAAGAATTAACCTCTCTAGTACCATATAGGTCATTACCAATAAATGTATGCTATTCTCAGCTGAAGCTACCAAAATCACGATGGTGGCAGTATTCAGCATTGCTCCAGTATTTTTGGTCGGGTATAATTTGTATTACAATTGATACTAGTGCTCAAAGATGAGAAGTATGGTATGCCATCTCCAGTTACGCAGGCGGATGCGGGTTGCATAAGTACCAATATTCAGTAATTGGTATCAACTACCTATAACTCAGTGCATTCTATACGTTAAAGGTTATTGTAAGAATGTGCACAATCAGCATGCTCAACTCCAAGTTGATACACTATGGGGGTGGCATATGTTAGTCACATGGGTGCTATGAAGTTTAAGTATCCTGTGATATTTACCTAATCTTATTTTGAAACTACTATCCCATGTGAAATCTATGAAACACAGGATGGATGTTGGACTATAAAGTATTTAATGTCATTTTGGCTCGATGGAACACTGAATATCGATATATTTGTGGGGTTTGCAATTTATCCAACAAGACACCGCTTCAGGCCTCAATCAGCCTGACTGACATATGCAGCCATGGTCCCGCTAATATAAGGAATTATACAGAACCTATATGGTTATTCAAAGCATAAAACTTGCTGGTACAGCCTGTGACTTGGGAGACCAGCGTCTGCATGATACATCAAGTCATTGACTTGAAGACTCCGAGATGATTTCCTGCGCTGTGGGTTGTCAGACAATCCGTGGAGTGCTCACTGCAGAATGCAGGATAGCACCAAAAAAAGAAGCAGGACCTCCACCAGCAGATGGGGAACGATTTTAGCTGAATACACATGTTACATGCTATACAGCACGAATAACTGATGTACTAGAGTTCATTTCATATGAGTCTTTGACAATACTCAGTTACAGTGCCATTAAACGGTGCTAACGTGCTTCTCATCATATTTGCTGCAGCAAGTGGAACCCGCTCTGTCGGGCCTCACCCTCTGATATTCAGAATTATATAGGATATCTTAACACAAATTCTCCCAGGCCCAGCAACATGGGAGTATGGAACATGACGTAATGTTAACATTACTTCAGCAAGGGGCTCCAGCTACATCCTTATCTCAAGCAGACTCTCAAAAGGTAATAATCCTCATGGCACTGGCCTCAGTGCAACGGGTCCAGTCATGACATACATTACGACTGGACAGGGTGGTTACATATGTTAATAACATAATATATTATGTTTGATTTAATAATCCAGAGCTAACCAGGAGTGAGGTACATACAGTATCATGGCATACCCGATGGACCTTCGGGAATGTGTGGTCACACATTCACAACAATACGTCTAGATCATTTAGAGCCTTAAGGCCCCAAATGAAACAATGTTTTGCGAAAGAAATATATATATATATGTAAATTTCATAACAAGTTTATTTCTACCATCTTCAGGTGGTAAAGCGGGAGTTTGGTGAATGCAGGAGTCAATACTAATATTTTAACACGCACTCCACTGGGGCTGCTACCACATCAGCTCATAGGATTATGTACGTTTACTTTGGACCACATCTTAGCAGCAGCAGGATGGTTAAACGAACATACTTTACCAATTTTTAATATTCCATTGGTACAGAACATTTGCATTTTTCAGCTTGAAGTTGTGCAATATGGTGCATACTGTAGCGAGTCTTTTAACTTACACTTGAATGCAATATACAGTGGCTTGCAAAAGTATTCATACCCCTTGAACTTTTCCACATTTTGTCACGTTACAACCACAAACGTAAATGTATTTTATTGGGATTTTATATGATAGACCAACACAAAGTGGCGCATAATTGTGAAGTGGAAGGAAAATGATACATGGTTTTCAAATTTTTTTACAAATAAAAAACTGAAAAGTGTGGCGTGCAAAAGTATTCAGCCCCCTTTACTCTGATACCCCTAAATAAAATCCAGTGCAACCAATTGCCTTCAGAAGTCACCTAATTAATAAATAGAGTCCACTTGTGTGTAATCTAATCTCAGTATAAATACAGCTGTTCTGTGAAGACCTCAGAGGTTTGTTAGAGAACATTAGTGAACAAACAGCATCATGAAGCCCAAGGAACACACCAGACAGGTCAGGGATAAAGTTGTGGAGAAGTTTAAAGCAGGGTTAGGTTATTAAAAAAAATATCCCAAGCTTTGAACATCTCACGGAGCACTGTTCAATCCATCATCCGAAAATGGAAAGAGTATGGCACAACTGCAAACCTACCAAGACATGGCCGTCCACCTAAACTGACAGGCCAGGCAAGGGGAGCATTGATCAGAGAAGCAGCCAAGAGGCCCATGGTAACTCTGGAGGAGCTGCAGAGATCCACAGCTCAGGTGGGAGAATCTGTCCACAGGACAACTATTAGTCGTGCACTCCACAAATCGGGCCTTTATGGAAGAGTGGCAAGAAGAAAGCCATTGTTGAAAAAAAGCCATAAGAAGTCCCGTTTGCAGTTTGCCACAAGCCATGTGGGGGACACAGCAAACATGTGGAGGAAGGTGCTCTGGTCAGATGAGACCAAAATTGAAGTTTTTGGCTTAAATGCAAAACGCTATGTGTGGCAGAAAACTAACACTGCACATCACCCTGAACACACCATCCCCACTGTGAAACATGGTGGTGGCAGCATCATGCTGTGGGGATGCTTTTCTTCAGCAGGGACAGGGAAGCTGGTCAGAGTTGATGGGAAGATGGATGGAGCCAAATACAGGGCAATCTTGGAAGAAAACCTGTTAGAGTCTGCAAAAGACTTGAGTGGGGCGGAGGTTCACCTTCCAGCAGGACAACGACCCTAAACATACAGCCAGAGCTACAATGGAATGGTTTAGATCAAAGCATATTCATGTTTTTTGAATGGCCCAGTCAAAGTCCAGACCTACATCCAATTGAGAATCTCTGGCAAGACTTGAAAATTGCTGTTCACAGACGCTCTCCATCCAATCTTACTGAGCTTGAGCTATTTTGCAAAGAAGAATGGGCAAAAATTTCAGTCTCTAGATGTGCAAAGCTGGTAGAGACATACCCCAAAAGAGAGTTAACAGCTTTCTTCAATCAGGCAATTTCCCAAAAGCCTTGAAAACTGCAGTTATTAAACCTCTTTTAAAAAAGCGGAGCCTAGATGCCTCTATTATTAACAACTATAGACCAATTTCAAACCTATCTTTCATAAGTAAAATCATTGAGAAAGTTGTCCTCCAGCAACTTAATCAATTCCTGGCTTCAACTGGCTGCTACGACAACTTCCAGTCAGGATTTCGACCTCTTCTTTGCACCGAGACCGCTCTTATTAAAGTTGTAAACGACATCCGTCTTAACACAGACTCTGGCAAAGTTTCAATATTAATGCTATTAGATCTCAGTGCTGCATTCGACACTGTTGATCACTCAATACTTTTGGACAGGTTGGAAAAATGGGTGGGGCTCTCAGGCACAGTCTTAAGTTGGTTCAGGTCATATTTACAAGATAGGAACTATTTTGTTTCCATTGGCGACTTTGTATCAGAACCAACCAACGTGACGTGTGGAGTACCGCAAGGTTCGATCTTAGGGCCCTCTTTATTCAACATCTACATGCTCCCACTAGGGCAAATCATGCGATATAATAATATTGACCACCACTGCTATGCCGATGACACTCAAATCTATGTAGCGCTATCACCAAATGACTATCGCCCCATAGATCTGTTGTGCCAGTGCATTGAGAAAGTCAAAGACTGGATGTGCCAAAATTTTCTCCAACTAAATAAGGACAAAACGGAGATAATTGTTTTTGGTGCTTAAAAAATAAAGGCTTAAAGTAACCCAACACCTTCACTCTCTGTCCCTGAAAACTTCAAACAAAGCCAGAAATCTTGGGGTCATTATGGATTCAGATTTAAATTTCGACAGTCACATCAAATCAGTAACAAAATCGGCCTACTATCACCTCAAAAACATAGCAAGATTAAGAGGACTCATGTCAGCTCAAGATTTAGAAAAACTTGTACATGCCTTTATTAATAGTAGGCTAGATTATTGCAACGGTCTCCTTGCAGGTCTTCCAAAAAAAAACTGTCAGGCAGCTACAGCTTGTTCAAAACGCTGTTGCTAGAGTTCTAACAAAGACCAAAAAATTTGAGCATATTACACCAATTCTTAAATCCTTACATTGGCTCCCTGTATGTCAGAGAATTGATTTTAAAATCCTGCTGCTCACCTATAAATCACTACATGGTTTAGGGCCAAAGTATATCACTGACATGCTTCCACTATATAAGCCTTCTAGACCGCTAAGATCTTCTGAAACCAATCTGCTATAGATTCCCAGAGTAAATACAAAACATGGGAAAGCAGGATTTAGTTACTATGCAACAAATAGCTGGAATAAACTTCCTGAAGATTTAAGACTTGCCTCAACTTTGACCACTTTTAAAACAAGAC
Organism: Amblyraja radiata; assembly: GCF_010909765.2. Lineage (NCBI taxonomy): Eukaryota > Metazoa > Chordata > Chondrichthyes > Rajiformes > Rajidae > Amblyraja > Amblyraja radiata. The sequence continues at coordinate 69,122,074 of NC_045956.1, forward strand.
TGAAAACTTTTATGTTTACTTTAGCTTTCAGCTAAATCTTAACTACATTGCACTTTTAACTTTTGCACTTTTTATAATGCATTTTTAATTTTGCTTTTCTTTTCTTTTAGTTCTATTTTATTTCATTTTATTATTTCATTTATTGTATGACATGTTTTTATGTGAAGCACTTTGAGTCTGCCTCGTGTATGAAATGTGATTAAAAAAAAAAAAAAAAAAAAAAAAAAAAGACTTGCAGCTGTAATTGCAGCGAAAGGTGGTTCTACAAAGTATTCTCAGGGGGGGGCTGAATACTTTTGCACGCCACACTTTTCAGTTTTTTATTTGTAAAAAAATTTGAAAACCATGTATAATTTTCTTTCCACTTCACAATTATGCACCACTTTGTGTTGGTCTATCACATAAAATCCCAATAAAATACATTTACGTTTGTGGTTGTAATGTGACAAAATGTGCAAAAGTTCAAGGGGTGTGAAAACTTTTGCAAGCCACTGTATATGCTTTCAATTGGATTGGAGCGTTTTTGAAAGGAGGGAGGCTGTGCTATCACTGATCACTGGCCTTGGGGGTACCCGGTGAGGGAGTGGAGCAACCGAGTGGGGAGAGGGTGTGGAAGAAGGGTGTCGCCCCTCCCAGGGTAGGAACTTTTTGAAATTTGTTGTTTTAAAATCATGTTTTAGTTCACTGTAGAAGTATGATGTCAATGTTTTTTGTATGAAGTATTTTTAACAGGTAACATTTTAAGGGGTGACTTTATCCACACAAAGGGCGATGGGTGTATGGAACAAGCTGCCAGAGGAGGTAGTTGAGCCAGGGACCATCCCAACATTTAAGAAAAAGTTAGACTGATACATGGATAGGACAGGTTTGGAGGTATGGACCAAAAGCAGGTGGCGTAGCTGGGACATGTTGGCGGGTGTGGGCAAGTTGCACCGAAGGGCCTGTTTTCACACTATATCACTCTATGACTACATTATACCTCCACCATGCATGAATGCTTCAAAATCAAGTAATCGAGTTTTATTGCCATATACTCAAGCATAGAAACATAGAAAATAGGTGCAGGAATAGGCCATCGGCCCTTCGAGCCAGCACTGCCATTCAATATGATCATGGCTATTCATCTAAAATCAGTACCTCTTTCCTGTTTTTTCCCCATATCCCTTGATGTTGTTAGCCCCAAGAACTAAATGTAACTCTCTCTTGAAAACAGTGAATTGGCCCCCAAGTACTAAATGTAACTCTCTCTTGAAAACAGTGAATTGGCCTGCACTGCCTTCTGTGGCAGAGAATTCCACAGATTCACAACTCTCTGCGTGAAGAAAGTTTGTTCTCATCTCAGCCCTAATTGCCCCCCCCCTTTATTCTTAAACTGTGACCCATGGTTCTGAACGCCCCCAACATCGGGAACATTTTTCCTGCAGTTACAGTAAGTGAAAATCTAGCAGGCAAGCAGGATGCTTTCACCAACCACCCCCATTTGAAGTCCACTATCTTCCACCGTATCTACCCAGTGCTTGGTACTTACTTCCAGCAGCCACTGGTTGTCCTCCAGGATGCACCGAACCGCAGCCTGATCCATGCCGGTCACCTGGGCGAATTCGGCACAGAGACTCTCACGGCAGCGGTGCAACGCTTCCCCGTCCGCATCTGTCCCCGCCGCTGCTTCTGCTTCCAACACCCGCGGCCCATGCAGTTGATATGAGTTTTGACATTTTCGTTGATCACAGAATTTCTCACAACAGAGCGAGAAATTTGTGATCAGCGTGAGAATTTGGTGAAATGTGTGATTCTCACGCTCAATGCATGGGAGTTGGCAGCCCTGCCTCTCTATCCCCCTCTCCCTCTCCCCCCCTCTCCCTCCCCCTCTCTCTCCCCCTCTCTCCCCTCTCTCTCTCTCCCTCTCTCCTCCTCTCTCCTCCCTCTCCCCCTCTCTCTCTCCCTCTCCCTCCCTCCTTCCCTCTCTCTCCCTCCCTTCCTCTCTCCCTCTCTCTCTCTCCCCTTCACTCTCATCCTCTCTCACCCCCTCTCTTCCCGCTCTCTCTCCTCTCACCCCCTCTCTCCCCCTCTCTCTCCTCCCCTCCCCTCTCTCTCCTCTCTCCCCCCTCACCCCTCTCACTCTCTCCCCTTACCTCTCTCTTATCTCTCTCCCCTCTCTCTCTCTTCCCCCCCCTCTCTCTCTCCTCTCTTCCCCTCTCTCTCCCCCTCTCTCCCCCTTTCTCTCTCCCTCTCCCCCCTCTCTCCCTCCCACCTGATTCTCCCCTCTCTCTCGTCCCCTCTCTCCTCTCTCTCCCCCCCTCTCCCCTCTCTCCCTCTCTCTCCCTTCTCATTCCCCTAACTCTCTCTCCCCTCTCTTTCCCCTAACCCTCTCTCCTCCCCTCTCTCTCTCTCCCCCTCTCTTTCTTCTCTCTCTCCCCCTCTTCTCTCTCTCTCCCTCTCTCCGCCTCTCTCTCTCTTTCTCCCTCCCTCTCTATCTCTCCCTCTCTCTCCCTCTCTACACACTCTCTCCTCTCTCTGTGTCTCTCATCTCACCTCCCTCTCTTCCCCCCCTCTCTCTCTCATCTCTCTCCCCCATTTCTCCCTCTAACCTCACTCTCCCCCTGGCTCTCTCTCCCCCATCTCTCTCTCTCTTTCCCCCTCTCTCCCTCTCTCTTTTACCACCCCTCTCTCTTCCCCCTCTCTCTCCCATTCTCTCCTACCCTCTCCTCCTTCCACCCCCTCTTTCTTCCCTCTCACCCCTCTCTCTTCCCTCTCTCTCTCTCCCCCCCTCCCACCTCACTCTCCCCCTCTCTCTCCCTTACCTCTCACTCCCCCCCTCTCCCTCTTCTCTCTCTCCATTCACGCCCCCTCTGTCTCTCCCCTCTCTCTCCTCTCACCCCCCTCTCTCTCCCACCACTGTCTCCCTGTCTCCTTTCCCTCTGAATTCGATTGTTTTCCAATATATTTAACTTGACAGCCAACTCTCTCGTCGATTTTTGATGGTGAAAAGACGCTTCTTGTAGGTCAATAGCAAAAACCCACAATGATTTTATGGCTCATGTGTTGTTTACTCTAAACAAACCCAATGGCGTACTGTTGATGTTAAATGTTTTCTTTAAAATGGTAAATCTCTGAATGAGGAATGTTTAAATCTCCTTTAACTTAAAGTCTTCAATAATCTTCTTTAGATCAAACTAAGACTATTCAAATATGATTGTTGATTAATATGGAAAGGAATTTTCATTTCACTGCACATCTCGTATGTGTACGTTGTGAGATACAAAATCAATCACAAACTCTTCAGAGGCAAAATCAAAGAAACAAGTTTTCCTTTATTACATTTCTGCGCAGAAAAGGGTGTCTCTCCTCTATCATCCTCTAGAGACACACAAAGATGGAGGTGCTTTCTATCTTTTATACCTTTCTTTACTATGGTCACTACCTCATGTCTCCCCATGGAGCTTCGTCCAATCATAACATAAAGCCCACATTCCCACGAGAACGTCCAGGAACGTCTCGGAACATCTCCTGACGTCAAAGGCTTCTGCTGGAGTTTTTATCTGTTACTTCTTTATCTAGAAGTTCCCTCTGTTCTGTATATTGTTACTTTATTCTACCAGCAGTCTGGCTTCTGCTGACAGCTCATTTCTTTCTAAGTTATATTTTTCACAGTTCTAGTATAAATCAACCATCCCTATTAACCCTTCTCTCACAATCCACCATTTTTCTTTTTGCTACGCAACTTTTGATTTATACTATATCTTCCTTTTCTAGTGCTAGCAGCAGATTCTTCACCTCCCTATCCTCCTCTCGCTAGTCATACTGTGTTCTGAAGGCCATCATGACGGCGCTGTTCTTTGTCAGGGCTGTCTCTATCAATCGCTGAGCCAGACCCCGTGCGCAGGGAATGATACAACATCCGAATAGGCACAAAGTCAATGGTTCCTTCCCTTCACGCACAGTCCATGGGCTGATATTGTCCGGTGGGGCCTCCATAGGACCCTTAAATCAGCTTGCGTGTGTCCACCCGTTTTCTTGTGTTCGTACTGCTGTCTCGGTGATTAATAACACAAGGTAGGGTCCAGTCCACCTAGGTTGCAGCTTTTCTTCCTTCCATGATTTTACAAGATCCCAGTTCTCTGCTTTCACAGAATGGATTGGCAAGTCGAGATGGGGACTCTGTGCCAGCATCCCCTTGGTTTTTAATTCTGTAATAGAACGAGATGCTGCCAGTAAACAGTTCCTTAAGAAAACATCACTACCATGGTGGGTATTCCTTCTATCTTTCCCAAATAATAAAGACCTAACTTGTTCAACCTTTCTCTGTATCTTAATTGCTGAAACCCAGTCAACATTCTAATTGATCTCCTCTGTACTCTCTATTTTGTTAACCTTTTTCCTATAATTATGCCTACCAAAATTATACACCATACTCCACAATTGACCTCACCAATACCTTGTACAATTTAACATTACAACCCAACTTCTATACACAATGCTCTGATTTATAAAGGCCAACACACCAAAATCTTTCTTAACCATCCTATCTACATGAGATTCCACCTTCAGGGAACTATGCACAGTTATTCCTAGATCCCTCTGTTCAACTTCATTCCTCAATTCACAATCATTTACCATGTACGTCTAATTTGAATTGTCCTGCCAAGATGTATCACACTTATCAACATTAAATCCATCTGTCATGTTTCAACCCACTCTTCCAAATGACCTAAATCTCGCTGTACACTTTTAAAATCTACTTCATTATTCACAACACCACCTATCTTAGTATCATCTACATATTTCTTAATCTATTTTACCACACCAACATCCATATTATTGATTCACATGACAAACAACAGTGGACCCAACACACATCCCCGAGGTACCCCTCTAATCACTGACCTCCAACCTGACAAACATCCATCCACCATTACTCTCCCTCATTTCCCATACAGCCACTTTTTAATCCATCTTGCTATTCCTTACTAACCTCTTCTTAACCAACCTTATTTCCTTATTGAAGCTTGTCAAAGGCCTTACCAAAGTTCACCACTTTAACCTCATCAATTTTCCTAATAACCTCTTTTAAGAAAAATCAAGATTAGTCAAATGTTACAATCACAAATCCATGCTAATTCTTCCTAATCCTACCCTATTTATCCAAATTCCTATAATATTGCCTTTAGTATCCTTTCCATTATTTCCCACCACTGATGTCAAAAAAGTTCTTGTTAAAACTCTACTCTTCTTTGTCCTCCTGTTCACTTACCTCAGGGCTATTATCTATTCGTACCTGCGGGACAGCCCTCATGTAATTATTGAAATGGAACTAGGTATATCAACCTTCTAAACGAACATCGGTTGGTGATTTAGAAAACTCATACATACACCTTGTCTTCAGGTTTAAAGGGTCCTTCCTCCTGGTCCATCTCCGACAGCTTTTACTTTACCTGTTCATAAATAGACTTGTATAACTTTTACTTTACCTGTTCATAAATAGACATTATTAACTGTTTCATATACTTTTTAAATTCTATCTGTAACTGTTCCAAACTCGGTCCCTTGCAGGGACTTCTCCATTGTGCCACCCACGGCTGGTTAGTTTGCATGCAACATTTCTTCAGTGCCAATGGCAGAACATTACACAAATGTTCCATTTATTCTTTTCATCAAATGAAAACAATCCGTTGTCAAAGCTGATTTCTGTAGGTTTACCAAACCACTTAATTACCTTATTCATCATAAACGACACTCTAGTGTTTATACCTAAATCGATTCAGACTTACCCTGGACATCTCTTCCAGATGCTGTTTCAGCTGCTTTGTCTGCATTTTAATTTAACTTCTTTGACATGCACTTTTTCCGTTTCACCATACAATTTCAACATTTTTTCCGACCTAGTCTGAACTATATCCTGCCTTTCCCAAGGTCATCATCTGCTGTCTTATATTCTGAAGTATTTCTCTCTATCTCTCTCTCTCTCTTTACTTGTGGAACAAACCAACAAATTGTCCACATCAGCAAATACTTTCTAAGGGTATACCATATAACCATTACAGCACGGAAACAGGCCATCTCGACCCTTCTAGTCTGTACCGAACACGTATTCTCCCCTAGTCCCATATACCTGCGCTGAGACCATAACTCTCCATTCTTTTCCCGTCCATATTACTATCCAATTTTTTTTTTTTTGAATGATAAAATCGAACCTGCCTCCACCACCTTCACTGGAAGCTCATTCCACACAGCTACCACTCTCTGAGTAAAGAAGTTCCCCCTCAACTTTCAACTCTGCCTTTCCCATCTAATTAAAAAAACCTACCTCATCCTAGCCTTTCTTGACATCCTTCCTTAAACCCCTTCCTCTCTCTTGGGGACCCCAGTCCTGTTAGGGCTTATAATCTCCAGATTAATTTCACTCCTGATGGGACTTTTCGAGGAAAAGTTCCCCAAGACATGTATTATTGGCATGTAATTCTCTGGCCCCGCTTGGTTCCATCATAGGACTCACTTGTGTCAGTTCATCACTTATTTCAGTCTTTTCAACCAGGGGCTTTGTTCATTGACATTGACCGCAGAGACCAACTGTTTACTGATTCTGCTTGACTTTAAGAAGAATGGCTTCCACCACAATAGTTCATAATATAATGTTCATCAACTGGTTGCCTTCTATTTCTTGTTCATTTTCAACACTCCACCTTTTCATTCCCCTTTGTTCCTTCGGGTTCACCTTCACCTTCGGGGGAATACGAATTTTTTGTCGTATCCCCCTTCTCTGCCTCCGTCTGCGCTGAGGCCTAATGGCGGAGCTGGCGACCTCGAGAGGCCGGAGGCGGAGCCTGTCAGGACTCGCCTTGGGCTCGCTCCGTGAGGGCGGTCCGGCTCGGGGCTGGAACGGCGCTCCCGTGAGGGGCTGTGGCGCTCCCGTCGGAGCGGCCCAGCCCGAGGGTGGAATGGCGCTCCCGTTGGAGTGGCCCAGCTCGAGGGTGGAATGGCGCTCCCGTCGGAGTGGCTCAGCTCAAGGGAGGAATGGCGCTCCCGTCGGGGCGGCCCAGCTCGAGGTGGAATGGCGCTCCCGTCGGAGCGGCCCAGCTCGAGAGAGGAATGGCACTCACGTGAGGGCGATTCGGCTCGGGGCTGGAACGGTGCTCCGGTGGCTGGGACGGCGTTCTGGCGGCGGTGACCTGAATCCGGGGTTCAGCCGCAGGCCAGCGGGTGCGTCTGCTGGACTGGAGGGCGGCAGCTTCGACCACCCTGGGCCGCGGTGTTTGAGCCGGCCCGTTTGCGGGGTTCGGTGAGCCGCGGGACTGTCTGTGCCATCGCCCGGTGGGGAATCGCCTCAGCGCAGAGGGAGAAGAGAAGAGAAGAGACTGCAGCCCTAAGATTTTTGCCTCCACCACAGTGAGGAGGTGTTTGGAGGACTCACTGTGGTGGATGTTAATTTGTGTTTGTTGTTGTTTATTATTGTATGATTGTATGTATGACTGCAGGCACGAAATTTCGTTCAGACCGTAAGGTCTGAATGACAATAAAGGTATTCTACTCTATTCTATTCTATTCTATAAGTGGGTAACATTTGCTGAGGGGCCTGCATACCCTTGTTCATGACGGCATCTAACCAGAAGATGGCGCTGTGGTCGGTAGTCATGCTGCAGTGACGGCATCCAACCAGAAGATGGCGCTGTAGCCGGTAGTCCGGCTGCAGTAACAGCAGCTGACCTAACGGTGGCGCTGTTGCCGGTATGTTTGTGAGCGGCGGCCATGTTTGTAGTCTATTGCCGGTCATTGTAACAATTTACATCGTCCATTTTAAATGTTTTATTTAGTGATTCCCACCACTTCATCAATGGTGCCTTCAAATCTTCCATGGCCAACAATCGTCCCACGTTCTCCTCCTCCAAAGCCCTAATCCATTTAAAAAAAAGAAAATAAATTAAATTTTAGCCCTCTCAGTTCATGGGCGCTCCAAGGGATAATCTGTCGTCTCTTACTTCTGTTTCTCTGTCTGTCTCTCTCTCTCTCTCTCTTTCTGTCTGTGTCTGTCTCTCTCTCTCTCTCTCTCTCGACGCTGAATAGATTCAGGACTGGACATGGCCCCCGCTTGGCCAGCCTTCACAAATGGGGCAGCAGCCCAACCCCACGGTGTGCTTGTGGCACTCCCTTACAACACATCATTGAAGCATGCCTTCAACAAAGACTCAAAGGAGGACTTGTCACCCTTCATACAGCAGATCAAGAGGCAACTGCTTGGCTAAAGGACTTTGCATTCGCTAAATAAATAAAATTTCTCTCTCTCTGTCTGGCTGTCTCTGTGTCTGTCTGTCTCTCTCTCTCTCTCTCTCTCTCTCTCTCTCTCTCTCTCTGTATCTGTCTCTCTCTGTGTCTGTCTCTCTCTCTGTCTGTGTTTCTCAACTTGAATGTCTACCATAACACAACATAAAAGCTGGTCATGTTTCATCAATTAACTTATTTCCAGTTAACTTTACTGACAAGAAATCTAAAACAACATCAAGAAACGATTTTTACAACTTCTCTTTTTCAGGTTACCAGGATACAAAGTGTTCATTTTTGCAGCTTGTTCGCAATCCCCTACGGCCCAAACACAGTGGGAATTCCCACCTCCGCCACGGGGGCGTCTGTGTTCAATTTTACAACTTGCTCATTTCAACCATTTGTTCCAAACCGGTTTTCAAACAAATCACTTTGTTTCATTCTTACTTCAAATAGATTATTCAATTTATATTTTCTCCCTGCCTGCACTCTTGTCCCCGGCCTTTGCTGTCTTCTATCACATCCCCCTTTTGCGGCCTCTGCCGTCTTTTTATCTGCTGCTTTCGGGAGTAAATCCCTTATCATCCTGTCTCAGGAATTTTCCTGTCTCTCAGGAATTGATCTAACTGTTCTCGTCGGACCTAATGAATCTTCAAGGAGGCAAACTCCCTTCCCCCTCAGGGTCCTCTCCTAGGTACCTCCCTCAGGGGTCTAATTTCTACCGAACTTCTTATCTTCCCCTTCTGCCCTTTGACTCCCCGTCCTGGTGCTCGGGTGATCTTCGTCCACCCCGGCCCCTGTCTTCTCTTTCCCTTGGGTATTTTGGCCCCCTCCGGCTCTGCATTTTCTGTGGGTACTTCCTGCTCATATGCAGCTCTGCATTTTCCCCAACTGACTATAACTTATCATTGTTGGCTTTTCCAACCCCTGGGTATTTCCTGCCCTCCAGGGTCCAGCATTTGCCCCAACGGACTATTGGGCAGAATGCGGGGATTTGGCCCACAGCCTTTTACCCTCCCTTCTGGGTTTGCCTTGCAGCCCCCTGAATCCTTCAGGGCGTCAAACACAAGGTCTTTACAATCGCCCAGGAAGTACTTTATTAGTCATTGTTCCTACCTGGATCTGTGCACAGAAATTGCTCGATTGACTTTTCGCGATTTCCAACCACTCTCACACTATCACTTGTTTCTCGTGTCTCTCTGTGTGGTCCTGGATACTACTGCTCAAACAGCTGGCGGCAAGCAAGGAGTCTGAGACTACTGATCTCAGCAGGGTGAACCTTCCCTTCGTCCGTCTACTCCCGTCAGCTGGCTGGAGTAATTGATCCCGGACGAGCCCCCATTTGTGAGATACAAAATCAATCACAAACTCTTCAGAGACAAAATCAAAGAAACAAGTTTTCCTTTATTACATTTCTGCGCAGAAAAGGGTGTCTCTCCTCTATCATCCTCTAGAGACACACAAAGATGGAGGTGCTTTCTATCTTTTATACCTTTCTTCACTATGGTCACTACCTCATGTCTCCCCATCGAGCTTCGTCCAATCATAACATAAAGCCCACATTCCCACGAGAACGTCCAGGAACGTCTCGGAACATCACCTGACGTCAAAGGCTTCTGCTGGAGTTTTTATCTGTTACTTCTTTATCTAGAAGTTCCCTCTGTTCTGTATATTGTTACTTTATTCTACCAGCAGTCTGGCTTCTGCTGACAGCTCATTTCTTTCTAAGTTATATTTTTCAGAGTTCTAGTATAAATCAACCATCCCTATTAACCCTTCTCTCACAACATGATGAATAAACTTGACTTGACTTGAATTTACTCAATAATCACAATAAGCACATATTCATGACATTATCAGTTTGCATGGATTTTTATGTATTACTTTGGGTTTTGTAGAGTGTCTTGCTGGATTTCAGGGAACAATTGTTTTTGGGACTTTATGGTTGCAAAATTTAACAGTTAGTTTGGTGAGCCACTTAATATGTTAGTCAAAAGTACATCATATATTAAAATTCTGATCTTGGGTGTGTATATGTGTGTGTGTGTGTGTGTATGTGCACGCAAATGTGCATGTATATGTGGTTGTCTTTACATCTTTGCAAAAACACCATGTGGTAACGATCACATTTTTACATATTCTGATTCACATTTATCCCCTCTAGTCAGTGAGGGAACATTGAACACTGAACATTGTATGCTTTATTTCTCGACATATTCTCGACTTATTACTGATTAAAAGTTTATAAAAACACAAAAGACTGTGAATTTAAAACAACCAGTTCAACTGATGACGTCACAATGGCTTGACTAGCAGTGCTCAGCCACTCTTCAATTTCATCCTATATTTGACAAGTTATTCACAATTTAAGCTTTAAAAATGCCAACTTTCACAAGATGTTTACATATTCTGATTCACATTTCCTCCCTCAAGGCAGAGAACACCTTCACTAACATTTCATGCTTTATTTCTTGACTTATTACTGATTAAAGTTAAAAAAAATCAAAAGACTTTGAATTTAAAATGACCAGCTTCAACTGATGACGTCATGATGGCTCGGCTAGTAGTGATCAGCTTCGCTGAATATTTCATCCTATATTTTATGTTATTCGCAATTAACGCTTTAAAAATGCCAACTTTCACAAGATTTTGACAGTAAAAATAATTCCTGCCAACACATTTCGATACAATGTTGTGACACAGGAACACTCTGAACTTTTCACCTCACAGGAGGGGGAGGGCGAATCGCTATTGCAACATGCAGGGGAAGTGCAATTGAATTTTGTTTTAAAGCACACTGCTGAGGGAGGCAGGGGAGTGCTGGAGTCTTACGTTCGGAACGGCTTGAGTTGGAGCCCCTGTTGGGGCTATGGGTAGGGAACGGGTGCATTGGGGTAGCAGACCCAACGAGAAAGAACACAAAATGTCATCTGCCCATTCCCTCTACAGATGCTGCCTGACCCGTTGAGTTCCTCCAACCCTTTGTATTCTGACAATAATATTTATTATTACTGATTGATCTTCAGCACCTCTTAATTGATTTAGGTACGGTACAACCCAATGGTATGAACATTGAATTCTCCAATTATAAGTAACACGTCCCACCTCCACCTGCTACCTTGGTTGCAGGCAACATTTTGAGCAATTTTCTCATGTTGCAATGAACGCCTAATGTAATTATCAATTACAAGATATTTAAGCACCAGAATAATATTTTTACTAACCTTGACATTGTTTCACAGCAGAATGTTGTCCCTTCTGACATTTTAAACAAATTTCTTAGTTTTCTCTTTAAAAGAACAGATTTTAGAATCTCAGGCCTGACGTTTGTGAATCTACATCTGGTGTAGATGACGGCATAAACATAGCCTGTGCCTCAATTTACAGCTTGTTTCTTCTTTTCTACTCCCCTTTTGTACATTCTCAAGTAATTTGAATCTAGTTTACTATGTATAAAATATATGTATTTCAAATATCCTTATAGGAAGGATAGTAAATGAATGGTGCCTTTTGTAAATGATGCCTCTGTAAGGATCAAAATAAAAGTCTATTGATTAAAAAAAACAGTTCATGCTCAACCTGTATATGTAAGACCATTTTTAAAATGCATACCTTTATCTAAATAAAACAATTCTTTATGAAGAACATGTCAGTGTTTCTCATTCATCTTTAAAGCAGTTGTTTGCTCATTCGGTACTTTGCTGACATTATTGCAAACATAAAGTACTTTTCATCTTCCCTGACTTTGCTCACTGCACTGATCCACACTGGCTTACAATTTCTCAACACTGAAGTTAAAAAATGAGTTGTTTGCAAATCCTGCATGACTTTCTCCATGATTATAACTCTTCAATGTCTGCCTCATTTTATATGACTGAGGATTCCTGATTTTCATCAGCAATCAACTAATGGCCACACAAGAAACTATAGATGTTGGAATCGAGTAAAACACAAAGTGTTGAAGTAACCCAATCTTTACTTTAGACTTTGGAGATACACCATGGAAACAGGCCCTTCGGCCCATCAAGTCCAGACCGACCAGCGATCACCCCATACTTGCTCTATCCTACAGTCATTCATCATCGGTGAAATCATTAGCGATGCAGTGGTGTTGGTTTCCAACGGGAAATGTAACGGATGCACCACACATCTCTGTCCTCCAGTTCCTGTGGACTTCTGCCGCTGGAAATATAGGATTTTGGTGTGTGTGCTTTATCATCTTTCCTTACAATGCTAAGTACCACAGTAATCGCAACTTCTACTGAAGGAAGGTACCTACTCACTGGGGACAATTTACAATTTTACCAAAGCCAATTAACCTATAGACCTGCACATTTCTGGAGTGTGGGAGGAATCCCGAGTACCCGGAGAAAATCCACACGGTCACAGGGAGAAAGTACAAACTCCATTCAGACAGCAACTGTAGTCAGGATGGAAACCGGGTCTCTAGCAACAACTCTACTGCTGCATCACTGTGCTACTGTGTAGGGGGCGCTGCTCTGGCAGCAGCCATGTCATGCAGCTCGTCAGTTTTTCAACTTTTTTTATTTTTTTAGTATGTTTTAAAGTCTGTATTTAATGTTTCTTTGTGTGTTTTATGTGGGGGGTGGTGTGGGGGAGTAAGGGGAAAACCGCTTCGGTCGCCTCCTCCACGGAGAGGCGAGTTTTTCCAGGTCGCCTCCCCCGTGGCCTAACATCAAGGATCGACGCGGCCTTTCCCGGAGACGCGCCCGGGGCTTCAGCGGCGGGCGCAGCATGGACTCTCGGCGTGGAGCGGGTGAGCCCTCGCTGGGGCTCGCTGGAGGGGAGCGCTCCGTTTCGCTGGCCCGGGCAGCCGGCAGCCTGAAGTCGCAGCCTGAAGCCGCGGTCTGCAGAGCTCCAACTGGTGCGGTGTCTACAGCCTCCAGTCTCACGTTGAGAACCCGGGGGAAGAAGAAGCCATCACTGCCGGCCCGCGGCCAACTTCTACCGCGGGGCCGGCATGGACTTACCATCACCCCTGGAGGGGAGCTTCGACCGCCGGCCCTGCAGTCTACGGTGCTTCTGGCTGCGGCGGGGACTTTAAATCTCGACCGCCGGCCTGCGGCCTTCAACAACTTAAAGCCGCGGTCTCCGGTGAGGAAGAGCCGATCCTGGACTGACTCTGGACTCTGGTCCTGACCACGGGGGGGAAATGGAGGAGGACTGGCCAATTTTTGTGCCTTCCACCACAGTGATGAATGCTGTGGTGGATGTTTGTGTTACAGTTTTATTGTGGTTGTGTGTTCTTTACTATTGTATCGCTGCAGGCAACCCAAATTTCCACCAGCCTGGCTGTGTGGCAATAAATTATATCTATCTATCTATCTACTCCATGAAGGGAATTGATAGGTGACGTTTTGGGTGGGTCCCTATATTACCAAATCTGCAAGTTCTGGAATTCATACCTTAAAACTTTTTATTTCTCTGCTTTTATCTCCTCAAGGCCTTCCTTTCTTATTCACCAAAATTTTGATCATAATCTCTTTATATGATAATGTCATGTTTGTCTGTCTGTATTACTATTATCTTGGGGGGTTTATTATACCAAATAGTTGCATAAGATTATTTTCAGTTTGGAGGTACAGCATGGAAATAGGCCCTTCAGTCCATCAAGTCCATGCTGACCATGTCAACCATGACACTCATTAACTTTAATATCAAGCAATTTAACACAAGAACTAAAACGAACCAGATACAAAAATATCACAAACACAATTATTTTTTCTTTAAACTAAAAATGCAGTGAAATAAAAATAATTTTCAAAATTCAAGCAGATTATTTATTTTTTTATTAATTTTCTGGGATCTCTCTCATTGACAAGCCAGCATTAATTGCCAATTGCAAGCAAATTGAATAACAATGTAACAATTTGATAAAATCCACATAAAATATACTGTGGAACATATTGCAGCTATTGCAAGAAGTTTATGTAAATAGCGAATTTATTAAAATCATATTGCGTAGACATCATGCTTTGACAAGTGGAAATATTAGAAACAAAGTAGGAAATTGTAGAACAAGCTCTCAGAAGTTAAAAAGCGAAGCGTTCAGTTGCATCATTTGTGATAGTTGAGGTGATCCAGAAGTCAAATTGAGTTCAATCCTTCACTCGATTAATTCATCTTGCGTCCAAAGCCTAAAAAATAAAATAAATTTTCAATTTTCTCATTTATAATGTACCTCATGACATCTTCAGTAAATACATTACAAGGTGAGATAAAAATTAACTTTATATAAGTTAAAAATTAACTTTATATAAGATGAGAAATATCATCACTGCTGATGAAACACATTGAGAAAGCAGGAGAGTCTCTCCCATCCGTCCCAACAATTATGCAGGTTATAATATCACTACTACCCGTAACTCTACTCAATCAATTCATTGAACCATAGAATTATAGAAACATACAGCACAAGTGGGGCGGCACAGTGGCGCAACGGTAGAGTTGCTGCCTTACAGTGCTTTCAGCGCCAGAGACCCGGGTTTGATCCTGACTATGGGTGCTGTCTGTACGGAGTTTGTACGTTCACCCCATGATCACGTGGGTTTTCTCCAAGATCTTCGGTTTCCTCCACCACTCCAACGACGTACATGTCTGTAGGTTAATTGGCTTGGTATAAATGTAACTTGTCCCTAGTGTGTTCAGGATAGTGTTAATATGCGGGGATTGCTGGTTGGCGCAGACCCGGTGGGCCGAAGGGCCTGTTTCTGTGCATCATCTAATTAATTTTTTTTAAATAAAAAAGAAACAGGCCGTGATGACCCACCACGTCCATGCCGACCACAGTAACTATCTACACTGGTCCTATTTGCCGACATTGGGCAAGTATCCTTTTACTCCTTTCCTATCCAAATAACTGTCTATTTCCTTTAAAATTATGTAATAGCATCTGCCTTCACCACTACCCCTGACAACTCATTCCAAAAATTCAATACTCACTCTCAATGTAAAAAACCTCAGCCATGGATCACCATTTTTTTTTAAACTCTTACTTTAAACCTCTGGTAATATATATTCCCCTGTTGTAAGAAAAGTATTCTAATCATCTATGCTATCTAAGCCCCTTATAATCTTGTAAACCTCTTTTCAGTCACCCTTCAGCCTATTACTCCTTCCTACTCCTTCCCTTAATGGTATTAAAGACAACATCCTCACTGTTCCTTCTGTCGCTGCCTTTTTGGCGGCTCCGTCTGCCGCTTCATTTCCCCTTGCTTCTAATGAGTTCCCCTTTTGGTGTCCCGCCACATGGACCACCGCTATCCTTTCTGGCAAATGTAATGCTTCCAGCGCCTTCTCAATTAATTGCTCATGTGCCAACTCCTTTCCTCTTGCTGTAATCATCCCCCTTTCTTTCCATATTCTCCCAAACGTGTGCACTACTCCAAATGCATATTTGGAGTCGGTGTACACCGTTCCTTCCTTCCCCTCCAACAATTCTAACGCCCGTATTAAGGCATACAATTCACATGACTGAGCCGACCAACTACCTGGCAACCTGCCCGCCTCCACTCCTTCAAATCCTTCTCCTCCTATTATGGCATACCCACTATATCTTTTTCCATTTATACAGCGGGAAGAACCGTCTATAAACCACCTTTCTCCCTCTACCAGAGGCTGCTCCTCCAAATCCTCCCTGCTCTTGGTCTGTAGTTCTATAACTTCGCTACAGTAGTGTTCTGGTCTCTGCCCTTCCTGCTCGTCGTCCGCCGAGTATAAAAACTGGGAAGGGTTTAAATTCTTATCGGTCAGAATGGTCAAATCGTCTTTTTCCATAAGTATCACTTCGTACTTTAGGATCCTGGAGTCAGTCAACCACCGGTTGGACTTCTGAGTTAGTATTGTCCGGACCGTGTGGGGAGTAGATACTACCAGGTCACCTCCAAATGTCAATTTTCTACTTTCTTCCACTAATATTGCTGTTGCTGCGACCGCTTGAATACATACAGGCCACCCTCGTGATACCGGATCCAAGAGTTTAGAAAGGAATGCGACTGGCTGTCGTTTCCCTCCTCTCTTTTGTGTCAGTACCCCCAACGCAATTCCATTCTCCGCATTAACAAAGAGATGGAATGGTTGATCGATGGACGGAAGGGTCAGTACCGGTGCGATGATCAGGCTATTCTTTATTTCTCCAAATCTCTGTTCGTCCTCAGAATCCCATTGTACTTTATCAGTCTCCTCACACAATTTATCATACAAGAACTTGACTTGTCGGGTGTAATTGTCTATCCATAATCTACAGTATCCAATTAACCCGAGAAACTTCCTGATTTCTTTTTTGTTCCTTGGCATCGGCAGCCCGGTGATCCCAGCTATTCTTTTGGGGTTTATTCTCCTTTTCCCGTCACTAATCAGGTGTCCTAGATATTTAACCTCCTGTTCTACAAATTGTAGTTTATTTTTGGACACTCTCAATCCCTTTTCCCCTAAAAAGTTTAAGAGGTTTATGGTTGCATCCCTTACTGGCTCTTCTTCTCCGCCTGAGAGTAACAAATCATCTACGTACTGCAATAATTGTGTCCCATAGGTCCTGGGAACATTCTCTAATACTTTTTCTAATATTTGCCCGAACAGGTTCGGGGATTCAGTAAATCCCTGAGGGAGCACAGTCCATCGATACTGTTGCTTCCTCAGTGTGTCTGGGTTTTCCCACTCGAATGCAAAGGGGTCTCTACTTTCCTCAGCCAGGGGGCAGCTCCAAAAGGCGTCTTTCAGATCTACCACACTGAACCACCTATGGTTAGGGGGTATACATCCCATTATGGTATAAGGATTTGGGACTACCGGGTGTCGAGCCCTAACTACCCTATTCAATTCTCTTAGGTCCTGGACAAGTCGGAACGTTCCGTCAGTCTTTCTTACAGGGAGTATTGGCGTGTTGTAGGGGGACATACAACTCTCCAATACTCCATCCTTCAGTAAGTTTTCTATAATTGGCTGCAGCCCTTTCCTTCCTTCCATTGAAATCGGATACTGTCTTACTTGTACTACTTCACTTCCTTCTCGCAAGGCTATCCTCAGAGGTGGTATTCTTAGCCCTCCCCTATTTCCCTCTCTTGCCTACACTATTCTTTCTTCATCTTCGGTCGTCAATTTATATAGTTGTACTATAATCTGTCCACCTACGGAGCTGTGCCCATTCCTAATTGAACTTGTAAGTCCCTTCCCATCAGATTTATTCCTGCCTGGGGCACCAGGATTAAGTCTTCCATGGCCTCTCGATTTTCATATCTTACCATTACTCCTTCTATCTCGGGAGCTGTCATTACCTTTCCCCCTACTCCAGAGATTTTGACTTGCTTTTCCCCTAATCCCATTCCCTCCGGTATCCTGGTTACACTTGATCTTTCCGCCCCTGAGTCCACCATAAATACCGTGTCTTCTCCTTGGGGACCTAATTTTAAGTTTACCAAGGGTTCCCGTGTACGTCCTACACACCCCAAGGAGGGGAACCCCTGACCCCCCTATTCCTCCATCAGTGTGTACGATTGTACTTCATGCCTTATCTTTGGACATTCTCTTTTAAAGTGTCCTTCTTTGTGACAATGATAACACCGGGATGGCCCGGTGCGCCATCCCCCTGATCCTTGTTCTTTATTTCCCGGGGGACCCCAACCTTGGTCCCTCCATTCACCCCTTTTATGGGTTCCTTTGGCCATTCAAAGTAACAATACTTTATCATGACTTTCTTACTTTTACCCTGAGTCCCCCCTCACCCCATCCGTGCAACATCCGCCCCAATCGACTATCAGGCGGAATGTGCGGCTCTTCACCAGTTTGAGCCTTTTTCCCCGGGCCCTTACTTTGCCCATTCCGGTTACCCATCCCTGTCAGACCTTTTCCCGTCCAACAGAACCCAATCGCCCGAGTAATACTTAATAGTCAATATTCTTACCCGAGTTCTGTGCACAGGAATTGCTCGATTGATTGATCCCTTTCACCGGATTCCCTCTTGTTTCCAGAGTCTCTTGTCCGAATATCACTCGCTCAAACCGCTAACGGCAAGCAAGGAGATCAGAGACTGCTGAAATCAGCAGGGTGCACCTTCCCTTCCTTTCGTGCCTCCGTCAAGCGGCCGGAGTGGCGATCCCGGACGAGCCCCCAACTTGTGAGATATATGGTTTGTGCTCACAATCACTACTCAGAGACTAAATCGTGGAAACAAGAAATGCTTTATTTGCGAGTCTGCAGAATCGGGTGCCTCTCCAAGTTGAGACACCCCGAGCAAAGGAAAAACGTCTATTTTTATACAATTCAGTATACAGTCTTTATTGATCGGACGCCTCCCCTTCTGACCCCTTCCAATCAGGGTACCGAGGTTCACAATCTTCCAACCCTCCCCTCCGTGCGTCATCAATCATTCCCTCTCCTCCCACATCATACATCGCATGTACATTTAAATTAGGTTCTTTGTCATGAGGGGCGTAAAGTTAATATTCATTTATTTTATTAAGCATGCTCAGTAGCTGTTGCCCTAACCTACTTAATTGCCTTTGACCTAAAGAATAGCTTCTGTGTTGTCAGCTACATTCCTTACCTCATCTTGTTATTCTACAATGTTATCAACAGCTCTGAAGGTCTGACTGTTTGTTCGAATCACAAGGTTGGTGATTCCAACTTTTCGACCCATCACAAGGTCGGTGACTTCAATTACTCGGCCCCTCACAATGATGGTGGTTTAATCATCTTATCCCTCACAGGACCTATGGGTGAGTGGAGGAATATTGCGTTCGGGGACCCGCCCTCCCTGCGATGCCACGTGCCCCCCTCTCCCCCCCCCCCCCACCCCAGCGTTGGTGGACAGGGCCCAACGGGACCCGCTTGGTCTAGTACACAACTAAATATGGATTATAACATACATCTAACATTAACAATAAGACAAAGAAGAAAAATAAAAAGACAGATGGGCTGCAGGCAAGCTGCATATGTAACACAGCGCCACCAATACAGTAATAGGCCTGTCCCACTTTGGCGATTTTTTAGGCGACTACAGGCGACTTGGCAGTCGCCACATGTTCGCCGGTGATCGCCAAAATGTGCCTGTACAGTCGTGAGTAGTATCCTCAGTCGCGCAAAGAGTCGTGTCGTCTTTCTGGTTGTGCAAAATTTTCACCATGTTGAAATTCGGCGACAGTGGGTTGACACATATGAGCTTGTCTTGACTTGTACGTTAGGTTGTAGCCTTGTTAACATAGGTTTTCGCCAGGTGACGTAGGTTCTCGCCGGTGCTGACCGGTGAATTTCATTGGCGCCTAGCAAAAAACCCTAAAAACCCAAGTTCACAGCTCCATGTGGTCAGACGAATATAGTGCGTGGACATTGCGCATTTTGTTTCGGAGACATCATGGCTCCAAGAAGAAGGAAGCGGCAGCTCAAGGGCAAGGCCCAACCCCCATCACCACTCACCAGGCAGGTGGAGCTAACCCAGGAGGAGGAGGAGGAGGCACAGGAGGACCACCACTGTAGATGCCACTGATGGGACCACCACATCTGCAGGCTCACCAGGAATCTAATTTTATAATACTTTTGTGAATTGGAGTTGACATATTTTGTCACACACAGAAAAGTTTTAATTTATTTGCCTTCCACTTAATATTGATATGTTTCTGTGTTGTAGCCACGGTCATTGATGGGACCAACACAGATGCAACCACCACTGATGTCATGCTCACCGATGGCCACCTTGCCTATGGGCAGGTCACCCAGTTCCACAGGACAACAGCAGCCATACTCATAGCAGCAGTCTACATCAACACTATCACAGCAGTTTGCCACTACTTCCACATACACTGCCTTGCAGCCTGAAAGATCTAGTAACTTGTCTGTACTTGTAGCTGCATTCACAGACTACCACATCCTGACACACCCAGACCTGTACCAGTGACACCTGGACGTAAACCCAGGACCCCTAATCCCTACTCTCTGAAAGCCCTGGATCAAGCCCGGGGTAACAGAATATGCTAACATGAGGCATGGGGTATATAAAGTGTTAAGGACAAGTAGTTTGCCAAAGGACTGGGATGTTTCCGGGATCCAGCAGCAGAACATTAAAAGTCTCATAAGCAAGCAGAATATACATTTTGAGAGAAAACATGCAAGTAGTTTTCAATCATGCAGAAACAATTTTCTATATATAAATATGAACAGGGTAACTAATTTAAACGAGAGCCTCTGGAGAGTGTAGCTGGTGAATTAATAAAAGTAAACAAAGAAGTGGAAGATAAATTGACCAAATGTTTTGCATCAGTTTTCACCGTGAAAAACTAAACAGGCTAATTTCAAATAACAAGGTGGAACTTCACAAATCACCCAAATCCGATGTACTGCACACTAGGATTTTAAAGAAAATGGCTGCAGATATAATGGGTCCATTGGTTTAAAATGTTCAGAACTCACTAAACCCTAGGGTGGTATCAGCAAATTGACAAGCCGTGTTATACTGAGGGGGTGCTGTCCTGTGGTATGGCTGCCCAGCCTGCAGCTGTTCGTTTTTCACTCTTTTTATTTATTTTTTTTAGTGAGTTTTAGTGTTTTGTTTATGGAGTTCTAGACTTTTCTATGTGGGGGGTGAGGGGGGGAGGGGGAAACTACTTTTCAGGGTTCCTACCTGGTCGGAGAGGCAGCTTTTCACCGGGCTGCATTTTCGACCTGTCCTCGCGGCCTACCAGCGGGCCTGGAGCGGCGTTTCGTGAGGGGACCGCCCAGTACCTCGGCTTTGGCGGCGGCACAGCGCTGGAGCGCTATTGCGGAGCGGGCGATGCCTTGTCTGGGTCGCCGCGCTGGAACTCCGGTATGCTGAGACCGCCGAGATAAACATCGCGGATCTGCAGGACTGTGGAGCGGACAGCTGCGGGCGGCGGCGCTGAACTTAAACATCGGGAGCCTGGGATCTCTCGATAAGAACGCCAGTGGTGGAGCTCCAACCGGCGCGGCCTTGTTGGCTTCAGAAGCCGCGGTCTCCGGTGAGGGAAGCGGCCGTTCCAGGGTTCCCATGCCGCCGAGAGGATTCTCCCGACGCCGGAGTACAATCATCCGGCGAGAACGGCCTGGAACATCGGGCCTCCTTAAAGGCAACTGTGGAGGCCTCAATAGGCCCGACTATGGGTGGACATGGGATGGGGACTGGATACTGTGCCTTCCCTCATAATGGGAACCATTGTGGGGGGATGTTTTTATGTTTAAATGTCTTTATTATTGTTATGTCTGTATTCTTTCTTTATGTGCTGGAATGGCAAGAAGCATTTCACTACACCTAGGTGTATGTGATCAATAAAATTACCTTGACCTTGATTTAAAACACAATTAAGGCAAAAAGAGGGAATAACAGGAATAACATTATTGGTAGTTTAAACGTAGTCAACATCGATTTTTGACAGATAAATTATGCTTGAGAAATTTGCTCAAATTCTTTGAGGATTGAATAGGGACAGTTTGGAGAGGGCTGTAGGTTAAAATGTATTAAGATGTCCAAAAGATTTAAACTTTTTTTTAATCTCTTACCTCGACGGAGATGCGATTTCTTTCCATATCGTATCTCCGTCCCCACCACGGCCTAACATCGTAGAGTTGGCGGACTTTCCTGTAGACCGATGGGTACTCCAAGCCGCAGGAGTCTGTGGGACTTTAACTTCGCGGAGCTTGAGATCCCTTTGCCAGGGATCGAAGCTCCAACCGCGGGGCCTGTGGACTTTAACACCCTGAAGTCGGCGGTCTCTGGTAAGAAGAGGCCAATTCGGGCGCTCCATTCCATGGAGAGAGTTACAACTGCCCTGACGTGGGAGTTTCATCACCTCGGCTGGGGCTTCCATCGCCAGCGGCGGGGACTTTGATCGCCACGACTGCGGGCTGCTGATAGACACTGAGTCTATCAGCTTTGTATATAAGTTCTTTATTAGCAGAACACATTGGGTGAATACACATAGCTGTTGTAAGTTCGAACTCCTAGATTAATCTGGAGAACAACTGAATCCGCACACCAGATGATATAGTGCAAGACCTGAACTGGATTACGGATCAGGTGTACAACAGTAAAACTCGACATGGACTTAAGCATAAGCCCATAAACTAAACAAAGTATATAAAATACAAACATCACAATATAAGGATGTAAACATCAACTAAGCAACGGAGGATATGAAATGGACAAGATAAATGTAAAGAAGCAAAGAAGGCTGTAATCAGTTATGGTCTGTAGTGAGTGTCTAAGCACAGTCTTTATACTTCAGGTTGGGCTTGCAAACCCGTCCAGCACGCAGACGGCACGGGCCCTCTGCTGTGTTCTTCACAGGTGACAGCACTGCAGCTTGTGGTTCAAATGACACTGGTTTCACAAAAGTCTTTTCCACAGGGGACATTACAGGTGACATCACGGGTGATTTAAAAAAATATATATAAAAAATTCTTTATTAGCAGAACACATTGGGTGAATACACATAGCTGTTGTAAGTTCGAACTCCTAGATGAATCTGGAGAACAACTGAATCTGCACACCAGTTGACATAGTGCAAGACCTGAACTGGATTACGGATCAGGTGTACAACAGTAAAACTCGACATTGATCTGTAGTGAGCGTCTAAACACAGTCTTTATACTTCGAGTTGAACTTGCAAACCTGTCCTGCACGCATACGGCACGGGCCTTCTGCCGTGTTCTTCGCAGGTGACAGCACTGCAGGTGGTGGTTCAAATGGCACTGGTTTTGCAAAAGTCTTTTCCACAGGGGACTTTACAGGTGACATCACGAGTTGTTGTTTTTTTAAAGAACTTATGTTCGACTGCCCTCACCGCGGGAGAACAAAGAGGAAAAAGTTTGAACTTTATTGCCTTCCATCACAGTGAGGAATGTGGAATCAATCCACTGTGGTGAATATTTATGTTACCTTTTATGTGGAACTGTGTTTTGTTGCTTTTCACTTAATATGGTTGTATGGTAACTCAAATTTCACTGTAGCTTAACTGGTACATGTGACAATAAACTAACCTTGAAGCCTTGAAATAATTGTGAATCTTTGGAGAATTCTAACCCAGAGAGCTGTGCTGAATCACTAATAACTATATTCAAGGCCAAGATCTAATCCTCGATTCTGTGGGAATCAGGGGTTATAGATATCAGATTGGCATTGATCCTATTGCTGAACGGGGCAGGCTTGAAGTGCCACGTCGATACTCTCACTGCCAACTCATGTGTCCTTATGGAATGGAACTCTAAACCTCATTATATACAGTGAATTTTCAAATTGATGATCCCACTGATCAGAAATAAATATTCAGTATCTTCATTACTGTGGATTAATATATCATTCTTTCTTTATTGGAAAAGTTCTCAGCAATGGTAGCCCTAAAATAATGTAGTTGCTGTACATACCAGTTGTTTGGGAATGTGTTATGTAGGTTATGTAGGAGAAGGTTTGCTAATTCTACAGCCTTACTAAGAGCAAGGATGATATAAATGAAATTCATAATATAGACAGATCTTTCCATGATCAGGAACTACTGTCTTTCAATGTCACATCTTGTTGAATGCCAGTCATCTGCTGTTTGCAGGGCATCTTCATTCAAATCATTGTTGCAAAGAATAAATCACAACATTGATGTACAGAATGTTTCCCTGAAAGGAAAAGGACAAAAAAACACACACAGTGACTAGATAGTTTCATGATGGCGAAGAAGGGTCTCGACCCAAAACGTCTCCTATTCCTTCTCTCCATAGATGCTGCCTCACCCTCTGAGTTCGTCAAGCATTTTTGTCTACCTTAGATAGTTTCATGATGACTTTTTATTTAACTTCACATTGACATGTGTCAAAACCATGAAGGGTCTTTGTGAATTATTACAAGGCATGTTTAATTGTACATTGGATCTTCTTTCCCCAGATGAAGTTTTATATTGGTTGCACACTTACTCAGTTCCACATTTTGCACATGGCACACAGGACAAACAGGTGTTACAGACTTTGTTCTGATCCCGGGAATTACAATAAATAGGAAATAACCTCTGGGCTGAAACACGTGAGTTACAAGAAATGTAACATGCTCTAACTTGTTGCAACATTGCGTATCTTAACTGCATCTTTACACATTATTAAATGTCATGTTTAGATACTAAGAAGTTGCAACAGTGGATAGTAGTAGGCCCCCCTCGGTCATGGCTGACCATGGGCGATTCATCCTAGTTGTTGGCTGCTTGCTCCAAACCTCGCTAGAGCAGCGTCGCTTGTGGCTGAAGCGACCAATGCGAGAGTGACAGTCTCTTTCGCAAAGGTCACATTTGTGTGTGGCCTCTGGTTTCTAAATGATTCAGATAGCCTTAAGCTGCAGAGAGGCCACATCAAGATAATGCTGGAGTAGCACCCTGCCACTCCAGTGCACAACAGACAAACAGTCACAGGGATGAGGGCAGGAGGTTTAAAATGGGCCACACTTCCCACAGGTATGTCTGC
The DNA here is from genome assembly GCF_010909765.2 of Amblyraja radiata. Classification (NCBI taxonomy): domain Eukaryota; kingdom Metazoa; phylum Chordata; class Chondrichthyes; order Rajiformes; family Rajidae; genus Amblyraja; species Amblyraja radiata. The sequence goes on from NC_045956.1 coordinate 69,146,788, forward strand.
AGAAAGAGATGACACAGGCCCTCTAGAATTAACTGCATTTACCCCTGTAGATGCCTAAACTTCAAAGATGGAGCCAGTATCCAGTCATTATAACCTCTGCAGATAACAATGGAAAACACTGCAAAAACTATGCCAGTCAGGCAGCATCTGTGGAGAGTGAAATGGTTCCCCGCAGGATCAGAGCCTTTAGGTGTCAGCATAAATCACCAGTTAAACACCACCACAGCACACAAGGATAAAGATACAATCTTTAAAGCTTCAATTATGTTTTTACCCCCTTATTCAAACTTCCCCCAACTGTGCGCACTCGACCCATACATGGCAAAGGAGATATTGATATCCATTGGATTTACATGTGAAGGTCAATGTTCACAGCACTCTATGGAGCGCAGGTTAATTGACCAACTTACAATGTTCATTCTGAAGAAGGGTCTTGACCCGAAACGTCACCTATTCCTTGGCTCCATAGATGCTGCCTCACCCGCTGAGTTTCTCCAGCACTTTTGTCTACCCTCAATTTTTCCAGCATCTGCAATTCTTACTTAAACTTATAATGTTCTGTAAGTTTTGATAACTCTTGTTGCAGTTTTAAACTTTTATGGACAAGTTTCTGCAGCAACAGATGTTCATTAATTCACTGCCTGTGAATGATGAAATAGCAGCTTCAGGGCTTTCTGGAGCTGATTCAAGTTTCAGTTTCCAGATTTGTGAAGTGCGGGGGTTGCAATCTCATCGACTCCTCCCCCGGGTGTGTGCAGAGGTGAGGGAAGTTCATTGTCAGGATGCAACCCGTGTGTTTCATCCCATGTGAATTCCGGGAAATCAACCTGTTTCATACAGTCTGTATTTTTATTGAACAAAAGCTGCCTTTGTTCCTGTCTGTAATTATTGGCAATTTATTACATTATATTTATAATAAGAAACTTCCTTGATTCAAATCATCCAACCTGTCCATGTTTAATGTAACTCAATGCAATCAATGACCTTGTGACATTTCTGCTGAAAATCTTGCACTTTCTTTATGCAAAGACTGATAATTTTTTTTGATATATTTAATCAGGGCTTTTCTTTAGGATAATATGAAGGTGAGGGAGAAATATATCACTGACTTGTATCTGGATCTTGGTAAAGAGGGGATTATATTAACACGTTAAAGAACTGATACTCTGATATTCTGTACTGTTGCTCCACAGCCCACTCTGTGAAAGAAGTGCAGTAACAGGCCACCAGCAATGAGCAGAAGCATCCTGTCCACAGTCTGTTTCACCTGTGTAATAACTTTGCTCTTCTCCATCATCAGAGAGGATTAAGAAGGGTAGACAGAAAGATAAACACAATAATATCATTGACCTCTCCCAGACCAACATCCCCATTGTTGATGCTCCACTTGCATTCAGTCACTTGTTCACCTAATGTGCACACCTGACACCAATCTCCCAAATGGGACACCTAATTTCCCATTTTACATATCATTAAGCAATGAAGAGAATGTCAAGATTTGAAGTCAGTCTCCCTGGACCACCACTGCAAAGAAAACAAATTAGAGTCATAAAGTAATAGAGAGTGTGAAAACAGGTCCTTCAGCCCAACTTGCCCACACCGGCCAACATGTCCCGGCTACACTAGCCCCATCTGCCTGCGCTTCGATCATATCCCTCCAAACTTGTCCTATCCAATGTACCTGTCTTATCTGTTTCTTAAACGTTGGGATAGTTCCAGCCTCCACTATCTCCTCCGGCAGCTTGTTCCGTACATCCACCACCCTTTGTGTGAAAACGTTACCCCTCAGATTCCAATTAAATCTTTTCCCCTTCACCTTGAACCTCTGGTCCTTGATTCCCCTACTCTGGGCAAGAGACTCTGTGCATCTACCCGATCTATTCCTCTCATGATTTTATATTATACACCTCTATAAAATCACCCCTCATCCTCCTGTGCTCCAAGTCCCAGCCTACTCAACCTCTCCTTATGGCTCAGACCCTCTAGTCCTGGCAACATCCTCGTAAAAATTCACTTCTGGGATTTCTACAATAGCTCAATCATTGTCACTTTATTGACTAGTCAGTTCGAGTATAAAGCTATGCACTGAGGTACTCCAGCATTTTGTGTCTCTCAGAGAGGATGATCTATGAAATTATGTTGACAAGTACTTGCAAATTCACTCTTAATATTAGACATTCTTCGACATGTGATTTATCAAAATCGACGTTCAGCTCCACCATTCAAACTTTTGTCACAGGAATACATCCTTTTACATTTAAGGGACAAACACAGCTTTCTTAGACCAATGGCAGCCAAGGGATTCCTTCACCTCAGCTTCAAGATGCTTCCAATGTCAGAAACTGTTTCCCTCTCTCTTGGCAGCTGTTTCTAATATCTTCCCCGTTACATTTTATTACGGCCCTTTCAGCACCACAGAAGTACTCTGTACAGGCTGCAGAGCGGATAGCTTTATACTCTAACTGGATTAGTCAATAAGGTGACAATGAGTGAGCTCTGTAGAAATCCCAGAAGTGAATTGGTTTTCGTTGCAATGGTGATCTAGGCTTCCAATCCTGACCTCATTCAAGTCAAGTCAAGATAGTTTATTCTTGCTTGCTGCAGCACAACAGAATATAGTAAGCATAAATACAGAACAGTTCAGTGTGTTTATATACCATATGCCATATATATACACATAAATAAACAGATAAAGTTCAATAGACTGTTACAGTTCAGAGTTTGTTCAACATGTATCCAAATGGACACCTAGTTCAAACTGGGTATCCATTTGGGAGATTGGTGTGTACATTAGGTGACCAAGTGACTGAGTGCAAGTGGAGCTTCAACAATGGGGAAATTGGTCGGGGAGAGGTCTATGATATCATTATGTTTATGCTTCTCTACCTGATCAATTGTGAAGTTTGTGCCACACCTGAAATCTTAACCTTCGTACAACATTTTCCTCAGCAAACCAAAGGCTGACTAAAAGAATCAGAGGCTGAGGGAGGAACTGATAGAAGAATATAAATTTGAGAATGGCATAAAAGGAGTAGACAGTCAGAACCGTTTTCATGCTGTGGAAAAGTCAGAGAGGAAATGTTTAAAGGAAGACAGACACAAAATGGTGGAGTAACTCAGTGGGACAGGTAGCATCTCTGAATAGAAGGAATGGGTGATGTTTCGGGTGGAGACCCTCATTTAATGCAGATGGGCAGGACAGGTTTTTCATGCAGAGAGTGATGGGTGCCAGGAATATGGTGCCTGGTGTGATAGTGGAGACATATATGATAGTGGCATTTAAGACGCTTTCCGAGAGGCATGTGAATATGCAGGGAATGGAGGGATATGGATCACCTGTTCAGAAAACCAATTCAGAGGTTAAGGGTTTAACTTGGCATCATATTTAGCAGAGACATACTTAGCTGAAGAACCTTTTCCTGTTTTGTACTGTTATATGATCTATGGTGCCTTAAAGGCATTGGTGAATTTCATCAGTGACCCCCAGCTTTGCCAAAAGGTGGCTCCTGAGGTAAGGGAATTGGACCAGGAATCTCCAGCTAAATCCACACCACAGAACATAAGGCCAAATATATTATAGACTATTACATCTTTACTCACCTTTTTACACCCTAGAACTTATTAAATTCTCCCCTACTATGCCCACTGAACCCATACCAGGGAGACAGAATATTGATATCCATTGAAATCAAAGGTTTCAATTAAGGTACAGTGATATGCAAATTACCATACAGCCATATGAAAAAAAAAGCAACAAGACACACAGCTGCATAAAAGTTAACATAAACATCCACCACAGCAGATTCCCCACATTCTTCACTGTGATGGAAGGCAAAACGGTTCAATCTTCTTCCTCTATATTCTCCTGCGGTCGGGGCAGTCGAACCATCCGTTGAGGCGATCGAAGCTCCTGCAGATGGCGGTCAAAGCCCCCACGTCAGGGCAATCGAAACTCCCGCGTTGGGGCGGTAGAAACTCCGGCGGCTTGGAGTTACCGAAGTCAGTCTCTGACCAGAGACCACAGGCTCCGTGATGTTAAGTCTGCAAGCACCCACGGTTGGAGCACCGAGGTCGACCCCTGGCAAAGGGATCGCGAGCTCCACGTTGGTAAGTCCGCCAGTGACTGCGGTCGAGCTTTTCAGCAAAGGTCGGCAACTTCTCGATGTTAGGCCGCAGTATGGATGAAGATGCGATATGGAAAAAAATCACATCTCTGTCGAAGTAAGAGAATAGAAAACGTTTCCCCCAACCCCCCACATAAAACAAGCTAAAGAACACTAAAAACATACATTTAACACATACTATTTAAACACAAAGAAGGAAAGGGCAGACAGACTGTAGATAAAACAGCCATTGTTGGCGCCACCCGGTGGTGAAATTAAAAGTCTCTCTCATCTGCATGGACTGCAGATGAACCGGCTGGTCTACAATGTGCTGCATGTTTTCATAACACTAGTTTTAAACTTTTACTGGAGCAGTTTCTGCAGCAACCAATGTTCATTATGTTTACTATCCGTGAGTGATGAAATATCAGCTTCAGGGCTTTCTGGATCTGATTCAAGTTGCTGTTTCCAGATTTGTGAAGTGCGGAGGCTGAAGTCATGTTGACTCCTACCCCCAGATTTGTGCAGGAGCCAGGGAGGTCCATTGTCAGGATGCAGCCCGTGTGTTTCATCCCATGTGAGTACCAGGAAATCAACCAATTTCATACAGAATGTAGACCAGTAAACATAGAAACATAGAAACATAGAAATTAGGTGCAGGAGTAGGCCATTCGGCCCTTCGAGCCTGCACCGCCATTCAATATGATCATGGCTGATCATCCAACTCAGTATCCCGTACCTGCCTTCTCTCCATACCCTCTGATCCCCTTAGCCACAAGGGCCACATCTAACTCCCTCTTAAATATAGCCAATGAACTGGCCTCGACTACCCTCTGTGGCAGGGAGTTCCAGAGATTCACCACTCTCTGTGTGAAAAAAGTTCTTCTCATCTCGGTTTTAAAGGATTTCCCCCTTATCCTTAAGCTGTGACCCCTTGTCCTGGACTTCCCCAACATCGGGAGCAATCTTCCTGCATCTAGCCTGTCCAACCGCTTAAGAATTTTGTATGTTTCTATAAGATCCCCTCTCAATCTCCTAAATTCTAGAGAGTATAAACCAAGTCTATCCAGTCTTTCTTCATAAGACAGTCCTGACATCCCAGGAATCAGTCTGGTGAACCTTCTCTGCACTCCCTCTATGGCAATAATGTCCTTCCTCAGATTTGGAGACCAAAACTGTACGCAATACTCCAGGTGTGGTCTCACCAAGACCCTGTACAACTGCAGTAGAACCTCCCTGCTCCTATATTCAAATCCTTTTGCTATGAAAGCTAACATACCATTCGCTTTCTTCACTGCCTGCTGCACCTGCATGCCCACTTTCAATGACTGGTGTACCATGACACCCAGGTCTCGCTGCATCTCCCCTTTTCCTAGTCGGCCACCATTTAGATAATAGTCTGCTTTCCTATTTTTGCCACCAAAATGGATAACCTCACATTTATCCACATTATACTGCATCTGCCAAACATTTGCCCACTCACCCAGCCTATCCAAGTCACCTTGCAGTCTCCTAGCATCCTCCTCACAGCTAACACTGCCCCCTAGCTTAGTGTCATCCGCAAACTTGGAGATATTGCCTTCAATTCCCTCATCCAGATCATTAATATATATTGTAAATAGCTGGGGTCCCAGCACTGAGCCTTGCGGTACCCCACTAGTCACTGCCTGCCATTGTGAAAAGGACCCGTTTACTCCTACTCTTTGCTTCCTGTTTGCCAGCCAGTTCTCTATCCACATCAATACTGAACCCCCAATGCCGTGTGCTTTAAGTTTGTAAACTAATCTCTTATGTGGGACCTTGTCGAAAGCCTTCTGGAAGTCCAGATACACCACATTCACTGGTTCTCCCCTATCCACGCTACTAGTTACATCCTCGAAAAATTCTATAAGATTCGTCAGACATGATTTACCTTTTGTAAATCCATGCTGACTTTGTCCAATGATTTCACCACTTTCCAAATGTGCTGCTATCCCATCTTTAATAACTGACTCTAGCAGTTTCCCCACTACCGATGTTAGACTAACTGGTCTGTAATTCCCCGTTTTCTCTCTCCCTCCCTTCTTAAAAAGTGGGGTTACGTTTGCTACCCGCCAATCCTCAGGAACTACTCCAGAATCTAAAGAGTTTTGAAAGATTATTACTAATGCATCCACTATTTCTGGAGCTACTTCCTTAAGTACTCTGGGATGCAGCCTATCTGGCCCTGGGGATTTATCGGCCTTTAATCCATTTAATTTACCCAACACCACTTCCCGGCTAACCTGGATTTCACTCAATTCCTCCAACTCCTTTGACCCGCGGTCCCCTGCTATTTCCGGCAGATTATTTATGTCTTCCTTAGTGAAGACGGAACCAAAGTAGTTATTCAATTGGTCCGCCATATCCTTGTTCCCCATGATCAACTCACCTGTTTCTGACTGCAAGGGACCTACATTTGTTTTAACTAATCTCTTTCTTTTCACATATCTATAAAAACTTTTGCAGTCAGTTTTTATGTTCCCTGCCAGTTTTCTTTCATAATCTATTTTTCCTTTCCTAATTAAGCCCTTTGTCCTCCTCTGCTGGTCTCTGAATTTCTCCCAGTCCTCCGGTATGCTGCTTTTTCTGGCTAATTTGTACGCATCATCCTTCGCTTTGATACTATCCCTGATTTCCCTTGTTATCCACGGATGCACTACCTTCCCTGATTTATTCTTTTGCCAAACTGGGATGAACAATTTTTGTTGTTCATCCATGCAGTCTTTAAATGTCTTCCATTGCATATCCACCGTCAACCCTTTTAGAATTAATTGCCCGTCAATCTTGGCCAATTCACGTCTCATACCCTCAAAGTTACCTTTCTTTAAGTTCAGAACCATTGTTTCTGAATTAACAATGTCACTCTCCATCCTAATGAAGAACTCAACCATATTATGGTCACTCTTGCCCAAGGGGGCACGTACAACAAGACTGCTAACTAACCCTTCCTCATTACTCAATACCCAGTCTAAAATAGCCTGCTCTCTCGTTGGTTCCTCTACATGTTGATTTAGATAACTATCCCGCATACATTCCAAAAAATCCTTTTCCTCAGCACCCCTTCCAATTTGATTCACCCAATCTATATGTAGATTGAAGTCACCCATTATAGCGGTTTTGCCTTTGTCGCACGCATTTCTAATTTCCTGTTTGATACCATCTCCAACTTCACTACTACTGTTAGGTGGCCTGTACACAACACCCACCAGCGTTTTCTGCCCCTTAGTGTTTCGCAGCTCTACCCATACCGATTCCACATCCTGCAAACTAATGTCCTTCCTTTCCATTGCGTTAATCTCCTCTCTAATCAGCAACTCTACCCCACCTCCTTTTCCTTTCTCTTTATCCCTCCTGAATATTGAATATCCCTGGATGTTCAGCTCCCAGCCTTGGTCACCCTGGAGCCATGTCTCCGTGATCCCAACTATATCATAGTCATTAATAGCTATCTGCACATTCAACTCATCCACCTTATTACGAATGCTCCTTGCATTGAGACACAAAGCCTTCAGGCTTGTTTTTACAACACTCTTACCCCTTATACAATTTTGTTGAAAAGTGGCCCTTTTTGATTTTTGCCCTGGATTTTCCGGCCTGCCACTTTTACTTTTCACCTTGCTACCTATTGCTTCTACCCTCATTTTACCCCCCTCTGTCTCTACGCTCACACATTTAAGAAACCTTTTCCCTTTAACTCCATCCACCACTAGCCCATTCGACACCCCACCCCCCTTATTCACTTGGCTTGGGTTTAACAGGGTTAAAAGAAATTCTAAAATAAAATCCCTGGAATGGGACTATGATGTGGTCAGCGAGCAGATAGGTTATATTAGAAACATAGAAACATAAAAACATAAAAAATAGGTGCAGGAGGAGGCCATTTGGCCCTTCGAGCCAGCACTGCCATTCATTGTGATCATGGCTGATCATCCCCTATCAATAACCTGTGCCTGCCTTCTCCCCATATCCCTTGATTCCTCTAGCCCCTAGAGCTCTATCTAACTCTCTCTTAAATCCATCCAGTGACTTGGCCCCCACTGCCCTCTGTAGCAGGGAATTCCACAAATTCACAACTCTCTGAGTGAAAAAGGTTTTTCTCACCTCAGTGGCTTCCCCTTTATTCTAAGACTGGGGCCTCTGGTTCTGGACTCGCCCAACATTGGGAACATTTTTTCCTGCATCTAGCTTTGCCAGTCCTTTTATAATTTTGTATGTTCTATAAGACCCCCCCCCCCCCCATCATTCTAAACTCCAGTGAATACAAGCCTAGTCTTTTCAATCTTTCCTCATATAACAGTCCCGCCATCCCAGGGATCAATATCGTGAACCTATGCTGCACTGCCTCAATATTCTAGGGCTAGAATACAAAGGTCTGGACCAGAGACATGTTTAAATCACCACCAAGGCAGAGGGGGAACTTACTGTAACTCCTCACAATTAAATACATTCAGAACTAAAAAACCTTGTCTCAGCAAAGTGGCCGTAACACTACTATATCAATTTAAAAACACATCTGGAATGGGAGATTCTTCGACTAAAAACAAGAGATGCCTGATGGGGGTTGTTGTGGATGGTCATTTGTGATATGCTGTGCTCTTCCTGCTGCTTAATTAGGGCTTCTGGTCATCCCAATGTATGGACACAAGGCTCTCAATATCATATCTAGTGCCCATCCCCACTTTGGCCAGTCGTGGGCAAGTCATTTCCAGGAAACAGTGTGGATGTTGCATTTCTACAAGATGCTTTGAGGACATCAGTGACATTTCTTTTATCCTTCTGGAAATCTCTTCCATTGACAAGGCTTGTAATCAAGTGTCTAAAACGAGTAGCAAATAATGTATCCTGCCCTACGTAGCTGACTGCGTGTAGGTAGAGCATTATTAATGGATATGTTGGTCTTGGAGTGATGTAAGTTGGATAATCTTTCTGCTGCCTGTTCCTCCATGAGCTTTATGTCATATCTGAAACCTTGATTTTTATGCAACCTTTTCTTCAGCCGACCAAATGCTGAACTGGTGCATTGAAGACGTTGGTGAATTTCATCATCAATTCCATCTTTGCTGAGCAAATACTCCTGATGACTCTTCCTGTGGCACAGTATGTAAATGTCACTAATTGCTAATCCTAATTGTCCCTCAGTGGCCAGACTTGTCTCCATCATTGAACATTGTTATGATTGCATCATCTGTGGGGTGCACTGGTACCAGAGACTCTTCCCAGATGTGAATGATGAGGTTATGGATCCATGACTGAGGCTCTTCACTGCTGAGTTTTAGGAATTCAGTGAGGAAACCATTTGTATCCAAGGCCTTGCTTTTTTTCAGTTGGGAAATGGCGAGCATGATTTTTCCAGCATCTGCAGTTCATTCTTAAACATTTTGTTTAATCCACTGCAAAATCTCCTCAAATTATGTCTACTTTGAAGAAGTTCTCCTCCTCTCTCCGAAGCAGGTATTCCTTGCTATCTCCCTCCTTCTCCTTCCCTTCCCTGCTCTCCCACAGCCTACTGTTTCCTCATCTTCCTTTCTTCTTCCTGCACCCCCCCCTCCCCAACCCCACATCAGTCTGAAGAAGGGTCTTGACCCGAAACATCACCTATACCTTCGCTCCATACATGTTGCCTCACCTGCTGAGTTTCTCCAGCATTTTTGTCTACCTTTGATTTCTTGTCAATCTGGAATAGCAACAAGGCTGGACTGAAGAGATAGCTCTGGGATGGAATTGAAGAACACTCATATCCAGGGCAGAGGTATTCCTGAGAAGACCATTGAACAGATTATGTCAGCAGTTATGGACTACCTCTCTGTCCCTGCTGGTTTCACCTCTGTCCTTGGCTGTCAGTGTGTTTGGGCCTTGGCTGTTGGAGCAGTAGATGGTATTTATACCACTGACAAATGTATGCAAATCCTGGTTGTCAGCAGATTGCTGAAGCTTCTGCACTCTCTCCATCCCGCATTGATCTTTGGGCCATGAGATTTCTGCTGAATCTCTGCCCTTAGGATGGTATTTATACCACTGACAAATGTATGCAAATCCTGGTTGTCAGCAGATTGCTGAAGCTTCTGCACTCTCTCCATCCCGCATTGATCTTTGGGCTTGAACTTTACATTGTGGGGTGGAAGTTTCCACTGCATGGTTTGAATAACATGTGTTGGCTCTTGTACTTCATCTACAACGTAGGCCCTTCAAAGTGAGGTCTTGATCCCGAGGCAAGAGTTGCCAACAGGGCTGTACACCTCAGCTGCACTGGAATTGCACACCCCATTTCCAATATCCTGCCCATGATACTGTCTCTAGTTCCCAGCATATTGAGTTCAAGGGACAATTAGGATTAGCAATTAATAATATTTGCATTCTGCAAATTATGAATAAAGTAAACTACATTTAATGGGCTCATGCTATCCTTTAAGCTGACCTTGCTCCAAATTAACCTTTAGGGATCCTGCACGAGAACTTCCAAGTTCCTTTGCACCTACAATTTCTGAATAGTTGCCCCATTTTGAAAGTAGTCTTAGCTCAGTTCCTTCTACCAATGTGCATAACTGTACATTTTGCTGCATTGTATTCCATTGGTAACTACTTTGCCCACTCTCCCAACCTGTCCAAGTCCTTCTGCAGACTCCCTGCTTCCTCAACACTACCTGCCATTTGACCTATCTTTGTAACATCTCAATTTTCTCCCCTTAATAAAACTATGCTGACTTTTACCTCTTTTAGCATGCGTTTCCAAGTACCCCGAAATCTCATCTTTAATAATGGACTCTAAGAATTTACCAGCCACAGAAGTCAGTCTAACTGGCCTATAATTTCCTCCTTCTTTTGTCTCGTTCCCTTCTTAAACAGTGGAGTTACATTTGCGATTTTCCAGTCCTCTGGAACCATTCCTGACTCCAGTGCTTCTTGAAAGATCACTACTAATGCTTCTACAATCTCAACTGCTAAAGGGCCTGTCCCACCAGCATGCGACTGCATGCGGCGAGCGCGACCTAACGTGGTCGCTTGAACCATACGGCCTCGCAGGGCCGGTCCCACTTCGATCGCCGGAGCCGTATGGAGTAGTGTGGGGCTGGTCCCGACATCGCGCGGGGCTCCGAAAAACTGATACTGTCCAAAAATTCCGCGTGGCAATGGCCTGTCGGCCCGCAACCGCATTGAGGCCGTACGCAGCGCCTCGACGGGCATACGCAGCGTCTCGACGCCATAGGTAGCATCTCGACGCCGTACACAGCGTCTCGATGCCGTACGCAGCGTCTTGATGCCGTACGCTGCGTCTTGATGGCGTACGCCTAACACGTGCCGTTACTTGATGACGTAACAGCCCGATGCCGTGCGACATCCAAATTCAGTCGGCCCGCCTCCAGCCCAGCTGATTGGTGAGTATGATGTCGGGACCAGCCCCGCACAACTCCAGACTGCTCCGCGGTTGGAAGTGGGACCGGCCCCTCGAGGCCGTACGCCTCAAGCCACCACGTTTGGTCGCGCTAGACGCATGCAATCGCATGCTGGTGGGACAGGCCCTTAACTCTTTCAGAACCCTGGGGTGTACACCATCTGAGCAAAGTGACTTATCAGTCCTGTCCATGATACAGGCTCCTGTTCCTAGGATGTTAAGTTCAAGGGGCAATTTAGATTACCAATTAGTAACATTTGCATTCTATGAATAATGAATGAGATAAACTACATTTAATGGACTCATACTATCCTCTGAGCTGGCCTTGCTGCCAGCGTTAGTCCTTTGCAGGAATTCCTGTTTCCCTGTTTGATGTTATTTGCAATGAGAATCCTCCCAGCTTGTGATGAATTACAAAAACAAGTGCATAAATCTCGCCCCCTGGAGGATGGGAGTAGTTTAATTTGGCTTCATGGTCAAAATAGACATCATGGATTGAAGATCCTGTTCCTGTGCTGCACTGTTCTAAGTTCTAATTTTTATGTTTCTTGGTTAATACGTAATTGTGTGACATTCTTGCTGATCTGTTCCCTGTATCTGTGTTGCAGTTGAATAACTAGCTCACTGTTACCTATTAGAAGACCGGAAGGCTTGAGTTGGTCTATGGAATCTGAATGTGAAACTGGTGAAACAAGTTTCTATGTTCTAACCATTTTTCTATCTTTCTTGGTTAATGTAGCATTCTGTGACATTCTTTCTGATCAGTTCCCTGAATCGTGTAGCTGAATAAATTTCACTTGGCACATGTGAGAGTTAAAAACATCAACCATTCAGCGTTCCAATTTGTGGGCCATTCACTAAATCCAGATTCTACAATTAGTTAAAATAGCTTGTTTGGTTGCTGGTACAATGACAATTAAACACTCTTGACGAGCCATGCGAGGTGCTCCTAAAACCTTGGGTATTTCAGAAAAATCATCCTTTAATCACATAATATTTAGAGCAAACACCCAGTTTGGTTGGATTCTCTGTACGATAACATTGGTGACTGCAGGTAGATACGAAATGCTAGACCCGAAACGCCGCCCATTCCTTCTCTCCAGAGATGCTGCCTGTCCCACTGAGTTACTCCAGCATTTTGTGTCTACCTTCGATTTAAACCAGCATCCGCAGTTCTTTCTCAAACATTGGTGACCAAGTATCATTCTGTTAAAATCCTCAAGGGCCAATATTTATTGTGAGCCCCAACATCATGTGTGCTCTGTTGGGGAGGGAGGAGCTAAATAAACAAATGAAACCCCATCGACACAGTGATAGTTTGGCCCTGGTCACATTGCTCTCCATTCTCCATTCTATTTCATTGATCAAGTATAGAAACACGGAACTAGGTACTGACGATTCAGATGCAGAGACAACATATTTTTCATGGCAAATCTGGTTTATTGTTTTTGATCATAAATACATTAAAATAATGCTCGACAAATTCATTCACATCCAACCATACAGATGTGCTGTTGGTCAACTGAACCCAGTCAGTGAAAGTTCTCTCAGGGCAAAAGATTTATATTAATCATTATACAGACATTAGACCTATTTACAATTTCATTTCCTCCAGTGATAATCAGACTATTAGCAGCACTACCTTTTCGAAGTAGGTATTTTACAAAAAAATCACATCCGCAGGGAACTTTTTTTCATTAAACTTTGGATAAATCCTAAAATCTGACATTTTACAGAGGAAACACCATAGTTCCAGTTAAAATATCAATGGTCAAAAACACTGCTGGAAAATGACACAATTGCTATTTGCAGCTTTTTGTTCTGCAATTTAATACAAGAATAAGTTTGTTCAAACTGGAACAACCACGTTTGGTCAACGGCGTTTGCCTACAGTGTACCTCAATCTGTGAACGGGAGTTTTAAACAGAGAATGGGACAAAGTAAAATTAACTTTGGAAATTACTGAGATGATGTAACATTTCAACATATCTTTAAAGAAAAGGTGGAATGTGTTTAGTTAATTGTTTCCATCATCATCATCCTAACAGATAATTTTAATGGGGTAACTAGTGATAATTCAACTGTATATCAGCTACTTTATGTTCTCCCAATCCTGGACACTGGGCGGTAACACATTTCTTTCATGCCAGTGCCATCGTTTTTGACAAGCCACCAGCTGGGGGTCATGAGAGCTTGTGGTGGAGGGAGGGGCTGTGAACTGGGGGAGAATTTTATTCCACAGGTCCTCTAGTCTTAATTTTAGGAAGGGCACAGCCTACAAGGTCATGATTGGCTTCCCTTGTGAACTGCAGTCGTGTTGAACAATGCCTCCAGGGAATTCATTGAACTCAAGTTATTCTAAAGACATCACCTCCCACTTTCATAGCTAGTATTACATTTGAACAAGTGGCATTCATCTCATTTCCACACAGTGCACAAGTTCACAATCTACCTTAATTACCACAGATCTCAAACAAAACTTTGGACTTGGCACCAAGTTAAGTTGTTTGCTCAGGTATAATTATGCACCGTGACGGGGCGTAAACGTGCCCTGTAACAGGGAGGAACCATAGATCGTTCCCAGAAAACAAGAGGATTTCTGGAGGAGAAGAGGATACACTGGACTGAACCACTGGAAGGTGAATTACAGTGTTAACTCCCACAGCTGAGCCTCCTTCATTGCCCGGCAGATACTCCAGGAGTGGAAGTGAATCACTCAGATTGCAGCTTCATTTTGTTCAATTGCCTTGTTTGGCACCTGAAATAGACACAATAGAAACATGTAATTGAATAATTGCATTGTTAGCCACAGTAATACAGCATTTAATGCCTCCTGCAACAGAACTCAGGGAATTTTCAAAATGACTATCTCTGAAACAGAGCAGATGCAATGACTTGGAAGTTTGCAAGCAACTCATCGATCCTGCAGTGTGCATTATTTAAAAGGCACTGCACAGTTCAATTTCATTTTTACGCCTCACCAAGTGATGCTGAGCAATTATATATCAAGATCATGTCAGCATTCAGGCAAAGTTGTAAAAGTGCTGCCAGGTAGCATTTGTGCCAATCATTGTCCCAGGCAATTTCATTATCTACCATATTTACCTGGCGGGTTCAACAACTCTATGAATTACCCCCTGACACTTAGTTATCATTTTCACTATCCACAAGGCACAAATCAGAAGTGTGATAAATACTCCCAGTTGCCTGGATATGTGTAGCTCCAACATCACAAAGCTGGAGACCATCCAAGACAAAGCATTGTGCTTGATTTGTACCCTATCGAGTCACGGGCACTCCCCCTATGTTTCATGTTGCAGCCCAAGATGAAGATAACTATTAAATATTTCATTTTGAACATCCCTGTTTTGAACAGCAGACTTCCTTCAATATCTGGTCTCAATTGCATTCCAAAACATGTGACAACATGTCTCAATATTGTGGACAGCGACCATAAAACCAGCCAGCACCGCTGGCGGCTTTCCAGGGTCCCAACCTCTGCATCTGGGAACATTAATAATGAAATTGGATAAGAGGATTTGGGGCTCAGCTCTGATGCCAAATGTAGTCAAATCGATTGCCGACATTCCAGATTTTACTGCCCCCACGTGTTTGAAATACACTTGCGTAAAATAGCCCAAAGTGTCAAATGTTAGTGGGAATGTTTAGCAGGGAGGAGCACACAGCGCCCTCTAATGTAGAGGTCTGTACTCACATGACAAAGTAAATCACTGCATCTACATTTATACACAGGAGAAGTCTGAATTCCGGCTAATACAAACACTGACCTTTATTGGCAGTTATAAGCACCTCCAACCACTTGGCTTCAGGATCCACACACACTTTTTTCCCATTTTTCTGCGTGACACTGGAAGGAGAAGGTGACATTCAAGATATGATTCACAGAAACTCCAATGTCTTTTTTTGAATTACACAACTTGAAATCAGGGAGGGAGAAAGGTTGAAGTTGATGCTTTGACTCATTTACTCACATTATCTCTGCATTCTCACAGTGAGGTCCTCTTGGAATAAATTTCAGGCTCCGGATGGACTTTGGATGAACAGATCTGGTCCTAGCGCAGTGGCACCGTCCATTTGCTCCAAGGATGGGAATACCTGAGGAAAGATTATATTCACTCAGATTTAATCGTGGAATGAATGGGAGCAAAACCTGCAAAACTTTCTGGTACTTTCTGCAGCCCTCTTGTTTAATTAATGCATGGCCCGGAGAGAGAAATTGCACAATGTTTGCACAAACTCCTTCACTAAAGTTGTGAGCTTTCATTTGAAAGCTCAAACAATAAGACCAAAGCGCAGCCACAATCAATGAAAACATTGTAACTACAGTTCAAACACAGTTCACTGGTGCATTTCTTTCTACTTCTGCAGTCAGGCTTCTGGATCAGTTTTACATTAATACGGAGGGTTTTGATTTCAATGAAAAGAGTTTAAAGGTTTCTCACACACAATGTTGCATTGTAAAGAACACACAGTATAACAACGGCAATTTAATTGCATTGCACATTGTAAACAGCACATGAACCAGGGAATTATATACTCATACATTGTGCAACAGTACAATAAGGAATAAACCGTGAGGACAGACATCTCAACATACCCTGTGCAGTGATGGCACACAGAAGGAGGATGAGGATGGTCACACTGGCTGCTCTGTCCATCTTCCACTTTGTGTCGCTGATGAGATGTCTGCTGAAGGATCTTCTACCCAATGCAGCAACTCTCTGCTGAATCAAGTTCTGCTGCAGAGGACCAGTCAGCTCCTATTTATGGGGATTCACTTCTCTCATTTGCATCCTCTTCTGCAGTGAAAGCTGTCAAACTCTCTGATGTCACGTGGGCGGGAATTTCCCTCCGTGCTGGCCACACATGGAGCTTAAACATGTGATTTCCAGGAAATAGCTCTCCCTTTTCACAGTCTGCTCATTACAGTGTGCCTTCTTCGCACTTCAATGTTGCAGGGTTTAATTTACAATAATCATAAGTATAGCATGTTTCTACATAGTACTTTAATATATTGTTGCACTACTTTGGATTGCACAACAAATTTGGTTCAATGATGGACCAGCTATTTCCTGATTTGCACTAATGGTTATATTTATTGTTAGATTTATCATTATTGCATTATGTTGTTGACTTTGTGAGCTTTGTGTGAACAAGTAAAATTTCATTGCTGCCTGATCTGGTGAGTTCCCCCAGGAGTTTGGTCTTTGCCATCTGCAGTGTCTTGTGTCTCCATCTTATCTCCAACACAGTCACGCCTTCAGAGATCTTTCCTGATACTTATGTTGGGCGCCATTTGCATTCAATAAATAACAGCTGTTTCTAAGATTCTCACAAATTTTATTTTTATACATTTGAATAACTCTTACATTTTAAATGGTCTGTTAATTTTTAATATTTTGAATAGTTGTGAATGTTTCTGAATAACAGGCATTTTCAGAAGAATTCAAAGCTCGTGTCTCTTTTGACAGCTGGCTAAGCTTGCATGTGATTTTGCTGGCTCCTTTATTTTCACAGCTGTTTCAGGGGTGGGTGTCTGAACTCATCCTTCATTGTGTTGCCCTTCACTATTTTGGATTTGGACAACAGGTCAACATTGGCCGATCTATAATGGTGAATTCATATTCACCTCGTGGGTCACAGATAGCTTGCATGGGCAACAAGCCTGACTCCCTCCACCACAATCTGCTGGTTGGTATATTACAATCGACAATAGGTGGAGGAGTAGGCCATTCGGCCCTTCGAGCCAGCAACTCCATTTAATATGATCATGGCTGATCATCCACAATCAGTACCACATTCCTGCCTTCTCCTGATATACCCTGACTCCGCTATCTTTAAGAGCTCTATCTAAGTCTCTCTTGAAAGAATCCAGATAATTGGCTTCCACTGCCTTCTGAGGCAGACACTTCTACAGATTCACAACCCTCTGTGTGAAAAGGTTTTTCTTCATCTCCGTTCTAAATAGCTTACCCCTTATTCTTAAACTGTGGCCCCTGGTTCTGGACTCCCCCAACATCGGGAACATGTTTCTTGCCTCTAGCGTGTCCAAACCCTTAATAATCTTATATGTTTCAATAAGATCCCCTCATCCATCTAAATTTCAGAGTATATAAGCCCAGCCACTTTGAACCTGCAGCCATTGATAAGACGTGCATGCTGATCATTCCAATTCCTCTATGTGAATATTACTTTATCTGCTTTGGGTGAAGCTATAGGAGCGAGTGTAACTGCAAGACTAGCTACAAAATTTTTGAAATCATGTTACGAGGAACAAAGTCTATGTTAGAAACAATTTTTTAGGCCAAAATAGTATCTCTGTGTTTTCCAAAGATGCTGCCTGACCTGCTGAGTTACTCCAGCACATTGTGACCTTAAAATGTCTATGTTAAATTTCTCTTCATTCTAATTATTTCAATTATTTCCAACATTTATTGCTTCACAAATAATTTCACTCACTTTCACTACAAACAAATGTTCATGCCATTTATTTTTTTTGTCATCTTTCAATGTCATTTAAACATCTATCAGATGGTTTCTGCAAATTAAAACTCTCTTATTTCTAAGACATAGTTGCAGTTTATAGAGCTCGCAGTCTGTCACTGGGAGAGCTCTCTAGGCTTCAATCAATGGTGTGGCTCAGGTTGGCCTTGTGTAGAAAGGAACTGCAGATGCTGGTTTACACCAAAGAGCCATCAGATGCTGGAGTAACGCAGCAGGCAGCATCTTTGGAGAAAGGGAGTAAACTGGAGGTGGGAAAAGGCTGAAATAAATCAGGGCCAGCAACAGATGAGCTCAGGAAGGATGAGGCCCTTAATGGCCCATTGTTGGCTGGGAAAGTTGTGATAACAAGAGGGATACAAGGATGCAACCAGTGGAACTGATAGAATGACTTGGATGAGGGAGGGGGGGGGGGAGAGAAGGGAGGGGATGGAATGCAAGAGTTGCTTGAAATTCGACAAGTCAACATTCATACCGCTGGGTTGTAACCTGCCCAAGCGGAATATGAGGTGCTGTTCCTCCAATTTGTGTGTGTCCTCACTCTGACAGTGTATGAGGCCCAGTACAGAAGAGTTAGTATGGGAATGTGAAGGGGAGATAAAATGTTTGGAAAAGGAGAGATCGCGTAGACCATCTCAGGCCACCTGAGCGTAGGTGTTCAGTGAAATGATTGGGAAGTCTATGCTTGGTCTCACCGATATATAGGAGCCCACACCGGGAACACTGGATACAGTAGATGAGGTATACGAAGTCTGAAGAAGGGTCCCAACCCAAAATGTTTCCGACACCTTTTCTCCACAGATGCTGCAGATGAGTTACTCCAGCACTTTGTATCCGACTCGGGTCAACTAACAGCTTTGAATACAGCGCTCAATGTCTGAACAAGCGCAGTCCTCTGATGAATTCTCCATGTTGGCATCTGTGGCAGCTAATCACTGAATATGTTCACTGACTTTCGGTATCTATGGAAAGTAGCAGATGTGGGAATCAGGCAGGAGAGGGGGCTGGTGAAACAGGATCAGACTCAAGCTGACAGTGGGAGAGTGGATAGTTTCCCGTTTCCTTTATTGTTAGAACTTGTTTGATGTCACAAAGGCCTATAATCATTTCTGTATAAACGTTTGCAACCAGATATCTCATGATTGCTTTTAAAATCAATCAAAACGCTGACGCTGGCTTACAATGAAGCACACATTATAAAGCAGATTTACTTGTACATTAGATCTTATTATGCCAGATGAACCATTTCAGCTTGACTGAAGTCCAGTTCCACATTTTGTGGCTGGCCCATGGGACACAGATATTTTACAATGATGACTCTGCTCCTGAGATTATAATAAATAGGAAGCAATCCCTGGGCTGAAACACGTGAGTTACAAGAAATGTAACATCCTCTAACTTGCTGCAAAATTGGGTATTATATATATATCTTTGCACATTAATAGATGTCATGTTTACAAACTTAAAGCACACGGCATTGGGGGTTCAGTATTGATGTGGATAGAGAACTGGCTGGCAAACAGGAAGCAAAGAGTAGGAGTAAACGGGTCCTTTTCACAATGGCAGGCAGTGACTAGTGGGGTACCGCAAGGCTCAGTGCTGGGACCCCAGCTATTTACAATATATATTAATGATCTGGATGAGGGAATTGAAGGCAATATCTCCAAGTTTGCGGATGACACTAAGCTGGGGGGCAGTGTTAGCTGTGAGGAGGATGCTAGGAGACTGCAAGGTGACTTGGATTGGCTGGGTGAGTGGGCAAATGTTTGGCAGATGCAGTATAATGTGGATAAATGTGAGGTTATCCATTTTGGTGGCAAAAACATGAAAGCAGACTATTATCTAAATGGTGGCCGACTAGGAAAAGGGGAGATGCAGCGAGACCTGGGTGTCATGGTACACCAGTCATTGAAAGTGGGCATGCAGGTGCAGCAGGCAGTGAAGAAAGCGAATGGTATGTTAGCTTTCATAGCAAAAGGATTTGAGTATAGGAGCAGGGAGGTTCTACTGCAGTTGTACAGGGTCTTGGTGAGACCACACCTGGAGTATTGCGTACAGTTTTGGTCTCCAAATCTGAGGAAGGACATTATTGCCATAAAGGGAGTGCAGAGAAGGTTCACCAGACTGATTCCTGGGATGTCAGGACTGTCTTATGAAGAAAGACTGGATAGACTTGGTTTATACTCTCTAGAATTTAGGAGATTGAGAGGGGATCTTATAGAAACTTACAAAATTCTTAAGGGGTTGGACAGGCTAGATGCAGGAAGATTGCTCCCGATGTTGGGGAAGTCCAGGACAAGGGGTCACAGCTTAAGGATAAGGGGGAAATCCTTTAAAACCGAGATGAGAAGAACTTTTTTCACACAGAGAGTGGTGAATCTCTGGAACTCCCTGCCACAGAGGGTAGTCGAGGCCAGTTCATTGGCTATATTTAAGAGGGAGTTAGATGTGGCCCTTGTGGCTAAGGGGATCAGAGGGTATGGAGAGAAGGCAGGTACGGGATACTGAGTTGGATGATCAGCCATGATCATATTGAATGGCGGTGCAGGCTCGAAGGGCCGAAATGGCCTACTCCTGCACCTAATTTCTATGTTTCTATGTTTCTATGTAAGAAGATGCAATGGTGGACTTGTATTTGTAATTGCTAGTTGTGAGAATTGTTTACTTGATATTTTGCTGAAGCAACAGCCAAAGTATCTTAAACACAATGAATTAATAACTATTTCAATTTACAACAGGAGAGAGAGAGAGAGAGAGGGAGAGAGGGAGAGAGGGAGGGAGGGAGGGAGAGAGGGAGAGATATATTAATTTTTTCATCAATGCTTTTCTATCTCAGAGAATTATTTCAATGTCCTTGTCCCACTAGTGCAGTGAGCATGCTGGCCCCAACTTCAACTCTGATCATGGCAGATTTTAGTCAACGTTTCAGATGGCCTGTACCTACAGAGAGGCTACATCAGGATATATACCAAACAATCCCTGGGCTGAAACATGAGGGTTACACGAAATGGAGCATCCTCCACCTTGGGTGTAACATTGGGTATCTTAGATGCATCTTTGCACATTAATAGATGTGTCACATCCTCATTGTCGAAGAAAATATTAAAATCCTTTCTTACTTAATTTTGATTGGAATTGAACAAGGTAACGAA
Organism: Amblyraja radiata; assembly: GCF_010909765.2. NCBI lineage: Eukaryota > Metazoa > Chordata > Chondrichthyes > Rajiformes > Rajidae > Amblyraja > Amblyraja radiata. The sequence continues at coordinate 69,167,976 of NC_045956.1, forward strand.
AGGGTGTGTGGATGTGGCAATTGACATCTCTCGTTGACCAGGTGCAGAAGAGGTTTGTGGGAATCGGCAAATACGATCAGACACATTACCTCTTGTCTGGGAATGTGTTGAAAGGTGAATGTAAACATTACAAAATTAGGACAGAGATAAGGAAGCTTGTTTTTCTCTATGGGAAGTTACAGTAGACACCCGCGCCCCCTACCGCTAGTAGCATTGAAATGTTGCAGTAAATGGGGGGCTTATGGTTGGCTCGGAGAGGGGCTGGTGGCGGGGTAGGATTATAAGGTAAGATAGAATAATGTAAAAATGCCCTTGTATTATGTTTGACATATTAACCATCTGTTGTTGAATAAGATTAACATAAATAGAAAGTATATTATGACTAATGAAATAATTAATACCCATATAGTAGATGGTAATTATAGGAAACATATAGTCAAGGACGATGTATATTTTCGTACAGTTGAATCTAACAAAACACAAATGTTGTTTACTGCACAGTATAACTGTCGGCTAATTCTGCTGTGAAGTCAGAGCACTGGTGAGCCGTTAACTGCCGTCATGCAATAAAGTCTCTTGAAGCAAACCTGTGAAGTCTCCGCTTTTGATGTTCCTTTAATTTCCCTCTAAATTTATTTCTTCCACAAATACCAAACAATCCCAGGGCTGAAACAAAGGGGTTACAAGAAATGGAGCATCCTCCAGCTTGGTGTAACATTGAGTATCTTAGATACATCTTTGCACATTAATAGATGTCACTTGCAGCTACTCTGATCCCAACAACACGATTCAGTTCAATTCAAAACATATTACATCTTCATCCCCCTCCCTTCACTCACAATCTGTTCTTCCCTGCTGGATTCACCATCACCATTCCCTCTCTTGCCCAGGTTGTCCTGCAATCTTCCCTTGTTCAGACATCCGCATCTACCTCAGAACCAGGGCCTTTTGTAAACGACAGGAATCACCAGCACTAAACAAACTAACACATATTGCCAAAGATATTATACGCTATTAAATCTCAATGTATGATTTTCCACCATGGAACTTATTTACGCACCCCCACTTCACTAAATGATGAATACATAAATGCACAGGAGATGGGATATTGATATCCTTTGGATTTACAGGTGAATGTAAACTTTCATAGCACTGCATGGAGTGCAGGTGAACTGAGCAGCCTGTAATGCCCTGTAAGTTTTGATAGCTCTTCTGATATTTTAAGACGTTTTGCTGGAGCAGTTTCTGCAACGACAGATGTTCATTAAATTCACCGTCCGTGAGTGATGAAATAGCAGTTTCAGGGCTTTCTGGATCTGATTCAAGTTTCAGTTTCCAGATTTGTGAAGTGCGGAGGCTTCAGTCACGCTGACTCCTCCCCCCTGGCTTTGTGCAGGGGTGAGGGAATCCCCTTGTCAGGATGCAGCCCGTGTGTTTCATCCCACGTGAATTCCAGGAAATCAAACAGTTTCATCCTGGATGTCGATTATAATCCAAAATCTGTCTTTTCTTCTGTGTCAGCAACATATTACAATCAAGAATAAGAATCTCCCCAGATTACTGATCAACATATCTTTCCATGTTGCATGATACATGTTGCAGCCAATGACCTTTTGACTTTCCGCTGCAAATCATGCATTTACTTTACGAAATAGGGTGTTGAATTATTTTGAAATAGATAAATATTTACCAGAGTTTTGACAAAATCAACAAGTTCAGCCCCACCAAACTTTTGTCATGGGAACACACCCTGTTATATTTTAGGGACAAACACAACTTCCTTTGACCTTTAGCACTAGACAGTCTGGGGATTCCTACAGCTCAGGATCAAGAGTGCCTCCAAAGTCAGAAAATGCTTCCTTTTTTCTTCGCAACTGCTTCCCATATTTTTCTTTGTTACATTTTATGCAGCCCTTTCGTGGCCACAGACTATGTTGTACAGGTTGCAGAGAAGGACCCAGTATAATCATAATCTAACTGCATTAGACAATAAAGTGACAATGATTGAGCTCTGTGGAAGGGCGGCACGTTGGGGCAGAGGTAGAGTTGCTGCATTATGGTCCCAGAGACTTGGGGAATATAGGTGCTTGTATGTACAGAGTTTATATGTTATTCCTATGACCTGTGTGGGTTTTCTCCAGGAGTTCCGGTTTCCTCCCACATTCCAAAGGTGTGCAGGTTTGTATCATTGTAAATTGTCCCTAGTGTGTGTAGGATATTGTTAGTGTGCGGGGATCGTTGGTCGGCGCGGACTCGGTGGGCCGAAGGGCCTGTTTCCGCGCTGTATCTCTAAATTAAATTAAAAATCCCTGTGGTGAATTGATTTTCTCAACAATGGTGGCCCAGGGAGATTGGATTCTAATCCTGACAGCCTTCATTTCATTGCGAATTGATATATGAAATGGGAAACAAACACCTATCTGCTTCAAATTTAATTGAACCATTGACACCATCTCCAACGTCAAAACAACATGAGAAGTTTAGATGGAGTGGATGTGGTGAGGATGTTTCTCATAGTGGGAGAGTCTGGAACCAGTGAGCGCAGCTTCAGAATAAAAGGACATAGAATGGAAATCAGGAGGAATTGGTTTATCAAGAGGAATTCATTGTTGCAGACAGTTGTGGAGGCCAAGTCATTGGGTGTTTTTAAATCAGACATTGACAGGTTCGTGATCAGTAAGGGTGTCGAAGGTTACAGGGGGAAGACAGGAGAATGGGGTTGAGAGGGAATGAATGGCCTAGTTCTGCTCCGAGGTCTTCTTACCTTATGATCACAATGATAGGACTTGCTATGTTAAAATAACCCAATACTCTACTTTAATATGAACATTACACTTGCAAGCTCTCATTCTAGAGACTGGGTACACATACGTATTGGGTTTAAATGATCCTTGGCAGTGGTTTATGTGTTGGACACCTCCCATGAAGGACTGAGCCTGAATTAAGAACCCATGTCACTATCTAGACCACATTCATACAATGCCTGCTGTCTGCTGCACTATATCTACAGGGTTGATGTCAGTGCTGATGTAAGGAAGAGACTACTGCTGCAGGATCTCAACATTAACAATCTCTGCCATAGATTTAGTCTTGGTTTGGAGGAAGTAGCTGGTCAGAGATATTGTCACCGGGAATGAGGGGCAAGGTCAGCACACAGCAGGCCGGATGAGTTTTGTGGTGGTCAGGGTTGGGGATGCCTGGGGAACACTCCAGGTCATCGTGTCTAAAACAATCTTCAGAGAAAATGATGAAAACATTTCTAAAAACAATTATTTGATTGAGACTATGATGTTAAAAACACGTCTAGTTTACCAGTGAGCTGTCGGTAAGGTGTTCTGCCTCCTATATCCGCTCTGGCAGGTGTCCTTCCACTCAGGCAATCCCTTGGGATTTAGGATGAATTGCTTTAATGCCGGTTTTGTGTTTCTGGAACGGCTTATGAGGTGATTATGGAAAAGGCTCTTCGACCAAGGGCAGGAGGTGCCTGATTGAGGGGTGGTGTGGTTGGTCATTGTGACCTGCTGTGCTCTTTCTGCTGCTTAATCAGGACATCTGTGTTGTCCCACTACATGGACACAAGGCTCTCAACACCATAGCCAATGCTCCTTCTCCACTTTGAGCAGTCATAATTGAGTCATCATTCATAAAAGAGATTGCCAGGAAACTCTGGGGATGTTGCATTTCTGCAAGGAGGCTTTGAGGGGATCCCACGAAATTTCATCTGATCACCTAGAATTTCCTTCCAGTAACAAAGGAAGGATTCAAGTGTTCTTTTGGGGAGTCAGGCATGAGATATGCAACTTAGATTGCTAGCGCAACATCACTGATTAAGTGTAAGTAAATAATCAGTGAATTAATATGCTGGTCTTTGCGTGATGAATGATCCTTGCGTGATGGATTATCCTTCTCCTGTCGTGTCTATCATGAAGTTTATGCCACATCTGGAACTTTCACCATTGTATAATATTTTTCTCAACTAAATACTGAACTGGTGCATTGAAGGCAATGGTGAAATTCATCACCAATGACTAAGTTCACTGAGCGGAATCTGCTGATGACTTTCCCTGCGGCAGCCGGCAATGAGACCACTCTGTGGTTTGATGTGCCTTCCTTCATGAACATGGCCAGGATCGCATCATTTTGAAGTCCCCTGGCCATATCCAACTCTTCTCCGGTGAATGATAACGATGTGGTTTTGTGACTGAAGCTCATCATCGCTGAGTTTCAGGACATGAGCGAGTGAGTGAGGAAATCCTCTGTTCCTGACGTCTTCTTCTTTTAGACACAAGGAACTGAAGATGTTGGTTTACAATAAGGACTCAAAGTGCTGAAGTAATGTGGCAGGTCAGGCAGCATCTCTGGAGAAGACACACAAAGAAATGCAGATGTTCCAGAGTTGCTGTCTAACCTGCTGAGTTGTTCCCGCACTCTGTGGCTTTCCTTGTTTTTTTAGCTGGGAATTGGCTAGCTTTACATCCTACCAATCTGGATTGGTGGCAAGGGTGGACTGAAGAGATCGCTCTGGGATGGGATGGAGAGCACACACATCACACATAGATGTCTGAGAAGATGTTTGAACTGGTTTTATCAGTGGGTATTGGATGCTCCTGTGCCCCTGCTGCATTCACCTCTGTCCTTGTCTGTAAGTTGATGGGACCTTAGGTGTTGGATCAGTGCTTGATTTTTACACCGCTGAGGAATGTGCACATGTCGACATGTTGGTGAAACTCTTGTGTTCTCTCCATCCAGCGATCAGTCTTTGGGACATAGGTTATCTGTTCAACCTCTTCCTCAGCACCCTGTTGGGGCATTCATCCCATGTCTTGAGCCTCATATGGTGGAATGGATGTTCCCAGTGCATGGTTTGAATAACATGGATTGGCTGATACACCTCAACTACAACACGGGCTTTTCAGAGATACCAAGAGAACTCAGCTGCACTGGAATTTATCCGCACACATCTCTCAAATACACACACATGCACTTACAAACACTCACATACACACACTCACATACACACACACAATACCAACATGCACATACACGCAGACACATGCACATACACACACAGACCCACATGCACATACACACACGCAGATACACACACAACACCCACACCCACATGCACATACACGCACATACACACACACACATGCACATACACACACACACATACATACACGCACATACACACTCATGCACATGCACATACACACACACATGCAAATACACACACCTACATGCACATACACACACACACACACACATACATACATACATACACATACACTCACACACTCCTAGGATTCACTTCCCACACCCCACTTCCAACCACCAGCCCATGAGGCAGTCTCCAGCTCCCAGGACATTAAGTTCAAATGATAATTAGGATTAGCAATCAGTGACATCTAGATTCTGTCAATTTTTAACTTTTAAAAACTACAGGCTTATGTTGAACTGTAAAGTCCAAGTTCAGGAACAACTTTTTCCCTTCACCCATTAAACACAACAACCTCAAATAAGCTCTGAACTACATATACTATTATATATGGAGTAGAAACACACACTGAACTTTTTTTTCTCTCTTGTTTATTATATTGTTTACAGTGTACTATGTTTACATATTCTGTTGTGCTGCTGCAAGTAAGAATGTCATTGTTCTATCCTGGACATATGATAATAAAACACTCTTGACTCTGAGCTGGACTTGCTCCCTTCTTTTGCCCAAGGCAGGAATTAAGGTTTCTAGATTGATGTTAATTGCAAAGCGGACCCTGAACGGCTGTGATTTTTACAGCAAGGTGGACAAACTGCCTTGGCTCCTGGCAGATGGGAATCATTTTAATTTGACATCACAGTTCACAGAGACACGGAGGGATGAAAAACATGTTCCAGTGCTGTACTTCAAGTCTATTTAATATCCTCAACAATCAATATATATATCCAAGGTGTGGGCACAAGTACGGAGTGTGGTTTAACCAGGGCTGGATCTTCTCGGTATGATTCGTGTCATCTTTCCAACTGAATTGTTCCACAAGGGGCAAGTTAAATAAAATCCATGAAATCCTATTGACAACATTTGCTGTGGACCAATTGCTCTCCATTACTCAGTCTATTTCATTGATCAAATATAGGACTAGGGAACATTGCAGCATGGTGGTGCAGTGGTGGAGTTGCTGCCTAACAGCACAAGAGACCCAAGTTCGATCCTGACTACGGGTGTTGTCTGTACGGAGTTTGTACGTTCTCCCCGTGAACACGTGGGCTTTCTCCGAGGTCCTTGGTTTTCTCCCACACTCCAAAGACATATAGGTTTGTGGGTTAATTGACTTGGTATGAATGTAAATTGTTCCCAGTGTGTGGAGGATAATGTTAATGTGCGAGGATCGATAGTCGATGTGGACTCGATGGGACGAAGGGACGAATTCCGCCCTGTATCCCTAAACTGAACTAAACTAAACTCAAAAAAGGAACTATGTACTGAAGATTAAGAAGCAAAGACATCAATTTCTTTATGAGTTATCCATTTTATTATGTTTTCTTAAATTTGTTTAAAAAATGCTCAACAAAATCAATCACAACCATCAACTGTACAAATGTGTCATTGTTCAACTGAATCCAGTCAGTGAATGTTCCTCAGGGCAAAAATATTTATTTTATATATTGTACAGACATTACTATTATTTACAATTACATTTACTTCAGTGGTAATCAGACTATTAGCAGCAATACCTTACAAAATATAGGTGTTTATCATCACATAATCACATCTGCAGAGAATTTGCTTCTTCAGACTAGATAAATCATAAAATATGATTTAAGGAGAAAACACCAGAGCTCCAGTTAAAATATCAATGGTCTAAAACAATGCTGGGAAATGGCACAACCCTTACGAGTGGGTAGTTGCTCTTGTAGTTTATGACAAGAATATTTTTGTTCAATCTGGAACAAAAACAATTGGGCGACAGTATTGACATTGGTACATCACAGATTATGAACAGGATTTAAACAGAAATGGGAACAGAATAAAAATGCTTTGGAAACATTTGAAATTAAGTTGCAATGCACCATATGTTCAGCAAAAATGTGGAAGATATTTATTTCATTAATTCCATCATTACCATCCTATCTCAGATCATTTTAATGAAATAACCAACTATAATTCAACTTTATATATTGGCCGACATCCTCTTTCTCTCCTGGTAAAATGCATGGGTGTGAGATTACAACATGTGAAAACAAATCGTTTTCTCCACAGTGGTGTAATTATTTTCTCAGGCCAGCGGCTATGGTCATGAGAGTGCAGAGAGGATGGTGGAATTGAGGGGTTACGAACTAGGAGTGAATATTATTACACTTAATTTCATGATACTAATAGGCACAGTCCACCAGCTCATCACTGGCTTCCCATGTGTACTGAGTTCAAGATGAACAAGGCCTCCCGGGAACTCAATTATACAGCAGCCAGCATTATCGTGGCTAGTATTACATTTCAACAACGGATGTTAATTCCATTTCTACAGAGTTCACGTCCAAATCTACCTAAGTTAACACAAACCTCAAAATAAACTTTGAATTTGGCACAAAGATAAAAACCATTATCAGATTATTTGCTCAGGTATAAACATGCCCCGTAACAGGATGTAAACATGCACAGTGACAAGGAGGAACCCTAGATCATTCCCAGAAAACAATGAAGAGGAGACACTGGACTGAACCATTGGAAGGTGAATCACAGTGTTAACTCCCACGGCTGAGCCTCCTTCATTCCCCGGCAGATTCTCCTGGAGTAGAATTGAATCCCTTGGATTGCAGCTTCATTTTGTTCCTTTGTGGTGTTTGTTGCCTGAAATGTAAATGATTGCATTGTTAGCCACAGTAATAGCGCTTACAATGTTTCCTGCAGCAGAACTAAGGGAATTAACAAACTGACTTTCCACAAAAAGAAGCAGATTGCAACGACTTGGAAGGTTGTAAACACAAACGGCCATGGTGGCGCAGCAGTAGACTCGGGTTCGATCCCGACTACGGGTGCTGTCTGTATGGAGTTTGTACCAAAGATACTAGTGGTTTGTGCGTTCTCCCCGTGACCGCGTGGGGTTTCTCCAAGATCTTCGGTTTCCTCCCATACTCCAAAGACGTACAGGTTTGTAGTTTAAATGGCTTGGTGCATGTGTAACTTGTCCCTAGTGTCTGTAGGATAGTGTTGGTGTGAGGGGATCGCTGGTCGGCACCGACTCGGTGGGCTGAAGGGCCTGTTTCCGCGCTGTATCTCTAAACTAATCTAAACTAAACCTCATTGATACTGCAGTGTGCATTATCCAAAAGGTACTGCACAATATTTAGTTCCATTTCTATCTCCTCAGAAAGTGAAGTATATTTCAAGACCATGACAGTATTCAGGCATGGGTGTATTAGTGCCAGGTGGCAATTGTGCCAAACCACATCCAGGCAATATCAATAGTTTTAGTATTTATCAGAATGGTTCAGTGAGACCCTGAATCATCTCTTGACAATTATTTATCATCCTATTCACCAACTGTAAGGCACAACTCAGAAATGTGATAAATATTCCCCATTTCTCTGCTAGTTCCAACACCTAAACCTGGAGACCATCCAGTACAAAGCATTGTGGTTAATTGGCAGCCAATTTCCCCTTCCTCCCCCTTCCCCCCATCCCCCACCCGTGTTCCATTCTACAGCCTGTGATGAAGATAACTATTAAATATTTAATTTTTAATATCCATGTTTTGAACAGAAGACATCCTTCATTGACCAGTGGCAGCTGTGTTCTAAAATGTGTTACAATCGGTCTCAACATTGTGAACAGCGACCATGAAACCAGCCAGCGCTCCTGCACTTGGTGGCTTCCAGGATCACAACCTCTGCTTCTGGGAACATTAGTAATGAACATTGGGTGAGAGGACCTGGGGCTCTGCTCTGATGCCAACTTAAGTAAAATATCAGAAAGTGTCCAATGTTAGTGGGAATGTTTAGCAGGGAGGAGCACACCGTGCCCTCTAATACGGAGGACAGCACTCACACGGCAAATAAATCACGGCATTTATTTATTCACAGCGGAAATCTGAATTCCGGCAAACACAGAACACTGACCTTTCTTAATGAGTGTCTCCAACCACTTGGCTTCAAGATCCACACACACCTTCTTCTCATTTTTCAGCGTGACACTGTAAGGAGAAGATGACATTCAAGCTATAATTCACAGACATTCCGATCATTTTAAATTACAGAATTTACAAACCGGGAGGGAGTAAGGTTGAGTTGTTGCTCTGACTCATTTACTCACATTATCTCTGCGTTCTCGCAGTGAGATCCACTGGGAATGAATTTCAGACTCCGGATGGACTTTGTAGGAATAACTTTAGCGCTGGTCCCAGTGCAGTGACACCGTCCATGTGCTACTAGGATCGGAATTCCTGAGGAAAGATTCATTCAGATTTAATCGTGGAATCGATGGGACCAAAGCCTGCAAAACGTTCTGGTACCTTCTCCAGCCCTCTTGTTTAATTAATGCACGACCCAGAGAGAGATATTGGATGTCTGCACAAACACCTTCACTAAAGTTGCGAGTTTCACTTAGCAGCTCAAACACAAAGACAAAAGAGCAGCCACAATCCATAAACATATTGTAACTACAGTTTGAACAGTTTGCTGGTACATTTCTTTCTACATTTGCAGTCAGGCTGCTGCATCAGTTTTACATTAATACGGATGGTTTTGATTTCAATTAAAAGAGTTTAAAGGTTTCTCACACACAAAATGTTGCATTGTAAAGACTTTTGGAAGTTTAATTGCATTGCACATTATAAACAGCACATGAACCGGGGAATCATATATTCATACTTTGTGCTACAGTACAATTCGGAATAAATCGCAGGGACAGACATCTCAACATACCCTGTGCAGTGACGACACACAGAAGGAGGATGAGGATGGTCACACAGGCTGCTCTGTCCATCTTCCACGTTGTGTTGCTGATGAGATGTCTGCTGAAGGATCTTCTTCCCAATGCATCAACTCTCTGCTGAATCAAGTTCTGCTGCAGAGGACCAGTCAGCTCCTATTTATGGGGATTCACTTTTCTCATTTGCATCCTCTTCTGCAGTGAAAACTGTCAAAATCTGTGACGTCCCGGGGGAGGGAATTTCCCTGCTGTCTTGATAAACCTTTCACTTTCACAGACTGCTGCAAAATGAAGGGTCTCGACCCGAAAAGTCACCCATTCCTTCTCTCCTGAGATGCTGCTTGTCCAGCTGATTTACTTCAACATTTTATGTCTATCTTTTTAACCCAGCATCTGCAGTTCCTTCCGTCCAAAGGTTTGTTTTAAAAAAGAATAATCCAGTTCCGGGCTTTGCTCCTCACTCACGGGGAAACTCCGCAGCTCAGAGGAATGAGCTGCCCACACGGTGAAGCTTAAACCTGTGATTTCCATGAAATAGCTCTCCCTTTCACAGTCTGCACGTTGCAGTTCAAGTCGTCAACTTTATTTGTCACATACACAAACAAGATGTGCAGTGACATGAAAGTGGCAATGCCTGCGGATTGTGCAAAAACAACAGAACATAATAGAACATAGAAACATAGAAACATAGAAATTAGGTGCAGGAGTAGGCCATTCGGCCCTTCGAGCCTGCACCGCCATTCAATATGATCATGGCTGATCATCCAACTCAGTATCCCGTACCTGCCTTCTCTCCATACCCTCTGATCCCCTTAGCCACAAGGGCCACATCTAACTCCCTCTTAAATATAACCAATGAACTGGCCTCGACTACCCTCTGTGGCAGGGAGTTCCAGAGATTCACCACTCTCTGTGTGAAAAAAGTTCTTCTCATCTCGGTTTTAAAGGATTTCCCCCTTATCCTTAAGCTGTGACCCCTTGTCCTGGACTTCCCCAACATCGGGAGCAATCTTCCTGCATCTAGCCTGTCCAACCCCTTAAGAATTTTGTAAGTTTCTATAAGATCCCCTCTCAATCTCCTAAATTCTAGAGAGTATAAACCAAGTCTATCCAGTCTTTCTTCATAAGACAGTCCTGACATCCCAGGAATCAGTCTGGTGAACCTTCTCTGCACTCCCTCTATGGCAATAATGTCCTTCCTCAGATTTGGAGACCAAAACTGTACGCAATACTCCAGGTGTGGTCTCACCAAGACCCTGTACAACTGCAGTAGAACCTCCCTGCTCCTATACTCAAATCCTTTTGCTATGAAAGCTAACATACCATTCGCTTTCTTCACTGCCTGCTGCACCTGCATGCCCACTTTCAATGACTGGTGTACCATGACACCCAGGTCTCGCTGCATCTCCCCTTTTCCTAGTCGGCCACCATTTAGATAATAGTCTGCTTTCCCGTTTTTGCCACCAAAATGGATAACCTCACATTTATCCACATTATACTGCATCTGCCAAACATTTGCCCACTCACCCAGCCTATCCAAGTCACCTTGCAGTCTCCTAGCATCCTCCTCACAGCTAACACTGCCCCCCAGCTTAGTGTCATCCGCAAACTTGGAGATATTGCCTTCAATTCCCTCATCCAGATCATTAATATATATTGTAAATAGCTGGGGTCCCAGCACTGAGCCTTGCGGTACCCCACTAGTCACTGCCTGCCATTGTGAGAAGGACCCGTTTACTCCTACTCTTTGCTTCCTGTTTGCCAGCCAGTTCTCTATCCACATCAATACTGAACCCCCAATGCCGTGTGCTTTAAGTTTGTAAACTAATCTCTTATGTGGGACCTTGTCGAAAGCCTTCTGGAAGTCCAGATACACCACATCCACTGGTTCTCCCCTATCCACGCTACTAGTTACATCCTCGAAAAATTCTATAAGATTCGTCAGACATGATTTACCTTTTGTAAATCCATGCTGACTTTGTCCAATGATTTCACCACTTTCCAAATGTGCTGCTATCCCATCTTTAATAACTGACTCTAGCAGTTTCCCCACTACCGATGTTAGACTAATTGGTCTGTAATTCCCCGTTTTCTCTCTCCCTCCCTTCTTAAAAAGTGGGGTTACGTTTGCTACCCGCCAATCCTCAGGAACTACTCCAGAATCTAAAGAGTTTTGAAAGATTATTACTAATGCATCCACTATTTCTGGAGCTACTTCCTTAAGTACTCTGGGATGCAGCCTATCTGGCCCTGGGGATTTATCGGCCTTTAATCCATTTAATTTACCCAACACCACTTCCCGGCTAACCTGGATTTCACACAATTCCTCCAACTCCTTTGACCCGCGGTCCCCTGCTATTTCCGGCAGATTATTTATGTCTTCCTTAGTGAAGACGGAACCAAAGTAGTTATTCAATTGGTCCGCCATATCCTTGTTCCCCATGATCAACTCACCCGTTTCTGACTGCAAGGGACCTACATTTGTTTTAACTAATCTCTTTCTTTTCACATATCTATAAAAACTTTTGCAGTCAGTTTTTATGTTCCCTGCCAGTTTTCTTTCATAATCTATTTTTCCTTTCCTAATTAAGCCCTTTGTCCTCCTCTGCTGGTCTCTGAATTTCTCCCAGTCCTCCGGTATGCTGCTTTTTCTGGCTAATTTGTACGCATCATCCTTCGCTTTGATACTATCCCTGATTGCCCTTGTTATCCACGGATGCACTACCTTCCCTGATTTATTCTTTTGCCAAACTGGGATGAACAATTTTTGTAGTTCATCCATGCAGTCTTTAAATGTCTTCCATTGCATATCCACCGTCAACCCTTTTAGAATTAATTGCCAGTCAATCTTGGCCAATTCACATCTCATACCCTCAAAGTTACCTTTCTTTAAGTTCAGAACCATTGTTTCTGAATTAACAATGTCACTCTCCATCCTAATGAAGAACTCAACCATATTATGGTCACTCTTGCCCAGGGGGGCACGTACAACAAGACTGCTAACTAACCCTTCCTCATTACTCAATACCCAGTCTAAAATAGCCTGCTCTCTCGTTGGTTCCTCTACATGTTGATTTAGATAACTATCCCGCATACATTCCAAAAAATCCTCTTCCTCAGCACCCCTGCCAATTTGATTCACCCAATCTATATGTAGATTGAAGTCACCCATTATAACGGTTTTGCCTTTGTCGCACGCATTTCTAATTTCCTGTTTGATACCATCTCCAACTTCACTACTACTGTTAGGTGGCCTGTACACAACACCCACCAGCGTTTTCTGCCCCTTAGTGTTTCGCAGCTCTACCCATACCGATTCCACATCCTGCAAACTAATGTCCTTCCTTTCCATTGCGTTAATCTCCTCTCTAATCAGCAACGCTACCCCACCTCCTTTTCCTTTCTCTCTATCCCTCCTGAATATTGAATATCCTTGGATGTTCAGCTCCCAGCCTTGGTCACCCTGGAGCCATGTCTCCGTGATCCCAACTATATCATAGTCATTAATAGCTATCTGCACATTCAACTCATCCACCTTATTACGAATGCTCCTTGCATTGAGACACAAAGCCTTCAGGCTTGTTTTTACAACACTCTTACCCCTTATACAATTTTGTTGAAAAGTGGCCCTTTTTGATTTTTGCCCTGGATTTTCTGGCCTGGGCAAAATGGAATGTTTTATTGAAAGCACGGTGAAATTCTTCACTGTGAAATTCTTTGCTTACATACCCAAGTTAAGCAAATAGTCGCCACATAAACGGCACTGATAAAATTACAAAGTACCCCAAGCTGGCTCCTCCCTTGTTCTCCCCCCCCACCCCCCCGGCACCCTCATCGACCGCTGCACCGCAAACGCGGCTCCACCGCTACCGCCAGACCCCGTCCTCTCATAGAGTGATACAGTGTGGAAACAGACCCTTCGGCCCAACTTGTCCATACCGGCCAACATGTCCCAGCAACACTAGTCCCACGTGCCCGTGATTGGCCCATATCCCTCCAAACTTGTCCTATTCATATACCTGTCTAACTGTTTCTTAACTGTCCCTGCCTCAACTACCTCCTCTGGCAGCTTGTTCCATACACCCACCACCCTTTGTGTGAAAAAGTGACCTCTCAAATTCCTATTTGATCTTTTCCCCTTCACCTTAAACCTATGTCCTCTGTTCCTTGATTCACCTACTCTGGGCAAGTGACTCTGTGCATCTGTCTATCTGATCTATTCCTCTCATGATTGTACACACCTCTTTAAGATCACCCCTCATCCTCCTGCGCTCCAAGGAATAGAGACCCAGTCAACTCAACCACTCCTGATAGCTCAGACACTCTAGTCCTGGCAACATCTTCATGAATTCCTAATGTTGGCATCTGTGGCAGCTCGGTCACTGAATATTGGTGGACACTCGCTGTATGTGGAAAGCAGAAGATGCGGGAATCCGGCAGGAGAGGGGGCTGGTGAAACAGGATCCTCCTTTGTGATTTTTCCTACACATTCAGTTTCAAGCTGACTCAATGGGAAAGTAGACAGGTTCCTGTTTCCTTTATTGTTTGACTGTCTTGAATCTTTAATCACCTCTGTGTGTACATTTGCCACCAGATATTTTCACTTAAAACACTGATGCTTGTTTGAAAAGAATCTCACATTACAAATCAGAATTAAGTGTACCTTAGATCTTATTTAGATTTTATTGTATGTGGAGTGCCAGACAGCTGCCTGTGTCCTCAGTGCTGACTCTGGCCAGAACAGTCACCCACACTGCACCAGTAAGAAATGTGAGCATCTTCTTCAAAGGTCAGAAACATCTTCACCCGTGGTCCCCGGATTCCTGGTCTCTTGGTGATGATCTCCACTGCTCAAGTATCTTGCTCCCACTTGCTCCACACTTTAAGCCTCATTTCCTCATTTTCCTGGTAATTTCCTTCTCCTGGGACAGAATCCCTCCCCATGCCAGCTCCCTCCGACCTCTGATCCTCCTCAGTCCTGCTTGGCATCTCCACTTCCCAGGAGCAGCCTCGACTAAAGCTCCTGTACCTGTAGATGCAAGATACACGTGACCTTCTATTCCTATAAGGCGGGGGTGGCCTATATTCCTTTGGTGGGGCTGCCATTCCCCAGCAGGATTGGATGCGACTACTCAAGGAAGCGGATGTGCAGTGGTTTGTCCATCCGTCCGGAATGTTTGAGACCATATGTCGTGAACCACATGTAGCTGCAGTGTATCTGGATTCTAGCATCCAAGAAGCCATACCTCCACGCAAGGTCCCTGCTGGAAACGTCTCGAAGAGAGACGGCTAAAGTGGCTGTGAATCCAACCTAGGGTGTCGATTAAAAGTCAGTACGTTCTCCCCGCGACCACGTGGGTTTTCTCTGAGGAACAAGAGGAATCTATTCAACCTTACCCCCCCCCCCCCCCCCCCCCCCCCCCACCCCCCCCCCACTCCGCTGCCTGACCCATACGCCGCAGATGTAAATCAGGGGCATGTAAATATTTACAACACTTTCATGAGTGCAGGTGAACAGTACATGAGTGATGAAATAACAGCTTCAGGGCTTTCTGGATCTGATTCAAGTTTCGTTTTCCAGATTTGTGAAGTCACATTGACACCTCCTGCTTTGTGCAGGGGTGAGTGAAATCCAGGGAAATCCATTGTAGGGATACAGTCCCTGTGTTTTACCCCTGGGAAGTTCCAGGAAAAATCAGCAGCTTTCATGTTGTATGGAGACCCTCAGATGCTGGAAATTTGAGCACAACACAAGGTGCTGGAGTAACTCAGCGGATCAGGCAGCATCTATGGAGGAAATGGATAGATAACATTTCAGACCTGCACCCTTCTTCAGACTGATTGTGGTAGTGGGGAGAAAGCTGGAAAGCTCTCTACCCACCTATAGACACTCTGAAGAAGGATCCCAACATAAAATGTCACTAATCCATTTCCTCCACAGTTGCTGCCTAACCCGCTGAGTTACTCCAGCACCTTATGTTTTGATCATATTGAGTGTGGTTTCCCAGTTTAAAATTTGCCTTTGTTCCTGTCTGCTAATCACTGGCAACTTATTATGCAACCAGATACCAATGGAGTCCGGGCAAAGTCTCTGCACCATATTTTGCAGCAATGAAGACGCACATGCGTCAAAGCACCCACATTTGAGTTGCTAAATTTTGAAAAATGGCTGGCGGGACAGGATCAATGGTTTGGTTTAGTCAGTAGAAAGGAAGATGTGAAACTCCTTCAAGATGTGAGCCTCCATGTGAGGAAGATGTGAGCCTCCATCTACGCCTGTCCCACAATGCGCTGTGCGGTTCAGGTCTGAGGGACGGGGACTTCCTGGGTCAGGGAAATCACGTAACGGGGAGAGAAAGAGAGAGAGAGAGAGAGAGCCCGGGACGAAGCAGCCAGCCTTCCGCCCAGTAGCTACCCGCCAACCACCACCTCCACCAGTTGCGTCTGTGCCAAAGGACACCGGGTCTGGCTGGCGGGTGGGCTGGCAGAAGACGCTGTCTGGTCCCCACGGCCGCTCGCAGCTACCCAGGTCGGCTGCATGCCCCGGGAATGGCTGCAGTTCCCAGGTCACCTGCGTCCAGTGCTGGACTGGGCCTAAAAATATTGGTTGCCAGGAGACAAAGGGGGCCCACTTCATCAGGGTCCCACTTGCCATCGGGCAAACTGACACCCCGGCCAGTCCGCCACTGCCTGCGTGCCCCGGTTGGCTCGCTTGCCCCAGGTCTGGCTGTGACACCCCGGTCGGCCCGCTTGCCCCAGGTCTGGCTGTGACACCCCAGTCGGCTCGCTTGCCCCAGGTCTGGCTGTGACACCCCAGTTGGCCCGCTTGCCCCAGGTCTGGCTGTGACACCCCAGTTGGCTCGCTTGCCCCAGGTCTGGCTGTGACACCCCAGTCGGCTCACTTGCCCCAGGTCTGGCTGTGACACCCCGGTTGGCTCGCTTGCCCCAGGTCTGGCTGTGACACCCCGGTCGGCTGCGGGCGGCTTGAATGGCTGCAGTTCCCTGGTCGCAAAAACTAATTGAAAAAAAACACCTGTGGGCCGGATGTGTTCGGGTTACGAGCTAGATCCGGGCGGTAGGTTGCCAACTGCTGTGTTAGGCCTCATTGTGCCCTCCCCTCCCCAAGTTTTATAAGCGATTTGGCCCAAGTCTATCGTTATTGGCTAACAAGCTAACTTTCAGCCTCCAAGACGCAGGTAAATTTCGCAGCTGATTCCATACACCCACCACCCTTTGTGTGAAAAAGTTATACCCCAGATTCCTATTAAACCTTTTCCACTTCACCTTAAACCTCTGTCCTCTGGTCCTTGATTCACCTACTCTGGGCAAGTGGCTCTGTGCATCTATCTATCTGATCTATTCCTCTCATGATTGTATACACCTCTTTAAGATCACCCCTCATCCTCCTGCGCTCCAAGGAATAGAGACCCAGTCTACTCAACCTCTCCTGACAGCTCAGACACTATAGTCCCGGCAACATCTTCATGAATTCTCGTCGTTGGCATATGTGGCCGCTCGGTCACTGAATATTGGAGAACTTTCGCTCTATGTGGAAAGCGGAAGATGTGGGAATCCGGCAGGAGAGGGGGCTGGTGAAACAGGATCCCCCTTTGTGATTTTTCCTACACATTCAGTTTCAAGCTGACTCAATGGGAGAGTTCATAGGTTCCTGTTTCCATTCACGTTTGAAGGCCTTGAATCTTTAATCACCTCTGTGTGTACATTTGCCCCCAGATATTTTCACTTAAAACACTGATGCTTGTTTGTAAAGAATCTCACATTACAAATCAGAATTATTGTACATTATATCTTATTTCCCCAGATGAACCATTTCAGATTGGCTGAAATCCAGTTCCACATTTTGCGGCTGGCCCACGGGGCACAGATATTTCACAATGGTGACTCTGCTCCTGGGGATTATAATAAATAGAGAGCAACTCCTGGGCTGAAACACGTGAGTTACAAGAAATGGAACATTCTCTAACTTGCTGCAAAATTTGGTATCTTACATTTATCATTGCACATTAACAGATGTCATGTCCTAATTGTGAAGAGATGACATGGTTGAAATGTGTTAGTGCACACTGGGTGGGATAATTATTTGTCTGTTGCTTTGATACAACAAAAAACATGAAAAAATCAATGAAATATTGACTTTTACACAAGGATTCTCAGTCAGGATGATTTAAATCTGCCAACTACTTTTCTAACCCAGTGTGACTCTATGTGCTTACCGATTTATTCACAAGGATAATTCCCCGGATGGCAGGAATGTCATATATTGAAAGAATGAAAGAATATTGAGCGACTGGGCTTGTGTACACTGGAATTTAGAAGGATGAT
Organism: Amblyraja radiata; assembly: GCF_010909765.2. Classification (NCBI taxonomy): domain Eukaryota; kingdom Metazoa; phylum Chordata; class Chondrichthyes; order Rajiformes; family Rajidae; genus Amblyraja; species Amblyraja radiata. The sequence continues at coordinate 69,186,244 of NC_045956.1, forward strand.
TGGGGATCTTATTGAAACATATAAGATTATTAAGGGATTGGACACAATAGAGGCAGGAAACATGTACCCGATGTTGGGGGAGTGCAGAACCGGGGGCCACAGTTTAAGGATAAGGGGTAGGCCATTTGGAATGGAGATATGAAAAACCTTTTTCACCCAGAAAGTTGTGAATCTGTGGAATTTTCTGCCTCAGAAGGCAGTGGAGGCCAATTCTCTGGATGCTTTCAAGAAAGAGTTAGATAGAGCTCTTAAAGATAGCGGAGTCAGGGGATTTGGGGAGAAGGCAGGTGTTAGTGACAGTTTAAATAGTAGGATAGGATGGATGAATACATGGGAGAGGAGTTGGTATGGGGGCAGGGATTCAGATTAGGATCTCTTCTGGTGTAGAGATGACCTGTACAAGAGGGAGGGGTTGCATCTGAAGTGGAGGGTGACCAATATCCTTGCATAGAGGTTTCACGCATGTTACTCAGGTGAACTAGAGATATTTCAGACGTGATGCAGAGGGAGGTAAAAGAGGTGGAGGATTTGCTTCACTAATCAGGGAGAATATCACGGTGGTGACAAAGCGTAGAGTTCGTCCTGAAGCAATATGGGTAGAGCTGAAAATTAGAAAGGTGCAATCACTAATGAGATTGTACTATAGGCTTCGTAATATCAAGCGGAGTTAGAGGAGATCGGGAGACAGATATGGGGACAGATTACAGAAAGATGCAAAAACAACAGCATTGTCTTAGTGGACAACTTTAACTTCCCCATTATTGTCTGGAACTCAGAACAGCGGACAGTACAGCACAGGGACAGGCTCTTTGGTTCACAATATCTAAGTTAGTAACGGGTGTCAGAGGTTATGGGGAGAAGGCAGGAGAATGGGGTTAGGAAGGAGAGATAGTTCAGCCTTGATTGAAAGGCGGAGTAGACTTGATGGGCCAAATGGCCTAATTCTACCCTTATCACATGATCGTATCATATTATGACAATTCCTGTGTCAACCATGATGTCAAGAAAGATCTTATCTTCCTGCATATAATCCATATCCCTCCATTCCCAGCATGTCCATATGGAAATCCAAAAGCCTCTTAAATGCCACTATTGCAGCTGCCTCCACACTACCCCCGGCAGTGCATTTCAGACACCCATCACTCTGTGTAAAAAAACTTTAAACTTTGTTCCTCTTACCTTAAATTTATGCCCTCCAGTGTTTGATATTTCCATGCTGGGGGAAGGTTTTTGACTGTCTACTGTATTTGTGTCTTTTATAATGTAATATCCCTCTCCTTTCATTCCCCGGCATTCCAGAGAAAACAAGGCTATATAACCTCTCCGGAAAACTAATGCCCTCTAATGCAAGCATCATTCTAGTAACGTCCTATCCAACCCTTTCCAACGCCTCCACATGCTTCCTGTATTGGGGTGATCAGAACCGTATGCAATACTCCAAATGCAGCCCAACCAAAGTTCTATAAAGTTGCATGATGACTTCCTGACTCTTATACTCAATGTGACCAATGAAGGCCGACAAACTATATATCTTCATTACCAATTTATCTTCTAGTGTTGCCACTTTCAGGGAGTTATGGTCTTGGACCCCAAGTTCTCTCTGTACATCAGTGCTGTTAAGGATCTTGCCATTAATTGTATATTTTCTCCTTACATTTTACCTCCTAAAGTGTAACATTTGCACTTGCATGGATTGAACTCCATCTGCCATTTTTCTGCCCACTTCTGTAGCTGATCTCCATCCCGCTGTATACTTTGACAGGTATCCTGACTGTCCATAACTTCTGCAACTTGGTGTCAGCTTACGCAGTGCTCAAGGCTGAGGTAGGGCAGAATTTGTTAGGTGTATACAAGAGAGTTTCGTGAAACACAATCTGGATAATCCAAGTCAAGGATGGACTATATTGGATCTTGTACAGGGAAATTAAACTGTCTAGGTGACTGGTGTTTCAGAGGAAATACATTTTGTGATAAAATTTTAGGTGTGAAGTTTATCAATAGGGGTAGGCATGGAACCCACAGACACTTGGTCTTTTGGATTCAGAACTGGCTTTCTCATCAAAGGCAGAGGGTTGTGGTGGAAGACTGTTATTCTGGCTGGAGGTCAGTGACCAGCGGAGTTCTGCTGTGACCTGTGCTAGGACCTCTGTTAATTATTGATATAAATAAATGAAGTGATTAAACATAACCCTTGCTTTCCCTCTCTCTCCATCCCTCCCCCATCCTAGTTCTCCAACTTGTCTGACTGTTTTTGTATCGTATCACTCCATATCTCTGTGTCATCCTCTTCCCTTGAATCTCAGTCTGAAGAAGGGTCTCGACCTGAAACATCACCCATTCCTTCCATCCCGAGATGCTGCCTGGCCCGCTGAGTTACTCCAGCATTTTATGTCTACCAGCTACACTAGTCCCACCTGCCTGCGCTTGGTCCATATCCCTCCAAACAGAGTCAGGATGTCAAGCTGCAGCTTTATAGGACTTATAGTTCAGCTGCATTTGACTGAAAGAAATCATCCTTTAATCGGCTAAATATTAATGAAGACACTGAATGTAGATTATCTCTCCTTTCAATGGCCACAGCGACTGAGTATCATTCTTGTAAATCACTTGAAGATCTAAAGTGTGGGGTATCAGTATTCCTGGTATTGTGTGACCTGCTCTGCATGCAGCAACTTGCTGTCATTTGAAGCATTGCACACATGATCCTTACTGCAAAGAGGCAAACCTGTACTCACCCAACTTTGACTTACGTTGTACGTTTTGCATGTTGTACAATTTGTTGCTTGGATGACTATTTGGGTTCTGTGTCTTTCCTTACATTCACTGTACCCACATAAATCCTGCATTCTACTCACATTAGCCTCTTGGAAGTTATCAGTATTGTATAAGCATTTAGGTTCTTGAATGATTAATACCAACGAACCCCTTCATTCTCCTCACGCAAGCCCCTGGCTTGGGGGAAAGACCATCGCAGTGAGGCATTGTTCAGAGGAGCCCTCTGACCAGCCCCGTCAGTTACATGGACTGAGCCAGGTCGGCCACTATGAAAGCTCAATGCATGTGTCTCATGGACCCTTCTCAGCGTCAATAAAATGGAAGGTGCTTGAAACATCCGTGTGTTGGAAGGAACTGCAGATAGACACAAAATGCTGGAGTAACTCAGCGGGATGGGTGGGAAGGAATGGGTGACTTTTCAGGTCGAGACCCTTCTTCAGTCATCCAACGTCACCCATTCCTTCTATCCCGAGATTCTGCTTTTCCCGCTGAGTCACTCCAGCGATTTGTGTCTATCTTCAGTGTAAACCAGCATCTGCAGTTCCTTCCGACACAAGGAACTGCACATGCTGGTTTACACCGAAGATAGATACAAAAATGCTGGACTAAATCAGCGGGACAGGCAGCGTCTCCGGAGAGAAGGACTCCCAGTCTAAAGAAGGGTCTCGACCCGAAACGCCACCCATTCCTTCTCTCCAGATATGATGCCTGACCCACTGAGTTACTCCAGCATTTTGAGTCTATCTATGGTGCTGGAAACACCGGCAGGTCTGGCAGAGTCAACGTTTGAGGTCTGAGACGTTTGGGCAGAATCCCAAATTATTGACCATTCTGGAAGAGGCCCACACCTAAAACTTTAACTGCTTCGCTTTCCACAATAGCTGCCTGACCAGCTGAGTTCTTCCAGCATTTTGTTTTGATACCAAGGAGAGATTCATGGGACACGTATAGGTTGCCTTTATTTTCCAGTGTTGAGACATTTTTTAATTTCATTCTCTGCATGTTTAACCATTTTTAATACAATTGCGTTGGCCCACACATTTTCAGCTGCTTCATCAGTTATTTTCCATGCATCAGCAGGATCACATAACGTTCACCTTAGTTTAGTTTAGTTCAGAGATACAGTGTGGAAACAGGCCCCTTGGCCCACCAATTCCGTGCCAAACACAATCATCCGCACACTAGTTCTATTCTATACACTAGGGACAATTTACAGAGTCCAATTAACCTACAAACCTGCACCTCTTTAGAATGTGGGTCACCTGAAGAAAACCCACATGGTCACAGGGAGAATGTGTACAAACTCCACACAGACAGCACCCGTAGTCAGGATCAAACCCGGTCTCCAGCACTGTAAGGCAGCAACTCTACTGCTGCACCACTGTGCCGCCCCTATTCACAACTCCTCAAAAAATGCTGTGAGATAAACATTGCTTAAAAGTTGTCCTTATTTCAGTCTTAAATGGCCTACCCCTCATTCTGAGACAGTCACCCCTATTTCTAAACTTCTCAGCCAGGAAAATAATTTCCCCATATATAATAATAATAATTTCCTCATAACCCTTAAAAAATGTTGTATGTTTCATTGAGGTCACCTCTCCCTCTAAATACTGAATATTAGAAGTTTAGCTCACTCCGTCTCCCCTCTTACCCTCCTGTAGGAGGGGAGATGGAGTGAGCTAAACCCTCCTGCGTTTCTGATAGAAGTGGATCGCCACTTATCGTCCCCATCATATACCACTCTCCTAACACAAAACACAAAGAATTTAATACTGTAACACTGAAAAGCACAAGCTGCTTGATTTCACCGGTGGGTTGAAAATTAATTGTCACTCACTTTCACCTTGCTTGTCTGCAGTCTTTTCCTCTGCAGTGTTCATTTTGCTTTTTGACCACTAGAATTTCAAGAGTTGACTCTTCAAATCTTTTACACATCATCTTTCTATGACGATCCTTTTTTTTTTTTTTTTTTTAATGTTTTATTTTATTAGAAGTAAGTACAGTCATATGGCACCAAAGTGCCTAATATATATTTTCATAATACATTTTATGTACAACTTCTTTTTTTTTTTTGTTACACTGAAAAAAGATTAGAATAAGAAAAAGAAGTTAGATAGTAAAGGATAGAAAGATGTGAAATATATAGTGTGTGAAAAAAGAAAACGAGTAAATGAAAAAAGTTGAGAGAGAGAATAGAGAGAAGAAAAGAAAAAAAAAAAAAAAAAAAAAAAAAGAGGAGATCATTATTTATAGTCTTGACCAACCCTCGTCCAGTCCTGAAACAGTTATTTTTTACAATTGTGTTGCACCATATGATTCCAAAAAAACGACGAATGGAGACCAACTCGTTATGAATTGGTCTGATTTATCCATTAGGAGGAATCGCATTTCCTCAAGATGAGCGGTGTCCAACATACTTGCAATCCACATTTTAAGCGTTGGTATTGATGTACCCTTCCAAAATTTAAGAATTAATTTTTTTGCTATTATTAAACCATAGTTAAGGAATAGATTTTGAGATGTGTTCAATTTATTCCCATCTTCCATTACGCCAAATATAATCATTTCAGTATTAGGTTCCATTCTTGTCTTGAATAATTTTGTAAATATTTCAAAAATATCATTCCAAAATCTATAAAGTTTTATGCAGGAGACTAAGGAGTGTGTTATAGTTGCCTTTTGGGCTAGACATTTATCACAAGTGGCGGATATATTTGGATAAAATTTGTTCAATCTTGTTTTTGAGTAATATAATCTATGTACAATTTTAAATTGAATTAAATTATGTCTTACATTAATTGAACATTTGTGAATATATATCAGGTATTTTTCCCATTTAACCTTCGTAATTTTTATCATTAGTTCCCGTTCCCACTCTTCTCTAAGTACCTCTGTCGATGGTAGGTCTATATTTAGAATACTATTATATAAATATGATATTAATTTTTGTGAGTCAGCTTCAATATTCATTGCCTCTTCCAATAAGTCAGGAGTTACTTTTTGATATCCTTGTATATATTTTTTCACAAAATCGCAAATCTGAAGATATTTAAAATATTGGTTGTTTTTCAATTTAAATTTTAATTGTAATTGTTGGAATGATAGTAAGTTTCCCATTTCATACATATCCCCGATCCTTCTAATTCCGAGACTTTCCCATTGGTTATATGTCTTATCAATAAGAGATGGTTTAAATAAAGGGTTATTCGCTATTGGCATTAACAGTGATAGATTTCTTAATTTTAAAGATAATTTTATTTGTTTCCAAATTCTTATTGTACCATATATAATTGGGTTCTTCTTATATATTGTGTTATTCAGTTTTTTTGGGGAGAAGAGGATCGTTCCTATATTACTAGGATGGCAATCCTCCTTCCCCATATATAATAATAATAATTTCCTCATAACCCTTAAAAAATGTTGTATGTTTCATTGAGGTCACCTCTCCCTCTAAATACTGAATATTAGAAGTTTAGCTCACTCCGTCTCCCCTCTTACCCTCCTGTAGGAGGGGAGATGGAGTGCGCTAAACCCTCCTGCGTTTCTGATAGAAGTGGATCGCCACTTATCGTCCCCATCATATACCACTCTCCTAACACAAAACACAAAGAATTTAATACTGTAACACTGAAAAGCACAAGCTGCTTGATTTCACCGGTGGGTTGAAAATTAATTGTCACTCACTTTCACCTTGCTTGTCTGCAGTCTTTTCCTCTGCAGTGTTCATTTTGCTTTTTGACCACTAGAATTTCAAGAGTTGACTCTTCAAATCTTTTACACATCATCTTTCTATGACGATCCTTAATCATCTATTCTAATGAAATAAATAAATTGCAGTAATCATCACAAACTGCTGCAATTTCACATGAGCCCTCACATGCCCTTGTGATCCAATCGGTAAGTTGTCTCGCTGCATTCAGCAGCACCCTCTGCAGCTAGCTTGCAGTACTGTTGCTGCTGTGTTACTAATTACTGCATCTAGCTATGAGTTCATGTGATAGGAGCAGAATTAGGCCATTCTGCCCATCAAGTCTACTCAGCCATTCAATCATGGCTGATCTATCTTCCCCCTTAACCCCATTATCTTGCCTTCTTCCCATAACTCCTAACACATATACGTGGATTTTATAAGTACACCATCATGAAAATAAAAAGGGGCCTGTAATTAAGTTTCACCCTATCAGAAGTGTTAAATTCCTCTGCATCTCCTTGTTTGTTCGGAAACACCTACCTTGTGCACAGAAACCTCACAGCAATATAATAGCTATCAGATTTGGTGGTATGGATTGAAAGATAAATATTGGCCCCAGTAATGGAGAATAATGTCTGCTGACATTCATACCATGGGATCCGTTATGCCTACACACAAGGTTAGACAGGACCTTGTGGTTGTACCCAAACTCTCTGGCCCCTAACCCCTTTCGCCCCATTGAAGCAGTTGTCCATATACTATAATTTTCTATAACTTGTTTATTAGGAAACAGCTCCTCTGACAGTGCAGTATGACCTCAAGTCTCTGGAGTGGGATGTAAACCTGTTGTCTTTTAACCCACAAACAAGGGCACTCCCTGCTGAGCCACACCTGAAAGGCACAGCAACAAGTCACTAGTCCTTTTCACAACCTTCCTGCTTCAGAAAGTGGAGCAAGACAACTTACCTATTGGATCACCCATTTTGTCAGATAATATAAAAGTGCAATGTCTACCCCAATGTGTACCACACACTAGTTTGTACTACCCGTACACTAGTTCTATCCTACACACTAGGGAAAGTTTATAGAAGCGAATTAACCTACACGTGTTTGGGATGTGGGAGGAAACCGGAGCACCCGGAGAAAACTCATGTGAACACAGTGAGAACGTACAAACTCCGTACAGACAGCACCCTTAGTCTGGATCGAACCTGAGTTTCTGGCTCCGTAAGGCAGCAACCCGACCAATTGGGCCATTGTGTTTGCAGCTGTTTATTCATGGCTGTGTTCATCATAAACATTTGGAAACAGTGTAAAAGGCCATGGTGGGCATAAGGTGTCATCGAGGGGTCTTGGTTTCCACCCCCTGTGGCATAACTGGTGCTTGAGTCAGGGTGTCAGGGATTATGGGAAGAAGGCAGGAGAATGAGGTTAAATGGGAAAGATAGATCAGCCATAATTGAATGGCGGATTAGACTTGGAACGGAATGGAACACTTTATTGTCACATGTGACAAGGCAGTGAAATTATTTGCTTGAATACCCAATTTATACAAATAGCAGCCACCTATGATGCTGGCAAAGAGAGACATAATAAGCAACTTTGTGGAGTGGAGTGCACACAATAACCTCCATCTTAACACCAAAAAAAACAAGGAGATAGTTGTGGACTTCAGGAGGGGGAGGAGGAGGGCTCAAACAAAACCAATCACCATTAAGGGCACTGAGGTGGAGGTGGTCGCTAACCACAGGTACCTTGGGGTGCAGCTTGACAGTGAGCTGGACTGGAAGTGTCATATGGAGGCGGTGTACAGGAAGGGACAAAGCCGACTGTATTTTTTAAGGAGGCTGAGGTCATTTAACATCTGCCAACCCCTACTGTGCAGTGTCTACCATTCAGTGGTGGCCAGTGCTCTGTTTTTTGCTGTGGCCTATTGGGGAGATGGCGCCCGCATAGCGGACAAAAACAGACTGGTCAGGAAGGCCGGCTCAGTGGTCGGGGCTGAGCAACGAACGGTCCAGCAGGTGGTAGAGGCCAGAACTCTGAACAAACTGGGTTCAATAATGACCAACCCCACTCACCCACTCCATGCCCTGAAGGTGATCAAGAGCAGCATCTTCAGTCAGAGACTGATTGCACCAATGTGCAAAACTGAGAGACATAGGAAGTCTTGTTTACCAGCTGCTATAAGGTTATATAATGCGCATAAATAACTGCACTTTTTTTAATTAATTGTATTTTAACTTGTATTTTAACTTGTATTTTAACTTGTTAAGTATGGAAGCCATTTGAGGAAATGTGTGGTGTTATGTCTGTCTTGAAGCTGTCGTGGCACTGTAATTTCCTGTAAAGGATTATTAAAGGTATAATCAATCAATCAAGTTACAAAGTACGCCGACTCCTCCTTTTGTTCCTCCCCACTACAGCGATTCCCCTATACCGGGTCCCCATTGTCCTTTGTTCTCCCTCACTCCCATTGTCCATTGTTCTTTTCCCCCTCACGGCGGTCCCCCAACGCAGGGTCCTTCATTGTTCTTCCCTCCCCTCATGGCGGCCCTCCACGCTCTCATCGACCGTCGACCCGCGAGGCATGATGGGCCGAATGGCCAAATTCTGCTCTTATCACTTATGAACACACCCCAGGGGAAGGGGCTGCAGCAGCAGCAGTCAAACATTAAGGAAGAAGTGGGACAAGTTAAATAAAATGGCAGCTCTGAAGAAGGGTCTCAGTCCAAAACGTCACCCATTCCTTCTCTCGAGATGCTGCCTGTCGGCTGAGTTACTCCAGCATTTGTGTTTATCTACAAGGGAAGAGAGCCACATGAGTGGCAAGGGTGCGTGGAATAAGGATAATTTGTGAACACTACCATAGAACACTAATAAATGTATAAACACTGAGAATTTCAGAAAAGTTTTTGCACTGTTCTTGTTTTGTGCTTATTTTTTATTATTCTGAATAATGCTTATTTGGGGAAAAGAATGATGGTAAGACACTCCAGAAGCACAGTCTAGGGTCCTTCCGCTGCTGAACATTGAGGGGCAGAGTCTAGTGGAAACCCCCCTCAAACAAGGACAGGGATGTCACCTCATGGAGGCCACAAGGATATTTTGTTTAGATAGGTGTGAACACTACAAAGTAGGAATCAAGGGAATCAAAGTACGGAATTAAGGGATATGGGGAGAAAGCAGCAATGGCGAACTGATTTAGGATGATCCGCCATGATCGTATTGAATGGTGGTGCTGACTCGAAGGGCAGAATGGCCTACTCCTGTGCCCATTTTCTATGTTTCTATGACACCATCCAATGTTTAGGCACTGATAATAAGTTTTTACAGTCTTTGGTTTTGTATAAATTTTTTCTTCTGCATATAGTTTATATTTTGGGGGGAAAATGGCAGACGTGGGATGAAAGGTGAACCCAAGACATAGACATGGTCTTGCACAAAGTTTGAGAAGTTAAATGTTACTTCTGTTTATATGCTTACATTTAGACTTACCTCTCCCCCCACATCCATTCTCATTCCATTTACTCAATCAAGAAAATCAATGCGGTTATAATTGTGCTAACGGAACAAGGTGAAGTGTTTACATCAGAAATACCTATGAGTAGCCATGGAAGCAGAGCGAATAGTACTATTGCAGATACATCCTCTCCCATAAGAAGTAACTAATCCCTTGATCATAATGCACAGGGTAACATCGAAGCAGCGGGAACAATGGGGGCACTTTTCATAATCGGCAGCTTATCACAAAGGCAGAAACTTCAAAGGCAATTGAAGAATTGGATCATTGATGTGACTCTTCTATACCGTAGCAGATGGGAGGGTAATTAAGAGTGTGTTCGACGAATCCAATAAAATGATAGGAGATTTACGTGGAGTTGAGGCTGGGTAGAGTTGGGTCAGGTTACTGGGTTGCTAAGATCATTAGCATCCCAGGGAAGCACAGTGGCTCAGCTGGTAGAGCTGCTATCTCACCAGCGCACAAGATTCAGGTTCGATCCTGACCTTGTGTGCTGTCTGTGTGGAGTTTGCACGTTCTCCTTGTGACCATGTAGGCTTTCTCCAGTTTCCTTCCACATCCCAAAAACGAAGATCTCAGAGAAAACCCACAGGGTCACAAACTCCGTACAAACACCCGGAGTCGGGATCTAACCTAGGACTTCGGCGCTGCAAGGCAACAACTCTACCACAGCGCCACCATGCCAACCTGTGGGAGGGGGAGGGGAAAGAGGTGGTTAAAAGGAATGAAATAAAACAGTGCAAATGTTGGCTGCTTTCCCAAGCGATTTCAAGGCAGCCGTAGACTTGCTAAAGTGATCAAAATGGACTAATTAAGCAGGCAATAAATGAAGGCAAGTTGTAATGGAGTGGCCTTTTGGGATTGGGAGTTTGCAGGTGACACTAATGTGTGTGGTATGATAGACAGTGAAGATTGTTATCAAAATTTACAGCAGGATCAAAAGCAGTTGGGCAAATGGTCTGAGCAATAGTGGAGTTTAATCCAGAAAAGTGGATGGTGTTAATTTTTTTGAAGATATTTGAGGATATGGTTGGTTAAATGGACAATGGCAGTGGTACATTTAGAACTTCAGATAGTATGTGATTAGTGTAGTATACTGCTGGCTATTGGGAATTGGCTGTCAGGCAGAAATGATTGGGAATAAATAGGTGGGTAACACAGGAACCCTGATTATTCATTCTTCTTCAACTAGTTGGATGAGGAAGCTAAATATCACATTTCCAATTTTACTGATGATACAAAACTTGGGAAATGTTTGAGCAGTGAGAAGGATGTAAAGAGGGAAAGGGATAGAAAGGTGTAAAGGGATAGAAACAAGCTGAGTGTGTGGGCCAGAACATAACAGAAGGAATATAATATGGCAATGTGAAGTAATCTACTGTAGCACACAAAACGTTTAAATTGCTTTATTGTTGTGTACACTGAGATACAGTGAAAGGCTTTTGTTTGCATGCTATGCAATTAAATGAGGTAATACTGTACATAAATACAATCAAGCCATACACAAGCACAATAGGTAAGGAGAGGGGAAACATGCATAGTGCAGCATACAGTTTCTCAACATTGTAGCATAATCGTTTCTGAGAAAAAGTCCAATGTTCACAATGATGTTGATTGTGTGAGGAAAGAGTTAACAGACATGGTTGATTTAGACTAGGGATAGAAAAATAACTTAGAAAGAAATAAGGTGTCAGCAGAAGCCAGACTGCTAGTAGAATAGAAAGTAACGATATAAAGAACAGAGAGAAATTCTAGATAAAATGTAGCAATAGAAAGACTTCAGCAGGAGATAGCAGAGAAATTAGAACAAAGGGGAGAGGGACACGAAGTCACGCTCAACTACGCATGCTTGATGAGATTACATGAATATGTACACACACCCACTATGACAAGATGCCTAATTTAAATGCACATGCGATGCATGAAAGGGGAGGTGTCTTTGACGTTGGGTGGGCGTTCCCAGATGTTCTCGTGGGAAACAGGGCTTTATGTAATGATTGGAAGAAGCTCAATAGGGAGGGATGAGAATGTGATAATAATGAAAAGAAATGTATAAAGATAGAAGACATCCCGATCCTCGGTGTGCCTCTAGGGGACATCAGTGGAGAGGCACCTATTCTGCAGAATATGAAATTAATAAAAACACTTCTTTGTCTGAATTTGTCTCAAGAGCATTTGTGATTTTTGAATCTCACAACTTGGGGGCTCGTCCGGGATCAAATACTCTGGACAGCTGACGGGAGTAGACGGACGAAGGGAAGGTGCACCCTGCTGAATTCAGCGGTCTCAGACTCCTTGCTTGCCGTCAGCTGTTTAAGCAGTAGTATCCGGACCACACAGAGACTCGACAAAGAAGTGGGAGTAGTTGGAAATCGCGAAAAATCAATCGAGCAATTCCAGTGCATGGAACGCAGGTAGGAAAATGACTATTAAGTACTTACTTACTATCATTCCAACAACTACAATTAAAATTTAAATTGAAAAACAACCAATATTTTAAATATCTTCAGATTTGCGATTTCGTGAAAAAATATATACAAGGATATCAAAAAGTAACTCCTGACTTATTGGAAGAAGCAATGAATATTGAAGCTGACTCACAAAAATTAATATCATATTTATATAATAGTATTCTAAATATAGACCTACCATCGACAGAGGTACTTAGAGAAGAGTGGGAACGGGAACTAATGATAAAAATTACGAAGGTTAAATGGGAAAAATACCTGATATATATTCACAAATGTTCAATTAATGTAAGACATAATCTAATTCAATTTAAAATTGTACATAGATTATATTATTCAAAAACAAGATTGAACAAATTTTATCCAAATATATCCGCCACTTGTGATAAATGTCTAGCCCAAAAGGCAACTATAACACACTCCTTAGTTTCCTGCATAAAACTTTATAGATTTTGGAATGATATTTTTGAAATATTTACAAAATTATTCAAGACAAGAATGGAACCTAATACTGAAATGATTATATTTGGCGTAATGGAAGATGGGAATAAATTGAACACATCTCAAAATCTATTCCTTAACTATGGTTTAATAATAGCAAAAAAATTAATTCTTAAATTTTGGAAGGGTACATCAATACCAACGCTTAAAATGTGGATTGCAAGTATGTTGGACACCGCTCATCTTGAGGAAATGCGATTCCTCCTAATGGATAAATCAGACCAATTCATAACGAGTTGGTCTCCATTCGTCGTTTTTTTGGAATCATATGGTGCAACACAATTGTAAAAAATAACTGTTTCAGGACTGGACGAGGGTTGGTCAAGATTATAAATAATGATCTCCTTTTCTTTTTTTATTTTATTTTATTTTCTCTATTCTCTCTCTCAACTTTCTTCATTTACTCGTTTTCTTTTTTCACACACTATATATTTCACATCTTTCTATCCTTTACTATCTAACTTCTTTTTCTTATTCTAATCTTTTTTCAGTGTAACAAAAAAAAAAAAAAGAAGTTGTACATAAAATGTATTATAAAAATATATATTAGGCACTTTGGTGCCATATGACTGTACTTACTTCTAATAAAATAAAATATATTTTTTTTAAAGTACTTTTAAAGAGAAGACAGGGGCCGGGGTGGACGAAGATCACCCGGCCACCAGGACGGGGAGTCAAAGGGCAGAAGGGAAAGATAAGAAGTTCAGTAGAAATTAGACCCCTGAGGGAGGTACCTAGGAGAGGACCCTGAGGGGGAAGGGAGTTTGCCTCCTTGAAGATTCATTAGGTCTGACGAGAACAGTTAGATCAATTCCTGAGAGACAGGAAAATTCCTGAGACAGGATGATAAGGGAGTTACTCCCGAAAGTAGCAGATAAGACGGCAGAGGCCGCGAAAGGGGGATGTTTGTAACAAATGGTTGAAATGAGCAAGTTGTAAAATTGAACACAGACGCCCCGTGGCGGAGGTGGGAATTCCCACTGTGTTTGGGCCGTAGGGGATTGCGAACAAGCTGCAAAAATGAACTCTTTGTATCCTGGTAACCTGAAAAAGAGAAGTTGTATAAATCGTTTCTTGATGTTCTTTTAGATTTCTTGTCAGTAAAGTTAACTGGAAATAAGTTAATTGATGAAACATGACCAGCTTTTATGTTGTTTTATGGT